>NC_138173.1:39500369-40910867 GCF_964165515.1 Mesoplodon bidens | reverse complement strand
GTCATTAAGTTATGGGGTGTAATGTGGCATTGCTTAGAAATTGCTTCAGAAAGTACCGTTTATTAATTAATTTGCATATACACAATTATGTTGTTGTTATTATTTGTTGTTATGGGCATATTTTCATCACATTTTTACCCTGGGAATACTGAAACAAATTGTGATACTGAAACTGAAGGTAAAATATTTCCTTTACTTATGTACTTACCTATACATTCATTTATAGTCCTCTCATCCAAAAACAAAATAAACAAAGCAAAAGTATTCAAAAATATTTTAAGCTTAGAAGTTTGTTTACATTAGGTGATTTCAGATATACTTAGATGCAGCCATGTTGTTAATTATCATGTTTTTCTATTGTGATTGTATTAATTTTTATGCCATTCAAACAGCCAAGTTCTCTATTATCATCCATAGGAGGCTTATAATAGATCTGGTTTATTAAGACAATCATAATGAATATTGAGCTCTCAATTCCAGAAGATTTATTTGTACAATTTATTGGCCGAAGTGTCTGATAGGCACAGACTGGTTACCTTAACTGATCAGTATTATTGCTACAGCATGTGTGGGCATCAGCAAGGAAACAAGAAGAAATAGCTCCAAGTCACATCAAATAGTCTGTGAGTTAACTTGAGAACTCCATTATCAGCTTTTACTTCTCAGTACTAGAGGAAATCTCAGAATCTAAGAATTTTGGAAATGGAGCCTAAGACTTTTCTAATGCCAAGGGGCTGAAAAATCTCATCCCTTGTGCCAAGGTTCAACTTGGCAGTGGTTGTGTGAGCTGATGTGTTGATGAAGAGAGGGAGACAACATTTGGGCTTAGCAGGAGGAACTCCCCTGTCGACAACAGGGTCTGCAGTGGGTGGGTGGGGGGAGGGCAATGGCAGAAGGTGGGTCAGTGTTTGCTGTCCTGATCCAGTCCAACTCTTTCCCCGTGTAACAGTGGTTTTCAACGTGGTTGCATCCTGTGATTATTTAAGGGGCATAAAAAAAATCCCAACATCCAGGCCACATGCAGATCAATTAAATCAGAATATCTGGGTGTAGGGCCGTGGTGATACCCAATGCATCCAATGTTGAGAATCACTTTCTTATGGAAAAGGAAACAAGGGCCTTGAGAGATAATGTGAATCACCCAGTGCCCTATAGTTGTAGAGAGAGGATGTTTACCGGGTCTCATATCGAGTGTCATACCGTGTTGGCTCACCATGATTCTTTATGGGAACACATGAATAATGGCACATTGATGACCTTGTCTGTTGACTTTTAGAACAACGTTTCCCAAACTGTGACTCTTTGCACGAAGTGAATTATAAGTCATGATACTTTAAAATTACTATTTTGAAAATATGCATAACTTGCTTTGATGAGTAAGACACAAAATTATTTAGAAGCATTGCTGAATTCAGAGTAGTTTTTGGCCTTTTGTGCTTTCTCAATGGGTGACACTCTCAGTTACTGCCATGTTGAAGTTGGGCGCCTCTGATTTACAGCTAAGAGATACATGAAGCAGGGTGGCTGTGATGAGCCCAGACTTTCACCAGGACTAATGAAAAGGCTCAATATTGCCTGCAGACAAGCTTTGGCATTAGCGTTGCTGGCCTGTCTGCTGTTGTTGACATACATAGAAATGAGAAGATTCTTTTAGGCCACATGAAGCTCGGTATAATCCGACTCCTTGTGTACCAGAAAGTGATATCCTGATTCAGTGAAGATGCCAGAGATAACTCAGCTTGGAGGTATTTTGAAACTCTTCCGAGTCAGCAGTAAGCCACCAACTAGCAGAATGTGGTGGAATTCGTGATTATGTGGTTTGCCATTGTGTTTCTTGTGTTTGCATAAATGTTCATTTAGACAATTCCATTTCATTGTAGTCGGAAAACCTTGTGTGAGTCACTTTTTTTCCCTATGATCCAGTTTCCTCATCTCTAAAAGGGAGGGATTAATGTCCCTTCCAATTCTAAGAAACTGTCTCTGAGGGACCTATTGTTGGATGGTTATTATTTCATAGATGAGGACCCTGAGAGGCCCAGTGGTGTGTGAAGAAACTTTCCTAAGACAGCACTTAGTTTTTCGAAAATACTGTACCAGAATTAGGTCTCTTGACTTAGAGATCTATGCTCTTTCTATTAACAAGGCTAAATAAAGACCCTTGGGTGGTACTGAAATTTTTAAGGTGACAGTCTGTGCTCCCCTTAAGGCTCCCCACATCCTTCCTTAGATCTCTGTTCCAGGACTTCTGGAGGATGCCCTGAAGACTGCTAGCAGCCCAGAAGTGCATTCTTTCCATCACCAGGGTGGCTGTGAATTGGGCAAAGGGCCATCTGGAAGATGGAGCGGTCTCTTCTCTCGGAGTCAGCCCTGGAGCAGGAGCTGAGGAATGGGACACTTAATTCTGAACATATACTTACTGAGCTCCTACTTATTGTGTGCCAGGAGCTTTGAAGACACAAACTGAGTTGGAAGGCGTTTCTACCTTTTTCTTGTTTGTGAAGGGGACAGACACACGCACACAAAATGACTATAAGGCAGACTCATAATTTAGGTGATTGTGGCAGATGTGACTGGTTGGCCAGTTTAGTGCCCCTCTAGATGCCTTGCCACCCTCATAGAGGCTCAGAAAGCTAAATATTTGTTTTTCAAGTATTTTTTGAAGGAAGGTAGTCATATGAATAGTCTTGTCAATGAGATGTAAGAGGGAGACAGTTTGAGAGTGGTTCTGGGAAAGTTTTCTCTTTCTTTCTTGATAAAAAGAGAAGGTCATCACTAATGCTACTTCTTCCCATTCTTTTTTAAAAAAATTAATTAATTAGTTTATTTTGTGGCTGCATTGGGTCTTTGTTGCTGCGTGCGGGCTTTCTCTAGTTGTGGTGAGTGGGGTCGTTGCGGCGCGTGGGCTGCTCATTGTGGTGGCTTCTCTTGTTGCAGAGCAGGGGCTCTAGGCACACAGGCTCAGTAGTTGTCACTGTCAGGCTCTAGAGTGCAGGCTCAGTAGTTGTGGCACATGGGCTCAGTAGTTGTGGCTCGCGGGCTCTGGAGCTCAGGCTCAGTAGTTGTGGTGCAAGGGCTTAGTTACTCTGTGGCATGTGGGATCTTCCTGGACCAGAGCTTGAACCCAAGTCCCCTGCATTGGCAGGTGGATTCTTAACCACTGAGCCACCAGGGAAGTCCCTTCCCATTCTTTTTGACTTGAATATGGCTGTGGTATCTAGTGGTTCAACCACCATTTTGCAACGAGGAAGCAAAAAGCATGTGGGAAAGGCCAAGACATTTGCAGAAATGGCCTAACATAATCCATCCACTGAACCAACACCAATGGTGTTGCCTGCCTCCAGATGTGTTGTAATTTGACAAAATGAAATCTTGATTTGTTTGAAACACTGTAAGCTGGAATTCCTATTACCTTCAGCTGCATGCATTTCCAGCACACATATAAGTGTATGCAAGTATTCTGGGAGTAATTTTCTATTTTCAGAAGGGGGCAGTGTAAGATGGTATTTAAGGGCATGGACTTGGGAGTCAAAGAAAGCTCTGCTGCTTAGGAGCTGTGTGACCTTGGGTAAGTCCCTTAACCTCTCTGAGCTGCCTTTTCTGCATTTGTAAAATGGGAATAATATGAATCTCACAGAGTTAATGCAAGGACTATTTGAGTCTGGATAGTACCTGCTATAGTGCTTGGCATGTGAAAAATGCCCAACTGGTAGCTCTTATTATTAGCATCCGTCTTGAACCCTTCTATTGAAACTTTTGTAGAGGACCTAGATATTTTTTGACAAAGCTTAGTGCCTGCTATATAATAGTTGCTCAAGGAATTTTTGTTGGGTAAGTGACCTAGCGTCTAACGAACAAATCTCTAAACAGAAAGCAAGCCCAAATCTCTAACCAGAAAGCCAAGCCTAGCGTCTAATGAACAAATCTCTAAATGGAAAGCAGGTCATGAATGGTCTTTGTCGTGGATGATGTTGAGTGCCACCCAGACCCCCCTTCCTCTTCCAAGACTGAGGCTCTTATTCCCCCAGCTGCTTGGGAGTGTTGGCAGCTGATACCTCTCAGCTGAGTCCATCTCTGAGCCTTGTCCTCAGTTGAAGAGGGACACCTTGCCCAAGGTCATCCCCCCTTCCCAAGTGCAGCCTATATCCAGCCTACATCCACTGACACAGGCTTCCAAGAACAGGCAGGCCCCCGCCTTCGTTTGAGATATCTCTGAAGGGCCATTCCAGTTCTATCCCTCTCTGTAGGTTCCAGTGAGGCCTTTGTTATGACTGTATTGCAGTTCAACTCCTCTCTCTGCCTGGCCCTGCTTCTTTCACTTTCCAGGGGTGTTGATCCTGAGAGCACTCCACAATCGTCTTCCCACAGGAGAATCCCCATCTCCGAGGCCATTTCCAAGGGAAAGACTGCAACAGTCTGTCTGGTCCCCCTTGTGCACAAAGAAGCATGGTGAGTCGTAGCAGCATCCCTGAAGATGAAGGACAACCTGTACCCTAGTAGTTGTCCTTGTGGGGTCCATGGTTGTAAGTGTGTGTGTATGTGTGCTGTGACTTCTCCCCAAGATGTATTTGTTCATTCATTCATTCATTCATTCCATTCCATTCCACAAATATTTCTCAAATGCCGACTATGTGTCAGGCACGGTGCCAGACTGTGCCCTCATGAAGCTTATGGACTGGTATATGAAGATAGATGTTAACCGAGCAATCACACACACCCTGTAAGACTACAGCGATGACAAGTCCTAGGAAGAAGAGGCACACAAGAGACTGGGCTTGGGGTGAGGGTGAGGGAGGCAGGAAGGCCTTGCCGGAGGACGTGATGCTCCAGCTGAGAGCTGAGGGACCAGCAGGAGAGCAGGAGTTATCTGGGCCACAGGGGGAGGGGAGAACATTTCCGCAGAGGAACAGTACATTCAAAGGGCCTGTGGTGGGAGGGAGGCAGCATGAAGGAGTGGGGGAGGGAGGCAGTGTGAAGGGGGCTGCCTTTCCCTCTCCTGATGTTTTCTCCCGTGCGGAGGGAGCTGTATTTGTTGTAGCCCTCCTGGCCTCTTTTGAGCCCTCACTTGCCCCTCTTTCCCTAGGGTGGATTAGGAATGGCCTCCATTGGTGGCAGGTACAGCCCAGAGTCTTCCTTATCTTGGAGGGAGGGTGCTGCCTTCAGGGAGTGTGAGATTCCTCTGACCGGCCAGGGAGAGGCTCTGCCCCTGGGGTGGCCTGTCCCCAGCAGCGCTGCTTCCCTGGGTAGGGGAAGGCTGCCTGATTCTGGGGCTCGGAGCATGGAAGCACAGCAGTGCAGAGATTCCAACTACATCCTCCAAGGTGTCATTATCATGAATAAAGATGCTGTTGTGGTCTCCATCTCCTTGCTCCTATGTTCTCTCTCCTCACTGTCCAGAACTTAGGTGGGAAAAAGGGATGTTATTTATGGGACCCACAAAGACCCCAAGAGGTATAGGCTGTGACCATAGAGATGATCAGGGTTCAAACAATTCAGAGCCTCGCAGTCTTTGTTTAGAGGTTTGCATTTCATCCCATGAGCAATGGAAGTCTTTGAAGGAAAGGGACCTGATCAGACTTGCATTTTGAGAAGTTCCTTCTGGCTGCTTCATAGTGAAGTGAATGGGGGATTCTTAATCCGGGGTGGATCTCTTTCTCTGTCCTCTGACTTCAAATAAGTTGTCCTACATCTTGGCTTCGGGAGATCTCAAAGCAGGCAGAACTGCAGTGCATGGGCCTGGGCCTCGAGGGGCGAGAGGGTCAGAAGCAGCTCTTTCTCCCTCGGCCTCAGCTGCAGCTGAGGGAGCAGCTGCGGCTCCCAGCGCCCACCCTCCCAGGCTCCTTTAGTAGACTAAAATATACTCAGAAACAGGGCTTACTTTTTTTTTTTTTTTTTTTTTTGTGGTACGCAGGCCTCTCACTGTTGTGGCCTCTCCCGTTGCGGAGCACAGGCTCCGGACACGCAGGCTCAGCGGCCATGGCTCACGGGCCCAGCCGCTCTGTGGCATGGGGATCTTCCCGGACCGGGGCACGAACCCATGTCCCCTGCATCAGCAGGTGGACTCTCAACCACTGCTCCACCAGGGAATACAGGGCTTACTTTGAACAGTGATGACCTGATGTTTTCAGTTGTTGATGCTGAAAAAATGAAAGTTAAAAATGCAGTTTCAGGTTAAAAACATGCAGTTTGGGTGATGGAAGACGGGCAACGATTCTTTTCATGTCTAGATGGTATCTGTCTCTGGATTTGTTGGTGAAATACAAGAGGTATCTGTGGAAGATGGGTCAGGCAGGGGGAGAAAGGCTGCAGCTTGGCTGTTTGCTCGTCGGGCAATGTGGTCAGCTGTGATCAGGGCTTGAAGGAAACAAACAGGGGACTGAGAAAGTTTAACAGGGAGGACCTCCTCTAGGTAAGGGGCCAGGGAAGCCTCCAAAGGAGCGATTTGTAAGCAGGAACCTGAAGGAAAAGAAGATTTGAGCCAGGGAGGAGTGGGGAGGAGGAAGTAAGGGATTAGGTGAGGTCAGAGGAAGGAGCCGGGCTGGTGCAAGGTGAGTTGGAGACACAGCGGGGCCAATTATACAAACTGCAAAGTAACAGGGAAATGTGCTGAAGGAAGAGCTCACTTAGCCAGAGGAAGAGGGGCTGACCTAGGAGGACTTTGAAGGGGAGATGACATTTGACCTGGATCCTTAAGCCCGAGTAGGAATTCTTCAGGCAGAGAAGGAAAAGAAGCGCATTTCAGGGGCAAAATAGCATTGCTTAACGGCAGAGAGGTGTGAAAAGACCTGATCTGGGATGCGCACAACCTTCAGGGGAAAAAAAAAAAAAAAAATTAATGCCATGGTCTCTGGCTCCAGTTATATTTCCCCACTTCATGTTTTCTTTCCCATGTTGTTTGTCTACCACAGACAGGCGTCTGAGTGTTTTCACTGAAAATAACGCTCAGATAATTTTACTTACTGCTCATGCTATAAAAAGCCCTTAGTGTTGGGTCAGGTTAGGCAGAAGGCAACCAGAACTGTCCCCGAAATATTTATTTCCACAGCCTGTTTATTCTAGGTGGATTGAAAGAGATGCATTTCACTGATGTGGCGTGAGCTCAAGTTTGAAAGTTGGTCCACAGAGCAGAATGCTCGGAGGCTCACACGGGCTTAACCAGGCCAGGGAGTTGGGACCCTGTCGGCAAAGAGAAATTGAGAAGAAGGAAACCTCTTGAATAATTCAGGTCAGAAGTGAAACACTTTGGCTTCAACTTGGCTTCTGGAGAGATCCTGACGTCCTTTCCCTCAACACTCTCCGACTCAGCATTCAGGGGCCAGTCCCTAAAGAGGCAGCAGTGATAAATAATCATCCATTAGGACTCCTTTCCCAGCAAGGCCTGTCTACCTCGGAAGCCACGAGAAGCCCAGCACTCTAGCCCATTCCCTGCCACCCTCCCTCTTGTTGCCCTGCTCTGATTTGCACTTGAATCCTCCCCCCACCATGCCTCCAAGCCCTCCCACTGTGCCTCCTGGACTCATGTTCTCTCAGCAGCAAAATCTCCTGGAGCCTCAAGTGATTCTCTGAACGGTTTCTTCATCTTCTAGCAGCTCTAACTGAAATCCCCTACACCCCCCTCAAGGGGTGTTTCTTCATTGCTTTTTTTTCTCTCTTACCTTCTTTGCATCCCGGGCTTGGAGGTGGGCCAGATGACCTCCTTGCTTCTCACTGCTGCTTCCAGGGCTTTGTTCCCCCCACGCCCTACAGTCTTCCAGGGCAGCGGAAACACGGACCATGGGGCTCTCCCACATCCCACTCCTTCCTTTGTGTCACCCGCCTTCTTCTCCCTCATGCCTCATTGTTTGATAATTTTAGCCTGGATTTCAGTCTTTCTTCCACTGCCTTCGTCATTGCTTTTAGTATTCTGAACATCCACATGTGTGATGCATCCAACCCTGGGCCTCTCAGTTGCAAAGATCTCATGTTCTGACCACTTCAGCCTTTTATTCCAGAGGCCAGCCATCCCCCAGACTCTGTAGTACTCTCTCCTTCACCACCTCAAAGTCTCAGCTTCACTTCAAGTGCTTTCTGGCCACGATCTCCTTCTATTCTAGCCCATGCCCTCCACTAAGCCAACCCCGGGAATTATTTGACCCTTCTCAGACTTCCCATCCATCTTATTTTTTCCATTTCCAACTCTTCCCTCTTTATCCGGCTGAGATTTCACGGACTGTCTTGCATACATTTTTTTTTCCTGCCACTCAACTCCTTTGTTCGTCTCTCCCTTCATTGTACTTGTTGGTAAAACTCCAACCCTGGTGAAATCCACCCCTCTCGCTACCCACATCTGCACCAAGCAGCTGAATGTGGCTTGCAAAGAGCACACAACCTTGTGCCTGGCCATGCTTTTCAATTCATGGACCTTAAGTAGACTCTCAACCCAGGCTGGTAGAGCAACGTTGTTTACCATGTCAATTCATTCTCCACCCTTTGAGAGAACTATTTCACTTTTTTCTCTTTCCTAAGACCACCAATGCTCTCCCCCCACTATCCATAGACTTGCTTCTTACTTCACCAAGAAAATGAAAACAATGGAAAGAGAACTCTGGTAGGCTTCACCAGCCAGATCTATGATCCTGCCTGTACCTGGACCTTGTGCTCTCCCTCCTCCTGTAATTTGAGCGAGAAGTTACAGAGGCTCTACCCAAGGCTGGCTCACCACCTGTGCATGGGATCCCATCACCTGTCCCCTGCTCAAGGGCTCTGCCCTACCACTGTCTGGTCTCTTCTGCATCACCCATCTCTTCCTCTACCGCATCATTCTGTTGAGCATTTAATCCTACTCCACTACCTCCTATTTTCATCCTGCCTCACGCTCAGCCTCCAGCCCCATTTTGTGCTCCTTTAACAAAACTCCTTCAAAGAGCTGTCTCTTTTTGCTATCTCCATTTCCTCACTTTTCATTTTCTCTTTAATCCACACCCTCCATCAGGCTTCGGTCCTTATTACTCCACCAAAACTCTGTGTGTCTGCACTGAGCAATCCAGTGGAAAATTCTCACCCCCTATCTCAACTTAAGAGCATTATCCAACATGTCACTTCTTCTTTCCTGAGGCATCCTTCTCTTGGCTTGTAGCCTATGACACTCTCCTGGTTTCCTTCCTGCTTCACTTCCCATTCCTTCCCAGTTTCATATACTGGATCCGTCTCCGCTGGACCTCTACAGGTTGGACTATGCCTGGGCTCTGTCTTGAACTTGTCTCTTCTTCAGCTTCACACTCATTTCCTAGGTTATCTCATCCAAGCCCATGACTTTCAAGACCTTCTGTAGGCTGATGACTCCCAAATTGATATCTCTTGCTTGGACCTCTCTCCTGTCTTATTTCTTGCCCAGGACCACACAGTTGTACAAGTTATGCTTCACACAGTTCCAAGCGGTATCATCATTGATATTGGTGGCAATCATAGATTTGTGTATTTATTAATATAACTTCCTGGCAGTTTACAATAAGGTGACAATAAAGTGTTTTCTAGTTGGCACCAAGTCATCCGGTGGGCTAGTGGACATGGCTGTAACAACTTTTCCTTCCATCAGGCTACACTCCACCTATCCTCCGTTGTGGCTGTTCTTTAGGCAAACCAAGTACACACCTGCCTGCGCTGTGCACTGCTCTCGCCTGCCTTGACCCTGTCCTCTAGGTATGTGGTTGGCTGCCCTGCCCACTCATGTCATTCCAGGCTCTGTTCAAGCATTACCACCCTTGTTAAAGTAGTAGCCCTCAATTCTTTCCTGCTTGACTATTTTTAATAGTCACTACCTCTCCTTTTCATTGTATTATAAATGTATTTTCTTATCTTTTTTTTTTCTTTTTTTTTTTTGCTTTCTCCACTAGTCTTTAAACTCTGTGAGGGTAAGG
Source organism: Mesoplodon bidens (assembly GCF_964165515.1). NCBI lineage: Eukaryota > Metazoa > Chordata > Mammalia > Artiodactyla > Ziphiidae > Mesoplodon > Mesoplodon bidens. Next base: position 40,900,974 of record NC_138173.1, on the reverse strand, counting down.
ACTTTTTCACTGTTGAATTCCCAGCATATAGAAGAGTGTCTGGCATGGAGCAGGTGCTCAAAAAATAAATAAATATTTGTCGAATGGATGAATGAATGAAAGGGTAGCATGGCTATACTTCTTCATGTCATTAGCTTATGTCCTAGTATTCCATATATAGTAGGTATTATGGACTGAATGTTTGTGTTTCCCCAAAATTCATGCATTGAAGACCTAACCTCCAATGTGATGATATTTGGAAGTGATATTTGGTGGTATTTGGGAGATAATTAGGCTTAGATGAGGCTATGAGAGTGGGACCCCCATGATGGGATTAGTGCTCTTTTGAGAAGAGATGCCAGAGAGCTTGCTTCCTCTCTCTCTCTGCTATGTGAGGACAAAGAAAGAAGGAAGCAGTCTGCAAACTAGGAAGAGGGCTTCAGTTCACCAGGAACTGAATCTGCCAGCACATTGATCTTGGACTTCCCAGTCTCCAAAACTGTGAGAAATAAATGTTTAAGCCACCCAGTCTAAGGCATTTAGTTATAACAGCCTGAGCTGGCTAAGACAGTGGGTGCTCATTAAATGGGGATGATAATAACTCTAAACTCCTGGGCCATTGTGAGTCTTGAATCAGGTCATTGATGTGCACGTGAGCTGTATACAAAGACTCTTACAGTTGCTCTTATTGCTGAGAAATTAACTCAGAGATAGATAGAAATTGAATTTCATTTATCCATTTACTCCACAATTAATTCTGAGCCCTTTGTAGGTGTTGTGTTCAGGGTCCTGGGGATACAGCAGTGAATAAGCAAAGTCCTTGTCTTCCTGGGGCTCACAAGTTCTCAGAAGATCAGATTTCTTTCTCCTTTTTCTGCTTTGCTCTAATTTCACTAGGGTGTGGTTTGGGTGAAAGGTGCAATCTTATAGCAGCAGAGGGGTGGAGTGGAACATTTGGAGAGAGTAGTGAGCCTGGCTGTCAGGGAGGGCATTTTCAAACCCCAGCTGCCCCTCTTAAAGCTGCAGGAATAAGAAAATTACTTTGTCTCTATAAATTTCATTGTAGCCCCTGTAAAACACAGGAACTAATGGAATCTACCTGGCTGGGCTGTTGTGAGGATAATCTGTGTAAAGCACTTGGCATCCAGGGAGAGTTAAGTGCTCAGTAAGTGTTACCTGTAGATCCATTTTTAGGAGAGGTCAAGGAGGGAATAGCTCCTGAGGGAGAGAGTTTCAGATCATAGTGGAGGAAGGAAGATTTCTTAGAGAAGTCCTGGCTATAAGCATATTGTTCACAAGAGACTGACGATTACAAAAGGACATCATAGCAGGGCCTGGTAAGAAAGGAGGGAGAGAAGCAGGGCTGGAGCAAGAAAGGTGAGTCAAGTGGGTGTGAGGATATAGAAGAAGTGGCCTCGAGGAGACCTGTTTGAGGAGATAATTCCTGAATCCCAGGAATGAAGGAAGTTGGGATGGGGCAATGAGTTTGAGGCCTGACGATGTAAAGGAGAGATCTGTTAGAGGGAAGTGGGCCTATAACTGCGACCTTGAGTGGCTTTGGATGCACTAAGGTGGACGTGGGGTTGCAGAGGGGAGTGGAAAAACGGAGCTCAGTAGAGTGAAATGCATTTGGAGTTTCTGGGAGAGCTTGGGAAGTGAATTGGGAGGATGGTGAGGGGAAGGGATAGAAAAGGGAAGAGAGGAGTCAGCAAACAGTAGGAGAATTGTGTCCAAAAGGGATCCCAGTTGGCTGAAAGTGAAGAGCAAGGACAATTAAATTGCAACTTCAAGTTGCTACTCTGTGCTGTGGCCATGTAACCCCTCCCTACTCTATGCAGCCCCCTGCTTGGATTGATGTTGGCAACATCCTTGTTTTCCTGGAAAGTTTAGGGTAGGGTGGAGAGAATTGACTAAAGTCATCTTTTTGGAAGGAATTTTCATTCAGCCCAGGACTACACACACACACACACACACACACACATGCACACATGCATGCACACACACAGTGACATATATTATTCCATGATACAGCACTTAACCTTACTTTGTGTGGTAAAGTAAAAACATAAAGTAAATATCAACTATGGTATCATCAATTCTTTAATGCAAAGAAACTGTTTCAAATAAATAAAAATTTTATAATTTCAAACAAATAAAGATATGATGAGATAGTTGTTCTTTCTTGTTCATAAATTCATCCCAAGACACATGTAGACAAAACTTCAAGCATATCTGGTGAATTACTGATCACAATCTTTCTTTGTTTTTAATGCAGTCCAGGTTGAAAATTTAGTTCACCCAAATGTGTTACCATGAATGATATTAGCAATATACTTTTTCTACTTAACTTAAAAAATTCTTAATGTTAATCCAAAGTAATGAACATAAACAAGTCTTGTAATCTTTCTTTGGGGCAAATGACTAAGCTGCAGTAATTCATTCTCTGTTTTGGACAACACCAAGTTAAACTCAATTATTGAATCAGGGTTTGGAAAAGAAAATGGATTTGAAATCCAAGTGTTTTTCTTTAATGTTTCAATTTCTCTTTCAGAAAGTTAAAAATTAAAAGTCTGGGTGGAAGGGAATTGTAAATATATCTCTAATTCTATTTCACTTGGGTTGTGTTCACTAGCAATGTTCTCTTCGAGCTGTTGTAACAATATTGGGAACATTTAGTAGATAAAGCCATTATTTCTTACTCACTTGGCAAATAAAATCTTTTGAAACCCCTGGATATGTTATCTTGTTGATTTTCTTCTATGGTTTCAAGTTTACTTCATTAAGAATACTGAAAACATCAGCAAAATATACCATTTTTATTAAGAAGCATCATCTTTGAAAAAATTACCATATGGTACTGCTTCTTGATTAGTAAAATGTGAATCTCATTCTAGAATTCACATACCTTGCTTACCACTTTCCCTTGTAATGATTAGTAAACGTTGGGATGACTCAGTAAGTGGATATGATTGTCTCTAATCTCAGAATAAAATATTCCCAAAGTCAGCTGTGCAGTGAGGTTCCTTTAATAAAATTAACTAGCCTGCATTTTTCAATTTATCCATGAGATTTGTAGAATATCTTTAGACGTCCAAACCTCAAGACATATAAGCCAGATTCTAAACAGTAGCATCTAACCATTTTCTAATAACTCTCCCATGTTTTCTAGTTGTATTTACTGTCCTATGTCTTTTAATATTATGTGCTCTACTTTAATTCATATTGATCAATAATGCATGTTTCTAATTTTGTAACTATTTAATTCATGTGTGTGAGATTCAATTTAAATTATATAACAAATTCTCCATGAATTATCTCACCACACATACCTGATATAAATGAAAAGGATTGCTTCTATTATAATATGAGTGTCCTCAACTTGGATCTCAAAATCTATGCTAGTCTGTGTGTTCTATACAATATACTGTGTTTTCACTAAGAGGAAAAGTTTTGATTTTAAAAGAGACCTTCAAGATGGCGGAAGAGTAAGACGTGGAGATCAACTGCCTCTTCACAAATACAACAGAAATATACAAATACAGCATCTACATGTGGAACAACTCCTACAGAACACCTACTGAAAGCTGGCAGAAGACCTCAGACTTCCCAAAAGGCAAGAAACTCCGCACGTACCTGGGTAGGGCAAAAGAAAAAAAGAAAAAACAGAGACAAAAGAATAAGGATGGGACCTGCCCCTCTGGGAGAGAGCTGTGAAGGAGGAAAAGTTTCAACATTCTAGGAAGCCCCTTCACTGGCGGAGACAGCGGGTGGGCAGGGGGGAAGCTTAGGAGACACGGAGGAGAGCATAGCAACAGGGGTGCGGAGGGCAAAGCTGAGAGATTCCCGCACAGAGGATTGGTGCCGACCAGCACTCACCAGCCCGAGAGGCTTGTCTGCTCACCCGCCGGGGCGGGCAGGGTCTGGGAGCTGAGGCTCGGGCTTCGGAGGCCGGATCCCAAGGAGAGGACTGGGGTTGGCTGCGTGAACATAGCCTAAAGGGGGCTTGTGCAGCACAGCTAGCCGGGAGGGAGTCCGGGAAAAAGTCTGGAACTGCTGAAGAGGAAGTTCATCCAAAGCTGAACCCCAGGAGCTGTGAGAACAAAGAAGAGAAAGGGAAATCTCTCCCAGCAGCCTCAGGAGCAGCGGATTAAATCTGCACAAGCAACTTGATGTACCCTGCATTTGTGGAATAACTGAAGAGACAACGAATCATCCCAAATTGAGGCGGTGGACTTTGGGAGCAATGATATATATATTTCTTTCCTTTTTCTCTTTTTGTGAGTGTGTATGTGTGTGCTTCTGTGTGTGATTTTGTCTGTATAGCTTTGCTTTTACCATTTGTCCTAGAGTTCCGTCCGTCGGCTTTTTTTTTTTTTATTATAGTTTTTAGCGCTTGTTGTCATTGGTGGATTTGTTTTTTGATTTGGTTGCTCTCTTCTTTCTTTCTTTTTTAAAAATTAATTTATAATTTAAAAAATTTTAATAATTATTTATTATTTTAATAACATTATTTTATTTTACTTCTTTCTTTCTTTCTTTCTTTCTTTCTTTCTTTCTTTCTTTCTTTCTTTCTTTCTTTCTCCCGTTTATCCTGAGCTGTGTGGATGACAGGCTCTTGGTGCTCCGTCTGGGTGTCAGGCCTGTGACTCTCAGGAGCGACAGCTGAGTTCAGGACACTGGTCCACAAGAGACCTCCCAGCTCCACGTAATATCAAATGGCGAAAATCTCTCAGAGATCTCCATCTCAATGCCAAGACCCAGCTCCACTCAACGACCAGCAAGCTACAGTGCTGGACACCCTATGCCAAACAAGTAGCAAGACAGGAACACAACCCCACTCATTAGTAGAGAGGCTGCCTAAAATCATAATAAGGTCACAGACACACCAGAACACAGCACCAGATGCGGACCTGCCCACCAGAAAGACAAGATCCAGGCTCATCCACCAGAATACAGGCACTAGTCCCCTCCACAAGGAAGCCTGTACAACCCACTAAACCAACCTTAGCAAGTGGGAGCAGACACCAAAAACAACAGGAACTACAAAGCTGCAGCCTGTGAAAAGGAGACCCCAAGCTCAGAAACTTAAGCAAAATGAGAACAAAGAAACACACAGCAGATGAAGGAGCAAGGTAAAAACCCACCATAGCAAACAAATGAAGAGGAAATAGACAGTCTACCTGAAAAAGAATTCAGAGTAATGATAGTAAAGATGATCCAAATCTTGGAAATAGCATGGACAAAATACAAGAAACGTTTAACAACAACTAAAAGAACTAAAGACCAAACAAACAATGATGAACAACACAATAAATGAAATTAAAAATTCTCTAGAAGGGATCAATAGCAGAATAACTGAGGCAGAAGAATGGATAAGTGACCTGGAAGATAAAATAGAGGAAATAACTACTGCAGAGCAGAATAAAGAGAAAAGAATGAAAAGAATTGAGGACAGTCTCAGAGACCTCTGGGACAACATTAAATGCTCCAACATTGGAATTTTAGGGGTCCCAGAAGAAGAGAAAAAGAAAGGGACTGAGAAAATATTTGAAGGATTAAAGTTGAAAACTCCCCTAATATGGGAAAGGAAATAGTTAATCAAGTCCAGGAAGTTCAGAGAGTCCCATACAGGATAAATCCAAGGAGAAACACACCAAGACACATATTAATAAAACTATTAAAAATTAAATACAAAGAAAAAATATTAAAAGCAGCAAGGGAAATACAACAAATAACATACAAGGGGATCCCCATAAGGTTAACAGCTGATCTTTCAGCAGAAACTCTGCAGCCAGAAGGGAGTGGCAGGACATATTTAAAGTGATGAAAGGGAAAAACCTACAACCAAGATTACTCTGCCCAGCAAGGATCTCATTCAGATGCAATGGAGAAATTAAAACCTTTAGAGACAAGCAAAAGTTATTGAATGAGAATTCAGCACAACCAAACCAGCTCTACAATGAATGCTAAAGGAACTTCTCCAGGCAGGAAACACAAGAGAAGGAAAAGACCTACAATAACAAACCCCAAACAATTAGGAAAATGGTAATAGGAACATACATATCAATAGTTTCCTTAAATGTAAATGGATTAAATGTTCCAACCAAAAGACATAGACTGGCTGAATGGATACAAAAACAAGAACCATATATATGCTGTCTACAGGAGACCCACTTCAGATCTAGGGACACATATAGACTGAAAGTGAGGGGATGGACAAAGATATTCCATGCAAATGGAAATCAAAAGAGAGCTGGAGTAGCAATTCTTATATTAGACAAAATAGACTTAAAAATAAAGACTATCACAAGACACAAAGAAGGACACTACATAATGATCAAGGGATCAATCCAAGAAGAAGATATAACAATTGTAAATGTTTATGCACCCAACAGTGGAGCACTTCAATACATAAGGGAAATGTTAACAGCCAAAAAACGGGAAATCAACAGTAACACAATCATAGTAGGGGACTTTAACACCCCATTTCACCAATGGACAGGTCACCCAAAATGAAAATAAATAAGGAAACACAAGCTTTAAATGATACATTAAACAAGATGGACTTAATTGATATTTATAGGACATTCCATCCAAAAGCAACAGAATACACTTTCTTCTCAAGTGCTGATGGAACATGCTCCAGGATAGATTATATCTTGGGTCACACATCAAGCCTTGGTAAATTTAGGAAAACTGAAATCCTATGAAGTATCTTTGCTGACCACAATGTTATGAGACTAGATATCAATTAAAGGAACAAATCTGTAAAAAATACAAACACATGGAGGCTAAACAATACACTACTTAATAACCAAGAGATCACTGAAGAAATCAAAGAGGAAATCAAAAAATACCTGGAAACAAATGACAATGAAAGACAAGACCCAAAACCTATGGGATGCAGCAAAAGCAGTTCTAAGAGGGAAGTTTATAGCAATACAATCCTACTTCAAGAAACAAGAAATATCTCAAATAAACAACCTAAACTTACACCTAAAGCAATTAGAGAAAGAAGAACAGAAAAACTCCAAAGTTAGCAGAAGGAAAGAAATCATAATGATCAGATCAGAAATAAATGAAAAAGATATGAAGGAAACAATAGCAAAGCTCAATAAAACTAAAAGCTGGTTCTTTGAGATGATAAAAAAATTGATAAACCATTAGCCAGACTCATCACGAAAAAAGGAGAAGACTCAAATCAATAGAATTAGAAATGAAAAAGGAGAAGTAACAACTGACACTGCAGAAATACGAAGGATCCTGAGAGATTACTACAAGCAACTATATGCAAATAAAATGGACAACCTGCAAGAAACGGATGAATTCTTAGAAATGGACAGAAGAAGAAATGGACAAATTCTTAGAAAAGAAAGGGACAAATTCTTAGAAAACACAACCTTCTGAGACTGAACCAGGAAGAAATAGAAAATATAAACAGACCAATCACAAACACTGAAGTTGAAACTGTGATTAAAAATCTTCCAGCAAACAAAAGCCCAGGACCAGATAGCTTCACAGGCAAATTCTATCAAACATTTAGAGAAGAGCTAATACCTATCCTTCTCAAACTCTTCCAAAATATAGTGGAGGGAGGAACACTCCCAAACTCCTTCTATGAGGCCACCATTACCCTGATACCAAAACCAGACAAAGATGTCACAAAGAAAGAAAACTACAGGCCAATATCACTGATGAACATAGATGCAAAAATCCTCAACATAATATTAGCAAACAGAATCCAACAGCACATTAAAAGGATCATACACCATGATCAAGTGGGGTTTATCCTAGGGATGCAAGGATTCTTCAATATATGCAAATCAATTAATGTGATACACCATATTCACAAATTGAAGAATAAAAACCATATGATCATCTCAGTAGATTCAGAAAAAGCTTTCGACAAAATTCAATACCCATTTATGATAAAAACCCTCCAGAAAGTAGGCATAGAGGGAACTTTCCTCAACATAATAAAGGCCATATATGACAAACCCACAGCCAACATTGTCCTCAAAGGTGAAAAACTGAAATGATTTCCACTAAGATCAGGAGCAAGACAAGGTTGCCCACTCTCACCACTATTATTCAACATAGTTTTGGAAGTTTTAGCCACAGCAATCAGAGAAGAAAAAGAAATAAAATGAATCTAAATTGGAAAAGAAGAAGTAAAGTTGTCACTGTTTGCAGATGACATGATACTATCCATAGAGAATCCTAAAGATGCTACCAGAAAACTACTAGAGCTAATCAATGAATTTGGTAAAGTAGCAGGATACAAAATTAATGCATAGAAATCTCTTGCATTCCTATATACTAATGATGGAAAATCTGAAAGAGAAATTAAGGAAACACTCCCATTTACCATTGCAACAAAAAGAATAAAATACCTAGGGATAAACCTACCTAAGGAGACAAAAGACCTGTATGCAGAAAACTATAAGACACTGATGAAAGAAATTATAGATGATACAAACAGATGGAGAGATATACCATGTTCTTGGACCGGAAGAATCAACATTGTGAAAGTGACTATACTACCCAAAGCAATCTACAGATTCAATGCAATCCCTTTCAAACTACCACTGGCATTTTTCACAGAACTAGAACAAAAAATTTCACAATTTGTATGGAAACACAAAAGACCCTGAATAGCCAAAGCAATTTTTTCACACACACACACACTGTATTTTATTTTTATAAGAGATAAATAAAACAACACCAAGCTTTGTAAATGGATGACCACAACAAAAACAACAATGTTTGCAATTACCATACACGAAACACACTCATAATATGTCATAATATTGACATTCAGTCCAGTAATCCTCCACTGTAACAGCTCCTTTACTTTGCAGTGAAAATTGATTTGCATATTTTTTGCCTCTGAGTCCTTGTGGGTTTTTTTTTATTCAAACAGAAAGTCACAAAAATTATAATCATCCTCAGCAGTTCACTCAGTCCCATGTAATTAATTTTTTTATCTTGATCTTTTGTTAGCACTTTTATGAATTCATCAGTTTTCCATTAGAGTTCTGAAAATGCTTGTTCATTCAATTCAGCAGTATAGTCAGTTACCAGAAACCTGTACTTGTCAGAGTCTTTTCCATGAATACCTTGAAGATGAAACCCTTTTATAGGAACATTTTTGCAAAAGCATCAGCATATACCCAGAACTGTCTGTAAATGCCAAAAGACTTAAAAATGACCACGGTTAAAGATTTGATGAAAGTTCATAATAATGCAATTGACAAGGAAATTTAGTTTTTTCTGAGATATACATTTTAAAGTAATAACTAGAATTATGACCTATAACATTATACCAGAACATATAAGATTTTTAGACATTTCATGTAATGTCTGAAACATTTATATTAACATATTTCCATACAAATAACCCAAAGAAAGTTTAGTATTAGTTGTTTTTTATGTTTTTTTATACTGCAGTTTCTTATCAGTCATCAATTTTATACACATCAGCGTATACATGTCAATCCCAATCGCCCAATTCAGCACACCACCATCCCCACCACTCCATGATTTTCCCCCCTTGGTGTCCATAAGTTTGTTCTCTACATCTGTGTCTCAACTTCTGCCCTGCAAACCGGTTCATCTGTACTATTTTTCTAGGTTCCACATACGTGCGTTAATATACGATATTTGCTTTTCTCTTTCTGACTTACTTCACTCTGTATGACAGTCTCTAGATCCATCCACGTCTCTACAAATGACTCAGTTTCGTTCCTTTTTATGGCTGAGTAATATTCCATTGTATATATGTACCACATCTTCTTTATCCATTCGTCTGTCGATGGGCATTTAGGTTGCTTTCATGACCTGGCTATTGTAAATAGTGCCACAATAAACATTGGGGTGCATGTGTCTTTTTGAATTATGGTTTTCTCTGGGTATATGCCCAGTAGTGGGATTGCTGGATCATATGGTAATTCTATTTTTAGTTTTTTGAGGAAACTCCATACTGTTCTCCATAGTGGCTGTATCAATTTACATTCCCACCAACAGTGCAAGAGGGTTCCCTTTTCTCCACACCCTCTCCAGCATTTGTTGTTTGTAGATTTTTTGATGATGGCCATTCTGACTAGTGTGAGATGATACTTCATTGTAGTTTTGATTTGCATTTCTCTAATGATTAATGATGTTGAGCATTCTTTCATGTGTTTGTTGGCAATCTGTATATCTTCTTTGGAGAAATGCCTACTTAGGTCTTCTGCCCATTTTTGGATTGGGTTGTTTGTTTTTTTGATATTGAGCTGCCTGACCTGCTTGTAAATTTTGGAGATTAATCCTTTGTCAGTTGTTTTATTTGCAAATACTTTCTCCATTCTGAGGGTTGTCTTTTCCTCTTGTTTATGGTCTCCTTTGCTGTGCAAAAGCTTTTAAGTTTCATTAGGTCCCATTTGTTTATTTTTGTTTTTATTTCCATTTCTATAGGAGGTGGGTGAAAAAGGATCTTGCTGTGATTTATGTCATAGAGTGTTCTGCCTATGTTTTCCTCTAAGGGTTTGATAGTGTTGGGCCTTACATTTATGTTTTTAATCCATTTTGAGTTTATTTTTGTGCATGGTGTTAGGGAGTGTTCTGATTTCATTCTTTTACATGTAGCTGTCCAGTTTCCCCAGCACCACTTATTGAAGAGGCTGTCTTTCCTCCACTGTATATCCTTGCCTGCTTTATCAAAGATAAGGTGACCATATGTGCGTAGGTTTCTCTGGGCTTTCTGTCCTGTTCCATTGATCTATATTTCTGTTTTAGTGCCATTACCATACTGTCTTGATTCCTGTAGCTTTGTAGTATAGTCTGAAGTCAGGGAGCCTGATTCCTCCAGCTCCATTTTTCATTCTAAAGATTGCTTTGGCTATTCGGGGTCTTTTGTGTTTCCAAACAAATTGTGAAATTTTTTGTTTTAGTTCTGTGAAAAATGCCATTGGTAGTTTGATAGGGATTGCATTGAATCTGTAGATTGCTTTGGGTAGTAGAGTCATTTTCACAGTGTTGATTGCTCTGGTCCAAGAACATGGTATATCTCTCCATCTATTTGTATCGTCTATAATTTCTTTCATCAGTGTCTTATAGTTTTCTGCATACAGGTCTTTTTTCTCCTTAGGTAGGTTTATTCCTAGATATTTTATTCTTTTTGTTGCAGTGGTAAATGGCAGTGTTTTCTTAATTTCACTTTCAGATTTTTCATCATTAGTGTATAGGAATACAAGAGATTTCTGTGCATTAATTTTGTATCCTGCTACTTTACCAAATTCACTGAGTATCTCTAGTAGTTTTCTGGTAGCATCTTTAGGATTCTCTATGGATAGTATCATGTCATCTGCAAACAGTGACAGCTTTACTTCTTCTTTTCTGATTTAGATTCCTTTTATTTCTTTTTCTTCTCTGATTGCCGTGGCTAAAACTTCCAATACTGTGTTGAATAATAGTGGTGAGAGTGGGCAACCTTGTCTTGTTCCTGATGTTAGTGGAAATGTTTTCAGTTTTTCACCATTGAGGATGATGTTGGCTGTGGGTTTGTCATATATGGCCTTTATTATGTTGAGGAAAGTTCTCTTTATGCCTACTTTCTGGAGGGTTTTTATCATAAATCGGTGTTGAATTTTGTCGAAAGCTTTCTCTGCATTTATTGAGATGATCATATGATTTTTATTCTTCAATTTGTTAATATGGTGTATCACATTGATTGATTTGTGTATATTGAAGAATCCTTGCATTCCTGGGATAAACCCCACTTGATCATGGTGTGTGATCCTTTTAATGTGCTGTTGGATTCTGTTTCCTAATATTTTGTTGAGGATTTTTGCATCTATGTTCATCAGTGATATTGGCCTGTAGTTTTTTTTCTTTGTGACATCTTTGTCTGGTTTTGGTATCGGGGTGATATTGGCCTCGTAGAATGAGTTTGGGAGTGTTCCTCCCTCTGCTATGTTTTGGAAGAGTTTGAGAAGGATAGGTATTAGCTCTTCTCTAAATGCTTGATAGAATTTGCCTGTGAAGCCATGTGGTCCTGGGCTTTTTTTTGTTGAAGATTTTTAATCACAGTTTCAATTTCAGTGCTTGTGATTGGTCTGTTCATATTTTCTATTTCTTCCTGGTTCAATCTTGGAAGTTTGTGCATTTCTATGAATTTTTCCATTTCTTCCAGGTTTTCCATTTTATTGGCATATAGTTGCTTGTCATAATCTCTCATGATCTTTGTATTTCTGCAGTGCCAGTTTTTACTTCTCCTTTTTCATATCTAATTCTATTGATTTGAGTCTTCTCCCTTTTGTTCTTGATGAATGTGGCTAATAGTTTATCAATTTTGTTTATCTTCTCAAAGAACAAGGTTTCAGTTTTATTGATCTTTGCTATCATTTCCTTCATATCTTTTTCAGTTATTTCTGATCTCATCTTTATGATTTCTTTCCTTCTGCTAACTTTGGGGTTTTTTTGTTCTTCTTTCTCTAATTGCTTTAGGTGTAAGGTTAGGTTGTCTATTTGAGATGTTTCTTAAGGTAGGATTGTATTGCTATAAACTTCCGTCTTAGAACTGCTTTTGCTGCATCCCATAGGTTTTGTGTCATCGTGTTTTCATTGTCATTTGTTTCTAGGTATTTTTTGATTTCCTCTTTGATTTCTTCAGTGATCTCTTGGTTATTAAGTGTGTATTGTTTAGCTTTCATGTGTTTGTATTTTTTACAGATCTTTCCCTATAATTGATATCTACTTTCATAGTGTTGTGGTCAGAGAAGATACTCAGTATGATTTCAATTTTCTTAAATTTACCAAGGCTTGATTTGTGACCCAAGATATGATCTATCCTGGAGAATGTTCCATGAGCACTTGAGAACAATGTGTATTCTGTTGTTTTTGGATGGAATGTCCTATAAATATCAATTAAGTCCATCTTGTTTAATGCATCATTTAAAGCTTGTGTTTCCTTATTTATTTTTATTTTGGGTGATCTGTCCATTGGTGAAAGTGGGGTGTTAAAGTCCCCTACTATGATTGTGTTACTGTCCGTTTCCCATTTTATGGCTGTTAACATTTCCCTTATGTATTGAAGTGCTCCACTGTTGGGTGCATAAATATTTACAATTGTTATATCTTCTTCTTGGCTTGATCCCTTTATCATTATGTAGTGTCCTTCTTTGTCTCTTATAATAGTCTTTGTTTTAAAGTCTATTTTGTCTGATATGAGAATTGCTACTCCAGCTTTCTTTTGATTTCCATTTGCATGGAATATCTTTGTCCATCCCCTCACTTTCAGTCTGTATGTGTACCTAGATCTGAAGTGGGTCTCTTGTAGAGAGCATACATATGGGTCTTGTTTTGGTTTCTATTCAGCCAGTCTATGTCTTTTGGTTGGAGCATTTAATCCATTTACATTTAAGGTAATTATCAATATGTATGTTCCTATTACCGTTTCTTAATTGTTTTGGGCTTGTTATTGTAGGTCTTTTCCTTCTCTTGTGTTTCCTGCCTGGAGAAGTTCCTTTAGAATTTGTTGTAAAGCTGGTTTGGTTGTGCTGAATTCTCTTAGCTTTTGCTTGTCTGTAAAGGTTTTAATTTCTCCATCAAAGGTGAATGAGATCCTTGCTTGGTAGAGTAATCTTGGTTGTAGGTTTTTCTCCTTCATCACTTTAAATATGTTCTGCTACTCCCTTCTGGCTTGCAGAGTTTCTGCTGAAAGTTCAGCTGTTAACCTTATGTGGATTCCATTGTGTGTTATTTGTTGTTTTTCCCTTGCTGCTTTTAATATTTTTTCTTTGTATTTAATTTTTGATAGTTTGATTAATATGTGTCTTGGCGCATTTCTCCTTGGATTTATCCTGTATCGGACTCTGTGTGTTTCCTGGACTTGATTAACTATTTCCTTTCCCATATTAGGGAAGATTTCAACTTTAGTCTCTTCAAATATTTTCTCAGTCCCTTTCTTTTTCTTTCTTCTTCTGGGACCCATATAATTCGAATGTTGGTGCATTTAATGTTGTCCCAGGTGTCTCTGAGACTTCCCTCTATTCTTTTCATTCTTTATTCTTTATTCTGCTCTGCAGTAGTTATTTCCACTATTTTATCTTCCAGGTCACTTATCCGTTCTTCTACCTCAGTTATTATGCTATTGATCTCTTCTAGAGAATTTTAAATTTCATTTATTGTGTTTTTCATCACCATTTGATTGCTCTTCAGTTCTTCTAGGTCCTTGTTAAACGTTTCTTGTATTTTCTCCATTCTATTTCCAAGATTTTGGATTATCTTTACTATCATTACTGTGAATTCTTAGTCAGGTAGACTGCATATTTCCTCTTCAGTTGTTAGGTCTGGTGGGTTTTTACCTTGCTCCTTCATCTGCTGTGTGTTTCTCTGTCTTCTCATTTTCCTTAAGTTACTGTGTTTGGGGTCTCCTTTTCTCAGGCTGCAGGTTCATATTTCCCGTTGTTTTTGGTGTCTGTCCCCAGTGGCTAAGGTTGGTTCAGTGGGTTGTGAAGGCTTCCTGTGGAGGGGACTAGTGCCTGTGTTCTGGTAGATGAGGCTGGATCTTGTCTTTCTGGTGGGCAAGTCGATGTCTGGTGGTGTGTTCTGGGGTGTCTGTGGCCTTATTATGATTTTAGGCAGCCTCTCTGCTAATGGATTGGGTTGTGTTCCGGTCTTGCTAGTCATTTGGCATAGGGTGTCCAGCACTGTAGCTTGCTGGTCGTTGAGTGGAGCTGGGTCTTGGCGTTGAGATGGAGATCTCTGGGAGATTTTTGCCATTTGATATTACATGAAGCTGGGAGGTCTCTTGTGGACCAGTGTCCTGAACTTGGCTCTCTCACCTGAGAGGCACAGCCCTGACGCCTGGCTGGAGCACCAGGAGCCTGTCATCCACACGGCTCAGAATAAAAGGGAGAAAAAAAGGAAAGAAAGAAGGAAGAATATAAAATAAAGTAAAATAAAATAGTTATTAAAGGGGCTTCCCTGGTGGCGCAGTGGTTGGGAGTGTGCCTACCAATGCAGGGGACACGGGTTCGAGCCCTGGTCTGGGAAGATCTCACATGCCGCGGAGTGACTGGGCCCGTGAGCCATAACTACTGAGCCTTTGTGTCTGGAGCCTGTGCTCCGCAATGGGAGAGGCCGCGACAGTGAGAGGCCCGTGCAGCGCGATGAGGAGTGGCCCCCGCTCGCCGCAACTACAGAAAGCCCTCGCACAGAAACGAAGACCCAACATAGCCAAATAAATAAATAAAATAAATTTATAAAATAATAAAATAATAAAATAAAATAGTTATTAAAATTAAATATAATTATTTAAAAAATTTTAAAGGTAATAAAAGAAAAAGAAAGAAAGAAGGGAGCAACCAAACCAAAAAACAAATCCACCAATGATAACAAGTGCTAAAAACTATACTAACAACAACAACAACAACAACAAAAAACCGGACAGGCCGAACCCTCGGACAAATGGTAAAAGCAAAGCTATACAGACAAAATCACACATAGAAGCATATACATACACACTCACAAAAAGAGAAAAAGGGACTAAAAAATATATATCCTTGCTCCCAAAGTCCACCTCCTCAATTGGGATGATTCGTTGTCTATTCAGGTATTCCACAGAGGCAGGGTACATCAAGTTGATTGTGGAAATTTAATCCGCTGCTCCTGAGGCTGCTGAGAGAGATTTCCCTTTCTCTTCTTTGTTCTCACAGCTCCCGGGGTTCAGCTTTGGATTTGGACCCGCCTGTGCACGTAGGTCGCCGGAGGACGTCTGTTCTTCGCTCAGACAGGACGGGGTTAAAGGAGCCGCTGATTCGGGGGCTCTGGCTCACTCATGCCGGGGGGAGGGAGGGGTACGGAGTGTGGGGTGAGCCTGCGGCGGCAGAGGCCGGCGTGACGTTGCACCAGCGTGAGGTGCGCTGTGCGTTCTCCCGGGGAAGTTGTCCCTGGGTCACGGGACCCTGGCAGTGGCGGGCTGCACAGGCTCCCGGGAGGGGCGGTGTGGAGAGTGACTTGTGCTCGCACACAGGCTTCTTGGTGGCGGCAGCAGCAGCCTTAGCGTCTCATGCCCGTTTCTGGGGTCCGCGCACATAGCCGCGGCTCGCGCCCGTCTCTGGAGCTCCTTTAAGGCGCTCTGAATCCCCTCTCCTCGCGCACCAGGAAACAATGACGTAGGAAAAAGTCTCTTGTCTCTTCGGCAGCTCCAGACCTTTTCCCGGGCTCCCTCCCGGCCAGCCGTGGCACACTAACCCCTTCAGGCTGTGTTCACGCCGCCAGTCCTCTCCCTGACCTCTGACCGAAGCCCAAGCCTCAGCTTCCAGCCCCCCGCCACCCCCGCCCCGGCGGGTGAGCAGACAAGCCTCTCGGGCTGGTGAGTGCCGGTCGGCACCGATCCTCTGTGCGGAAATCTCTCGGCTTGGCCCTCCGCAACCCTGTTGCTGTGCTCTCCTCCGCTACTCCGAAGCTTTCCCCCTCCACCCCCCGCAGTCTCCGCCCACGAAGGGACTTCCTAGTGTGTGGAAACCTTTCCTCCTTCACAGCTCCCTCCCATTGGTGCAGGTCCTGTCCCTATTCTTTTGTCTCTGTTTTTTCTTTTGCCCTATCCAGGTACGTGGGGAGTTTCTTGCCTTTTGGGAGGTCTGAGGTCTTCTGCCAGCGTTCAGTAGGTGTTCTGTAGGAGCTGTTCCACATGTAGATGTATTTCTGATGTATTTGTGGGGAGGAAGGTGATCTTCGCATCTTACTCTTCTGCCATCTTGAAGCTCCTCTCTGATATTTTCTAATTAATTAAAAAAAAACGCTGGTTGTGACCATTGATTTTATGATCCACCAGTGGATGGGGACTGCAGTGTGAAAAACACTCAGTCGGTGAAAGGGGTTGAGTTTCCCCATTGGGTCAATGACAGTGTGGAGATAGATTAGTATCCATGAGATGTAGCATCAAGAATAGGAATTATGTCAAGTTTAGTGGAGTCACCCAATTAGTGCCAGAGTGACCATGAGAACCTTGACCTCTTGAGAAGTTTCAGAACTTGGGAAGGGCATTGCAGTTTCCCCAAAATAGGGATGGAAATTTGAGCTGATCTTATCTTAAGGGACCTGGTGGCCCCAGATGCCATTGGCTTGACAATAGCAGCAGTAGAGTGAAGGGCTGAAGTGCATGGGCTTTGGGGCATGGCCGCTGAATCTTGGTTCTGCCACTTACCGGCTGTGTGCAGGTTGCTTAACCTTTCTGTGGTTCAGTTTTCTCATTTGTAAAACGGGGATAATAGTATTGAGCTCAGAGGATTATTATGAGGACTCATTGAGTTGCTATATACTGTACATGTCAAATACTTAGTGCTTAGAGTGTGATATGCATTCACTGAAAATAAGATTTTAAAAAATTATCAAGGGAAGCTGTGCTCAGGCAGACTATAGGAGTTGAAGGAGCTTCTCAGGATTGCTGCAAACCTCCCTCTGAAGACTGCCTTTCCGGGCGAATGGTGCTTCCCAACGTCAGCAGGGTTGGAAACACTGTAATTCCCCATCAGACCCACCCGGGAGTCTGTCCACTGTTGTATGAATCTATGTTCAGAGACTATACATCTGTGTCCAGGAGCTGGGGTCGTAGCACGTCATCAAAAGGCCTGGGTCAAACCTAGGAATGTCAACTGACACTCCTCCACGAGCAGCATGATGGAGGTTAAGGTGTTTGCAGTAGAGGAAAAATGTTCACATTTTTTTTTTTTCGATACGCAGGCCTCTCACTATTGTGGCCTCTCCCGTTGCGAAGCACAGGCTCCGAACACGCAGGCTCAGCGGCCATAGGCTCACGGGCCCAGCCGCTCCGCGGCATGTAGTATCTTCCCGGACCGGGGCACAAACCCGTGTCCCCTGCAACGGCAGGCGGACTCCCAACCACTGCGCCACCAGGGAAGCCCAAACGTTCACCTTTTAAATGATAGCATTTAAGATGTAAGCGGAGGAGCGGCTATGGTTTGAGCCAGGGTGTGCTCACGGGACGGGTTTGTGGAAATGGAGCAGGTGGAGGTAATTCAGAAAAGTGAGGCATGGGACGCAGGAAGCTGAGATCCCGGGAAAGGTGGAGAGGCTGTGGGCGGAGTGTGAAGACGATAAATCAGATGTCAGAGTTAGTGACTCTGGGGGCTGAAGGAGGGTGACAGGTGTAATGACGGTGGAGGCGGGGCATAGAGGGCTGCGAGCTTCCAGGGAGAAGGTTTTCTGTGGAGAGAGAGGGGAGTCAAAGAGGTTTAGAAACATCACCGGGATACTGATGCTGCCCCCCCTGGGGCAAAGGGAGAAGAACAGCCTGATCTGAGAGGAGGAAGAGGGAAATGCCCTGTGGAGAGCCAGGCATGGCTGAGGACACTCTGCAGGGTGGATCTGTTAGCGGTGGACAGCAGGTCTAAAGGAGGGGAAGTGGAGGTGGAGGGAAGCAGTAGAGAGCCGTGGGATGGCAAGGTGAGAGCCTCCGTGATGACAGAGGTGCCAAGGATGACAGAAACTGAGGACAGGAGCTGACGTGACCCAAGGGAGCCAACCTGGGCAGGACATGCCTAGCACAGCCTCTGCCACTCAGTGGGCTTTCAAGAAACCTGCTGACAGTGAGCCTCAGTCTCCTACCCTGTAAACTGAGAAAAGCAACTGATGTTTGTGCATTGCTCATAAACACAAAAATGGGCAATTGACTCCATTCTTTTCCTCAGTACCCACACCCTTCAAGGTCCCTCCTTTGGGACCTTCCCTGGAGATGGAGCCCAAATGGTCTCTAATTCCAGTCACTGGATTCTGTGAATTGTGTGTACCAGGGGGCGAGGTGGGGTTCACCCCCTCCCGCCCTTGTGCTGTGCCACCCAACCCCGGAGCTGGAGCTTTGCTTACATATCACCATGGCTCTCCAGGGCTAAGGCCCCACTTTCTGTTTTAGGGACATTAGAACATTTAGGGCAGTTGATAGGGGAGGAGCCACATGGGGCCATTCTGGTTGGGGCTCAGCAATCCTGGCAGCACAGGCTGCCCGATGAGCCAGGGGATGTGCAGGCTGCCTTGATGGCAGTGATTGGTGGACACGACCTCTGCCCTGGAGCTGCTCCCTTGAAGGGCTGGAATGATCTCCAGGCACTCGATGGGCTCATGAGGGGCTCCGATGCCTCTCAACACAGACTTCCCTCCCTGAGAGTCATTCCTGTAGCTCACGCCAGCTCTAGTCCTCTTGCCTCTGAGTATAGAGCCCCCCAAGGTCATGGTCCCACCATGCTAGTCCCCTCCTCCAGTCCTGGTGACCCTTACCTTGTCTCCCAAGGAGGGGAGAGGGCCTCTTGGCTGCTTCCTCCTCCTCCAGGACTTTTTAGTCTTTATTACAGAATTAACTCTGTGTTCTCTTCCACTCAGGGCTTTCTCGTGACTCCCAAGAGTCTGGAAGTAAAGGAGTCTGACTATTAGCGCTTTCCTTTCTTCTGTGTCCCTGTAGCTCAAGGACTTGAGCTACCCGGGGCCCGCTGAGGGGGAGTGGCTGTCCCTAATCTTTGTTACGGCGCATACTAGAAGTTCTGCTCCTCTCAGGGCCTTCTGTTCCCTTCCCTTCAAGGTCAGCAAGTGAGGGAAGAAAGAAAAAAGCCCCAAGTTTGCTATTTCAGGATCTTACCTCAGTACACATACTACGGTTCAGGAACTGACTTCAAAGGGCTGCGCTGGGACAGGCTCTCCAGTTACAGACCCTCCGTGGAAGAGACCTGCCCAGCCAGCCGCTACCTCTATCAGGATTCTTTGGGTTACAAGTGTCACAAGCTCCCTGGGGAATATTTTGTAAAAGGAGGTGAGGGTGTCTCCCTGTAGCTGGGGGAGAGAAGCAGCCGGCCTCAGTGGGCGCCTGGCACACAGACCTGGGAGGCTCTGGTGCATACCCTCCTTCACTTATACAGACTGATTTTCCTGCTTCTCTGGCCACTCAGCAGAACACGGCTGCCCTAAAACACTCAGGCGTATACGATACAGGGTCAGCCACTTGCATGTGGCCCACTGCTGTCCGTTCCTAAGCCCAGATCCCCAGGATGGGGCATCTGATGGCCGCGTTTGGACCGGGCACCCGCCTCTGTTCCGATCATCTGTGGCTGGGCCAGGGGCGGGGGCTGAGAGAGGGCTCAGGCGCTACCCAGTGGTTCTAGATGGGCCCTGTCTGAGAGTGAGAGGTGGGGGCAGGTCATCCTCAAAGATCAGAGAATCATCACATACAGGCAGGCTTCTGGGCCTTGTCTAGCTGCAAGTCTGCTGCTTGGGCCCCCGTGACCACACTCTACCACGCCGTGGTCCAGCCTGTGAGAGTCCGTCCAGGGAAGGCCAATCCTGTCCCTCCTGCTTCCCCCAGAGCTGACAGACTGCTGAACTGAAGGCTTTCTCCCTGTAATGTCCCCACTCTGGTGTTAATTCCAACCCCTGAGGCCATCGGAAATTAATCCAGTCCCTTTTCCACTAACTAGCCCTTTCGGTATTTGAAGAATTTGAAGGAGCGGCTTCTTCAGGGAACTCTGGCCAACTCCTTTAGCTTTTCCTGGTGGGATGTAGTTCTGGCTCCTTTGCCATCCTGACCACTTACTTCTGATGAGCTCCTCGCTAGATCGTCTTTACTTTGAAGCATGGCCTCCTGGACTGGATGTAGTAATACTCTGTGTCTGGCCTGGCGTGGCATGTGCCAGCACCGACACACTTCCCTCATTCTAAAAACTACAGTGCACGCAGTGTACGATTGCACCGGATTATTTAATGAACTTCTGTAAAGATGAGAGGGTGCTAGAGCAGAATTTAACCAGGCTGCCTGGATCCTAATCCTGGCGTGGTCACTTGCTAGTGAGGGGATTATGGGAAATCACTTCAAGAGCATTCAGAGCTTCAGTTTCCTCTTCTGTGGGAATGCTAGTGGCCCTAACCTCCTAAAATATGTTTGTTTTAAATGGGGATGAAATTAGTCCCCACAGTACTGGAATCTAAGACATGTTCAATAAAAGTTAGCTGTTAGCACCATCATTATTAGTATTGCTTCAAGCACGGGTGTTGGCTTGGGTGTTTCTTACATGATGTGCGTATAGGTATCCGGATGTACCCACGTGGTGTTTAGGGGTCCAATGTGGGGCTCTGTCCTTGTGAAACTTCACCATGTTAGATTCTGCCCATTATTCTAACCCCATCCTGCTAATTTTGGTCTCTGGCTCAGTGAGGCCATCTATTCCATGCCTCGCCCAAATTTGCACCTTGGCCAAAGTTGAAGGAATCTCAATACCAATAGGAGGGTAGCTTTTGTTTTCCCTTGGCCTCTCTGGAAGGTTAGTGGATGGAGAATATAAATGGAGAAACAGGAAGCTCAAGCAACCAACTCAGAAGTACAGAGTGCCCGTTACAAGCTCTAGGAGGAGAGTCAGCAGCCGGGGGCTCCAGCCACTACTGGCTTATGGTGCAGCGCAGCGTAAATGAATGGAGTGCTCCAAGCTCCAGCTTCCTCATCTGTAACACGTGCAGTCTATGGAATCTACCTCCTAGGCTTGTGGTGTGGACTCCATGAGCAAAAGCATGTCTGGCTCACACATAGTAGGTGCTCAGTAAATATGAGCTACTCTATTTACATTGCTGTGGTGATTGTTCTCTGTGGTCCTGGGAACCATCACGTAGCCCTGGTCCTAAGAACAGCAGGAGTCTGGAAGAGGTGTCGGGGTACTGCCAAAGCAATCCTTGGGAGAAAAAAGAATGGGATGGAGTGAGAGCTGGAGAATCTGATGGCCAGGGCAGCCAGCTAACAGAAACAGCAGCAAAGAGGTCCAGCTCACACAAGCGACCCTTTTTTCAGCCCTCTGCTGGCATGTTCTCCTCCAACATTGAGGCTGTTATAACACAGGCCTCCTAAGCAGCACATGGATCCCCAGCCGTCAAGGTCACGTGTATGCAGCCAACCTTCCCCAGCTGTGGTCTGGCCCTCTCCCAGGTCATCTGTGGGTTGGGTGCTCAACAGAGTGGGGAGCCCAGAGGGCCAGGGTGTGGGGGACTATGGAGGCTGGATCTTGTGTGGCAGCCACAGAAATGTGAAAAAGGTCTGTATTTTTTAAAAGCTCCCACCTTAAAGCTTGGAGTTGGGTGTCCCCAGAGATGGTGGTAATAAAATGATGGTGATAAATTGTAAAGATAGGGGCCATTCAGGCTTCTGAAAAGTATTTTGGCTTGGTGGAAATGAACAGCTTCTGTGCATATTGAAAATTAATCAAGTGATTCATATCTTTGCATAATTAAAGTCCTTTATAGGGATCAACGAAGCCTCTGCTGGGAAGCTGGGAAGCTCTCAGCATATGTGTTCCAGAGATCTTGGAGATCTTGGAGATACGTAATGAGGCTTATTTTGTCCAGACTTAACAACAGTGAAACTGAAAAAAAATCAGGGAGCATCAGACTGAGTTGTTCGTATCTCTCTGGTCCCAGATTACCCCAGTGTGGCCAGGTGTTGCCAGAGATGGCAGACTTCCCCTCAGAGAACTTTCCTCTGCCCTCCCACTTGCTCTCATGTGGCTCAGGAGAAAGGGGTGCTGCACCCCCAAATCCAGCCATGCCCCAGGCCCATTCCTCTGCTGCAAGACTTGCACAGGTGCTTTTTTCAGAAAGCAGAAGCCCGCCAGACCAACCGAGGGCCCGGGGGTAGACCCTGTCCCAGGGCCATAGCACCAGAGGCCCTCTGTTTAGAAAGGAAAAAATTAAAAGTAGGTCACTCTGCTCTTGGGCTCTGGGGCTACTTTGCAAATTCCCTAAGATTTCACTTTACTCTGTGGTGACATCTTTTCAGCCTGTTCCAGAAACCAGGTTTCCTGATGGCTGTTGGGTTCCTGGCAATGCCTCTTGCTCCTGGGTGGCCAGGCTGCATCTGGAGAGGCCTCTCTCCTCCCCTGCTTCAAAACGGCTTGCTTGAGCCTGAAACGGTTCTCTTTTCCCCACATCTCACATGATGCTCTAAGGTCTGCCCTTGCCATGACTTTCCTTTACCTTTAACTGTGACAAGCTGCAGACCCCTCAGAGTCTTTTTTTTTTTTAACATCTTTATTGGAGTATAATTGCTTTACAATGGTGTGTTAGTTTCTGCTTTATAACAAAGTGAATCAGTTATACATATAAATATGTTCGCATATCTCCTCCCTCTTGCGTCTCCCTCCCTCCCACCCTCCATATCCGACCCCTCTAGGTGGTCACAAAGCACCGAGCTGATCTCCCTGTGCCATGCGGCTGCTTCCCACTAGCTAGCTATTTTACGTTTGGTAGTGTATATATGTCCATGCCACTCTCTCACTTTGTCCCAGCTTACCCTTCCCCCTCCCCATATCCTCAAGTCCATTCTCTAGTAGGTCTGTGTCTTTATTCCCATCTTGCCACTAGGTTCTTCATGACCATTTTTTATTTTTTTAGATTCCATATATATGTGTTAGCATACAGTATTTGTTTTTCTCTTTCTGACTTACTTCACTCTGTATGACAGACTCTACGTCCATCCACCTCACTACAAATAATTCAGCTTTGTTTCTTTTTATGGCTGAGTAATATTCCATTGTATATATGAGCCACATCTCCTTTATCCATTCATCTGTTGATGGACACTTAGGTTGCTTCCATGTCCTGGCTATTGTAAATAGAGCTGCAATGAACATTGTGGTACATGTTTCTTTGAATTAATGGTTTTCTCAGGGTATATGCCCAGTAGTGGGATTGCTGGGTCATATGGTAGTTCCATTTTTAGATTTTTAAGGAACCTCCATACTGTTTTCCATAGTGGCTGTATCAATTTACTTTCCCACCAACAGTGCAAGAGGGTTCCCTTTTCTCCACACCCTCTCCAGCGTTTATTGTTTGTAAATTTTTTGATGATGGCCATTCTGACCGGTGTGAGATGATATCTCATTGTAGTTTTTATTTGCAGTTCTCTAACGATTAATGATGTTGAGCATTCTTTCATGTGTTTGTTGGCAATCTGTATATCTTCTTTGGAGAAATGACCCCTCGAGTCTTACGTGGATCATCATTACAGAATTCCTCACTGGATGCCCTCTCTTCTTTCTCCAATCCGTCCTTCACACCAAAGTTGTTTTTCTAGAGCACAGATCTGATCATGTCAAAAATCCACCATGGCTTCCCACTGTCTACAGAATAATACTAAATTCCTGAACCCAACCCCTATGTTACGTTTGTTCTGGTTAAATTTATTGAAATATAATTTTCTGTCTGTTAAAAAAAATAAAACTAAAAAAAGAAGAAGAACATCAGACAAATTCCAGTAGAGTAACATCCGACACAGTATCTGACCAGTACCCCTCAACACTGTCAAGGTTATCAAAACCAGGAAATCAGAGAAATGTGCACTGCTGAGAGGGGACTAAGAGGATGACTAAATGTGATGTAATATCCTGGATGGGATCCTGGAACAGGAGACGGACATCAGATCAAAAGTAATAAAATCTGAAAAAGTTTTAGTGCAGCTAAAACAAAAGGATCTAAACTCATTTTCTCTGAAAAGGGAGCAACTGAGAAAAGCTGAGCATATGATTGTCTCAAAGAGGTATTCACAATGATTGAAGTCTTTAGATAAGGGCTGGGATTCCAACCATGACTGATGCTGATGCTACTGAGGATGATACCAACAATAACAATAATAACAATGATAACTAACAAGGAAACTTTAGACCTACTAAGGAAGGTGTTTATTGGCCTGGACTTTGCCCTCCTTCCTGGCATACCTCTTAAGAGGTGTATCACGGCAGACTGCCCATCAGAAAATCTTATGGCGAGCTTACCCAGTGTGGGACGTGGTTCCTGACCCCTGGAGGTCACGGCTGCGGGGGAGACTAGTGAGGAAACAGGCCTCGGCACACAGGGTGTGTTGAGTGTCGGGAATGGGTGCACAGACCTACCTGGAGTGATGGGCGAGGGAGCCTTCCAGATCCGGGAACACACTAAGCTGAGCCCCGAGCATGCGCACAGACCTCCTTGATGAGGGTATGGCACTGGGAATCCGCTCAGAGGCTTCTCCGCAGACTCGGTCACACCACCTGGACCAGAGCATAGCCCCTCAAAGCAGCTGGGTGACAACATTTTTTAAAAAAATCAGAGAAATGATTACAGTTTGGCCCACATTTCCAGTGCTGAGAGAGCAGTGAGACATTTGCATGAACGCCTTGGAAGGTCTGGAACTGTCACTCACGGCTTTCCTTTTAATCGCTATTTATTTTAAAATATCTGTCTAATGTATAATACAAGCTTAGGCTCTTGAGGCCATCCCCTCCCCTTTCAGCTCTGTTTCTGAAATCCCATTTAGGGAGGACAAATAGCTTTTGGGTACAAGAGTCTTTGCCTCTTCAAAGAAGCAGTTAGCAGGTTGTTCTCTCCTGCCTGTGTCTGTCTGTGGCTGGGGGCAATAAAGTGAGATTATTTGAATTCCAAAAAAAAATTCCTGAACCCAGCATTCATCACCTCCTTTAATCTGACTACAGTCTTCTTTTGTCGCTTCCTCTCTCTCTTTTATTTTCTTCCAACTGTGTCATGCAGCTCAGAGTTCTACAGACCTGGAATGCGTTTTCACACCTTATGCTTTTGTGTCTACTCTTCTCTCTGCCTTTCTTTCTCCATCACAGTTTTACTCATCTTTCTGATCATCTCAAATGCCTTCTCTTGTGTGAAGTCTGCTCAGACTCCCTGTGGAACTAACTGACTGTTCTTTTTGTTCCCATAGAATTTTGATTCTACCTCTATTTGAGCATTTGTTTTCTTTCTGCTTTGTGTTAAAGTTTGTTTGCTGCGTGCCCTCCCCTACCCTACACGGTAATGCCTTCTGAGGTTAGACCTTGTCTTACACCTCTGAGTATCTACCAAAAAATAGTGGTTTGGTTGCATATAGTCAGTGCTTATAATATCTGGGTTGTTGAACTGAACTGAATTGAAGACAATCTGATTCTTTTTCAATACAACTAACTTTGGTTTTCTATGTTTTGAAATCACGCTATGGGCAAGGACTCTCCAAGTTAATACATAAATACATTCTCATCGTTGGAGTTTTGAAATGGCCAATTATTCATGTCATTTCTTGTCCAGGTGTTGAGCATATTGAGAAAAAAGACACAGATGTCAAATTGGGATCAAAATATGAACTTTATCTCTGACAAAACAGGATTAGAAAATGCTACTTTGACCCAAGGGCAAAATAGACCACATGCTTCTTCCCCATTTGAGTTGAACTTGTCAATCGATGTAAGGATGGAGCAGTAGGGCACTGGCAGGCCCAGGGCCCTGTGTCTGGTGTGAGGCAGAGTCTGGCCTGGTGTTTATTACCTGGAGGAGGGAAGAACATGAGTGTCCTGCAGTCAGCCTGGTCCAAACTCTAGAGCACGAAAGAGCCAGGTGGAGCCATACATATTCCTGCCCCATTTCCCTGTCTCAATAGTCAGAGAAATCATTCCCCCTCCAAAGTAATCATTATTTACTATTTAATGGCTCCTTCCAAGCCTTTTCCTTAAATATATTTATATAATATAGAAACACATGCAAACTTAGTCTATATTTTGTATACATTGAATTATACTGTATTTTCTGCAACATGATTTTTCCCCATGATGATGTACACTACAGAATTTTTTCTTTTCAGCACATATAGCTATACCACATTCTTTTTACATGCTGCACGTAATACATATTATGGATGTATTATAAAAATTTTTGTGTGTGTATAACATTCTGCGTTGACAGTGATTTTCTCTCATTTTGTTGAAGATTGACTTCTGGCTTTCATTGTGGCTGTTAGCATTTCAGCTTTCAGCCCAACCGATAGGAGGTAATCTACCTTTTTTCTCTTTTTTAACATAGAGACCCTCTTTGTGTTCATGGTTATATATGTATATGTATACATATACAAATTTATTTTTTCTGTTTCACAATCTTTGTGTGTCTTGAGTCTACAGATTGGTGTCTTGTGAGACTTGGAAAATTCTTGGCCATTATCTTTTCAAATATTTCCTCTGCTCTTCCTTCTCTTCTCTCCTTCTGAAACTCCCATTAGATATATGTTAAATCTATTCTCTGTGTCTCTTATTAACTTGCTCATCTATTCTGTATATTTCTCTCTTTACTTCTTCATTCTGGATACTTTTTAAAATCTTTCTTCCAGTTTATTGTCTCTTCTGTTGAATCTATTCTGCTGTTAAATCTACCTATAGAGCTTTAAATACTAATTATGATTTTTTTCATGCCTAGTTATATCTGTTTGGTTTTATAAAAATCTTCTTGGTCTTTTTAAAAAAATATTTATTTATTTATTTGGCTGCATCGGGTCTTAGTTGTGGCATGCAGGATCTTCGTTGCGGCATGTGACATCTTTTGTGGAAGCGAGTGGGCTCTTCATTGCACCACCCGGGTTTTTCTCTAGTTGTGGCTCTCGGACTCTGGAATGAAGGCTCAGTAATTGTGGCATGTGGGCTTAGTTGCTCCGCGGCATGTGGGATCTTAGTTCCCTGACCAGGGATAGAACTCGTGTCCCCTGCATTGGAAGGCAGATTCTTAACCACTGGACCAACAGGGAGGTCCCTTCTTTTTTTTTTTTTTTAATAGTTTCTTATTTATTGCACATATTTTTCAAGCTTCTGTTTTCTTTTTTTGGTTATAGTAAGCAGATCTATTTTACATGTTTTTGACTGATAATTCACATATCTAAATTCCTTTGGGGTCTGTTTTTGCTGTCTATTGTTTCAGCTGCTTGTCAAACTTGGTGACAGGACTTCTTGTGAAAAGCTCAAATACTTTCATCCTGTATGTGTGTGTGTTTGCTCATGAAAATTCTTGAGGCAGGAATGAAGGTGAATTCTTCCAGTGAGTATTTACCTTTGTCATGCATCTGAGAGCATTACAAGTTCAAGTTCAGAAAAACTTAAACTAAATACTCATTTTGAGATTTTTTAAAACCACCTCAGACACTATGAATTTGGGCAATAAATTGGAGTGAGGAATGGCTTGTGGGTATAACTTATAGGATTCTGTTTGTTTGTTTTTCTCCTTCTGAGAATACAGCTTTAGGGGATGAGGATTTTCTACTAGTCCTCCCACTTTTGCTGGGTCTTGGCTTTCCCCAGACTATAAAAATGAAATACAACTACACTAGGTTTGGCAAATACCCTCAGGTGAAAGTGAACTTCTGTGCTCTGCTTATCTGTTGAGGTTCCCATCCTCAGTTATGATCTGATGTTAGTAATTCTTAATTATTTTTCAGCTCTCTTTGCCTTTAAGATATTCCTAGTATTTCCCCCAGCCTTTAGTTGTTTTTAGTGAAAGAGTTCGTCTAGAAACCTAGCTACTTATGTTACCCTTCCACAAATTATTCAGCCATTTCCTTTTTATTGAAAATTCGGTTTTTTCCCACAAGATTTTCTCTTACAAATCATGCTGCAAAGAGCATGTGTCTCTGTGCACATATGTGGGCATGTCTCTCAGGTAGATACCTATAATTGGAAATTCTGGGTTGAAGAGTAGGTGTAGTTTAATTTTGATACAAAAAGCATTACTAATTTACCATCTCATAAAAAGTGGATGAGAGTGCTCTTTTTCATAACCTCTCCTAGTACTGGATTTTCATACTTAAGAATTAGTGCAAATATAATGGATAAAAATATATCTCATAGTTGTTTTAATTTGGGGTTTCTTGTTCATTAGTGAGTTTTGTCATCTTTTAATCTCTTAATTGGCCATTTGTATCTTTTCTTCTGTGAAATGTCTATTTATATCGCTTGATCTATTTTTTAAAAAATAAACTGTTGCTGTCTTACTGATTTGTAGAACGTCTTTGCACAGTCTGAATATTAATCCTAATAAATAGTCTCCATATTTATTGCAAATATTTTTTCATATTTTTCATACTAGCTTTTAATCTTTTATGACATCTTTTACCACATAGCAATTTAAAAATTTTATGTACTCAATATTTCAATTTTTTCCTTTATGGATTTTGAGTTTTCCACTATTTTTATCTTAAATTTTATTTTATTTTATTTATTTTTTTTTTTGCGGTACGCGGGCCTCTCACTGTTGTGGCCTCTCCCGTTGCAGAGCACAGGCTCCGGACGCACAGGCTCAGCGGCCATGGCTCACGGACCTAGCCGCTCCGTGGCATGTGGGATCTTCCCGGACTGGGGCACGAACCCGTGTCCCCTGCATCGGCAGGCGACTCTCAACCACTGCGCCATCAGGGAAGCCCTAAATTATATTATCTTTATAACGCGATTTGAAAGCTCGTAGAGCACATTCCTCTTCATTGTTCTTTTTCAAAATCTACTTGGGTATTCTAATGTGTTCTTTATTCCAGATGAAATTTTAGAAATCAACTTGTTAAATAGCTTAAAAGTCCTTTTGGAATTTTGATTTTACAATCAATTTACAATATTGATTTATATTTTATTTGGAGGGAATTAGAGTCCTTATAATAATAAACATTTCAATTCAGGAACATGGATAGCTATCTAGTCTGGCCTTTTAAAAAATATCCTTCAATGTATTTTCTCCAAAGTTTTCTCCATATTTTTTTCTGAGTATTGTCTATAACTTTCCCCCCTAGATATTTTTATGCTGTGATAGTGAGTGGGGTCCCCCTTCCTATGAAATTTTCTAATTGGTTAATTTTGGAAAAAGATTGGTTTTGTTGATCATGTATTCAGCTCCTTTGATGAATCCATTACTAGTTTTCATTAATAAAGTTATCTTGCTATTTCTTAGAAGTTATCATTATCCAATACACATAATGACATTTGTTTCTATGGATGTGTATGATAGATTTCCTCCAAAACCTCACATTTGAATGATATAGAGAAACAAAAGAAGGGGGGGAAAGGCTAAGACTCTAACATACTAATTTATCTGACCTAGGAACTACTGCCTTGAGCTTATCTAGCATCCTCAAAATAGCATTGCCCCACATTCTATGTCTTGACCTGGTTTTGGTTCTTTGTCCCATCTTCTCCCTCTTCCTTTGTAAGCTTTCCATAGATCAGGTGTTGAATGCAGCTCTTTTGGTACTTTCGAATCTTGCAAATAATACCTCTTGTTTCTTTTTCTTGTCTTATTGGATTGACTAGATCTCCTACAGAATGATGATAGTAGACTTCTTTGTCTTATACCTGAGTTTAATTGGAATGCTTTTAATATAGGTTTGTTAGCGATTTCAGGTAATTTTATTGTATTAAGTAACTTTGCTTCTAGTCTTAACTTGCTAAGGTTTTTTTCCCTCCTAAAACAGGATAAGGTTTTTTTTTTTAAATCCAGTGTTCTTTTAGGATATGTTGGATTTTATTATTTTTCATCTGTAACTTGATAATGTGTTGAATTAAATTAATAGGTATATTGTTACTGAGACATTCTTGCATAATTATGATAAACTCAACTTGACCATGCTGTATATTCTAAAAAGTTACTACTGTATTCCATTTGCTGCTTTTTTATTTGTGACGTTTATGCTTTTTTCCTAAGAAAGATTAGCCTATAGTTTCTTAGATTTATTTTATCTTTTCCATCTTTGTTTCAGGGTTATGCCAGCCTCATATGCCTCCCATGCTCTGTATTATTTTACATAACACAGGGTTTGTGTGCTTGCTAGAATTTGCCATTAAAATCATCTGAGCTTACTATCATTTTTAGGATATATCTTTGACAATTAAAAAATTTATTAACTGGTTATCGTTCCACTGTTTTCCTGTTTCTTCTGGAGTCATAGATATTCATAGAAAAACATGCAATTCATGTAAACATTCAAATTTATTGGTATAAAGTTGTATAGAATATTTTTCATGTTTAAAATAGTCTTTTCTGTATCTATGGTTCTATTATCTTTTGAATTTCTAGCATTGTTTTTTGTCTCCTCTCTTCTTTCTTTTTTTTTTTTTTTTTTGCGGTATGCGGACCTCCCGCCGCTGCGGCCTCTCCCACTGCAGAGCACAGGCTCCGGACGTGCAGGCCCAGTGGCCACGGCCCATGAGCCCAGCCACTCCGTGGCACGCAGGATCCTCCCGGACCAGGGCATGAACCTGCGTCCCCCGCATCGGCGGGCGGACTCCCAACCACTGCGCCACCAGGGAAGCCCTCCTTTCTTCTTTCTTAACAAGACTTGCCAAAGTTTATCTTATTGATCTTTCTAAAGAACCAACTTTTAGTTTTAGTGTTTGTCTGCTATTTTTTATTTTGTATTCTAATGCATTAATGTCTGCCTTTTGGTTATTAGTTACTTCTTTTTATTTGGGTTTATTCTTTTGTTTTTTTATTTAGCTTCTAGTATTGAACTTTTAATTATTCTGTTTTCTAATAAATGCCTATGAGGTTATACATTTTTCCTTTTGCTACCACTGTGGCCAAATATCTTAGCCTTCAATATGTAGTACACTCATTCCTTTCTAAATAGTTTATAATTACTCTTCTAATTAAATAGTTATTTTGAATGTTTTTCAATTTCCAGGTTAAAAAAATTTTTTTTGGTGGGAGATGGTATTAGTTTCTAATTGATGTTGTAATAAATTACCACAAATTTAGTGACTTAACACAAAATTTTTCTCCTCCAGTTCTGGAGGTGAGAGTAGGGAATCAGTTTCACTAGGCTTATGTCAAGGTGTTGGCATGGCTGGTTCCTTCTGGAGGCCTGAGGGGAGAATCAGTTTGCTTGCCTTTTCCATCTTCTGGTTGTTACCTGTGTTCCTTGGTTGTGGCTCTTCCTTCTTCTTCAAAACTCATCACTCCAGTCTCCACCTTTGTCATCACATTGCCTTCTCTTCTGTAGTAGTATCTCCCTCTGCTTCCTCCTTACAAGAATACTTGTGATTACATCATTGGGCCCACCTGGATAATCCAGGATAATCCCCTCATCTCAAGATCATTAATTTAATCACTTCTGCAAAGTGCTCTTAGCCATACAAAGTAACATATTTACAGGTTCTGGAGATTAAGATGTGGATAATTTAGGAGGGTATTATCCACCCTACCTCAGAGATTCTTTTCTTTAATTGTGAATTTCTAATATGTTTTATTAATGTCTTAGTGATTTTGTTAATTGTTTTATGGAAAAAATTAATATTTTTAAAGTTTTGAAGAATATTATAATTTAAACCCCTGGTAACAATATATAGGATATATATATATATGACAATATATAATAAGAGAGTATTAAAATTGATAAGAATGTGTTGTATACAGAAGATAGGAGAAAAGCTGGCATTTTAGAGAAAAAATGAATCAGGAAATGCTTATATAAAATCAGATGAGAAAAGAGTTAATAAAATTAGAGTTAAATTTAAACATCAGCATGAGTTCATAACTTTAAAAAGGCTTCTAGTGTGTCACTAAGGTAGTCTAGGCAGCCTTTGGTATAACCTTGCCTACAGCTAATAATAAAACAAAACCCTGCAATAGACAGAAGATGCTAATTATGGCCATTGTTTTCCAGCAATTTGGGCCAAAGTCTCACTGCCCCTATCTTGCAGTATCTGCAAAAAGGGAGAAAAAATATTTGCTTGAAGCTTTTTATTTAGGATTCTTGATTGCTTGCTCTTTTGTTTGTATCAGAAGAAATTTGTAAGGGATTTTGTCATGGCCAGAGTGCATAATGGATTTCCCCATGGGTGGTGGTTTTAAGTAAATTTCACCATAGCTCTATAATCTGCTTGCTGGAATTATAACCTGAAAATTCCCTGGAGGGCTTGGCATTAGGCTCCTGGCATTTCTTGCATACTCCACCCTTAAGCACTGTGCAAGCAACCCAGATCTGTGTCCTGGGACTGTTTGCAAAATTGGTATTTTCATTGTTCAGCAGAGGGCTGAAATCAATGTGGGCAGTATCTAAATATCATTTAAGCATTACATACAACAGTGGATGAAGGGCTGTGAAATCAGCCTGTCTCTTGACGTTCTGAAATTTATCTCATGATTCAAAGAATCAAAGTATAATCTATCCCAGAGACAGCAAAATTCTAAAATTTGGTTAACTGTAAAATATGTACCAACTTATTTAGATTTAACTACAAGTTCTCCTGGTTTCTTTGTTTACCAGTTGTGGTAGGATGAATTTTGTTTTGCTTGGATCAGATCTGTCAGAGGCAACTTGACTTTTTGATTTGCAGGTGGCCATTTGAGATACTTGCTCAGTGTACATCACAGACAGTTCATTTAAAGAGTTGAAACTCTTTATGTATATCTGAAAAAATCTTTATTTTGCCTTCTCATATGAAGTTAGTTTGGCTGAGAATATGATTCTACATTTAAAATAATTTTCCAAGGGACTTCCCTAGTGGCACAGTGGTTAAGAATCCACCTGTCAATGCAGGGGACACGGGTTCGATCCCTGGTCTGGGAAGATCCCACATGTCGCAGAACAACTAAGCCCATGCGCCATAACTACTGAGCCTGTGCTCTAGAACCCGCGAGCTACAACTACTGAGCCTGTGCTCCACAACAAGAGAAGCCACGGCAATGAGAAGGGTGTGCACCACAGTGAAGAATAGCCCCTGCTTGCTGCAACTGGAGAAAGCCCACGTGCAGCAACAAAAACCCAACACAGCCAAAAATAAAAATAAATAAAATTTAAAAATATTTTAAAAATAAAATAAAATAATTTTCCATTAGAAAGTTTTATATATTTCTCCTTTGTCTTTAAGGCATCCAGTCTTACCAATGAAAAATTTTATTAGGTTATGCTTGGGCAGAGGTCTTTTTCATTAATACTCTTGGGCACTTGGAAATTGCTTTCTAGAACTTTGGGATATCTCATTCTCACCTTTTAATTTTTATTTTTAAAACTTGATTGAAGTATAACTGATATATAAAAATTGCACATATTTAATGTTTATATTTTTATGTATTTGGATATATGCATATACCCATGATACCATCACCACAACCAAGGTACTGAATAAACGTACCCATCACCTCCAAAATTTCTTTTGGGTTTTTTTGGGCTTTTCGGTGGTAAGAACACTTAACATCTTATCTGTCCTCTTAACACTTTAAAGTTTATAATACTGTGTAGTTAACTAAAGGCACTATGTTGTATAGCATATATCTATAATTATTCATCTTGTATAACTGAAAGTTTATACCTATTGAGCAACAATTCTCCATTTTCCCCTCCCCCCAGCTCCTGGCAGCCATTTTTTTTTTCTCTGCGCTGCTATGAGCCTGTCTATGTTAGAGTCCACATAATAGAATCATGCAGTATTTGTCCTTCTGTGACTGTCATTTCACTTAGCATAATGTCGTCTTGGTTCATCCATGTTGTTGCAAATGGTAGGATTTCCTACTTTTTAAGGCTGGACAGTATTCCTTGTACGTATAGTACATACCACGTTGGCTTTATCCATTGACCTGTTGACGGACACTCCCTCTTTTCATAGTTGATATTGGGCCTCATGATGTGCCCTACACTAGGGCTTTTAGATACTTGCAAAATAGACTGAATTACACCATGTCTCTCCTTAGCCATGTGTGTTGTCCCCTAAAATCCCACCAAAGATAGGAGTGTGGGAGAGCAGAGGAGTGTTATGGACCATCCCCTGGACACTGTAATATCAGTAACTTTTCTCCTTGTCCCCAGGCATGTCTTGCTGTCTGGATGGCTACCTGAACCTCTGGCAGCTTAAAGGAGATGTTCCAGAACTCTGCTCACAGCTGACAGAAAAAGGTCTCTTACCAGTTTCCAAGGACAACCATGGTTTAAATATGATCTTTTAGGGCATAGCAAGAGGTGGTACTTTCTTTCACCTTCTCCAATTTCCTTTTCATATTCTTTGAATCCTGTGTTGACAGCCAATAGGTTCAGAAGCTCTGGAGATGGGGCAGTACAGTGACTTGAGGTTTCTTTGCAGTTATACTGCCTGTAGGGTTTCATTTAATATTTACAAACATATTTTCTATGTGTAGGTCTTGGCCACCAGAGTTGAGTAAAACACATCTTCCGTCCTGTGAACAATGAAGGAAAGGAATACTGAAATTGATATTTAATCTGAGGCAAAATAACTGAAAGATAAAGTGAGGTGGAAGTAACAAGTAATGAGAAGAATGGATGTACCTGCAAGGCAAAGCAGAATGATTGATCTGGGTTGAAACCATTACTGCTGTTTGCTAGCTGTGTGACCTTAAGCAAATCACTTTACCTCTCTGAGGCTCTGTTTTCTTAGCTCCAATCTAGGGATGATGGCATGTCCTCCCAGGGCTAATTGAAGATGCAACAAGAGAATATATGTAAAATATACTTTCTGTCATGGGATGCCAGTGCATGAAGGAGAGAAAGCTTTGTAATTCAGATGCTGTTCCTGTCAGTCACTAGGGATGTGATCTTGGGTGGATTATGCAACCTCCATAAATCTGTTTCCCCATCTGCAAAACAGATAATAATATTTTGCAGCAATATTAGGGAGAATAGAAAGGATAATTGTGGGAATTATTATTATGGAAGAAAGTGATTCCTATTTGAGAAGGGATCTAGGTAAATTACAGGGTGGAGATGGAACTTGAGCTTGATCTTGAAAGTGTGATAACTGGAGAAAGAGGGAAAGGCATTTGGACTGAAGGGATGACATGATCCTGCCCCAAAAATGCAGAGTGCTTTGTGCATGTAGGAAACGCTGTGGGTGCCCATGTGGAGAATTGAGTGTGGGTAGAGAGCCCTAATAGGGATAAGGCTTGGGAGATGGGCCAGGGATGGACCATGGAAACCTTGCCTGAGGTGCCAAGAACCAGTCCAGCAAAGGCCTAGCTCTTTACTCTTAGATGGTGGCCCCTAAAGAGGAGTGTGTGGGACTATATAATGGGGGATGGGGAGAAAATATTAGAACTTCTGGAGAACTTTTGTCTCTACTCATTTTGTATCTCATTCCTCCCAAACGTCTCTGTTTTTTAAAAAAATTTTATTGAAATATAGTTGATTTATAATGTGTTTGTTTCATGTGTACAGTGACGTGATTTAGTTATACATACATATGTATTTTTTATTAGATTCTTTTCCATTTGATGTTATTACAAGATATTGAGTAGAGTTCCCTGTGCTATACAGTAGGTCCTTGTTGGTTATCTACTCCATATATAGTAGTGTATATATTTTAATCCCAAACTCCTAATTTATCCCTCCCTCTCTCCCCCTTTCCCCTTTGGTAACCATAAGTTTGTTTTCTATGTCTGTGAGTCTATTTCTGTTCATTTGCATCATTTCTTTTTCAGATTCTATATATGTGATATCATGTTATTTGTCTTTGTCTGACTTACTTTACTTAGTATGATAATCTCTAGGTCCATCCACGTTGCTGCAAATGGCATTATTTCATTCGTTTTTATGGCTGAGTAGTATTCCATTGTGGATATATACCACATCTTTATCCATTCATCTGTTGATGGACACCTAGGTTGCTTCCGTGTCTTGGCTATTGTGAATAGTGCTCCTGTGAACATTGGCGTACATGTATCTTTTCGAATTAGAGATTTTTCTGGATATATGCCCAGGAGTGGGATTGCCTAATGTCCCTTTTAATGAATGTTTTCTATTGCTTGTAGAACATTAGTATGGTAATTGATGCATATAACCTACAGTAATTGTTACATATAATCTAGTACCATATACCTACATACACACGTATGTACTATATATAAATAAAATATAAAATACTTTACTGATTGGGTATAGGACCAAAGAGTTCCGAGGCCACTCAGTACTTTAAAACCCAACAGCACACCCTGCCCCATACTCCCACTGAGGGTGTAGGTAAATGCCTGCTTGTGCCCAGGAATGAGGCTGTCCTGTTCAGGTGGTAAAATTGGCTCTAAGGCTCTAGGATGCCAGTCCTGGATCATGGCAGCTGCTTTCAAAGCAGGTGGGAAAAAAATTATTCAAGATGCTGGGATTGAGTCCCACTGACCATATCTTAAATATCTTCCAGCATCTAACTAACTTGTCCTGACAGCCCTCTACAACAAGTCAATGTATTTAGTTACTGGTTTATCTTGGAGAGTTTGCCAGGAAGTGACATTGCTTAAACTTAGATGTTCAAGATCTGCTTTAATCAGTGTATTTATTGTTTTTTTTTAAAAATGACTGTGCCTGGAGTTTAACAGCTGATTGAATTTTTTCTTCTAGGCTGAAATGTTCACAGCTACACTCTATGGAGTAGGGTTTTGGGGGCTCAGTCACCCATGTTACCCTGATGTGCCCGAAATCATTTTCAGAATCTGAGCCATACTCTGGGGGTTCTCTTGTGTCTGGCTCTGCACAGGGGTGGGATGGGATGCATGTACCAGGTGTCCATCCTCAAAACGCTTCTTGCTCTCCATAGAGGCGTGCCAATACATACACACCCAACGGAAGGACATGGGCTTGCCTTTAGCTGATGCTGTGACATGCCTGCACCCTTGGTGTTAGAGAATGTGTTTATGGAGTCCTGCCTCCTGGGAGCCGGGCCGTTGGAAAGCTGTAAAATCTGGACTTGGCTCTTTTCACCTGGGCTTTGAGGTTAAGCTGTTTCACTGCACTGAGCTGTATTATAAACGGATCTATGAACCGGCCTCACAGAACCGTTGCCTGGATGCTGTGGCAGGCGACAGTCTGTCTATCATTACATCACACAGTCCTTTTTAAGAGACTCAAGTGAGAAATTTTCTGTAAGTCTCAGTAGCAAGATAGAGAAGTTTTCCCCCCCAAGCACCTAGTTTGTTTTTCATTTTATGAATACTGCAAAGTATGTAAATGAATACATGTCCCTTTTTGACTGAGAAATGTAGAGCCCAATTTGCTGCTTTCTTCTCCAAAGTACACAGGACTCTATGGGTGTATATTTTATATGCTAATTCCAACTTCATCTTATTTGTTTCTACCTTAAGTTTCCTCTTTATCTCTTTACTTCACTGATTTGTTATCTCATGTACTGAATGTGTTACTCTAAGTACTGTAATTCACCTCAGATATTTATGAAATAAAGGAAATTGAGAAGGGTGCACTGAATAAAAATGTGAGCTATTGGATCAGAATGATCTGAAGTTGAATTGCTGCCCTGCCATTTAGGACTTTTGTGACTCTGGGTAACTTATCTGACCTTGTTCAGTCTCGGCATTCTCATATGTAAAATGGGATAACAAGAGTACCAATTTTTTTTTTTTTTTTTTTTCGGTACGTGGGCCTCTGACTGTTGTGGCCTCTCCCGCTGCGGAGCACAGGCTCCGGACGCGCAGGCTCAGCGGCCATGGCTCACGGGCCCAGCCGCTCCGCGGCACGTGGGATCTTCCCGGACCGGGGCACGAACCCGTGTCCCCTGCATTGGCAGGCGGACTCTCAACCACTGCACCACCAGAGAAGCCCAAGAGCACCAATTTTTAAAGGCTGTTGTGGCTAGTAAATGTAAAGATTTTAATGCAGCACCTGGCAGATAGTAAGTACACTCGTCCCTTGGTATCGCAAGGAATTGGTTCCAGGACCCCCCTCGGACACCAAAATCTATGAATGCTCAAGTCTGTTATGTAAAATGATGTAGTACAGTCATCTCTCCGTATCTGTGGGTTCTGCATCAAGGGATATGGGAGCCAACTATACTGAATCAGTGTTATGTAATTATTGCTATTGTTAGTATTAGAACTAGTAAGAGAATAAATAAATACTTGAATAAATTAATGTATCTGTTGGAGGAGAAAAAGTCAGTCTTGTTTTGCTGGGAGATTTCCTCTGCTCCCATGGGCTGAGGCAGAGTAGAGAATAAACTGTATAAACTCTACTGAAGATGGCTTAAAATCCTGTAGGAGCTCACAAACCCCTAAGCCTCTGAGAAGAATATTTATTTTTTATATTTTAACAAGAAGGGAATGGAGGAAGGGTCATAAAATGTTAAAGTATATTGCTGACTATATTACTGACCTATATTACTTTTTAACAGTAAAATTATTAACTCCTAAAATTATTACCATCTCAAAAGCAATTCCAAACCATAACGTTGCAGCCAGTGTGTATGCTGTCGTCAGTTCAGAGGGGGTATTGCTAGCTACAGGCCACATACTCCAAAACTTAAGCAATAAAACAAAATGGAACAGTAGAAGATGATGCTACTTTAGCACAGGCTGGTAATGGTACAGTGACTAAAGACCAGATGTATTTGAGAAAGAATAGTAATACCGAGGTAGTGTCTTTATTAAGGTACTTTCTAAACATGAGCCTACTATTTCCCTGAGGAACTGTCTGAAATAGCATAAGCTCCAGACACCAGACTAAGAACTCACTTTGGTCTGAATTTTTATGTGCTTAACTCATCTTTGACTCTATTCCAGCACCCAGAACGTACCTGGCACAAATGTTTGTTGATGGAACAGATGAATGAATAGGTTGCCTCAAGTTGTGGGAGGTCCCCACCAATAACTGGACCATCTCCTTGAAGACATCAGGACCAAATGAACCTTGGTGACCTGTGGGGTGATGAGTAAGCAGCTGGAGACCTTTAATCCTGGGAACATGGGAGCAGGGGGCACATTCATTCACTCATTTTTTCAAAAAATTTCTAAGTCACTACTATGGGTTCTGATGCTATGCTGGCCGCGGTGGATAGAAAAGACAAGGCAAATCCAACCTCTGTCCTCCTGGCACTGACACAATAATGACACAATTGACAGGCACAAGGCATACCTTGAGATGACAAAGGAAGGATACCAGATTCAGACTTGGAAGCAGTCAGGGAAAGCTTCGTGAAGAATGGCCGTATGAGGGATGAGTTGGAAGTCTTGACTAGGTAAAGGGTGGAAGAGGATGGGGGCAGGAACGGTCAGAAAATGAGAGAGTGCACGGTATGCAGGAGACACGGGCCATGCCACGTCAGTGTGGCTGGAGCAGAAATGATGATGGGAGGCTGGCGAGGAAAGGAGAGGATTCTGATCAGCAGGGCCTTGCCTTCTAGGATAAGGAATATCACTGGATGTTGAGAGTGATGGGAATGAATTGAAATTTTCAAGCAGAAGAGTTTCAATATCAGATCTGAGTTCAGAAAGCTTACTTTGGATGCCATGGAGAATGAACTTAGGGCTGGAAACTAGGGCAAGGAAACCACTTAGTAAGGAGGCTGTTATGTTAACCAAGCAACAGAGTGTGGGTTTGAAACATAATGGGGGGGTTCTTAGTGGTTGATTGTGATTGAGGACCAGAGAGGAAGAAGGGCCAAAGCTATCTGCATAAGAATGAACGTAAGATTGATGCTTGCTTTGAGCATTGAGTAGACACGTTTCTAACTGTTTTCAAAAGCCATCTTGTGACCCACGGGTGGGGCAGTGAGATGTGCCTCCAACACAGGGACCATCCTAAAGTTCTGGGAGCTTCTCTCTCGCCTCATCTCCAATCTTACCGTCATGGTGGCCTTGGCACTGCAGTCACACTGGGAAACAGGGGGATGGGGGCTGAGGACATCTCCGATGGGATTTAAGAGGCCTTAAGATCTTTTGACAATGCCTCCCACAGATGAGTGGGGATAAGGAGCTGCAACTGAGGACTTCGTAGAAATAGAAATAGAAATAGGTGGAAGTCAGTAAAAAGGATAATCATAGCAATGGGCATCTTGGGATTTGCAGGCAGAAAACCAGAATCCAGGCTCCATCTGGGGTTAGCTTGGGAAAATCATTTAAGCTCCAACACTAGAATGCCATTAAATGTTGACACTAAAAATTATAACGACTTACACAAATCCATGAGTCATTTATGCTCTATGAATTTCAGTTTTCTCCTTTATAGAATGAAAATTAAAATATCTGCCTGTGTGTATCTTGAGTGAAACAAATCACATGTGTACTAGTGCTTTGAAAACTGTAATATGATTAACAATGTACGTGTTGGAAACCTGTGAGGCTGTACCAGGTGGTGCATTGAGCGTGAATTGTATGTCAGACAGACATGGATTTGGGCTCTGGATATGCAAGAAATTAGCTGTTGGTAAGAATGGTAAGCTCGTTCTGAAATGACTCCCGCCTCCTGGATGTCCTCCCTTGTGCAACCCCCTCCTTTTCTGTTTGGGTGGCCTGGACCTGGTGACCCGAATGAATAGAATCCGGCAAAAGTGACGTCACTTTGGAGATTAGCTTGTAAAAGACAGTGACTTCTGTGGTGCTGGCCCCCTCCTTAGCTCTGACTCTGATGAAGCCTGCTGCCGTGTCACGAGCTGCTTTATGGAGAGGCTCATGTGACAGGGGACTGGGGGTGGCCTCCAGCCAACTGATGTGGAACGGGGCCCTCAGTCCAACAGCCCACCAGGAACTGAAGCCCCAAGCAACCCTGTGAGTGAGCTGTGAGATTCTTCCCTCGTGGAGCTCTGCCATGACTGGGGCTTCAGCTGATACCTTGATGGCAGCCTTGTGGGGACCCTGAGCCAGAGGACCCCGGGGACATGCTGAGAGTCCTGACTCAGAAGCTGTGAGATAATACATGTGGTTGTTTTCAGCCACCAAGTTTGGGGGGAATTTTTTATGCGGCAATCCAGAACAAATACCAGTACATTAAGTTACTTTCCCGGAGTTCTGGTGTCCTCCTCTATAAAATGGAATCCCAATACCTACTTGCAGGAGTTACAGCAAGAATTCAATGAGAGAATGTATCTAGGCCAAATGCAGTGCCTGGCACATAGTAGGCCCTTCGTAAATGGTTGTTGTTATTATTTTCTGAAAGGCAGCAAAGCCCCGAGACAGCTGAATGCTACACACAATGGGGCAGTGAGTTTAAGGCAGTGAGTTCCTGGCTGCCCTGTCATAGTGTCACTAATACTCTATTATTAAGGTTTGTTTAGGTGTGTGTCTTCTGCAGTTGACTCTGAACTGGGTGAGGCTGGGCTGTATTGTGTCATCACTTTATCTCCTGTGCCCAGCAGCACTCAGTGAGGGTTTGTTAAATGAATGAATAAATAACTGAATTAATGAGACGGTTGAGAGATCCCTTGTCCCCTTGGTATGGCTGGTACTATAAGCAGCTGGCACTTGTCCCAGGAAATAGTGTAGGGGAATGGAAAGGATGCTGAGCTAGAGAGTCAGGGCCGCTCTGAGGCTCATGGGCCGTGCTTGCTGTGCTCAGACCTTGGTTTTCTCACGCAACAAGTGAAAGTAAAATAGTTGTCTGAATTTTCTTACAGACTCACTGTGAGGATTAAGGTCATAGATATAAAAGTGCTTGGAAAACTGCAAACACGATGCAAACATTACTCTTAGGAACGCTGGTGGAAACCAGCCCATGATGGTCATTCTTCTTAAGTGGCCTATTACTCAACCAGGAATGTTTTGACGCAACTCAGATTTAGAAAATATGTTTGGATTGTAAATAAAATTCATGAACTAATTTCATAGAAAAAGCAATATTCTGAAAAAGTTTACTTTTTTTTATCTGGGACATATATATATACTGTCAAAGGGGTAGAATGCCTTGTTTTTCCCCTGAACTTTTTGTTCACATTTGTGATCTTCTTGTTTGGATTTTCAGATGGGAAACATGTCCTTTACAGGTGAATTCTTTAGCCTAGGGCATGGTAGTTTTGCCTTTGCAATTCGTTGTTAGTAAATTTTGGCTTTAAACATTTGTTTTGGGCCCATTGACATGTGGGTAAACACACTTACTGGCTAAAGAAAACAAAGGGTCTTGAGAGGGGCCCTCCAGCTGCAGCCAGCCTGGGTTAAACCCCAGAGGAACCAATCCTGCCTCATGTGAATCATGCCAGCAGGCCCCAACCGGACAACTATTTTTGGCTCAGAAAAACCCAGTGTGGCCAAGAAGGCTAAGCCAGTTTCCTTGGAGCAGGGAATTTCCAGGCCCCTTCCCATCACACCCCAGCCTCCCTTTGCAAACACAGCTTCCTCTGCACAATAGATGTCTTTCCCCAGCATTTTACAAATTGAGTGCAGGGAGAGGTTCACCAGTTTGCCTTAAATGAAGGCACCGTATGACATGAACGTGAGTTGCGGAGACATAGCATACTGTAACTCCCTCTTGGAAAATCACAATTGCCCCTGTTAGGCAGCTAACTTTAACACGATTTAGGTCAAAACAAGCATCATTAAGTCAGAGTTAACTGCTTCCTTCTTTCTTTCTTGTAGCTCTTTAATGACAATGATAACCTTCTTTCTTGTCTTTTAGTTATTTGTCCACTTGTATATCTCTCTGGTTGCTCTAACATTTTTGAAAGTACAGGCTAGCTTTTTTTTTTTTTTGGTGGTACGCGGGCCTCTCACTGTTGTGGCCTCTCCCGTTGCGGAGCACAGGCTCCGGACACGCAGGCTCAGCGGCCATGGCTCACGGGTCCAGCCGCTCTGTGGCATGTGGTATCTTCCCGGACCGGGGCACGAACCCGCGTCCCCTGCATCGGCAGGCGGACTCCCAACCACTGTGCCACCAGGGAAGCCCCAGGCTAGCTTTTTTACCTCTACATTTCTGCTGAGTCCCATGCAGTGCTATGAATGGAATAAGTGCTCAATAAATGTTTTTGGAATAAACTGATAGAATAATGAATGTCTAAGAGTCTAGGGTGGGCCACGTAAGCAGAACTTGGAAGAAGAGGCTACAGAGAGGCAAAACAAGTCACGTTTTTAATGGGCCAGAATCAGTTACAGGGTAAAAATCCCACTTTATTCAGCTGTTTCAGGCAGTCTGACATCAGATGACTAGTCATCACTCCAAATAGATTTGGTCCTTTCTGACCGTTTATTCAGCATCATTATAAGCATGATCTGTTTGTACTTTCCTGCCCAGGGACATTTCTTCATCCACACAAATCCTTAATTTCTTTTTTTCTAGAGACGTGTTTGTTTACTGCGGGAAAATAATTTAGAAACTGCTCATCTTTTTTTTTTTTTTTTTTTTTTTTTGCGGTACGGGGGCCTCTCACTGTTGTGGCCTCTCCCGTTGTGGAGGACAGGCTCCGGATGTGCAGGCTCAGCGGCCATGGCTCACGGGCCCAGCCACTCCACGGCATGTGGGATCTTCCCAGACTGGGGCCCGAACCCGTGTCCCCTGCATCGGCAGGCGGACTCTCCACCACTGCGCCACCAGGGAAGCCCCGAAACTGCTCATCTTGATTTGGAGTTCATGAAACCAAACACACTGCCAGTCTTAAATGACCAGTAAGATATCATCTCACAATAACATTGACAGTCTTTGTCCAGATGCCAGTTTAGGACTCGCTTTTAACATCGGTGTCACCAACCACCTCCTCTCATGCTGTGGGTAGAAGGCTTTGAATAGACTCTCGGGTTCTCCATTACTCATCAGGTTTCCCTTTGCTTTATGGACAAACAGAAACACGTGGAAAAAAGGACTCCGAGTGGCTCGAGAGTCAGAGTAAAGTGTGTTGGTGTCAGGCGCTAACTCTCCTCTGTAAATTTTACCCTTGGAGATTCTCTGTCTTTCAGTTAGCTCATGCATCTCTCAATGTAGCTACATGTATCTGGGGGTCTGAGTGTGAGAGAAGGAGATGACTTCAGATAGTAATGCTGGCTCCCATACCATGGCAATTGCCAAATGCAGGGGAAGCAGGACAGAATCGTGTTGTTTCATGGTAGCTGTGAACTCAGGTTGAAGGTCTGCGTTCTGCAGCGGTAACCCCGGCAACGTGTGGAAACGG
Organism: Mesoplodon bidens; assembly: GCF_964165515.1. Lineage (NCBI taxonomy): Eukaryota > Metazoa > Chordata > Mammalia > Artiodactyla > Ziphiidae > Mesoplodon > Mesoplodon bidens. The sequence continues at coordinate 40,856,383 of NC_138173.1, read as the reverse complement.
TGGGGAACCCTTCAGTTTGGCCATGCCGTGTGAAGCTTCAGGACACACCTGGGTCTGTTTCCTAAGACCCAAGTGTCATTCGTGGCTAAGGTAAAGAAGCCCTGCAGATATGACAAGAGGAACGACACCTTCTCACATGTACTTATCAAGGGCCATCCAGAGAACCCAGCTGGGGGAAAGAGAATTGGCAAAGATGACCTTTAGGAAAAGTGACGCCTGTTAAATTGCTAGTTATTGACAGGGATTCATGAAGCATGCGAAGACAGAAGAATTAGACTTTCTTTTTATTTTTAATTTAATTTAATTTAATTTATTTTTAATTGAAGTATAGATGATTTAGAATGTTGTATTAGTTTCTGGTATACAGAAAAGTGATTCAGTAATATATATATATATATATATATATTCTTTTTCATATTCTTTTCCATTATGGTTTACCACAAGATATTGAATATTGTTCCCTGTGCTACACAGTAGGTCCTTGTTGTGTATCTATTTTATATATAGTGGTTTTTAAAATTGAAGTATAGTTAATTTACAATGTTGCATTAGTTTCAGGTGTACAGCAAAGTGAGATACACACACACACATATATTCTTTTTCAGATTCTTTTCCATTATAGGTTATTATAAGATATTTGGTATAGTTCCCTATGCTATACAGTAGATCTTGGTTGGTTATCTATTTTATTTATAGTTGTTTGTACCTGCTAATCCCAAACTCCTAATTTAGCCTTCCCTCATCCCTTTTCCCCTTCAGTAACCATAAGTTTGTTTACTATGTCTGTGAGCCTGTTTCTGTTTTATAGATAAGTTCATTTGTGTCATATTTTAGATTCCACATAGAAGTAATATCATATGATATTGGCCTTTCTCTTTCTGATTTACTTCACTTAATATTGATAATCTCTAGGTCATTCCATATTGCTGCAAATGGCATTAATTCATTCTTTTTTATGGCTGAGTAGCATTCCATTGTGTATATATACCACATCTTTTTTATCCATTCATCTGTCGATGGACATTTAGGTTGCTTCTATGTCTTGGCTATTGGAAATAGTGCTGCTATGAACATTGGGGTGCATTATCTATTCAAATTAGAGTTTTCTCTGGATATATGCCCAGAAGTGGATTGCTGGATCATATAGCAATTCTATTTTTAGTTTTTTAAGGAACCTCCGTACTGTTTTCCATAGGGGTTGCACCAATTTACATTCCCACCAAAAGTGTAGGAGGGTTCCCTTTTCTCCACACCCTCTCCAGCATTTGTTATTTGTAGACTTTTTAATGATGGCCATTCTGACTGGAATGAGATGGTGCCTCATTGTAGTTTTGATGTGCATTTCTCTGATAATTAGCGACATTGAACATCTTCTCATGTGCCTGTTGGTCACCTGTATGTTTTCTTTGGAGACATTAGACTTTCTTTTTATTAGTCCAGTCTTATTTGACTCCAGTAGGTGGGGATAACATATAGAGCAGGAACATGGGCAGTGCTGGAGGCCAGAGCAGAAGGCTCAGAAACACTACATAGGAGCCACCTAAATGTCCATCAAGAGAGGAATAGATAAAGAAGATGTTGTACATATGTACAATGGAATACTACTCAGCCATAAAAAAGAATGAAGTAATGCCATTTGTAGCAACATGGATGGACCTAGAGATTATCATACTGAGTGAAGTAAGTCAGACAGAGAAAGACAAATATCATATGATATCACTTATATTGGAATCTAAAAAAGGGTACAAATGAACTTATCTACAAAATAGAAATAGAGTTACAGAAGTAGAAACAAACTTATGGTTACCAGGGGTAAGGGAGGGGGAGGGATAAATTGGGAGATTGGGATTGACATATACACACTATTATATATAAAATTGACAACAAATAAGGACCTACTGTATAGCACAGGGAACTCTACTCAATACTCTGTAATGACCTATATGGGAAAAGAATCTAAAAAATAGTGGATGTATGTATATGTATAACTGGTTCACTTTGCTGTACACCTGGAACTAACACAACATTGTAAATCAACTACACTCCAATAAAAATTTTTTAAAAATTAAGAAAAAAAGGTGGGAAAAAAAACCCCTAACTTGTCAGGGAAGAAGAGAGGGAAATGAGGTAAGGACAAAGGGAGGTCCCAGTGAGCCACATAGATAAGCAGGCAGGGAGTTCCTAGGCAAACAAGTGAAGCACTGACTTATTGATTGCTGAAATTCTGGTGGGAGTTACTGAAGGGAATCTAGGAGGCCAGGCAGAAAATCATTAGCAGAAAGTAATCATCTACCGCTTTCAACACTGAAAATTATACTGACCTGCACAAACCAGAAAGACCACAGAAGAAGCCAGAAGTTCTGCTCTGGGGCCTGAGGGCTCCTGAAGGTGTGGGGCTGCTTTCTGGCTTCTGCTTTCTGGCTGCTTTCTGGCTTCTTTATATACTGGTTATATACTAGTTTCCCTGTTTACTTCCCAGCATGAACGTGGCTTAAAATGGATCTGAATGATCTTCCAGCTCCAGAACTGATTAGTCCCTGACAGACCAGTAAATCAGCTGGGTTTCAATCACATGCCCGCCTGCTGGGGGAGGGGGAAGGATTAAGACTTCAGCTCAAACATCCACAATAAGCTGAAATTAGAGCAGATATATTCTAAAAAAAAGCACCAGTGGGCAAGGATGGTGAATTTACCTCTGATATTCTAGCCTTTAAAAAGACTGTATTAGTGATCAAGGAAAGAGAGATGATGAAAGAGGTGTCCTTTCCAGGGTTTCCTCCCTTGGACATGAGAATGGTCTTGGGATCAATTTGGCTTAACACACCTCTGAGGCCTAACAAATAGAAAAGCTTCTTGGCCTCTGAAATGGGCATAGTGAAAGCTGAATAAAGAGAGACTGATTTTTAATTAAAACTTTTTGATATGGAACCTAACAAAAATCTTATTTTTAGGGGTTGTACACTTACTTAATTAACCTTTGAGAAAATCATATCATATTGGCATGCATTTTCAGCCCAAACATTTAACTTAGGATAACACCAGCTACTGTAACAAATAAATCCCTGAATTTCATTGGCTTAGCACAGTAGAAGTTTATTTTCTACCCTCAGCAGGGTAAATATAAAGCAGGTATTTCTGGTCAGTGGGTAGGAATCCTTTAGTTTATTTAAGTCTTTTAAAATTTTTGTCAGTAATTGTTTGTACATCTTTTGCTAAATTTATAGATATTGGGGGATTTTGATACTGTCGTAGAGTTATCTTTTTAAAAAATTCCATTTTCTAATATTTTGTTGCCAGTGTATTTAGAAATAAAAAATTTAAAATATTGACATTGATATATATATAATATATTTAATAATTTCTAAGTACTTTCTTTTGTGTTTTCTATGTATACAATTTTATAGTCAAAACAATGTTATTTCTTCCTTTCTAATTGTTATGCCTTTTACTTCTTTTTCTTTTCTTACTGCACTGGCTAGGTCGTCCAGTATGATGTTTTATAGATGAGATGTCAGCAGATGTCCTTGTTAATTACAAGTCTCTGGGAGAGGCTTCCACTACTTTACCATTAGGTATTATATCAGTCAGGGTCAGTTAGAATACAGAAACCGTATTAGTTATTTTAAGAAAGAGAAGTTAATTTAAAGAATTATCATCCATGTTTTGGAGAGGAGAAAAGGCAAAGAGATAACATTGAGTATCACAGAGACTGTAACCACAGGAAGCAGCTATGACCCTGGTGCTAGGGAAACAAAGGAAAGGGGTTGATATTAGTAAAACTTAAAAGCTTAGATGAGAGACCCCATGTATTTGGGTTGCAGTCTTCTGGGGACAGGACATTGCCTGACCAGTGCCTGAGGACCTTGGAGCTGAAGGTGCTCCTGAAGAGGGCCCCCTGGAGCTGGTTTCAGAGCTGTGAGGAGGGGGCAACAAGGCCTGGCATTGTTATCTCTGACGGGGCATGGTGAGACAGATTCTGAAGTAAGAAAAAGCTGCAAACTGGAAACAACTGCTGCTCTTGGAAACAACTGTTACTTCCAGGATGAAGAACTTTGGATGCATTAACACAAACAAGTGCGAAGAAAACAGGAAAGTCCCTTCTTCCTCCTCCAGCTTTGCAGCCTCTGTCTCATGCTCCCTAAAGCCTAACAGGAAGCTTGCTGGCAAAGCAAAAATGTGAACTGCAGAGTGCCAGCTCCCAAAACACAAAATGAAGTAAAAAAAGGGTGGTTTTGAAGCTTAATAATTATCAAATAGCTTAATAATCCAAAATTAATTGTGTAACTTGCTGTAAGTTTTTTGCATATACCTTTATCAGGTAAATCCACTTTATAGGAAATTTACATCTATGCCTAGTTATGAAGAGTATTTATAGTGAATGAGTGTTGATTTTTATTAAATGCTTTCTCTGTACCTATTGAAATAAATGTATAATTTTCCCCTGTATTCTATTTGTTTAGTGAATTACAGAGATTGATTTGGAATGTTAAATAAACCTTCCATTCCTGAAATAAGTCTCATTTGATTATGTTAGATTATACATTTTACCTTTTGCTGGATTGGATTTGCTAATACTGTGTTAGTATCACAAGAGTGATTTTGCCTGAAATTGTTCTCTGTCAGCTTTGGTATCAAGGTTATGCTGTGCTCATGACACAAGATGTGATGTATACATTATTTTTTTTTAAATTATCTGGACGAGTATGTATAAAATTAGTGTTATTTTTAAATGTTAGGAAATATTTATTGGTGAAGCTATCTGGGCCTAGTGTTGTGTGTATGTGTGTGTGTGTCTATGTGTGTGTTTTTGCAGGAAGGTTATTATTATGGACTCAGTTTCTTTAATAAATACAGGAACATTCATATTTCTATTCTTGTATTTCTATAAGAATATAATACAATACAATACAATACAATACAATTTTTGTATTGGGGGTCAGTTCCCAGCTAAACATTTCAAACACTTTGTCCATTCTATCCAAATTTTCACTTGTATTGGCATAAACTTGTTCATAATTTGCTCTCATTATCTTTTAAATATCTGCAAGATCTGTATTGATGTCTCTCTTTTCATTTTTGATGTTGGTAATTTGTGTTTACTCTTTTTTTTTCTCTCTTAATACTGCTAGGGGTTTATAGAGTTCATAAACTTAAATTCGAAGAATCAACTTTTGTCTCTGTACTTTTTCTCTGTTGTGTATTTGTTTTCTATTTCATTAATTTCTGTTCTTGATGACTGAAAAATTTTTTGAGATAGATATTTAGATCATTAAATTTCAGCTTTCTTCTTTTCTAATACATGCATTTAAAAGTATATATTTTTCCTTAAATACAGCTTTGGCTGCATCTCACAAGTTTTGATATATTGTATTTTTATTATTAATCAGTTAGAAGTTATTTTCCAGTTTCCATTTTTATTCCTCCTTGATCCCATGGGTTATTTATATATTTAAAAAATTTGAAATATATTAAGATATCCTAATTATATTTTTGTTATTAATTTATAGCTTGCTTTGGTTGCAGTCAGAAAATATACTTTGTATAATTCAGTTCTTCAAAATTTATTGAGACTTGCCTTTCAGCCCAGCTTATGGTCAATTTGGGTAAATGTTAGGTATACTCTGCAGTTTGGGGATGGAGTGTTCTAAATGTAACAATTTGGTCAGATTAGTTAATTGTGTTGTTCAAATCTTTCATATTTTTACTGATTCATTGTCTGTTTGTTCTATCAGTTACTAAAAGAGATGTATTAAAGCACCTCAGTGTGATTGTGAATTTTAAAATTTATCCTTGAGGTTTTAAAATTTGCTTTCTATATTTCGAGGCTATGTTATTAGATGCATACAAATTTGGGATTGCTACATCTTTTCAGTGGATTGACATTTTTATCATTATAAAATGTCCCTATTTACCTCTAGTAATCTTTTTTCCTTAAAGTTGAACATTGTTTGACAAGAAAAGAACTACATTTGCCTTATTTATAGTTTAGTGTTTGTATAGTGTATCTTTTTCTGTGCTTTTACTCTCAAATTTTTTCCTCCACTTAATGTGTGTCTCATCATTAGCATGTAATTGTTTCCTTTTACAATAGTCTGACAAGTTTTATTTTTTTAAATAAAATATTTTGTATATTCATAATTAATGTAATTATTGATATATTTGTATTATTTGTCCTGTGTATCTTACTATTTGTTCTCTATATGTATTATCTATTTTTACTATTCTATTTACAATTACCCTATAGATGACAACATGTGATCTTGAGTTACAAGGGTGCATTCTAAAGGAGTACTTTTACCACTTTTCAGAGAATGCAGGAATTTAGTACACTTTAATTATTTTTAACCTTTTCTACTTTTGCTATATTTTGTCATGCATTTTAATTATGCATATATTTAAAATGGAGCAAAGCATCATTGTTATTATTTTTTACAGTTAATTTTTCTTGAGATTTATCCATATAGTTACCTTTCTCACTGATACTCATTCTTTCCTATATTTGCAGGTTTCAGCTAAGATAAATTTTTCTGCCTCAAGAACTCTCTTTAGTATTTCTTTTATAGTGGTTTGCTGGTGACAAACTCTCTCTCTCTCTCTCTTTCTCTCTCTTTACCTGGAAATGTTTATAACTTGCTTTCATTTTTGAAGGAGATTTTCACTGGATATTGGCAGTTATTTTCATTCAACATTTTAAAGATGTCATTGCATTGCCTTCTGACTTCTATTATTTCTTTTGGGTAGTTAGTTGCCAGTATTACCTTTGAAAGTAATGTGTCTTTTTTCCCTGGGTGGTTTTAAGATATCCTATTTGCTCTTGGTTTTCATAGTTTTCCTATGATGTGCTTAGGCGTGGCTTTCTTTATATTTATGCTACTTGGAATTTGTAGAGCTTTAAAAATCTGTGGTTTGATGACTTGAATTTGTTTCAAATGGTGCTGCCATTATCTCTGTGAGTACTGCTTTGTCCTATCTTCTTCTGAGAGGTGCATTACAGTAAGTTGACCTTTTATCACATCCCATGCTTCTTAGCTTCTTTTAGTAATTTTTTACACTTTTTCCTAGTTGTACTTCAGTAATATATTTTCTACTGACCTATCATTCATTTACTGATCCTCTATTTTGCTATCTCTAGCCTACTGTTATAACCACCATTGGGTTTTTATTTTCAGTTATTGTACTTTTTAGTTCGCAAATTATCATTTGAGCCTTTTTTATGGATTTGAATTCTCTGGTCAAATTTTCCTTTTGTTGTGCATTTTCATGAAGTATTAAACATGGTTATTGTAAAGTCTATATCTGATTATTCTAATACTTGTAGTGTTTGTTCCCCAGAATGGTGAGAATCCTAAAATTTCTGCTTGGCTTTTCACTTCTTAGCTGTTGCTTTGTGTCTGATGTGTCTTGAGAATCAGATAATTCCTCAATGAGAAAAGCCACACAGACAGAATATTGGGCCCACTTATCTGTGGTTTCCTTTTCTCCAGTATCTTAAGAATTCAGATACTGACTTTGGGTCACCTAAAACTCCAACTTTTATTTCTGCAGCCCCATGGAACTACCAAAAGCTCTGAGAAGTTACTTTTTGCTCGGCCTCTTGACCCCACTTTATTTACAAATTGTCAGTGGAGAAGGTCAGGCTCACTGAAGTGTCCTTCTCCTCTCTCTGGGGTCTTGGCCAATCAGCTTTTGGTTGCCTTGATTGATTGCTGATATCTTTAAGCAGCTGTTTTTCAATATTTTATTCAGCATCCATAATTGTTCATAGCAGGAGGAATGGTCTGATAAAGGGTACTCCATCATAGTTGGAAGTGGGAGTCCTCTCTAGTCCATTTTTCAAAGATTAAGATTTTTTATTTATACAACTGAAGGTTCAAATCAATGATGAAATTTTTGATGTATATCTCCAGACATGACAACTTCAGGTGTAATAAAACAATATGTGCCACAGGATCCCCTTTGTTTTGTTAGGGATTTAATGACTGCACAGAGTTTTATGCTACTTAGAAAATGGCAGAGATGATTTTTTATCAGGTGACCATTTCCTAAATTGCTTTGGGGAGCATAAATGTTCTGCACAGTTTTAACAGGTGTTCTGTAGGAAAATATTTTTTGGTTAAATTAATTTGGGAAGTGATAGTTAAAAAGAATTCTTACTTCACAATGTCTCTGAGCCTTGGTTATGCTATATGCCTTCTAAGTCTATGAAAGAGAGTTAACGGCATGCAGAACTTCCTAAATTTATTTGATCAAAGAACCCTTTGGGGAGCAACTCATGGAGAAACTATTATTCCAGATATTATAGCTTGGAAGACACTGGTTTAAGAGGAAAGAAGGCTAAGGTAGAAGTTAGACTGTCTCTGATTCTGATTCTGACATTTATTAGCTGTGTGATCTGCTATATGACATTGCATCTCTGATCATGTTTCCTCGTGTGTGAAATGAAAAGGCTTTATTTGAGATAACTAAAGTCTAAGCTTTTCTCTTCTATGACATTGCCAAGCATACTGCTAGTATCACACAATATTATCCCCATCTCCAACTCTCATTAGTTCCTATTTATGCTTAATGATAAAGCCCTTGAAGTGGTGGTTTAATTATTGAAACGGGTGTACCACCTTTGAATTTGAGTCAAATCACTGAACTGAAGAGGTAATGCTAAACCATCTCTTACCTCCTCAGGTGTTCAATACAGGAACTGTAAAAGCACAAGGTGATGTGGTTTTACTTATTAAGAAAACAATAGGGCTTATGATGTTTTGTGTAGAGTTGCTGATCCTGGTGAACTTAATGTTTGTTTGTTTGTTTTTTTTCATGGATTCACGGAAAAAGAAGACACAAGAAAACTCAGGGTATGTTCAAGGCAGAGAACTAAAGGGCCATCTGGTCTCTTCCTTTCTCTCACCCTAGACCGAAGAGGAAATTACTTGTCTCAAAACTTGGTGCTAATCAGGGGAAAAAGAAATCCTCTCAGAATTTTTAGCCATAAACTGGGCTTCATGCTAATTTGAAGCCTGAATTCATATGGAACTGGCAACTCAGAAACATTGAACCAAGAATTTAATTTACAGTTAGGCTTAAAATATCAGAGCCTCCGGGAGCACAACAGACACCAATGTAAATCACCTCTGCAGGAACCCATCTTCATTCCAGATCCCCCAAGATTTTTGGAGATAAATTTCCAAGAAAAATGAGCAGCTTATAGTAAAAATCATGAGTATACAAGGCACCAGAAGAAAAAAAAAAGACTTTAGAAACAGACCTATAAATACTTTAGATATTCTTAACTATGGTTAATATATTTAAAGAAGTGAGACAACTTTGAAAATATGAGCATTGGAGAGAATCTATAAAGAATAGGCAAGCAAATTTGAAACAAAATAAAATACAACTCAAAATGATAAATACAATAATTGAAATTAACATGTGAATTATATGTGTCTATTAATATATTAGATAGAGCTGAACAGAATTAATGAACTGGAAGATGAGAGAGAGAAATTATTAGAGACAAAGAGATGGAAAAGATAAAAGAGAGGTTAAGATTATGGAGGATGGAATTAAAATGACTAGAAATAAATCCAAATATTTCAGCAATTATAATACATGAGAAAAAGGCAAATATGATCACACTGAACAGGAAATAACATCCAGTTTATCCTATTTACATGAGACATATAAAAGCCTAAGGACACAGAAAGATTGATAGAAAAAAGATGGTGTGATAGATTGAATATTTGCTTCTAATTCTTCACCCTTCCCTCCATCTCCCTTTTCCTGGTCTTATTATGGGTACAGTATACTTCCCTACACTTTGATTTTGGACTTGTAACGTGACTTTCATTGACCAGTGGTCTATGGAGAGAAGTGATAATGTGCTAATTCTAAGCTTAGGCTGTAAGGGGCTTTACTAGTGTCCATTTGTGCTCTTGTATCCCTGCCATTGCCATGAGAAGAATGGGCCCTGGCCAGCCCACTGGTCCAAGGTAGATGAGACGTGGAGCAGAACCACCATAGTCAATCCAATCCACACATCTGCATTGAGAAGCATATCTAATCCCAGACCAGGTCAGCTAAATTCCAGATCAGCAGACATATGAGCAATAATAAAGGATTACTGTTTTAAGCCACCAGGTTTTGGGGTAGTTTGTTATCCAGCAATACCGAAAAGATACATTAGCCAAATGCTAAGTAAAATAAAATTGGCCTAGCTATATTAATATCAAAATAAACCACAGGCAAAGAGTATTTCTAGTGAAAGAATTTCTTTATTTTATAGAAAGTTCAATTCAACAGAAAGATAAAATAATCCCAAGATTATATGGACTTAATAATGTAGCCTGAAAACAGGTAAAGTAAAAATTTACAGAACTACAAGGGAAAATAGGCAAATCCACTATCCTAAGGGGGTAATAAGACAAGCAGACTAAAAAAATATCATTAAGGATGAATAAGATTTACATAATACAATGAACATGTTTCACTTAATCACAGATCATTTCCATAAAACCACATCAATCAGCTATAAAAAGCTCATTTTTTTTAGAGACAGAACATCAGTGAAAAGCAACCACGTATTAGTCTACAAATCAAGGCTTAATTCTAAATGAATTTTATCATATAGGTCATATGCTCTAACCACAGCTTAATTAAGCTACAAATAAAAAACAAAAATATGACTAAAATTTTCCAATAATTTAGAAATTAAAAAGCATACTTCTAAACATTCCAAGGCCAAAGGAGAAATAACAAGGAGAATTAAAAGAATGTTAGAATGGAATGGTACTGAAGATATTACTTATCAAAAATTTTAGATTTCCACTAAGGCTATATTTAGAGGGAAATTTCTAGTCTAAAGAACAATCAGACAAGACTTATGGTAGAAAACTAATGAACTAAGTATCCTTAGAAAAGAGCAGTAAAATAAACTCAAAAAAAGTAGAAGAAAATAACACAAGATTAAAGCAGAAAATGAACACATAATAAAGAAGACCTGCAAAACCAAAGTTTTTTTTAAAGGCTAATAAAATTGAAACCCTCTGCAAAATTAATGAAAAAGAGAGAGAAAGAAGAGGCACAAATTAACAACATTAGAAATATAAAAGATATGATTATAGATGCTGCATATATTAAAAAGAAAATATGGTCTTTTGAACAACCTAATGCCAATAAATTGGAAAATTTAGGTAAAATTGACAAATCCTAGAAAAATATAACTGACCAAAACTGATTCAAGAGGAAATAAAGATATAATAGCTTAAAAAATTTATAATAAATAAAAATATTCAATCAGTAATATGAAATATTCCCACAAAATAATATTTTTTCACAGTTTACTGTGTTTTTAAAAACAATTTTACAGTTTTACTAAGTGCTATCAAACATTCAAGGAATAAATAATCTCGATTTTATAAAAATGATTTCAGAATATATGAGTCTAGCATAATCATAATACCAAACTTGGTAAGAATAGTACATGAAAAGCGAATTACAGTCTAGTGTCATTTATGAATATGGGTGCAAACATTCTACACAAAAATATTAGCAAACTGAATTCAGCGATGTAGGAATATAATATGTCAGTAAGTTGGATTCATCCCAAAGATGTAAAGTTAAACATTAGAAAATCAATTAATATGATTCACTGCATTAATAAATTAAAGGGGGATGGGAATTCCCTGGCGGTCCAGTGGTTAGGACTCAGTGCTTTCACTGCGGTGGCCCCTGTTCAATCCCTGGTGGGGGACTAGGATCCTGCAAGCCACGTGGCACGGTCAAAAAAAAAAAAAAAAAGGGGGAAAAATATACAATTAATAGTTACAGAAAATGGATTGCTAAAATTCAACATGTGTTCATATATAAACTCTTAGCAACTAGGAAGAATGCTCAATAGGAAGAACCCTCATTAACTTCAAAAAAATCTACAAAAGCACTCCAACAGCAAATATCATAAAAAATGGAGAAGTATTGAAAATATTCCCTTTAATATCAGGAATAAGACTAGAGGGCTTACCATCTCCATTTCTATTTCATGCTGTAGTAGTAGTCCTAACTAGTTTAATAAAGAAATGAGATTGGGATGCAAGGGTCCTAAGAGTCGTAGTAACAGAATTAAAAATTGCATAGAAAATCCAAAGGCATGTACAGATAAATTATTAGACTTAATAAGAAAGTTTAGTAAAGTGGCTGGATAAACAACCAACAAAAACAAGAACAACAATGTAACAGAATTTTTATCTATCAGCAATACATTTAAAAAATGCAATAAAAAAATCATAGTACCCTCTAAAAATGAGATACCTAGAAATAGATAGAAAAAATATATACAAAGCTTTTATGGAAACTATAATAAAAATGTATTGAAAATAGTTAAAAGACCTAAAAATGGATGTGGATATGAATAAACATATACAGGACACCAGCTTGGGTCTGGGTGTCATCCTGGCAATGACAGATATGATTGTATCCCCAAGCAAGGCCACTGAATACATTAAAGGTGTGCAAAATAAGGACCGCTGGGTTCCTGACTTTCTTCCAGGGAGAAACTTGGACAGCAGAGAGAATCTGTGACCTTTGAGGGGGAAGCTTTGAGAAGTTAAAAAACTCATTTATATTGTTGTTTCAGCCTCTGAGCTATGCAAATCCCAAAGCCTTACAGAATATTAGGCAGCATCGTGGCTTTAAAACTGACTGGAGAAAAGTGGCTCTCTCCTTTCTAAGAGAGAAAGAGATGATTGGTCTTGGACAAATAGAAAATGATTTTGCAAGATATATTTTATGGTAATAACAGACCCCTTAGCTTTACGGTTTGCTATAACAAGGCTGAATTCCTTGTGATATGCTTCAAAACTTGAAGGCTTAGTCTTATCTTCAATTACTGTCAGACGAGGCTTCATCAGGCTTCGGGTACTTTGCTTCAAGCCAAGCCATCCACTAGAAAAAAAATCATACTGCAGGAATGAAAAGGGGGCTAGCACAATGACTTATTTAGTGAAATGTGGCCACTGTCACAGGAGAACACAAGCCTGGTTGAGGCGGGCGTGAAAGTCTTCTTGTGCCCTTGAGTCCTTTCCCTGTGTAGCATTTATCAGTGTGTTATTATTACCCATTGAAAATCAATGGGAAGAAAGCCAGGAGCCCCAAACCCATTCAGACTAATGATCTCAGCACGTTTAATCACATGACTTTCGGCCTTGGTGTAATCACAGCCAGCACAGGTGGTAAATGGCATTTCAAAAATGCTGTCAGGTCCTGCCTTTCCCCAGCCTCTGTGGCTTGCTTCCTTCTACAGCTGAGATAATTTGACCCACACCAGCAGGTTCAGCCCCATAGTAGCTTCCAGGAAAAGGACTGCCAATATGCTTACCACTACTTCCTACTCCCCTTTCTGAGACAGACACCATTAATGGACCATCACCTTCATTTCTGCTAAACCCAGACAGCTGCAGCCTTAGAATCCCACTTGACTCAGTGCTCCAGGCAGCTCTACGCAATGGCCGAGGATTGCCATGCAGGCAGGAACATATATGGCTTCCCTACTCTTGGACCAGCTGGGTGTAGAAGACGGTAAAGAGAGCCAACCTGGGACTCTAGCTCCACAGGAAGTCACCCATGCTGCTTAGTCTGTCCTTGACTTTGTATTCCTATTCTTACAGCTGGGCTCTGCTTCATCCATCTATCCATGTATCCACCCATCCATCTATCCAACAAATATTGCCTGAGGGCCTCCTGTAGATCAGATACTATTCTAAACCCAAAAGATACAGTGTTTATATCGTATTTTATGTTTATTGATAATATATATTTATGTTATTTACAATATAATATACTTACATATATTTATAGACTTATTTTACATTACATTTATATAGTTATATATTTATATTATAATGGAGCCTTTATTTTAATGGTGGAGATATTATAAACAAACAACCAAATAAATCAGATAGTAATAAATGCCAAGAAAATTAAAGCAGGAGGTGGGTATACACATCTGTCAAAGGAACTTGAGGTGCGGGAAGTAAATTTAGAAGAAAAATGGTGGTGGGTGGCATGAAAATAGGATGAAATAGGATGGCCATGGTGCACCCCTCCCAGGTAGCAGCCATGTGTGAGCACACCTGTGTGGAGTGAGAAATGGCACAGGAAGATGGCTGGGAAGGAGGGTCCAGGTTGTGCAGGATGATAGGAAATCATTTCATTAATATTCTTCTTAGGTTTCAGATGAGTTTTAGAGAGGCTGCATAACTTGTCTAAGTTGTACTAGTTAAGGTAGAAATGTATTTCTTGCTCACCTGAAATCCAGAGCAGGTGTTCCTGACTGGCCAGGCCTTTCCTCCAAGTAGGGATTCAGAGACCCTATCCATCTTAGAGTGTTCCCTCTCAATACCAAGGTCACCGCAAGGAGGTGGCAGAATGGAGGACTGGGTGTGGGAAATGTTAAGGTACCAATCCAAATGGCTTCCATTCACGGTGCATTGGCAAGAAAGCAGTCCCACGGCCACAACTAACTGCAAAGGACGCATGCCCAGAAAGAAGAGAGTCAGGTATGGAATCCGCCAGCAGTCTTCTCCAGTGACGAAGTGGCTGGACCAGGATTCAAACCCAGGTCTGTCTGCCAGAGTCAACCTTTCTTATTGCTGCCCTCTTCTGTCCCCCTGATGCGAGCTGTCCTTTCACTCCCATCTGAAGGCCTGCCTCTTGCCCCTGCAGAAAGCCTTCATTCAGCCCCACTGCCTGCCTGTTTTGGAGTGTTGTCTGTTCTGAGATGCCTTTTTCCTGTGCTTTGGCCATGCATCCGTGTGCTGACTCCCCTGTTGTCTGGGTCTAGTCCTCCACATGGTGAGGGTCTGCCTGCTACACTGGACCTGCCCCCAGAGTCCCTCTGCCCCAGCATCTGCTGCACCCCAATGTGCAGGCTTCTCCCTATATTGTTTGGTTTTGTAGTAATTAAAGGGCTATTCTCAGTGCTAAATGCAGGCGCTATATTTGGAAAATCAATGGTTTCAGCATACACTACCGGTTGACCATTATGGTTAAAAGAAAGGTATTTTAGGTACTTTTTGCAGAATAAAAGGAGACAACCCTAACATTCACATGAATTATAAGTCATCAGAACCACTATATATGGAGACTCAAGCCTGGAGTATATGAGTGAATGGAGTCTCAGAATACAATCACTGCACAAGATCACAAAGAACCTGAGACATGAAAGGGGTGTTTTCCGGCACCCTATGCCATACCCAGAAAGCAGCTCAAAGTATATACATCACTGATGGCAGGCTAGTGCTCTCATCTTTGCATATAAAAGAGAAGATAGGGCTTCCCTGGTGGCGCAGTGGTTGAGAGTCCGCCTGCCGATGCAGGGGACGCGGGTTCGTGCCCCGGTCCGGGAAGATCCCACATGCTGTGGAGCGGCTGGGCCCGTGAGCCATGGCCACTGAGCCTGCGTGTCCAGAGCCTGTGCTCCGCAATGGGATAGGCCACAACAGTGAGAGGCCCGCATACCGCAAAAAAAAAAAAAAAAAAAAGAGTGGCTGCCTGATCGTTCCTTTCTGGGGATCCCTAGCACGTGCTCGGTGCTAACTGAAGTTTGTTGAATCACAAGTTTGAGTTGCTTAGGACCACACAGCTGGTTAATGCATAGTGAGGAGAGTGCTGTTTCCTTTCTGTTCCAGGTTGATCGTGTCCCCCAAAGAAGATATGTCGAAGTCCTAACCCCCAGTCCCTCAGAACGGGACCTGATTTGGAAGTAAGGATGTTGCAGATGTAATCAGTTAAGATGAAGTCACGTGGGATTAGGGTGGGCTCCTCAGCCAGTATGACTGGTGTCTTTATGAGAAGAGGAGAAAGGACACAGAGACACACACACAGACACACACAACGTTGCAGGCAGAGACTGAAGTGGTGTATCTACAAGGCAAGCATGCCAAGGGTTCCTAGGAACCACCAGAAGATGGAAGAGGCAAGGAAGGATTCTTCCCTAGAGCTGTTGGAGAGAACACAGTCCTGCTGACGCCTCGATCTCAAACTTCTAGCCTCCAGAAGAGTGAGGCTCTGATGGGAAGGAATATACTTCCCATCAGACCATCTGATCAATCCTTGTCCTTCACATTTAAAGCTGACTCTGCTGATCGTCTTCCTGTTCCAGCATGGGGATGATACAAAGGCCGGCACACAGAGGCACGAGGACCATGAAATTCATAAAGCTTCCACTTCAAGGGCCTTCACTTATAAGGCCCATTCCAAGGGCAAGGGAGGGTCTCCAGATTTGTGTTCACATAGTTATAAGTTTTCATAAAAATTTCAGAATGGTATTTTCACCACAATCAATTAAGAGTACTATCTTTTTCCTCTCCGACTTTGCCTTGGGTCAGGTGACTTTATCATGGCCTGAACTTTTAGGGATGTTGCTAAGAGGATATAAACTTGGAGATACACTTAGTTTGGTTTAGTGGCATATATTTCTGTGGTCTTCAGTCACTTGCATGTATATGAAGTTACTGCTAGATCTCCTAGTGTAGATGACTTTTTGAAATTCTCCCCCCCACTCACTGTGCCAGAGGCTGCCCCATGTCACACGTGTGTCCTTCAGTGCCCAGTCCTGGCACTAGGAGGAAGGTGAAAAGAAACAAGGTTTGAAGTGTATCCAGACGCTAGTCTGCGAAGAAGTCTTTGAATCACCGGATGTGTAAAATTGTAATTGGAGACTTCGGTGCTCATCAACTCTTTGTCAAAAAGGAAGTTCTCTTCTGTCTGAGCTATACTTCGATAATGTAGGGTGTACACCAGTAAACACTCCTTATATTTTTAAATATTGTAATGGGAGTCTCATAAAGTAGAATTTCCTCTAAATTCTTATGTTTGTGGGACCCAATCCTGTAGCAATGCTGTAAATGTTGAGTCCATTCTGAATGCAAAGTTGTGTTTTCTGCATGCACGTCAAATCAAGTTTTTGTGAATCTAATATAAATTGTCCTGATGAAGTCTGGCGATTCCAGACGAAACAGCATGCAAGAAACAGGCCGAAGAAACAAGTGTACCCCTTGAACAAAACTACACATATTCATCTTTGAATCATTGTGTAGCATATGACTAATTTATTGTACAATTATGTAGCTCACTGAAATATAGCAGCCATTTTAAAGTGCATTTTCTCTGACGAATATGTGTCATGAATTCTAGAAGTATTTAAGATTAGCCAAGAAATGTCCTGAAGTCCTGCAGCTCTTATGAAAGCAACTAGATTAGAGTTTTCCCAGGTTTGAAAACCTTAAAATTTAATGTCAAATCACCAGTAAGAACTTGTGAAGCTCAAAGTAACTTTTCTAAACTGTTAACAATAAATAAAAAATTTTTTTCTGTTAGAAGAAAGAGTAAATTTTCTATTCTCTCTGTGGAGAAGATTACACAATTGTTATTATATGAAGAGTTAACCAGAGAGTATGGAGCCAGAAACTATTGGGCAAGAAAGTATTATAGAGACGTGCCAGGCAGTTCATTCATAAGAATATTATCTTATATTTATGGATTTTGTAACACTTGTGTTGTTAACTTTGTTATATTTGTAATTTGTTATACTTTCTTCTCTCAATCTGAAGAAATATTCACCTTTGTACCAAATTTTATATTCCTCATTTTGTACTATTTTTCTTAAAGCAGTCCCTTCCTCCAAATTTTAGGTGTTAAGCCCCATATGACTAGGATCTGGCCCTGCTAACACCCAATCATGATTGACATGGTTTGTTCATCAAGTTGGTTGAAAGCCAACTGCATGCAGGGCACTGTGGTAGGAGCTTTAGGGTGCAGAGTTAAAGTGGGAAGAGCCCTCATTTGGAGTTAGGGGTCCAGGAGTCCAGTCCTAACACTCTCAGAGAAAGCCGTATGAGATTAGGCAAGTCATTTCCCCTCTTTAAAACTCGATTTCTTAAGTGAGGAGTTTGGATTAAACAAGTTCTAAAGCTCATCTTTGTGGGACAATTTTCTCTTTTTTAAAATTTATTTTATTGAAGTATAGTTGATTTACAATGTTGTATTAATTTCTGCTGTACAACAAAGTGATTCAGTTGTACATATATATATGTATATATATATATGTATATATGTATATACACACACACACATTCTTTTTCATAGGCTTTTCCATTATGGTTTATCACAGGATATTGAAAAATAGTTCCCTGTGCTATACAGTAGGACCTTGTTGTTAATCCATTCTACGTGTAATAGCTTGCATCTCACATGACAATTTTCTGAACATGTATTTCAGAGTCAGCCCAGCCTTAGTATTATTTGTGAATGATACTTGCCACCATCTAGCTGTTTCCACTCTGTAGGAGTTTATGACCTTGGTGAGCTAAGATTAGCCTTTGGTTTGTTGTGACAGGCAATGTTTGCTGGTAGTTCTGTTCCTTTGTTTCATAGATTGGTTTACCTCTTGTGCCAAATAAGCCCTATTTCCAGTTGCTGAATTGTTGAAGCTGTGCCAGCACACGTCCTCACGAGTATGCTGTTCCCGTTCCAGCGGGAGTTACCACACCTAATGGCTAGACTGACGTCTGGGTCTCACTGAAACTCTGGCAAGTCCTGCTCACGGGACCTGCGTCAAGATACACTCCTGCCTGGCAGCCTGGGGCATGAGTCCATGACTCTGTTTTCATGGACCCTAACTTCTAACAGAGCATTCTATTTGATGTTTCGACTGTGCTGAGGGGACCCCCCAGTACGCTGGCTGTGATTCCTGCCACAGGGAAAATGCTTACCGTCACATGGCATATTGACATGACATTGCTCTGTAATTCTTTGGTTTGCTAAGGAGCCATCTTCCGTATAAATGCCCAAAACAAATTTCTCACCAACCAACTAATGTTTATCCTATGTTAGAAGATTACCAGTTCATGCTTCAGTTGACACTTCTATTTTTATTTTCATGCCTAAGTTAATTAATGGCCATTTTATTCATAATTCATTTATTGATTTGATTCACATCCCTCCTTCTTCCAACTTAGGGATTTGAGTTGGATTTCTGAACTCAGTAGGGAATTCTGGTCACATCAAAATGGCAGTTTTTGAACCTGGCAAGATCATAATTGTATTTAGGTTTGATTTTGGTTTCCAAAGATAACTTAAGGAGGTGTCAACATCCCTTAATAAGGTCAGTTACATAAGGTGGTAATTAGTTTGTGAACAGAATGCCAACATTGATAAAAGGTGCTAATTTGGTTATTTTTAAAAGTGTTTCTACTGTGGCACATACCTTTTAAATAAGAACTCTTGTTTGCTATGGCTGTTTTTGAAGATTACATATAAGTCAGTTAAATGAATCATTCACTAGCTCCGTCAATAAATATTTGCTAAGGCACTGGATGAGACGTTGTTGGCCACTTTGCAGAGATGATGCAGTTCTACAGATGGAGGGTTAGTATGAAGAAGATGAAAGTTACAGGTCAACTTGACCCAGAAAATGAAACCCTGCCTTTGAAGTTCCACCCCAAAGATGGTAAGCTGACAGATGGTGTTGATTCCTGCTGGCTTGGCAGACACTAACAGAGTAATAGAAAAAAATGGCTCAGCCCCAGCATGGTCCTTTTGGGGGCCATGAGACATTGACTCTATTTAATGAAGCAAGTGGTCATTTGGTTGCTGCTGCAGAGGGAGCAGAAGGTAACCAACCATAGGGTTGAGCTACAAAAGCAATAAAACAATAGAACTTGCATGGAGCAAACAGCACAAACTGTATGGTCATATGTCAGTCTGATTTTTTTTTTCTATCACTATATAGATGGGTCAAATTATTAGGATTAATGAAACCACGTGGAAATTGTCCTGGACATCTTACTAATTAATTAAATCACTCCATCATTCAAACATTAATTTTTATTGAGCACTGCACTAGGCCTTTGCTGGGTGTTGAGGAATCAAATATGAATAAACTGTATGGAGGTCAGTAAAAGGAGACAAATAACTAAATCAACACTGCAAAACAGTCTGGAAAGCACAATGACAGAGTACTTGACAAGAACCTCATTCTTTCTGGTGAGGGAGTGGTGAGCAAAGAACTCTAGGAGAGGAAGCATGGCCAAAACTGTCAGTAACCTACCTAACCACCATTTCCTTCATTCATTCTTGTCAATAGAACCTGAACTTTGTTCTGTTCAGAGTAGAGGGGCTTTTCCACCAGTCACAGATAAACCATAGTAATCCTTCTCCCTTTGCCAATGATTGGTTTAGGGTGAGCTAGTGACCTGGACCTACTCAATGGGACCAGAAGAGAAGTCTGCTGGGAAAGATTTTCTTCTCTGATAAAGAAGAGAGATGTCCAAGGGGAAGCTCTTATTTTTTTCTGTCTTTGGGTGTGGTTTTGTGTGGATTTGATGTTTGGAGGCAAGGTATACACTTTGAGATCATATGGGGGAAAGCCAAGACAAAGAAAAGGCAGTCTAGAGCTCAGCTGCTAAATTAACTAGCTCTGAAATTGCAGGGGAATAACAACCTCTAAATTATACTACAATAAATAGCTAGTTTGATATTTTGTTAGTTGAAGCTGAAAACGTACAAGCTGATGCAAAAGTCTTCCTGAAGGAAGTTCTGAGCTGAGTCTTGAAGAGTGTGTTAAGACTTAATCAGACAAAGAAGTGGGTGAAGGATATTCCTGGCAGATAGAGGTATAAAAGGCACTCTTTCGGGGACAGAGAGTAGCATGTTTGGGGAACTAAAGTGCTTAAGCATGGCTATAGCAAGAGATGGGGCTGGAGAGAAATGCAAAACCTTATGTGCCATGAGAAGAAGCTTATAAATGTATCCTAAAATAACCTGGGGACCACTGAAGATTTTGCTTAGATTTGCATTGTACAGAGATGACTCTGGTGGCCATAGAAAGGCAGGTCAGGGTGTTTGGGATGAAATGGAGAGCATGTAGGATAATCCCTACAAGACCTGGAAAGGGTGGTGGTGAAGGGGTTGCAGAGGAGGGGTAGGTTTAGGAGATGTTAGGGAAGCAGACTCCATAGGACTTGAAACCTGATCGAATGTGGGGGGAAGACAGAGGGAGGTGAAAAGGCCAACCTTGGCTTTCTGGTGAGTGTCTAGGGGGAAAGTGGTTCTTGCCATTGAGATGGGAAATTAACAATTTGGTTCCGAGACTGAGGGAAATAGCTGGTAAGCCTGTTATGGGTTGGGGGTAGCATGGGGATAATAAATTCAACTTGAATGTATTACATTATGAATTTTGAAGACAAACAAGTGGGGATTTCTAGTGAGCAGTTTCATATGTAGGACTGAAGCCAAGTGCTCCCAGGAGAGACCTCACCTGGAGAGATCTGAGGGTCCTCAGCAGAGAGGTGCTGTTGAAACCTTGTGAGTGGATGTACAATGTGTAGAATGGGATGGGAAGGCTGTTTCTAGAGACACTGAAGCTTTAGAAACAAAGAAGAGGAAAAAGTAAGAAAGAGTGGGACAAAGAAGGCAAAGAGACATAAACCAGAGAAACAGAAGAAAAGTAAGGAGAAAATGGTAAAATGAAAGCACAGGGAAGATTGCTTTCATTGCATCACTGCTCAAGGGCCAGTGAGCTGTTATTTGTGTGATGAATGGACTTATTTTCTTGTTTATGCCTGTCCCTCTGACTACACTGCAAGTACCACTGGGGCGGGGACCTCATCTCTTTTGCTCACCATTGAATCTCCAGTGATAGACTTATTGCCTGGACTCTAGGTGCTCATTAAATATCTGTTGAATGAATGGGCGGTTTTATTTATTTACCTTGGTGTAAATTCATTTACCTTGGTGTGCTCAGCGGCGATCACTAGGGTGCTCAAAAATATGTCAAAAGAAGTAAGAAGACAGAAGCCTGCCACAAGCATCACCACATCCTCTTCTTACTTGACTCCTCAATGCTTCAGACCCTAGAAACTGCAAATGAAGACCAGTGACCATTGTGTAGCCCAAACCCCGTTACTGCCTGTGAATTGACCTGGGCAACTCACTGGAGAAGGGAAGGAGAGTTGGAGTGGGAAGTAGCTGTTTGGGAGTGTGAATGATGCAAGGATAATTCCAAATAATGTGAGCACAAAGGCATTTGCAAATGGGTCTTCCATTTAAAAAAAGTATTTATTTGGTTGTGCCAGGTCTTAGTTGCGACAGGTGGGCTCCTTAGTTGTGGCGTATGAACTCTTAGTTGTGGCATGCATGTGGGATCTATTTCCCTGACCAGGGATGGAACCCAGGGCCCCTGCATTGGGAGCGCAGTGTCTTAACCACTGTGCCACCAGGGAAGTCCTGGGTCTTCCATTTTTTTTATGTTAGCTGAACAGACCGGCTCGCTCATACAGTACGAGTAGCAGAAAGAAGCAGATTAACAAAACCAGTGTCTCTGTTCCCCTTATTGGGCTAGCATGTGTCTTCTTGGGGGTTGTTTGAACTTGTTGGTCTGTCTCCCCTTAATAGAAAGTAAGCTCCATGAGGGCAGGGAATTCTGTCTGTTTCATTCTCTGATGTATCCACAACCCCTAAGTCAGCATCTGGCCCACAATAAATATTTAATGAATGAATGAATGAATATTCACATTGTGCTTTGGCTGTTATTCTCAGCCACTGTGGGTTTCCTGCTCTCAACCCTGCAGCAATCTCTCTCCCACTCTAGAACTTAATCAGCACCTGCTCCATCATGATGCTGGCTAGGTACAACTTCTTGTGATTCTGGACTCCATAGGGAATAGATTTTGTCTAACTGCTTTCTTGAATTGCCCTTGGTATTATCACCGTCCTGAGCACATAAGAAAGAATGAATTAAATGTTGACTTTATTCATTCAAAAAATATTGGCTGAGCAGGGCTGGTTCCAGGTGCTGCGCCAGGCCCTATTGATAACACGTTAAACAAGATCCAGTTCCTCACCTCACCAGTTTACCAGACAGGAGACAGACCTAGAGGCAAATAATAACCAAACCAGTGAGAAGTTCTACAGTGGGATCTGATGATGGGGCATTTCCCTCTGCCTGGGGGCCAGGGTGTGGGTGGTTGGAAGGTGCATCAGAGAAGGCTCCTCAGAGGAGGTTCTGCTTGAGTTGGGAGATGGGAGGACATGTGGGGCGGCAGGCATGTCTGAGTCAGGAAATGCAGGAGGATGGAAGCGGTGTGAAGAGAAGTGTAGTGGGCAGAGAGCAGAGTGTAGACCATAGAAACAAGGAGACCTGAGAAAGCGGGGGTGTGTTCAGGGCTGGGACCATCTGTCATGACATGGAAAATAAATCAATGATTGATTATAATCAGAACCTGGGACTCAAGCTTAACTATGGCACCTTAAGGTGGAGAGAGTAGAGTTCTTTCTGCTCCTGGATGGAGGGAACCCCGTCCCAGTGCACAGATCCCACTAACTAAGGACTCCACGCTGAAGCGTGGGCTCTGCTTTCTCCGTTCTTTGTAATTAATTATTGTGGTTGATAAGATCTCATCTTTTTCCACTCTAAATCCTGCGTTTTGTGTCTGATACTGATCTATGTGATTACACTCTTCTCTTAATATTGACCTGGTTTTATGGCATAAGATATACTTTCAAATGATAAAACTTGTTTTCTTTGAGATAAAAAAGGGTTGGAAAAGAAACTGACTATAGTGTCTGTAGAATGAGAAAGAAAATAAACATTTTGGGATAAACAGGGACATTTTAAGCCTCAAACTGTGATCTATTAAGAACATTTATATCCAAAGGCAACCCTGTAGACAGCTGTGAGCAGCAAATGTTTGGCCTGCAAATACTACCTGCTTCAAGGAAAACATTCCTCTTTTAAAATAATCAAATTCAAAGGAAAGAGAATTGAAACTAAATCCCACTCCTAATTTTTTTTTTTTTTTTTTTTTTTTTTGCGGTACACGGGCCTCTCACTGTTGTGGCCTCTCCCGTTGTGGAGCACAGGCTCCGGACATGCAGGCTCAGCAGCCACGGCTCACGGGCCCAGCCGCTCCACAGCATGTGGGATCCTCCCGGACCGGGGCACGAACCCGTGTCCCCTGCACCGGCAGGCGGACTCTCAACCACTGCGCCACCAGGGAAGCTCCCCACCCCTAATTTGTGTTAAAATCCATGTAGTCAACATGTATGATTTATAAATGAAATTATCCTTGGGCTCTTGAACTGACATGATTGGCTTCTTCCACGAAACGAAAAAAGAGAAGCAAGAATCATTTCCTCTCTGAGTGGGGCTCCTATTTAATAGGTTTTGGTCTGCTTTTTCTGTGAGTAGGAACGGAGAAGAGGTTTCAGGGTAGACCAGTCAAGGCACAGCCCCCAGACTCCTGTGTCTTCAAACAGAAGAGACAAAGTAGAAAGTATTTTGACATTTTGTTTTTATTTTTCCGACTTGGCTCAAGTCACTTACCTTTCTTCAGGATGCTGTTTACACTAGAGAAACACAGAGTCTGTAATTCTTGTCAGGGACAAAAAGAAAAAAAATTCTCCAATTGCTTGACAATACAGTGGGCTGGAAGTATGCAGACATATGTGGTATGAATTGAATGGCTCCATGAAACTTCCTCTATAACCATAATACAAGTAGTTTCCATTATTCTACCATGGTGTGTAGGATTTCTATTTGATTCATTCCTTTAGGGGAAGATATGTCAATATTTCAGATTACTGTCATCAAATGGTGATTCCCAACTAGACTGTTAGCTGTTGGATGGCTGTTGATTGAAGCTGTTGATGCTTCCTTAGTATGCCCTCTTGGTTCAAGTACAATCTATACACATGGTAGGTGTTCAATAAATACATGTGAGAGCCCCAACGTATGACTATTCTAGGCCATAGTCAACCCTTAGCACCATATGGTGCATTTATAAAATAATTCTCCAAATAAGAACACTGAAATCTGTGCTTATCCAGAAGAAGAAAAGTTAGATTGGTTTGGGTACTTTAGAAGATCAGGAGTAAGACAAGTTGCAGTGAGATTCTCAGGGCCCAGGGCACTAGACCTGAATTAGAAATATGTGAACCACATAAGTAATTAAAAAATTTCTAGGGCTTCCCTGGTGGCACAGTGGTTAAGAATCCCCTGCCAATGCAGGGGAAATGGGTTCGAGCCCTGGTCCGGGAAGATCCCACATGCCATGGAGCAACTAAGCCCGTGTGCCACAACTACTGAGCCTGCGCTCTAGAGCCCGTGAACCACAACTACTGAGCCCACGGGCCACAACTACTGAAGCCCACGCGCCTAGAGACTGTGCTCCGCAACAAGAGAAGCCACCGCAATGAGAAGACCGCGCACCACACACAGAGTAGCCCCTGCTCGCCACAACTAGAGAAAGCCCACGCGCAGCAATGAAGACCCAACGCAGACAAAAATAAGTAAATCAAAAAAAAATTTCTAGTAGCCACATTGAAAAAGAGGAAACAGATGAAATTAATTTCAATATATTATATCTAACCAATACATCAAAAATATTATTTCAATATGTAATCAAAATAATTAGTGACATATTTTACATATTTTTTCATGCTGTCTTCAAAAGCTAGCGTGTATTTTAATCTTATCACAAATCTCAATTCAGAGGAGCCACACTTCAAGTGTCTAGTAGCCACATGTGGTTACCATATTGGACAGTACCGATCTGTGCCTGTTGTCACAGAGGGAGGCAAAGAGGAAGGGGGGGAAACAGGGAGGAGGCACTGCATTTGGGGGAAACAGGAGAATGGGGAGGAGAGTTGGAAAGTAGGGCAGCATAAGACAAAATATACTTTGAAAGTTTACTGGGGCATCTTTGGTACAATGGCTGGAGCAGTACTGTTCAGGTATGTTTGGCTCAGGCTGGGCCAAAAAGATTCTCAGAGGTTCTTGTAGGTGGGGTTCCTTCAAGTGAAAGATGTGTGATTCCTTTGGTGTCTTTGAAGTGAATTAACCCAACCCAAAGTCCCTTAGTTTAATAATTCTGAAGACTTCATAAGACACCTAAAATGATCAGTTACTTTCTTCTAGAGAAAATTACCATCTTCTAGAGGAACATAATCAAATGTCCATCTTCTAGCACAGGGATCCCTGTCTGGCCAAATTCTATCTCCATCACTCTATATTTAGCATCCTGACAATCATAATAAAGGCTGTGAGAAAGAGGATAGACAGGAAAACTTTCGGTTTCACCTTTTTCAGAATGCCATCCAGTTTATCCAGGGCACTTCTCCATAATCTATGAACTTCAACTATGAACCTATGAACTTAAACTTGGTTGGGAGACAACTTTCATAAAGAGGTTACTTATGGCACTCGTTAAACATACTTGGGGTGGGTGGGCAGGTGGAAGGGAAATCCACATGAAACTGCCACTGCCTTCATTAGAGACTGGACGTTCCTTTCTTGCCAAGTTTAGAAATTTACAGCAGTGACAGCCCCAGTCACCAAGCCTAACTCAAGGTCTATTTCTCTCCCATGAGCAAATTAAAATTTAGAAACTTTAGGATTGTTTTTCTATTTCTATTTCTAGATTTTTCTCTTGAGGGTACCTCGTACTGAGAGCTAAGAAATCAAAGATTTCTGGATCTTTCCAGCATCCATTGTTCACAAAGAGGTTTTTCATCTTCATCTCATGAGTGGGATAATCCAACCTAAGGGGTGTAGTTCCATTAAACCAATATGTAACCTGAGGTCTGCACCTGATCTACTTTTGTCTTGCTTGCCTTCTTTTTAAAAGGTCTCATTTTTCACTGTGCTTTTCTTTGTGTGAATTCCATGGATTTCTTGGGCATTTCTTTCAGGTCATAGGTATTATCCGCATCTTCACTTATGATAACAGTTCCACCTTGAAACTAACCCAGTATTTCTTCTGAATATTTTAGATGGATCCTTCCTTCTCAAATCTAAGATTTCTGTAACCACTGCTGCCGCAGTCCCCTGCATGTGGTTTCTCTGATTGCTCTCGTTATGGCCTCTCTTCCTGTAGCTATAAGGGCATGCCTCTCTCAATGGTTTCCTAAACTTGGGATCGCTTTGCAGGTGGGGATGGGGGAGGGGTCGTTCTGGCTGGTTCTGTTAGATTTCATCACTTTTCTTCCTAATCTTCTCTTTATGAGCGGCTGGAGCTGGGTATGTTCCCTGATCCCCTTTATATCCATCTACCTTGTCTCTAAAAACCCAAACCTAAGGAAACCTTTCTCTTCCTCCTGTTTAATCAGCCCATCTGCTTTTATTTGTCTTTCATTCTCTCTCTGCTCCTATTGAGATAATAAGGCAGAAGTGCATTTTGACAGCCAATCCAGTTCCTCCCTGAGTTTCCGAGCAAAGCTGCTTCCAGATACGCTGTTTCAGGCTCAGGCCTCCTAAACTGCCTTCTTAGCTTTGGGGCTGATAATAATTTCACTGAGCTTTTTTAGGGGGAGGGGTAGTTTTGTTTTCCCAAGAAGATGGGATATTCTTTATAAAAACAGTGGCTCCTGTTCCTTCTTTGATGTATTCATTAGTGAAATCTACCATCTTTTGGGAGTGTTCGTGCCCCTGGGATGTAAAGCTAGGGCCAGAATTTACATAATGAACAAATTCAGGATAAACTTGAGGTCTGGTGGTTGGGGGTGACTTGAGTCTGTGGATCATCCCCCTACTTCCACACTTCTCTTCCTTGTCCCTGAATGCAGTTCCTAACAATGCAGAAGGGAACAGAACATTGAGTAGTTGATCTAGATTAAGGTCTGGCCTGAAACTCACACTCGTGCTCTGCAGCCAGGAAGAACTTAGCTGCCTTTGTAGTTTAAACACCTGGCCTCTAGAAATGTTGAAGAGACATAATCCAAGTAGAAAAAAATTTCCCACATGCAATGCATAAAAAGCACATATGCTACAGCCAATTATAGGATTAGTTTTAACTAGGTCTACAATGTTCTAGTTTTCCTAGAATGAAATTTATGTCACAGCCATGCCTGCTCAGGCCTGAGGGGCTCTTGCAAGGTCAGAGCAAGTTCAGCCTCAAAGGCCATCACAGTCATTGTCTATGGGTAGGAAGAATGAGAAGATTCGACACCCCCGTTCCTGCCCCCTGGCAGAGTGCATCCTCTGTGGGAAGGAAGATCAGAATCAGAGATTCCAGCAGTGGCTGACCCCAAACACTCAACTCCTTCTCCTAGACTCACCAATTAGACACAGATCCTCTCCAAAAGGTAGGGAAAATAATCAGGAGGGTCACTCAGCTGAAGTTCCTTCACCTGGAAACCCAAATGCAGGACAGCGGTTCTCAACTTGATCACCTGAAGGGCTTGCTGAAACACAGATCACTGGGTCACCCCCAGAATCTGAGGAGGTCTGGGGATTTGCCTGGGAATCTGCATTTCTACCGAGTCCCTAGATGATGTTGATGCTGCTGGTCCAGGAACCTCACTGAGAACCTCTGATCTATGAGGATGTAGGTCTCCTCCAAGAGGTAGAGCCGTCATTCTTTGCCTGGGTGAGCAAAGTGCTTGTGGTCTGAGTGACGTGGAGATGTGTGAGTGACAGAACGGGGAATGCAGTCCCAATGGCTTTGTTTTCACAACAGACCAGGGAGAGAAGAGGGGACTGACAAAAAGGATTTTTACCACTCTGACACTCAGTCCTTCTTTACAAGGGGCATTGGATTGATCTGTTAATATTATTGGGCTGGCCAAGAAGTTTGTTCGGGTTTTTCCATAACATCTTACAGAAAAACCCGAACAAACTTTTTGGTCAACACAACAGTATAGAGCCATGGTGAGAGATATTTTTTCATTTCATCAAACTAAAAAACCCATTATTTCATTAAACTAAAAACATTCTTTTGAAAAAAAAATTGACTTGGTGGTCCCTTAGAAACAGCCTGAAATTGGTGGAAAGCAAAACCTAAACTAAGATTGGTAAACCTTGGGTTGTTCTCCTTCACTCTCAAACAAAAACCCAGCATTGGGAAATTTTGGGGACACATTTTCAATAATTCAATTTCGTTTTATTTTTCATTGTCATTGATCAACATCAGCATTGTGAGAAAGCAGTTATTAAACACGATAATTATACTGCACCCAATGCTAGGAGCTGTACAGAGCAAGATACAGCTCTGTACACTGTATGGGCACTATCCTTTATCAAACTTGGACTATCAGAGGTTGGACTAAATGGTCTGGCTTCTTGGTACTCAAAGTATGGCCAGGGTCCAGCAGCGCTGATTAGAACTGCAGAATCTCGGCTCCACCCCAGGCCTCCTGCAAATAAGAACTTGCATTTTCACAGGGGCTTCCCTGGTGGCGCAGTGATTGAGAGTCCGCCTGCCGATGCAGGGGACACGGGTTCGTGCCCTGGTCCAGGAAGATCCTACATGCCGCGGAGTGTCTGGGCCCGTGAGCCATGGCCGCTGAGCCTGCGCGTCCGGAGCCTGTGCTCCACAACGGGAGAGGCCACAACGGTGAGAGGCCGAGCTAGTTATGCCCCCTCCTCCCCATCCTTTATGTGGCTCCCAGAATGCTCTTGGAAGATCTAAGTCTAAACACTCTTTGCTTAAAATTCTTCAATGATATCCATTCATCTAAAGAATTAAATTTAAATATCAGAGCTTTTGGGGAGACAAGGGGTAAATAATAAACATGATTCCAATAGAGGAGTTGTAGGTAGGTAGGAAGGGTTAGTAGCTAGATAGTTTTATGGGTTGAATGGTGTTTTTCTGGCTTTCCATCATTCAGAGAGGCATCAGAGAAGCCCAGCTCAGCCTAACCTTTCCCACCCCCCCACCCCCAAAAGCAATGCTTTGAAAAGGGCAAAACCTTGTGTGCCTATGACACTGCCCTTTTCCATAATGGTGGGTTTATACGTCTGAGATCTTTGTGGGACAGGAAGATGTAACCCCTGTGATTGGCAAATCTAGACATACCCACAAGGGGAGAAATTCTGTTTCTACATGTTAGTAGTTAGGCAGTGGAAGGGGGAGTGTGTGTTGAATTTGAAGGGGTTCATGGAGCAGCAGAAAACCACCAAGGGGCTCCCGGATGAAAACCCTCATTTAGTGAGTGCTCCCTGTGCCATGCAATGTGCGAAGAGCTTTATTGATACTCTTTCATTTAATTTCCACAACACCCACTGAAATATTAATAATATCCACAGTTAACAGAGAAAAAAAAGTAAGAATTGGAAAGGTTAAGCAACTAACCCATGTTACTTAGCTAACAGGAGGTGAAACTAGGATTAAAATTCAGATCTGATTCTAAAGTCAGTGCTGTCAGTGTGCGTACTACATGGTCTGCCCGTTACAAGGGCGGTCACTGTCCATCCCTGCCTTTTCATTTAAATCCATATTCCTCGGACATGAATCTCAGGAAATTGTTGACTGCCCTTTCCCACAATGCTTCCAGAAAGCGTTTCCTTGAACGTGATGAAGTGGAAATGGCACCAATGAGTAAGAATGAATGGATGGATGGGGAGTTCCAGATGGAGGTGGCAAATGAAACGATGGGTCGTGTCCATAAATCAGCAGGTGTGTCATGGTTCTTGGTGACAGACACCCATTTTCCCCGCAGCCAAACTATCTGCTTTGGCTTCTCTGAGCTGCAGTGGAAGCCGAACTGTCACCACTGAATCAGTGACCCAACAAAAGGGGCTGAAATTATGAAAAAATGAAGCCAAATAAAAATCCACCCCCATGCATTGCTGCAGTGGAAGAAGAGATGTCACATGTGTGTTTCTGAATATTTCAGAGATTATCGTTGCCTGGGAATGGAATTCCAATGACTGGAAAGGCAGAGGGGTGATTGCCTTAATGCATTGCCGGTAAAATCTTTTCGTCTTCTTGCCTAGGAATTAATGAAGCTAGGTCAGAAGGAATTGTTGGATGACCTAACGTCTACCATTTAAGCTAAACATAAAGCAGAGGAGGAAGGTCCCCAAAGTCATAAAGGATAATAGGTTAAGCTACAGAGGGAAATCTAAGGCAGGTTGTCGTAAACTTTGATTTTCAACACTGTTACTGATGCAGATGGCCCTGTGGATCTTTTGAAATTTATTGCTTTTTCATGCAAGTTTGAACCAAGCAGATTTGAAATCATGTAATATGAAAATAATAATAAAGCCTCCCTTTAGGTACAACATTTGAGATAATATAAATCCCCTTGATTTGCCATGGTCCCGGCAGCAAGTAGATGGCACACTTAAACTGGATTAAAGAGCTATTGACAAAGGCGTGGGCAGGGTGTAGGGAAACTGCAAGGAACAGTACAAATCTTCCCTCCCGACCTGAAGTCACGAGGTGAATAAGCAATTACTGAACCCCTTCCAGGGGTAGCTGGGTGGAGAGGGTCACCTGACAGGAGCCGGGGGCTTTGGTAAAGGGACACAGCTGATCTTCTGTGGCCTGGCAGAGGGTTCTGGGAGTAGATACTCTAACCTCTCTCCTCCATCACCCTGATTTCAGTGGGTGCCGCCCACTGGTGGGAACTGCCTGGAAGCCAGAGGGCAAGGAGACTCATTGCTGTAGTCCATAAAGATTGACTTCCTGGGGGGAACAGGATGGAGAAAAATCTGGAGGGCTGCCAAACTGAACCAAAAAAATGAGCCAAGAATGATATAATTTCAAACCAGCAGCAGGACAAATTGTAAATAGTGTTTCTGCTGTTGCCACATGGCCATGCCATTTCAGCTGGTAAATAGCACTCACGCCCCTGAGTCCTCCAAATGATCTGTCCCTGGTCAGGACTGCATTTGAATTATGTGGACTTTGAATTATGAGATGCTTTAGGAAACATGCCTTCCATCAACTCCCGAATTCGTCTCCTTCCCCAAAATAGTACTTTGGCTTGGAGTCTCTTGTAGGAGATTTTGAGCTGCAAATTAATTACCAGGCTATAGAAAGAATTCTGGCTTACCTCCCTTTATGCAGTTTCTGTTTCTTGGAATACCACAAAATTAAGATTTTTCTAAATACAATCCTATTTTTATTTTGAGGCATGGGATACTTCCAGTGCTGTGCAGACTTCTTTTCTCTTACTTTAGAATTGACTGATGCTCTAAGAAGTTAATTTTGAATACAATGAACAGCTGTGTTTTCACAGTCACAGTGGTTGTAGGAACTCTGGCTGCCCGACTATAAGCTCCCTGAGAACAGGGGCTGTGTCTCATTCAACAACTTATCTCCAGCTTCTAGCATAATGCCTGGTTCTTGGAAAGTGCTCAGTAAATATTTCTTGAATGAATGAACAAAGGTTTTTAAATAATGCATAGATCCATAACTGAATCATACCAACTTCCAACCATATTCCCTAAATATGTGTTATTATGAGCTTTCAGAATCACTATAAATGATATTGTGAAGGTTGACTGGTTTCCTCCCTTCACTGGAATGCTGGGAACCTACAAACTAAGAAGTAGCTTCCAAGATTAGTCTTTCTGTTGTGGTTCAATCATTTTGAGAATTCTCCAAAGTGCAATCATTGCCAATTAGAAACTTTGCCAACCAAGACCCAAAGAAAGTCATTTATCCTTTGAGATTCCCTGTGAATGCAGAAAACCCGGAATCTCAACCAAACCAAGTGTAAGAGTTGTCGTAGGGTCCATTTTGTTTAGTCATCTGCTTTCCTTAAAAGACAACAAGCCTGCATCTTACGGCCATCAATGTTCAGCCCCAAGTAAGTTGGAAGGAGCCTTGGATCCTCTCTAGGATGGTGAGATTTACCTGCTATCACCCGCTACGAGACAAGGATGAAGTGGGAGGGTCTGGAAGGATCTAGAAAAGCTTTGCCCTGCGATACTGTGCTTTGCTTAGAAAGCCTGCATTCTGGCATCTCTTGACGATGGCTTCATTTGGGGTATTTTTAATCCAGGAGATTAAATCAAGCCATCATTAAGAAGGTAATCCATGCATTTGATTTCCATTAAGAGAGGAACGGACTGGGTTCCTGTCTCTTCTTTGTGTCCTAATGTTCCCTGTACTCAAACCTCCTCTCCTCTGCTTGGTGATACCATGGTAGCTTTTAGTCTCTGGTGGGGCTGTGGGTGTGCAGCTCCCTCTGCAGCCATCGCTGATTCATCTCGTTGACTCATCTGCTGGGGCCTCCGGGCTGGGAGACAGTGATGTCACTGTCCCTCCACCCCCACCCCAGCCTCCGCTTTAATCCTCTGCACGTTTGCAACAGGCATGTTCAGCTGAGGCTGCCCTGGAGTCTGGGAACTCAGTGAGCTTCCCAAATGCCGATGACCCTGGGAAGGGAGCCCTGGGGTGCTCATCGATGCAGGTCTGAACTCCTTCACCCTGCTCACCACGAGGCCATTTATAGATGCAAATAGCTAGGAGGTGACCAAACCGACACATCCAAGGCAGCCAGACATCCAGGAGTCAAGTTCCCCTGCTCGGTCTCTCTGCTTTGAGGTCAATGATTATAAACTATCATTTTGTAGGAATGCTCTTAATTCAGCTGTGTGTAAACCACAGGTTTGTTTCTCAGCAATTATAATTCAGAGCCTCCAGACAACGGTCATTGCTGGTTTGATCTTTTCCCCCCGCTTTCCATTTCTTTCTTCCTCTCTCTACTTCAACTGCTCCCCTACCTCGCTCCTAACTTAACGGTTTCCAGCTGTGTATCACTTGGCTCTGTTTCCACCCCAGTTTTTTCTATCATATGCAGCTGGACCCCTTCCAGGTCCCAGATGTGCTATTTATTTACGCCGAAGCATCTGGGCCTCGACACAGTCCTGTCACTGCAACGTGGCAAACTTGCGAAAACTCCAACTGGCAGCCAGCTCGAAGGCTGCAGCATCCCAACAAGTCAGGGCGGCGTTTCCATGGAGCGTGAGAAGGCCGGAGGAAGGGATGTGGGGGGCAGTGGGGACCCAGGCGGAGCCAGAAGCTCACACTCCCATGCCGTGGCTTTTAGAGGAACCCAGTAACACTACAAGAATAAGGTTTGGTTCCTTTTGAAGCAGGGGCTTTGCTGCAAATTCCAAATACTCATTCTCCTCCATCAGTGAGTTGGAAGCGAGGTTACCCAGTTAAAGCAAATGGTCATCGCCCCTAAGTGACAGGGCTGTGAGCACCAAAGATGCACGCCCAGGATTTGAGGAATTTAGGGCTGCCTGGAAGCAACACTGAATTGGGAGCCCCAAATCCTGGTTCTGGTTCTGACTTTCTACTGGTTCTCTCTCTCTCTGACCTTGGACAAGCCTTTTAATCTGAGTTCCTATTTCCTTTCCCATGAAGTGAGAAGACTCCGTTAAATTGTGGGGTTAAGCTTTTGTTTTAAAAATTCAAACTAAATCTTACGTGGAAGCCTTTTCTGTGTGTGCGCTCAATATTACCATGAGATGAAGTGGCCCTAACAGCGTTTTGCTAAGTGGCCTCACTGACAGCCATCCCCGGGCGTGCTGGACCCCACGGAGTTCCGAGGGAGGCAGGGCATCGAGGTGCACCATCCAGCATGCGCCCTTCTGTGCCTTGAGAGCCGTGGGCTCAGCCCCAGGGCCACGCTCCTCGGCGGCATGGGGAACCAACCTTCCCCTTTGACACTCCCTCCCTTGCTCCTCCCCTGACCCTGTGTCCTTAATGTCCTCCACCGCATCCTCCCCGCTATCACCCTCTTCTCCGGAGCTTCCCGCAGGGATATGGGCAGCCGTTCAGTCCCAGCCTCTCTGAATGGGCCACACGGAGTAGGGGTGGGGCAGCACATTCATAACCTTGGGTGAAACAAATACTGGGCAGATGAATCTTCCAGGCTACTAAGATGGAGCCTCGCTTCGCAGATTTTCTGTGAATTGTTGTATCAAAAGGAACTCTTCTCTCTCTCCATCCACCTCTAGTCTCATTATGAAAGCCACATTTTTTATAGTCAATCATTTTATTAAGTATTGTATTTAATAATGTATACAAAATAATTTAAAAAGCAAACAACAAAGGAATCAGAACGGTAAACAACTTAACACAATTTCTAATACACATACTCTATCAGTGGACATTTAGTGGGCTACTGTGCACTTTGTTTTTTGTTTTTCTTACATCTTTATTGGAGTATAATTGCTTTACAATGGTGTGTTAGTTTCTGCTTTATAACAAAGTGAATCAGTTGTACATATATTCCCATATCTCTTCCCTCTTGCGTCTCCCTCCCTCCCGCCCTCCCTATCCCACCCCTCTAGGTGGTCACAAAGCACCCAGCTGATCTCCCTGTGCTATGTGGCTGCGTCCCACTAGCTATCTATTTTACATTTGGTAGTGTATATATGTCCGTGCCACTCTCTCGCTTTGTCACAGGAAAGCCACATTTTTTATCCTAGCCCTAGTCTGTGTGGCAAGCCCCAGGAATGAGGGCAAGGATGTGTCTGGGTGTGTGTCCCTCTGTCTGGCCATTTCTGAGACAATTTTATAGAACCTCAAGGGCTCCTTGGAGCAGTTTGAGGGCCACTGCACAAGAAGCAAACATCATTCCTAATCCTTGGGTCCTAAGAACTGTCCTCAGAGAAGAGTAGTCTTCTCCACCTGGATTAGAATCCTAGGAAGTCTTTGGACTAGAGAGGA
Source organism: Mesoplodon bidens (assembly GCF_964165515.1). Classification (NCBI taxonomy): domain Eukaryota; kingdom Metazoa; phylum Chordata; class Mammalia; order Artiodactyla; family Ziphiidae; genus Mesoplodon; species Mesoplodon bidens. The sequence goes on along the minus strand of NC_138173.1, from coordinate 40,820,921 downwards.
CCTTTGGAGACCCACACTCCTCACCTGATACTTTGAGGAAGGCCTGCATCCATCTAGATTCCACCAGTTGGGAGGAAGTCCCCTTGGAGAACAGTTCATAACTCCTGGTACCACACAGCTATCCTCAGGTGGCACAATTCTCTCTCTAATGGTGGAGCATTACACACTTTGGGCTCATGGATGAAGGAAAATTTCAGTATCTTGAGAATTTCCCTCCATACAGGTGACTTCTCACATAGACCCAGCAGTCCAGCTGGCTGAGAGACCAGCGCTGTGCCACCAAGGGAGGTCCCACATCATCTTGACTGTGGATAAACTATTACTTTTCCTCTCATCTTCAATGAGTGGGACAGTATCATACTTAAAGCTGTTATAGACTGTATAATTCTTTCCAAATAATTGCTGCGCTACTTGGCAATAGATTAAACCTCCTGGTTACATGGATGTTCGGCTGAGCCACTGATTTGCTTTAGCCAATGAAATGTGAGCAGAAGTGATTATGTCACCTCCAGATAACACTCTAAAAGCCTATGGGAGGTTCTACCATCTCTCTCTTTCCTCTCTTCTAACCAAGGGCAATATCCGGGAAGGGCAATATCCCAGATCGGGCTGCTTTTTCATCTTGGGTCTCAGAATAATGAAGATGTGAAGATGCAGCAGACCCAAGACAGACCTGTAATGGGTATGGAGCATGAGAAAGAAATACACCTTTCGGACTTCCCTGGTGGTGCAGTGGTTAAAAATCTGCCTGCCAGTGCAGGGGACACAGGTTTGAGCCCCGGTCGGGGAAGATCCCTCACATCGTGGAGCAACTAAGCCCGTGTGCCACAACTACTGAGCCTGTGCTCTAGAGCCCACAAGCCACAACTACTGAGCCCGCATGCCACAACTACAAAAGCCTGCACACCTACAGCCCATGCTCCACAATAAGAGAAGCCATTGCAGTGTGAAGCCCGCATACCGCAACAAAGAGTAGCCCCCGCTCGTCGTACCTAGAGAAAGCCCGCATGCAGCAACAGAGACCCAATGCAGCCATAAATAAACAAATAAAATAAATAAATAAATAAAGCTTACAGAAAAAAAAAATACACCTGTTACAAGCCTCAATCTAGTTGAGCTGTTTCTTATGGGTTAGGAGCCAGACATACCTTGCCTTGAATTTCAGCTGTTTAATCTTAGACAAATTACTTAACCTCTCTAAGCCTCAGTTTTATCATCCATGAAATGGGGATGATAATGGTACTTATCTCACTGGGTTGTTGTGAGCAGTAAATAAGAAAATGAAAGTTCCTTAGCACAGCACCTGGTACTTAGAAAACAATAAATGTTACCTATTGTTATTATTATAATAAACTAGATTTAGGGCACAGAAATAAAATGATGGGTGTATATGAAAGAGATGAACAATTATAAAGCAGGACAACTGATCGTAAGTCTTCTAACACTTAACTTTTAAAAACAATACTCAATACTTATGGCCCTATGTTAGGAAGCATAATGGCCCCCAAATCCTAATCCTCAGAACCTGTCAATATGTTAGCTAACATGGCATAAGGGACTTTGCAAATATGATTAAGTTAAGGATTTTGATATGGGAATTTATCCTGGGTAAGTCAGGTAGGGCTGTTGTAATCAGGAGGGGCCTTATGAGTGAAAGAGGGAGGCTGGCGGGATGGAGATGTGAGGACAGAGGCAGAGGTAGGAGTGATACAACTGCTGTCTGGAAGAGCCACGGAACACAGACAGCCTCTAGAAGATGGAGAAACCTCGGAATGGATTCTCCTCTAGAACCTCTGTCAGGAACACAATCCTGCCAACACCTGGATTTCAGTCCAGTTGTGGCCATTTTGAATTTTCGACCTCCAGAACTGGAAAATAATTCATGTTGCATTAAGCCACTAAATTTGTGGTAATTTGTTACAGAAGCAATAGGAAATGAATTCAGGCCTCTTTCTCTTATTTCAGCATTGCTGCTTCTTGCCAACAGGTAGCCTCATTTATCTGAGTTCAAAATCATAAAGATCTGGGTAGGATTTCCTTAGACCCTAACACATGTTGAGTCATAAGTGAGCTACTGCCTGTGGCCGCCCTTTCCTGCCAACTCCCTCCCCCGTCCCACGAGATCCCATCCTATCCCATCCCATGTACACAATCTCAAAATCATAAAAGGAATTTTCTATTTTAATCTTTAAATGACATGTTTCTTTGTTAACTGTGTGTAGTTTTAGGGGGTGGTTTGGAATATTTTCCAGTCGTGACTGAATGATAAAATTTAGGCCAGAAGGCCAGGCCCTTAGATACACCTGACTTATGCCAGCATGATTCTTAACATGACTTTTTCCAGAGTTTTGTTCTAGGAAATAAATTCTTTCATCGTCAAGAGAATGTCATATAAACTCTCTTGATGATGAAAGAATTCATTTACTAGAGTAACACATGAGGCATATGGTAGAAATTTTTTTTAACATCATTGGTTGCTGAAATCCTGTTTGATTATAAACAGGGAGAATTGATTGCTGTTGTTTGCCTCTTCTTAGGTACTTTTGTTTTACTTTTTAATTGGTTTGAGTGATGAAAGACAAGAGGACAAGAGGAATATTTGTCATCTCCTTCCCAGAGGCACTTTCGTCTTGTTTCAGTAGTGGGTGGGCTGCCCAGGTACTTCAGGGGTCGCTCTTATGCTTGGAAACCTTCTGCAAGAAGTCTGTTGGTGCACAGTGTCATTTCCAGGACTAACCCTGCTGCGGTGGTTCTTGCTTCCTCCACTGCTCCTGCCTGGGGGTTGGGGGTTGGAGTTAAGAGAACACATCACGTAGGGAAGCATAAATCTCCTGGCCAATAGGTCATATGTTTAGCCTATGTTTAGTAAATACATTTAGTCAATTTTCTCTTTCTGTTCTAAATAAAATAATAGTTCTATGTTCAAACTGCTACTTGTTTTGCTTCCCATTGGCTCCCGATTCACAGATTCCATGATGCGGAGAATGGCTGACTTTCCAGAAATCTCAGCTATGACATGCCGTTTAGCTTGTTATTTTCTCTTCTTAAAAGAGGGTTGCAGTGTGGGAGCGGTTCCCTCTATAAATCCTGATGCCAGAAAATAGATCTTTTATCTTTCCTTGCATTTCTAAGTCCTCCCCCGCCTCCATCGTTTTAGAGTTCATAGCTGTGAGAATCCCCCAGTCTCCTAACACTCGGTCCTAGAGTAGGAGGGTCTACCTCCTCTCCAATGACCAGCAGCTCTCTCTCAGACTGTGTGTAAAACCTTACTCTACACTGTATACTCACTCTTCTTGAGTTAGAGTTTTACTATCACATTAGATTTTTACTATCACATTTCAGTCTGGATTCTGCAGGGGGAAACTTACTGGCATACAATTCACTTACAGGCAATATTTTTTCTAAATGTGGCTGTACTCCTTTTTAGCCAGATATTATATGAATTCGTACTGAATCATACCCAAGAGCAGATGGAGTTGGCTTTTTCTGAGGAAGACAAAGAGTTAGGTTTTCTTGTCTTAGTCATGAAGAATGCCAGCTTGAGCAATGACCTGGCTGGTGTCCTAATTGTCTTAATGTGGCAATCAGAGGGGCCATATGGCCTACCTGATCAATTATATGGGTACTGATTAAGAAGGGGAGGAAAAAAACAACAGAGAGGCAGCGTTAGTCACTCAAATCTACCACTTGTGTCAGAATTGCATTAGTTGCTCAGTAGAGCTGTCCAGATGTGGCTGCTGGGTGCAGAGAGCAGTATGGATGTGTCTCTGAGCTGATCTTGCAAAGCCTTCCTATTGTAGTGAGATGAAAATAGTTTTGGAGTCTAAGTTACACATGTTAAGAAATCAGAGGTAGCACAGAGTCTGAATGTGTGAAAAAATAAAACCAATTAAAAATGATCATCATCTTTGCAGTTTAAAATGAAAAAGGATAAAAATCTTGACAAAAATATAATCCCTTACTTGGGCTCTCCTTGAGTAAAGCTGTCTCCCAGTTGCCATCAATTCCTCACTTGCCCTAACAACGTAAGGTGGAGTCCAGCTTGATCATATTACCTCTCTTTACGTTCATGGGCTTTTCTCAAGGGACAACCACAAAAACTGCTCTTCTTTGGAGGAATTCAAATAATTTCCAGACATTCCTTCATGATTTCACTTAAAAACTGAGTTTTTTTTTTTTTTTAAAAAAAACAAGGATGTAGAACAGGGGTAGCAAATTAGAGCCTACAAGCAGAACTGTCTTGCTTGGCTCTCACAGGATTTTTAGAGTGAGAAATTTCACATAAAAATAGATTTCTCCATGGCTACAATCAGCTGGAGTGGAGTGGCAATTGCCAGCCTGAGATGGGGCATAACTCCCTCTTCAACTCCCTAAAGGCTTGCACTGGACCTGCTTCACTCACCTATGCCACGTGCCTGGTCCTGTACCTGAACCCTGACCCCAACTGACACCTCTGACACTGTGGAGACATTGAGGTACAAAGTCACTCTGAGAGGGAAACATGGCTTAATTTCACAGGGACTCGGCTTAGTCTGCGTGTGGATGGGGGAGAGGACCTGGAGCAGGAAAATAGTTTTTGAAGCAGCTGGAATGGTTTCTCTAAACACATCAGTGTACGGGGGAAGGAAAGAAAAGAAAGTGAGGGAGACAGAAAAAAAGATGAAGGAATGGGAGAGGAGGGCATGGCTCTCAGGAAACGTCTGGACCCATTTGGTAGCAAGGAGCAGAATGAAATTCACCAGGCCATTCTTCATGTGATGCCTACCAGGCCGTATCCAGGTTCCAGGCACACTGTCAACCGAGGAGGCCATACCGCAGAGGCTGACTTCAAGACGCACACCCAGCTTATCCTCAAAATTCTACAAACTGTCTCCTTGGATTAAGCCTTCTAGCTCTGGACCGGAACCACCATGGAACTGCATTTACAACATGGCTCTTTGTCTGGCTGCTCACCAGCCTATAAGGCGGTGCTACAGGTACCACGGTGCTGGACTCAGTGTCAGGATACTGCTGGGACTTTGAATCCTGATATTCCTCTCTGGGTTCAGCATTGAGAATCAATGTATTTTCTCTGAGAACCTGTTTTTTTTTTGTTGTTTGTTTTTTAATATTACAAACTTTATGAACGTTACACCACATCTGATTTCTCTCTTTGCACTGGTAGATAAAAGGTCAGAATCAAATCTGTGCCCAGCTTCTAGCAAGTGTAGGAGACACAACGGATTGGGACGCATTTGGGGACAGCTGACCCTCCATTATCTGCAGGTTCTATATCTGTGGATTCAACCAACCTCAGATGGAAAGTATTTTAAAAAATTCCAGAAAGTTTCAAAAGCAAACTTGAATTTGTTGCACACCATCAACTATTTACATAACATTTACTTGTATTAGATATTATAAGTAATCTGGAGATGATTTAAAGTATATGGGAGGACATGCCTAGGTTATATGCAAATACTACACCATTTTATGTAAGGGACCGAGCCAAGCTTCTTTGGATTTTCTTGTTCAAGGTGACATCACGAAACCAATCCCCCATGATACTGAGGGGTGACTGTATTTCACTCTGTTTTTTTTTCTTAATTTTCGAGTTCTTTATTTTCTTTTACTCTTTTTCTTGACTATTAATTTTGAGTGCTTTTTAAAATATCTTATTGCCGACAGATATTACACAAACACAGACTGAATAACCGAAGCAGGCATTCTAGAAGACAAGGAGTATCTTCCGATAAATTAGTCCAGGTAAAAGGAAATGGAACAATGAAACCTCATGCTTATGGGTGCTAGCTGATTGCAACATATAATTGAACATTTTAACTGCAGAATGCTTGCCTATTAATTTAAAATTCAATTTAATATTCTTTGTTCATTTTCCCCATGTCTTTGATGAAAATTCTTAGCTTCATGAAAACTGATGGCTTGCTTGATAAGGGGAGGGACCCTTCTCACCCCTATAGCTACCTGGCTGGTGTGTGAGATGTGCTGGGTGATATAAGAGGATTCACTTCCCCACCCTCGTCCTAAGACCCCAACTCCCTGCAGGTACTGGTCATCCTCCATGAAGATCCTGGCCTTCCTCAATCTCAGGACCCTGCGTAACCCATGCGGGATCTTAGATTATATGAAATGAGGGTGATTCCAGTTTCTGTTTTCCATGTTGTCCTTTCTTAATGACATTTTTTCCTGGGATATCCCAAGATTCCTATCCAAGTCCTGTTGAGATCTTTTCTTCCCAATTAATCTTCCAAGTGAAAATCTACCAACCTTACTTCTTTCTGTAGAATATTTCTGTACTATTAATGTGTTGTTGGGAAAAAAAAGAGAAGGCACAAGGATGTTAAGAGTGTGTGTGTACATGTTGGTGGGAATGTAAATTGGTGCAGCCACTATGGAGAACAGTATGGAGGTTCCTTAAAAAACTAAAAATAGAGCTGCCCACTCCTGGACAGATATCCAGCAAAGATGAAAACTCTAATTTGAAAAGATACATGCACCCCAATGTTCACAGCAGCACTATTTATAATAGTCAAGACATGGAAACAACCTAAATGTCCATCGACAGATCAATGGATAAAGAAGAAGTGGTATATACATACAAGAGAATATTACTCAGCCATAAAAGAGAATGAAATAATGCCATTCGCAGCAACATGGATGGACCAAGGGACTATCATACTAAGTGAAGTAAGTCAGACAGAGGAAGACAAATAGCCTATGATATCACTTATAAGTGGAATCTAAAAATATGAAACAAATGAGCTTACTTACAAAACAGAATGGTTACCAAAGGGATAGTGGGAGGGGGAGATAAATTAGGAGTTTGGGATTAACAGATACACACCACTATATACAAAATAGAGAAACAACAAGGACCTATTGTATAGCACAGGGAACTATATTCAGTATCTCATAATAAGCTATAATAGAAAAGAATCTGAAAAAGAACATAGATATATACACACATAAACATTGTAAATCAACTATACTTCAATAAAAAGTGTGTGTAAATATAGGAAAGGGAACAATAAAGATAATAAACTTATGGGTATAATATGAACAAAACATCCCTGAGTGGCATGAAAAGAGATGGTAGGGAAGAGAGACCTTGCACCTACTGTTCTCTGCACTAGACAATATGTGGAGGCGTTGACTGAGGACAGCTTGTTTTTGTTTTGGAAATTGATGAGGGCTGTGTGGAAATTGGGGGATGACTGTGGGGTAATTCAGAGAAGGCACTGTGCAGCTTACAAAGAAGGTAAGCTCGGCCTTTGTAAATCATAAAGCTTCTGATCTGGTTGGAGACAGAGACTTGCATATGTAACCCAACTGGAAGTGGAATTCAAGTGTATGATAAATTACTAAGTTACATATTAAAAGTAATAACGGCAATAAATGGGGTGCACCCATGGTTCTAAGTTCAACACATAACCACTCAATGGAAGACTTTCTTGGACAGCACTTACTTTTGCTTTAGGGTCCCCCCTAAATTGTAGTGAAAGTGTTCATATTTGGTGCTTGGAGTTTCATAAATTTTTTGATTTTTGCAATCATAACCGGGTTTTATGAGGCTTCTTTTTAATACCCTCTGTTATTTTCTAAAATTATCAATGCCATTTATCTTCTAAAGAGTTTTGAAGTCACCCGTCCCTTAAGTTTCTTTGCCTTTGGTATTGCATGGCTTAAACCCATTAGATATTGGGTCTGGTCTAGGTAATGTTATTGTAATGAGTATGAATTTTCATAGTTGCAGCAATTTATAAAGTTCAGATGAACTTAAACATGGCAATTCAAGTAACTAGGTAACTTAACACTTAAAACACTTATAATTCAAAGAACTTCCTTTGGCAATACTTATCCTTGTGATGGAATGAAGCCCTCTAAGAGGATTTCTTGTCTGAGTCCCAGTTTTCAAGTTGGGAACTAGTCCTCCCTACTCTCAGATCTCTATCTTTCCAGGGAGGATGGTCTCTACTAGCTCTCTAAGAGTTCTGACCCCTGGAGGGGTAACTGAGAATTCCTTTCTATAGATCCTGCACCAACAAAGTGCTCTAAATTTTCCGCAAGCTCTTCAACCCCAGCTCAGGAAAGGTTTTAGTCTCCTCTTTGTGTGGTGGAGATTTGGCTTGTGTATCAATCATCACACGTTTTCCTTCCTTTATGGTTTACATGATGAACTCTATGCTCTTAATGCTCCCAGGTCTGCTCTTGCAGAGCTAAATTTTTTTTTTCTCTTTCAATGCTATTGTATCTTCCCCTCTCAAGAACCTATTTTGAAATTCAAAGTGAAGAATCTGAGTTACTAAATTCTGCTCTTGTTGGGCTCTTCGGTATTTTCCCTTCTCTAGAACAAAAGCCTTAGCCTAAAGATCTAATTTTTATGGTGAAAATGTTGTAGGGTAAAAAGAAAACGCCAGGAAGGAAGAATACACCTGTCAATATTTAAAAATATTTTACAGCTACTTATATGACATGAACTGAATAACTTAGGTGGTGCTGTAAACTTTTGGTCTTTGGCGGTGAGTGGGAACCGGGAAGAAGCTAGGCACGTTATTCGAGATGTTAAATTCAAATAGTTTTTGAAATTTACCATTAAGAGGCAGATTTTTCTCTCCCTCCTTGGCTTTGAAAAATATTCCCTATGTCACTCCTTTTCTATGATCCTCCAAATCTGGGAGGGTTAGTTGGCAAAATGTCTTAGAGTAAGCAATACTCACTGTTTGATCTAACAGACTCAAACTATCTCCGTGGGGGAAGAGAAAACCTTTGTGGCTAAAAAATGTCATCTGGGATCCTAAAGCCCTTCGGCAGGGAGATGGTGGGGAACATTGTTCTCTTGGCTGAGCAATAGGTTGGATGACTGGAATGTCTTTTCCCAGCCTGTTAATTTCTATGATTGGAGCAAATCAGACCGTAAAAGGAATGGAGGAAGTACAATTTTCAGGGAACAAAAGTGACGACTAGTTATTCTAATATTTTGAAAAGTGTTTTTATGAGTCTTTAATAAATATTTGCTAATGATCAACTATTTAAAAGAATCAATTAAATGCTTACATTGCTGTGGATTTAATGTCTCATTTTTGGGAAAAGGTCAAAATGCTTTCAGATTTCTGAGTTCATGAGAGTAAATTTGTATTTCCTTCATAATAGTCATAGAATGCTTATGACAAATGCAATGCAAATGAAGATGCTTTATTCTCAACCTGGACTGTTGAAATGAAACTCACTTCTGTTTAGTATCATCATGCCACATATACACCCCATAGAAAATGATTCATGACTAATTGATATATATATATAGGTATTAGTTTATCTATATACGAATGTGTATGTACATGTATGTGTATGTATAATTATATTAGATATATATATATATAATTTTTGAAAATTGAAAGGTATTTTTACCCACTAGAGAGAGTTTGATATTTCAATCTATCAAACCATAATTTTACATCCTGGGGTAGTGGTTAAGAGCATGGGTGCAGGAGTTCGATTGCCTGGCTAAAACCATTTATTAGCTGTGTGACCTTGGGCAAGGTACAGAACCTTTTTGTACAGCAGTAACCTCATGTCTAAGATGGGAGAAATAACTGCACCTGTCCCATGGCATGGTTGTAGGGATTCAGTGAATTAGAACATGGTACTGTATAAAGTACAAAATAAATGTGAACTTTTGTTATAATTACTAGTATGTACAAGGGCCACGCTAGGTGCTTTGAGGGATAAAAGAAAGAGACAGAGTCTCTACCCTTATACAGTTTACTATCTAACTGGGAACCCAAGATATAGTCTCATATAAATTAACTATCAATACCTCGGAAGAAACCAACAGTTCAGTTCAGTAGCACAGGCCAGCTTCTCAAGGAGAAGCGGAGTATCTTTATATAAGGTGTTAGTCTCACATTTGTTTCCCTTTACCTGATGCTTATCTCTTTGACATGATGAAAACAGGCTCAAGCAGATTGTACAATAAACACTGTTTGCAGCAGCCAGCCTACGTTAATCCTGCAGTGGTTTAGTCATGGGTGAGCATTACATGACGCAGATGCTGATGCTGGATTAAGGCTCTTGACAACAGAGGTTGGTCCAACTTGTTAGTGCTCTGAGAAGTGGGCCAATCTATCAATTTCTGCAGTTTACAGAGGGATGGTGGCTGCTTCAGCTAATTTTTTTCCCCCTGAGATTACAGAGAATTCCAGACTGTGGTTATCTGGTTTAAGAGGTAATTCTGTACAAGGACTGGCACAAAAACCGCATGTCTGACTGCTAAATGAATATATTACAGTTAACAACTTCTCTGTAAGATCAAGGACAGGGCTGCTTACCGTGGTCTGGAGTGATCATGGAAGGCCTTGGGAAGAAGTGATTATGAAAGGGCCCTCAACAAGAGTTTAAGGTAACCCTTGGCTTAATCCCTTTTAAGTCAAATATGAATTCCCCTTATTTAATTTTTAAATGTGTCACTCTAGATTTTTTACCTAAGATTGTCCCTCAATGGTGCCCATATCAAAAGATGCTTTTTTAGCTAAATTATGAGTTTGATAGGTTTCCATGCATTGATTTGAGTATACAACCTTCATCTATAAAATTGCTTCTGTGGGGAAAAGAGGGGTATTCTGATTTCAGACAATCAATTTACAAACTCATTTAAAAAAATTCTCCTTTGATTGGTTCTTTCTCTTATTGAGTGCTTTTCATGTATCAGACACTGTTGTAGTCACAAGTGAACAAAACATAGATCCCTGCCCTCATGGAGCTGACATTCTAGCGAGGAGCGACAGTTAAATAATAAACATAATAAATAATTGGTAGCATGTTAGAAGGTGACAAGTGCTAAGGAATAAAAAAAGTTAATGCAGAGTTAGAAGGATGGAGCTGGGTGGCAATTTTAAATAGGATGGTCATTGAGAAGGGTACATTTGAGCAAAGTGTGAAGGGAGCCAGCCAAGGTGGTAAACCATATCTGGGGGAAGATAATTTAGGGCAGAAGGAAGAGCCAGTGCAAAGACACTGAGGCAGGAGCCTACCTAGAATTTTGAAGAACAGTTAAGTAGGCCAGTGTAGTTGGAAGGGGGTGGGAGAGACAAGAGGATGAGGTCAGAGAGGTAAGTTGGGTAGTGGCAGGGAGGGAACTTGGCAGATCACGGAGAGCCTTGCAAGCTATTGCAGAGTCTTTGGGAAAGTTAGCAGAGTCGTTTGTATCGGGCTGGTTTAAAGTAAGGCCCAACTGTATCAAACAATTCCTCTTTTTCCTTGTCTCCTATACTTCAATTTTAATGTGCATACAAACCAACTGAGATCTTGTTAAAAGTCAAATTCTGATTTAGCTGGTCTGGGGTAGGGCCTGAAATTCTGCATTTTTAACAAGCTTCCAGGTGATGCCAGGCTGCCAGGCCACAACCACAAGAGAGTACAAGAGAGTCATGAGTGTAAGAGGTATTGAGAACCCAGAGACGCTGGGGCTTACCTCTCCATTAGCTGGTTGCAAGGGCCTTCTTGTTCCCTTTGAACTTAAAGGGACAACCTGAAAACTTTCCTACTGGTCATAACCTCGTCACTGGCTTCACTATTTCATGGTCCTTTCACCTGGCTAGTAAAAGCATGGTCCAGGGCTCTCTTGTGAACACGAAATAGGTTGTCTGGCTGTTTCTTTGCAGTCTCTAAGAAGTTTCTAGGGCCTCCTCACTGCCACGATGGAGGGTCTGCTTCTGAGCTTTAACCTGGGAAGCCCTGCTCCACTCCTTGAATGACAATTAAATCATTCTTTGACCACATTCCCATCTTACTCCAGTTATAGGAATTCTGACTTGTATCCTTCACTCCTGGCCCTATACCTTGAGTGACAGCCCAGCTCTGTAAATTAGGCCTGAGGCAGCTAGAGGACTCAGGTCATGGTCCCAGGATGAAGAGGTGCTCGGCTGATGCTGGTTTAACAGGCAAGGCTGGCCTTCCTAAGCACTAACGCAGTAATTTACAGCTGAGCAGGTCTGGAAGGATTAGATACTTGTGAATATAAAATAAAGGTTATGAGTCAGAACTGGGTTAGAATGGTGCTTCCATGCCTTATTGCGTTATCTCAGGAATGTTCCTCGGCATCCCTGAGCCACAGTTTTCTCATCTGGAAAATGAGAATGATAACAATACCTCCTTAACATATTGAGAAAATGCATATAAAGCACACAGTAAAGTGCCTGACACATAATGATACTCATAAAATAGTAGTTGCTATTTTTTTTTTTTTAAGTAGTTACTACTAACATCCCACCACGTATCACATCGCTTTGTGGCCTGGCATTACGGTACCTACCTTTAAAGTCCCTGGAGTTAAGGTACCCGGGCAAATCCCTCAGCAAAGGCTTTCAAAGATGAGACATAGAGACCAGGAGCAGTTTCATCATGATAGATGCCACAGAAGATAACTGAAGGAACTTTAGATATTTAGCTTAGAAAGTATATGATAGGGGAACTGACATGATGGCTGTCTTGAGGGTGTCTTTTATAAGAGGACCCCGCGGGCATAACTGAGACCAACGGTAAAAAACTAAACGAAAGCACAGCCCTCTCGAACAGTGAAAGCGAGTTAGGGTGCGATGGGGGTGGGGGCGTCTGTGAGGGTCGGCTGGTGCGCAGCTGCGGCAGTGGAGCCAATCACCGGGCGCATCCAGTCCTCGCGCTACGGTACAGTCGTGACGTCGTGACGTCGGCGGTTGCCATGGAGAGGCCCTCTCGGTAGGGACAGGGAGCTGGCGCCAGGGGCCGCAGGGCCGGAGTGTGCCTTTGAAGTTGAGTCCGCTACCGTCATGAGCGGCCGAAGTAGGGGTAGAAAGTCCTCCCGCGCCAAAAACCATGGCAAAGGCCGCGCCAAAGGCCGAGTCCGCGCTACTCCTGACGACGCCCCTCGCGACCCGGACCCTCCACAGTACCAGAGGCTCGGGGAGGAGACCAAGGCGGCACAGGTGCAGGCTGGCGCGGGTTGGGGTAGCCTGGAAACCGCTGCGCCCGCGTCGCCCCGCCAGCCCGGGGAAGAGGGTGCCTGCCGGCTCCCCCTGGACTGTGGCCTCGCGCTCCGGGCCCGGGCTGCGGGGGATCGCGGGCAGGCCGCAACCAGGCCCGGCCCGGGGAAGGCCAGAATCCTCTCGGAGCGCCTGGCGACAGACACTGTCTTCGTGGGAACCGTGGGGACCATGGGAAAGCCGAAAAATGTCCCCCGCGTTGGAATTCGGCGCTGCCCCACTGGGAAGAAGGCCCCAGCTACCTGTAGCGCAGTGGGGAGGGGGCCTTCGGCCGTAGCTGTTGGGAAACCGAAGAAAGGGACCACTGGGGAGTCTGCCTCCGTTCCAGTGGCAGAGGAAAAGAAGGTGGAGGCCCTGCGGTCAGGGCCCCCGGCAACAGATGGCAGCATGGATACACTGGAGAACGTCCAGCTGAAGCTGGAGACCATGAACGCCCAGGCGGACAGGGCCTACCTGCGGCTCTCCCGCAAGTTTGGGCAGTTGCGACTGCACCACTTAGAGCGCAGGAACCTCCTCATCCAGAATATCCCGGGCTTCTGGGGGCAGGCTTTTCAGAACCACCCCCAGCTCTCATCCTTTTTAAACAACCAAGATAAAGAGGTGCTCAGCTACTTGAACAGCTTGGAGGTGGAAGAGCTTGGTCTCGCCAGATTGGGCTACAAGATCAAGTTCTACTTTGGCCGCAACCCCTATTTCCAAAATAAGGTGCTCATCAAGGAATATGGGTGTGGTCCTTCCGGTCAGGTGGTGTCTCGTTCTACTCCAATCCAGTGGCTCCCAGGGCACGATCTTCAGTCCCTAAGCCAGGGGAACCCAGACAACACCCGGAGCTTCTTTGGGTGGTTTTCAAACCACAGCTCCATTGAGTCTGACAAGATTGTGGAGATAATCAATGAGGAGTTGTGGCCCAATCCCCTGCAGTACTACCTTATGAGTGAAGGGGCCCGAGCAGAAAAAGGAAAGGAGGGCAGGCCGTGTCCAGCAAGGCAGCCAGTGGAGACCCCAGAGCCTGGGGTAAACAAGTCCAACTGATTCTGCACAGGCCTCCCTACTACCTCCTGCTGGACCCGTGTCTGGCTGACCACATGTGTTTGGCTGTCTGCCTTCTCTTCATGTTGACCTCTGTGCACTACATTCCCTTTGGACTTCAGTTACAAGCATATGATGTTTATGATCGTGTTCTTTCGCCTCCCCATGGCATTCTTGCTTTTTTACGTTAGTGTCACATGTTACGTGATCTCACCCCTACTGTATATATGTTACACACACATGATTCAGATGTGTGCGCCCTTTATCTCCATTGCCTGGACCCTGTTCTTGGCTCTGGCCTTTCCCACCTGACTTTAACGTGGACACTCACGAGTCATCCAACAAGAGGACCAGTGCATCCTTCAGCTCTGTTCCTCCAGGGCCCGTGACTTGCTGGGCTGCTTCATGTGACCATGCATGCCATCTATGGCAAGCTTCTCTGTTGCCACTGCAAAATGAAGCTTGTGCACATGGTATTGGCCATCGGCCAAAACTGTTCCGTGGCTCTGGGGTCACCAGCCAAGGTGCCATCGACCAGATCTCTGGCTTTGGCCAGGGGCCCACGCTGCCCTCCTGGACACAGGTTAAGGGTGAGAAGCAGTATGCCGTGCGTTCTGTACCATCATGCATCTCTTCCTGCCTCTGGGCCTTTCTCCTGGTGAACCTTCATCAGGGTCAGCACCATGCCCCGTCATTATTAAGCCATTGAGTTTTGTCTAGGTTGCTATCGGCCCCAATTGGCTTCCTGGTCAACAAGGACCTCAAGAACTGCTTGTGGACCCAGGGCCCCTGCCGGTGCATGAGACACACACCTACCCTCCCCAGCCTTCCGGGAACCCTCTTGGCTGCCAGACTGATGGGCGGGCTGGTATGTATGGACATGTGCTCACTGTCATCAAGCTGTGGCTCCAGGTGAGGATGGGGACTGAGCTCACCTATAATCTAGGTATCTTGATGATCAACTCCCCTCATCCCTTCCTCACACATGACCAGAGTGCTCCAGTGGAGTTGCTGGGGAAGAGGTATTTCTGATCTGTGGGCCTGTGGCTACTTCATCTCACACCTCCATGCCTCCTTCCTCTTCCTTCCCTCTCTTCCTCCTTTCCCTCTCTCCCTTCCCTCGCTCCCTGTCCTGTCTACCACTCCTCCTTCCCTTCCCTTTTTTTTTTTTTGTTTCAGTAGTACCACATCTCAGAAAGAGAAAACAAAACAATTGTAAAACCAGGGTTTTCTACATACAGGTAGCGAGATAGCTGGGGACTTGCTCTACACATGCACACACTGGGCTGGAAGAGGGTAGAGGAAGCCAGAAGGCCAACTGCAGGCCAACTGCTCCCAACTCCTGGGTTCATGCTATAACTCTGATGTTGAAAATTCTTTTCATGGCTGTGCATCTGCTAGAATGATAACCCCCCAGGCAGCAGTGTTGTGAACCAGGGTTGCTCCTGTTCCGACCTTTTCCTCTGTCCCTTAAGACCCAGTTGCCTCCTGCTGTTTCCTCCTCTGTGGTAGCCTCTCGCTCTCTGGAACCTCATTCCCCAGCTTCCCCACCCTTAGCAGTCCTTTGCTCTCTTGGCTTCTACCCTCAAATACCCATAGAAGTAGGCTTTAGTTTCCAGTGTGGGGGATCCCAAGGCTCTCTCCTGTGGCATGGGGATGGGGGTGGGCAGAACCTGTTCTGAATCTCCAAAAGGCTCATTTCCTGTGGGTGTAAAAGCTGATCTGGGCCCTCCCTGCCCAGGCTTACCTGTGCCCTCTTTCCCCCTTATCCCCGAGGGTGGGAAAGTAGGACTGTGTCTACACTTGCGCTCCACCCACTAACTTCCCTTTCCTTATGGAAGACCTTGTTCTGAGCTCCCCAAGGTCTAGGGAGGTCTTGACTCAGAGCTGTCGAGAGGGTGTTTTGGGCAGGGGAGTTGGGACAAAAACACAGAGTGGGAATGAGTCTGGTGTGGAGTGGCCCTGGAAGAGCAGATAGAAATGGCTTGAGGAGCCTCAGGGAGAACACGCCTGCCTCTCAGTGTTGGAGCGGATGGGGAGGGACCTTCCCCAGGGTGCGGATGGGAGAATTAAAGGGCTGTGGGCAAATGCGATGCCTAGGTGAGGGTATGCCCAAAGTTTTGTCCAGTCTCTCTCTCATCATTAGTGGATTTTATAAATCATAGAAACAAACAAAAACAGAATAATGTTACTTTGGATGCTTTCTCTTTTGTTCTAGGTGTGGCCTTGTGTATGTGGAAGATTAACGTATATGCTGCTTATTTTGTCTCTAAGTAAATCTAACCACTTTCCTCATTTTTTGCTTAATGGGAAAATAGAGCTGTACAGGTCTGCTTTTTTTTTTCAGCTTTTTCTTCTTTTATTGTGGACATTTTCAGATATGCACAGAAGTGGAGAGGATGGTCTCTGGACCCCGTGTGCCCATCACCTAGCTACATCAGTTATCAATTACGATCAACCTGGTTTCATCTGTGTCTCCCTCTCCCTGCCTGTATTGTTTATCAAAAGTCCAAGATCCTGTGCCTGTTCAACCAGGACTGCTTTGGGAGATTGGGACTCTGTGTTGGTGGTGATAGTGGTGGGGTGCACTATCATCATCACATCAGGTCTGTTTTTTGCTTTTCTTGTTAACTAATGAAGTTCCAGAGGTGGGCCTTAGAATGAAAGTCTTCAGAATTAACAAGAAGTCTCAAAAAGAGATGAAGGGGATGCTGCCTTTTCCCTGCATCCACAAAAGGAAAGAGAGACTGTTTGTTGATAAAGACTTGTCAGTCTTTGATAAGGTGCTTACTTGAGATCTTTCACCAGAACATCAGTCTTTTTTCCTGTGTAAGATGGAGACTTGCGTGACTATTAGAATTATCAGCTTGTCCTGGTCTCATAATAACTCTGGGCTTGAAAGTATAATTTGGAAATTGTTGCTGTGTTCTGTGATAATAACCTCCCAAAAGTAATCAGTAACTGGTTGTCTTACTGGGTAATTGACACCCTGGTAATAATGCATTATTTCTTTGTTCTGAAACAGTATAAATAGTTGTAAGCTTGCATGCATGATGGAAAAAATAAAAGCCTGTATCTCTGTTATATTTTTTTATCTTTAAAAAAGAATTGGAAGGTTAAGCAGAGGCTGGGTAGTTGAGGGGATGTATACTATGGCATACGTGAGTGATTCCTAAGCCTCAGGCCCGCGTGTGACTAGCTACATAACAATATATAAAATTCTGATTCCCAAGCCCATACCAGAGATTGCGATTCTGTGGTTCTGGGAAGAAGCCAGGCAGTCTTGTTTTTAACAAGCTTTCCAGGTAGTTCTAGTGGAAATCCAGTGCTTCTCAAGTTTTAGAGTACCTCTGAATTTTGTGGGGAATCCTGTTAAAATATGAATTTTGATGCAGTAGTCCAGGGCGGAACCTGAGGTTCTGCAATTCTAACACACTTCCAGGTGATGCCGGTGCTGGCAGTTTGCAAGCTGTACTTTGAGTAGCAAAGGAGGTGACCTTCAAGGACCTTTCAAACTAGAATAACAGTGCTCAGTCTTGGTTGCATATCAGAATTATCTGGGAGGCTTAAAGAAATATACACGTACTGGCAGAGTTCCTCACAAACACCAACTAAATCAGAATGGAGGAAGGGATTGATCCAGGTGTAGGTATTTTAAAAACATCCCGGATGATTCTGATGTCTAGCCGGAGTTGAGAACTAGGATTTCTGATACTGTTCATAACAGATTCGTGACAAAGACCATTTTCCATTAATCAGGAGAATCAGCAGCAGACAACCAAATGCCACATAAAGCTTCCCAGCAGAAAATGGTTGGAAAAAATCAGAAGTGGGTTGTTAAATGACAAGAAAATAAAATTGGTCTATAAGATATTGGGCTTGAATCAATAAATGTGCAGTGTTCAGGGCTTAGTAGGTGCTCAAATGTTGAATGAAAGAATGAATTTAACACGTAGTGTATTTTCAAATGCCTTAGGCTAGGCTGGTAATTAAATTTGTGAAGTGGCCCATATTTGTTTCATAAGGATGTACGTATTAATTCGTTAGGGCTTCCATAACAAGATACCACAGACTGGATGACTTAACAGAAACGTATTTCCGGTTCTGGAGGCTAGAAGTCTGAGATCAAGGTGTCGGCAGGGTTTGTTTCTTCTGAAGGCCTCTCTCCTGGGCTTATAGGTGCTTGTCTTCTCTGTGTTTTCACCGCCTTACCTGTGTGTGTGTCTGGGAGCAGTGGGAAGAGGTGGGTGCTGTGTGTACATCGGGGCAGCTGTTCTGCAGCGCCAGATCATTTACCTGGGGGCCCGCAGGCCTAGTGTCGCTCCATCTTCAAAAAGGGATGGGGTGAATCAGAATATGTAGAATCTCCCAATTTTGAAGGTTTTCAACTAAAAAATTAAACACCCAGAGCCTCGCTATTAGTGATAGGTGGAGTTCAAAAGGGTATGGAGGGCAGCCTGTCCTTCAGGCGTGAGCGTCCTCTTGAGACCCGTGCAGAGTCCTCTGGGGCTACAAACTGGAGGGGCCTCTGTCCAGTTCCTCTCACACACTTGCTTCTTCACAGGTGTGGAGCCTCCACTTCCCAGGCCCCTTTCACACCTCTCCCTTCACTACCTTGCAGAGCCCATCGGATCTGGGGCTCCTCACCGCCCCAGGGGCCCATTCATTCATCATCTCTGTTGTAGACATTAGAGATAAAGTGATGGACAAATACAGCTTTGAACTCTGCCCCCCTTCTGGGTTTCAGCTTCCTCTCAGCTTTTACTTGGAATTGTCAGTCCACCTTTTTTTTTTTTTTTCCCTTTTCCTGCGTGGGGCTGGCGGGTGTTTTAGATCCATATGGGGGATCATTCTCTGGCCTCTAGGTCAGACTTCACAAGACAATTTAGACTTTTAATAACCTGGAGAGTAAGGGCTTCTTGGAGTAATTCTTGTTGAGAGTCCCTTACCCCTTTCTCACCTAGTTTTATTGCAAAAGGCCCTCTAATTTCTTAACTTGTTACTTGCTGGACTTTTTCGGAATGTCGTGAGTTTGTGCTATGCCATAGGGGAGTGGGGAGAGAAAAATAAGTGGTCTGGCTACCTGTAGCTTACCGAAAGTCTATCTACTTCTGACTGTCTCCTTACACTTTGGGCTTCCTCTTCTGGTCTTACTGCACTGATTTTCTACAAGGGAAGGAGGCACGCTGCCCTGGGGTGGCTTCACCTAGGGAGGGGACTTCACCTCCCTTTGCCCCTCTGAAGATTTTGGAAACTCCTTCTACCCTCTTACCCCTTGAGGTCCTCAGCCTTGGGGAGCCACTGTTAACCGCTGGGTGGGGACATATCCCTCCGGGGCCGAAGAAGTTAAAAAAAAATTAAAGCAGAGACCCCATCTCCAGTCTGTGGTTTCTATCTCTTTGTCCTTAGCATCTTCACTTCTGCTTTTGGCATCTTCTCCAACTATATTTCACCATTTAGGCTCACAACTCACTTCTGCTGATTCACCTTCACCTAAAACTCTGACCTTGTGTTAGTCCTGCTTCTTTACCCTGGATCAGCACCCTCTGGTGAGGTGTCCGAGGCTGGAACCTTGAATTCCTTCCTCCTCTCCCTACTTCCTATCAACCTGGTCCTCAGCTGAGGTTTGACAAATATGAGACGAAATAACTCCCACACATGGCACTTCATGGTTTACAAAGCACATTCACTTTCATTATCTCAGTGATAACAATTATCCCATAAGATGGCTCGAGGAGGTTAAGTGACTTGACCAAAATCACAAAGCCAGTAAGCAATAGAGCCAGGGCTCAAACTCGTCTTCTGCTTCCAAACTCCTTCCATACATGCGATGATAAAAATGAGGCCAGGGCAGGTATCTGGCACAGGAATCTAGGCACTTCTTTGCACAGAACCTGTATTTCACCCTTCACACGGCGCTTCAGAACCCTCCGCATAGCACATCAGTCACTGCCAATCAATCAGAGTTGACATGTGAATGTGAACCTTCCTGACCATCCCACACTGCAGCTGCTGTTGGAGCTCAACTAGGGGCAGTGACTTGATGGCCTGGGTGACCTAGACTGTGGCTGAGGCTTCCTTTAACTGCTCTGTCCCAGGGTCAGGATTGGCTCTAGACACACATGGCTGCAGATGGAGGCTGAGTGAGGTTTGGGGCTATAAGTATCTATACTTCAATATGAGTGATTTGTAAAAAAGATAACAAGAAGTTCTCCCATAACAAGAAGTCAGGTGATAGGAAGTTGCAGGCTTGCTTCAGTAGCACAGGGATATTAGGGCTATGGGTCCCTCTCTCTGCTTCTCTTCTCTTGGGTTTCCCCTCATGGTTCCCTAGCTCCAACCACCACATCCTCATCCAGCTGCACTTAAAGGCAGGAAGGAGGGCAAGGGGGTCCTCTCTGCCTTTATCAGGGAAGAAAATCTTTGCTGGTAGTCCCTGGTGGATTTCAGGGGACCTGAGTCAGGTCCCTTGGGCCAGAAATGGGTCACACTCCCACACTCTGCTTCAAGGAAATCTAGCACTTTTCAGCATCTCTCATGGGAGTGGGGTTCTGCCATCAAGGAATAAGAGATCGGAAGTCTAGAATTGCTGGGAGATCTTAGTCACTTGTAGGTTCATCCTTTTTGGGGTGGTGTGGCTGTGCTGGTGACCTGGAACACCACTTAATACCTGGAGGCATCTGCGCTTTCCCCAGCTCTCCCCGTCACCTCTTCTGACAAGGAAGCTCTACCCGTGCTCTGTGTTTTGTGTCTCACCTCTGTTTATGGTAAATGCTTTTCTGGCCAGCAATGCCTTTTTAGTGCTCCTATCTCCCACAGCACCTAGCTCATGGTTCACTCAACGCTTGGTGTAGGTGGTCAGTAAATGCTAGTGGAGTGAATGCATTAAGCCAATAATCTTTCTAAGGTGTAAATTTGATCCTGTCAATCACCTGTTCAAAGCCTTCAGGAGTAAGGTCCAGAATCCTAAGAAGCTCATGACTGGCCCTTCATTATCTTACCCTACATTTTTTTCTTTTGAACTTCTTTATTATGAAAATTCACATAAAAGTTGATAGAAAAGTACGGTGATCACATATATACCTACCATTTAAGTTCAGTAATTTTTAACTTTTTGTTTTTTACAACTTTATTGGAGTATAATTGCTTCACAATGGTGTATTAGTTTCTGCTTTATAACAAAGTGAATCAGTTATACATATACATATGTCCCCATATCCCCTCCCTTTTGCGTCTCCCTCCCACCCTCCCTATCCCACCCCTCCAGGCGGTCACAAAGCACCGAGCTGATCTCCCTGTGCTATGCGGCTGCTTCCCACTAGCTGTCTACCTTACGTTTGGTAGTGTATATGGACATATATACAATTTTAAACTTTTTGCCATATTTGTTTATTCATGTGTCTGTATGTTTATATTTTGCTGAACCACTAGAAAATAATTTAATGTTTCACCCCTTTTGAGCATGTATCTCAAAAAAAAAATAAGGATACTCTCCTACACAGTCACAAAACCATGATCAGACTGCGGAAAGTTACAGTTCCCGAATAACGTCTAGTATCCAGTCTGTATTTAGAATTTTCCATTGCTCCCAGGATTATCTTATAGTATTAATTTTAAAAGCAAGATCTAATAATGTTCAGGCATTGCATGTTGCTGTTTTTCATTCTTTTTAAAACAAGAATAATCCATTCAGTTTTTTTTCCCCCATGACATTGAACTTCTAAACAAGTTAGGCCAGTTGTCTTATAGGCTGTTCCACATTCTGGATTTGTCTGATTGCTTCTTCTTGGTGTAATTTAACTTTTTTCTCTGTCTTCTGTACTTCTTGAAAACTGAGGATTTGGATGAAACACCTTTGGCAAGAATACTGTGTAAATGAGGTGTGTACTTAATAAGGCATCACTTCAGAAGGTACATGACAGGTTGTCCCGCTATCATGCTGTTAGTTTGATCTCTTAGTTAAGATGCTGATCACTAGATCTTTCCTTTGTAAAGATAGGTTTTCCCCTTCCAATCAGCAGGTAATCTCTGAGATGGTACTTGGTCGCTGTGAAAATATCCTGTTCTCTTAAATTTTCATCCCTAGGTTTTAACAGCCGTTGATGATATTTGCCCAAATCAGATATTCCTCTGTGGGTTACAAAATAGTGATTTTCTAAGTTTGGCATTTCCTTTACATATCTTAGCTGGTATTCTATAAGGAAGACCTTACCCTCATCATCTGGTGATGAACTATACTTCCTTCTGAAAAGGCGGTATAAATGCTTAACTTGTTCCCTTTAGTTATCAGTTTTCAGAATCAGAAGTTGGCATATAATAATCACCTCTAATGCTTTCAAATAAGGACATGTTTTTATCTTCTCTTTACTGTCACTGTGGACTTGTGGAATTTTATTTACTTAATGTCTTACAATTACAGTCATCTTTCATTTGGCTACATAATTGACCTGCATTTTGCTCCAAACTCACTTTCAGCACACACCTCTCATCTTTGTCCCTGATTTTCTCCCATTGCCCCGTGTGCTGTGCACCAGCCAGCGTGAACCACTGTGGGTTCTGTGGACACCATGGTGCTGCTTCACGCCCTGCACATTTGCACACACCATTTGCTAGGGGGAACACCCTCGTGCACCCTCTCTGGTGCTTAGATACGGCTCAGAATTTTTTTTTTTTTTTTTTTTTTGCGGTACACGGGCCTCTCACTGTTGTGGCCTCTCCCATTGCGGAGCACAGGCTCCGGACGCTCAGGCTCAGCAGCCATGGCTCACGGGCCCAGCCGCTCCGCGGCATGTGGGATCTTCCTGGACCGGGGCACGAACCCGTGTCCCCTGCATCGGCATGCGTACTCTCAACCACTGCGCCACCAGGGAAGCCCGGCTCAGATATTTTTGTCTGGGCTGTAGTTTTTAATCTTTCAAGGCTGAATTAGTCCCTCCCTTCTCTTTATTTCCACAATATTTTGTTCATACTTTGATTCATAGTACTAATGGAGTGACTTGTTCTTGTCTCTTTCCCTGTCTGCTCCCACCAGAGACTATGAGATCCTTGAGACCACAGAATAGGAATTAACAGTGTGTCTTAATCATTTTGCATTCCCATAGCTCAAGGACTTACACATAGTAGGTGCTCATGAAGTACTGAACAAGTGAGCAAATGAACGGTCCTTAATGATTCATGAAGGCATTGGTAACAAATTACAGAGAGGTTGGAAGTGCCCAGGAGCAGAGACTGGGAATAATTTCAAGTGAAGGAGAAGCATGAACCTAATACAAATGGATTAAAGGATAGTGGGAGAAGGAAGCTATTACCTGCACAAAACCTCAGGCAAAAAGTGCACTAAATTACTCTCACAGCATACTGGAAATAAAGTAGGAAAATGGAAGTGAGCTGGAAAGCAAGTGAAGGATGTTGGAAATGTACTAGGTATGCTCTGCTTTAGTAATATTCCACAGCACGCAGGTCTATAATAGAAAACAAAAAGCCAAGCCGATGTTATTCTGGTAATGACTTTCCTGGGATCTTTCTCTCTCTTTATACATGAATGTGTATAATAGTCTGAGATCTGCTAGGAGGTCCCTTGAATTCAAGTGACTTCAAAAAATTGGGTTAGAACAAAGTCAGTCTCTAAAAGAATGATGTCACTGAAGAGAAGCTGGACAAGAGAGTGACCTGCAGAATGGAATCCAAGGAGTGGATCTAGGGGAGAAGCACCTTGAGCTTCAGTATTAAGTAGCCTAAATTCTAAGATTCTAGGACACATAGGATCATCAAAGCCCGGTGCTGCATCGCCTAGTGCTATGGCACCAGATACCTTATGAGAACATTCAGAAAACTCAGGGGGAGAGAGGAGCGAGACCGGGCTGACTGTCCCTCAGGAAGTGAGGTTGTGGGGCCTGAGTGTATCATCATGAGAGCCCTTCATCTTCGGCCCCGAGAACTCATCTTACTATCAGAGCCACCTCTGGGGTAGGGGGCATTTACTCATCCAACCAACATTGGAGGGTCACTGAGCTCCTCCATGGTCATGTGTCCTTCTCTCAGCAGGAGGTCTTATCTGACTTCCTGATAAAGTGGTACTCCCCCCCCACTGCCCACTGTATTCCTTCTTTTCCCTCATAGCACTTATCACAATTCAAGGCTATGATTTTGTCTTTGAGTTTGTTTCGTCCTTTGGACTGTAAGCTTTCAAGGATCTTTGTTCACTGTTGAATCCCAAGTGCATACACATAGGAGGTGTTTGGCAAGTAGTTTGGGCTGGTGGACGTGTTAGTCTTGGGAGCTCTGGCCTGTTAAGGTGGCAGGTTGGATGGGCTGTACCTTAGAGTGGTCCTCTGGTGGGAGGAGCTGTCTCTTCCTAAGTATGCTTTGGGACTTAGTCTATTTTGCTGAGCACATACCACACGCCAGACACAGTGCTAGAACATTTAAACACATCATCACAATTCTATTATTAACTGCATTTTCCAGATGAGATAAAAGAGCCCAAGAAAGTTTGGATAACTGGTTCAACGTCATGTAAGTTGTCATTCCTGGAGCTGGGGGTAGAGCCCCTTAACCACTATTCTGCCCTGCCCCTCAGGCTGCGGTTTGCAGGTGAGTTGGTGAGTTAGACTAACATTGTCTCCTGACTTCAGGAGGGAGGGAAGAGGGTGTGTGGTCCCAGATAGGCTTCCAGCTCTCCAGAGGGTGGCTGTCACTGTGCCTACTCACCAGGGTTGGGAAGTGTGTGTGTGCTTGTGTGTACGTGTGTGTGGGGCCATATCTGGGTGTGTGTCCAGGGAGGGCATGTATCCTGGGTGTGTCCATGTGTGTGTCCAAAGTCAGCTTTGGAACACGGCCTGCAGACTGCCTGCTGCTTTTCTGCAGGCCCATGGCACCCCGAGGCTGCCAGGCACGCACGCTCACTCAGGATCACTGCCAACCGAGCAGTGGAGTCCACACTTCAGAGGCTCCCAGCTGTGGGCAGTTTGGGGAACAGACTCTCCTGGCCTGAAGCAGCTCAGAAGAGGGGGCCTCTATTGAGGCCCTGAGCAGATGTTTTACAGGGAAGCTGAGTCGCAGAAGGCACCAGACTCAACAAAAGGGTGTTGCAGCTACGAAATTTGGGGATTTGTTTGTGTGCAGGCAGCATAGATCGGCCTGCTCGTCATAAGCTGTTCTTTGAGCTGCAGCCTCTCTCCCACACAGACAGCCGTCCCTATCCCTGCTCTTGTCTTCAAATGAGACAGACAGTGAGAAATCATTCCTTCTTGACATTTCCATAGGGGTGTGCTTCCCTATGTACAAAAAATTCACTGAATCTTCTCCTCCACACAGGGATCACATGGAGGGAAAGGAAGCAAGGCAGTTAGCATTTATTGAGCACCTACTGCGTGCCAGACTGAGTAACATGTGCAAATTATTTTTTACTTTCTATAATAGTAAGCTTATGAAATCTGCATTGCTATCTACATTTTACAGTTAACGATGCAACTGAACCTCTGAAAGTTAAAAGCTTGCTCAGGGTTACTCAGCTGGAATTCTGACTGATGAGAGTGTCTTTGGCTCCAAAACAGAGGTTCTCTCCATTATATCATACGGCCCTTCCTGGAAGAAGAGAGGAGACATAATTACTTTTAATTTTCGTGAGAGTAATATGAATCAGATAGAATGCTTTCAGGTGCAAGTAACAGCAACTCTGACCAAAAAGGTCCAAGAGTAAGGGCAGTTTCTGTTTTTATAATAAGGAATGTGGAGGCAAGTGATCCCACGCTTGGCTTAGCTGCTCAGTTATCAAGTTTATCAAGTCCCCAGACTCTTTCCATCCTCCTAATATCCTTGGCATAGACTCAGCAAGGACTTTTTGTCTTCAAACTTGTCTCATGGTCTCAAGATGGCTGCTTCAGTTCTAAACATCATATTCTTAAAGAGAGTGTCTAAATTAGAAAAGTAGCCAAGGGGGCAAACAGGGGCTTCTCCTGTAGAACTGTCTCTCTTACAGGGGAGGAAAATCTATCCTGAAATCTCTAGTGCACGTTCCTTTAACACCTCATTCATCTCATTGGCCAGACGTAAGTTTCATGTACATATATATCCCCTCTTAGACCAATTCCTAGGCAAGAGGAATGCTACCGCCATGACTGGCTTAGACCAACCAGGATTAGTTCCCAGGGACTAGGCACACAGCCTGCAGGGAAGAAGGGAGCATGGCTGTTGGGTGTGCACTTGCCACATGATACCAAAGCCAAGGGCTCATCAGGCTCTGTGATTGGCATAGCCAGAATGGAATAATTGAGAGGACTGAGAACATTCACTATTTATTCATAGATTTGGACAGCGTGCTTGTTTAGTACCCTCTCTGATCTCAGGCATGAGCTAGGCACCCTGGTGTTTAGAAAGAACTGTAGGATATAGACCTGCAACATGCTTTATAATCTAAATGAGGGAGGAGTTAAGTATCAGTGAACAGTTAAATAAAAGCATGAAACAAATATTTAGCAAAAGCCAACATAGGATCAAATGGTCTCTGGGTCAGAGGGCAATTCAGCATATTGTTCTTGAAAGTATTTTGTGATTTCTTTGTCTTACTCATTACTGGACGGAAGCACTTTATTTTAATTTAATTTTATTTTTAACATCTTTATTGGAGTATAATTGCTTTACAATGTTGTGTTAGTTTCTGCTGTATAATAAAATGAATCAGCTATACGTATACATATATCCCCTCCCTCTTGCATCTCCACCCACCCTCCCTATCCCACCCCTCTAGGTGGTCACAAAGCACCAAGCTGGTCTCCCTGTGCTATGCGGCTGCTTCCCACTAACTATCTATTTTACATTTGGTAAGGTATATATTTCAATGTCACACTAACACTTTGTCCCAGCTTACCCTTTCCCCTCCCCGTGTCCTCAAGTCCATTCTCTATGTCTGTGTCTTTATTCGTGTCCTGCCCATAGGTTCTTCAGAACCATGTTTTTTTTTTAGATTCCATATACATGTATTAGCATACAGTATTTGTTTTTTTTTCTAGTTGTTTGTTTTTTTGGATTTTTTTTACAACTTTATTGGAGTATAATTGCTTTACAATGGTGTATTAGTTTCTGCTTTATAACAAAGTGAATCAGTTATGCATATAAATATGTTCCCATATCTCCTCCCTCTTGCGTCTCCCTCCCTCCCACCCTCCCTATCCCACCCCTCCAGTCAGTCACAAAGCACCGAGCTGATCTCCCTGTGCTATGCAGCTGCTTCCCACTAGCTATCTACCTTACATTTGGTAGTGTATATATGTCCATGCCTCTCTCTCGCTTTGTCACAGTTTACCCTTCCCCCTCCCCATATCCTCAAGTCCATTCTCAAGTAGGTCTGTGTCTTTATTCCTGTTTTACCCCTAGGTTCTTCATGACATTTTTTCCCTTAAATTCCATATATATGTGTTAGCATACCGCATTTGTCTTTCTCTTTCTGACTTACTTCACTCTGTATGACAGACTCTAGGTCTATCCACCTCATTACAAATAGCTCAATTTCGTTTCTTTTTATGGCTGCGTAATATTCCATTGTATTCCATTGTGGCACATTGTATATATGTGCCACATCTTCTTTATCCATTCTTCTGTCGATGGACACTTAGGTTGCTTCCATGTCCTGGCTATTGTAAATGGAGCTGCAATGAACATTGTGGTACATGACTCTTTTTGAATTATGGTTTTCTCAGGGTATATGCCCAGTAGTGGGACTGCTGGGTTGTATGGTAGTTCTATTTGTAATTTTTTGAGGAACCTCCATACTGTTCTCCATAGTGGCTGTATCAACTTACATTCCCACCAACAGTGCAAGAGGGTTCCCTTTTCTCCACACCCTCTCCAGTATTTATTGTTTGTAGATTTTTTGATGATGGCCATTCTGACTGGTGTGAGTTGTTAACTCATTGTAGTTTTGATTTGCAGTTCTCTAATGATTAGTGATGTTGAGCATCCTTTCATGTGTTTGTTGGCAATCTGTATATCTTCTTTGGAGAAATGTCTATTTAGGTCTTCTGCCCATTTTTGGATTGGGTTGTTTGTTTTTCTGATATTGAGCTGCATGAGCTGCTTGTAAATTTTGGAGATTAATCCTTTGTCAGTTGCTTCATTTGCAAATATTTTCTCCCATCTGGGAGTTGTCTTTTCATCTTGTTTATGGTTTCCTTTGCCGTGCAAAAACTTTTAAGTTTCATTAGGTACCATTTGTTTATTTTTGTTTTTATTTCCATTTCTCTAAGTGGTGGGTCAAAACGGATCTTGCTGTGATTTATGTCATAGAGTGTTCTGCCTATGTTTTCCTCTGCGAGTTTGATAGTGTCTGGCCTTACATTTAGGTCTTTAATCCATTTTGAGTTTACTTTTGTGTATGGTGTTATGGGGTTTTCTAATTTCATTCTTTTACATGTAGCTGTCCAGTTTCCCCAGCACCACTTATTGAAGAGGATGACTTGTCTCCATTGTATATTCTTACCTCTTTTATCAAAGATAAGGTGACCATATGTACGTGGGTTTATCTCTGGGCTTTCTATCCTGTTCCATTGATCTATATTTCTGCTATTGTGTTAGTACCATACCATCTTGATTACTGTGGCTTTGTCATATAGTCTGAAGTCAGGGAGCCTGATTCCTCCAGCTCTGTTTTTCTTTCTCAAGATTGCTTTGGCTATTTGGGGTCTTTTGTGTTTCCATACAAATTGTGAATTTTTTTGTTCTAGTTCTGTGAAAAATACCATTGGTAGTTTGAAAGGGATTGCATTGAATCTGTAGCTTGCTTTGGGTAGTATAGTCATTTTCACAATGTTGATTCTTCTAATCCAAGAACATGGTATATCTCTCCATCTGTTTATATCATCTTTAATTTCTTTCATCAGTGTCTTATAGTTTTCTGCATACAGGTCTTTTGTCTCCTTAGGTAGGTTTATCCCTAGGTATTTTGTTGTTTTTGTTGCAGTGGTAAATGGGAGTGTTTCCTTAATTTCTCTTTCAGATTTTTCATCATTAGTGTATAGAATGCAAGAGATTTCTGTGCATTAATTTTGTATCCTGCTACTTTACCAAGTCCATTGATTAACTCTAGTAGTTTTCTGGTAGCATCTTTAGGATTCTCTATGGATAGTATCATGTCATCTGCAAACAGTGACAGCTTTACTCCTTCTTTTCCAATTTGGATTCCTTTTATTTCCTTTTCTTCTCTGATTGCTGTAGCTAAAACTTCCAAAACTATGTTGAATAATAGTGGTGAGAGTAGACAACCTAGTCTTGTTCCTGATCTTAGCGGAAATGGTTTCAGTTTTTCACCATTGAGAACGATGTTGGCTGTGGGTTTGTCATATATGGCCTTTACTATAGGGTGTTAAAAACCCTCTATGCCTACTTTCTAGAGGGTTTTTTCATAAATGGGTGTTGAATTTTGTAGAAAGCTCTTTCTGCATCTACTGAGATTATCATATGGTTTTTATCCTTCAATTTGTTAATTTGCTGTATCACTGATTGATTTGCATATATTGAAGAATCCTTGCATTTCTGAGATGAACCCCACTTGATCATGGTGTATGATACTTTTAATGTGCTATTGGATTCTGTTTGCTAGTATTTTGTTGAGGATTTTTGTATCTATTTTCATCAGTGATATTGGTCTATAATTTTCTTTTTTTTGTGATATCTTTTTCTGGTTTTGGTATCAGGGTGATGGTGGCTTTGTAGAATGAGTTTTTGAATGTTTCTCCTCTGCAAATTTTTGGAAGAGCTTGAGAAGGATAGGTGTTAGCTCTTCTCTAAATAGAGATAGATAGAATTTGATATCTGTCAAATATCTCCAAGCAAATACCGTTTGATAGAATTCACCTGTGAAGTCATCTTGTCCTGGACTTTTGTTTGTTCAAAGATTTTTATTTACAGTTTTAATTTCATTACTTGTGATAGGTCTGTTTATATTTTCTAATTCTTCCTGGTTAAGTCTTGGAAGGTTGTGCTTTTCTAAGAATTTGTCCATTTCTTCCAGGTTGTCCATTTTATTGGCTTATAGTTGCTTGTAGTAATCTCTCATGATTCTTTGTATTTCTGCAGTGTCCGCTGCTACTTCTCCTTTTTCATTACTAATTCTGTTGATTTGAGTCTTCTCCCTTTTTTTCTTGATGAGTCTGCCTAATGGTTTATCAATTTTGTTTATCTTCTCAAAGAACCAGTTTTTAGTTTTATTGATCTTTGCTATTGTTTCCTTCATTTATTTTTCATTTATTTCTGATCTGATCTTTATGATTTCTTGCCTTCTGCTAACTTTGGGGTTTTTTTGCTCTTCTTTCTCTAATTGCTTCAGGTGTAAGGTTAGATTATTTATTTGAAGTATTTCTTGTTTCTTGAGGTAGGATTGTACTGCTATAAACTTCCCTCTTAGAACTGCTTTTGCTGCGTCCCATAGGTTTTGGGTCATCATGTTTTCATTGTCCTTTGTTTCTAGGTATTTTTTGATTTTCTCTTTGATTTCTTCAGTGATCTCTTGGTTATTTAGCAGTGTATTGTTTAGCCTCCATGCATTTGTATTTTTTACAGTTTTTTTCCTGTAATTGATATCTAGTCTCGTAGCATTGTGGTCGGAAAAGATACCTGGTACGATTTCAATTTTCTTAAATTTACCAAGGCTTGATTTGTGACCCAAGATATGATCTGTCCTAGGGAATGTTCCATGCGGACTTGAGAAGAAAGTGTATTCTGTTGTTTTGGGGTGGAATGTTGTATAAATATCAATTAAATCCATCTTGTTTAATGTGTCATTTAAAGCTTGTGTTTCCTTATTTATTTTCATTTTGGATGATCTGTCCATTGGTGAAAGTGGGGTGTTAAAATCCCTTACTATGATTGTGTTACTGTCAGTTTCCCCTTTTATGGCTGTTAGCATTTGCCTTATGTATTGAGGTGCTCCTATGTTGGGTGCATAAATATTTACAATTGTTATATCTTCCTCTTGGATTGATCCCTTGATCATTATGTAGTGTCCTTCTTTGTCTCTTGTAATAGTCTTTATTTTAGGGTCTATTTTTTCTGGTATGAGAATTGCTACTTCAGCTTTCTTTTGATTTCCATTTGCATGCAATATCTTTTTCCATCCCCTCACTTTCAGTCTGTATGTGTCCCTGAAGTGGGTCTCTTGTAGACGGCATATATATGGGTCTTGTTTATGTATCCATTCAGCCAATCTATGTCTTTTGGTTGGAGCATAATCCATTTACATTTAAGATAATTATCGATATGTATATTCCTATTAACATTTTCTTAATTATTTTGGGTTTGTTTTTGTAGGTCTTTTCCTTCTCTTGTGTTTCCTGCCTAGAGAAGTTCCTTTAGCATTTGTTGTAAAGCTGGTTTGGTGGTGCTGAATTCTCTTAGCTTTTGCTTGCCTCTAAAGGTTTTAGTTTCTACGTCAAATCTGAATGAGATCCTCCTCTGCCATCTTGAAGGTCCTCCTGGAACCACTTTAAAAATTATTTTCAATCGGCAGGATTCATTTTTATATCCTCTGCCGGGTTTTTGTTATTTCCTTCCAAAGAAAATGCATAAATTTTTCAATGATTTAAGGATATTTGGGCCAAGGAAATTATTTTTAGGTGTTAAACACAATATTGCTGGCTTCCTAGAAAAAAATATTTGGTGCTTCAGCAGGAGGTCTGAACCAATCTTAAATTTAAGCATCAGCCCTGGTAGCTTTACTGTGTAAGGCTGACATTTTATGATTCTTTTTTCTTTTTGGGGGTTCCCTGTGGGTCTAAGCAGTATTCAAATTAAGCATGAACATTCACTTCAACAGTTAAGTTAGAGGCATTTGAATAATGCTTTAAAAAATGCCATAGCAGCAGCCAAATTTTTAATTTGGCCTCTGATTAAAGGCAGTCTTCTCAATCTGGCCTCAGTTCCTAGAGTAATGCTTTGAACAGATAAACACAAACACATACTTTGCTGATAATTGTGTTGACCTATAATAAATTGGTTTAGGAGTCGTTATAATTTGAAACCCTAAAGGGTGATCCAGAATATGGGCTCTTACTTCTCTAGAGCTCCAGTTGGAGAACCTTCCCTGTAGACCAGTCACTTTGGTAAGATCACCATCTGGGAGACCTCCCCGCCTTTTTATTTTAGGGCTTTTGTTATGTCATCCCCCCACACCCCTGCCCCCAGAGATGCTAACCTTATTTTTTCCAGCCTCTTCTTTCTTGGGGGTTGGAGAGAGTACGGAGGGGCATACCAGCATGGCATTTCTTATCCCTCTTTCCAGGGACTGTTCTAATTAGAGTGGGGAGTAAGTGCTTTGCTACTTCACCCCACCCTGTTGGCTATTTTAACTGTTCCTCAGCCCTAGCTGAGCTAGAGCAATGGTGACCCATGCCAATCTAACAAGAAACGGTTCTGCCAAACAGTCATGGTAGTTCTGTGCCCTTGAGCACTCCAGTAGCAACTGGGGCCAATAAGCAATTGGAGAAAATGTGGTGGATCTTGTGCTAAAGACAAAGGGTAAGATGCAGGTTGCAGAACGTGCTCACCTTAGAGCTGGCTTCAGGTCTGCGTTTGAAAGCCACAACCTTCAAACCAGAGCTAGAATGCCAGTTGGAACCAGCAAAGAGCAGCGGGCATGGACTGTGGTCTAAGTAAAGCTGGCTGGAGCCACTACTCTGGGTACTTGGTAGTTCCAGAATGTTCCAGATTCTGGAACAACCAAATGTTCCAGAATGGTTGACTGCTAAATGTTTACTAGAGTTAGGTCAGGGACCTAGAGAGTGGGGGAAGGAATATAATGGGAGGCTGTAGAGTATGACAGCTAAGGCTTGGAATCAGGCATATCTGGGTTCATATCCAAACTCTGATAGTTACTAGTCAGTGTGTGCCACCTTAGTAGGTTATTTAGCATCTCTAAGCCCCAGTTTTCTTCTCTATAGAGACAAAATTCTGAGTTAGGTGAAAGTCATTAAAAACCAGGCTCAAATTAATGGAATAAAAAAAATTATTAGTATGTAGAACTGGAAAGTCCAGGGGCAGTCTGGGCTTCAGCTAGGGCTTGATCCAGGGGATCAAACCATGTCAGCTTTTCTTTGCTCTGTATTAACTTCATTCTCAGGCAGGTTCCTCTCTTCTGGTGGCAAACTGGCTGCTTGATGTTCTAGACCCACAAATATTACTCTTTCAGCAACCCTAATAAAGACAAAAAATATTTCTTCCCTTGCAGTCCCCCCGAAAAAAAGCCCTGAGATTGACTCTCTTGGTTCATGAAGTCATTACATACACTCGAACCAGTTACTAAGAACTGGGTCACTGCCCAGTCCTGGAGCCCAGAATGGAGTCAGCCCCACCCAAGCTACAAGACTGACAATAGGGAAGGGATACTTTTTTCCAAATGAAAATAAATGATGGTGTCTGTACCAGAGGAAGCAGGGATGGATGCTGGGCCTAAAAAACAATAGATGCCCACTGAGCAGAAGTCCATGCCCGGGTCATCCTTGTTAATACGGAAGTGGGAAGGCAGGAACAAAAACACTGCTGTTACTTGTAAGGACCAGGGGCCAGCAACTCCCTACCTTTCTTCACAGCATGACAGCCTTTCTACTATGGAAATCTGGTTGCAGCTTGAATGTGGCGTACAACCCATGTTGCTTTAAGCTCTCAGGGCATCAAGCCTTGCTGTTGCTGCTGCAGCTCCGCCTCCCCACCTCCTTTCTTCTGCATTATTATTATTCTCTTCAGGTTTGGGTGCTTTTCCTCTGTGTTTTCTGGTGTAACTCTTGGCTATGGATAATCCAGACAGTGACTGCTGACTGTAGCCATGTGAGTCTGGGAAGGCGGTTGGCAGCTACTACTGGTAGGTGAGGAGGGCTCCTTCAGAGGGCAGGGGCACGGGGCTTGTCACCTGCGGCAGTTTGGAGCCAGTTGATACAGGCTGGGGCCTCAGAGAACCTGGCGAGGGGTTATGGAACTTCCTGGGAGCCATGGGACTTTCCATATACCTCAGAGAGGTTTAGGAGTTTTTCGCTCCCCCTTTCCCAGGCCAGCGGCTTGCGCTTCATCCTTCCTCAAGGCTCCCACTCTTGTCTTCTCTTCACGATGAGGGGTAAGCCGTCACAGGTCACCCCTCAGGAATGTGGGTAGTTCAGGGGACACACAGGCAGGTCAGCCTCTTCCAACACTGAGCGGGGCCAGTGAAGGGATGGACGGAAGACTAGCCACATCGGTGAAGTCCCTGAGGCCAGAGACATGGCAGGATTTACCTTCGGCCCTAGGGCAGGCCAGAATTAGAATGAATGTATAATAACGTGAAAAAAACTGTTCACAAGAAATGTTCCACACAAACTGATAACCAGAACCTCAGCTGGGGAGAGATGAACTCTCCCTGGTGGCAATGGGCTCTGTGCACTTCCCTCCAGGCTGGGCTGCAAGGAGGGGGGAAGCGGGGGAGAGAACTGAGAGAGTTGCAGATGAGTTGCACAAAATGCGGGCCTAAGAGAAGAGAAGGCGAGACATAGAAGGGGCGTGGCTAATTAGGATCGGGTGGGTGAGTGGCTAGATAAATTCACCCTGGGAGCCAAGCAAGGAAGACATTTCCTCCTTCAGAGATAAAACAGTGCCCAGAGGAGATTCCCAGCCTTGGGCCAGAGTGAGAAATGGGAAGGAGGAAAGCTTTGCTCTGAGGAAGAGGGTTTAGAGTGAAGGGAGCAGGGACCACCCGGAAGGGGGAACCCTCTCCTGTCCCAGAGTGGGGGCACCTGGGAGACTGTGCATGGCTATCTCGGACCTTGGAACACCTCTGTTTTCTTCATCTGTGGGCGAGCCGTGCTCTGCGCTTGAGCAGCTGTGTGAGGACAGGGGTGGGAGGACGGGGTGATGAAGTGATGCTGCGGGGGCGGCCTGGGTCTCAGGACTGAGGCGGTGGACAGAGAAGTCTCCTTTTCCTCCTGACGCTGGGGTGGTGGTGGCCAAGTTCGGACTGGAGAGGCCTAGCAGTGTTACAGGACGCCCTCTGTAGGCCCCTCAGCCTCGGGGGCCTCACCTGCCCTTGGCCGGGCAGGGCTTGTGTCCCAGTTGCCGTCCTGTGTGAGGGCCACTGTGAGGTCAGGCCCCTCCGCTCCCACCCACACTTACAAAGCTCTCCAGGCTCCAGCCCAGCCTAGAGGAACTCTTCATTCTCTGAAGCTTTATTTCAATTTCCATAGCACAGAAGAAAAAAGAAGTCTAAAACAAAAAGTAAAACCATTTTAGACAGCTAGGGGCTTCGTTTTGGTTATTTGGGGGCTTGGGGGAGCTGCTTAGGGGGCTTTCCATCCCTGGAGAATCCAAACCAATGAAAAGTAAAAATTGGGTCCCCAGATTACATGGAACAGTCTCAATTCAGAATAAACTCTGAAAGCCGCGTTTTCAGCCTGAAAGATGAGGGCTTTCTAGTGGAAGTGGTGGCAGCCCCTGGCTCCGTGGCCCTGGCCCTGGGCAGTGCTATGATGCTGTTTATTTGAAGGCAGGACGCAGCCCCGGGAGCGGCGCACTTGGGGAGTGTGGTCCTCAGCTCCCCGCCCTCCCTGCCTCCGGGGAGCGAGCCCCGCCTCCCACCCAGCCCTGCTCTGGCTCCTCTGCTGGAGGGCTCTCCCTGCAGATTGGTCCTGGGCATCTGCCACGAGCTCCCTTTGCCTTTGGAAGAAAGCGCCGTTACTTTCCACCTGCCTCATCTGGGGGGGCGGCGGTTTCTTTCTGTCTACCTGCAGGGGAGGAAGTGCAGCTATGGGCAGGGAGGGCGTGGGACCCACTGGAAGCTGAAGTAAAAGGTGAAGCCACAGCCAGCACCCGAGGGACTTGTCCTCTGGACACCATACCTCATACCTCAGCGGTGGTTTCCTGCAGGCTGGCAGCTCAGCCCCTCAGCTGGACTTGAACCTGAGGGAAAACCTTGCTTGGCAGGGTGGTGTGTGTGAGTGGTGGGGGGCGAGGTGGACAAGGACAGTAGAGGTAGTGATTGGGAGCACTGGCCTTGCAACAAGACAGGAGTGGATTTCAATCTCAGCCCTGGGACTTACTGGCTGTGTGAGTTTGGGCTAGTTGCTTGACCTCTCTGAGGGCCAATTTCTTGATTTTTTTTTTTTACAGCGATAATAATCTGTACTGTAGATAAAGGCTTAGGACCACTCGTGCCCCACAATATATTGTGTGATTTTGAAATCAATGCCTTGGACTCAGACCTATAGGCTGAAAATTCCATCCTTCTGAAATGAGGATTATGCTCTGGTGGACTTCTCTGCCCCAGCTTCCAGTTGGCACCACAGCCTCTGTCTTGCCTCTCTCTCAGCCCCCATTCAACACTCAGGTCCTTCAGCACTTTCCACAAAACCCTCTCCCAGCAAGCACTTTGCACGTCTGGCGTACTTTATGGAGGATCTGGGGACAAGGACCCAGCGGCTTCCTGTCTTCCTTCTGGTTCTTTCTCCTCACACCTCTCCACTCCTGTCCTCCAAGATTGCTCAGAGTTCCAGATCCTTCTGCCTCTATTTGTAGGGTGTGATGCAGTTTTGTTCACCATCGGTGGGGATGTTGGGGGCAGCTTCCAGGAGCCCTCCTTAAAGACCGCCGGTGCCCACTCTTTTCTCCCTTTGTCCTTACCCCTCCCTCTGTCCTCCCGTCTGTTATGTGGATGTGGTCTGCACCCCAGGAATGGCCAAGTTGTGAGCCCAAAGGGGCCTGGGCTCCCCAAGAACATGTGGAGTCGCCATACCAGTTGTGGACTGGTTTCCTCTGCCTTTTTCCGGGTGGGAGAACTAAGCTTCTATGTTGTTTGAACCACCGCCACCCTGGGTCCCTGTTGCTCACAGTCGAACCTTGTCCTATGTGAAGCAGCAGGTTTCCTGGCTCCAAGTCCCGCTCAGCCTGTCACGGGCTGCGCACAGGGCGGTGGGGTGCATGCTTGCTGGGGGGCACTGGGAGACGCTGTGCACAAGCCCTCAGAGCATTCCTGGGGGCGTTCTGAGTGCGGCCTGCATTCTGCCCTTGGCTTGGCTTCCCGGGGCCTATGAGGAAGCAGGGAACCGGTCATTTCCGGCGTTTGAGGTTTGTCTCGAGTGCCCTCCTCCACCTTCTCTTTCTGTGCTCTTCCCCCCACCTGCACACATTGTGATGCTGGTCAGGCACCTCCCCCCCACCCCCATAGTAGGCCCTGCTCCCCACATGTTCATTTTCTCCTGCCCCTCTCAAAACCTGCTCTCAAGGAAGGCTCTCCAGACCCATTATTTTCATGGTGGTCAGAACTTCTGAGCAGCATCGTGCTTCTGTGGGATATGGAGGGGGTCTGGGGTGACCGTCCTGCTGTGTGTAAACCATTCCCTATACAGCTGGTCACCCACACTCTCTGCAGTGAAGTGGGCCTGCCTCTTGCCCAGAGGCGCAATGATGACAAGGCAGTGGGATCTGGTGAAAGGAGCTCAGGCTTTGGCACCAGCAGTTCTGACTTCCAGGTTTTGGATGTTGGGTGTTGAGAGTCTTGAGTTCTTTGTAGCGGGTGGGATTTCTGGAAGCAGACGCGGAGATGGAATTTGGCCTCCAGGATGTTCATAATGGATCAACGCGTGTGCAAGAAGTAGAATCGGGCCAGGGGAGGAGTCGATCTGCAGCCCCCAGGGGGAGCTCTGGAGCATACACAGCGTGTCAGAGTGGTCCTATCATGGGCTGGAGTGCCGGGGCCTTTATGTCCCCACACTGTCAGTTGTGCGTGGGCTGCCCGGAAAGTAAAGGCCTGCCCCCGGATGAAGCAGCTCTCCACAGCTAGTCATGCCCAGAAGGAGCTGGCAGCTGGAATCAACCAGTCCTTTCCCGGAGCAGGGTCTGGGCCTCCATCACGTTCTCCATCTGCAAAGTGGGGATGGTAACAGTACCAGCTGCATAGGGTTTAAGTTAGATAATGTGTGTGCATGTCCTTTGTAAACTCACACCAGTCACCTCTATGGGCACTAAGGGCACTCTTCCTGCCAGGCAGCCCTGGA
This sequence comes from Mesoplodon bidens, assembly GCF_964165515.1. NCBI lineage: Eukaryota > Metazoa > Chordata > Mammalia > Artiodactyla > Ziphiidae > Mesoplodon > Mesoplodon bidens. The sequence continues at coordinate 40,782,883 of NC_138173.1, read as the reverse complement.
TGTGGGAGCCCTTCCTGGCAGAGCTGCCCTGGGAGAAAGGCCTGGGTAAGTCACCCAGCTGACCAGCCCTTCCTGATAGGATTAACCCCCTGCGAATGTCAGGAGTGGTAAATCCAGAGCCTGCAGAGTTGGACGCTGTGAAGATGAGCATTTTACTGAGTCTCTGCTGCTCCTTCATTCAGATGTTTCACACTGAATGGCAGTCCAGGTTCGGAGCAAGATGGTTTCTGATCAAAACCAGTGAAATTAAAATGTGGAGGAAGTCCAGAAAAGAGGAATGCTGAAGGAAGCTGAGTTTCATTCCATTCTGAGATCTCTGAATATATTTAAGGCTTGCATCTCCCTGTTCTAAAAGCATAAAGCATAAAGCTTTCTATTCTGCATCAGTCAGGATCTAAGAGTCATTTCAGACCCAAGTCTGATTTCGAGTAGATGATTAGAAGGATGCCTGTAGAAGATGGTCACAGTGATGGCCCCCAGTGAGTCATGCCTCCTGGTATTCACCCCCGTGTGGTTCTCTCCCACATTGGCTCTGGACTTGGCCATGTGACTTGTTTTGGCCAATGGGACATCTTACCTAGCTGAGACTTGGTAGGTGCTGGGGCACTGGGATTTGCTGAGGTTGGGACTTGACTCCTTGAGGATGAAAGACCAGGTGGAAAGAGAGGCCCTGCCCTCCCAGGCAACCCTCCCGCTGAACAGAGCCTAGGTGAAGCCAGCAGAGCGCCCTAGCTGTCCCACAGAATCACAAGAAAGAATAAAGTGCTGTTATTACATTATTTTTTAATTGAAGTGTAATTCACGTAGCCTACAGTTAACCATTTTAAAGTGTACAATCCAGTAGCATTTAGCACATTCACAATGTTGTGCAACCACCGCCTCCTTCTAGTTCCAAAACATTTTCATCACCCCAGAAGCAAGCCCTGTGCCATTTAAGTAGGCACTCCCCTGTCCCCTTCCCTCTAGCTCCTGGCAGCACCAATCTGCTTTCTGTCTCTATGGAGACAGACCTTTTGTGACTGGCTTCTTTTCATTTAGCATAATGTTTTCCATATTCATCCATGTTTTAGCAGGTGTCAGTACTTCACTCTCACTGTTGTGGCCTCTCCCGTTGCGGAGCACAGGCTCTGGACGTGCAGGCTCAGCAGCCATGGCTCACGATCCCAGCCCCTCTGCGGTATGTGGGATCTTCCCAGACCGGGGCCAGCAGGCCAGCCTCTGTGGAGAGGACAGTTAACTACTGCAACTTCACTTTTGGAGAGAACTTGAAAGTTCTCCTGATTCACAGCCTCAGAGCTGATTTCCCCAAAACAGGAACCTCTCCCCTTGATGCTTTAGAAGCCACAGAGATAATGGAAACACTTCCCTGGTGGATGCTGAGACACAGATTCTTCACAAACGCTACCCTTCCCAAGTTCAAGGAGAGTTTGGATGGAATGCACTTGGCCGGTGTGTTCTTCTGGATATTCTTGCAGTGACTTGTAGGACATTGGTGGGAATTTGAATAAAAGCTCTTCATCCTCTTTATTCTTTTTGTTTTTTCTTTTTTTTAGATGTTGGGGGTAGGGGTTTATTAATTAATTAATTTATTTTTGCTGTGTTGGGTCTTCGTTTCTGTGTGAGGGCTTTTTCCAGTTGTGGCGAGCGGGGGCCACTCTTCATCATGGGGCACGGGCCTCTCACTATCGCGGCCTCTCTTGTTGTGGAGCACAGGCTCCAGACACTCAGGCTCAGTAGTTGTGGCTCACGGGCCTAGTTGCTCCGCGGCATGTGGGATCCTCCCAGACCAGGGCTCGAACCCGTGTCCCCTGCATTAGCAGGCAGATTCTCAACCACTGTGCCACCAGGGAAGCCCCATCCTCTTTATTCTTGAACCAGGTGACTGTTCCTGCCCATTCTAACCCAGCCCACCCCTCTGCCTCTGCTCCTCCAGATTTAGAATCCTAGAATCTCAGGTCTGACAAAGCATGAGACTGCCTTATCTAACCCCTTACTTATTTCCCCCAAGGAAACAAAGCCTAGAAATATGAACAAAATAGCCAATAGTTATTCAGCTTAGTATCCCAGCTGTGGCTAAGTAGGGCCCATTGAAGGCAGGGCCATTCCCACCGGTGCTCAGGACTTGTGTCCCTTGTTTTTCACCCAAAGGAATGGGGCTGAAGACCCTTTGATGACACCCAGTTAACCCCAGGCTCCTATTTAGAAATGTGTGGGAACAATCTGCATCCTAACCTCATGAATACAGATTGACTAGGACAGAGCTCCACTGGACACACAACTTTGCTTTGTGGACCAAACGTGGTGCTGAAAGTTGTATATACATTTTTTTGTTGTTAACAACTGCATATTACAAACACAAAGACAACTGGCATGCTTAAGGAAAAGTAAAGGAATCCTTTTGTGAAGCAAGTTAGCATTTCTTAACTTGCCTTTTATGATAAATCTAGATCTTCACAATCCATGAGCCTCTCTATATTTGGACATCGTATGAAACCTTGGATTAAGTAACTGCTCCATGTCTTTGTTTTCTCACCCATAACATAATACTGATACTCCTCAGCACCCCCTGACAGGACAATTGTGAGGTGTTAACTTGCTAGGCTGAACAGGAGCTGTTAGCCCCCCTGCCTACTACCGATATTGTCAGCAGTTTCCATTCTGTCTGTGGCCTTTCGCTGAGGCTGGCTGGAAGGCTCCTGTCCTGGAACAGTGGGGATAGATTACAGTGTGTGTGAGAGCGCCCAGCAAGCAGTTCTCACGTAAGAGGAACTATTCACAGTGAAGAGAAGCCCAAACTGAGGGTGTGATAATCCAGTCCAGTTTAACTTGTGTACTGAGCACCTACTGTGTACCACGTGCTGTAATGTGCCCGGGGAATGGAGAACTCAGTGACCTGGCCCTGCCCTCACTCGGTCACTAAGGGAGGGCCCCTGTCAGAGCCCTGCTTGGATTCGATAAAGAGTGATTCTCCACCTTCTGACCTGGGCGTGGCCCATCAAGGACACACCCATCTTCCACCGACGTATTTTTGTTGTATTGAGGTGGTCCTAGCAGCTACCCAAACATATCCTGAGGAGCAGCAGAGGCAGGAGACCCGCAGAAGGAAGTGTAAGAATTCGTAGTGACTTCAAGCTGGTATTTTGTCACGCTGAGGTCAAGACGCTTCTTTGGAAGAGTTCTGATCAAGCTCTCGCTTTGCGAGGAAACTTCTCCCCAGCTGTCCTCCGGCACTTGAAGCTGCAAGCTCTGAAGGTGAGCTCAGGCTGTCGTATCCCTCCCCTTGGCTCCCTCAACTCCAGTAACCATGACGAGCTGCATCTGGCCATGGCGACGTCTAATTTTTTAGAAAAGCCTATCTGGAACGCTCACCATACTTAAAAGGAGCACTGACAGATAAGCAGCCTGCACGATGCCATTTCCAAAAACCCATCTCTAATGAGGCGTAGCTAACAAAATGTGTACGGTGATTATTTATTCCACCAGCAAGTCCCAAGGTGATAGAATCAGCTGCATGTGAAATGTGCTTTGACAAACCATCGCCGATTATGTAAGGCTCCCTCTGTGCTCTGGACCACGGAGCTTCCACTATTGACTGGAGCTTCTGATCAACTCTTCCTGCAAATGGCAGAATATAGATGGACATCACGGTCAGGTCTTGAGTCAGGCACCATCTCCTCGAGCCTCACTCAGAGAAACAGGCTGCTGAATAGTGGGCAGGTTAGGGGGTTGCAAGATACAGGGCAAAATGCTGTTGCTTCCCTGGGGACATGCCAGTTGCTGCTTTTATGGGAGACCAAGAAAGGGTGATGTGGTCATTGTAGTGAGGCCAGGGTTTCAGGGACCCCTGTCAGATCAGGGCTTTATCTCTCAGCAGGTGCCCAGTTTCCACAGTTTCAAAAGGTAAGAACTTATACCTGCCCTGGAAATTCTGAAACCTCAGGCTGCTGGCAGTTTATCTGACATTTTCTGTTATGTTTAGACTTGATGGGTTCAATTTTATAGCATAGAGATGCGTCAGTATTTTTCAGGACAGAGGGCCTGGGGCAAGTGGGTAGTTTACTTTGATTCAAGATAGTAAGGTCGTTCTTAAAAGAACTCATAAATATCATACAGTCTGTATCTGTTAGGATTAGGACCAGCTGCTAGAAACAGACAAAGGAAATAAAAGCGGCTTCAGTAATATAGACGTTTATTTTCTCTCGTATAAACTAAGTCCAAATACCTAGAATAAGTTCAAACCTCTAGCTTCCATGGCCCGTGATGGCTTCTGGAGCACCAGCCATCACATCTGTATTCTAAGCAGGAGAAGGAAGAGGGAAGGGCAAAAAGAATGCCTTCTGATGGAATCCATTTTTTAAAGGAGCCCCACTTTTGTTGGCCATCCTTAGTTGCAGGGGAAGCTGAGCTATATATTATTTTAGCTGGGTACATGGCTGCTCAGAATATATTGGGCAGGCAACAGGCAGGCTCTGTCCTACCATCTTTCAAGGGCAGCCTCTGAAGTTTAGGTAAAAAGAATACTGCTTTAGAACCTAGACATAACTGTGTGATAAGGGGTAATTTATTCTGATTTTCTGGATCAGTTTTTTTTTTTTTTTTTTTTTGCGGTACGCGGGCCTCTCACTGTTGTGGCCTCTCCCGCTGCGGAGCACAGGTTCCGGACGCGCAGGCTCAGCGGCCATGGCTCACGGGCCCAGCCGCTCCGCGGCATGTGGGATCTTCCCGGACCGGGGCACGAACCCGTGTCCCCTGCATCGGCAGGCGGACTCTCAACCACTGCGCCACCAGGGAAGCCCTTTGGATCAGTTTCTTTAGCCATAAAAATGAAGATATTAATCCTACCTGATGGGACTGCTGTAAGGAGTGGATGAGATGGCATATGACAGCGCTCAGTACAGTGCCTGACACTTGAGTAGTAGGTGTTCAATAAATGTTGCTACCCTTTTCTTTCCTGTGCATGAGAATGTACTATCTACCTGCATGGAGGCTTTGACCACCAGCTCCTTGGCTGAGGCCCATGACACATTCCCTGGCGGAATGCCTAAGAGGATGACAATCACAATTTCATAATTATAACCACAGAAGCACCGGCAACAATAAGAGGGGGCATGGATCCTGCGTCTCTTCTGCACAGGCACTGTGCGAGGTGTTTTTCACAAGTCCTCTCATTCAGCCCTAGGAGTATTAGATGCCATTCGTCCTTTGCCAGATCCTGGGGGCTCTTTTACCATAACGATGCTTCCAGGGTTTGCACCTGTGAATCTCATCAGAGGTCTGACTAAGGGCTCCTGAGGCTGGTTTGCCCACAGGGCAGAGTGCCCAAGCACCTGGAATATATCTCCTGCATGCTCTCAGGCCCTGGATGACCAGTGCAGGTACATGAAACCCACACTTCCTTGTGAGTGGGACAGTCTGACGTATAGCATCCTCCCAAGTGCCTGGGAGGATCAGGCTAGGAAACCATACCTTGCTTTGACTTTTCTCCGTCCCTGCCTGCTTCCTCAAGTCCTGTGATGGGAGCCTGTTCTAAATAAACCACTGCACGTGAATCCTCCTCTCGGGGTCTGCTTCTGGGGAGTCTGACCTAAGATATACCTCAAACCCCATGAGGCAGACCTATTTTTAAATGCTTTACTATTTTATAGAGGGAAAATCGAAGTTTAGACTGGTCAAGTAATTTGCCTGAGGTCATACAGCTAGTAAGGTGGTAGAATTGTGATGTGGACACAGGTCCGCCTAGCAGCACCTGAGATCTTACTTTCTGGCTGCACATCTCTGAATGCTGGCCCAGACCTGTAGGGGTCATGTACCAAGGACTCTGGCATGTTGAACTGCTCAATCAGCCTGCTTGTAAGGTGGAGGCTTACTGTTTCCAAGGGTACTGATGAGCGCATCTAAGTTAAGTCCTCAGTGAGGGGTCATCAGGGGTGTCCTGGAAACCTGACTCTTTTGACCGAGGTTTGAGGAGGGACAGTGGAGCCAGTGGAGAAGATGTAGGAGCACCTGCTTGGCCAGCTGGAGTAGCCGAGTCCAGTCTGGTGGTCCAAGGGGTACAGAGGCCATAGGCGTTCATGCCTCACAGCCGGTCCTGGCACATCCTCTCCCAGTGCACTCTGCACGCAGCCTGGCATGCCAGCGTCAATTCTGCCCAGAAAATCGGGCTCACTTCTCACTGTATTGGTTCCAAGACATTTTGGCTTTATCTCTGAAAGAGGGACACGCTGGGCCTTTCCACTTCCAAAGGGCTTGGAAGCGTGTTCCTTTCCCTCCCTTGGGCTTCAGGAAACTGTCAGCATCATTTCCATTGAGGGAGACTGGGAAATAATGAAATTAGCAAATTTCATTTCAATAATTATAAAAAGTCCTCATTATCTGAGAATGATTGATATCAATAAAAAAAAAAACTACTTGAAAGTGAATCCAAAAGATCATAGTAAAATAATAAAAAAAAATCAAAAACCAAAATCCTTGAATGTGATTTTTGCCTAGAAAATGAAATATTTTATCAAAACTTTTATAAAAATTCGTTTATTTTCTATCAAACAAACTTAGGGTCCTAATACCAACTATTAATTAATTCTTAAAGAATGAATAAAATAAACATTTTTTACATGTGAAAACTTTCCAGTAAAATTACATGCTTGTTTGATACTAAATTCTTCACATTTAAGTTTTGTAGCACAATCCAAAAAAGAGTAATTTTTACAAAATACTTGAGTTTTTATCATTTCCCCAAGAGCCCCTTAAAAACCTTTTCTACTCAAATGGTTTTCTCTGATGCATCACTAACCTTGCGCTTTTTCTCTCTTTGTTGGTAACTGCCTATACTCCTTGGTCAGTGGCTTAGCTAACTGAACTGAGCGGTCTCCAACATCACTTTCATTGACTTCATGAAATCCCTCATCTATTGCAAGATCTGCAATTTCATTTTGCTATCTATTTGCATTGAATTTGCAAATCTGGTCAGCTGTTGTGGGCATCAGACCCTCAGGCAGGGGCAGACCTTCCCCTTCTGGCAGGAAGGAGTGCTTATGTTAATTGTAAGGTGGTTTGGAGTGGGGATGGATTTTTTAAGTCCTGTACCTCAGCAGTGGATAGTTTGGGGGTATGAAACATTTCACTTTCGGGTGCCACTCCCTGTTTCAGGCACTTGCATGATGAATATCATGCAAGGCCTCCTCTGTGTATGTGTAGAGCATTTCAAAGTTTATGAAGCACTTTGACATTTCATTTGAGCCTCACCACTGCCCAGAGAGGAACCATTATTTTCTGGATGACCTTTCTGAGAGCCATAAAAGTTACGTGACTTGCCCAAGGTCCCACAGGTGCTAGAGAAGCAGAGCCAGGGCTGTTGGGTGTCAGTCCTGGCTCTTTCTCTCACTCATTCACAGTGCTGGTTTACCCAAGAGGGGAACTTTAATATTTCTAAAAGAAGCATCGAAGTTATAGTAGAAAAAAAATCGGAACATCTTTAAAATTCCTTGAATTATTTTTAAGGTTTATAATACATATATTTAAAATTACGTATTGTGGAGGGCTATATTTTTTTGGTGCTGACATTCTCTGGAAGTTCTTCATCTGGCCCTGCTCATTTGGGCACCCAGCAGAGCAACAGCAGATCCTGAAAGGCGGCCTAGAATGCACAGACCCCTGATTCTGTCCTGGTCCCTTCTGCTTAGCCAGGAGGCCTGTACAAGGCAGAATCTGACACCTAGCACTCTTCAGATCTAGCTCCATACCCAGGTTAAAAAGCCCCATTAACAAAGCTCATTTCTAAACTTTGCCAAAATCAAAGTTAGGTCCTCTGCTTGCAGAAGAGTCTACTGTGAGCAAGAAACTCTCTCTCTGGTTCAGAATTGCTATTTGGTTCACCTTGGCAACATCATTTAAATTAGGGTCAACAACCCTCTTAATGATGCAACAAGGTAATGCTTCATTCATCAGAATTTTATCTCCTAGTTATGACGCTAAGACACCCTTTGGTCTACTCCACTCAAATTATCAACAAGAATAAATCCGAGAGTTCAACATGACTGCAGAGCTGGCCATTCACTAGGGCTCGTTTTATTAGTCTCCTGCAGTTTGGAGCTGCCAGGAAGTGGGCAGTGCGCTGCCAGCCAAGGCTGAACTGTTACAACTAGCCACAGAGGCACAACGGCCAGGTCGGCTTCAAGGCGGGCCAGGGATTGGGGGGTGGCCCTTGGGAGGGTCCTGGGGGAGTCAGAGGGGGAAGGAACCAGTCTCTCGTCCTCAAATCACTTCCAGAGGGCGAAGTATTCTTTTTCCCATTTCTTTCCAAGGATGTGACCAGAGAGGTCAAGGACTCCCGAGAATCATCCGGCTTTTTCTTCTTCCTCTGAAACACTGGCTCCCGTGTGCTGGCCTTGGACTTGGGAGAACTGAGAGGTCATTGTAGTAGGTCTGGGCAGCCATAAGTGCATCTAGCACTGTATCACACTGCAATTTTTCCAATGTTTTCAGATGCCTCTGGGATGAATACAATAAATTATATCAGCAGCTTTATGAGAGGCATCTTTTCAGCCTCCAAAGACTCTTTTTCTCTGAGAACTAATTTCCTTCTCCCAACAGAAAATGGCCCCAGCCCATGTTCGCATCACCCTTGCCCCCTTCCCAGTCACAGCTAACTGGACCCGGGCTGGTGCCTCGTCTATGCGTAGCTTGACCACACAGTCTCCCTTCTAGAACTTGAACTTGAGATTTAATTAATTTTGGGTGCAGGTGTCTGGCACAGAGGTAACCCGTAACTGGCAACTGTGGGACAGCATCATCTTCTTGTTTTAAACATGGAAAAAGGGGGTGTTGGGCGAGAAGTGGTGCAAACACACAGAGGGAAGCAGAAATCGAGGCAGCCACAGCTGAATACCAAACACTCTCCAGATACTGCCTTTCTCTTCCCAGAGGCTTGGATGCTACTGGCTATCCCAGGAATCTTTCCAATACATTAAAAATTGATCAAGGTAACCTCAACCAAAGAAACACTGACAAAATAGTGATTTCTTGATATTATATATTTCCTCATACAGTAGATAATAAAACTGTTATTATGTGGGGATCCTGATTTTTATATATTATAAAGGTGCCTGAATTCTTTTTTTCCAGTATATATATATATATATATATATATATATATATATATATATTTAATTGAAGTATAGTTGATTTACAATGTTGTGTTAATTTCTGCTGTAAGGCAAAGTGATTCAATTATACATATATATACATTCTTTTTTTCATATTCTCTTCCATAGTGGTTTATCATGGGATACTGAATATAGTTCTTTGTGCTCTACAGTGGGACCTTGTTTATACATTTTATATATAAAATGTTACACCTGCTCACCCCAACCTCCCACTCCATCCCTCTCCCAATCCCCTCCCCCTTGGTAACCACCAGTCTGTTCTCTATGTCCATGATTCTGTTTCTCTTTCATAGATAGGTTCATGTGTGTCATATTTCAGGTTCCACATATAAGTGATAGCATACGTTATTTGTCTTCCTCTTTCTGACTTACTTCACTTAGTATGATAATCTCTAGTTGCATCGATGTTCCTCTGAATTCTTAATAAGAATGTTTTAGAAGGATGGTGGTCTCTGCTTTGCCTGAAAATTCTCTACAAAGGAGATGCAGCACTTACAGAAAATTTATGTGAAGCACTCAGCATCCTTCACAGATTTCATGTTCAGCAAGGGTTATCAGTTATCTTCATAGACCCCTGACCAGTACTCACAATGACCAGGTTCAGAAATACCCTTCTGAAATCTGTTGTGCATCCGTGATTTGAGTATGTCTCCCTCACCTTGAAGACCTTTGCAGACACAATATACTCCCTCGCTTTCAGGAGTGGGAAGGACAGAAGCTGGGATTGGTTGTGGGCTGAGCTGGGCTCACAAGCATCACCTGGAGAATGTGTTGGATTAAAAATTCTCAGGCTCCATCCCAGACCCATTGAATAGAAGCTTCAGGGGAGGAACCTGAGGACTGCATCTTTAACAAGTGCCCAAGGTGATCCTCATCACCAGGGAGCGTGGACCTGTCTGTAAGTGGACAAGCCACAGGTCTGAGCAGATGTCTTAAATGCAGAAAGTCATATCCTGCTTTTGAATCTTGGGAGGGGGAAGGTTGTTTTCACAATGACCCAACATCCAATTGCCCACCCTAACAGTACTCAGATTTTCAGTCCATTTTCTTCTTCTTCTCCACAAATCACAAGTGCTTCTAGGAAGCTGACACCACACCCACCCCACCCCTGCCATCCCCAGGTCCAGAGGTGGGTCCTGATTAAATCAAGCCAATCACTACATTCAACTTCCCGGTTTAAGTGTGGACTCATGATCCAGGCTGACATCATCTAAGGGCATTTCAGGCCTGTGGCTTTGAAGGGATGGTGTGCTGTAAGAATGTGAGGGCTGGAGCTGCTGCAGCTATTCTGCCACAATGAGGGAGAAAGTCTTTCAAATGACTGACCCTGTGGAAATCAGAGTAGAAAAGAGAAAAGAAAACAAACCCTTACTGACATTATTAAGGTGCCAAAGCTCAACTTACCTCTGTACTTACCATTTGTGGGGATCAAGAGCCTCAGCTCCATCTCCTTCACTCTCCCAGTGCTTTGCTCATGATTCTCATGTCCTAGTTAGCTGCTTATGGGACCCAATTTCTAGACAGTGCATCCTCAGCTTAAAGGACCTCTATTTAGCCACTGAGTTGGGTATTTGGAACTTGCTAATAGATATACTTCATGTCTTAAAAAACATTAATTTTATTTCATGTATTGATGCACATTGATCAAGGCATTAAATTCTTGGCTGATCCCTAAGCAAAAGGGAATGAATTTGAATTTCAGCAAGAGGGATTTAGGTTAGAAAGAAGGAAAACTTTCTTCCCATGAAGGTTGTGAGGTATTTAAAGGGGTTTTCCAGAGAGGTTTCAAGAGTTTCCTGTTCTGCAGATTAAAGAAAAAACATAGAGAATTTGGTAGGATAATTTCGGTGTTGTCCTGCAGAGCAGTGGAGAGATAGATTAATTATTCTCACTTAGGATCTCTTCTGCTCCATGATTTCATAAAATCATCCAAACTTTATTCTGGATAAGATTTCTGATTTCAGTTATGAAATTCATCATCCCAGCTCTCCTGGAGTTACTGGAGTGATACTTCGCAAACATTCTCAAAGTAGACCTGCCCAGATGCCTTCTCCCAGGCTGCCAAGGAATGAAAGAGCTCGTTCTCTCCCTCGTCACGACTGATCAGATGTGTCACTTGGCTGGACAGGAATATTTTTATAGAGAATGATGCTGTTTCCACTGACCACAGTTCCAAAGCCATTAAGACAAAAACAGAATAAAAGATCATATTCTGGTTTGTTTGATTTTCTGATGTGGACTTGATAAGGCAGACGTTATTCCAGGGTCTTAAATCTTTCTCACCAAAACGTCCCATAGCTGCCAACACCTGCTCATTTATACATGAATATAGCAGTGGAGGTAACTTTGCCAGGAAAAAGATTTGGGGTTTTTTTCTGTACCGGGTGCAACACGGACCAGGGTGCTCTTAGCGTGTCGGGTGAGACAGCACCGAGGGCCACCCCCAAGTTCATTGGTTTGTTTATTAGTTATTATTCACTTATGACGTTAGGCAGAGGGTAGTCAGAGTTGAACCAGACACTGTCCCTGCCATTGACACTCTCACAGGCCAGGGACAGAGGACCCCAACCTGCTTACGAGGATGTGAGAAGTGTGAGCAAAGCGTGGGGGAGGGAGGGATGGAGGGAGGTGAGGATCTGCCGGGTGAGGCTCCCGAGAGGTAGGAGGCCAGCCTGGCCAGCCTGCTCGGCTCCCAGAGGACAGTTAGCTAAAGAGAACTGAAAATAACTCTTATCTGGGAGTTAAGGCTCTGGCTGTTTAGTCCCAACTCTGTTGTTTTTTTACCTAAGCCAGTCACTAAATTTTCCTGAGCTGGTTTCCTCAACAGTCCAGCAGAGCTTATAAAACTATATACTTGCACTGGGCATGCAAGTGCTTTAAAAACCACCACGTGTCACTGCGGGTGAGGTACCCTGTGAGGCTGGGAGGGGCCGGATCAGGATCCGCCTTCTGTGAAGAGGGCAGTGAGCTCAGAGGAGGCCGTAGGAATATGGGCCATTGCTGGTTTCTCCTTTCAGCCTAAAATAGCAGAAAATTCAGGCTCTCCCAGATGATGGTGTCAACCGTTTCCAGGGATGGGTGTCAAGACTCAAAATTCCAATCCCATTTCCCTGGCCTAGCAAAAGCCCAATTTGTCCACTTGGGTTTTTGTTTTTTGTTTTTCCCCCGACTCTCTGAAAGCTCAGGAATATTTGACAGGCCAGGCTTCGTCACCACGGAGATGTGAACCTGCTGGTGCTTCCTGGAGCAGGACAACCCAGGCATCGAGGATGCCCGACTCCGTGGGCCGATTTCAGACACCAGGAAGGCCCCCATTTCTTACTTTCTTCAAGGCTTTTGGGGCTTGTTTTTCCCATTTTGCAGGTCTGTTCACTGGTGTGTACATTTCCTTTAATGAAGATAAAGGCTTCTGTCCCCTAATTTGCTATAAGGGCTAAGATTCCATTGTCCCCAGGAGAAGAGGAGGGTGACTTTCCCGCAGAGACATAAACAATGCATGAGCATCCTTTGAGAAGGATGCTGGGAGGTGGAGAAGGGTGACAAGAGGGCCCAACTGTACTTACTATTTGGAAACCCAGGGAAGGGCCCCCTGGCAGAAGAGAAAGGGAGCAGAAAGGCTGCTGTTAAAATGCTACTCTCTTGCAATTTCCTCTAGGGCTGGTCCTATTAACGGTGCCTGAGATTCATGGGTGTCTTCTGTCAGAAGATTGGCTTGATGGGGAAAATATCTCCATTTTCCAAAACAGGAAGAGAAAAGTGAATTTGAGGAAATACTGGGTTTACTGTTGATCCTCACCTGAATTCTGGAATAGATAATTTCATAGAGGTTTGTGAGCTCCTTTCAAAAGAAAGTAGTGCTCACGAGTTACAAGCAAAGGCTCAGCTAGGAATTTATAGCCTGTAGCATCTCCTTCCGTCAAGTGCTATGTGCAAGGGAATCAATAAAAACATTTGTTAAATAACTGAAGGCAGACTTGAGGTGGCCCTATAATAACAAAAATGTATCCTAAAATGGGTAATTGGAGATATGAAAGAAAAAATTGTAGAGAAACAGAAAATATAGATTAAAAAATAGAAAGACAAAACAGAAATAAATATTTTAGTATCTGGGCTAATTGAAACACTACAAATAACCATAAGATTTAGCTCCAAGATTCCTGGAAACCAAAGCAAGAGAGTAACTGTTAGGTTCTCTTATTCTTTCGATGTTTGGCAAAAAAAAAAAAAAAAAAAAAAAAGGAAACAGGATCGCACCTGAATAGACGTTTTTCAGTTTTTTTTTCTGGCACTAGATTGTATGTGAAATTTATTGCATGAAAATTGTATTTAACAAGGAACAGAAAGCAACACAATAATGCTTCTAAAGATCCAGAAACGTTCTTCAAATAGACATTTTAATACTGATTCTCTGTAAGTGCTGAGGACTTCATATTGAGTCATAACTTAGTTAAGACATATCTGCAGGAAAATATTCAAATACAGGCCAGATGAATTTCTTTAGAGAAATAAATAAATAAATAAATAAATAAATAAATAAATAAATAACATGTCTTTTGTTTCAGTCCTTTGTTTCAATATTAGATCTATGGATGGACTTCTAGATCATAGAACACTAACAAATGCCAGAAATGTCCATACTCTGTACTTGTGATGAGGGAGAGAGCTAAATGCTTTAGATAACAGACATGCAGAAGCAAATTTGATACAATGTTATAAAAACCTTAAGAATTTGATAAAGATTCTCACCCAGACAAGCAGTGTAGTATACAAAAATAAGAGCCTGGATACTCTTCAGATAGACTGGGTCTCAAAACTTGACTCAACAATTGCTATGTGACCATGTTGGCTAAGCTACTTAATGTCTCTCAGCCTTGGGATTCTCTTTGCCAAAATGTGGATAATATGCCTTACTTTAAAGGTTGAGTGAAAATTAGCTGACATAGTGTATTTGTTACCATTAGTTTTATCTACAAGCAGCAAAAACAAACAAACAAACAAACAAAAACCCCAAATAGCAGTGGCTCAAATAAGATAGAAATTAATTTCTTGTTTTTGTTCTAGACCAAGGACCTTCTTCTTGTTGCAGACAGGTCTCTTAGCTTTTTGTTCTACCATGAGTGGCTTCCAGTCCTCAGATTACCTCATAGTCCAAAATGGCTGCTGGAGCTCCAGCATTACCTTTACATTCCAGCAGGTGGGCAGGAAGGAGAAAGAGAGGGGGCACACCATTTCTTTCTGTTTTTTTTTATTGAGCATTTATTATGTGCTTAGCTATTGTTTTAAAATGCAGGAAAGAATTTTTTAAATCTAGGGTTCTTAGGAGACAAAAAATGAATATATAAAACATGAAACTCATAAAGTTTGTAGTACTAACCATAAATGAAATAGAATCCCTAGAAAAGAAATCTTCATGAAGTAAGATCTTGGCTAAATTTCAAAGGAGTGGTAGGATGACCAGAAGGGAAGACAATTATTCTTGATTCAGAACTGTCACAGTATGTGAGTGTATGCAAGGAAGAGAGCTTCTCGAAAGCAGACAGCTTGGTCAAATTCCAGACCCTGCATCTGTTATCTGTGTGAATGGTGAGCTAGATGATGTACTAGGACTCTTACATACTTTCTTTCAATTGACCCTTACAAGAGCTTTAAAAGGTTGACGTTATTAGCCTCATTTTAAAGAAGGAGAAAATAAATGAAAGAAACCAAGATCAAATCCCTAATTATATGGTAGAGCCCTGATTTGAATCCTGATCCCTCTGATTCTAAAATTATGCTTTTCCAACTGTATTGAGCTCTCTTCTTTGCACACTCATAGATTTGACATTTATTTCTGCATATATAGCTGTAGTCTTATTTGTAACCCTTTGGCCAGAATTTTGTCACATAATCTCACCTAACTTCAGAGAAATTGAGAAATGTCATCTTTATTCAGGGTAGCCTAGTGCCAGATTTAACAACAGCAACAAAAATACAGGACATCCAGTTAAATTAGAATTTTGGATAAATAATGAACTTTTTTTTTTTAGCTAAGTATCTCCAATGCAGTATTTGAGACATACTTTTAATAAGAAAATTTTCATTGTTTATCTGGAATTCAAATTTAACTGAGAGTCCTGTATTTTACATGGCAACTCTAGGCCAGTTAAAAATCAAGGGTCCTGGGACTTCCCTGGTGGCTCAGTGGTTAAGTATCTGCTTGCCAATGCGGGGGACATGGGTTCGAGCCCTGGTCCGGGAAGATCCCACATGCCGTGGAGCAACAAAGCCCATGTGCCACAACTACTGAGCCCGCATGCCACAGCTACTGAGGCCCACGTGCCTCGAGCCTGTGCTCCGCAGCAAGAGAAGCCACTGCAATGAGAAGCCCACACACCGTAACGAAGAGTTACGTAACGTAACTCGGTTACGTAGCGTAACCGTAACGAAGAGTTGCCCCTGCTTGCTGCAACTAGAGAAAGCCCGCGTGCAACGAAGACCCAAAGCAGCCAAAATTAAATAAATAAATGAATGAATAAATAAATTTATTTAAAAAATCAAGGGTCCCATTACTGAGGTGGGGGGGGGGAAACAATGAATTTCGGTGGTCTCAGGCCACAGGAGCAAGTGTGAAAGTGTGTTTCACAGAGTGGGTCTCCCTTTTCCCTATGAGGCAAAGCAAGGCCAGACGGCATTCACAAGGGTAGCTGCTAGTAGAGCCAAAATTTATGTCTGAAATAGAACTTTGAGGCCAGTTTAAAAACATGCAAGCATGCGGACCTGGTTAAGACCTGAGAGATCTGTGCATTATGCATGAAAGAGACAGTTTTGGCCTGGAAGTTAACAAAGTTCTGCCCTTTTTTATAAAAAACAAAACCAAGAATGCTGTCTCATCTTTGCATAAAGCCCATTTCTGAGCATGTCTGTAAGTTAGTGGATTCACCAACTGTGTTGGCTGCAAGGGATGAGGGAGAGGCGTGCGGGGAAGGGTGGTGGCAGGAGAGCAATTCCGTCTATGGATTACCTTCTTGCCCTCCACGGCGAACTATTTTCCCTTCTGTGTAGCTGATGTGAGATTGTTCTTTCTGACCGTAGTTAACCAAATGTTTCTGCTTCTTCTCAAGGCCACTCTGAGTTCCAGGCCATAAAACCATGTCATCAGTATAATGGAGAAAGTCCCCAAATGCTGTGGCAGAGAGAGTATGGGTTCATTTCAGCTAATAGTGAAAGTCAATTATTTGGGTTTCAGGTAAAATAAAGTGGAGCTCGGACACAGTCTTATTTTGCAGCATTTAGAATTAGAATTTGCTTTGTCAAAAGACTGTTCTTACTAGCAATACTGTATTCCAGGCTTTGACAAAGAATCATTTGCCTATAATCCTTAGATTAGAGAGAATGGCAGATTTGCCCCATACTTAAGTTCCCAGGTTGACAACAGCCTCTGAACTGGTCTCCCTACCACCACTCTCCTGCCCTCCCCACAAATCCATTCTTCACAGAGCAGCAAGACTGATCACTATAAAGCGTATCTCGGTACACACCTTGGCACAACCTCGGAGGCCCGAGACCTCCTATGACTTCTTACTAAACCCCTTACCAGGCTGAAAAGGCCCTACCCAGTCTTTCTCTTTATTCTTTGACCACACTGTAGTGGTTTGAATGGTGGCCCCCAAAAGATACATCCGTATACTAATCTCTGGAATCTGTGATTTTTACCTTATATGGAAAAAAATTAAATGTTGCCGTGTATGGCAAAATAAGTGGTTAAGGATCTTGACAGGAGAAGCTTATCCTGGATTATCCAGGTGGGCCCTAAATGCAATCATTTGCATCCTTATAGGACGGACACACAGAGGAGAAGACACACAGAGAATAGGAGGAGGTGATGTGACCACGGAAGTAGAGATGGGAGTGATGCAGCCACAAGCCAAAGAATGCTTGGAGCCACCGGAAGCTGGAGGAGGCAAATGGAAGGATTCTCCCCTAAAGCCTTGGGAGGAAATATGGTCCTGCCACCTTGATTTTGGACTTCTGCTTCCAGAACTGTGAGAGATTCCATTTCTGTAGTTTCAAGCCACCTCATTCATGGGAATTTGTTACAGAAGCCACAGGAAACGAATGCAACTGTCATGATTATTACAAATCTGCTGGTTCTTCCTGTCATTCAAGGCTCAGCTTAAATGCCACCTCCTCCGATTTGCCTCCCCTGATCGCCCAGTCTTCAGTTGGCTCCCCTTGATCCCTTAGTCATTCTTCAGGTGTTTACACGTTACTACTAGGAGAAGTAAGATAAATATTGAGAACTAAGGAAAGGAGGCACAAAAGGGTGAATAACCTGTCCGTTGTGGCATGTTTAGTGGAGGGGCCAGGCTGCCTGACTCCAGAGCTTGTGGCCTTTCTCACCCACCTGTACCACCTCTCAGCAGGGGGAGAGGATGATGCCACATGGCTGTTTAGGCAGCATAGGATATCTACTTTTGTCCCCCAACATTTTTATAAAATTGCAGAGACCCAGGCTGCATTTTATCCCTCTCACCTTCCTCTCCTACAATCTCAACCCTCCTGCCATGCTTGTACCTGGAGGCAGAGGGAATCTAAGTGGGAAATGGTCACTCACTTTCAGCCACATGAAACAGCCATGCCGAGGGATGAAGATAGCAAAACGGGGCCGATGACTATTAACCATCAAACTGATGGTCCATAAGGTGTGTAATTGGGCATAGACTTATACCTCGGTCTGCCACTTAGCAGTGATTAAAGGAGGGTTATAAATGTGTTTGATCTGGGTCTTTCCCTCTTTGCTTCAGGCAGCTAAGCCTAATCATTCCTGGAGAAGAAACTGTCTGGAGAGAAGCAATATTCCTGATCCAGTTTTCCCATGGATGACTGTTTGACAGAGCCATTGCCAATTTTAGCATTCACGTGTCAGATTCAGCAGATGTTTTGCAGATGTCAGACCCAGAAGAACGGCGAATTGGGTCCACATATTTCTAGGATGTGTATATATTTTTGTAAGATAAGAGACAACAAGATGGCCTTGGAGCAGAATCAACATCAACATTTAGGGGAATGAGTTACCAGGTATGCAGAGCTGAACTGTAATTTTCATAGACCATTACTTTTGTGTGTGTGTGTGTGTGTGTGTGTGTGTGTGTGTGTGTGGCACATGGGCCTCTCACTGTTGTGGCCTCTCACGTTGCGGAGCACAGGCTCCGGACACGCAGGCTCAGCGGTCATGGCTCACGGTCCCAGCCGCTCGGCGGCATGTGGGATCCTCCAGGACCGGGGCACGAACCCATGTCCCCTGCATCGGCAGGCGGACTCTCAAGCACTGCGCCACCAGGGAAGCCCCCATAGACCATTACTTTTAATGAGAGGACACAGATCTTAGTGATTAGGAGCTTTGTAGAAAATTAAATGACTAAACATTAAATAAAATCCTTTTACCCTCCTCCCATTGAGAGATGAGATCTAATTCCTCTCTCTCTTTGAATCTGGCCATAGTGTCTTACTTAACTAATAAAATATAATGAAAATGATGTTCTGGGATTTCTGAGGTTAGGGCATAAGAAGTGTTGCAGCTTCTGCCTAGGGCTCCTGGAACACTCACTCTCAGAATGGTCCATCTTGGAGCCAGGTGCCAGGCTGTCAGAAGCCCAGGCCAGCATCAGCTGCCAGCTGCTTGAGTGAGCCCTCCTGAACATCTTCCACAGCCAAGCTTTTGGATAACCGCAGCCCCAGCCAACATCTGGCAGCAAGTGTATGAGAAAGCCCAAGTGAGAACACCCAGCTGAGCTCAGTCCACCCATAAAGCCATGAGAAACAATGCATTGTTGTTGTAAGCCATTAACGTTTGGGTAGCTTGCTATGCAGTCACAGATAATTAGAATAGAATTTGGTACCCGGAAGTGGAGTGCTACTATGATAAAAACTTAAATTGTGCAGCATTGGCTTTGGGACCAAGCAGCAAGAAGCCAGGAAGTGCTTGAGGAAACTATGCCTGAAAATGGGAAGGAAAAGGAGGAAACTGTTACTGGAGGCTGGATAAAGGCATCCCTTATTTCGTAATGATGGATAATTTGGTACTCTGTTGTTTATGATAATGCAAACCACAGAAAATATACCTGTGACATAGCAGATTTGGCTAAGGAGACATCCAGATAGAATGTCAAAAGTGTCTACTGTTTTCTTTTAGGCAGGTATGGGCATAGAGAGATGAACTGGAAACTGAACTATTCGGTTTCAAGTAAACTTAGATGAAATATAAAGAAGCAGACTAGCTGGGTTTAGAAATAAAGCTGATTCTTATTCCCAGCCTCTCCAGTTGGAAAAATGTTCTCAAAGTAAGACAGGATATGAGGGTATTGATCATCTCAAAGGCATGGCTCTAAGATACTCGTTAAGCTTTTAGAAAGTTTTAGGAGTATGTCTCATAGACCTTCTCAACTAGACAGAAAAGTTTCAAAGGAATCTGATGGGCATTGTTCCACCCATCTGACTCTCAGCCCAAGGCAGAAAAGGGGCCTGTCTCAGAGAGATTTGCTGGTGTGTATTTTGACTAATGGTGTGTACTCAAAAGAGTCCTTAGGAAGCTCACAACAATTTAAGGGCATTATGAATGAGGAAGCACCATCAGCTGGGATGGAAAAAGACAGAGGTAGTTCAAAATGCAAAGAACTTGCTATGAGTAGGAAACAGGAGAAGAAGGCTACTAAGCTGCAAACATGGCCACCTCTTATGGAAAAGGAAGGATGATTCAGAGCCCAGAATTAATACCCCAGTGAATGGAGCCAAGAGTCTCAGAAAATCATTAGTGCTCAATTGGTAGTCCCAGAAGAGCTCCCGGCCCACAGCCAACAGTGACAGTCAGCTTATATGAGTTGTCATCTTGAACGTCCAGCCCAGTCGAGGCTTCAGATGACCGCAGCCATAGGAGAGAGCATCAGTGAAGACTTCCCACCTAAGCCCAGTCAGCCCACAGACCCATGAGAGGTAATGGTAAATTGTTTAAAGCCATTACATTTTAGAGGTGGTTTGCTATACAGCAATGGATAAACAGATAAGATTTCAACTCTCAAGTTCCTCATTTATTAGATATGGGAATGTGGACAAATCACCTGAAATCTCTGAACTTCATTTCCATCTCTGTAAAGTGAGAATCACAACAGGACTTACCTAATGAATTTGTTGGGGATTAAGAGAGATGAAGTATGAAAAGCAACAAGCACAGTGAGAGGGTCTTAGTGAATGGGTCAGTGGGTAGCTACTGTAGTTAGTAAATCAGTGTAAATCATGTGCTCTTGTGCAAAAGGTAGATAAGAGATTGGGGCATGTGGGAGGAATTCCTTTAAGAGTCTCGTCTCTTGCTAATGCCCTGAGAGTAAGATTAGGTCATTAACACCTTTGCATTGCTTTCTGTTTTTTCCCACAAGCCAAGAGGGCATTTTGAGTCACTGGAGAAATGTTCCAAAGAAAATCTGAGGTCAGAAGAAATAGTACCACTTGGCCTTTGAAAATGTGGCGGTTATGATCCCATAGATGGGTCTTACTACCAACATATGAGCTGAGCCGACCTGGGTCACAAAGGGCATAACGGGGGAGTTGAGAAGACCTGATCCTTGTCATAGTGAGATCTGTGGGCTTCCTGGCAGAGGAGGCCTCTAAAGTCCCCTGGGGCCTAGGATGGTGCTGTCGTCCAGTGTGTGTGCATGTATGTTGAGGGAAGGGTGGGAGTAGGGGGTGGCTGTTGGAATTCAGAGTGGGTGAGGGCAAGCGTAAAGAAGCTGGGCTCCAGCAGAGAGAGCTAAAGGAACATCGTACTGAGGTTCAGTGCATCACCATACTGATGTGCTCAGTCACCTTTTGGTCATTCATTCATTCATATAGTCATTTATGCATTCAACACCTATTCATGGCATATCTCTATGCACCAGACTGGGTGGTATGCTCTGGAGACCCATGATGCATAAGAGACAGTCCCTCCCCAAGAGGTCATAATCTAGTGGGGGAGACAGATGAGTAAACAGGAAGTATAACCAGAGGGTCAGTACCACAGGAGAGGTGATGTGAGAACACAGAAGAGGGGCCCCTGGTCTTGGAATCAAATCTGTTACACCTGTGACAAAGCTCTGAGAGGACCATCAAGTAGGGCATGAGCTGTGTCTGGAAGAAAGGACAGGCTCAGCACAGACAAAGAATGAATTTCAGGCAGAGTCTACAAACAGGCCAGAGGCGCCAAAGGACAAGCCACCCCTGACCTCCTGGGGGCCATAGCCTGGCCCCTCTGAGGCTCAGCTCCTGGAATCTGGTGGGTTTGTTCCAAGCCTCCCAGGGGACCTGCAGAGAGGGAACATCTCTCTCAGGCACAGATGGAAAGCAAAGCATCTCAAGTATGTCTTCGTTTTGGCTCCAAAGACAACTTCTGTGTGGGCAAATCTTTTTCTTCGTGTGTTCTCTTACTATTTACTGTCCATGCTTTAAAACATTAAAAAAACAAAAAGCTAAAATAAACTTCCACAGAGTTCAAAATGGCAGACTGTGGTTAGAGCCAATGTCCTTTCCCTTCCAACGTTGGCTTGTCAGCCAAGTGATGTTATACATACTTGGTGAGGCTGGGCTTCCCCACCCCCCTCTTCTCCTTCCTGTCACCTCCCCCAGTTCCCACCCACGTGAGGTTCTCACGAGCATCAGCTGTGGTCAAAAACTACGACCCGGGGCGAAGTCTACCCTGAACTCTCTTCGGGGCTTGGCTGAGGGACTTTACTTGTATCTGTATTTGGAAGTTGAATTGCCCACATGGGATCGGGGCCCAAGATGACATTTTTGTCAGTGACGGTGTAGAACTCTCTCCTTCTTTACCCAATTGATTATCAAGAATCGATTCCTCCCTGGAGTAATAACGCAATGTGGGCAGCAGCCATGGCCAAGCACAATCCGAGTGTAATGTTCATGAGCCTCAGTTGGTAAGGGTCCCAGTCCTGGTCTGGGAGCTCCTGCAGGGCAGGAACCAGACCTTCATTCTCCATTTTCCAGCACCCAACAGGCTCTCTGACATCTGGAAGGGGTCAGGAGTGTTTGTGGAATTCAACCCGGCTATCACCCAGGCAGACAACAGCTCTAAGATTCACCATATTATCAGGACTCTTCTACAGTCAAAGAATAATAATGGTAATGGTAATAATCATTTAAAAATGAATACCATTTAATGAGCCCTAACACCCTGTCAGCTATGAGGACAAGTACTTTCCATGCATGACCTCATTTGAGACTCAGAAGCTCTGGTGTGTAAGTGTCATCCCCCTCACTTGGTAGATGAAGAAATGGAATCTCAGAGTTGAAGCAACTTGCAATAGCCTGGTTGATGGGGCCTGAACAAGAATGTAGGATGGTCAGTTTTGAAGACTGATTCTTATCCATGACATTTTGTTGTGGATCCTGGGCTAAGACTACTAGAGAGTGTCCCCGGTATCAGAGGACAAATCGATGCTTGGGGGTGGGGTGTGGTTCCTGTCAGGTGTCACCTTTGTCTAGGGTATACCTCCAACTCTCTCCCTAGGGAAGCAGGAGCCAGGCATATGCAGTGAGAGGATGGGTTTTGGTGCCCAAGCAGCGAAGAGATAAACACCATCCTAATACCCACTTAAAATAAGCAAACTAGCCCCAGAGCTCACATGGACAGAGCAGGGGGCTGAGGGATTTGTTAGGTCTGTTTATTTCAGTTTATATTTGACCTTGCACTACATTTGCCAAGCAACTCCCAGTGAATGCAGAAACCTTTCTCCTGCCTCGGGAACATTTCCATACAAACAGAAACATTGCACAGATGACAAATATTAAGACATACTCTCTAGCTCGCCTTGCTGTATTACTTAAAACAATTACTGTATGATTTTGCTTTCACATAGCCATGGAAACCCTGCTGAAAGGATCTAATACAATTTATTGTGTGAAGCTTAAGAAGTAATCTGTTTCCCTAGTGCTGGAAACCAAAGCAAGCCAATTCCTCCCGCTTCCGTACAAGGTGTGATGGATGCAGGATTGTGGACCTGTGATCTCACACAGCAGGTGACCGAGCTTTCTGGGAAAGTGTTCTGGAGATAAGTGGACCTGCTTCCCTTAGATGTATGGGAAAACAAAGCCAGTGCCAAAGGAATGATAATCCCCTTTGATGTACCTGGAGCTGATTTACTTTTTCAGAAAGGGAGGCACAGCTCTGTGTGGCAGGACCACAAAGCTTTGTATTAAGCACAACAGAGAAAGTTTCCCTGCCAGGTCACCTGAGGAGCCTCTCATTCACAGGATCCTCTTACAGGCATCTCAGGCCACAGTGATGGGACCCATGAAGGAGGGTAGCTTGACACCTGGGTCTGACGAAAGGGTGGGTTCACTTCAGAGCCTCTTGATACCTATGGCGTGGTTCTCAATACCGGCTGCTTAGACGCCCCCTGAGGGGCTTGCAGAAATACCGACTCTTAAGCCCCAGACCTTACTGATTAGATTAGAACCTGTTAGGCTGGGATAGGCACAGGTTTTTTTTTTTTTTTTTTAAGATGTTGGGGGTAGGAGTTTATTAATTAATTAATTTATTTTTGGCTGTGTTGGGTCTTCGTTTCTGTGCGAGGGCTTTCTCTAGTTGCGGCAAGCGGGGGCCACTCTTCATCGCGGTGCGCGGGCCTCTCACTATTGCGGCCTCTCTTGTTGCGGAGCACAGGCTCCAGACGCGCAGGCTCAGTAGTTGTGGCTCACGGGCCTAGTTGCTCCGTGGCATGTGGGATCCTCCCAGACCAGGGCTCGAACCCGTGTACCCCTGCATTAGCAGGCAGATTCTCAACCACTGCGCCACCAGGGAAGCCCAAGCACAGCTACTTTTAAAAAGCCCACCAGGTGATCTGAATGTGCATCCAGGGTTGCAAACCACTGCCCCAGGCCTTGATCTTTTTTAGGCTGAACTCTTTTATGCTTACCTTCTGGTTTCCAGAAAGAGATGCTGTGCCTGATGATCTGTAAACCTAAAAATCCTGTTTTCGCACAAATCTGCAGTCTCTGCAGTTCAATTCTTTATCCCTAGTTTCAGTGGATGGTGGGGAGAACATAGACTGTGGCAGAAGCTGGGGAAGCTGGGCTTCTCTGAACTGTTTTTGCAACTTCCTGGACATTTCAAAATAAAACATTAAGCAAAATTGCAGCTGAAGACTTGGGTTCAAATTCTGGATTTGTTACTTAGTAGGTATGGGACTCAGGGAAATGACTTATCTCCTCTGGCCTTTTCCTTTGGGAGATGAGGGTGATTATATCTGTTTATTGTATGACCAAGGGAGATAATAAAAGTGGAAAACCTAGATGTTAGCTGGAGTCCCTTAAGGGCTAGATGAGATTGTTCAAACCCTCAACCTGCAGGTAGTGGAACATCTAATTATTTTCTCAAGAGTCATGGAGGGCTTCCCTGGTAGTGCAGTGGTTGAGAGTCTATCTGTCGATGCAGGGGACACGGGTTCGTGCCCCGGTCCCGGAAGATCCCACATGCCGTGGAGCGGCTGGGCCGGTGAGCCATGGCCGCTGGGCCTGCGCGTCCAGAGCCTGTGCTCCGCAACGGGAGAGGCCACAACAGTGAGAGGCCCGTGTACCAAAAAAAAAAAAAAAAAAAAAAAAGAGTCATGGAAATTTCTGAGCAGCTCACAGCCTTGTGGCCACCTTATGCTGTGAGCTCCTGCTGCCACTAAACTAGTCATTTCAGCCACTGTCTCACTGCCCACTTGGTTTGTTCAACCCAAATGTACAACTCAGTCATTTCCCTTTCCTTCCCCCAAACAAATCTCTCACACAGAGTGCAGGTGACTTTACTGGAAGTTGGGGAGGATTAAGGGAATTCCACTGTGGCATCAGAAATGACGTGCAACACAGTGCCATGCAATCCTGTTTCTCAAGTTTCTGGCCACCTCCACACTGCTTAGTCCTCACCTCTTCTGCTTCCATCTTCCCTCCTGTCTTTTCCCTTTATCCCTAAGTTCCTGCACATTTTTAACGTGGAACATTTAGCCATCTCGTTTGTTTCCTTGGACATTCATCTTTCCTCCAGACGTCTTATTACCGGCCCCTCCAAAGTTCCACGGAGCTTCAGTAGGTCAACAGAGCCAGCCCCTGACTGTCCAGGCGTGATAATATCAGCAGGACCATGCTTTCAGCTCAGGGTCAAGATCACGGTCCGCAGCTCCCTCCCACCCTCCACAGTCTCACCACCAGCCCTGTGAAAGCCCAGGTGTCAGAAGTGGGAAGGGGTTTAACTCAAACTTTCTCTTCTTTTTAGGTTTAGATTTGAAGACCACACTCTGGGCATTGGGGATCCAAAAATCCAGCCTTTGGGGGGAATTTAAAAAAGGGTTTATAGAGGTTTCTTGTATCATGAATAAAGAATGACTTTTTTTTTTCTTTTTTTTTTTTTGCGGTACACGGGCCTCTCACTGCTGTGGCCTCTCCGTTGCAGAGCACAGGCTCCGGACACGCGGGCTCAGCAGCCATGGCTCATGGGCCCAGCCGCTCCACGGCATGTGGGATCTTCCTGGACTGGGGCACGAACCCATGTCCCCTGCATCGGCAGGGGGACTCTCAACCACTGAGCCACCAGGGAAGCCCCAAGAATGACATTTTGAGGGATATAAATGAGTCAGAAACCCAAGACTGATATTTCCTCTGAAATATACAAGTTTATAAAAACTGAAGTAAAATGCACCAGACAAAGCGCCTCCTACCAAACCCCACATATTCAATGGGAATTTGGAGCTGGTTTGCTGCCCACAGACCTCCTACCAACAAGCCCACCTGGGAGGGCCTGGGCCCCGGAGACCAGGAGGGGCCGGTGCTCTGCAAACCTTCCCCCATTTGTCTTCTTTCCGGGGCTGATGACAGGAAATTTAGAGTTTTTAAGCAGATAACTGAAAGACAGAAGCGATCCAGTTGGTTCCCACTGCCTAGGAATAGTTCCAGAAGCCTCCTGTTCCTCCCCTCCCTTGCGGATGTTTCTCTGCGACCTGCCAAACCCAGGGTGGCCTTGCAAGAAGGTGTCTCTGAGAATCATTTCCTCAGGCAGGGTTGATCAGCCTCCTTGCGTGCTGCCCTGGGATGCTGTTGGTACCTCCATCAGAATAGACTTCCCTCTAGTTGAACATTGGGTCTCCCACTTACCCCACCCCTTACCCTATCTCGTGAGTTCCTCCAAGACAGGAAACACACGCTTTCTAACACATAACGCAGCCCTGGTGCACAGAAGGCATTTATAAATGCTTGCTCCAAGAATCAGTGAATGAGCAAGGGCTCACCACACAATAGTGCTGAGTTTGCTAGTGTTATTTATTTTAATATCATGCAAAATACAGAGCGGGCGTTACCTTCTGCTCCTAATGCTTTTGTGATTGGCTAATCAACAAGTTATAGCTAAAGATAACTGCATCCTAAGAAGCAGGTGAGGGGGAAGCAATGGTGACCGCATTCTTGAAGAGGTTTATAATCAACTGCAAATAATAATGCTACATCACATCGTTAGAACCATTCTTTAGAGCTCAGCCATTCTTTAGAGCTTATAAAGTGCTTTGCTTAACTTAAAAATATTCTAGCAAGGATAAAGAACAGCACATTGTATAAGCACTTGTGTAATTACCAGCTAGCCTGTGATAGGGAAGGATTAAAATTCAGATCTTTAGGACTTCAGGCTCTGCTGTCATATACTTTCCTTGCAATAATTCATTTCTGGAGAAAGAAGCTAAATCCTCCTAGCGGGCAGAGATGCGTCTCTTAGCAGCAGAAGGTAGGGCTCGGTTCTCAGCTGCCCTGATGTCCTTCTTCCTCTGGGGTCCTCTGAACCTGGCCTGTGGCTTATCTGGACCTCTTAGCTTCCAGGTCCGTGCCAGCACTGGGGATGGAGGTGGACAACGGGCTGCTGTGGAGACACTTGTTGAGCCTCAATGCTCATGCTTACTCAGTGCCATTGGATTGAGACAGAATGGCTTCATCATACTTCATAGAAAGTCAGTCCATACACATTTATTGAGTACCTTCTGTGTGCCAGCAGTGTTCTAGTTGCTGAGGATTCTGAGGTGAACAGGCGAGTCATGGTCCCTATCTTGATGGTCTAGTGGAGAAGACGGTCATTTAACAAATAAATGTTTATAAATGTGCAAATTGCTGTGAAGGAGAAGCACAGTGCAAATCAAAGGTATCATGGAACTAGTGGAGGAGGTTGAGAACAAGGTCACCATGTGCTTTGTTGCTGTGCAAACTGTACTCTATGTGAATGGCGCCTGCTGGAGTTGTGTATTCTATAACCTGTCTGGTCAAAACAGTAGTCTTGGCTGATAGGGAAGCAATAACATGTCAACTGCAAGGGATGTAAAAGATTGACTTGGTGAAAAAAGGAGGAAGAGCCTCCCAGAAAGAGGGCTTGACATATGCAAAAGCCTTGAGACAGAAAGGAGCTGAGCATGACCAAAGGATGGAGGGAGACCCACGTGATTACAGCCAAGAGCACGAGGGACAGAGTGGTGGGCACTGTGCCTGGAGGAGGAGGATCAGGCCTGAGAGGCCATTGCAGGGAGTTTGCAGGCTATTCTCTTTTTTAAATTGAAGTGTAGTGGATTTACAACCCTGTGTTAGTTTCAGGTGTACAGCAAAGTGATTCACTCATACATGTATATGTATATATCTCTATTCTTTTTTTCAATTATTTTCCATATAGGTTATTACAAGATATTAAATATAGTTCCCTGGGCTACATAGTAAACCCTTGTTGTTTATCTGCATGCTCATTCTAATGGCGATGGGAAAACATTTAAAACTGAGAATGACATGATCTATGTCATTTTGGCTGCCACTGGGGGAAGGATAGGGGAGGGGGCAGCAAGATTGGAGGTGTAGCCTGCTCAGTGTCAGAGTCGATTTGCAAAGTGCCTGGTGCGCATTGGGTGCACAATAAACCTTGGCTTCCTTTTCCTTCTCTCTTACAATTGTGACGTGCTTTGCAATTCCCAAAGCACTTGCAATTCATTATCTGCTTTGATCTGCATAACAGCCCTAGGAGGTGATGTGGGTATTTTCACCCCACTTCACACCTGCAGTAACTGAGAATTAGAAGGGCAAAATGACTTTCCTAAGATCCAACAGCCAGTACCTCCTGGAGCTGGTTCTGACATCAAATCAGGGAACGTAACTAATGCCCAATTCTACCACATCATGCAAAGCCCAAACTAAATCATGTAATTACCTAATTTTCCAAACACGAGAAGTAATTTAAAATTTTCAGGAGTCATGATTTGCAAATAGAAAAAAAAAGAAAGAAAGAAGAATACCATTGAAAGAGACAGTATTTTTCCCTAAGAACAGTGTGGGCCATCCAAACTTCAGATTAACTAAGAAGAATGTATTTCATTGGAGTCACAATGGCTCTCTCTTCTTTTCATCTTTATTTACCCTAGAGTGGCCCACTAAAAACGATCCAGTGTGCTCTGAGTCTCAGAAGATATATTTTTCTCATTAATCACCAAACAGGGGTTAAGACATAAACAAACCAACATTATTTATACTGAATAAGGCAAACATTCCTTGCAAAGACTTTTGTTTCCTCTGGGAACACAGGCTACCTGAGCCATGGCCACCAAAATATGTATTTTCTTTCCCTTTTAAGGAAATGCCACCTCATTGCCAAGCCTCAAACACAACAGCCCAAGTGGAAGGAGATGTTTCAAATAGAGCAGGAGGGGAACTCAGATTCAAAAGCCTTTCAGTCCTCTGGCACTAGGGACTCCATCTGAAACTGTCTGTGGATAGGGTTTAATGTTCTGAAAATCTCCTACTGAAAAGAGATTTTCGTCACAATTACATTATAATGTTTTCCCCCAAGATCCTTCCTTGTCTGGGAGCCAACAGCTGAAACCTTGAACCAGTGGTTCCCAGACCTCATTTCCAATGGCCTCATTAAAAAGGCGGCAGGCACGCAGGAGGATCAGGCTTATCTTTCCTTTGTTCCTGACTCTGGGGAACACCAGATAAGTGGGGAGTTTGGGGCTTGAAGACTATACTATGCGACTGGCCCTCTTCCTTTTTTTTGGCGAGAGTTTTTCAGAATTAATTCACTTGGATTTGTTGTTTTGCTAGCATCTCTATGGAAATTACTGATCCAAAATATTACAAGCACAGTCCCCATGAAAGCAATAAAACTTAGACGTGGACCAATTTGGCCCTGTGGGAAACAGAGAATGGTAAACATGAAGAACGGGGTTTTTCAGTGAGCTAGGGTTGAGGCGGAGGGATGGAAGGTGCCAGAACTCACAGGGACCATGGCCCCAAGTCATGGTCAGTGGAAGGTTTGGGCTTGGGCACTCAGGAGAGACTGCCTGGGGGGATGCAAGGCTGCCAGTGTGCCCTCCTTGACCTGGCTCCGCTGCTACCACTAGGGACCCTGCTCCCTTTCCCAGGGGCCCCTGCCCAGACATGGAAGGAGGGGTGCTGCATCCGCTGGGTCAGACTTCAGTTCTGGGAGGACACTCAGTGGGGCCACCTGGCTGTGGTTGTCACACAGAAGCAGCAGCAGAGGTGGCACCTGGGGCAGTTGCAGGGTCTGTTGCAGGCATCCTGGGTCTCTCCCCATATGACCCCCATCTCCTCCTGTGTACTTTTCCCTCTCCTGGTGGCACTTGGTGATGCCGTTAGAATTTACCACACCTGCTGAGGATTATCTGTGCCTCTTTTTTTTTTTTTCATCCTTTATGGTTCCTTGATTGCAAGCAACAGAAAATGACTCTGATTAATGGGGGCTGGGTGTGGGGATTATTGGGAGGTAGATCAGGCACTCAGAATGAACAGGACTGTTGGAGCACCAGGCTAGCAAAGACACGGGAGGCCAGGCGACCTTGAGAGGGGCGGGAGAGGGAAGCCAGGGAGTCACGTTTTATCAGGACTGTGTACTTGGGATGCCACTACAAGGGCAGAGGGACCATATCATGGATTCTTGGGACACTCACTCAAGACTCAGAAATGGGGGAAAGCATCCGTTTCCTGAGCTTAGTCCTGCCTGGCCCCTGTGGCATTGGGCACCGAGGAAGGAGCATCTGATTTCTCTATTTTCTCTATTCGGAGGGGAGGCAAGTGGATTTACACTCCCACCTTTCCCCAAACCAGAAGGAAATCAGGGTGCTGTTAGGAAAGGTGCATGGATGCTGAGTGGGCGCGGAGGGTGGGAGAACAAGCTTCACTACACTTTCTCAGCCTCTCCCATGGGACGGCAAGCCATTCCAGGCAGAGGACAAGGTGTTGTTTTTCTTCTCCTTGCATCCCCAGGGCAGAGTTCCCTGTTTAATGCCAACGTTCCCAAGCAGGGGCCAGACCTCTGACAGGGGGCTCGGGTGGGCTTGCAGTTGCAGGGTCAATGTTGGGAAGGGCGAGGCTCTCAGAGAGGATGGAGAGGTGTCCACGGCTTCCCCTCCAGAGTAACTGCTGGCTGTGAACCCTCTTCTCTGCAGGAGCTTCGGAAACTGGGGTCAGAAGCCTCTGGGAAGGGAGGATTCTCTCCCAAGTCCCGGGGTTGCCCATCCCAACTACGCGGCGAACCTCCAGGAGCCTGTGAAAGGCGGGAGTGTGGGCAGTTGAGAACTTGGGAAGAGAAAGCACACGTTCTCTGCCTCTCCCTGGGGACCCCTTGCTGTCTCGGTGGCAGTGATGGCTGCCTTCGCCCCTTCCCCTCTTCCCCTCCCCGGAGCTAACACCCTGGACAGCATCTATGTATTTCTGAAGCAATTAGAAAAAAATGTAGCACCTTATAATGGTTGGTGATTGAGTTACAATTTTAACGCAGGAGGAGAATGATGAGAAAAGCATTGGCTAACTGGGAAGCAGTAAATGGGAGGGAAGGGGCTGCTGTTTAAGTAACAAACTTCTGAAATTATTAGACTCTATGTTTATGTAGATTTTATTTTAGAAAATAAATGTTAAAAAAAAAGCTCATCAGCTCTGTTGCTGGGAAAGCCACAGCATCTCCCTGGGCCCTGTTTCCTCTTCTCTAAAATGGCAGGGGCAGGGGGTGAGCTCCAAGTGTGTCCATGCTCCCCAGGCCATCATGCCAGGTGGGCGGTTCCACTGCTCGGCTAGGATGCACAGGCACCTCATTTATTTGGGGCTGCATTCAGAATGGAAAGGCACAGCTGGTCTCCTAGGTGACTGCCATGCACCACCATGGTAATCTACTTCTTGTGCCTGTTCTCCCCTGTAAAGGGCTCTAGCCAGAGATCCCAGAGGCGCTGCGGAGCAGAGAGAAGCCGGGAATTTTAATATGCATGTGGTGACATTTAAGGCCATGTCAGCATCTCCAAGCAGAGCTGGCACAGACTTATAGGTGACAAGAGGATGCCTTTGGCTCACGTTCTGCTTAAAAACAAAATGGAAATCCACCAGGAATCCAAAATATCCTTCAGTGGAGAAGGAGGGATACCTGGTACAAGTGAGGTGTTGGGTGGGTCTGAAGGAAGAGCAATTTCTACTGGTACTCATCTTGGGGAGTCGAGTATTAGCCTATTAAAGACCCCTGGCAGTTTTGACAGAAAGAAAAAAGTTTAACTTTTTATAACCTAGCACCCTCGAAACTTATTTGATCATGAAATATTTTCTTTTCACAGAATACTCATTAATTGCTGGCAACTTTGCAATATCTATTTCCACATATACTTTTTTTTTTTTTTTTGCGGTACACGGGCCTCTCACTATCATGGCCTCTCCCGTTGTGGGGCACAGGCTCCGGACGCGCAGGCTCAGCAGCCATGGCTCACGGGCCCAGCCGCTCTGCGGCATGTGGGATCTTCCCGGACCAGGGCACGAACCCATGTCCCCTGCATCGGAAGGCAGACTCTCAATCACTGTGCCACCAGGGAAGCCCCACATATACTTTTGTATAGGATGGGAACTGACCATAGGCTTGAGACAGGTGGGCAGCTTGCAAAGAAATGACTCAATCAGGTCAGTGCATACCCTGGACCAGGTACTACACTGGGTATAAAAAAGATAAATTAGTAAAAATCCATGGTTTCTTTCTTTAAGGAGCTTGTAGTCTTTTTATTTTTAAATTTTATTGAAGTATAGTTGATTTACATTGTTGTGTGTAATTTCTGCTGTACAGCAAAGTGACTCAGTTATACATATATATATATTCTTTTTCATATTCTTTTCCATTATGGTTTATCACAGGATATTGAATATAGTTCCCTGTGCTACACAGTAGGACCTTGTTGTTTATCCATCCTGTATATAATAGTTTATATCTGCTAACCCCAATCTCCCAGTCCTTCCCTCTCTCAGCCTGCCCTCCCCCTTGGCAACTCCAAGTGTGTTCTCTATATTTATGTGTTTGTTTTCATTTTGTAGATATGTTCATTTATGTTGTGTTTTAGATTCCACATATAAGTGATATCGTATGGCATTTTTCTTTCCCTTTCTGACTTATTTCACTTAGTATGATAATTCTAGGTCCATCCATGTCACTGAAAATGACATTATTTTGTTCTTTTTAATGTCTGAGTAATATATATATATATATATACACACATTGGCTATTGTAAATAGTGCTGCTGTGAATATGGGGTGCATGTATCTCTTTGAATTATAGTTTTCTCTGGGTATATGCCTAGGAGTGGGATTGCTGGATCATACGGTAGCTCTATTTTTAGTTTTTTGAGGAACCTTCCTACTGTTCTCCACAGTGGCTGTATCAATTTACATTCCACCAACAGTGTAAGAGGGTTTCCTTTTAGGAGCTTGTGGTCTAATAGCAGGAAAGAGACACTTGAAGAATGACATAAACCTGCCTTAAGTTATGGAGAGAAGTGTGTCCCCATGTTATGGACAAAATATTTGTGTCCCCACCAATGCATACGTTGAAACCCTATCTCCCAATGTGATGGAATTAGGAGGTGGGGTTTTTGGAGATGAGGTCAGGAGAGAGGAGTCCTCCTGAAGGAGACTGGTACCTTTGTAAGGGTCCCCAGACAGCCTGCTTTTCTCGGCTCTCTGCCATGTAAGGATACCATGAGAAGTTGGAAGTCTACCACCTGGAAGACGGCTCTCACCAGAACTCAACCTTGTTGGCACACCCATCTCAGGCTTCCAGCCTCCAGAACTGTGAGAAAATAAACGTCTGTTGTTTATAAACTACCCAGTCTACAGTGCTTGAAGTGACTGAGGCACCCCCAAAATTCATGTTGAAGCCCTAACTCCCAGTGTGACTGTATTTGGAGGAAATTAAAGATAAATGAGGAGGGGGCCCTAATCTGATAGGACTATGGTCTTCTAAGAGGAGGAGGAGGAGAGAGAGATCTCCCTCTCTGCACACTGAGGAAAGGCCAGGTGAGAACAAAGTGAGAAGGCGGCCATCTACAAGCCCAGAAGAGAGGCCTCACCAACAAACCCAACTCTGCTGGAACCCTGATCTCAGACTTTCCACCTACAGAATTGTGAGATAGATAGTAAAATTTTATTGTTTAAGCCACCCAGTCTATGGCATTTTATTATAGTAGCCCGAGCTGACTAGTACAAGTATGGTATGAGTTTGGGCAGGAATAGAGGAGCTGAAATCAAAAGAGGGCACAGTCACAGAAGTGACAGAAATGACAGCCAGGGTGGACTGTGCTGGCTCCTTCCAGTACACCGTCCTTGCCATGGACTCTCTGTGGACAGTCACAGAAGTGTCCGAAATGACAGCCAGGGTGGACTGTGCTGGCTCCTTCCAGTACACCGTCCTTGCCATGGACTCTCTGTGGACAGCCACAGAAGTGTCAGAAATGACAGCCAGGGTGGACTGTGCTGGCTCCTTCCAGTACACCGTCCTTGCCATGGACTCTCTGTGGACAGCCACAGAAGTGTCCGAAATGACAGCCAGGGTGGACTCTGCTGCCTCCTTCCAGTACACTGTCCTTGCCATGGACTCTCTGTGGACAGCCACAGAAGTGTCCGAAATGACAGCCAGGGTGGACTGTGCTGGCTCCTTCCAGTACACCGTCCTTGCCATGGACTCTCTGTGGACAGCCACAGAAGTGTCTGAAATGACAGCCAGGGTGGACTGTGCTGGCTCCTTCCAGTACACCGTCCTTGCCATGGACTCTCTGTGGACAGCCACAGAAGTGTCCGAAATGACAGCCAGGGTGGACTGTGCTGGCTCTTTCCAGTACACCGTCCTTGCCATGGACTCTCTGTGGACAGCCACAGAAGTGCCAGAAATGACAGCCAGGGTGGACTGTACTGGCTCCTTCCAGTACACCGTCCTTGCCATGGACTCTCTGTGGACAGTCACAGAAGTGCTAGAAATGACAGCCAGGGTGGACTGTTCTGGCTCCTTCCAGTACACCGTCCTTGCCATGGATTCTCTGTGGACAGCCACAGAAGTGTCAGAAATGACAGCCAGGGTGGACTGTGCTGGCTCCTTCCAGTACACCGTCCTTGCCATGGATTCTCTGTGGACAGCCACAGAAGTGTCTGAAATGACAGCCAGGGTGGACTGTGCTGGCTCCTTCCAGTACACCGTCCTTGCCATGGATTCTCTGTGGACAGCCACAGAAGTGTCCGAATTGACAGCCGGGGTGGACTGTGCTGGCTCCTTCCAGTACACTGTCCTTGCCATGGTCTCTCTGTGGACAGCCAGAGAAGTGTCAGAAATGACAGCCAGGGTGGACTGTGCTGGCTCTTTCCAGTACACCGTCCTTGCCATGGACTCTCTGTGGACAGCCACAGAAGTGTCAGAAATGACAGCCAGGGTGGACTCTGCTGCCTCCTTCCAGTACACCGTCCTTGCCATGGACTCTCTGTGGACATTTGGAAGCCAAGTCAGGTCTCTGGACCTCAGCTTCATCCTCTGATAGGTCTAGATGGCTTTAATGTTTTGTAATTATTTGGCCCTTGTATTTGTTTCCTAGGGATGCCACAAATGTGGTGGCTTAAAGCAATGGAAATTTATTGACTTGCAGTTCTAGAAATCAAGGTGTCGCCAGGGCCATGCTGTCTCTGAGACTGTGGGTAGAATCCTTCCTGGCCTTTCCTAGTGCCTAGTGGCTATCAATAGTCTTTGAAGTTCCTTGCCTTGTACCTCATCACTCCAATCCTGCCTCCGACTTCACATGGCCTTCTTTTCTGTGTGTGTATCTGTGTCTTCAATTCTCCTTGTCCTTATAAGGTCACCAGTCGTTGACTTTATTTAGGGCTCACCCTAATCTTAATGACATTGACTTGATCACATCTGCAAAAACCTTATCTCCAAATAAGGCCACATTCACAGGTACTGGCAG
Organism: Mesoplodon bidens; assembly: GCF_964165515.1. NCBI lineage: Eukaryota > Metazoa > Chordata > Mammalia > Artiodactyla > Ziphiidae > Mesoplodon > Mesoplodon bidens. The sequence continues at coordinate 40,747,443 of NC_138173.1, read as the reverse complement.
TTAGCACTTCAACATATCTTTCTGGGGGACACATGCAGTCCACTACAGCCATCCATAGGTAGATGAGATCAATTTGCCCAAAGCTTGTTGAACAAGTTTTAGACCATGTCATAAAGCAAAAAAGATTGATCCAGATTGGCCATGCTTGGAAACAATTTTAAGCTGGAAAGCATGGCATGGGCTCCTTCCTAGTGTCCCTGCTGTTGGTCTCACACTTCTGTCCATTCTCTACTGTGCTCTGAGAATGACTATAATGAAATACAAATCTAATCATGCCATCTCCCCATCCAGAATTCTCAGGGGCTCTCCCTTTCTTAAACCACAAACACTACTCCATCGTAGACCATGCTAGACCTCATGATGTGGCCACTGCCCAGCGCAGTGTGGGTTAGTGTCCTTGCTCCTCCAACTCAGTAGAGAACTGGGATGTCAGAAGACACAGTCAGGTGGAGAGGGGGTAGCAGTCACCCCCAAAACTCCGCAGTTGAGGCTGCAGAGGAGAGATGAGATGGGGGCTTCGGTTCAGCGGAGGCTTCCCCAGGAAGGGGCAAAGAGGAATGCAGTGGGGCTTCTGCCAGAAGAATCTCAAAAGTGACCAGTGGATGCCTAAGGAGTTGTGTGGGATGAGAGTCTTGTCAGCAGGGTTTGTATGGCACTCCATCCCTGCCAAGTCTAGAGGGAGCTGGATTGGAGCTGTGGTCATTAAAATAGACAACCGCCTTACCACGGGTGTCAGCTAAGAGGTGCCCTCCCCCTCCCTCCTCCCTGCCTGACACCAGGTGAGTGCCTGGAAGACACATCAAAGAGAGGGTGATGAGAAAGCAGATTCTCTGCCCATGGCCCCAAACTATAGGAGCCACACATCAAGTCAGCACTGGAGGGCCAGCTGGAGAAGAACTTGGAAATAGACATGAGCTGCCACTTTAAAAATAGATAGCCTCAATGAACATTTTGGTACATGACTCTTTTTGAATTATGGTTTTCTCAGGGTATATGCCCAGTAGTGGGATTGCTGGGTCATATGGTAGTTCTATTTGTAGTTTTTTAAGGAACCTCCATACTGTTCTCCATAGTGGCTGTACCAATTCACATTCCCACCATTAAACTCCAATAAAGTTGTAAAAAAAAAAAAAAGAGGCAAGGGTTAGAATCTCCCCTAAAGCATCTGTAGGGAGAGCAGCCTTGCTGACACCTTGATATCAGACTTCTGGCTTCTACAACTGTGAGATAGTAAATTTCTATTGTGTTAAGCCTCCAAAAAAAAAAAAAAAACAAGATAGCCTCAAGTCCTGCTGGAGGGAATAAACAACGGAATGCCTAAAAGTAGCAGAGTGTAGTTGCCTGCAGTTACTGAAGAAAGAATATCATGTGATGTTTATGCCTGCCTAGCAAGTTAAGAACTCTTCAATAATCTTTTTTGATGAGGAAACTGAGGCAAAAAGATGTTAAGCAGCTATCACATTCAGTTCTGAGGAAAATTAAATCATGCACGGTTCTTGGCATATGACTAAGTGCGCTGCAGAGCTCAGCGTTTATTATGTCAAACAGAGAGAAACATGGCCTGGAACAGCAGATGCTCAGCTTGGTAATGCCTCCATGCTGTCAGTTGTCATCAGCATTGCAATTCTTGCTTCCCATGTCTGCCTGCCTGCTTGACTGTTTGTACTGTGCCTGGCACATAAATGATGAATGAGTGAATAAATAATCAATAAATGGAGTTAATATATTGAATGGTATTCCTTTTTCAAATTTCAGGAGTTAAGAGAAGACATGATGGGTAGGTAGGTTTAGCTAAAATTGTTGGAATGCTGAGTAAAGATGGTGATAGACTTGGGATTTGGAATACTGTCTTTGAGATGTGGGTGGTAATAAACTCGGGTTTGTGAGAGAATAGGTGAGAATGGGCTGACACCTTTAACCCATGCTTGACCAGTAATGTAGGGTTGGGGGGAGAGGGTTGTCTCTCTGATTTCTAGGGAGTCCTGGGCAGCCTGTATTCTATAGTGGCCAGTGACAATGTGAAGGAAAAGCTTGTCATTATGTTCATTATATCAAGTGGCTGTACATTAGGCTCAGTCTTTAAGAGATCAATCTTACATGGAAGAAAGCATTCCCTGTGAGCCAGTTCTGCTGCAATAACTAAAACAAAACAAAACAAAACAAAACTAGCGGGAACCCAGCGTAGGAAGGTAAAATCCTGACTAACAAGGCAGTGCTGGCCCCATTTACAGAAATTCAGCAAAGTGCTGTGCTTACTTAGAGTTTTAGAGAGACGTTCTCCCAATTCCAGAACAAGAAGTTATTCCCAGGCAATTACTCTTGGAAGAGAAGCAAGATCCTTCTGCTGGAAACTGAGTTTCCCAGGCTCCATGAGATGAAGGGTGAGGGATGTGAACTGGTCTGTCCCCAGCACTTCAGAGTCTGGCACATGGTAGCTGCTAGATAAAGATGTGTGGATTCAAAAGGAATTGGATCTGGCATTCTAGGAAGAAAATAGCTGACCCATGTAGGGTGGAGCTCACCGGCTTATCTTCTTAAATGGCTAAATAAGCGGCAGTTCGAGACCGGGACCACACAGAGTTGAGAGGACCTAGTTCACACTGCAGGAGATGTGGCCACCAGCCTCAAGACTCGGTTTCAGAAGATTTTAATAATCAGCTCTTTCATAAGGTGAAGGACCTACATCTGCTGATCTCCTCTCTGCCCCTTTGATTTAAAAAAGAACCAACTATGTTTATGTAGCACCTCCAGTATACCAAGGTCTGTGGTAGGCTCTGGATTTGCTTTCTAGTCTGGGAGGCAGACATATAAACAAAAAAGCAGAGATAAAGGATGCTCAAAGAACTGTGGTGATTTTCCTCTTCAACATCCGGGGAGGCAATCCTTGGTCGCTCAGGACACAGCCTCACTGCCGAGATGCTTCCCTGCATCCCACCTCAATGACTTGCTCCCTTGGCCATACTGTTTGTATGGCGCTATAGAAAACAAGTGCACAATAGCTGAAATCTTGTTTTCAAGTATCTTATTCAGACCACTACCTCGTTTACTGCCCCAACAACCTTGACTCCATGGGGACTGCCAGCCCGTGGACCCAGCCAACTTCTCAGTTACCACCAATCACTGTGTCCTCAGTTCCTTCCTATTCTAGCTTGGAGTCTGTGGGGATGCCCTGTCCTCCTGGCCTCCCTCTATGATACTTTTGTGGCAAAACCTCCGCCTTGATTAAGTCTAATTCTCCCCCTCCTCTGTGCCTGCACCGAACAGCTCAACCTCCCTGGACAGGATTCAAGGTTTGTTTTTTTTAAATGAATTAATTAATTTTGGCTGCGTTGGGTCTTCGTTGCTGTGCGCGGGTTTTCTCTAGTTGCGGTGAGCGGGGGCTACTCTTCGTTGCTGCATGCGGGCTTCTCATTGCGGTGGCTTCTCTTGTCGCGGAGCACGGGCTCTAGGTGTGCGGGCTCAGTAGTTGAGGCTCGCGGGCTCCAGAGCGCAGGCTCAGTAGTCGTGGTGCAGGGGCTTAGTTGCCCCGTAGCATGTGGCATCTTCCCAGACCAGGGCTCGAACCCGTGTCCCCTGCATTGGCAAGTGGATTCTTAACCACTGCACCACCAGGGAAGTCCAGGATTCAAAGTTAATCCAAGGCTTTTGGTCTGAGAGCTGAAAGGATGGAGTTGCCATTTATGGAGATGGGAGAGAGACTTTGGAAGGAATAGGTTTTGGGGCGTGGGAGTAGAGGGTTATTTCTGGATACTGTGAGGTTTGAGACGGCTATTAATAGCCAAAGTTTGGATTTATGAGTCTGTAGTTAAGGGAAGAGAGGTCCAGGCAGGAGATATAAATCTGGAAATCAGCAGCAGATAGATGGTATTTAAAGCATTGAGACTGAAGATTTGACGACTGAACATAGGGACTCTAACAGAATTCAGGGAGGTGAGGAGGAACCAGCAAAGGAGACTAAGAATGGGGAGCTCCTGATGGAAGGAAGCCGGTGAGGGTGGTGTTCTGAAAGACAGGTAAAGAAAGTGTTTGGAAGAGGACCATGTGAGCTTCTGGGTGAAAAGCATTGAAAGGGGCAGGCAAGGTGAGGATGGAGCAGGGACCGATTTAGAGACTCGGGAATCATTAGGACACTGTTTCAGGGGGAGGGCGGGAGCCATGTTATGACTGGAGTGAGTTCAGGAATGAATGAGAAGGGAAGAACTGGAGACCGGGAGGAGAGAAAACACTTTTGAAGAATTTTGCTGTAAAAGAGAGAGCAGAGAAATAGGGCAGTAGAAGGGGGGAGGAGGATGTGAGGTAAAAGGAGTTTTTTAGTGGGAGAAAGGATATTTGTGTGCTAACGGGAAAGTTCCAGTAAAGAGAGAAAATGAATGAAGCACGAGAGAGGAGGACTGCTGCCGGGAGCAGGCGGTCTCTATGGGGGGGGAAGGGGGTCCCCAGGAAGTGGGGCTTGGGAGGGGGCGTGGCTGGGGATGGGCGTGGCTCGGGAGCGGAGGGCGGAGAGCATCTCCAGTGCCAGGAGCGGTGGGAACAGAAAGTCCCGGCACCTGAGCGCCCACGTGGTGGGGCTGCGTGGGGTGACAGGGAAATGTGCACCTTCTTTTTGGATTGTTTCTATTTTCTCAGTGCATTAGGAAGCTGTGAGTGAGGATACAGAAGAGTCGTTTGAGGAGAAAAGAGTGTGAAAAATTCATCTATGAGAAGAATGGTGTGAGTGTCCAGGGATCCTGGACTGGTTCTGGGAAGCTTTCAACAAAATATCAATGCCTGAGCAGGAAGGAGGGAGGGGGATTGGACGAGGCGAAGCTGGCACCAACTCCAGGTCTGCTTGTACCACGAGGGGTGTGGGAGGGACAAGTGGCATCATGGGAGAGGAGTCATGAGTCATGGTGCCCTTGGGGACAGTGGCATTTAGTGAGAGCAAGAGAAGAGGGTAAGTTTGCTGCCCGCACACGGATCAGCTGCTACCTCACCACCTGCCACCCTCCATTCATTACCAGCTCTATGTCCCCCAAACAGTCGTGGTTTCCTGAAATGTCTCAGTTTGTTGACCCATTTATCTCACTTGAGGAGGACAACAGCCTTCTGAGGGCAGGGATGAAGACCTGTGCATTGCTTTCTTCCTAGAGCCCTGAACACTACCTAGTGTTTTATATGGGCTGTGTGTGTCAATATTTACCATACTGAAAATTAAAGCAGAAAATTTTTAAAAAAAGGTAATTTAAAAATATTTATTAGTTCATTAAAAAAATAATAAACCCACTACATATTAACATAAATAAGTTGTTTTATGAAAAATGATTGTTTTCCCAAAGCGAGAAATTTAATAATGTCCTTGTTTTATTAAGTCAAATACAAATCTCTTTATGTCTGACTTAATTAAAAGGCCAAGAGATTCTCACACCTGCTTTGTGCCTTGAATCTGTTGTGTTTTCCCTGGTCATGTAGCCTCTGGACATCTCCATGGGACATTTCTAAGAGAATGAGGGTGATAAAGGTAAATAATGTTTTAGCAGTATTATGAAAATAGATTTGACCACTCCCTGGGGTCCCCAGATCATACTTTGAGAACTACTCTATGGACAGTCTTTAAATATTTGCGGATTGACTGGCTGACTGACTGAATGAATGAACAAATGAATGTATGACCCTCTCACTGTGCTGTGCCCATGGTGTTCTAACTGGGCTTCCTGCTGCTGCTTTGGTCTCCCCCAGATCTACCTAGTGTATCATTGCCAAGTGACCTTTCTATTGCACTCTCCATCATCTTCAGGGTCAAGTGTAATTTGGTGGCAAGACATTCATGGTCTCCAGATCTGGCCTCTGCCCACCTTTTGGGCCTCTTCTTTTTATTTTCCCCAACCCAGCCCTGTGCTCACCTCCAGCTGTCCGTAACTGCTTCCATCTTTACTCACATTGTTCCCACGCTGCCTAGAATATCTGTGTCCTTCTCCCCTCTGTCCCCATAACACAGAGTCTGGCAAACTTGTATAGCTCCTTCAAGATCCTAGTAAAGGTCACCTCTCTGAAACCTTGCCTGACTGATTGTCACCTGACCCAACGGTAGACAAAGAGGCACTTAGTCCAGACCCCATTATGTAGAGGCAAAGACCTTCACATTCAGGGCTGAAGACTAAAGTGGGTGTAAACACCCCAGACGCCTTAAATCTTTAATCCTCAGCAACGCTGTGAGTCAGAGGTTGCTCTATGGCTGCTTCTGGCCATGCCAGACTGGAACCCAGGCCCCTTTAGGTCATGGGTCTGGATCAAATCCTGAGAAGCTTGGTCTGAAATGCCCTGGTTGTATGATACAGGCAAGTGACTTCATATTGCTAAGATTCAATACCCTCATCCTTAAACTGGGATGTTAATTGGACCTAAGGGATTTATAAAGTTTAAACAGGGTAATACATGCCAGTGGTTTAGTCCAGACAGCGTCGGGCACATAGATGTGCTCAGCAACTGTGAGCTCATATTATATATTGCCAGGTGTCCATTAGTTCTTATTTTCTGGACTCTTAAGTGGAGACAGATATTTTTGTCACTTTTCTCTACTTGACTTTGAAAAGCAGGAACTGCATCCTGTATATCTATGTATGCACAGCATCCACTACAGCACATGGCACCTAGTAGGTGCTCAATAAATATCCCATGAACCAAAGAATGAGCGGCCAAGCTGCAGTCTGAGTCAAGGGACACGTATTCCCTGTTCACTGTACTCCATTTTAGTTAACATTCAGTTTTCTCATCCTCTGCTGAGCTACGCATTCAAGTCAGCATCTTGAGAAGAACCTTTATGGTGCCTCCCTTTTCAGGGTGATGAGAGGCATTTCCCCACGTTGTTTTGTCAGAGGGAACCTGCAAGGAAGTATAATTTGAGGAAGAGTGTCTGGTGAAGGCAGGCACCAAAACTTCTTTTGAGAAGTGCCCTTTGAAAGCACACACACTTTCAGAACAAGAGCAAACCCAGGGTGCCCAGTGGGTGCAGAGCCTTCTGGACGGTTGTATCTCTGCGTGTGGCTCCCCACAGCACCCTCTGAGAGGAGGCCGCCTGGCCTGCTGTGAGGCCTTGGCTCTCACATGGGCTGTCACCTCCAGACTTTCTCTCTGCAGAACGGCTGGTGGGGCCTGACTTGAGGAAGGACCACTGGGCTCTGGTCCTTCCACACACTCACTGCCTGGTCTCACACACACCATTGTTTGTTGTTGCTGTCATTATTGTCATTTTTGTGACAGTGTCTTTCCCAGTCCATCCTCCATCAGGAAGAAAACAGTCTCTAGTCCAGGACTGTGCTGCTCAGGCCTGAAGGCTATGATTCATAATGGCCAAGGGCACCAGTTTGGGCGTCAGACAAAACTAAACACAAATCCCACCTCCGTGTCTTTCTGGCTGTGTGAGATTTCGTGTCATCTCTCCAAGCCTCAGCTTCCTCATCTGCAGAACGTGGATTGTGATAGTCCTTCAGAGAGCAATCATGAGATTTAAGTGATTTAGGTAAAGCTCTAGTCCTTGACACTTACTAAGTGCTCCAGAAATTCTAGCAGTTGTTAGGACAGAAAGCCACAGGGTAAACAAATTGGGTACTTTCTTTTTTCTGGAAAATCAGTTTTATTCAGAGAGTTGGGAAGAAGTTTTGAATTTTGATTATCTTAACAGAGCAAGCACACAATGTAAATAGTTTATAAATTTAAAGATAAAACAGACCCTTTGGAGAAAATAAATTGTGTTTTCAATGTCTGTTTTGCCCTTTCTGAACTTGATTCCAGAGCTCCCAGGCACGGGACTGGAAGCTCACCCTCCTTTGGTGGGGTGGGGAGTAGGTGACTTCAGGCCTGAATATCTGTACTCTCTCTGCATGACTCTAACAATACAGAGTCCTGAACCCCTTATCTCACTCAGAGGAACTAAACCCTTAGGACATGGCGGGCGGGGCAGGGTTTACCCTCTCATTCATTTATTTATTTATTAAATTAATTTTTAAAAAATTTATTCTATTCAAGTATAGTCGATTTACAATGTTGTGTTAATTTCTGCTGTACAACCAAGTGATTCAGTTATATATATACATGTTCATTTTCATATTCTTTTCCATTATAGTTTATCACAGGATATTGAATATAGTTCCCTGTACTATATGGTAGGGCCTTATTTATCCATCTTGTATAAGATAGTTTGCATCTGCTAATCCCAAACTCCCAATCCTTCCCTCCCTTCCCTCCCCTCCCCCTTGGCAACCACAAGTCTGTTCTCTATGCCTGTGAGTCTGTTTCTGTTTTGTAAGTAAGTTCATTTGTGTCATATTTTAGTTTCCACATATACGTGACATCATATGGTATTTGTCTTTCTCTGTCTGACTTACTTCACTTAGTATGATAATCTCTAGTTTTATCCATGTTGCAGCAAATGACATTATTTCATTCTTTTTTATGGCTGAGTAATATTCTATTGTGTGTATATACCACATCTTCTTTATCCATTCCTCTGTCAATGGACATTTAGGCTACTTCCATGTCTTGGCTATGGTAAATAGTGCTGCTATGTACATGTGCACTTATCTTTTCAAATTATGGTTTTCTCTGGATATATGCCCAGGAGTGGGATTGCTGGATCATATGGTAGTTCTAGTTTTAGATTTTGAGGAACATCCATACTGTTCTCTATAATGGCTGCACCAATTTCCATTCCCACCAACAGTGTAGGATGTCCTCTCTTTTAGACTCCTAAACTATCACAAATGAAGCAGCAGTTAGTCTGCTGCTTGAGGCCTGACCAGAGCTGATCCAACAGGGAAGGGTAGGGGCAGTTTTATTCATTTTTCTACTCTGAAGTCCTCCAATACACTGAAATTTCTGTCTCCCCAGAATACATGCTCTTATTTCCCCTGCATTTGAACTCACTTCAGGGCTGCACTCCGGCCTCTGGAAAGGTGGACAGGACTGTTAAGAAATATGGCAGGGCAGAGTCAAGGTGGCGGTGTGGGAAGATGTGGAATTAGCATCTCCCCACAACTAGGGCACCTGCCAGCCACTGGTGGGGGACTCTGATGCCCAAGGAGATGGGAGGAACACCAAAGTGAACTGGCAGCTTGTGGGATCTTGGTTCATGAGCCCGGGGTCGGGCCGAAGCTCCTGCAGTGGGAGCTTCCAGTCTGAACCACTGGCCTAACAGAGAACCTCAGACCCCGGGGAATATTCATCGGAGTGAGGTCTCATGGAGTTCCTCATCTCAGCACCAAGACCCAGCTCTACCCAATAGCCTACAAACTCCAGTGTTGGAAGCCTCAGGTCAAACAACTAGTAAGACAGGAACACAATCCCACTCATTAAAAAAAAAAAGAGAGACAGCAAAAAATATTTCACAGATGAAGGAGCAAGGTAAAAGCCTACAAGACCAAATAAATGAAGAGGAAATAGTCAATATATCTGAAAAAGAATTCAGAGTAATGATAGTAAAGATATTCCACAATCTCAGAAATAGAATGGAGGCACGGACTGTGAAAATACAAGAAATGTTTAACAAAGATCTAGAAGAACTAAAGAACAAACAAGTAGAGGTGAACAACACAATAATTGAAATGAAAAATACACTAGAAGGAATCAATTACAGAATGACTGAGGCAGAAGAACGAATAAGTGAACTGGAAGACAAAATGGTGGAAATAACTGCCAAGGAGTAGAATAAAGAAAAAAGAATGAAAAGAATTGAAGAAAATCTCAGAGATCTCTGGGACAACACTAAACACACCAACATTTGAATTATAGGGGTCCCAGAAGAAGAAGAGAAAAAGAAAAGTTCTGAGAAAATACTTGGAGAGATTATAGTTTAAAACTTCCTTAACGTGGGAAAGGAAATAGTCACCTAAGTCTAGGAAGCACAGAGAGTCCCACAGAGGATAAACCCTAGGAAAAACACACCAAGATGCATATTAATCAACCTAACAAAAATAAAATTCAAAGAAAAAATATTAAAAGAGCAAGGGAAAAACAAAAAGTAACATACAAAGAATCCCCATAAGGTTATCAGCTGAATTTTCAGTGGAAACTCTGCAGGCCAGAAGGGAGTGGCAAGATATACTTAAAGTGATGAAAGAGAAAAACTTACAACCAAGATTACTCTACCCAGCAAGGGTCTCATTCAGATTTGATGGAAAAGTCAAAAGCTTTTCAGACAAGCAAAAGCTAAGAGAATTCAGCACCACCAAACCAGCTTTACAACAAATGCTAAAGGAATTCTCTAAGTGGGAAGCACAAGAGAAGAAAAAACCCACATAACAAACTCAAAACAATTAAGAAAATGGTAATAGGAACATACATATCGATAATAACCTTGAATATAAATGGATAAAATGCCCCAACCAAAAGACACAGACTGGCTGAATGGATACAAAACAAGACCCATATATATGCTGTCTACAAGAGACCCACTTCAGACCTAGGAACACATACAGGCTGAAACTGAAGGGATGGAAAAAATATTCAAAAGAAAGCTGGAGTAGCAATACTCATATCAGGCAAAATAGACTTTAAAATAAAGACTGTTGCAAGAGATAAGGAGGAACACTACACAGTGATCAAAGGATCAGTTCAAGAAGAAGATATAACAATTATAAATGTTTATGCACCCAACATAGGAGCACCTCAATACATAAGACAAATGCTAACAGCTATAAAAGGGGGAATCGGCAGTAACACAATAATACTAGGGGACTTTAACACCCCCTATCACTAATGGACAGATAATCCAAACAGAAAATAAATTCAGAAACACAAGCTTTAAATGACACAATAGACCAGATAGATCTCATTGATATTTATAGAACCTTCCACCCAAAAGTGGCAGAATATGCTTTCTTCTCAAGTGCACATGGAACATTCTCCAAGATAGATCACATCTTGGATCACAAATCAAGCCTTGTAAAATTTAAGAAAATTGAAATTCTATCAAGCATCCTTTCTGACCACAGCGCTATGAGATTGGAAATCAATTACAAGAAAAAAACTGTAAAAAACACAAATACATGGAGGCTAAACAGTGCACTACTAAATAACCAAGAGATAACTGAAGAAATCAAAGAAGAAATGAAAAAATACGTAGAAACAAATGACAATGAAAACACGATGACCCAAAACCTATGGGATGCAGCAAAAGCACTTCTAAGAGGGAAGTTTATAGCAATAAAATCTCACCTCAAGAAAAAAGAAAAATCTCAAATAAACAATCTAACCTTACACTTAAAACAACTAGGGAAAGAAGAACAAAGAAAACCCAAAGTCAGTAGAAGGAAAGAAATCATAAAGATCAGAGCAGAGATAAATGCAATAGAAACAAAGAAAACAATAGCAAAGATCAATAAAACTAAAAGTTGGCTCTTTGAGGAGATAAACAAAATTGATAAACACTTAGCTAGACTCATCAAGAAAAAAAGGGTGAGGACACAAATCAATAAAATTAGAAATGAAAAAGGAGAAATCACAACTGACACTGCAGAAATACAAAGGATTATAAGACTACTACAAACAACTATATGCCAATGAAGTGGACAACCACGAAGAAATGGACAAATTCTTGGACAGGTACAATTTTCCAAGACTGAACCAGGAAGAATTAGGAAATATAAACAGGCCTATCACAAGTAATGAAATTGAAACTGTAATTAAAAATTTTCCAACAAACAAAAGTCCAGGACCAGATGGTTTCACAGACTCTTCAGTAAGTGGTGCTGGGAAAACTGGACAGCTACATGTAAAAGAATGAAATTAGAACACTGCCTAACACAATACAAAAAAATAAACTCCAACTGGATTAAACACTTAAATGTAAGACCAGACACTATAAAACTCTTAGAGGAAAACATAGGAAATACACTCATAAACCACAGCAAGATCTTTTTTGACCCGCCTCCTAGAGTAATGGATATAAATCAGATATTTAGAGAAGAGCTAAAACTGATCCTTCTCAAACCCTTCCAAAAAATTACAGAGGGAGAAACACTCCCAAATTCACTCGACGAAGCCACCATCACCCTCATACCAAAACCAGAAAAAGATATCACAAAAAAAGAAAAGCATAGACCAATATCACTGATGAACATAGATGCAAAAATCCTCAACAAAATACTAGCAAACAGAATCCAACAGGACATTAAAAGGATCATACACCATGATCAAGTGAGATTTATCCCAGGGATGCAGGGATCCTTTAATATATACAAATCAATCAATGTGATACACCATATTAACAAATTCAGGAATAAAAACCATATGATCATCTCAATAGATGCAGAAAAAGGTTTTGACAAATTTCAACATCGATTTATGATGAAAACTCTCCAGAAAATCAGCATAGAGGGAACCTACCTCAACATAGTAAAGGCCATATATGAAAAACCCACAGAAAGTATCATACTCAATGGTGAAAAACTGAAAGCATTTCCACTAAGATCAGGAACAAGACAATGATGTCCACTCTCATCACTCTTTTTTTTTATTTCCTTTTTTTTTTTGGTGGTTCGTGGGCCTCTCACTGTTGTGGCCTCTCCCGTTGTGGAGCACAGGCTCCAGACATGCAGGCTCAGTGGCCATGGCTCACGGGCCCAGCTGCTCTGCAGCATGTGGGATCTTCCCGGACCGGGGCACAAACCCGTGTCCCCTGAATCAGCAGGCGGACTCTCAATCACTGCACCACTAGGGAAGCCCCTCATCACTCTTATTTAACATAGTTTTGGAAGTCCTAGCCACAGCAATCAGAGAAGAAAGAGAAATAAATGGAGTACAAATTGGAAAAGAAGAAGTAAAACTGTCGGTGTTTGCAGATGACATGCTACTATACATAGAAAATCCTAAAGATGCCACCAGAAAAATACTAGAACTAATCAATGAATTTGGTAAGGTTGCAGGATACAAAATTAATGCACAGAAATCTCTGGCATTCCTATACACCAACAGTGAAAAATCAGAAAGAGAAATTAAGGAAACACTCCTATTTACCATTGCAACAAAAAGAATAAAATACTTAGGAATAAACCTGCCTAAGGAGGCAAAAGACTTGTACTCAGAAAACTATAAAGCACTGATGAAAGAAATTAAAGATGACATAAACAGATGGAGAAATGTACCATGATCTTGGATTGGAAGACTCAATATTGTGAAAATGACTCTACTACCTAAAGCAATCTACAGATTCCATGCAATCCCTATCAAACTACAAATGGCATTCTTCACAGAACTAGAACAAAAAATTTTACAATTTGTATGGAAACACAAAAGACCCCGAATTATCAAAGCAATCTCAAGAAAGAAAAACAGAGTTGGAGGAATTAGGGTCCCTTACTTCAAACTATACCACAAAGCTACAACAATCAAGACAGTATGGTACTGGCACAAAAACAGAAATATAGATCAATGGTACAGGATAGAATGCTCAGAGATAAACCCACACACATATGGGCACCTAATTCATGACAAAGGAGGCAAGAACGTACAATGGAGAAAAGACAGCCTCTTCAGTAAGTAGTGCTGGGAAAACTGGACAGCTACATGTAAAAGAATGAAATTAGAACACTACCTAACACAATACACAAAAATAAACTCAAAATGGATGAAAGACCTAAATGTAAGACCAGACACTATAAAACTCTTAGAGGAAAACATAGGAAATAATACAGTCTTTGACATAAACCACAGCAAGATCTTTTTTGACCCACCTCCTAGAGTAATGGACATAAAAACAAAAATAAAGTAATGGGACTTAATTAAACTTAGAAGTTTTTGCACAGCAATGGAAACCATAAACAAGACAAAAAGACAACCCTCAGAATGGGACAAAATATTTGCAAATGAAGCAACAGACAAAGGATTAATCTCCAAAATATACAAATAGCTCATGGAGCTCAATATCAAAAAAAAAACCAATCCAGCTAAAAAATGGTTGGAAGACCTAAATAGACATTTCACCAAGGAAGACATACAGATGGCCAAGAGGCACATGAGAAGATGCTCAACATCACTAATTATTAGAGAAATGCAAATCAAAACTACAGTGAGGTATCACCTCACACCAGTCAGAATGGCCATTATCAAAAAATCTAGAGACAATAAATGCTGGAGAGGGTGTGGTGAAAAGGGAACCCTCTTGTATTGTTGGTGGGAATGTAAATTGATACAACCACTATGGAAAACAGTATGGAGTTTCCTTAAAATACTAAAAATAGAACTACCATATGACCCAGCAATCCCACTACTGGGCATATAAGCTGAGAAAACCATAATTCAAAAAGACACATACCACAATGTTCATTGCAGCACTATTTACAATAGCCAGGACATGGAACCAACCTAAATGTCCACCAACAGATGAATGGATAAAGAAGATGTGGCACATATATACAATGGAATATTATTCAGCCATAAAAAGAAATGAAACTGAGTTATTTGTAGTGAGGTGGATGGACCTAGAGTCTGTCATACAGAGTGAAGTAAGTCAGAAAGAGAAAAACAAATACCATATGCTAACGCATATATATGGAATCTAAAAAAAGAAGAAAATGGTACTGATGAACGTAGTTGCAGGGCGGGAATAAAGAGGTAGACATAGAAAATGGACTTGAGGACATGGGGTAGGAGGGCAAAGCTGGGGCAAAGTGAGAGTAGCATCGATATATATACACTACCGAATGTAAAATAGTTGGCTGGTGGGAAGAAGCAGCATAGCACAGGGAGATCAGCTCGGTGCTTTGCGATGACCTAGATGGGTGGGATAGGGAGGATGGGAGGGAGGCTCAAGAGGGAGGGGATATGGGGACATGTATATGCATATGGCTGATTTGCTTTGTTGTGCAACAGAAGCTAACACAGTATTGGGAAGCAATTATACTTCAATAAAGATCTATTAAAAAAAAAGAGAGAGAGAAATATGGCAATTACTTTATCTGCCCCTTGGCTTTCTGCTTGCATTGGTGGCAAGGCCTAAACCTATGGTTTTCAGTGGCTCCTTCAGGGTAATTAGATACCAAAAGACAAATAAAATATATGATGCAGGCTGGGTAGCTTCTCCATCACACATCTCTCCAGGTGGTGCTGGCAGCTTGTGGCTTTATATGTGAGGCAAGTGACAACTCGAGGCCTCTAGTCTGTGGGTCACTGTAGGTCTATTTACGGTCAATTATGACAAGCTCTGAACAAAGGATTAATATAAATCTAACAAATCATGTTAGGAAATGTATTTATTGTGTCAGATTTCTTGAGTGGTAGTGTTTTTCTATGCAGGCTGAATGATGGCCGTCAACGTGCCTACTTACTCATCTCGACAGCTAAAGAGATAAGTATGTCAGCATGTGATTTGCCAAATAGGGTTCCCATAAATCTCACATAGAAGTCGCCAATCGTGCATGCTTTGGAAAAGGGATGAATGTCGCCTTCAAGGTAGTGGCTGTCAAACAAATTTGTTTCTTCCTGCTCTGCCTAGGTGCTTGCCTCTCATGACCAGGTCAGCCACACTTGTGCCTGATTGGTGAGCTTAGGATGAAGCATCATGGTATTAGAGGGCTGCTGGCAGAGAGCTGAGGGCTTGTGGGCACAGAAAAAGGAAGCAGCCGATTTGCAGCTTGGGGCACTTGCTCTGATCTGTGGCATTTCTGCAGCCACAGATGTACAGGAGCTGGGGCACAGAGGGAGCCTGGTACCATTAGACTGCCTGAAGAGAGCCAGATTGGGCCCTGGGGAGGACCTCCTGGTCTCAGAAGGATGGTTGGGGCCTGGCGACATAGCAGACGGGGGTCCCGATGTGGAGGACTCCCTGAGATCCCTTGCCTTGCCTGCCAGGTATTGATTTATCAGGGACCACTGTATCAACCTCTCCATTTCCCTGAGGGCTGCCCTGGCAAGACGGGGCACCTCTGGGTTAATTTGGTCCTTTTGCCTTACCTCTGGTTCCTATCGATGGGTGCCCATGGACACAAGATGCCTCCAAGTTCAAGGCACAGTGGACCTGAATTTGGAGGACATGCTTTGACAAGGGGGCCATTCCAGTGCCACGGAAGACTGGTCTATTCTGCCCCGCCATCTCCTCTCCTTTGATAATTTCCCACCCTCGTGTCTGGTTTCCAGAGTTAGTGTGCAAACTCCTGGATGCGAGGGCCCTGGTTTCCTTTTCATGGCCAACACAATACCCAGTTAGGTTCTTAATACATTCTTGTAGGTTGACCAAGTTCTGAAGAGACTTCTCGTTTTGCCCACCTAGAAGGCAGCCTCAAAGATAAGGCAAGCTTCCATCTGCTCCATGAGAAGGTTTCCCCAGAAGTGTCTTGTTTTTTGCCAACCTGATTATACAAACCCTAGGATATAAGTTAACTCATTAGGGATACACATATATTTAAAATTACATAGCACATAAAGTATTTTATTTTCATTTCATTAAAATACTTTATTTTACTACGGATGTCTTTGGCACCAGCGTCTTTCTTTTACCAGAGCACATCCATTTTTTTTTACTTCCCTCTCAGCTGTTGAGCTGCAGCCCATCTGAATACATATAAGATGGACAGGAAACAACCCGTTGCTTATCTGATCTTATTTCAAGGGGACCTCTTGTACTGTATCCTGACGGCTCTTTGGCATGCTTGTTCAAAATATCTAACAAAACTGGGAGGCTACCATCCCAGGAATAATAACTAAAGCTGTGCCATATTCCTTTACCTTCTTTATTTTTAGCCAAATTTATATGGTCATCTCTATAAACATCCCCATAACTAGCATCTCTGTAAACTAGTATTGACAAGAGGTCATGTCAGCCTAATATGCTTTCTCTAAACAGGCCTTTGTTGGTCCAGATAAAGTCTTAGAGAAAAGGCTCTTTGCTATGAGAAATGAAACTTTCTAAAGGCTCAGATAAGAACATCTCTCCTCTCCCTTTTTTTTTTTTTTTTTGCGGTACGCGGGCCTCTCACTGTTGTGGCCTCTCCCGTTGCGGAGCATAGGCTCCGGACGTGCAGGCTCAGCGGCCATGGCTCACGGGCCCAGCCGCTCCATGGCATGTGAGATCTTCCCGGACCGGGGCACGAACCCGTGTGCCCTGCATTGGCAGGTGGACTCTCAACAACTGCACCATCAGGGAAACCCTCCCTTTTTTTTTTTTTGAAAGGTAATTTTCGTAGGGGAAAAAAAGAGCTCAGCTTATTTGGGGGGCATATATAGTATCTCAAGTTTAAGAATAAGGGAGCATTATTACTACTCCCTTCTCATGGTTGAAGTGCCAGTTCTTCCAGGAAGCCACTCTGGCCAGCTGGATTGGCTAATCCTATTCTATCCCTGTGTCACCCACCCTGGTCCCATCGCAGCATTTGTCGTGCTCATTTATTGTAATTGCTCATTTAGTTGGGTCTCGCCTAATAGACTGTAAATTCCAAGAGGGCTTTGTTTTACCCTCAGTGTCCAGCAAAGAAACTGGCATGGTAGGAATTTAGTAGTTTTTTAGAATCTACAGGTGAAGGCGTGCATAAAAAAATTGGTGATTTTGTGGTATGATGATTTCCAGCCCTCCCTCAGCAGACAGGTAACTAATTCCTCCAGACACATGATCGGGGCTGGGCAAAGGGCTCTAGGGTCCCCTGAGGTCGGGACACATAGCCCAGAGTTTCAGCTAAGGTGATGACACCTCCCCCCAAAGGCACGGTCAAGTTTACTTCCAGAGCCGACCTAACCCGACGTGGTCAAGACAGCCGAGACTTAGCCCACCGGCAAGGGCTCTGGACTTGGTACCGAAAGCCCGGTGCTGAGGAATGAGGACCTATGAGTGGGCTGGGCCCCACGGGCCCTGTCACACACTGGTTTCCCTTTTTTCCTTCAGGGCTGAGGCCTGCCACCGATGTCAAAGGGCGGGGCCTGACTCACTAACTCTTCGCTATCCCCTCTGGGGTCGAGGGGAGGTGGGGACCGCTAGATCTTTCCCCGCACACGAGGGGAGTCGACTGATGGCCCAGAACACAGTGTGGCGCTTCCGAGGGTCACTGCTACTTGCATTTGTGCCATTTTGTTCCCTTGGCCCCTAATTCCGGGGCCAGATGCAGGTCCCCATACCTTAATAACAGCTTGTTAGTGAGGCCTTACCAAGTGCAGAGCAAGGAAGAACTCGGGCAGGTGGGCTCAGGTGCCCAGGGCTGAACCACTGTGTCTGAGCTTCCATTCTGCTGAGCCGAGGGGCCGGCTTTCAGCTGGGTCATTTGGACAGCCCCGGAGCCCCCTAAGTGGTCACAACTCAGAGGCCTGATGCCAGGAGGCTGTGGTCTGCCACCCTGGATCCCTGGATATGGCTGGAGTTATTTGCAGAGTTCCATGTAGGTAAAGGGTGGGCGGCTCAGACACTCCCCTGGCCTGGATTATTTGGCCCCAGCACAGAGATCCTCCTCCCCTAGCCGACCCTGGCCACTCTTGAGAAGCACCACAATTCATTATTTGTGATTAGTCATGAGGTGAACCCTCAACTGTGCCTGGACACATCGTCTGCTGGGAAGCAGGGCTGGCCTGCCAGGCCTCGGAAATGGGTGTGTCCGTGACTCACTCCCAGCTGCAGAGGTGGGAAGGGGGTTGGCAGGCAGAAGGGCTGCTTCAGCAGAAGTGGACAGTGACCACCCACTGGTACCGGCCCTGGCATCAAGTCCCTGGGAAGTGGCTTCCCTTTGTCCTGGAACAACACTGTTCCACTGTGGTCAGATCGACTGGTAATCACCGCCCTTTACAAAATCAGGCCTGGCCCCTGTAGAGGAAGCTCCATCTCCAGCAGGCCCAGGCCCTGTGGGTTTCACCTGTGCCTTTCCCAGCGCAGAGAAGCGAGAGGGGTTTTTGTTTGAGGAGCTGCTTGGCAGCACCCCTGGTGGTACTCAATTACAGCCCAACTCAGATGAATGCTTAGGGGTTCAGGTTATGAAATGAATACCCACTGAGCCCCGACACCTGAGCTCTGAGGCCAAGCAGATTTCCCAACATCACTCTTGAAAAATGAAGTGACACAGCTCCTGTCTTATTCGGATCCTTACCACTCCTGTGCCGTTGCCTTCTTGCCTCCGGTTAGGGCTTTTGGAGACTTCCTCACCGTTCCCCCACCTCCCATCCTCTTGCAAGTTCTCCCTGCAGAGGGAGCCACATACCTGGCTGGTAAAGACACAGACCTACTAGAGAATGGACTTGAGGACATGGGGACGGGGAAGGGTAAGCTGGGATGATGTGAGAGAGTGGCATGGACATATATACACTACCAAACGTAAAACAGCTAGTGGGAAGCAGCCGCATAGCACAGGGAGATCAGCTCAGTGGTTTGTGACCACCTAGAAGGGTGGGATAGGGAGGATGGGAGGGAGGGAGACGCAAGAGGGAGGGGATATGGGAACATATGTATATGTATAACTGATTCACTTTGTTATAAAGCAGAAACTAACACACCATTGTAAAGCAATTATACTCCAATAAAGAAGTAAAAAAAAAAAAAAAAAAAGCAAGGGCTGTGACTCGGGGTAATGCATGTCACGGGGTGGTTGGTTGTACCCAGGAATTTAGTGGCAGGACATTTCTGTCTTCTATCCCGTGCAAAAGCCCATTTGTCAACGATGTTTCTGGCACTTACTAATACAGTTCTGAGATCTTGTTCATCTTCTGGGGCTCCACTGAGTTAGATGCAGCCATCCAGGGGTTCAGTCTAGCTCTCCCTCTGTCCTCAGATATAGTAGAGGAAAGCTGTGCCCTCTGAGGATGTTGTCACCTGGTGGCTGTGCTCTCTGCTAACTGTAAACACATTATAAGTTCACTGCAAGGGGGAATCCTGTATCTCGGAAAAGATGCGTTGTTTTGTGAAGTTGTGTTGGAGAATTGCTGGAATCACATACAAAGCGATTGACAAATGTTGTTTGGCAGGGTCAGGACAGTTAACGATGGACGAAGAGAAACTAAGCAAGAGGAGGTTAGGAAAGGTGGTTTAAAAGAGAAGAACATTAAAGGATAAGAAAGGTCTTTGGGGAGAGTGATGATCTCAGATATCTGTGCAATGCTTCTGCAGAGGTCTTCATTATGACTGTGTTGCAAATCAAATCAGAATTCTTTCATGTCATGTTATACGTGTTATTGTATCAGTCACCTCTGAGGGCTAGACTCATGACCTTGCTCTTGGCCTCACCCTGACCACAGCCAGGGCTTTAGGACAGAAGAAGCTTCTCTGTGGACATCCACACTAATGGCTCCTACCCTTCACTTCCTTCCTGGGCTTCTCTGATGTGTCAGCGCCGGTGCAACTTCCAACACACACAAGTAGCCCAGAAGTGCTGGGAGCATCAGTGGCCCCAGGAACAGCCTACAAGCAATGTGGAACCAGGAGCTGGGGGAGAGGTAGTCTCATGGTCAGTGCCCAGGTGGACAAGTCTGCCCTCCTTGGAAGGTCACTGGTGAGATGACGCCCTTGTTTGCCCCCAGGAGTAACCTTGACAATGCACACACTACGTTGCGTTCCTTCTTCTCTTCTAGTCCGTGCCCCTCAGCTACAATACTGGGATCTCCCTCTGATTCAAGGAGCAGCACACGAGTCCTTGACTCAGTTTGTCAGAAAGATTCTACGCAACCCTCCTTTCAGTCTGGGTTCTAAGTATTAGCTCAAAGTTTTAATTATAACCTATATAGTATTAAATATACAATGAACGAACATTTTATAATGTTTAGTTTAATTTTTCAAGATACATCACTCATCGATCCATTTCTTGCTATTCATCATAACACTTGCTTATGTTTTAAGTGGATTTACTTTAAGTGGTCTTTTCCCATCAGATCATGAGAATCTTATATATACCCCCCACCCCCCAAATTCTGTACTTGATTTTTCCCCAATTATATTGTATGTCTTTTTCCATTCATCGAATATTCTTCTAAAGTATACACTTCACCATATGACTGTACCACCATTTATATACTCAGTTCTTACTGTATTTTGAAGTTATTTCCATTTTAAAAAATACAAAGTTGAAGAGAATAATCTCAGTGTATGAAGCTTGGGCAGGTTTTCAACTCTTCTGCCTCAGTTTCCTCATCTGTCATATGGGGACAGGTATTTAGCCCCTGCCTCATAGAGCTGCTGTGAGGATTAAATGTATTATTACTTGTAAAGTACTCAGAATATGCCTTACTCATACTCAGTGATCCATAAAGGTTAGCGATGATGGTGATGGTGATGGTGACGACAGACTCTTATTTTAGTGAATGACATTGTCTATCTAGTTAGTCCAATCAATTCCCAAGACTTGTGAATCCTATCAATTTTGTTTACTTTCTCCATCCTGCTGCCACTTCTCTATTCAGGCCACCCTCCCCTCTGCCTGCAGTCCTGTCCACAAGTGGTCTCCTTGTCTTGAGTTTTGCCCCTTCCAATCCATCTGTCTCCTGTGCTCTCTTCAAGAAAAAACTCTGAATAGATGAACCAATTTACTTCCTACTAGCATTGTATGAGAGCACCTATTTCCAAAATTCACTAATATTGTCTATTATTATTTAAAAAACATTTTTGAAAAATGGTATCATTTTATATTTCATTTACTTGTAAAAGTTGAACTTTAAAAAACAAATGCTTGCCACTATTATTACTCCCTTTGTATAGTGCCTGTTCATACCCTTTGCTCTAAAAGGGCTTTAATACTATGTCACGGTAAACGCTATCTGTGTGGTAGAGCTTAATTTTGGAGCTGGACAACATTTGCCCCGGCTAGCCTTGGCTCTGGGCCTGGAGCCATAGAGAAAAGCCCCTCTTATGGTTGCTTCTGATGGTCCAGTGTCATGCGCCCATCTGTTTTAATTTGGCTCAGCCCGTGAGGACTTGCGCATAGGACACCTTGCAGCACATAGCCATCCTTTAGTTCGCCCGTTCCTCATCCCTGGATCGCTTTCCGCATCCACCTCCTTCCGGATGGCCATTTTTAGCCCAGACCACCACACCATTTTGAAGCCTACTACTTCAGGGGGCTAAATATAATTTCTCTGGGAAAGGGGCCAACCACAACAGTTTATTTCCATTTGGCCTTGTCTTGAGGCAAGACTGAATATGAGAGAAGTGTGGGCAAGACTGAATATGAGAGAAGTGTGGAGCCAGCGTGAAGACCCAGCATGGCCCCACCAAGCACCAACCACCACTGCACACACACCTTCTGGTGACAAAGGGGAGACAGAGGACAGGTGCCCCGCTCCTACTCTCCAGGCCCCAGAGGGGAGAGGCAACTTAGTCACGACCTGTGGCCAGGTTCTTCTGGTCTGAAATGACAGGGGAGTTTGCATGTGTGCCTCCTCAAACCTTGCTGGAAGTTTCTGCCTGAACTCAGTTTCTCCTGCTGGTATCTCCTGCCGGGATAACACAGGAATTATACTCAATTCTCCAGCCGCGTTGAGCAACTCCAGATCCCTGAGTGCACCATTGCTGTTTTACAGGTCCATCCTTTTTCATGTGCTATTTTCTCTGCTTGGGTTACAACTGGAGAGCTTGTGCTCATCTTTCCAAATCCAGGCCCAGTGTTCCTTGACCCACGAAAATAGAAGTCATGATTACTCCCATGTCTGAGTAAGGTGCCCAGTTCATACTTTGGTTGTTGTAGCACTACATTTTCTATTCTTGTGTCTCCTCTATGGGAGTGTGAAAAACCTTGAGGGCAGAGATGTCTTCATTCATTCATTCATTCAGCCATTCAACAAACATTTGTGGGCACCCACCTTGTGTGGCGTGTACTCTTACTTATCTTTGCATACGTTCTGCTGAGGCTGGTGCTGGAACATAACAAGTGCTCAAGGGTGGATGGTGGATGGGATTGAGTTATTGAGAATGGCTACCGAGCCCATTCCCGGCAGTGGAGGGTTGCCCTCAGGTGCAGTGCATTTAGTTAGCCTGGGTGTCCCTCACTCCTCACAGGTGAGGGTTCTTAATGTGGTTCCACCGTGTGGGAGAGATGTCCCATTGTCTCCCCACCTTAGAAAAATTCACCACTTCCTGGCCACCCAGCCTCACTCTGTGTCCAGGGTTGCCAGGTGCAATTAGGAGAATCACCTGAATTCTCACCTGCTCTTCCTCCCCAGCTGACTTGCTTTCCCAGTGGAAATTACACATCATGTTGCACCTAGAAGGGCCAGAGTGTGCCCAGTTCACGGCACAACTCGGTCCCAAGTCCTGGGAGCTATTCCAGGGAAGCACGATACCAACGTGTAGCAGATAATAGGAAGTGGATGTTGGCAATAGTCACCATTTTTCATTGAAGAGGGAGGATTGTAATAACAAGGGTCACAAAGATGGGTTTTAGTGACTTGAGTCTTGATGGTGTTTGGAAAGGCCTGTAACTGGGGGTGGAGCTGAGGGGAACGGAACGAATGTGAGTGTGGAACAGAAAAATGAGAGACCCCCCTCTGCCTGTGTACCACTTACAGGAGTGTGAGCCGTGCTTGTCTTTTGGAGGCGCCTGCCACTTGCAGACTCTTGTTTTCATTCTTGGTTTTCCATACTCTGGACCCACTGCCCAACCCTCCCTCTACTGAGTCCCTCTGTCAGCCTGGTCTGTTTCCCTGGCAGCTCCAAACAAGCATCCATGGAGGAAACTGTTTGTCCCCGAACTGATCTGTGATTGAATTCTACACTGGTCATTAAGCATAGATCAGCATTCTATAACCATTAATTTTAGTCAATTATTTGTTTTTTAGGCTTTTCCCATCTTTTTGTGTCTTTTTTGGTATTTGTGTTTGACATATTTTATGCTACTTCTTTCAAAAGAATAGATTAAGCTCTTCCCTAATATGTGGTTCTATACTTCATTTCCCCC
Organism: Mesoplodon bidens; assembly: GCF_964165515.1. Lineage (NCBI taxonomy): Eukaryota > Metazoa > Chordata > Mammalia > Artiodactyla > Ziphiidae > Mesoplodon > Mesoplodon bidens. Next base: position 40,723,627 of record NC_138173.1, on the reverse strand, counting down.
CCAAAGTAATATTTGTTATGTAAATTCCACAGTAACTATTTCATTTCTTTACTCTTATTTTAATGACTGATTTTGGAGTTAGTATGTTTTGAAATGAGATCTCAAAAACAGATCACAATTTTTTTCCAGTTTTATTAAAAATAAAGTTTTATAACATTAAAATATGCTTTTCATTTTTTACATTTAATTTTAAAATATGTTTTTGGAGCATCTGTACTAAAAGATGACTTACAGTATTTTTAAACAGAATTCTTTTTAGGATGTCCTAAGGACCTCAAATCTTGCTTTAAGTTGCTTTCCAAAAAACCATAATTTTCTTTATAAAAGTGTCTCATTTCAGGTTCTTTGTAGGAATGTTGGGGTGATCCCTCTGTCCTCTCCTCTGGGTCCACCATCTCCTGCCACAGGCTGGCTTCCCAAGATCTCAGGGGAGCAGCCAGGGGTCTGCTTCAAGTGGACATCTGGGTCACCCCTGCTTCCCCGACAGTGTGATTGGTCCTTTGGTATGTCCTCTCATCCAATCAGAAATCCCTACATGGTAATCAAGTCTTAGTGATGCTTTTCACTGTTGGGGGAAAAGTCACATCACAGCCTAATTTAGAGGATCACCGAGCCACTCGCTTTCAGCTTAAGTTCCTAAATCCCAGGTGTGTGAGAAGTTAGTCCCTGGACATCTCGGGAGATAGAGTGCACACCGGTAGATGTGAAATAAAGGTCCATTCAGGCAATTTGCCCTTTCAAGTGTTATTACCCAACTGTACTGAAGATCGCACAACAGGGCAGTGCATCCCACTCTGTATCCCTGGTAAAGTGGAAAACAGACAAGAGCTCAGACTTTACCTTAAAATATATAAGTTTTACTTTCCATTTCTTAGAATGAAATTCATATGTGAATGGGTGGAACCAAGGGCTCTTGAAGTCAGAAAAACCCAATGTAAATCCTTAATTCCACACTTCTTAGCTGGGTGACTTCAGGCATTGTGTTTCACCTCCCTCAGCCTCAGATTATTCACCCATAAAATGAGATGATGACACTGATCTCCTAGGGCTGTTGAGGAGATTCAAGGAGACAAAAGTATTTATGCAGCACCAGATGGACAGTACCCAACAGACAGCAAAGGTAAAGAAGTGAAAACGGGCCAGGCTTTTGAAAGACCTGGAGTATCGAAGACAGAGTTTCCAGTTTAAGTTAGGCTTGGAGACTCCTGCTCTTACTTGGTGCCTCTTCTCATCGCCCTTCAGTTGATTGTGAGGGCAACCACAGCATTGTGGTCCATGTGCAGGGGGACATCAGGTCAAAGGTCACAGATGCCATGTACCAGCACCTCACTTTACCGTCACCCCAGCTTTTTTGTGGAAGGCTTTTGCTTTATAATAAACTCCCATTACCTGAGGCAACTTGGAGGCATTCTTTAGAGTTAACATAGCTTAAATAATCCAGGATCAGAGATTAGGTGTTAGAAAACGTTTTCTGTAAAGGGGCAGATAGAAAATATTTTAGGATATGTGGCCCATGCGGTCTCCGCTGCAGTGACTCCATCTTTGTAGCATGAAAGCAATCACACACTACATGTGAATGAATGGGTGTGGCTGAGTTCTAATAAAACTTTATTTGTAGACACTGAAATTTGAATTGCATACAATTTTCATGGATCGTAAAATATTCTCCCTTTTATTTTTTAAAATGACATTTTAAAATATAAAAAATGAGCCATACAAAAAGAGGTAGTGGGCTATTTGGCTCACAGGTTGTTTTGCTGACCCCTTGTCTAGAATGATGTCTTGTTAAAGATAAAATGAGGGAGTCTGCTGGCTTTAGCTTTCTTCCTATTAAACGTGTGTGTTTTTTGAATGTGGACTCTGGGCCTGCACTGGGTTAGGTTCACATTATCAGGATTTCAAGGAGAAATCAACAAATCCACCATTATAATGAAAGGTTTCAACACTCTCCTTCTCATAAGTGACTAATAAATAAGATGTACATTATCGTTTTTCATCTTTATTCAACACTGCAAGGTAGATTTTATCACCCCAATTTTGCCACTGGGGAAACAGAGGTTCAGAGTGGCTGCTTAACTTGTCCAGGGTCACACGTGAGGAAAAGGTAGAACCGAGATTTAGCTCAGGACTGTGCGCTGTCAAAGCCCAGGCGCTTTGCACTGGCTTTCGTAGCCTCCCTTCACCACCAACCTCGTGATCATGTACAGACTCATGGGGGAGCAGAGAACTGCAACGGCAGGGCTGTATTGACCCATGACCTCCCTTTTCAAAACCCAAGTCAAGGGTTTTTCCAGAGACTTGGGTTCTGTTGGGGTGACACTGAGGAAGTTTGATCAAATGACCAGCAACTGAAATAGCTATTCATGTTCGGTTTGGATTTTTAATCACATGAGCAGGCATGACTATTAGCCAGGAATCAATGGCCACACACAGCAAGAGACACCCAGTAGGGGAGCAAAAATTACCGAGGCAAAAGATCCCTGTGGGGCAAAGCTGACGCCGGGGTCTGGTCACGGACGGAGCAGGTCACGGAGGCTGAGCTGCCCTGGATGAAGTTCAAGGCTGTCTGTATCAAAGGATGCCAATTAAACGGAAGGAATTCAGAGACCAGAAGGATAAATATTAACAGCTCTGGAAGGGGCTGAGTCGGGAAGACCAGTTTCTGACCTGACAGAGTTGCAGTGGGGAGAGGTGATGGGAAGGTTCCTGAGAAGAGCCATTTGCTCTTATTCGGCTTGAGAGTAGAGGAAGGGGGTCAAACGACCAACTTGAATTGTTCTAGAAGCCGTTATCAGGTCTCTTCTGAGGAAACACACACACACACACACACACACACACAGGAAAAAATGGGTAAAAACCGAGAAACAAGGAAAATAGCAAGGAAAGCTTGAGGTTTACCATGAACTGGCCTTGGAATAGCTTCTGAAAGGAAGACCATGTGTTTGTTGTGGGAGAAGCTAAACTAGGGTGTAACACGAGATAATAAGCAAGCAGAAGGGGACAGTTTTGTCTGACCAAGAACAGTAAGGAAGTTTGGAGATGCCACATCCGTTTTCTCCCACTATGACCAAAGGGACCAGATTTCAGGGTGTGAACCTGCCACAGCGGAGTGGAGAGTTGGTTCCTCCAGGGCATCCCGCCCAGGGGTGTGTGGGAAACACAGGCAGACCCAAAGTGATGACAAGAGGATGTCCTAGCTTGGGCGGCTCCCCAAGGCAGACTCTGAGACAAGTATTTGAGTGCAAATAGCTTTGGCGGAGGTGATGGTGGGAAGCAGTGAGGGGTTGGGGAAGAGAGACAGACGGGAAGGCAGCCAAACACATGTACATCCTCTAGCAAGTCCACCACGGTGGTCCATCCCCCACCGTGGACAAACAGAGCTTAATCCCACCAAAAACGCTGGGGGCCAGTGTAGAACATGGGCTTTGGAATTATCCCGCCTGAGGAGAGAGGGAGCCGGGTGTTTCTCCATCTCCGGTCAGCGCCTGGTCAACGGACTTTTCCCACATGGTGTGTGACCCTTGACCCCTGGTGGGCTGCAGTGGGCACAGCAGGCACAGGGGGCTTTTGCAGCCACAGGCGGCCTTTGGGTGAGCATCACAGGTGCTTGCTGGTGGCAGGAGTTGGGCTGGCGGGTATGGCAGGGGTGAATGCTGAGGGGATATGGCCAGGGCACTGACAACATCTCAACTGGGCACCTTCCAAAGATGCATCTTGGAAGTGAAGGTCTAAGGGTTATGGCTTTCCATGTACACATGTCCCTGGCTAAGCAAGCAGGGGGTGGGTGGGAGCGAGGAGAAAGAGAGACGAATGCTGTAGAGCGAGAGGATGACTACAGAGAAAAAAGCCAATTCAGGTAAGACCAGAGGTGTCAGACTGAGGACCGGGGATGAAAAACTGAGTGCTAGAATTTTCTTGCCAGTTGCCCACTCCTGTGACAAAGGAAAACTGGATATTGTCCATTGAGCCTGATAATTCAAGTCTTCCCTGTTCTCATGCTGAGTACTGTGCTGGATACGAAGATAGATGCTTCTCTTCTCTAGAGTGAAGCTGGACATGGGAGAAAAAGTTTGCCATGTCAAAAAAATTAAGCTGCTTTTGTTGGCATGAAAAACACCACAGATTAGGGAAAACAGAACCTCCTTTTAAGTGGTCTAGTAGTGAGAGCGTTTTCCCCAAATGAATTCCTGGGCCAGTATAAACCTCTGCTGCGGCCAACGTTGCTGTTCCTCTCTCCATCCATTTCCCCAGAAGCATGAGTCCAGCCAAGACCTCTTTCAATACCAGCTAAGCTCTTGGAAGGCATCTGAGAGTCGGTCTTGTGTAGTGAGAGGGTGTCTCCACCCAACAAACATGCCCCATTCATCCTTTCGGTCTGGGTGCCCAAGGTGCCCAAGGGACAACAGCTCTTTCTATCAGTGGGGCTGTGGCTTTTGCTGACTTTTGCTCTTACCCAGGGGATGTTGTGAACTCCTCTGAGCTCAGGGCATGAGCCTCCCCTGGGAAGCCAGAGGTATCAGGTCCTGATTCCTGGAAACTGTAAATATTACTCTATTTGGAAAAAGTGTGTATGTGGATGTAAGTTAAGGATCTGGAGATGAGGGGATGATCCTGGATTATCCAGGCCCTAAACGCCATCACAAGTGTCCTTGCAAGAGAAAGGCAGAGGGAGATTTCACACTCATGGAGAAGAAGGCCATGTGCCAATGGTGGCAGAGACTGGAGTGATGCAACCACTGGCCAAGGAACACTGACAACCGCCAGTAGTTGGAAGAGGCACAGCATGGATTCTCCCCTAAACCTCTGCAGAGAGGGTGGTCCTGATGACAGCTTGATTCAGGACGTCTGGCCTCCAGAGCTGTGAAAATAAACTTATGTGTTTTAAACCAAGCTGTGGTTATTTGTTACAGCTGCCACAGCAAAGTAATACATGAAAGTATAAACTTGCTTTCCACTGGCGGCACCTATATGCATTAATAGACGATATTTGTTTTTCTCTTTCTGACTTACTTCACCCTGTATGACAGACTCTAGGTCCATCCACCTCACTGCAAATAACTCAATTTCGTTTCTTTTTATGGCTGAGTAATATTCCATTGTATATATGTACCACAGCTTCTTTATCCATTCATCTGTCGATGGACGCTTAGGTTGCTTCCATGTCCTGGTTATTGTAAATAGAGCTGCAATGAACACTGTGGTACATGTCTCTTTTTGAATTATGGTTTTCTCAGGGTATATGCTCAGTAGTGGGATTGCTGGGTCATATGGTAATTCTATTTTTAGTTTTTTAAGGAACCTCCATACTGTTCTCCATAGTGACTGTATCAATTTACATTCCCATCAACAGTGTAAGATGGCTCCCTTTTCTCCACACCCTCTCCAGCATTAACTGTTTGTAGAATTTTTGATGATGACTATTCTGACCAGTGTGAGGTGATACATCATTGTGGTTTTGATTTGCATTCTCTAATGATTAGTGATGTTGAGCATCCTTTCTTGTGTTTGTTGGCAATCTGTATGTCTTCTGTGGAGAAATGTCTATTTAGGTCTTCTGCCCATTTTTGGATTGGGTTGTTTGTTTGTTTTTGCGGTACGCGGGCCTCTCACTGTTGTGACCTCTCCAGTTGCGGAGCACAGGCTCCAGACGCACAGACCCAGCAGCCGTGGCTCACTGGCCCAGCCGCTCTGTGGCATGTGGGATCCTCCCGGACCGGGGCACGAACCCGCGTCCCCTGCATCGGCAGGCAGACTCTCAACCGCTGCGCCACCAGGGAAGCCCCCGGGTTGTTTGTTTTATTGATATTGAGCTGCATGAGCTGCTTGTATATTTTGGAGATTAATCCTTTGTTTGTTGCTTCATTTGCAAATATTTTCTCCCATTCTGAGGGTTGTCTTTTCATCTTGTTTATGGTTTCCTTTGCTGTGCAAAAGCTTTTAAGTTTCATTAGGTCCCATTTGTTTATTTTTATTTTTATTTCCATTTCTCTAGGAGGTTGTACCATATCTTCTTTATCCATTCATCTGTTGGTGGACACTTAGGTTGCTTCCATGTCCTGGCTATTGTAAATAGTGCTGCAATGAACACTGGGGTGCATGTGTCTTTTTGAATCATGGTTTTCTCTGGGTATATGCCCAGGAGTGGGATTGAGTGTTCTTGCTCTTGAAGGACAAGGGCTTGACCCCAGCCGACCTTGAAGGCAGGGCCGTCTCTTGGACACATTTGTGCCCCGAGTCAGTCAGTGTCCAATCGGCAAAGCTGAAACCTACCAGAGATTTGAAACAGAATTTGGAATCAATCAGGGAATTTATTGAAAAAGCCCTGAATAGTACAAGGAAAGGGTAAGGGAAACCAAAGATTAGTAGCTGCAGGAAACTGCTAGGGAGCAAAGGGCAGAGAGTGGAGTGGCCAGAGACACGGCTGTAGTCTTCACTGCCTTGACCCCCAGTATGACCACAGCCACTGCTGCTGCTGCTGCTGCTTCAGGAAGTTAGAAAGCATGACTTATCCTGGATTGGGGTGCTTTCTCAGGGAGATGCCTGAGAATGACGCAGAGGAGGAGTGAAGCTGAGGGTGTAGCTATGGTGACAAGGCTCTGTGCATATGTGTACGTTCGTGGGAGCAGGTGCTCTTTACTGTTTAGTGCCCAGATTAGGTAATTAACCAGGCTCCCGTAGCCCACTGTCATCCTCATAGCACTTGATCCATGACAGTTACTCCAGCTATGATTTTAATCATGCATCTTACTAGCTTCCCATCTAGACTGTTGGCTCCATGAAGGAAGACCTCACCCTCTTGCTTTCTCTCATGTCCCCTTGTGCCCAGCACTCAGTGGCTACTCTGTGCACGGGTGCTGACTGACCACCAACCAGGATCTCTAGAGATACCTTTTCTTTTCTCATCAAAAACACACAGCACATCAAAGGGTCTCATGGGACTGCCTGGTTTTTGAGAAGAAAGCTAGAGTTGCAGGCTGTGTTCTTCCTCGGCTATGGCTGTATCATTCAACTTTTCACAGAGAAAAGGCAGCCAGAATGGTTAGGCAAAGGGCAGTCAGAAATAGAAGCTGGGAGGACACACACTCCTTCCTGAGGGCATCTCTGAGTAGAGATGGGGTGGCCACCGAAGCAGGCAGAGCTGGGATGCAATAGCAGCAAGGCGCCAGCCCGTACTCTCTCATCATCCATCTCTCCCTCCGACCATTATTTACAGCCTGCTGCCCAGATCCCACGGGCTCGTCGTCCCTCCCAAAGGAAAAAGACGTGAAATAGATTGATATGAGAATCTGTGTGTTTTGTCCCTGAGCCCAGTGGGAGTCGGCATCCTGAGAGCAGTTCTCATTCTCCCAGAGAGAATCTGACGGTCTGGGTGTGGACTCTCTCTGAGAAGCTGCTCTTTCTCTCTCGTGGCTGAAAGTGAATGGACTGATTCCTATGCTCGGTGGTGTTAATGAAGCTCTACTACTGAGAGTCTATGAACGTGACTGTCAGGTCTGCTGGATGATCACAGCTTGGGCTCTCCCGGATGCATTTTAATCTTGTCCCTGCAAATGTGTTGAGCAGACTTGCACTTGTTCAAGAGGCTGCCGCCTATCCACCATTTGACCACAATATAACCTTGACACGTCTATAAGATACATACTTTTTTTTTTTAACCCAGATAACTCCTGCATGGGAGGGATATAAAATGCATTTTATCTTGCATGTCCACTTTGATTTTTTGTTGGTTGCCTGGGGCACTGTGTTGAGAAGGATTCTGAAGCACTGTGATTAGTAAATTATGGGCACCAGAGGACTTATAAGACTCTTTTATAAGAAATATGCTAAAAACCAAAGGCTCAATAAGACGCATTTCTAACCTTCCCTGGGAGGAATTCTGCTGCTCCTCTAGAATGCAGAGAGGCTATGGTTGTGGCTCTTTTTTCTTTATGTTAATAGCAAAATATCCCTTCCTGTCACACTTCCCTGTCAGCAGACGTGACATATTTCATGGTATCATTGAATGTTAATGCTGGGTGATTCTTCAGAGGGCATTTAGTCTAAGCAACTTGTTTTACAGAAGGTGAAAATGAGGCCGTAGGAGTCTGATTTTCAAAAGGTCAAACAGCTGGTGAATACAGGTCCTCTGTCTCCCCTTGTCTTCTTTTGGACCCTCCGCTTCCAAGGCAGGAAATCTGTCTTTACCTTGGCTCTCTGCTCGAAAAAATGTGGGCTTGTGGAGGACGGGGACCTTGGGATGTCACAGCAGCACCTTCCAGCCGCAGAGCCTGGCTCTCTCACTTGATAGTTGAGTAACCACGAGTAAGTGGCTCAATCTTGCTAAGCCTCAGTTTCCTCACAAGTTAACTGAAGATGAAGATTGTGAGGTTTTAAGGAGATAACTAATGTAAAGTGTGTAGCACTGGACATGGCTCCACACACACAGGCTACTGTTAACATCTGTAGGACAAGCTAGCTGGACTCAATGATTCCTTATCCTGAGAGCCTACAGTTTGGAATGTCAGCTGATAATACACAGGGCTGCCTCTGAAATACCTGTGAGGAGTCCCAGGTTTCCATTAAATGAGATAATACGTGGAGAGTGAGTTCTTTGCTAACTAAACAGCATTTTTCTTTATTTATTTCAGATAACATATTTATCATCATCATTTTTCCTACTACTACTAATCATTTCAAGGTATATTCTGTGAGTATTGCTCTGATTCCATGGCAAGTTTCAAACTCATGAAGGACTCTCTGGAATTCTATTTTTTTTTTTTTTTTTTGCGGTACGCGGGCCTCTCACCACCGTGGCCCCTCCCGCCACGGAGCACAGGCTCCGGACGTGCAGGCTCAGAGGCCATGGCTCACGGGCCCAGCCGCTCCGCAGCATGTGGGATCCTCCCAGACCGGGGCACGAACCCGTGTCCCCTGCATCAGCAGGCGGACTCTCAACCACTGCGCCACCAGGGAAGCCAGCCCTGGAATCTTTAACCTCCTTAAGGACAACCTCTTTTTGCCAACATTTATATTCTGACTTGTGTCTTTAAACTGATTCTTCTCAACCAGGTGGTGTTTTAGGCGGATCTTTATATCCTGCTACAGTTTTAATTAGTATCCCAATTATATTTGCTTTTTTATTGATAGCTTATTCCTGGTTTGTATCCACAGTCATTTCCTAAAGGACACAGTTTTTAAAAGCCTAATAAATAAATGATAAGTGTGTGTGTGTCTAGGCTTAAGTGGGCACAGCTTCTGAACAGTGAGCGTAGGTATTTGTGAAGGGGACTGGTGTCTTGAGGCAGAATCATCTCTTGTGCCCTGGGATGTTGTCTGGGGACAAGTCCCAAAATATGCCATTCTCGGTGAAACACACTGAGAGCGCAGTTGGGACAGGCTGGGACCTGGGACCTGGGACCCTTTGCTGCAACGCTTGCACCTGCCCAGAAGTCTCCTCGAGTAACAAAATATGACGGAAGTATATAAGAGACTGAAAATAACTTCGTGTCTGTGCAGTTGGGGCAAATTATGGACAACAAGATACAAAAAGACCAAAGAGCCTAACTGCCACTTTTGAAGAGCCGGGAGCAAAATCAGGGTGTCGGGAGCAAAAGCAGGATGCTGCACATGTCCCCTGCACACATCACCACCAAAGGGGTGAGCAAACTACCTCAGCCACCCCTCCAGCCCGAGCCCTGGACACACCCCTACCTTCATCCCATATAAGGAACCACTTGCCCCCATTCGGGGAGCAAGCAAGCAAGGGAACATGTTGTTTGCTCTTGTTCCCCTCTGCTGCAGCAGGGGCCGCAATAAAGCCTTGCCTAAATTTCTTGTCTGGGCTCTGATCAATTTCTATTGATTAAGGATGCCAAGAACCCTGGTCAGTAACACAATCATCGTGATCTTGTAGTCTTGATTCACACGGTGTGTACCAGGGTATCGACTGGGAAGACACTGTAGACATGAACTCAATTGATGTCCCATCATAAGGTATCTTGAAGCCCCAGCAAGTACCCCGCATCTGCATTTCATCCTGCTGGAGATGTGCTCAGTGAACAAAGTCCAGTAGTGGGGCTTGGCAACATTCTGACAGGCCAGGGAATCTGAAGCGTCCTTTATGGCTGGGGTTCTTGGATCCACTAGGGAAAACTCACTGAACTTTAGGTCTATTATTTTTTTCATGAAAAGGAAGCATAAAGACGATGAGGAAAAAGAAGGCTTTGTGATCGGAGCCCCGGGGTTTGAGTCCTGGTTGGCCCCTGCCATGTTATTAGCCATCTGATGCCAGGGCTGGTGCCTCCGTCTCCTCCAGGGTCAGTTTCCCCATCTATGAACTGGATGAGGATTGTACTTCCACAATATTCCAGACTTATGATTTGTTGAGATAACAGCCACAGAAGGATTTGTAAGTTCTTAAGTCATTTTCAAAAATATTTCATGATAATCATAATAATTTTAGTGATGCAAAGGTAGTCCCACCCTGCATTCAAGTCCCAAGAGCAGAAAGGAGGAGCAGGAGAGATAGAGAAAGAATAAAAGACACAATCTCTGCTCTTAAAAGCTGCAGTCTAGACTGAGCATGTGATTCTGCTCATGAAACACCAGTGAAGCCTGGACCTCAGGGCTTGTCAGGCAGGTCTCTTTCAGCCATGAGTGATAGAGCCCATGCCAGCATGGCCTCAGCAAAGGGCAACTTATTGTCTCTCATTGCGGACAAGATGACAGCTGGATCCAGAGGCTCAGTGTCATCGGGCCCTGGTCTCCTTCACTCAATCTCTTGGCTCCACTTTCCTCTTTGTTAGCTTTAGTCTTGGGCGAAACCACAGTTCTTGTGTTGATCCCAGCAGTAAAAGAACTTCTCATTCCCAAGTCCTAGAAATTAAATCCAGTCTTGAACGGAATGGCTTGGGTCATGTTGGTCATGTTTCTTAAACCAACCACCATTGCCAAGCTCTTTCATTCATTTATTCAACACATACTTATTAAGCAACTACTTTGTTCCTAAAACTTTTCTGGGAGCTGAGGATAGAGCGGTGAACAAAACAGACAAACAAGTAAGTGTACAAATAAACAGATAACTTCAGACACAGACTCAAATTTAGAGGTTCTGGGTGAGGGCTAAGGCTGCATTTTAACAAGCTCCCCAGTGAGTCGATGCCAATGGCGTGGTCTCCAGTTTATTAGCTGGTATGAACACAGTAAAAGAATGTGCTCCAAAGAACTAGTGAGCAGTGTCCAGCTGCAAGCCCCCTTTTCTTAGGCTGGGGAAGTTCGTGTAGACATGAGCAGAGTAGACAGCAACATATCAGTGACCATAACTTCTGGATGGACAGGGAACAGTCTGCTTGCTGAAAGGGCAGGGGCTAGAACTATAATTGTTCAAGGCATCATTTCTCACCCTGGAAGGCCCCAACGTCACCCAGGCCAAAACTCAGATATTTCCTGCAGATATAAAAATGAAGATTTTTTTGCTTCCTCCCTTTCCAGCTTAAATATTTGTAGATTCAGTCTGTGTGGGAATGCATCAGTTTGTGCTCCAGATGCGGGGTTACTTGTTTAGGGTCCAATATTATGTATTATGGTTGATCATTATTTCACTAGCTGTCACTCCTTCTTCCCTTCAGAACAGGCTCTAATATCTCATTTCTTTCCCATCCTCTGAAAGGCAGATCCTTGCCAAAGATGTGTCTGTATGTGGACACCAGAGGCTGGTTTCTGGAAGTGAAAAGTGAGTGATGCTTTGCAATCTGGTTTCACAAGCCTCCCAGTTTTACCAGAGGTAAGAAACCAAAGCTGAGTCAGAGCAAAGCCAGATATCGCCTCTGGAACCTTCTCAGGTAAAGCTGTCCTGAGGCTATTTCTGTGAGTTTCTCCTTCTCCTTTCCCAGCTTCTCCTGTTTGCTTCCCTGGGGAAAAAATCTTTATACAGTGTGACCTCCTTTTCTTCTGAATTTTCTGTCTTGATATCTAGCCTTTGGGCACTATCTTTCCTTCTCTGAAGGTCAGAAATAGGGGTCTTGTCATGCCATGTATGTCGACGTGTCCATGGATGTTTATCAAGCGAATGAACTATTGCTGCAGTTGAATGTGGGGAGTGGAAGATAATTGTGATGGAAGGCACACGAGGAAGGCAGGGTGCAGACCTCAGCTGAGGAAATAGGCAAGAAGGCAAACCCTTAGTGGTTGCATTAAGTATTCTACCTCGGGAAGCAACTGATGTGATGTCACTTCTGGATAATAAAGCAGGACATGGTTAGAACCACCCTTTAGAAACTCCTTCTAGACCAGTCACTTAAACGGAAATGTAGATTAAAGGTGGAGACCCAGAATCAGAAGAGGCCAAAGTGGAAATGTCCCAGCGCTCATCCTGTGGGGCTCATGTACCAGCGAGGGAAGTGAGTCCAACAAAGCGGGGGGACTTGACCAAGGTCAGCTAGGACCTTTCAATGACAAAGAATTGCAAGGCATAGGCTGAAGCCAGGGCGACCAAGGGCAGCTTAGATTCACCTGGGTGCACAATTCCTAAAGTCTATCAAGTTACATAATAAAGAAAAAAATGATATTATTCAGTCATGTATGGATAAAAGAATGATAGGAGTCAAATGTTGACTTTACTCAGAACGTCTCCCTCTGCGGCAAGATGCTCGGTGGAAGGTGGACAGCTCCATCTGTAGAGGAGAATAGTGGTCAGCGAGATGGCACCTCCTGACTGCCCTCTGTAACTGGCCAGCCTCCTGAATGGTGCCACCTGGTTCTTTTGGACCTGGCAATTTCCTCCCTTTTTAAAGAGCTTCTTGGGTGGAATTGGAATCCTAATTTTAAAAAGCAATGATAAAACAAAAAGATGAAGAATTAATTCAAATCACACGTCACTTCCCTCCTCCAACCCTCCAATCCAAAGGTCTTAGCAAGGCCTTAGCCCCTAATCAGTCTGCCATGCCACCTGACTTCTCACCTCTCGGAGCTACCGGCTCCATCCTGTCTAAGACTAAGTTATGCATTGAAATCATCAAGTCTGGGAAAGTGGGTTATCTGTTGCAGCGTGTGAGAAATTGTCTCCTTTTAGAAAATTTATTTTAAGCAGTCAGGTGAGTTGTCAGTATTAATGCCTGGACTGTGAGAGCTGGATTCAAACGAAATTGTAGTGGGCGGCGTGCGTTTGGGGAGCAGAACAGAAATACAGTCCAGCATTCACTTAAAAATATTAGTTCGACCTTAGGTATTAAGGTGAATGGGGGTAGACTTTCCCAAAGCCAAGTTCAGATGTGACCTTTCCTAAAGAGGCTCAATTAAGATCATAAATCAAATCACCTCCCAGATTTGCACGTGTAAAGGAGCAGTTATGGTTGTAGCAGCCTGTTTGCATGGTGAATTAGGTATAAGGAGCTGTTCCTTCCTTCTGGCATCAAGACACTATTTCAGCCATTTCCGTATTGACTTTGTAGACTGGAAAGCCCTAGTTGCCCTTAATTACATCTGTTCAAAACTGCTACGAGTGGCTATAGATTGCTAATAAAATAAGACAAGGCAGACAATCTTGCAGAAGACCTCCACCAGTGCTGGGAAAGGGCAGGCTTGGAATTATCTGTGCAAGGAATCCAGGCTGCCAGAGGTCAGGAGGACAGAACTGTCTCTCAGGACAGAAGACACTTTTCAGATAACTTGTCCGTGTGTCCTCTCCTCTCATTCCCCCAGGGGCAAGCTTGTTGGAGTCATTCCACAGCATCGGGCAGCATCCTTTCCCTCCACCTGTGTGATACATCACTAGACACCCTCCCCGCCCCATCAGCAGCATGTTCTCTCGGCTCAGTTTGGCTGACAACACTCAGGTAGGTCCATCCCAGCCCAGATAAGTACTTTGGTTCTCAAGTTGTCCACGCATTAAAATCGCCCAGGGAAATTAAAAAAAAAACCAAAACACTGTAGATTTTCATTATTCTTATGGTTGTTTGATTTTTGTATTTGGCTTGTATTAGAAATCTATGACTATTCCCACTGCCACCCTTAAGTAAAATAAATCACCCTTAAATAAAACAAGACAAAACAAAACACTGATGTCCAGGGCCCTGTCACCCCCTGAGAGCCTGATTTAATTGGTCTGGGTGGGCCCAGATGTTCAGTTTTCTGTTCTGTTTTTTTTAGCTTTTCCCATTGATTCTAATGGATGGCCAGGGTGGAAACAATGCATTTACAAAAAGCATGAATACTTCAGGGAAGCTGTTGCTTTTCCATAATTGTGTTTGGTTCAGGCAGGGAAGCGTGCTGTATGGGGAGGCCTGACGTCTGGGCTTCTTACCCCCACTGGCCAAATGCCTCAGCCTCGCTGGGCTCAGGTTCCTCTCAGATGAAATTGAGTCTTCATTTCCTCTGGTTCTTAAGGAGGTGATGTTGCCAGAGCTGCTCCAGGTCTTTGCTCAAAACCCCTCAGCCCCCATCTGTAGCAGAGTTAACATAAATCTTTAAGTTAAAGCATCCAGAGATAAGAAAGGAAGCTACAAACAAACACCCACATGGAGCCAGCTGGGACCAAGGGGGTGATGAATCCGACCTCCAACAGAGCCTGAGCCTCATTATAAGCTGATGTTACTACGGGAGCATATTAAATGGCACACCTATCGGTGACCATGACAGGACATTAAGGACCAAAAAAGAATAAAAAGGGGGCGGCATCGCACACGTGGATAAAGCCCTGCCCCTTCTCCGGTAGACTAGTGCTTATGCCTCCCCATCGCTAGCCTCACTCCTCCTCCTTTTGCCTTTACTCTTTAAAATTAAATCCCTCTGGCCAGGTGAGATTTAATTGATCTGTGAACTTAGTTCCTGCTTCTCCATTCTTTGGGCACTGAATAAAATTTATGCTGTGTCCATCTCAGCTTAGGTTTTCTTATTTGACAGCTTGAAAAAGAACCCTCCCCAGCGGAGGCAGAGAGCCTGGCCAGGCTAGGGCCCGAGCAGGGTCTATAGGGCTTAATTCTGTGACAGTGACTCTGGGACTCCTGCAGGACTTCTGATCCTTTGCTTGACCGAGGTGCAGTGGGTAAAACCAGCTTTCGTGCCTCATTTAGCCCAGTTTGTAAAAGGGACCCCACTTTGCTCTCTCTTCCCTCAGATTTCAGTTTTGGTATAACTCTAGGTTGGCGATTACATTCTCTAATCAAAACATCTTCTTACATTCAACTCTGATTCACTTGAGATTGGCATCCACGGCCTGACACTGGAGGAAAAAGGTCAGGATGTTAGGTTCCAGATGGCAGGCAAGCTCAGTCCCCTGTCAGAGCTAAAAGCATGCAACAACATCACACCTCAAAAGGCACCTTGGACTTAAGTTCTCTAGCCTGGCAGCCCAGATGCCCATGACACTTAGAAACTTCTAGATTGAAAAAGAAACTTCAATTTCTTGGAGGCATAAAACTTCCTCCAAATCCCTGATTTAAACACAAAAGATATGAATGTCTATTTAGCCCTAGAAGACGGGATGTCACACAAGAGCAGCTATATGAGTTAATACATTAAAAAAATGGGTTAATAAATCTTAAGGGCAAAATTGAAGTGCAGGCAAATTAGAAAGATGCACATTACATTTTCCCTGAAATGGAGCACACAGTGAAAAATAAAATAACACAAGGATTTGGAACTGAAATATGCTGAGGTCTCCCTGATCTCATGCTGTGCACAAAAGCAGTCCTGGTGCTTATGTATGCGAGGGCGTGCGTGGCTCTTTTCCTCTTCCTGAACCTGCTGCTGGAATCTATCGTCCTGTCCTTTTTCATAACTTTCTCTGCAGGGTAGATGTACTCTCCCAACTGGGGCTCTATTTGCTCAGCCAAATCTCATTCTGAGAATCAACTTTCCAAATGGCAGCTTCACAGGGACACAAATGTGGCTGAAATCTAGGGATCAACCTACAGGAAAGCCCTGAGTTTGGAAGTTAAAGAGACTCTAAGCATCCCTGTGGAGCAAGCTCATATTTCCTGAGGACTCTGATGGCTTGTGCCAGTTAAGGTGACCGGTCTCTCCAGATGGGACATACCACTTTGTGCACTGGGCTGTAATTGCCCATGACAATTGCAGTCTTCTTACTACACCAAGAAGAAGAGATATGCCAACAAAAGCAGCAACCCGAAACCCACACTGTTTGAGGCAGATTTCCTATTAAAACTGTAATGTTTTCCATTAGAGAAGTTCCTCCTCATGTTCTCATTCTTTGTTTCAAGTACCTATTTTTCAGTAGTCTTCACCCAACCACTTCCCTCAAATCTCCTGGTCTCTTTTTTGTGGGAGAGAACCAAAGGAATTGCTAATCTTGAGTGCTCTCACAGTTCAGATATGTAAGAAAGTATTTTGCTTGTAAGTTTCTCATCATACAGACCCTTGCCCTGGGCATTGCATTTTTGCATTCATTCACACATTCATCCATCCACCCACCCATCCATCCATCCATCCATCTATCCGATATTCATGCATTTACTGAACTCATGAAAATATTGTTTTTGCCTGCCCAGAGATATTCCCTCTTCTCTTGGCAACAACCCCATTTTCCTTTAGGAAAATGTTCTCATTCATTTTCAATCCATGTGGTTCAAATGGGACTGACTCTACAGCCAGCAGCAAGGGTGCATATATCACCCAGGCCTGGCCACTGCCCCTCCTCAGGGACTGGATTAGCTGGGCAAATCAGAGTCAGTCTAACTCATTGGTCTGTGGCTGGAACCCTTGGGAAGTAGAATCTCTCAGAGTTGATTGCCAAGCTACAGGAATGTCAGCTTAGAGTTGACAATAGTGAAGTAGTGAAGAAACAGAACTGAGAGATGATAGATGGGCAGGCAAATCCTCCCTGCCTGGTTGAGCCCACAGATCCAGCTGTTTCAGTCCTATTCCCTAAAATTTTTAGGCTTCTGAGTGAATATATATCTCTTTTCACATTTTGCCTTGGGTTTCTGTTACGTGCAAATGAAAGAGTTCTGTCCACTCTGTGCTAGGCCCTGAGACCAAGACAAACCAGTTTCAGAAGGCAAGCAGCTTAGTAGAGTGGTTGAGTGTCAACTCCGTCACCTCATTTGAATTCTGGCTCCACCACTGACAGAGGGTGACCTCACACAAGTTCCTTTGTGCCCTCATTTACTCATCTACAAAATGGTGAAGGGATAAATAGTGCCTACATCTGGCTTGTAAGGATAAGCTAATTCAGCTAGAGTGTTTAGCATGGCACCTGGTGTGCCATGAGCATTCAATAAGTACAAGCTAGAGGCAAATTGTGGTCAGCACTGTCTGGAGGCAGTGAATGAGATCATAGCCATACTGATATGCTCATGCATCTGCCTTCTTATCTTTCTTCTCCTCTTTATCCCACTTGTATAGATTGTATTATTGTTCCTAATCGATAACAAACCATGACTGTTGTAAGCATTTGCTCCCATGGCATATCTCTACAAAAGCTGACCGGTAGATCACCTCTCTCCACCCACTGCAAATAAATGATGAAGGCAGGACATGTCATGTGGGAAATTATCTCCAAGTACTGATACATGAAGTGGTAGCCTCTAAATACAATATCAGGTAGGCTATCCCAGAAAGACTCATAGAACAAATTAAAATACTGAAGTCACAATGACTTAAATATATTTAAAACATACAGCAAGAAGCAAGAGGAGAAAGATGCGGTGAGTTAATGCACTCAGGGTAGGGTGCAAGTGGGGTGCAAGGGCCACACTACCTGAACTCAGTGTGCACAGTGTCTCCCTCCGCACTCAGCTCTACCCACTGGTAATGTGGTTACCAGGACCGGAGTTGAGGTTTGAGCAAGAGGACAGGGTGGTAAAGGGTTGACTTAGCAGGCTTGGAGCGTTCAAGCTCTGTTCATTCCAAAGGAAGGACTGGCCCTTGACTTGCTCCTGGGAGATAATTCTTGAGCCCCTGAAATATCCTGCCTGATAAGAATGTCTTTGTTTACCTGGGGCCTTGGGACCTGCCAGATAGTTTATGCTAGCAGTGTAATTTACGGTAGGGGATTTGGGCCACACACTATCCGGTGGACCTCTGGGGGCTGGGGGCTGAGTAGTTAAGGTCAGTCTCATGGACATTCTATGCCTATGTGACCGAACCCCAGTAAAAACGCTGGACACCAAGGTTCCCTTGAACTTCCTGGTTGGCAACACTTTATATTTGGTGTCATACATTGTTGTTGGGAGAATGAAGTGTCGCCCATAGAGTTCACTGGGAGAGCCCAGCTAGAAGCTTGTACCTGTTCTGTGTACCTTTCTACTTTGCTGATTTTAGTCTGTATCCTTTTTTTTTTTTTTTTTTGCGGTACGCGGGCCTCTCGCTGTTGTGGCCTCTCCTGTTGCGGAGCACAGGCTCCGGATGCGCAGGCTCAGCAGCCATGGCTCACAGGCCTAGCCGCTCCATGGCACGTGGGATCTTCCCGTACCGGGGCATGAACTCGTGCCCCCTGCATCGGCAGGCGGACTCTCAACCACTGCACCACCAGGGAAGCCCAGTCTGTAACCTTTTGTTGTAATAAGCGTAACCAAGAGTTGAATTGCTATTCTGAGTTCTATGAGCCCTAGAAAATCATCAGATCTGAGGGTAGTGCTGGGGATCCCTGACACAGGGGCCCACAGATGGTGGGTACCCTGGGCCAGTGTCACATACTTGTCCTACTAGAGAGTTGTGGTGTGCCTGGCCTAAGCTGTTGCTCGCCAATTAGCCTGATGAACAGTTATGAGATCTATTTGAGTTTCTTGGGCGGAGGACAAGTGACCTGAAGCATATAACCAGTATCTTTCCAGATAAGGAGATCATGAATATTAAATGCTCATATATATTTAATAACTCCTGATATTTAATCTCATGTGTATTTAGTACACTATGAATACTTAGCACTCAGGTGCGTCATACAGATTAGGTATTTCTTGGTTCCTCCATCCTTCGTTACCTGTGTTTAACATGCACACGTTCTACGTGTTGACTACTTATCTTATACTTAACATGTCCCATGAATTCTGCCGATGACTATCACACTTTTTGCTTAATAGCTTATTTATGTTTAAACATCTTAAGATAGTTTGCCTATGTTTGTAAACTACAAGCTTCTTTATTTACTAGAACTGAATAGTCTCAAAAGTGTGCACATCACAGGGCACAGTCTGATCAGTGAATTAGGGGAGGAGAGGCAAATATATCACTAAATGCTTTTGTGCTCCAAGCACTTCAGTTCTGGAAACGAACATGTGCAATCCTGATTCCTGGCCTCATGGTGGCTGCCTCCCAAAGGGCTGAGCTCCTACTTGTGGTTCTTGTGGAATAATGATAATCATGATAATAACAGCAATCGCATACATAGAGCTACTATGTTCCAGGCATTTTTAAAAGCACTTCACATAAATTAATGCTTGACAGAAACTCTATGAGGTAGGGGCAATTTTTTTTTTTTTTTTTTTTGCAGGTCTCTCACTGCTGTGGCCTCTCCCGTTGTAGAGCCCAGGCTCCGGACACGCAGGCTCAGCAGCCATGGCTCATGGGCCCAGCCACTCCGCCGCACGTGGGATCTTCCTGGACCGGGGCACGAACCCGTGTCCCCTACATCGGCAGGCGGACTCTCAACCACTGAGCCACCAGGGAAGCCAGGGGCAATTTTAATCTCATTTCTATGGAGGAGAATATAAGATGCAGGTGAGGAAGGAACTTGCTCAATATCAACAGCAGCTGGAGCTCAAACTCAGGAGAGCTGGCTCCACAAACCCTGCATTCACGGCGTTCTGCTCACTTCCACAACAATGTCAGCCCCTCATTTGCTCACTGCCTTGGCTGCACCCAAGTGGAAATGCCTCAGAAACACTGCTAAATATAAAATAACTGAAAATTAAAAATGCTTCGGCTGAATGTTGATAAGAAACTAGAGTGACGGTAGAATGCATTCATTCATATTAACCTGTAACGACACCATCCTTCAGGAGGAAGTTTTATCATTATTTTAATTGCAAAATGGACATGAAGCGTAGAAGTGCAGAATGGTAGAATTTCATCCAGTGTTAGCACAGTGAAGAAGACATTCTTAACAGATAATTTGATTTGGAAGTGTTAGGAGAAAATAATAGTTACTTATCCATAGCAATAGTGAAAACATACAGTAATATACATGGAGCATCGACACATGCAACCACTCCAGATTTGCCAGGTATTTGTCACAAGGTTTGTCTGCCTACTCATGTACTCAAAAGTTGGAAATATTAAGGAAAAGAAAAAAGGTCCAGAAGCATAGATAGGGTGGGTGAGATCAGAGGGTGTCACCCTCAGAGGGAGACATTTTCACATTCCTTCCCTTAAGCTATGTACTTCTGAATGTTTATGGCAACGGTTTTAACTTCTATTGAAAGTCACTGTCTGGGTTATTCTGTTGAGACAGGGCCAAGGGGTGGCATAGGACCAACATCAGTCAAAGGACTTGGGTAAAGATGCCAGCTCTGCGCTCATCAGGTGGCCTTTTGTGGTCTGCGAGCCTGAGGCTCAGTGTGTCATCTGCAGAACTGGTGACCGTCCATGTGTACTCGGGGGTCCGTGTGCTGTGGGCATGGTGGAGAAAGGCCAAGAAAAGTACTTTGCACAGGGTCTGGCATACAGTAGGTTCTCAGTGCTGGCAGTGGAATCTGAAGTGTGCATACATTTTGTTGAAATATTCCTTTTGGAGGTGAGCTCCTAAATTTTGCCCATCCTGGCTTCCTATTTGTCCTCAGAATGTTGGAGGGGGATGGGTGGGGTGGGAACTGGGTTCCTAGCTCAAAATAAAATGTTCCTGACAAAACACAACATTTAGTTTTTCAAGGGCTTCTGAAAGAAAATATCTCACGCAGTTTCTTGGAAATAAGTGCTCCCCACCTGAGCGTGTTTTCAGGCACAGCTGAAGCACAGGACATGGAGGAGAGTGGGGAGGAAGATCTGGAAAAAGCTGTCTCCACCAACTTACTGATCAGAGGGGTCAGGGAGCCAGCCCCAGGCAAAGTCTGTTTGGAGTTTCACCAAGATCCTAATTTTAGAAAATGAGTAACTTTGCTGCGTCCCATCAGCTTGTCTTGCTCCTGGCCCCTTCCCCCCTGCTACTAGTTAATGATCCCTGTGGGCAACAGTCCCCGTAGCTAATGAACCCAAACAAGGTCAGGCTTCCTGGTCCCTACACAAGCCCAAACGTGGCACGTGGTAGCAGACTCCCCATTAAGCCTTTGCCGGGGAGAGGGCTGTGGTCACCAAACGTGGCCCCCTCACTGTGAGTCACTAAAACCCCTCAGTGTAGGCCAGGGAGTTTTCCTCATAATTAACCTCTCTTTTACAGCTAATGGTTCTTACAGCTAGGCCTCTAATGTAGGGCAGTAATTCACCCTGAGGGCTTCTTTCCATGTATAAACCAAAGCTAAAGAGTCTTTCTGTGGCCCAGCAGCACCTAAAAGTTGCTTAGAAAGCTCATGGCAAAGGCCTTCATTACTCTGAGGGCAATTCCACTGGACCTGCGTTGTTTTTTTTTTTTTTTTTTTTTTTTTTTTTGCGGTACGCGGGCCTCGTGGCCTCTCCCATTGCGGAGCACAGGCTCTGGACGCACAGGCTCAGCGGCCATGGCTCACGGGCCCAGCTGCTCCGCGGCATGTGGGATCTTCCCGGACCGGGGCACGAACCCGCGTCCCCTGCATCGGCAGGCGGACTCTCAACCACTGCGCCACCAGGGAAGCCCTGGACCTGCGTTTGATTTCCTTGTTCTTCCCCCCTTCCCCCCCCCTTTTTTTTGAACAACAGAAAGAATCAAGTTCATTCTCATTTAAGTGTGTTCTGTGATTGCAAATGGTGTCCTCTTGTATTCCTGGGACTATCTGACTGGGGGTTACTGGAAGCTGAGACTTCAGAGAACTTCCAGCCCGAGAGTGATATTGTTCTTAAGAAACTTTCAAAGATAGGGAAGCTATACCATCCACCTGTGAGTTCAGGTTGAGGCTAAGGGAAAAAGGGCTAGAACCTTCCAACAGATAACCTGCTAAGAAATAATTCCCACCAGAATGCCAAATAAATAAATGGAAACAAAAACAAACATACAAATGAACAAACAAAAATTCCAAGATCTTGAAACAAGAAAGAAAATGAGTGTGGCATCTCCCAACTCTATTTGTAAGAGTAATTGACTTGGTGATAATCACACTAAGAAGTGCTAACATTTATTGCCAATTGAGGCCATGTCAGACACTATTCTGAGCAGTTGATAATGGTTCCCTCATATAATCCTCAGGACAACCCTATGAAGTAAATGCTGTTAGTCCTATTTTACAGATGAGGACACTGAGGTGAATACACACAAAGCCAGAAAATGTTGGCATATGACCAAGAGCTGGCTTTTGGCCATGCTTGAGGCAAGTTTATACATCTGCCTGGGTAAGGATGTCCACTGGGGGCCAGTCTTGGGTGACCTGCTGAGCTTCCTGGCTGTATGTGGCAGTTGATGCTATATTTTCTATTGCACAGCATTATAGCTCCAGGAAAGTTTTCCTTTTTAAAGCCACCTCTCCAGTCTGTTCTATCTAGCCTCTCCTCAACCCAGTTGGTTTCTAGATACAAATCCTGCAGCTATGTCAAACCAGGGGGTGAGTAAGAGAGAGTATCATGCAATGAGCATGCCCTGGATTCATGCAGTGTGTGGGCCTCTGGGACGCAAAGATGGAAAAGCCAAGGTCCTGGGACTCAGGATTTCATAATCTGGTGGTGGCGACAGACAAGTGAACAGACCATTCCAATACATGCAACAAATGTTATTATAGTAAGTACAAATAGCACTTAATTTGTACCAGGCACTCTTCATAGCAATTTTCATAGATTTCTCTCATTTAATCTTCACAACAATCCCATGAGTAGCTGTGGTTATCATTTTGCAGACATGGAAGTGGAGGCACCGAGGGGCTGTATAACTTAGCTGTAAGTGAAAGAGACAGTATTCTGAGTCCAGGCAGTTGGGTCCCAATCCTGCACTTTTAACCAAGCTGCTCTGTGGCCTCTGTCCTGATGGAGGCAAGCATGGAGGACTGTGGGAGCACAGAGGAGGGACTCTCCATCAGGCAGGGGGGGCCCTTTCCAGATGAGGGGGCTCCCAAGTTGGATGAATTGATCTGTAGAACCTAGTCCAAGACTAGTCCAGACATGGGCTGGGGGAAAAATATTATAAAAGGGTGCAGGCATATCATAGGGTATAGTTTGTGGTTGGAAGCAATGGTCTGGCAATGTGGCAACATGGATGTACCTTATGAACACAAGATGGAATGGCAAAAGGAAGATAAAGAATGGGACCTGTAGCCCAATGTCATATATGTAAAGATGCATGCACAAAAACAATATATATACATTATATAAGAACGTATATAAATGAAATGATTCCTATCAAACAGAGTAGAATGGCTGCCTTCGGGGATGGGAGGAGAACAGGAGCGGAGAAGAGGGATAAGACGAAATAAAGCAAGAGAAGCATGACGATAATGTGCTGTGAACTGAAGAGAGTAACTATGTCAGTCTTGGGCCCCTGAGAGAGGAGGAGGGAGAGGAGGAAGATGATCCTTAGGAGAGTCTGTGAAGCCCTCCTTTGCTAAGTTTTACCCCTTCCTCCCTTCTTTTTTTTAAATTAATTTATTTAATTTACTTATTTTTGGCTGTGTTGGGTCTTCGTTGCTGCACGTGGGCTTTCTCTAGTTGCGCTGAGCGGGGGCTACTTTTCCTTGAGGTGCACGGGCTTCTCATTATGGTGGCTTCTCTTGTTGCGGAGCACGTGCTCTAGGTGCCAGGGCTCAGCAGTCGTGGCTCACGGGCTCCAGAACACCGGCTCAGCAGTTGTGGCACATGGGCTTAGTTGATCTGCGGCATGTGGGATCCTCCTGGACCAGGGATTGAACCCGGGTCCCCAGCATTGGCAGGCGAATTCCTAACCACTGCACCACCAGGGAAGCCCCCCTTCCTCCCTTCTTCCACGGGTGTAGCAGGAGCATCAAGTTGCTTCTTCCGGTGTAATCCCACCCCTTTCTCGTCGTTGATTGGTGCAGGGATGGGCACCTGCCTCAAGCATGGCCAATCATTTCACTTCCTTTTATAGTGCCCAATAGAGGTGCTATAGCTGAGGGTTAAAGGCAAACTCGAGCCAAAGTAGATTCAAACCCTGTCTCCACCGACTTCCACGTGACCTTGGGTACGTGGCTTAGCCTCTAAGTCCTGGGTTTTCTTGTCTGTGAAGTGGGAAAATATAATATCCAACTTACACGATTGTGTGAAGATTTAATGAGTGAATGAAAGGCACGTACAGTGCTTAGAACAGTGCCTGCCATACAGGATTCAATAAATGTTGGCCATAATTGTTTCCTAAGAACTTGGGAATTGGGAGACTCGAAAAGGGGCTGTATGGGTAGCTGATCAGTATGCCAAGGAGTAAGTCACTTCCCGGTGTGTGGAGCATCCTCATTATTTTATCCCCATGGGGCATAGAAATATCATCATTTTATCTAATACTGGCAGGTGGAAAAGGCTGGGAAGCATTGATGAGCAGGAGTCAGTCTCTGATTCAATTCCTGGAGCCTCACTATAGTGAGACCTTGAGCTCAGCTCAGTATTTTTCCATTCCATCTAATATCCCTCCCCACCTTTTTTGCTGAAGTTAGTTTAACTGTATTTCTGTCGGTAACCTATAGAATCCTGATAATGAGGGTCATAATGACATTGAAGACTCCAAGGCTCAGCCTCTTAGCTCATCTCCACATGTGGTCACTTCCATGGTGTCATCCTTACAGTGAGAATCATCCTTATATGCTGATTACTGAGTTAAAAATTCTTGAAAAACAAGTACAAAATCATATATCCCTCTTGCTGCCATGATCAAGTCCCAGTTCACACAAATGGTGGCGTAACAACCTTAGCACACAGAATTTTGTAAAATCTGGATTCTACACAGAATTTTCTGGGGTAATAACACATTTGTGACTTCATGAGCTTTTAATACATTGATAAAAGAATCAGTTCCTGCCCT
The DNA here is from genome assembly GCF_964165515.1 of Mesoplodon bidens. Taxonomy (NCBI): domain Eukaryota; kingdom Metazoa; phylum Chordata; class Mammalia; order Artiodactyla; family Ziphiidae; genus Mesoplodon; species Mesoplodon bidens. Next base: position 40,698,615 of record NC_138173.1, on the reverse strand, counting down.
TACGCATTTACCCCCATTCTGGTAAAGTTCTATTTACCATTTCCCAATAGAATGTTTATACAACTGGTTTTGAAAAAGTGTTTCAGTTTTTGGAAAAGATGGTCAAGGCTTTATTGGAAATTCAAACTTGTATATCAAATAAGATAATTGATGGATTTAAATTTCCTAGAACAAAAGTACTGAGGAGAGGTGTGAAAGTGTTCCAGGAAGGAGGAACAAACAGAAAACCTTCCCTGACTTTTGGAAGTCAGAGAATAATCAACACACTGATTTAGGCACTTTCACTGCTTTGAAGGCTTTCAAAGAAGACTGATTTCTGTTTGTTCAGCCACCATTTGGAAGTGCAAAGATCAGGAACATCAAAAGCTTTATCTGAGCTTCTAAATGTGTTTGTGAAATCGCTAATATGCCATGGAGGCACTTCTCAGAGATCTGCATTGTGGCGGTTTATATCTTTGTTAGTTTGACAGGTGCCATCTGATAGAGTGGGTGGCCCTTCCTGCATGCCAAACGCCTCAGAACGCCTTCCAAAGGAAAGCCAGAGAGAAAGGAAAACCAGCCATTTCCTGTGACTGGGAGTCAGAGGTAGCCGAAGGGGTCTGTAATGACTTCCTGAGGATGTTTAGTCAATCACTACTGTGGTTAAAAGGTTTTGCATGAAGTGCGTAGTCTATACTTCCCAAGTAGCAGTATTAAATCTTCAGAATCATAAAGAAGTTTAGTCACCCTTCAGTAGGAAGTACAACGTCAATAAAGGGCTGATAGCGTACTCCATAGTCTCAGGGACCCATAGTCCCTCCTGTTTGCTTCTCTGCTTAGGGTATTTCCATCCCCAAGTTCACTTCATGGTCCAAGTCTGCTGCTGCTCCTCCAACCTTCCAACAAGAAAGAGGATGGGAGGAGAAGGGCATGCCCATCCCCCCAGCTCCCCCTAAGGAAACTTCCTGGAAGTTTCTCATGCTACTTCCGGTTATAACCCATTAGCCAGAATTTAATCACATGGCTACATCTAGTTATGAGGTGGGTTGCAGGATATAATCTAGCTAAGATTTAGGGGGTCTGTTACTATAAAAAAAGGTAGAATGGATTTTGGAGGACAAGTAGCTAGCTCTGCCCCATCATCCTTCAGGACTCAGCTCAAATGCCCCTTCTTTAGAGAGACCATCTGAGCCCATCCTCTTGGTAGCAGGCTATCCTCACTTACTCTCTATCACAGAACCTGTTCGGTTCCTCCATAGGAATGATCCTTTGTTTACTTCTTTACTTTTACTTTTTATGGCCTCACTCCTCAACTAGAATAAAGTTCCTTGAGTCCAGGAATCTTATCTGTCTTGCTGCTCACCACTCTACCCGCAGTGTCTCACAGTGCCCGGCACATGGCAGAAACCTCATAAACATGTGGAATGAGTGAACAAATCATGAACGAGGGCCCTTACAGAGAAAACCACTGTGGCACTGAGATTAAATATATAAGCTCTGGGGTTGGACAGTCTTGATTAAAATCTTGTCTCACCTCTTATTAATAATGTGACTGTGGTCAAGTGACTTAACTCGTCTAAGTCTTGACTACTCTATTTGTAAAAATGGAGGGGAGGGCTTTTGGAAGAATAAAAGGAGTTCATACATGTGAAATGCTTACCTCTCTGCCTATTGGAGAGCAAACAGTCAATTTTATACATGACCATCAAAATCATTTTTATTTTTGATATTATTGGGATCTATCTAGTCCAAAGGTTCAAAGGAGGCTTCTTGGAAGAAGGGATCTTAGAGATGAGTCCAGTGGACAGGCAGGAGTTAACTAGATCAGAAAGGGGTGAGGAGAACATCATAGGGAGAAGGAAGCGCACGTGCAGAGGTCTTGGGGCAGGAGGGGATATGTTGGAAGTACTAGAATAAAAGCCAGTGTGGCCAGAGTGAAGAGAGGAAGAGTAGTACATACACAGAGATGCGGAAGGAAGACAGGGCTAGAACATGCAGGGCTTCCATATTGTGAACTTTATCCCAAGTGCAAAGAGAAGTTACCAAAGGGTTCCAAGCAGGGGAGTGCATAATCAGATTTGTAATGTATAATATCATCCTGGCTGTGGTGTTATCAGGAGGGGGAGGGGGTTATCACATTAGAGTAACTTCCGTAGATGAGAAGTCTACTGTATTCGCACTTTCAAACTCAAGTCTGCCCCTATCAAACTTTTGTGGGGCTCTGGGCAAAGAAAGTGTACAGCAGCAGACCAGCCTGGGCTGGCTATTCTTGGGCTTCTTGATTATGAGAGAGAAACTTTTAGATATGCCTAAATATTTAAACAGTATAAATGAAAATTAACAAACTGTTAAACTAAATGTTTTCTAGCATCCTGTTTTGAAAAATGTACATACATAATGACTAAAAGTCAGAAAAATATCAGAGATGGTTGAATTTAATTATTATTGTCCATGCTTGGGTGTTCTGTTATTGGATCAGACATACATAATTTGCAAATCATTACATATGTATTCCATAAACTTTATTTTTCTTGTCTTCAATTCAGCAAAATCATGAATTGTGTTCTTATAATCCAGGTTTTCACTTAATTTGTACTCCACTGAAAATAATGTTCTAAAGGATTAAAAAATAAAATGAATTTGTATTCAAAATCTAGAAAATTTGAATATATTTAATAAAGACATAAATTAAAGAGAATGTAAACAATTAAAAACATTTTGTATATGTTTTCAAAAAAGTTATTTTTCTTCTACAATGTTCAAAGTTAACTACTGAAGCCAGGGCAACTAGCCAAGAAAAAGAAATAAAAGGCATTTAAATCGGAAGGGAAGAAGTAAAATTATCTCTGTTGACAGATGACATGATCTTATATGTAAAAAATCTCTAAAGATTCCACAAACTGTTAGAACTAATAAATGAATTCAGTGAAGTTGCAGGTTACAAAATCAACATAGAAAAATCAGCTGCATTTCTATACACTAACAATGAACCATTCGAAAAGGGAATTAAGAAAACAATTCCATTTACAATAGCATCAAAAAGAATGAAATACTTAAGAATAAGTTTAATCAAAGAGGTAAAAGACTTGTACACTGAAAACAACAAATTGCTGCTGAAAGAAATTGAAGTCACAAATAGATAATGACATTTGCTATGAACTGAATGTTTGTGTTCCTCCCAAATCCATCTTTGAAGCCTTAATCTCCAATGGATGGTATTTGGAGGTGATGCCTTTGGGAAGCAATTAGGGTTAGGTTAGGACATGAGGGTGAGGCTCTCATGATGAGATTGGTGCCCTTATAAAAAGAGGAAGAGACTTGAGATCTCTCCATGAGCACACACCAAGGAAAGACCATGTGAGCATGCATGGCGAAGGTGACTGTATATCAGCCAGGAAGAGGGCCTTCACCAAGAACTGAATCTGATGGCACCTTGATCCTGGACTTCCCAAAATCCAGAACTGTGAGAAATAAACGTCTGTTGTTTAAGTTACCCAGTCTATGGTATTTAGTTATATTAGCCCAAGCTAAGTCAGCAGCCCTTATTTGTGGATACTGTTAAGATGGCAGTACTACTCAAAATGATCAACAGATTCAGTGCAATTCTTATCAAAATCCCAATAGTGGTTTTTTGCAGAAAAAAATACATCCTAAAATTCATATTTAATGAATTTTAAATATGGAACCTCAAAGGACCCCAAATAGTCAAAACAATCTTTAAAAAGAACAAAGTTGGAAGTCTTATACTTACTTATTTTAAAACTTATTATAAAGTTACAGTACATCAAAACAGTGTGGTACTATAATAAAGACAGGCATATAGATGAATGGAAGAGAATACAAAACTTAGAAATGAACACTTCATTTTATATGGTCAAATTATTTTTGAGAAGTGTGCCAAGACCATTCAATGGGGGAAAAGACAGTCCTTTTCAATAAATGTTGTTGAAAAAACTGGATATCCACACTGAAGAAAAACAATGAAGTTGGACGCTTACCTTATACCATATATAAAAATTAACTCAAAATTGATCAAAGGCCTAAATGTAAGTGCTAAAACTATAAAACTCTCTGAAAAAAAAGTAGGGGAAAAGCTTCATGACATTGGATTTGGCAGTGGTTTTCTGGAAAAAACACTAAAGGAACAGGCAACAAAAGTGAAAATAGATAGGACTACCCCCAAATTTAAAAATTCTCTGCATCAAAGGATACAATCAACAGAGTGAAATGGTAACCCATGGAATGAGAGAAAATATTTGCAAATCACATCTCTGATAAGGGGCTAATATCCAGAATACAAAAAGAACTCCTACAACTCAGTAACAAAAAACAACCTGATTAAAAAATGGGGAATAAATGTCTACTTGAGTACACATTTTCCCAAAAAAGATATACAACTGACCAATAAGTACATGAAAAAATGCTCAACATCACTAATCATTAGGGAAATGCAAGTCAAAACCACAAGGTACCACCTCACACCCCCAAAAAAATTACAGGGAGAAAAAGGAAAATAACAAGTGTTGGTAAGGACGTGGAGAAATCAGAACGCTTATGCACTCTTGCTGGGAGTGTAAAATGGTGTAGCCACTGTAGAAAACAGTATAGTGTTCCCTCAGAAAATGAAAAACAGAACTACCATATGATCCAGCAGTTCCACTTCTGAATTTAAGCAGGATCTGGAAGAGGTATTTGTATACCCATGTTCATAACAGCATTATTCACATTATTCATAACAGTGTTATTCACATTATTTTCTCCTGGTTGATCCACCAAGAGTAGATCAACATCGATGGATGAATGGATAAACACAATGTGGTATAAAATACAATGAAACATTATTCAGCCTTAAAAAGGAAGGAAATTCTGACACATCCTACTACATGGATGAAACTTGAGGACAAGTGAAATGCCAGTCACAGGACAAATACTATATGATTTCACTTATATAGGGTACCTAGAGTAGTCAGATTCAGAGAGAGAGAAAGTAGAAAGGTGGTTGCCAGGGGCTGGAGGCAGAGAGTAATGGGGTGTTATTGGTTAATTGGTACAGAGTTTTAGTTTTACAAGATGAAAAGAGTTCTGAAGATGGATGGTGGTGATCGGTGCAAAAAATGTGGATGTACTTAATGCCACTGAATTGTACATTTCAAAATGATTAAGATGATGGATTTCATGTTCTGTATATTTTACCACAATTAAAAATAATAAGTGTTAAATAAAAGAGAAATATAAATTATAATGAATAAATATCACATTTTTAAATCAAAATATTTAAAGTGAACATTTTCTTTTTCTTAACATCTTTATTGGAGTATAATTGCTTTACAATGGTGTGTTAGTTTCTGCTTTATAAAAAAGTGAATCAGCTATACATATACATATATCCCCATATCCCCTCCCTTTGGCGTTTCCCTCCCACCCTCCCTATCCCACCCTTCTAGGTGGTCACAAAGCGCCGAACTGATCTCCCTGTGCTATGCAGCTGCTTCCCACTAGCTATTTATTTTACATTTGGTGGTGTATACATGTCCATGCCACTCTCTAAAGTGAACATTTTCTACTTAGATTTTAAAATGTTTGTTGGATATTATTAATTTTACAAATATAAAACTATTTGCAATTCTAGCATGAAATGTCCATCTAGTTGCCAATTTAAGTTACGGATATTAGATATTAAATAATATTGAAAATATTAAATAATGCAATATGCCACCATGTACAACTGTTGCAAATACCATGTTTATTCATGAGTATGTTCAGAACCACAAATTGGAACAGGATGAGAATCAAGAAAGTGGATGTTCCACACTTCTGGGAAACAATACTTAATTATGCAATAACTATTGCCTTCTTGCTCTCTGAGAGGAAAGATTTGACAAGTTAATGAATTTGTATTTTCTTCTTGAGAACTTTTATTCCTCAAATCTTCTTCATGTTCTGAGGCAGTGTCTATGTTCACAACATTCGGATACAGTTGTCTCTCAAAGGCAGGACCCAAGGGCAGCATTTCTTTGGAGCCAACATGGCATTCGCCTGAAAGTGGATGCTTAGACTCATGAGTCTTGCTGTGCCTGCCCTGAGTGCCAGACAGCTGGTGACAGAAGCACCCATATAACCCTCAATACATTTGTTGTTGGTGTGTGTTTGTGATATGTGGGGTCTTCTAAAAGCACAAAGCCCCTCTTTCTTGGGCCAAAGAATGGCACTGTTCAAGCCCCACTTTCTATTCCTTGAAATGAAAATGAACCAGTTAGACTGGATCTGTCCACACAGTGAAGGCTAGAGGGGTCACTATCCAGAGGATTTATGTTTGTCTGAGTGGGATATTCGGGTTTGAATTTTTTAGATTTCAGCCACATTTTATCAGCTCCGTGATCTTGGAAAAGTAACGTATGAGCTGTATATCCATGTTTTCTCATCTCTAAAATGGGGATTAAAATAGGACTGACCTCACTGTGTTGGGTGAGGATTAAATGAGAAAATGCAATAAAGTTCCCAGCAGCATAACTGGCCCAGGCTGTGTATTAGATAATGGTGATGATGATTTGGATGGCAAGGCAGAGCTTGGGGAAAATTCATGTTCCATTACAAACTCTGGGATAGACTGGCTGGTACTTAGAATTAAGAGGACTAATTGGATTAGGGTGTGACTTTATCATCAAGATCTAGGGCATAACTAAATGTTCTTTAAATCTGGAAAATAAAACAAGGCTTTCTGAGGCATCATCAAACTCATAGATAGTTGTACGGCTGCTTGAGCAGAACTGGAATGACCACCAATGATAATAAGAACAGATTCTCCAAAGGACTTGAGCATGCTTAGGATATGCTGCACATATATGAGTGTTTCTCTGTCAAGTTTCAGGGCCACAGAGAGGCTCTAACATCCAGGGAAAAGGTCTTTGCCTGAAATTGTGTAATTGATTGGTTGGAAGACCTGATTTGGTGAAAGCTGAGTTTTGCGTACAAAACTCCGCTAACCATTGCTTTCCACCATTCCTTTGCTGAACTGTGGATCATCTAAGGGAGAGGAAAGAAAAAAAAAAAAACAACTTCAAAGGTAATTCCTTTCTGCTTCAAAAGAAGTAAGCATGCATCATTAATTTCTATGCAAAAACATTCTTCACTTCAAATGGCAATTAGCTGATAACATTTCTATCTCGTGTTGTGCTGAGATTTTTACGCTAATCATCACATAGCAGTAAATTAATCATTTGGGCACAGTTAGAGAGGATGTATATTTCATGAGACAGATATAGATATCAAGATCTGTTTGATATTTACTCAAGGTAAGTGGGAAGCATCTCAAATTATTATGAGGGGAGCACACTGAGCAAATAGGACTGCGTGGCAATGAAATGTATGCAGTGCAGACACATGAAGATTTTCAAAACACTCTTGGTGTCAGTAGCGTAATTATTGTGAGGAAGTTGGAACACTCTGGGAACTTCAACTCCAAATCATTCAGACACACCAGAACCCTCAAAACCACATCTTAACAATGTCAAGGGAAAAATCAGCAATTGACCTCTTTTCCCTCTAATCCCCTCCTTTTTATGTTACAGAATTCACCTTTTTCACATTGTACAATATTTAAATGGGTTTCTCTTCTCGATCTGCACTTAAGTCTACTCAGCCAAATGAATCAGAAAAGCTGCTTGACCCTAAAGTCAAATTGGAAAGCTGCTGCGTGCACAGGAACTAGGCCACCACTCAAATGAGACACGGTTTCTTAGCAGAGGAACAGTGCCTTTTACAATTTATGGAAAAGAAGAGAATTGTACTTGAAAGTGCCTGTAACTGTAGTGATTCAAGGGCACGTTCCAGGCTCCACGGCTGCCTGGGAGACCTAAGCAATTATGATGTGCGAGTGGAGTTATCATGAGAAAAAACTCTACAGACCCCTCTCTTTCTTCATAATTCTTCCTCCCTCCTCTATTTTCCCACCTCCATGTGGTTCTCCGTGGCTCCTATGCTATCAATGCTACGGATCATCCACCAACCAACACACTCCCCAGGCTCACACATTCACAGTCCTGCAACCCAGTCCCGCCATTCTCCTCCAGTAAGGCAGCAGTAGAGGCCTCTGGGAGGACATGCTTTCATCTGGCCATATGCAATTATTATTTTTTCAGGGAAATAATAATATTTTTATTATTATTTTCCCTAATATTTTTCAGGGATAACTTTATGGGGAAAGGCAAAGAGATGGAATAAAATCACTTCCTCAGAGACAGTTCTAAGATATAGGTGAGGAAGGTACAAGCCCACACCCCATGCAGAAAGTGGAGGGGGAACAAAGGGTCCCGTTTCCTGGAGGGGCTGGGTGGGTACAGTGACACAGAAGGCAGTTGGTGGGGGGAGGTAGAGTCTCGCCAGCTGGTGGGAACTAGAGGCTACAATATCACTTTGTGATGGTTTTTCTCTTTCAAAGTGGCTCTGAACTTTAAAATTCTGGAGTGAGTGGGGAGGATGGTGGTGGCAATGAGTGGAGAATACAAAACGGGACATATACCTGAGCTCCGCCACCTGTGAGGGTGATCTAAAGATGCTGCTCAGGGTGACAAGCCGAAGGCACAGCAGCTCCAAGTCAAAGGGAGGTGGACCATGAGTGTAGCTGTGTTGCTACTGAGAAGTCCCTCTCTGCTGATCTTGAAGGGAATGGAAGAAATTGGTCCAATAGGACATAAAGTGTTGCTCCATTTTAGGGAGCAACAAGAAGGCAACCAGCAGCCTATGAGTTTACATAAATGATTTTATAGGTATTTATTTATATATATTTATACAGTCCAGAATGAACCTGAGAGTGACTGGATTTTGGATCGAGGTGGAAGACATCATCTCGTAAACTGCATGACCAACATAACTCAGTCAGAAGATCTAACTTCCTGTGTCTCTGCATGGCCACTGTAGTAGGAACTGACAACCATGTGGGTTACTTGCAGTCCAAGTCTCCATTTATGGCTTCTGTCTCCTTTTGTGAAGATGGAATACAAATGGGACCACCTAAAGCACAACTGTGAAGACCTCCTTCTTTGGCAGCTTCCCATGTTTCCTGCTTAAGCTTATTCCCTTGCTTGAGAGAATTCCAGGACTTTCCTGCTGGTATTCAGTTTAGCTCTCTCTTGATAGGGCTCCATGTTAGGAATTTTTATCCTGTTCCTATCATTACCTCAAAGAAGAGAAGGACTGAGGAATGGAAACTGAGAAATGGACTTGCCACAAGATTAAAGGAGCTGACATTCCCCAATCAGAGGACATTTATTGTGAAGTTACTATGTACTGTGCACTGTTCTCGGTGCTTTCAGATGTGTTTCAGGGGACTGTGCCCTTAAATTAGTCAAGCGATTCAATCACTTGTTTTCAATCTATTCTCAACAGGACGCTACATAAGAGATATGAAGTGAGAGTCGAATTTGTTTACTTAGAGTCAATTGTTCACTTAGAGACAATTGTTCTACTATTTATTGAGAAGTCTATGTTTTATTTTTTGCTGATCTTCTGTACCAACCTGGCCATAAATCAAGTCTTCATGAATGTGTGATTCTGGATCTGGACTCTCTATTCTGTTTCATTGGTCTGTTTATCTACCGTTGTGCTAATGCCATGCCATCTTAAATACTACAGCCTGATAAGAAGTCTTGATATCTAGCAAGGTAAGATTAAAAAAAAATCAGTCAGAGTAAACTGTGGTAACAAAGTCCCACAGATTATCAGTGTCTTACTATGATAAAGACTCATTTCTTGTTCATGCTTCATGTTCATTACGGGTAGACCAGAAGCTGGGTTGTGCCTGGTCATCACTCTGGAGGGGGATTCCTGGAGCACGCACTCTCTGCAACACTGTCTTTTGCTATGATGGGGAAGAGAGAGGATGGCAAAATCATGCACTGGGTCTTAAAATTGCCACCCAGAGGTAAACACTTCTCCTCCTATTTCTTTGTCAAAAGCACATGGTAATACCAAATTACAAGGGATCAGGAAAGTACAATCTTGCCTAGAACGAAAATCAAAAATATTTGGCAATCACATTAATGGCTACTGTAATCCCCTACTTTTTCTTTTTCAGGAACGCTGGCTACTGTTAGTCCTTTGTCATCCAATTACCTTTTAAAATCAGCTTGGTACATTAAACCAAGCAACCAACCAATAAACTAAAATTAAGAAATCAAATCCAAAAAATCCCATTGTGAATTTTTCATTGAGATTGTATTGATTCTACAGATAAATTTGGGGAGAATGGACATCTTTACTATTGAGTCTTCCAAACTTAAACATGGCATATTTATCCAATTATTTAGTTCTACCTTAATATACTTCAGTGAAGTTTTATCATTTTCTCCCTAAAAGAATCTTACACATCTTTTTTGGTAAAATTTGTTTCTAGATATTTTATATTATTAGATGTTAATGTAAGTAACATATTTATGGTTGCATTTTCTAAGTATATGTATAGAAATGCTTCTCATTATATTTGTTGATTCTTCTCTCCAAACCTCCTAAACTTTGTTTTTAATTTTCATTTTTTTGTAGGTTCTTTTGAATTTTCTACAAGACAATTATATTTATCTACAAATAAAAAGTTTTCTTTCTTCATTTCCATTGCTTAGACTTTGTCCCCCCTGCCTTTCTGTAGTGGCCAGAACATCTAAGATACCATTGACTAGAGGTAGCTCCAGTGAGCACCCATATCTTTTTCCTTATCTTAAAGGAAACGTTTTTGGTATTTCATTGTAATTGTGATATTTTAAACTTTTTTGGGGGTAGGAGGTTTTCATCAGGTTAAGGATGTCCTCTTTAGTTTTATCATAAATGGATTTGGGATTTTACATGACTCTTTTTCTACGTCTTTTGTGGTCTGTAGTTTCTCTATAACATGTCAGTGCAGATTTCCTCTCATTTATTCTGTTTGGGATTCATTGGGTTTCTTGATTCTGTGGATTGGTATATTTCATTATTTCTGGAAAATTTTCATTTATTATTTATTCAGATAATTCTTTGTCTTATTTCTTCTTTTCTGGAACCCTGATTAAACATATAACTCTATCTTTCACATTTTTTAACCTCATCCATATTTTCCATCTTTTTCTTTTTGTGCTAAATTCTTATTAATTTCTTCACTATTTTTTTTAGTTCATGAATTCTCTTATCTGCAGTTAAGCTGGTCCTATAATTTTCAAATTCCATTTACATTTCTAGAAGTTCTATTTTTTTTTTTTAAACAATATGCTTGGTCACTTTTTATAGTCCTTTACTCTCTATTCTATTTTTAATCCCTTCTTTTACTTCCTCAAAACATAATAGGCATAGATTAGAAAATTCTTGATTTAAAAATTGCAATATCAGAGGATACTGTGAATTAATTCTGCTGTTTTCTATTTTGGACTGCTGTTGCTCAGAATGCTCTGATTCCTGTTTCTGTTTTTTATTTTCTTGACTGTGTAACTTTATCTGTGGGAATTTCTCTGGACCCTCCATTCAGCAATTACTTAATAACAGTAATTTTCCTTATGGTCCTCAGAGTTATTTTTAGTTCACCATTGTATTGAGGTATAATCCTTTGGGGTTCCAATTTCATTGGGGTTCTCTAGTATCCCTAATATGGGATTTGTCTATAGTCCCCTGAGCCACTTAAAGCTGTGAAAATAGAAATTTAAGTTCACCACATTCTGCATATTTTCTCAAAAAGAAAAGCTGGTTTAATGCGCTATATACCATCTTGGTTCATGCCTCCACTTAGTTTTTTGTCTAATATTCTTTACCTTTTAATCAGTTAATTCATATATTTAAGAAAGTGTTTCTCAGATGTTTTCCAACATCTTTAGTTTTCAGTGTGTCAGTCAGTGTACCAGTCGGGAACCTTGCCAGAAATGAAAGGCCTTTTTAATCATTACCATTAATAAAACGGATACTTTGTCTTCTCCTTCTAAGAATTCAGTTACATGTATATTAGGCCACATATATATTAGATCACAGTCTAATGATCCATTCTGGTGTTTGTTTTCCTTCACTTTTCTTTCTCAGTGCTTTAGTTTGGATATTTTTTATTGATCTGTTTTCAAGTTTGTTGATTCTTCCCTCAGTTTTATCCAGTCTGCTGATGAGCCCAGCAAGGAAATTCTCCATCTCTGATGTTGTATTTTTTATTTTAGTATTTGCATTTGATTCCATTTTATAGTTTTCATCTTTCTGTTGATATTCTCCTGTTCATGTATATAGACCCATTTTCCCACTAGAATTTAACCTATTAATCACAGTTATGTTAAAGTTCCTCTCTGATATTCCAACATCTGAGTTATCTCTTTTGTCTGGTTTTCTTAATTGCTTTAACTCTTGACAATGAGTCTTTCTTGCATTTTTGGGTGTGTCTTGTAATTTTTTAAATTGAATACTGGACATTGTGTGTGGAAGAATAGTAGAGATTATTCCCAGAGTAGAAGGGGATCAGTGTTTTGCTCTGTGACTATGATTTAGCTTCTCTGAGCCTCAAACTTGTTATCAGCAAAATGTGAATAAGCCCCAACTTCATAGATATATTATGTGAAATACATAAAACATAAATGTAAAATAGTATTATCATTTGTTTGGTGATAGATCTTTAATGAGGCAACTGGATTTTACATACTTGATTTTTTCCCCAAATGGTGACTTTTTTGTGCGAATTAAAAAAAATTTAACCTCCTTAAACATTCTAATAATATAAAAATGTACCCATTAGAAAGCCAGATGCCTCCGTACATCCACCTACGACTGTACTACAGTCGTGTACAGCTCTGCTCCTTCAATGAGGAACTTAACGAAATAGTGGTCACTGTACTTAATGTTCGTCAATACACGCATAAAAGCCAGAGGTCTTCCAAAGCTTTATCCAGTATTTACTTTCAAAGTAGAAACAGTATTTTTAATATGTGGTGTGAAAAAATTCCCCCACTGTGATCTCTTCCACTGGCTGATTCTTTGTGGGGGTGGGGCTTATTCCTTACACTAGGAACAGAGAATTTGGAAAGTATCAAGAAAGATGATATCAGAAAGTATGAAAAAGTGCTGTGCTTTGTAAATGATCACATAAAATTGTTAGGTGAAGCAGGGCTTCTTGAAGCTGCAGACCCAGGATTCCTGGCCAGAAAGGACAAAAGTGGCTTCTCTCTTGCTCTTGCTAAGACCTGGGCAGCATTTCTTCCATGTCTGCAATGACATAAGAGACAACAGCCCAAACAGCAGCGGCAACATTCATCTGCTTTGGATCCATGACAGTCATGGTGTCTCCATGGGAGTGATGGAAGGAGAAATATTTATATAGGTCATCAAGTAGACTGGCTCCTGGGGAAAAAAGAGGAAGAATTCTTAGTGAAGTTTTTTTTTTTTTTTTTTTTTTTTTTGCGGTACGCGGGCCTCTCACTGTTGTGGCCTCACCCGTTGCAGACCACAGGCTCCGGATGCGCAGGCTCAGCGGCCATGGCTCACGGGCCCAGCCGCTCCGCGGCATGTGGGATCTTCCCGGACCGGGGCACGGACCCGTGTCCCCTGCATCAGCAGGCGGACTCTCAACCACTGCGCCACCAGGGAAGCCCTTAGTTAAGTATTTTGACAGGCATTGCTCAATAGCGGCTCAGAAACCGCTGCCCCCTTCCCTGCTCCTATTATACAGGCTGCGATGGCAAAATAATGATGTTCCCAGCCTCTCTTGCAGCAAGAAATGGCCATGTGACACTGTTCTGACTACTAGGATATGAAGTGGCAGGCGGTGGGTGAGTTCTAGGAAAGCCTTTACTTGGCTGACAAGAGTCAGTAAAATGCCCTCATGCCAAATTAGATGAGAAGTTTGGAACTGCAGAGGGCAAAAAGCCCACACACTAAAAATGGCAGAGTGGAAAGACAGAAGGAGCCTGGATTTAGAAAATATTGCAAGCCCATTGAAAAAGCTCTACACTGCCTTCTTCTGGACTTCCTGCTACCCAAAGGAAAATAAACTTTATTAGAAAAGCAAGTGATACAATACCCTCTTTATTTATAAAGAGACAGTATTTTTTTGTATTAGCAGAGTGCAAATTTTTTACCTCCCTGGATACAAAAGAAAGTCAGTACTCTTCTGCTCAAGTTTTTCTTCTCAAATCATTCATTTGCTTCCAATAACATTTCCCAGCAACCTCCAAGGGCACCAGCAGGAGTCTCTGCCCCACTTAAAAGCCTTCTTGTCACTCTAGTGAAGCTTTTCTCTAGTTTCAGCCGTGGATCAGAGCCTTGAGGTACCTTCATACCTCCTAGTCATCCTTTAGAACCTACTTGGCCCATTCTGTGGGTTCCAACTGCAGTTCCTTAGCCTCTGGACTAATTTATTTATTTACTTACCATTTTATTATGAAATATAGTATCATACATACATAAGATTGTAGGGAACATAATGTATATTATAAACGGTGACAAGATAAGAGTTCATGTATGTCCACGATTCAAAGCAAGAATATCACCAGTACCTTTGAAGCCCATTTATGAGCTCCCTCCCACCCACCCCAGCCCACCCCACCCCACCCCACCCATGGATCCTTTCCTCCCTCCAGAGGAGGGAGGTGCCCACTATCCTGTTCTGCTTGGGTATTAACCACTCATTGCTTTTCTTTTTTTATTTTTATTTTTTTTCCTTTTTTTATTTTATTTATATATATATATATATATATTTTTTATTAGTTTCTGCTTTATAACAAAGTGAATCAGTCATACATATACATCTGTTCCCACATCCCTTCCCTCATGCATCTCCCTCCCTCCCACCCTCCCCATCCCACCCCTCCAGGCGGCCACAAAGCACCGAGCTGATCTCCCTGTGCTCTGCGGCTGCTTCCCACTATCTATCTACCTTACGTTTGGTAGTGTATATATGTCCATGCCTCTCTTTCGCTTTATCACAGCTTACCCTTCCCCCTCCCCATATCCTCAAGTCCATTCTCAAGTAGGTCTGTGTCTTTATTCCCGTTTTACCCCTAGGTTCTTCATGACATTTTTTTTTAATTCCATATATATGTGTTAGCATACGGTATTTGTCTTTCTCTTTCTGACTTACTTCACTCTGTATGACAGACTCTAGGTCTATCCACCTCATTACAAATAGCTCAGTTTTGTTTCTTTTTATGGCTGAGTAATATTCCATTGTATATATGTGCCACATCTTCTTTATCCATTCATCCGATGATGGACACTTAGGTTGTTTCCAGCTCTGGGCTATTGTGGATAGAGCTGCAATGAACATTTTGGTACATGTCTCTTTTTGAATTATGGTTTTCTCAGGGGATATGCCTAGTAGTGGGATTGCTGAGTCATATGGTAGTTCTATTTTTAGTTTTTTAAGGAACCTCCATACCGTTCTCCATAGTGGCTGTACCAATTCACATTCCCACCAGCAGTGCAAGAGTGTTCCCTTTTCTCCACACCCTCTCCAGCATTTATTGTTTCTAGATTTCTTGATGATGGCCATTCTGACTGGTGTGAGATGATATCTCATTGTAGTTTTGATTTGCATTTCTCTAATGATTAATGATGTGGAGCATTCTTTCACGTGTTTCTTGGCAGTCTGTATATCTTCTTTGGAGAAATGCCTATTTAAATCTTCTGCCCATTTTTAGATTGGGTTGTTTGTTTTTTTGCTATTGAGCTGCATGAGCTGTTTATAAATTTTGGAGATTAATCCTTTGTCAGTTGCTTCATTTGCAAATATTTTCTCCCATTCTGAGGGTTGTCTTTAGGTCTTGTTTATGGTTTCCTTTGCTGTGCAAAAGCTTTGAAGTTTCATTAGGTCCCATTTGTTTATCTTTGTTTTTATTTCCATTTCTCTAGGAGGTGGGTCCAAAAGGATCTTGCTGTGATTTATGTCATAGAGTGTTCTACCTATGTTTTCCTCTAAGAGTTTGAGAGTTTCTGGCCTTACATTTAGGTCTTTAATCCATTTTGAGCTTATTTTTGTGTATGGTGTTAGGGAATGATCTAATCTCAAACTTTTACATGTCCCTGTCCAGTTTTCCCAGCACCACTTATTGAAGAGGCTGTCCTTTCTCCACTGTACATTCCTGCCTCCTTTATCAAAGATAAGTTGGCCATATGTGCACGGGTTTATCTCTGGGCTTTCTATCCTGATCCACTGATCTATCTTTCTGTTTTTATGCCAGTAACACACTGTCTTAATTACTGTAGCTTTGTAGTATAGTCTGAAGTCAGGGAGCCTGATTCCTCCAGCTCCGTTTTCCGTTCTCAAGATTGCTTTGGCTATTCGGGGTCTTTTGTTTTTCCAAACAAATTTTGAAATGTTTTGTTCTAGTTCTGTGAAAAATGCCAGTGGTAGTTTGATAGGGATTGCATTGAATCTGTAGATTGCTTTGGGTAGTAGAGTCATTTTCACAATATTGATTCTTCCAATCCAGGAGCATGGTATATCTCTCCATCTATTTGTATGATCTTTAATTTCTTTCATCAGTGTCTTATAATTTTCTGCATACAGGTCTTTTGTCTCCTTAGGTAGGTTTATTCCTAGATATTTTATTCTTTTTGTTGCAATGGTAAATGGGAGTGTTTTCTTGATTTCATTTTCAGATTTTTCATCATTAGTGTACAGGAATGCCAGAGACTTCTGTACATTAATTTTGTATCCTGCTACTTTACCAAATTCATTGATTAGCTCTAATAGTTTTTCGGTAGCATCTTTAGGATTCTCTGTGTATAGTATCATGTCATCTGCAAACAGTGACAGCTTTACTTCTTCTTTTCCAATTTGGATTCCTTTTATTTCCTTTTCTTCTCTGATTGCTGTGGCTAAAACTTCCAAAACTCGGTTGAATAAGAGTGGTGAGAGTGGGCAGCCTTGTCTTGTTCCTGATCTTAGTGGAAATGGTTTCAGTTTTTCACCATTGAGGACAATGTTGGCTGTGGGTTTGTCATATATGGCCTTTATTATGTTGAGGAAAGTTCCCTCTATGCCTACTTTCTGCAGGGTTTTTATCATAAATGGGTGTTGAATTTTGTCGAAAGTTTTCTCTGCATCTATTGAGATGATCATATGGTTTTTCTCCTTCAACTTGATAATATGGTGTATCACATTGATTGATTTGCGTATATTGAAGAATCCTTGCATTCCTGGAATAAACCCCACTTGGTCATGGTGTATGATCCTTTTAATGTGCTGTTGGATTCTGTTTGCTAGTATTTTGTTGAGGATTTTTGCATCTGTGTTCATCAGTGATATTGGCCTGTAGTTTTCTTTCTTTGTGACATCCTTGCCTGGTTTTGGTATCAAGGTGATGGTGGCCTTGTAGAATGGGTTTGGGAGTGTTCCTTCCTCTGATATTGTTTGGAAGAGTTTGAGAAGGATGGGTGTTAGCTCCTCTCTAAATGTTTGATAGAATTTGCCTGTGAAGCCATCTGGTCCTGGGCTTTTGTTTGATGGAAGATTTTTAATCACAGTTTCAATTTCAGTGCTTGTGATTGGTCTATTCCTATTTTCTATTTCTTCCTGATTCAGTCTTGGCAGGTTGTGCATTTCTAAGTATTTGTCCATTTCTTCCAGGTTGTCCATTTTATTGGCATAGAGTTGCTTATAGTAATCTCTCATGATCTTTTGTATTTCTGCAGTGTCAGTTGTTACTTCTCCTTTTTCATTTCTAATTCTATTGATTTGAGTCTTCTCCCTTCTTTTCTTGATGAGTCTGGCTAATGGTTTGTCAATTTTGTTTATCTTCTCAAAGAACCAGCTTTTAGTTTGGTTGATCATTGCTATCGTTTCCTTCATTTCTTTTTCATTTATTTCTGATCTGATCTTTATGATTTCTTTCCTTCTGCTAACTTTGGGGGTTTTTTGTTCTTCTTTCTCTAATTGCTTTAGGTGCAGGGTCAGGTTGTTTACTTGAAATGTTTCCTGTTTCTTAAGGTGGGATTGTATTGCTCTAAACTTCCCCCTTAGAACTGCTTTTGCTGCGTCCCATAGGTTTTGGGTCGTCGTGTCTCCATTGTCATTTGTTTCTAGGTATTTTTTTATTTCCTCTTTGATTTCTTCAGTGATCACTTCGTTATTGAGTAGTGTATTGTTTAGCCTCCATGTGTTTGTATTTTTTACAGATCTTTTCCTGTAATTGATGTCTAGTCTCATAGCATTGTGGTCGGAAAAGATACTTGATACAATTTCAATTTTCTTAAATTTACCAAGGCTTGATTTGTGACCCAAGATATGATCTATCCTGGAGAATGTTCCATGAGCACTTGAGAAAAATATGTATTCTGTTGTTTTTTGATGGAATGTCCTATAAATATCAACTAAGTCCATCTTGTTTAATGTATCATTTAAAGCTTGTGTTTCCTTATTTATTTTCATTTTGGATGATTTGTCCATTGGTGAAAGTGGGGTGTTAAAGTCCCCTACTATGATTGTGTTACTGTCGATTTCCCCTTTTATGGCTGTTAGCATTTGCCTTATGTATTGAGGTGCTCCTATGTTGGGTGCATAAATATTTACAATTGTTATATCTTCTTCTTGGATCGATCCCTTTATCATTATGTAGTGTCCCTCTTTTTCTCTTCTAATAGTCTTTATTTTAAAGTCTATTTTGTCTGATATAAGAATTGCTACTCCAGCTTTCTTTTGATTTCCATTTGCATGGAATATCTTTTTCCATCCCCTTACTTTCAATCTGTATGTGTCTCTAGGTCTGAAGTGGGTCTCTTGTAGACAGCATATATATGGGTCTTGTTTTTGTATCCATTCAGCCACTCTGTGTCTTTTGGTGGGAGCATTTAGTCCATTTACATTTAAAGTAATTATTGATATGTATGTTCCTATTCCCATTTCCTTAATTGCTTTGGGTTCGTTATTGTAGGTCTTTTCCTTCTGTTGTGTTTCTTGCCTAGAGAAGTTCCTTTAGCATTTGTTGTAAAGCTGGTTTGGTGGTGCTGAACTCTCTCAGCTTTTGCTTGTCTGTAAACGTTTTAATTTCTCCATCAAATCTGAATGAGATCCTTGCTGGGTAGAGTAATCTTGGTTGCAGGTTTCTCTCCTTCATCACTTTAATTATGTCCTGCCACTCCCTTCTGGCTTGTAGAGTTTCTGCTGAGAGATCAGCTGTTAACCTGATGGGGATTCCCTTGTGTGTTATTTGTTGTTTTTCCCTTGCTGCTTTTAATATGATTTCTTTGTGTTTAATTTTTGACAGTTTGATTAATATGTGTCTTGGTTTATTTCTCCTTGGGTTTATTCTGTATGGGACTCTCTGTGCCTCCTGGACTTGATTAACTATTTCCTTTCCCATATTAGGGAAGTTTTCAACTATAATCTCTTCAAATATTTTCTCAGTCCCTTTCTTTTTCTCTTCTTCTTCTGGAACCCCTATAATTCGAATGTTGGTGCGTTTAATGTTGTCCCAGAGGTCTCTGAGACTGTCTTCTGTTCTTTTCATTCTTTTTTCTTTATTTTGCTCTGCAGCAGTTATTTCCACTATTTTATCTTCCACCTCACTTATCCGCTCTTCTGCCTCAGTTATTCTGCTATTGATCTCATCTAGAGTATTTTTCATTTCATTTATTGTGTTTTGAATCGATGCTTGATTCATCTTTAGTTCTTCTAGGTCCTTGTTAACTGTTTCTTGCATTTTGTCTATTCTATTTCCGAGATTATGGATCTTGGAAATAGAATCTTGGATCAGCTTTACTATCATTATTCTGAATTCTTTTTCAGGTAGACTGCCTATTACCTCTTCATTTGTTAGGTCTGGTAGGTTTTTATCTTGCTCCTTCACCTGCTGTGTGTTTTTCTGTCTTCTCATTTTGCTTCTGTTACTGTGTTTGGGGTCTCCTTTTTGTAGGCTGCAGATTCGTAGTTCCCGTTGTTTTTGGTGTCTGTCCCCAGTGGCTAAGGTTGTTTCAGTATGTTGTGTAGGCTTCCTGGTGGGGGGGACTAATGCCTGTGTTCTGGTGGTTGAGGCTTTATCTTGTCTTTCTGGTGGACAGGTCCACGTCTGGTGGTGTGTTTTGGGGTGCCTATGGCCTTATTATGTTTTTAGGTAGCCTCTCTGCTAATGGGTGGGGTTGTGTTCCTGTCTTGCTAGTTGTTTGGCATAGGGTGACCAGCACTGTAGCTTGCTGGTCGTTGACTGAAGCTGGGTGCTGGTGTTGAGATGGAGATCTCTGGGAGATTTTCGCTGCTTGATGTTATGTGGAGCTGGGAGGTCTCTTGTGGACCCGTGTCCTGAAGTTGGCTCTCCCACTTCAGAGGCACAGCACTGACTCCTGGCTGCAGCACCAAGAGCCTTTCATCCACCCGGCTCAGAATAACAGGGAGAAAAAGCAGAAAGAAAGAATTAGTAGAAGAAAGAAAGAGAGAGGGAAAGAAAGGAAGAAGGGAAGAAAGGAAGGAAGGAAGGAAGAAAGAAGGAAAGGAGGGAGGGAGGGAGGAAGAATGGAAAGAGAGAAGGAAAGAAAGGAGGGAGGGAGGGAGGAATGAAAGCAAAAGGAAGAGTGAATGGAAGAAGGGAGGGAGGGAGGAAGGAAAGAAAGAAAGAAAGACAGGAGGCAGGGAGGGAGGAAGGAAAGAAAAAGAAAGTGGAAAGAAGAAGGGAGGGAGGGAGGGAGGAAAGAAAAAGAAAGAAGGAAAGGAGGAGCGGAGGGAGGGAGGGAGGAAGGGAAGGTAGGAAAAAAAAGAAAGAGCAGGTAAAGTAAAATAGAATAAAGTATGAAATATAGTAGCGTTATTAAAATTAAAAAGTAATTATTGGAAAAAAAAACGGACCGATAGAACCCTGGGACATATGGTGGAAGCAAAGCTATACAGAGAAAATCTTACACAGAAGATTACACATACACATTCACAAAAAGAGAGCAGGTGGAAAAATCAAAAATCTTGCTCTCCAAGTCCACCTCCTCAATTTGGGATAATTCGTTGTAAAAAGATGAAAAGGGCGAGAAGTCTGAAATCTTGCTAAGTCCACCTCCTTAATTTGGGATAATTCGTTGTAAAAAGAGGAAAAGGGGGGAAAGTCTTAAATCTTGTCCTCAAAGTCCACTTCCTCAATTTGGGATGATTCGCTGTCCATTCATGCACTCCACAGACGCAGGGCACATCAAATGGACCGTGGAGCTTTAATCCGCTGCCTCCGAGGCTGCACAGAGAGATTTCCCTATCTCTGCTCTCACAGCTCCCGGGTCTCAGCCTTGGACCTGGCCCCGCCTCTGCGCGTAGGTTGCCGGAGGGCATCCGTTCTTTGCTCAGACAGGACGGGTTTAAAGGAGCCGCTGATTCGGGGGCTCTGGCTCACTCAGGCAGAGGGGAGGGAGGGGCGCGCAGTGTGGGGCGGGCCTGCGGTGGCAGAGGCCGGCGTGACGTTGCAGCAGCACGTGGCGCTCTGTGCGCTTTCCCGGGAAAGCCGTCCCCGGGTCCCGGGACCCCGGCAGTGGCGGGGTGCACAGGCCCCCCGGAAGGCGGGGCGGACAGTGACCCTCGCTCGCACACAGGCCCCGCGGTGGCGGCGGCGGCGGCGGCGGCGGCAGCGGCGGCGGCGGCAGCCCCAGCGTCCCACGCCCGTCTCCGAGGTCCGCGCCTTACCCGCGGCTCGCGCCTGTCTCCGGCGCTTCCCCAAGCAGCCCTCTTAATGCCCTCTCCTCGCGCACCAGGAAACAAAAGGGAAAAAAGTCTCTTGCCTCTTCGGCAGCTCCAGACCCTTTCCCCGGACTCCCTCCGGGCTAGCCGTGGTGCACTAACCCCTTCAGGCTCTCTTCCTGCCGCCAGCCCCAGTCCTCTCCCTGCGCTCCCCATTGCTTTTCTTTATAGTTTTACCAAATAAATATAATCAACACTCTCTAGGGTCTAAATGTAGGAGTGGAATTGCTGGGCTATAGAGCCACATGTGTGTTTAATTTCATCATGCACTTCCAAGATGTTTTCCTTTTCAGTTTATCCTCCCATTATCAGTATATGAGTCTTTCTCTTGTTTCACATCCTCTCTAGCACTTGGTGTTGTCAGGCTAAGTTTTGCTCATCTGCTAGGTGTGAAATATTACCTCATAAGGTTTTAATTTTTTTAATTATTAATGAGACTGAGCATGTTTTCACATATGCATTTTTTGTCATTTATGTTTTCTCTTTTGGAAAATGCCTGTTCATGCCCCTTGCCCATTTTTGAATTGATTTGTCTTTTCTTATTGATTTGTAGGCATTCTTGATATATTTTAGATACCAATCTTTTGTTGGTGGTTGGTTTCTATAAATCACTTCCCAGTTTGTGGCTCTTTTCACTCTGTTTATCATGCATTTAGATGAATAGATGTTCTTACTTTTAATATAATTGAATTTATGAATCCTTTCCTTTATGATTTTTATTTTTTATATCTTGTTTAAGAAATTCTCCCTACCCTTATATCACAAAAATAGTCTCTGGGGTCTTATTTTAAAACTTTTAAAGTTTTGCTTTTCATTTTTAAGTTCTTTATTCATTTAGAATTGGAATTCATTTTGGTGTAGGGTAGGCTTCTATTTTTATTTTTAGTTGTTCCAGCAAAATTTGACTAATACATCCTCTTTCCCCACTGGTCTGCAGTATCAATTTTGGCATATATCACATTTCCTTGTTGCTTTGTTTGGGGGCTTTCTAATTCTGTTCCAGTGGTCTGTTTGTCTATTCCCAAAACAATATCACAGTATCTTAACTACCATTGCATTCTAATTCTTGTTATCTGGCAGGGCAAGTTCCCTCACTTTCTCTTTCTTCTCCTTCGGGAATATCTTACTAATCTTGACTGTTTGCTCTTTCAGATAAAGTTTAGGATCATTTTTAAATTGTATGAAAAATATTTTTGGATTTTGATGGGAATTGTGTTAATCTACGTATCAATTTGGGGAGAACTAGCATCTTTATATTAGGATACTGTGTTTTTATCCATGAAAATGGTGTGTTGATATGTTTCTATTTATTAAGTCTTCTGTAATGTCTTTGAAGTTTTGTAATACAGTTTGGCATGCCTTTTGTTAGTTTTCTTTCCTCCATGGCTTATACTTTTTGTTGCAACTGTAAATTATACATTTTTAAAAATTTGCATTTTCTGCTTGTGGCTTTCCATTTTTAGTATCAAGGATATATATCTGATTCATAAAATGGGCAAGTGATCCTTCTTTTTCTATACTCTGGAATAGTTTGTGTAAGATTAGAATGATTCATTTCCTGGTCATTTTGTAGAACTCCTTACAAAACCATCTAGGTCTGACAGTTTCTTTATGGTAAGCATTTTAACTAATGATTCAATTCCTATCCTGGTTATTGGGTTATTCAGGTTTTATGTTTCTTCTTGAATTAACTTTGGAAATTACACTTTTCTAGGAATGTGTGAGTTTTTCCAAATATTCAAAATAATCAGCATAAAGTTGTCAGTAATATCCTGTTTTTACCTTTGTTTATGTCTGTAGCACCTATAGGGAGTACGCTTTTTCATTCCTGATACTGGTTATTAGAGTCATCTCTCTTTTTTGTTCATCAATCTTGCCAGCAGTTTGTCAGCTATGTTACGCTTTCAAAAAAAAAAAAAAAGAGAGAGAGAGACAATCTTTATTAATACGTAGTCATCCTTGCCATTTGTAGTAGTGCTTTTGGTCTTGAAGTCTAGTTTTACCTAATATTTAATATAGCTATATCTCCTTTTTTTAACCTCATTCTTCGTATGTCTCTTCCCATTAATTTACTTGCAATCTGCCTCTGTCCTTATTATTATAGGGGTTTCTCTTACGGATAGTTTAAAGTTGAATTCTTAAAATCTAGTCTAACAATCTTTGATTTTTAACTGGAAATTATAATTCATTTATGTAGCTTGTGATTATTGTTAAATTGGACTCATTTATATCATCTTAGTTTTTGCTTCCTATTTGTTCATTTGTTTTCTAAGTTTGTTTTTTTCCTTTTCTTTCTTGCTCTCCTTTGTGTTGATTTTTTCCCCCTCCTATCATTCCTTCCCCCACCCCAACTCTACTCATTTGGAAGTTACACACTTTATTTCAGTTCTCTCAGTGGAGACCTCAGATGATTGATATGGCTTACATATTTATTTAAAGTTAATCAATACCTTATATAAGGACACTAGGGCCCCAAATTTTGTCTCCTGTCCCAGACACACTCACACTTCATTAAAACCCATGCTCTAGGAGAACAGGGATCGGCAGATACCCTTAGACAAAGGCTCTGGAGTTTTCTTAACTCTTACAGATTCTCACTTCATCATTTTTCACCCCTGATGAATTCCCTTACTTTGCCTTACTAAGCCATGCATTATAGAAAGAGTTATTGTTTTATCCAACAATTATTTTTGGCAGGGGGAGCTAAGTGTCTGAGAACTTCTGGCCTACCACATTGCCAGAGTTCTCTTCTCCCAATCCTCTACTTCCTGCTCTTTGTTCCTGAGCCCTCTGTTGCCTCAGGATGCTGTCCAGATTTTCTCTACACCGACCCAAGTTTTAAAAACTTTGTACCAAGGTTTTCCCCTACTTATCTCCCCAAACTCCTTGCTCTGGAGTAGGACATGGATTTCCCTCCATTCATTCATATTTCACACTGAGTTCAGCCATGTTGCTATCAAACACAACACAAGCCAGTGATGCAAAACAAACATATAAAAGAAAGCTCAACTCTCAACCCTGACAATTAATGACTCCAATGCCTGTCAGCAAATATCCAAAACAGGGTGTATTAGGTTGATAACACCTATCAAACCCTTCACCTGTGTTGAGGCGGCTTCTTCCTCTTCAGTGATGTTTCTTTTTCAACTAGTAAAACATGTTTTCTGTTGTGCTGATAGCTCTGAAAGGGTGGGATCTCACCATTATCCAGCCTAATAATGTACAACCTTCAGTGGGTGGGCTGGAGCTGAGGTTCATAAGTGTTCAGAAAGTTCAATCCAATTCAACTGGACAAATACTTGAGTTCCTACAACATTCTAGGCAGTGGGCTAAGACATAAAGGTGAAAAAGACAGTCTCTGCTCTCAAAAGCTTATTCTGCTCTAGAGGCAGAGAAAATGTGTCCACAAATAATAATAACACAATCAGAATGCACTGAGTGCTATGGGCAAAGGACAAAAAATAGTGGATACCTTATGTAGTTGAATGACCCAATCTGATCCCTAGACTAGGTCCCCTTGTTGTGTGCTCTCCATACTTCTCCTATCATAATCTTCACCATTCTTTGTTATAACTGTTTGTTTCACATTTGTTTTCCCCACTATATTGTAATTTCCCTGAAGGCAAGGCCACTGTTTTTTGTTCTCCACTTTTGTCACCAATGCCTATAACGTAACACCAAACAGATGAGGAATGTGAATTTGTTGAATGAATGAATGAAATCAGAAAAGTGTATAAGTGAACTGAGCCTTGGGGGTGCTGTATCAGTCAGAGTCCTTGTAGGAAACAGATGGGACACTCCAAGAAGATAACTTGGAAAATTTAATGAAAGGATTATTTACAAAGAGTGGTCAGGGTTAAATAAAACCAATAAGGGATGCTAAAGGAGAAGCAAGGGAGGCCATTTCCACCCCTAGGCCTAAAAGAGCAGAGAAGAAAGCAGCTGTAGCTGCAGTTGTATCTGTTGGAGAGGGACACCAGAGGAGCTGTGGTTGTTTGAAGCCAGGGAATCAGTCCCCTGCTGGTGCCTTTCATATCCTACAGGTCTCCCTTGGCCAAACCCAATCATAAGCCAGAGGGCAGCCCATAACCGTTAGCCTCCAACGGCACAGCATAGGGTAGAGAAAGGTGAGGATTGATAAGGAGTGGTACAAGAGAATATCTAGCACAAGTACTTAGGCTGTCAACAGACAGAGATGGGGACATGGATATTCCAGGTGAATAGAACATGTGAGCATTCCAGTTTGGGCGATGTATGGGTAACTTGGGTTAATTACAGGCAGAGAAAGTTGGCAACTAACGTTATCTTTGAAAGTTCCTAAATAAGGCTGAAAATAGACTGAACACAGTTCATAAGTGGGAAGCCTTTGGGGGCCAGTGGGCAGGAAGGTGGGGAGACGGGAGCTGCACCTTAGGGAGACATTCCAGAAAAATGTGGAGGTAGAATTCTGTAAACAATCGTGGTGGTGAGGAGATGCCTAGGAAGGAAGTACAGTTTGGGGGACAGGTGACAAAGACCAGGGCCAGGTGATGATAACCCAGCCTCTGAGATTCTCTGGAAAGCATGTGGACAAAGATAACCAAACTTCCAGTGAAAAGCCCAGTGGTCCATTTTTAAACCGGAAGACACTTTACGCCATGAACTCACAGCACAACCCGAGAGAGACAAATCTGTGTGTTTACTTTGGTAGGAGCTAGAAGCATTTTAACAGAAACCATGACATTTT
The DNA here is from genome assembly GCF_964165515.1 of Mesoplodon bidens. Classification (NCBI taxonomy): domain Eukaryota; kingdom Metazoa; phylum Chordata; class Mammalia; order Artiodactyla; family Ziphiidae; genus Mesoplodon; species Mesoplodon bidens. The sequence continues at coordinate 40,672,285 of NC_138173.1, read as the reverse complement.
AGAACTAGTTGAAGCTGGTGAGGAACATGTGCTCTCTGGATCCCAGAGAGCATCAGCTGGATGTCAAATTCATCCACAAGTTAAGGACAAAGTCAAGGAGTTCAAAGAATGGAAGTCACTGAGGGCAGATAGGAGATGAATCAGAATTGTGGATTTCAAGAAACAGAAAAGGACATTTAATTCCAAGAGACAAAGTGCAGCTTGTTAGGGGCTGATTTCCTCCCATTTATAGTTTCCTAAAGACACAGCATGGTGGCTGACAGACAAGGCTCCAAATTCCATATTGAAAAAATAGAAGCGAGAAATATTTGTGCATGCCCTCTTCAAGGCCTCTGAAATTCCCTGTCTCAGACTGAAAGAAACTGACTGCCAGATGGCTGGGAATTTGGCTGCCTCCCTTTAAAACTAGTGACTTAAGGAAAGCATTTCCTTAGAGATCATCTAAGTTCCCATGAACACTTTACGAAACTGAAACAACTCCAGAAGAGCTGGTACCACCAATGAGAACAGATAACCACAGGAGATAGTAGAGCAGGCCTGCTGGCAGCCTTACAGCTTTGTCTCTGCAGTTCCAAGGAGATATTTTGTCAGTGACAGTCACTGATCGAAAAGACCAGCACTGAGGGAGAGCCTGCATTGCAATTTCTGAGAGCACATGACATCACAAGGCGGGGGGCGGCGGAGGAAATGTTAACTGTCCTTAGGGATAAATTGCACAGTATCTTCTGACAGGTATATGAGCTCTGAACAGGGAATCAAATCAAATGATTTTTAGAAGGTGAAAGCTGGTAGGAAGGAGCCTGCTCTGAAGGCTAATATTCACCCCTTGGAAACAAATTACAGCATGATTAGGACAGTCCACCTTCAGAAAATTAGTTCTAAGGGAGGTTTGGAATTTAAGGATGTGAAGACATATCCTTGAGCTTGTCAGTCAAGGAGAAATTGGGCCTAGACGGGGAGATACAGCTGAGAGAACATAGGGGTTAGAGTCAGATAGGACCAAGCTCCAATTCAAACTCCTCTGCTTAATATCTGGGTGAATTTGGGAGAATCACATAAGGCCACCCAGCCTCAGTTTCCTCATGAATGAGTGAGGGCTAATGATACCCGAGTTCAAGATGCTGGTGAGGATGAGTAAGCACTCAGTTAATACTTTACTATAAGATATTATGTATCCACAAGGTTAACCCAGTATATCCACAACAGCATGATCAATTAAATACAACTTGAAGGATTTAAAATTCTTATTTAATAAATCAAAGTTCTGATGATTGTTCTTAAAGATGGAACAGTTGGACCATGAGGTCTATTCTATGTGACCCCCGCCTTGACCCATGTTTGGATTATTTTTCCTTCTCATCCTTCTCTTCCCCCCTCTTCTCTCTCCACTCTGAATCCTATTTTTTTCTTTTGTAAATATTCATCTCACAAAATATTTTCCAGCTGTGTGACTGGGTGAAGATGGTCCAATGACTATGGTAAGAAATACCTGACCTGCCCCATACTGTTCACAGAAGATTCCAATCTTCACAGAAAGATCCCCATAATGACCGCAGTCTGTGCAGGATATCAGAACAAGATTAAGTGAATACCTACTAATTCCTGAAGAGATGGGTGGATAAATACACAAAGATTCTCATAGCCCCCTCTTATTGTAGGTTGACTCTCATTCATATGTAATCAGTGGGTTTTCATGTACACAAATTAAGCAATTCACGTTATGAGAAGATTTTGAAAGACATTTGAAAGCTTTGAGAATTTAAATTCAAGTCTGTTATTTCCGTGCATACATTGGCTGCCGCAATGTTTCACGAAGGATGCACTCACAGGCAAGCAGCTGCAGAAAATCCATTTGTCCTTTATAAACAGATCTTGCACAGTCTGGGGTATGCAATTTAATTACAATGTAATGTATTACAGACATTTCCTGATCATAATAATTATGAGGTTAGAGAAGAAGGTTATGGTCTTAACTTATTCCCTGCGAGAAAACTTAGTCTCCCTAGGATATATAAAATAAAAAATTACATTTAAAGTTTAATTAGAATAACTATTTCTTTCAGCAACATTGTCAAATGAAAAAGCATTATTACCAAAACAATTAGAAAATCAATTCAAGGAATTTGCAGACATTTAATCTCTCTTTTCAAAAGGGGCAGTTTTATCCCTACTATATTAAATCTCATTGAAAAGTAGAGTGAGATGCAGCTAATTAATAGCTTCCTAACCCATAGCTCTCCAGAAGAGAAAGCAACTTATAAGAGGGAAAGGAAAGAACAGTAAAACAAAGGAAAGGAAAGGACAGACAGGACATGGAAAAACCTCCCAGATCAAAACTCCATGAAAAGTATTATAAGTTTAGTTTCTAAATTCTCACCCAAGAATCTCCAAGCCTGTGCTGAAAAGTTTCAGGTATGCCACTAAGGCCTCGCACCTTCCATCTCTTTGGAAAACTTGGATTGTTGGCTGGGATAATTTTGACCACAGAACATGGGTCAACACCAACACATCTGGAGGACCTCCAGTTCACATGTACCTAAACTCTGTGATAATGAATCATCTTTCCATAAAGTTGAAGAACCGTACACCTGTAATAAGACTAATTAATTACTGCTACAGGAAGATGGTACTACAGACTCTCCAAATGTGGGAATAACAGGAACAATACTATTTGTTGACAGCCTCCTGTGTGCCTAGGGCTTCTTGGAGATGATTTCATTTAATTTTCCAAGTGACCCCATGAGGGAGTGATCATTATGTGTCATTAACAGATGGAAAATGGATTTGAGTAACTAAAGTCACACAGCCAAAGCAGTAGAGATAGGAGTCAACGCCAGCTGTGTCTGATCTAAAAACCATGTTCCTAACCAGTTTTCTGAGCCTTCTCTCCCTGCCTTAAAGCAGGACATCTGTAACAGCTTTTTCCCCAGTGGCGAACTGTGTGCGTTGTTTGCTCCACTCGCAGCTCTGGTCCCCCATCCTTACTTTGCTTCATGACAAGAAGATGGAAATTCAAACTGGAGGTATCCTGGGCCATGAACTAGAGTGAAGACATAATCATATTCAGACAGTGGGCTCAGGCAGCCTGGGACTACCTATCAGAAGATGGATAGCAGAGCCTCTCCTGACACCAAGCCCCCTGCTCTTGCTGGGCCACACACTGCAAGCCTGCCAATCCTCCTAAGAGCTTGCAACTGTCCCATCTAAAACCCACCCCTCCCCTCTAATCATTTGTTATCCTCTTACCCTGCTTCTTCCCCGCCCCTACCTTTCACAGCACTCTTCTACTACCTAAAATGATATTATTCTTGTAATGATTTCATTATTTGCTGCTTGTCTTTCCCACTAGAAGGGACCTTGTCTTTTTCACTCTACTCCCCAAAGTCTGGCAGGCAGTAGATGCTCAATAAATGTTTGTTGAATCACTGTATGGATAAATGAATGAATTGTTAAATATCTAATGGGGCAAAAGCAGGGCTAAATACTGGCTTCATTCTCCCTCCTTATAGCAATTTTGCTAAGTAAATCCTATTTTCTGGGGATTCTTCTCTCAGCTGCTGCCTTGGGGAATGATAAGAAGATTCTTGTTACCAAAAACATGGGATATTTCACATATAAGCTGAGATCTAAACACTCCATTATGTACTACTCAATATGTCCCTCTACTTTTCACCACTGTTATGGAAATTATCCACAACTTGAAAATAAGGCAGCACATCCTTTCAATGTCATTCAGGGCAAAGTCCATGCAAATATTCTCTAGGACAACGTACTTAGTTTGACTCACTGCTTACTACTGATTAAAGGTCCCAGACTTAGTGACATTATATGTTAACTCATAGATATTTAGTCTATTTCATTTTTTCTAGATGAAAATTATTTCTGTCCCATAGAACAGTTGTTTCCAAAGGTTACAGTTTATTGGCCTCTGAGACATTAACCAGTTAAGCAGTTTTAATCTAACCTAGCAATCTTAGTTAATATTTATTACATTACATAAACTCAGATTCTCAAATGCTCTTTGAATTGGTGTGAATATCTTACTGATTCCCATATAAATGAATGAATTGAATAAAATCTTTGACATGTGTTCACTTTTTATTTGCATGAGAATCATGATTTCAGCTTTTAAAAACTATAATTTAATACCACCCATCTACAACCTTAAAGGAATAATCACATTCATGTTGCTTCTCAAAAGTTCAGCGACGGGCTTCCCTGGTGGTGCAGTGGTTGAGAGTCCGCCTGCCGATGCAGGGGACACGGGTTTGTGCCCCGGTCCGGGAAGATCCCACATGCCATGGAGTGGCTGGGCCCGTGAGCCATGGCCGCTGAGGCTGCGCGTCCGGAGCCTGTGCTCTGCAACGGGAGAGGCCACAGCAATGAGAGGCCCGTGTACCGCAAAAAAAAAAAAAAAAAGTTCAGCGACTCACGGTCCCCATCCATGATATTACCCACGATTACCCTAAAAGCACTGAGAAAACTGGTCACCAACATAAGGGCTGGTCTTCTGCCTTCTCCCTTTAGGGTAGTGGATGGTCCCCAATTATGAGGAGGATTGGGGGGAAAATAAAAACAAATTTTATACACACACACAAATATAAATGAATGTGTATATGTCTATATGTATCTCTCTCTCTATATATATATATATAAACATACATATGTGCATCTGTGTGTATATAAGCTTGGACTTGTCTTCAACACGTACTCACCCCTTAATACCCTAATTTCTACCCTGACCTGCCTCACACCTTCCCCATGAGAGTCATGATTTTGCCTTTCAGAAAATTATAACTTAATACCGCCCACCTATAAACCTTAAAAGTACAATCACATTCATATATGATTGGTTCCTTATCTTTGAGTTTATAATTTTATGTGTGTGCATGTGTAGTCATAGCTTCCATATGTAGCTATAAAGAAACATCTATACCACTCTCTCCTTCTACCTTGTTTTGTAACTCAAACTAATATTGACACTTCTTCTGAGGGGGAATTTTGAATCTTACTCATGTTTATATGTCAGTCCCAATTTATAATTCTCCCTTTGTCCATACAGAAATTGTTGCCCACTCTTCTTTCATGGCCTGTTGTCAATAAAGCTCCCACCTATCCGAGACAGCCTGACTCCTTGTAAAGGCCTTTCAGCAGTTCTCTCCATACCTGGGGAATGATGCTCCTAAGAAAACATCAGTAAAAACTATCTCTGACAGAGCACACTGTGAGAACATTCAATGCATATGGGTCTTCAGACTTGGAAAGACTCTAAAGATGTTTCCACAGTGAAGTTTATAATGAAAGCCTTAAAATCAACATGGTTTTCTATAATTGTGTTCAAATGGACAGATTTTGATTTCTGGCTACAGATACATAAAGGTTACAAAGCTGCTGTGAGTGGAAGATGGATGTTAGTATTGATAGATATAAACCTTTGTGTCTGTTTGCCACCTCCCATTCTGTTGGCAAGCAGACACAAAGGAATGAGACAAGTTGGAAGTACTATACATGGACATGCTGTTCGAAAGACCTACTTCCTCTACTTAATTATGAATAATTCTGGAAGGCTGATTGGCAGGTGCATTGCAGGAATGCCTGAGTGTCATGGTGGAGCTGGAGAGAGCCACTGCAAATGACTATGGTATTGGAGGCCAACAGGTCGATAGGAAGATGTCCATCCATGAGAGAGGTTGCAAGGGAGACTCTATGAACCTCTGACTAGTGATTCTCACTGCCACATAGCCAAGCTGTGATTTATAAAATTTATTTTAAAAAAGGTTTATTATTAAGCACTTAAGCTCATAGTCTATAGGGAAAAAAGATCATAGTTTTTTTTATAAAAGGAAGAGTTGGCTTGTTTTCACAATCTTTACAATCTTTAAAAAGGTTTAAAAAAGTTGTAAGCAAGGAGAAGGGGGTATTTTACCCATTCAAAGAAACACTGATAAAACTATACTGACAATCAAAAAGGTTGAGTTGCTATTGGATGGAAGGAAATGTTTTGCTGTGGATAGAGAACTAACTGTCTATGAGACAAAGAACAGAAACAGAGGGTATTTCTCTAGAAGGCAGTCCACCTGAGGATTGGTATCACTATTTGGAACTGAAATCAGTCTTGAGACCCTGCAATGGCCCTTCCAGTTACACTGTGGATCTCCATTACCCTCTCTCCATCCCCCCCCCCACTCCCCAGTAGGTAGGACAGGCTAAAATTGTCCTTTTAAAAGGATCTAGCTAAATTCACAGCTGATTAAGCCATACTAGGTTACAAAGAGAAATGGGATTGTTATAGACTGTGCACCTAAAATCTTAGGGATCATGTCAAGGTGGACAGCCAAGTCCTCCACAAAATGGCTTTGGGGGCCATTGACAGCAGTAGAATTATGGGCTAGATGGACCAAGAGTCTGCACCAAGATAGGCTTCTTCATTTCTGGATATGACAGCGTGAAGGTCACAGGAAGCTGTATCATAGAAAATAGTGAACATAAAGAAGAAAGTACAATTACTACAAAAAAAAAATCCCATCTGAAAAGATATAGCATTAAAAATATAATAAAAGGTAATAATAATGAATAACATGTAATCATGGCCAGAAAAATGAGGATGGTGCCGTGTGAATCAACTTAGAGGCAGCTCAGGACATTGAAGAAAATTGATCTGGGAGTGATGAAGAAAATTGATCTGGGAGTGAGTGTCTCTAGACTCCTTTCAATTCTTTATTGTTTGTTTGTGTGTCAGATAGCAAGGATTTATCCAAAATAAGTGTGTCCATGCTTTTGTGTAAGTCAGTGGGTTACAAGAAGATCACAAACTATTTGGCTAAAGCTGCAAAGTATTAGTCAAATTTCCTCCACGGCAGCTTCTGAGGAAAGAACTACAAGGAAAATAGAAACATGGTGAATAGTACTGGCTTCAAACCATAATCCTGAAAATGAAACAGGTAAAGTTAGAGGTTGACACTGGTGAAAAATTTGGTGAATGTTGGCTCAGTTATTCTAATATGCTTTCATTTTATTTATGCAAATAACCTCTTTCTTGGTCACCTGGCAGGTTCCCATTTGGCAGCTAAATGCAGCCCCATTAATTGACTATCTGCTAAAGGGACGCAATTTTTTTTTTAAACACAAAACCTTTTAAAATTTAGCCTTCTAAAAGTCGTTATGCAGTGAGGGGAAAAAAAGTGAGCTAAACATGCAAAGCTTTGTGGATTCCAAAGCAAAGGAAACAAATGTATAAGAAGGAGACTGGGAAATGAATATGCTTTTAATGCAAACACACATTTCACTTAAAGTAAAACATCAGTTCAAGGAATATCCATTAAATGTCAATGCTCATGAAAAGATCCTGGCCCATAGCTATCAATTTATAGGGAATCTACAAGGCTGAGATGTTAATTTAACATTTAAACGTAGCTAAATTCCCAATGCTATTATGGTTCACCCTCATTAATGTAATTCTTAGGACAATCTTTATAATGAAGAAACAGTGAATATTCTCAGTAGCCACTCAAAATATAATTACAGTACTTTTGATTAAATGCTTCTGTGGTGAGATAAACTGCAATTTATACGTTTCTGTGGGTTCTTTAAAAAAAAAAGTCTGATGATGATAAAGGAGGCTAATGCTACTTTGTGGGGCAACATGTCATTAGCTGTTCCATCATTTATACTCAAACTCCGGCATCCTGGGGCAAGGTAAATGGTGCTTGAGATTTGCTGCTACAGACCCTGAAGTAGTTTCCAGTGCAGAGTTTATAAGTGATACCAGGAGTCCTGCTGTTTCACCTCTTGAGTCATTTTTCTTAAAGTCTTTAGAATTCTTGACAAAAGGTGGAAAGAAAAGAATGCTGTCCTTTACTAACTAATTAAACTAGTAAGAAGACCTCAATATGAAGGACAGGGAACATGAAGCATGAATTATTTCTTTGTTAATTTCATACAGCTGAGAAACAATCTTCCAGTTGCTGTAAAGATGCTCAGTAGGATCACAGTTACACTTCCAATGTACAAACCTTGACTTCATTGCTGCACAGCAAGGCAGCCACTTAGGGGTTCTGTCAAACGTGACCTGTATATAAGGTTTTTGGAAAGGAGATCATATTCATTCATCTGAAATCTACTGAGCTCCTACTAAGTGCCAAGTACCTTGATAGGCCCTGGGCAAAAAATGATGGGTATAACTTACAGATGTCTGCTGTCGTGGAATTTCATAGAACTTTCAATGTAGTAGAATACACCTCCGTAGAAATGAGGTTGACTGGAAAATAAAGTATTACATCCAAAACTTCTTGGGACTCTACAGATAAAACTTAAAAAGGAGAAAGACTCATTCTCCCCAAGTTTCTGATTTTAACGCAGTAAAGATTGTTCATGGGTGTGTTAGAAGGTGGCACAGGCTGTTTTGCTCTGGGCATGGTACAGAGACTGGAGATGGTACTCCTACTTATTGTCTCTGGATAACTGGCAATGTACAAGGACATATTGCTTAATGATGGCCATTTTCATAGCCAGGATTTACTAAGTACTTTCTGTGTATCATGGCCTTAACTAAACATGCATGATCTTATCAAATCCTCATGATGGTTCTCTAATTATTATTCTTCTCATTTTACAGATGAGTAAACTTAGACTTAAAGGTTATAATGACAATGGTAAGCAAAGGAGTCTGATGAGAGGATGTGCAGAACTTGTGCTGAATTCATTCCTTCATCTTAAGGATGAAGGTCCTCAGGAGTGGGTAGTCTTGCCCTCACAGAGTGGAGTGAAAGGGCAATTCTATGAATCTGCCATCCTCAGGTGATTCATGCCCACATCACCACCATCTTTTCTTTCCATGGAACTTCTCACATGAACCCGTGTTTTTGGAAACTCCTATTAGATTTCATAATAGAATATCTGGTTTGTACATTTCCAAAATTATATTCTTCCCTTGCTTATAATTCAACCTCACATTCTTGGTAACAGGCATTGAATCCCACTCTGTTGGTTTAGGGCGAAACCCACTCTATCTGCGGTCAGTGGATTGTCAGGATGGCTACTGTCCCTCTTAATTTTTATTTTTTATTATTTTTTAAAATTTTTTGCGGTATGCAGGCCTCTCACTGTTGTGGCCTCTCCCATTGTGGAGCACAGGCTCCGGACGCGCAGACTCAGCGGCCATGACTCACGAGCCCAGCCGCTCCGCAGCATGTGGGATCTTGCTGGACCGGGGAACGAACCCGTGTCCCCTGCATCAGCAGGCGGGCTCTCAACCACTGCGCCACCAGGGAAGCCCCCTCTTAATTTTTAGAATCTCTTGTCTCTATGGAGAAACACTGCATCCCCTTGGAAGCTTTCTTTTTTTTTTTTTTTTTTTTTTTTGCGTTACATGGGCCTCTCACTGTTGTGGCCTCTCCCGTTGCGGAGCACAGGCTCCGGATGCGCAGGCTCAACAGCCATGGCTCACGGGCCCAGCTGCTCCGCGGCATGTGGGATCTTCCCAGACCGGGGCACGAACCCGTGTCCCCTGCATCGGCAGGCGGACTCTCAACCACTGCGCCACCAGGGAAGCCCGGAAGCTTTCTTTTTACATAAAGCAGAGCTGGGAAAGAACTTCTCTAATCCAAACATCACCTGACGTTTGAATCACTTTACAACATTTCTAATATACAGTTGTTTAGTCTTCTCTTAAACACCTCTATTGACAGGAAACTCGGGACTTTCCAAAGTAGCCCATCCCAATTGCTCTCCAGTAATACGTTCATTCAACATTAACTACATTCACAAAATGAGCTGTGGGGAAAGTTTCAAGTAAAGAACTGTTATAGTTGTACCAAGCTCCTGCCCTTTATGAGGCCAACTAGGGGAGCTAAGAAATGCACACCAAGAGCTAAAACATGAGATCCAAAGTTCTGTAAAAGCTCAGGGGATGTAAAGGTCAATTCCAATTGTGATGTTCAATCAACCCATGCTAATCTCCTACTTGTCAGATTAACTAAAGGAATTCAAAGTACTGTATAATCTTGGGAAAGAGTTAGATAATAGTAAGTGCTAATATTGCTTACACAACAAATGATCACCTTCTTGCATACTATAAAATATACCCATTTTAAGTACACATTCTTCAAGTTTTGACAAATGTACACACCTGCGTGACTACCACAGCAATCAGGTTGTAGAACATTCCCATTGCTGCTAAAAGTCCCCCCGTGTTCCTTCTTCGTTCATTCCTTCCCACCTTCAGTGTCAGGCAACCACTGATTTACTTCTGGGCACTGTAGATTAGATCTGTCTTTCCTAGAATGCCACATGAATGGAATTATACAGTACACAGTCTTTTGTGTTTGGCCTCTTTCATTCAGCATGATGATTTTGGAATTCACCTATGTTGTTGCATAGTTTGTTTGTTTCGTTTTTTTTTTCTTGGTTATTGAGTGTGTAGGAATGTCTCATCTTGGTTTTTATTATTGGGCATTTATGTATCGTCTTTGTGAATGTAGTGTTTGTTAAAATTTATGTGACCATATATGTATGGATCTATTTTTGGATTCCCTACTCTGTTCTATTGATCTGTTTGTCTATTCTTATGCCAGTATACCACACTGCTTTAATTATTGTGGACAGGACAATTTAAAATCAGATAGAGTAAGGACAATTTAAAATCAGATAGAGAAAGTCCTCCAACTTTTTTCTTCTTTTTCAAAATTGTTCTGAATAGTCTAGGCCCATAGCATTTCCACATAGATTTTAGAATCAGCTATCTCTTTGTACAATAAAGCACTACTTTAGCTTCATCCCACACATTTCGATATGCTGTATTATTATTATCAAGAAGATTCAAAACAATCTCTAATTTTCCTTGTGATTTTTCTTTGACCCATGTGTGCTGTTTAATTTCATATATTTGGGCATTTTGCCTGCTTTTGACTTCTTATTTAAGTCCATGGTGGTCAGCAAATATATTAGATTGGCCAAAAAGTTCGTTCTGGTTTTGTATGTTATGGAAAAACCCTAATGAACTTTTTGGCCAACCCAATACTTCATATGATTTCAATCCCTTTAAATTCATTGAGATTGCTCTTATGACCCAGCATATACTCTATCATGGTGAATGCTCATGTGCATTTTAAAAAGAGAATGTGTGGGCTTCCCTGGTGGCGCAGTGGTTGAGAATCTGCCTGCCAATGCAGGGGACATGGGTTCGAGCCCTGGTCTGGGAAGATCCCACGTGCCACGGAGCAACTAGGCCCGTGAGCCACAACTACTGAGCCTGCGCGTCTGGATCCTGTGCTCCGCAACAAGAGAGGCTGCAAGAGTGAGAAGCCCGCGCACCGTGATGAAGAGTGGCCCCCACTTGCCGCAACTAGAGAAAGCCCTCGCACAGAAACGAAGACCCAACACAGCCATAAATAATAAATAAATAAATAAATAAAATTTAAAGCTTATGCACACTTTAAAATAACAAAAAAAAAAAGAGAATGTGCATTCTGCTGTTGTTGAATTCATTATTCTATAATATCAATTTAATCATGTGGGTTGATAGTGTGTTTGAGTCTTCCATATCCATACCGACTTCCTGTTTACTTGTTCTAACATTAAAAACGATTAAAAAATCAACATTAAAAAATCAATGATAACTATGGATTTTTCTATTCTTTCAGTTCTGTCGGTTTTTTCTTTATGTATTTTTGAAGCTCTGTTATTGAGAGCATTCACATTTAAGATTTACATGCCTTATTGATGAATAGACTATTTTATCTTTATAAAATGTCCCTTTTTCTCTATAATAATATTCTTTATTTTGACACTTACTTTTATGGATAGTACAGTTATTATGGTCTTCACATGTTCAGAATTTGCTGTATATCTTTTATCCACCCACTTACTTCTAACCTACTTGTGTCTTTATATTTGAAGTCTGCTTTTTGCAAATAGCATATAATTAAGTCTCAACTTTTTTGTTCAGTTTGACCATCCCTGTCTTAATTAGAGGGTTTAGTCCATTTATGTTAATGTAATTACTGATATGCTTGTGTTTTAGTCTACCATCTTGCTATTTGTTTTGCATTTGTTTCATTTATTCTTTGTTCTGTTGAATGTACTCCATATTCAACAAGTTTGATCCATTTTGGCTGATCAAAATTCAAAATTTTCCCAGCCCTGAGGTCTCTGGGGATTGTCCAGTCTCCAGCTCCCTGATGGCTGTTCTGTGCTGATTCTTGTGGAATTTTGCCCTACACATGCTCAGCTTAGTATGCAGCAAAGACTCAAGGAAGCCCTTATGCAGACTTCCGGAGTTCTTTTTCTATGTAGCTCCTTGCTCTGGTACTCTGTCCTACAAAACACAGCTGCCTCAGAATTCCTGAACTCCAATCTCCATCCCTGTAACTTAGTGAGACTACTGTATTGTGCTTGGGTTTTCCCTCTCTGCTCCATGACCCCAAATATGCCTTTAGGCAGAAAACTAGGGCAATCACAGAGGTCATCTTTTGTTTTCTTTACCCCAGGGATCACAGTCCTCACCTTCCTGTTGTCCAATGGATGAATTAATTGCCTGACATGTTTTGTCTAGTTTTCTAGTCTTTTTTTTTTTTATGGCAAGGGCAAGTCCAAGTTTCTCTCTTATGGCTGGAAGCAGATATACTTATTAGCTTCTTGAAGGTAGAAAATATGTCATATGCTCCTACATTTCAGCCTTTGACAGTTGCTTTATTTGTCAATATAGCACAGTGTTAAAAGCACAAATTATAAAGCCAGCCTCACTGAGTTTGAATCCTGACTACATGTATTAGTTTGTGACATGGGAAAGGGTATTTTACTTCTCTGTGTCTTAATTTTCCCATCTATAATATAGGAATGATAATAACCTAGCTTCTGGGTTTGTTCGAGCTTCAATGAGTTAGAATACTGCTCAGCATATGATAATGCTTTATATTACTCTGTTGCTAATATTATAATGACTTGTCTTCAAAAGACCAGGTAGCTTATTCCTGTGAAAAAAGTAAAGATTCCTTCACCTTTTTGGAATCTCATGCAGATAATCAGATTAAGTTAGTCAATAAAACCACATGATATTGTTTCATTGTTGTTACATTAAAGAATCATGGACCTCCATTTCTCCTAGCCAATCATAAGTAACAAGTAACATCAAGCTCCTAGTGTGAGAACAAAGGACCTTGACAAAAGCCACATTAAGATCTAAGGGGACTATAAGTGCACCCTGCTCTTCATATTTCCATTTAGGTTAGCAATGAAAAAGCATATGTGTGCTGCATTTCTAACAATGAGAGTTTATTAGAAATGCACTACTGGCAATAGATCAGTTAAAGGAACATGGCAGTGAATCTGCTTGTAAAGTGAAGACTCCTTTTATAGAGCAAATGATTGCCCACTAATTTATCTATGCCATAAATCCAGAGTTTTGTATGTAGGGTCTGTAATGGGCTGCAACTGAGCCAATTTTACTTTCAAAGACTAGCCTTGGCCTCCTTAGCTGGCTGCTTTGAGACATATTAAGAGTTTCTCCTTTAGGGAGATCCTCCCTGGGGCTTTGAGGGAGTGCTTGGGAAAGAGGAGGTTCTAATATTTACATGTGTTAGGCAAAGGTTTGTTACTCACTTGTGTATGTGCTTAAACAGCCTGGGTATCAGTCACGTGTCCAAGAATCAAATACGAATTAAAGTTTTAATGTAGACAAATACCTTTGGTATTTGCTCTGCAAACCAGCCCATGTGTTACCACCACCACTGCTCTTCTGTCTTGGGAGTAGTCCTTCCTCATGGGCCTGAAGGCCCCTCTCTCTTGGTCCTGGATTAAAATGGCCAGCTCTAGGTGACCCCAGCAGAGATGTTGGCATGATCTGAAGTTCATGTCTTGTAAATGTTTAATGATAGTCTTCAGAGGATAAAGGGATAAAGAAGCAATTAAAACTCTCTCTCTTGACTGGATATTGTGATTAAATTAGGTTCTGGTGCATTACTGTAGCTTTTGATGTGGTACCACAATGCAGGGGTCTGTATGCTATCACTGACCTAAGTAATCCCCCACTGATGCACATGAGAGAACTAATATCACACAGTAATAACACACCATTCATCATCCCCGAATCATCTAACAGCATCCACCCTATGACTAATACTTTGAATTTAAATCATCTTTCCTTCAAAAAAAGAAAAAAAAATCAATGCTTTTTTTTCTTATCTAACTTAACAACATTTCTATGAGGAAAGAACGGGCTGGATTTGTATTCCCCTCTTTTTAAGAAATTGAGAAGCAGAGAATAAGAGAGTAAATCATTTGTGTGATATCATACAGTGACATAGGACCTAGGAGAATCCTGGACCTTGGAACACCAATCTTGAAACCTGTCTGCTAGATCAGGGTTAGTAAAGTATTTTTGTAAGGGGCTGGAGGCTAAATGTTTTAGATTGGGTGGGCCATACAGCTTGTGTGGCAACACAACTATTTAACTCTGCTGTTGCATCATGAAAGCTATCACAGTGTATAAGTGTAAATGAATGAGCATGGCTGGTTAGGATGACTGACTCTCTGACTCTCTCTTCTCTCTCTTCTCTCTCTCTCTGTCTCTCTCTATATATATATGTATAAGCACAAACACACACACACACACACACACACACACACACAAAACAGGTGATGGGCCAGACTTGGCCCCCACATAAAAGTTTAACAACACTTGCACTAAATTGTGACCCATGTTAGATGCTACCATAGGATCTAAGGGATACTACATGACAGTAGAACGTGACATTTGTCCTTGCTTCTTGCATTATCATTTGGTCTTCACAAGAACCCTGCTATGTAGGCTATTAATGACTTTCCATGTTATATATGAGAAAACTAAGAGGCTAGCTCACTTGTCCAAGGCCACATGGTTGTAAATGTAGTGTGAAGACTGCAACATGAGTCTCCTGACTTCTAATATTTCTCCTCTGTTAGCTGTTCCATAAGAAGTTCTTATCTACACTTTCATTTTTAGATGTGAAAATGCTTGGACCTGGGTAGGCTGAATGACTTGTCTGCAGTCAATTATCTGTTAGTGACTGAACCAGGACCAGAACCATCATCTGTTGGCTTCCAGGCTGGTCTTCTAAGCCTTTACATTATTGTGAACATTTTCCAGAAAAAAAAATGTATAACTAGATAGAATGATAGTATGTTTATTGTATTTCATTCTTTAAACTTCCTGAAATGATACCATTTTAGAAGTGGTCTCTTTGAGGTACCAAACAGTATCCAGACAGAGAATAATGATTTGTGATTCACTTTATGTCTTTGACTATCTAATTTTCAAATCCCAATCTGGATTATAATTTTTTTTTGGCACACAGCAGTACCTTTTGTTTAATTTTGTTCTTTAATGCTGATGATTACATCTTCAATCATAGTACTTAATTATCTCCTCCGATCCAGGGAATGTGTGAATCAGAAGGAAAATACATTGATAAAGAGGCCTCGGTTTTAACCAGCATTTTAAAAGGAATCACTGTGATTTCTAGGGTCTCTTCTGGCTCTATCAGAAAGTGAAAGATGATCAGGTGACCAGTTGTCCTGGTTTGCCTGGGACTGAGGGGTTTCCTGGAATTCAGGGATTTCAGTGCTAAAACCAGAAAAGTCCCAGGCAAATGGTCACCCTGATTGCTAAATCATATGTGTTGAATGAATTGACCACTAATTGTACCTCTGCATGCCTGGAGGTAATGATCCTCCTCTGGAGGGGACCAGGGATAAGAACAGGAGGGCTGTCCAGTTTCTCAGTAACACTTGAACATGACAGGGCCTCATGATTTTGTAGAAAAATCTAACTATATTAAACCCAACTATATTAAAATATCAAAGGGTATGGATGAAAGAATAGCCCATTGACAAATACAAATCAGTCTGGATTATTACTGCTATATTTCCCATTCATTAATGAAAATTGTGTAATCTGTCACTTAACCTAAGAAACACATAAACAAAGAGGGCTTTTAGCGTCAACCATAACAGAAGGCATCTGCTCAATATGGAAAACTATTCACAAGCTACTGGTGAGCATCAGTTCTTAGACTCAACAGAATATCCATTTGCCAGTGCAGGATCCACAGCAAGCCAGGGAGGTGATGCCAAGTTTCCAAACTCTGGATCTGAAGCCGTAGGCAAAAATGACATCTTCTGGAAATTTCTTTCAGGCCTACTGCCATTTCTACCTTCCTCTGACAGCTCTGGTTTGCCAAATTTGGGCTGGCTGAGAAGAACTGCTCTGGAATTCCCAACTTTGGGGAAAGGAGATTCTGATGGTGCCATTATAATCCAAGTCTCTCAAAGATCCCTTTGTTACTGGTAGAGTTCATGTTCCTGCCAAGGGGATTCACTCGCACCACAGATGTCAGCCACTCTCCCTGCCCTGGAGGATGTTAAAAGTAAGTACTAGAAAGATCCACACAGTCCAGCAATGGAACATACTAGCCAGGGTTAAAAACCACAAATTACTAAAAACTCTGGAAAACGCAATGTGAAGGGTTGTCAGACTTTTCCTATAGAAACGCTCACCACCGAAAGCCTTATTCTAATTTTCAGCTACATCTAGTGACTGTTTATTTAAGAACTTGGTTAGAAAATTCAGTTAAAATATGCATCAGTGAATTCTGTTGCCATTACAGGCTGGCCAAACCCAGTAATGAGTCTGAGTTAGCATATGCAGGGGACAGTCCCCCTGACCATCAGACTGTCCTAAAGCATTCAGACACCTAACTTCACTAGGGATTGATCTAGCCCCATCCATGTCCTCCCAGGCCACCAATAACCTGCAATTCTAGAGACCGGGCTGTCTCTGACTTTTTCCTCCTTAATCCTTACTGTGACCTTCACTTTTTCTATTTCCTTTGTCAAGTCCATTACTCAAGTCCACATCATTTACTTTCCCGTCTCCTGTCATCCCTTCTTCTGCTTCCTTGACCCTTCTTCCTTTCTAACAACTTATCTCCTGTCAACATCTCCCACATTTCTTTGTTATTTGCCTCTCTCTTTTTAACTGTCCTTGTTTCTGTGATTTAATTTCTCTTCCTCTTTTGCAAACTGTTGTTTTCCACTTGGGATTCCTTTAAGCATTGAAAAAGCCAATTATTACCATGTTGCCTCATTTTTAGCAAGCCTGATTTTGAAAGTGGCAACTCCATTTCCTTGGCATGCTATGGCAGAGAGGTAAAGACATAAATTAGAGCCGACTGAGACGGGGAAGAGAGAGCCAATTTGTAGCTCTGTGCCAGAATATTTATGAAGCAGGTGGCGAGGGGTATGAATACACACCTCTATCCAGAGTAGCACACCCTGTACTCACCAAATTTCTACAGCCTGTCCAGGGCTGAAGAATAATCAATTTGTCCTGGTTGAATGCCAAATGAAGGCTGTTGAAGTCAGGTACTGATCCACTATTTAACGAGAACAAATTCAAAAACGGCACAGAGCTTTGTGAAATTGCTATGAAGTCCAGTTTCAGAAACATGAATACTTGAGTCAGCCGAGGATATTCCTACAGGGGGACTAATGTCTCTGTTGGTGGAAGCGCTCTGGTATATTCTCCAGATCCCTGAACATTCTGCTAACATAAAATCTGAGTAACACAGGCCCACTGGCTAGAATAAAATTGCTTCAGGTTGATAAGCATTCAATAGCTTCCCTGAATTTTCAGCAGGCTCAGACTCATACCTGCCAATATTGCTTTTGATTACAAAACACAACAGTTGGGCAGTTCAGGTAACCATAATTATCTCGGTAATTAGATTCTGTCATGCAAGGTATACTCAGGCCTTGGGCTTTTGTGGAAACAGAAGAGGCACCTGGAGTATCTTTAGAGCACTTGGTCTATTCTAGAGAGCAGGTCGCTAATAAGCTCTTCCTGAAACGATGAGAAGGTGGATTGCCTCTCCTTTCACACCTCCTTCAGCCCCTTTCTGGTTCAGCAAATTTCAGTTGTGTTGCAGAATGAAAAAGAAGGGAGAAAGCTGTAAATGAGGAGAAGGGATGGAAACTGTCCAGGAAGAAATCCAATTTCTGTCTTGGGTTCCGTGCATTTCAAAATGGAAGCACCACACTCATTAAAGTGCCCATTAAGCAAACAATACAGGGAAACAAGATGGGGTTTAGGAGAAGAGGCAGGTCAGGGGAAACACGAGGAAGGCAATGTTTTTAAAGGTAATTGAAAAATGTTCAACCAGGGGAAAGAAATGCCTGCACACATTTCACTGACGACTGAAGGAGAGCATCATTTCAATACTGACAACTGGCAATGTCTCTATCGCAGCCACCCAAAGGTCTGTCTGTGTCTAACAAGACAATGGCGGGTCTGGTGATGGTGTAACTTCCACACCCTGAGTTCCATGCATCAGGTGGAGGTGTGACTAAATACTTGATATATTGACTAGATGTGAAGAAATATATCAGATCTGTGAGAGTAAACATGGTTACCTAGCAGTCAAAACAGGCACACAAAGAAGGGAGAAGAAAAAACACAGAATACCTACTGTGTGCCGGGTACTTCCATCTACTCTGTCCCACTTAATCCCTAACACAAACTGGTGCAGTGAGTGTTACGAGGCTTCATTCCCAGACAAGGAAAAAACGCTCAAGAAGATGTAAATAACCCAAGTTCATACAGCTGTTCAACAGCAGAGCCAAAATTCCAGGGCAAACCCCACATGACTTCTACCCGGTCATGCTGCCCCCCAAGAACACAGTCTCCGTACCTTCCGGAAAGGAAACCAATGCTTAAGGATCACCAACCATAGGCCAGCTACTTTGGAACACATTCTCACATTCTTCATCTTCTATAATTTCAGTTCCACCAACACGCAGACGATTTGACTGACAAACAGCATGCAGTCTCTTCAAAAAGACAATTCAAACCTCCGCCACTGCAATTACGCAAATCTGGTGCCTGGGGTTGGGGTATTATGAAATCCCCAGCATTCGGCCCCCTCCTGAACAGAAAATCTCATTTGAAGACCAGAGGATAGGCGTTGGGAAGAAACAGGGAAGGGACCCACAAGAGATGTCTGGGCTGCGCTCGCACTGCCTTCACGACGGGCGCTTCTGCTGCAGCTCTGGCTGGAGCCCAGCCACACAGTGTGAAGGGCTTCTATGGGCACAAGGGGCCCAGCTCTTCAGGATGGGTCTGATTCTCAACAGTCTCGAGAACAAGGGCACAGGATGCGTTTTTCAAACTCATTCGCAGCCCAGGTGAGAAGCCACTGGGTGAGTTCTCTCCCTGGAACGTCAGGCTTCCTTAGATGCCTACAGCTAACATTATTGAGCACTTGCCCGTGTGTACCAGGCACTTCTGTGTCTTATCTCATTGAGGTGATGAGAATCTAGAGGTGGGTATGCTTACCCCGACTTTGGGCAGAGACATTAGGTAGCTTGCCCAGCCCCCCTCATCTGGGACTGCACTGCGTGGGTTTGCCCCTGGACCAGCCCACTGTGCTGCTTCTACAGCATGCAACTGGATTCTCCAACCCTTTTGCAAATTGGGGACTCCATGCACTCTTACAGACCTTTGTCTTTATCAAGTGAACACAGTGCCTATATTCTCCTGTTATTTGCTTTCTATCCTACAATTGCTTCTCACTACAGATTTCATGCCTTCATCTTCCTTCTTCACTCTAAAACATGTTACAGTCTGTTTATGTTTCTCCCACCTTAAAAAAAAATCCACTTTTTTTTTTTTTTTTTTTTTTTTTTGCGGTACACGGGCCTCTCACTGCTGTGGCCTCTCCCGTTGCGGAGCACAGGCTCCAGACGCGCAGGCTCAGCAGCCATGGTTCATGGGCCCAGCCACTCCACGGCATGTGGGATCTTCCCGGACTGGGGCACGAACCCGTGTCCCCTGCATCGGCAGGCAGATTCTCAACCACTGCACCACCAGGGAAGCCCCCAAAATCCATTCTTTTACCCTATACCTCTCTCTAGCTACTGCTCTTTCTAGCTCCTCCCTTTACAGCCAGTCCTCTTTAGAGAGTTTCCTTTCTTGCCATCTTTATTTCCTCCTTTCCCACTCACTGTTCAATCCACTTTACACCCACTCTTCCCCTGAAATTGCACCTGCCAACCACACTTTTCTGGTTGTTAACTCCAATGGGTATAAGAGCGCCTTTCTGGGACATCAGACCTGTTTGACCATCTGTCCTTCATGAAAGACTCCTGCGTTGCTTCCTGTCAGGGTGATCCCCTCTCCTGGTTTGCCCCACTCCCTGGCTGCCCTTTTTCTATATATTCCTCTTCCTCTGCCCTCCTTAGTGTCCACAGCCCTCCCTTCTCCTGGGCTGTCTAACCCATTCTGGCAGCACGCACATCAAGTACTGATGATGTACAGCCCCACTAGTTCAGTCCTCTCCTGAGACCCAGACCCATATCCAATTGACTCAGGGACAGCCCTAGCCTGAAGCTCCTGTGTTCCTTCTTCTGTGACTGACAACGATAATCCAGGCCTGAACCCTAGACTCACCCTTTACCCTTTCTTGTCCCCCAACTCTCAGATCACACCACCAGGCTGTGATGTCAGCAGCCCACCCACCTTCTCCAGTGCCCCTGCCTCTCCTCTTGTTGAGCCCCCATCACCCTTGTCTGGCCCTCCTGCCTGTTCCAGCTTTGCCTCTCCAATCCACCCTATCAGAGCTTCTGCCAGAGCACCCCTTTAAACACAAAAGGGGTGCTCTCTTCTACTTGAGACTTTGAATGGCTCCCCTTTGCTATGAGACATCCCTAGTCCTTATTAGAACTTACAGGAAAGGCCTGTTATGATCATGCCCGCAATCATATTTTCTGCCTCATTTTTCACCATCTCCCCCGCATTCTGCTTTCCAAACATACCAAACTTCTTTCAGTTCCTTGCAGTGTCATGCTTTCACCGTTTCTACGTGTTCTCACATATGGCCTTTATTACGTGAAGCACCCCACTCCCACACTCACATCTCTCAGCTGACTTCTGGGTAAGTGTTACTGCCTTAAATGTCACCTCTTCTTTGAAGCCTCCCCAGACCTCCTGAGCCTGGACTCCTTCCATGTGTCCCTACAGTGCCCTGCACTTTTAATAAGATGGCAGTCAGGACACATTTTTGTAGTTGTCTCTTTGTGTATCTGTTTCTCCTAGTAAACATAAGCTCCAGAAGTAGGCACTGTTTCTATCTTGACTTTTGTTGGACTTTAACTCCTACCACAGTGTTTAGTGAAAACATTAAAAAACTTAAAATGGTGTTAAATATTTTTGAACGAATAAGTATACTTTGCAAGAACTAGGAGAAAGTGAAGCAGGCTAGCCAGGTGAAGAGATGACCCGAAGGGCCGAATAAGGAAGTATGGGAAGGTAATATTCCTGGGTGCTCCTGCTTGCATTTTCCAGTATTAAAAATGAAGGATTTTTTCTGGAGTCCAATAAAGTCAATGGGAATTGAAAGAGAAGACTCTTCTGTCCAGGCTGTCTTTCAGGAAGACGTCTGGAGAACTGCCCAGAGTCTACGAGGGAACAGACAAGGTGCTGGTTTGTTTGAGTGAGAGTGAACAGAGCAAAGAAAACCTGGAGGCTTGTAAGGTCTCTCTGGTCTTGGTCAAGATATTTGCCAGATTTAAGCCAACTGTTTCTGTGTCTCCCTTGGAAAATGAGCAGCCTGTATGGACGGTATGAGTCAGAGCCATAGAACTCAGTGCCTGCCCACATGCCCGGAGGACTGAATGCTTTAACATGCGCTCTTGACTGCAACTCAAGCTCTCGACGGACTGGTGAGTGATGAAACATGGTCTGAAGCAATTCATCATTTGAAGATGATGGCAGGAGGCAGACAGTGCTGGTTAGAAGTGGAGTGGCTCATTCTGAGCAAGGCATGTCCAAAAAGAGGTTCTGCATAGCCGCTGGCCCTCTGGAACGCAACCACAGATATCTGGGGTATACTTGTCATGTGAGGCCCTGGGATGCCCCTATTAGTCTAGAAGCCCTGGAAGCCAGGATGGGGGCTATCACCCTCCCCTGGGGAGGTTATCATAATTCACAGGAGAGAATAGTTACTCAAGGATGAAGCAGTGGGGAAAGCTTCATAGAGATACCAGCATTTGTGCCCAGCCTTGAAGACTTAGTTTCTAGGAGGGGAAAAAGAGAGGGCATTCCAAGTAAGAATTTCCCCCCATACTGTGGGAAAAGGCATGGAGGAGGATATGAACAGGGTATGCCTAGGGAATAAGGATTAGACCAGCTTGGCTGGAGAGGCGGGCTCCCGTCATAGAATATTGGAAGTTAAGACAGGACAAAAATACCCTGCAGTGTTCTACAGGTGAGATAAATGGCTCATTTACCCAGCTTCAAAAGGCTGCAAATAGCTATTTTTTATGTTGGAAAAGAAACCCAATAATTTGTATCACTTGCCACTATGAATCTGATAAAAAGCCTTGCCTGAAGACCATAGCAAATGGCCACAGGAGCCCTGCATTCAAGCTGCAGTATTGTAATACACTGCTGGGAGAGTCAGGTCATATTGATTTTGTTGGGCCACTCGGCTGTCTGTACAGAATTCCCAGAGTCCCTGCCTCTCTCACTGGGTTCCATTTTATCCTGTTTTGTACAGATTTAGAGAGAGCCAGCTCTAAGGAAGGCTGGACTGGGGCGTGCAAAGCCAACTGAGGTATAACTGCAGTCCTTAAGAAGCTCAAGTGGAGAGAGAGCTAAGATGCTCTAATAATGCAGGGCCACATGTCAAAGAAAAGCATGAACGAGAACACAAAAGGAAGAGACTGATGTGGAGCGACCGGAACTCTCCATCTGCGCTGGCAGGGATGTAAAGAACAGGAAACAGTAACAGCACTTAGGAAAACGGTTTGGCAGTTTCTTCCAAAGTTAAACATACCTCTACCCTATGACCTACCAGTTCCACTCCTAGATATTTTCCCAAGGGGAGTGGGAAATGTATATCTACGAAAAACATCTGTATAAGAATGTACATAGTAGCTTTATGCATAAATACCAAAAAACTGAAAAAAAAAGCTAAATGTGTATTTAACAGGAAAATGGATAAACAAATTGTGGTTGGAAAGTATTCAGCAATAAAAAAGAATGAACTACTGATAAATGCAACAGAATGGATGAATCTCAAAAAAAGGATGTAGTGTTAGCTAAATATGGCACAATTCCCTGCATTTATTCCATTTATATGAAGTTCAAGCACAGGCAAAACTAACATCAGATGATAAAAATCAGAATAGTGGTTGTCTCTGGAGATGGGGTGAGGTTGGGGGTTGCCTGGAAAGGAGAATGAGGACATTGTTTGGGGTGATGGAAATGTTATATATTGATTGGGGCATTGGTTACCCAGGTGTACATGATTATCAAACCAGGTGCATTTTACTGTATGTCAATTATACCTCAGTTAAAAAAATAAAACAAAATTGGAGTTGGGTAAAGGACAGCATGGCTCCATGGAAATGCTGCCTTGAGCAAGCTTCAGAGGGTGACCCTCAAAAAGTGGCTGGGTCAAAGGCCATCCAGGGGGGTGTACTGTGGGTCTCAGGAAGGGCTATGTTGGCCATGGGAGGTAAGGTCAGAAATTGTGGGCTGAGGTCATAACAGTGGGTGGGGTGGTAGGAGCAGAAATCATGGACTAGATCTCATTAGATTCAGCAAGAAAGAGAAGGGAAATAGAATAATTAAAGGGATTCAAAAGCTTAGGAGATTATGTTGTTTGGATTTGTTTGTAGGCCAACGGGCTGAATCACTGCGGAAGAGATACTGAAGAGAGGAGATCACTCACAGAGCATGGTTCTGATAGATGTGGGTGATTCACACTTAGAAAGGATATGAACCTGCTACACCTCTGTCAGGAGAGGAGATGGAGGCCTGAGTAAAACTGTGAAGGGTGGGGAGCACGAGAGCTCATGGTAGATGTCCTCTAATGTCTCAGTAGAGCAGACTTTCAGTGAAAGTGACAAAGAGGTAGGACTGGGGCTCGAGGACCATAGAAAAAGTTCAAAACAGGGTGATATAGAGAATCTGAAAGAGAATCCTGAGACGAATGGACAAATTCTGGGAACTGCAGCATGGATTGCTAATAGGGACCACTGGCCAGGCTGGGGACTGGCAAGGCACGGAGAATGAAAGCAAAGGGTGGCTACTGAGAACATGCTTGACACGGGTCATGGCTAGAGGGCAGGGCCAGTGGAGATCACGGAAGGGTCAAGGTTCTGGCTGCCAGGAAGAAGAGGAGTAAGTCTGGAGGCATAAGAAATTCGATAAGTATAAGGCAGTGTTGATCAGTGAAGGTGGTTTTGTGATTCATGGTGTTTGAAGGAAAGCAGTTGTGAAGGATGGATGGGTTGAATGGTGATGCCATTTAGCACTGGAAGTGGGGAGTCACCAAGGGTGATGGCAGAAGACATGGGGAAAGGGAAACTGAGCCAAAGCTGAAGCCCTTGAGCAAACGTGGTGGAGTGCTCCCACTTACAGGTTCTTCTCTCTGCAAAGGTGAGGCAGAAGTTGACCTGAACTTTGGTTACAAAGTACTGTTTTTTTTTTATATATATAAAGTACTGTTTTAAATAATATGTTACTGGGCTTCCCTGGTGGCGCAGTGGTTGAGAGTCTGCCTGCCGATTCAGGGGACGTGGGTTCATGCCCCGGTCCGGGAAGATCCCACATGTCTTGGAGCAGCTGGGTCCATGAGCCATGGCCACTGGGCCTGCATGTCTGGAGCCTGTGCTCCGCAATGGGAGAGGCCACAACAGTGAGAGGCCTGCGTACCGCAAAAAAAATTTAAATATATAAATAAATAAATAATATGTTACTGATTATATTTAACTCTTTTTATTCTATGAAGTTGAGAATGCTTCAGGGTATATTTTAAAGTTGATTTTAATCAAGTCTCTATGAGTAACACGAAAGTGGTTTTTATTCTCATTTTACAAACGAGGAGCCTCATTTCAGTGCCCCTCCCCACACTGAAGGGGTAGGACTTGGGTACACAAAAGAAATTGCTGAAATCACCTGACTACTCAGAAAGTGATTGCATTAGATAAAGGGCACAAAACAGCATAGGTTTCAGTGTCTGAAAAGAAGTTGCATGTTTTGACACTTAAAAAATAAAATTTATGAGAAGAAAGAAGTTGTTTTGTTCTTATTCATCTTTCCAGTTCTTTACTGATTTTTTTTTTATTGGAGTAATTCCTTCAAGCCCTTAAAAATCAAAATTCTTATTTAGGGACTTGCAGACTCCTACATCAAGAAATATATTCCAAAGGCCAGTGGGAGCTTTTTGGTATATCATGAGTCAGAAGGAAATGGCAGCAGAATTGTTTCTACTGCTTATTAACTGTGTATCTCTTGACAAAATATTGCCACTCTGTGCCTTGAGCTCCTCACAGAGAAATTCTGCAAGTAAAAGAGCTATACAAGGTTGGAATTTTTAATTCACTAAGAAAACAGTGAATAGTTAGTGAGTCCTTAAATAGAAATTAAATTAACAACAACAAAAGTCAACTTTGACCTGAAACAGCACTCTGGCAAGGCATTCTTAATCAGGGATCTTCTAGAAATGAGTGCTGATTAATGAGATGAGAACTTCCACACCTCCCACCCCCATATCTACTTCCTCACCAGCATCAGCACTCACATGCTCTGTCTTCCTGCCTGTTACCATAGAAGGACCATTCAAGCTTATACCCAAAGCCAACTTCCACATTTTGCCATTAGATCCTCTTCCCTTTTGCCTACTCAGAGAATTGCTTTCGTCATTCTTTTCTTTTCCACATCATCTACTTCCCCCTCTCTATTAGATTGTTCTCACGAACAAATACACATGATTTCTCTATCTTAAAAATCTTTTTCTCTACTCCTTTCCCTACCAGCTCAGAGAGCCAGTGAGAGGGTCCCTGCCCTTAGCTCTGTGCCTTAAAAGGCTATGTTCTGGTCCTTCCCAGCCATGGGCTTCCCTATGGGGTGAGAAGTCTGTTGGGCCAAGAAGTGCTAACCCAAAGCTGATGTTCCCCCTTTCTAAACCAGTCTCTGTGTACCCTCCCTGCACCACAGAATTCTCTGCCCACATAGACACCTTAGCCCCTCATAGAGTGTTCATAGTTCTCTTCTCTGAGTCCATCTTCCTTAGGGTAGACCATGCTGCTAATTTACACACGCCTAGACTCAGGTGATATTCAAGAGATGGTCTTTGTGGGAGTGTGGACAAAGCTTGGACATGCAGGCTGGGGTGTCCTCACCCAAGCACACAAAGCCCCTCATAGTATAGGATAAAGCTGGGGTCTGGAAGGGAAGGGGTGTGGGCCACAGGCCCTTTCCCTGTGCCACCAAGTTATTGTGTGGAACTCCAGAGTCCAAGAATTCCAAACCTGAACCTGGTTTTCCAGGTCCTTATGAAATACATATTTGTCAACATAATGGAAATAACATAGTTTATTTAATAGTTTTCTAGCTTGATATAGAAATTTTATATATTGAAAATATATGCTGATTCCTTCTTTTATCTTATCCCAAACTCTTAATGCTGGAATTGCCAGGGCTCAGTTTTAGTACCTCTTCTCTTCTCTATCCACACTCCCTTATGATCCACCCAGCCCATAGATTGCTCATGATTCCCAACTGGTTTCTCCAGCCCACACCTCCTTCTTAGTTTTATACTCTCTCCTTGACATTTCCACTTGGATGTCTAACAAGCATCTCAAACTTCACATGTACCAAAATAAACTCCTGTTTTCTTTCCCAAACCTGTTCTAGTCACAACCTTCTACATTCTACTTTATGCCGACTCCATCTTCCAACTGCGTAGGCCAAAAACCTTGGAGTCTTTTGGAATCACCTTTTACTCTTGCAATCTATCAGGAAACCATATTGGCTCTACTTTTAAAATGTATCCAAAGCATGACCATTTCTCACTACTTCTACTGCTGCCATAACCCTGGTCCAAGCTCCAATCACCTCTTGCCTGGACTACTGCAATCGCTTTCTCACAGGTCTCTCTTTCGGTCTATTCAGTGTGATACCATCCCAAGATGACAGATCATGTCATTCTGCTTGAGATCCTGCAATGGTTTCCCCATTTTACACAAAGTAAAAGCCTTCCCCATTTCACTCACAGTAAAAGCCAGTCATTAATAGTCTTCAAAGCCCTATGTTCTCTAGACCCTCATATCCTCTGATCTCCTCTGACTGTTCCCTCCCTTGCTCACTCAGCTTCAGCTACTCTGGTCTCCTTGCAGGTCCTGGAATGTGTCACATGTGTTCCTGACTCAGTATGTTGCTCTGGCTGGTTAGTCTGCTGGAAAGCTTCCCTCTCAGTTATCTGCTTAACTAACATTCACACCTCTTTCAAGTCTGTTTGAATCTCACCTTCTTAGCAATACTGACCCTGACCACCCTGTTTAATACCACAACCTAACTCCCCTTACACTTCTCTACTTTTCTCTATTCCATACCACTTACTACCTTCTAACAGTCTATAGTTTATTTAATATTTCTCTTTCCTATATCATTATGGAAATGATGTACATCTGCACTGTCCAATGTAGTAGCCACCAGCCATATGTGGTTATTGAGCACTTCAAATGTACTTAGAATTGAATTTTAAATTTTACTTAATTTTAATTAATTTAAATTTATATTTTATTTAAGTAGCCACATGTGGCTAGTGGCTACCATCAGAACAGCTCCAGAATCTGAGTACCATGAAAGCAGGGAACTTTGTTTCATTCACCAAGGTCACCTAAACACCCAGCAGAGTGCCTGACACACAGTAGGTGGTCAATAAAAATGTGTTAATGAATGTACGATCAAAGTCCAAGGCCAACCTTTCCAAGACCTTTCAGTCTACCACTGGAAGAGAGATAGGGGTAGAACCAGGAACTCATCGATAGGAAGCCCACTTTCCCAGCATATCAAAGAAAGATCCAGAAGTCTGGGCAGGGGCTTTTGGCCAGACATGCCCTGTATGTAAGCACAGTGACTCACACATATAAATTAAGGAAACAAATAATCCCTCCTGCACAGAATCCAAGTCTCCAATCTCTGCCAATATGTAACCAACTCGGCTCATTTGTGGCCATCAGAATTCAAGGCAGAGACTCTCCACAGGCATGGTCTTGCAGAGGAAGGTTAATACGAATCTATAAAGTACTGCACCATTCCAATGGTGAGGCAGATGAAGGCACATTTCAGCATCACTGATGAAAATGTTTAGGTCATGGAATATAAGATTTTATTCAATTGTATCCTGGAAGCCAAGCAGAATTACCAAATAGCTGTGGAAATTTATGTGATTTTGGTGGAATGAACATACCATATAGGAAATTAAATATTCTGTGAATGGTATTTTAAAAGTTATTTTGGAGATGAAATAGAGAATCAGTCTTATAATAATACCAAATCAAGATTTTCAAACTGTTTCCTTCCAAAATCTTATTCTGAAGATCTATAAAACCAGTGCTTCCAGTATTTCTAAGGTAGTGAAGACGTTAAAAGTGCTCTCCTAAGCTGCAATAATAACAAGGATTAGGCAATATTTTCCTTGTATTATCTGCTTCGTTCCTTAGGTTCCTAGTCAAAGCAACAGATTTTCATGTCTCTAGTTTACTTTAAAATACTTCAGCATATATTTGTACACCCGTGTTCATAGCAGCATTATTCACAGTAGCCAAAAGGTGGAACCAACTCAAATGTCCATTGATGGATAAACAAATTAATAAAACATGGTATATACATACAATGGAATATTATTTGGCCTTAAAAAGAAATGAAATTCTGACACATGCTACAACATGGATGAACCCTGAAGACATTATGCTAAGTAAAATAATGCAGGCACAAAAGGAAAAATATTGTATGATTCCATGTATATGAGAGATGTAGAATAGTCAAATTCATAGTGAAAGAAAATAGAATGGTGATTTCTGGGTGGAGGGGAGAATGGGGAGTTATTGTTTTCTGGGTACAGACCTCAGAGTTTTAGTTTGAGAAGATGAAAAAGTTCTGAAGATGGATTGCATGGTGATGGGTAACAATGTGAACGTATTTAATGCCACAGAAGAGTACACTTAAAACTGGTTAAAAGGGTGAGTTTTATGTTATGTATATTTTGCTACAAAACAAACAAAAATTATCAGCATGTGTCATGTGATACTCTGCGGCCATTCCTCAGGTTAAGCTGTAATCAGGTGCTGGAATGTGCTGCATTCTAATGAAGAAATCACAGTGCGGGGGTGGTCTTTCCAATTAGCTCCCACAGGTTTCTGTTTTCTGTATCTCAATTCGCAAGCAGTGCTATGCCGATTAACATACTGAAAGTCAGAAATGTTTTTTTTTTTGTTTTTTTTTGTTTTTTTTTTTTTGTTTTTTTGTGATACGCGGGCCTCTCACTGTTGTGGCCTCTCCCATTGCGGAGCACAGGCTCCGGACGCACAGGTTCAGTGGCCATGGCTCACGGGCCCAGCCGCTCTGCGGCACGTGGGATCTTCCCAGACCGGGGCGCGAACCCGTGTCCCCTGCATCGTCAGGCGGACTCTCAACCACTGTGCCACCAGGGAAGCCCCAGAAAAGTTTTTTTTTAATTGATGAAATTAATAGTCTGTTACGTAGCATGGTGAATGTTAGAAATGGGCTCTCATTATTGAAATTGAAAGTATTCATTATATTCATATGTGGATTGGCAGAAATACTTGAGACAGTCCCCATACTTGCTCCACCAGGGCATAAGAATGACCTAGTAGTGAAGCTGTCAGCTAAGTAGGAAACTCTTCCCTTGAAACTTCTTCAGAGGCTCCCATGATTTACCAAATAGAACCTAAGGGTCACACATGGCTATATCAGCCCAGGTCAGTTCACAGTCACCAACACAGAGGCCAGAGGAAAATTTTAGTGTCAAAGGACACGGGAAACCAAACTGTGAAGAATCGAATTATTAATCCTGGGAATATGCAATGGATTGTTTAGATGACCATCCTCCTTGATCTTAGAGACAAAAAACTGGGGCTCAGAAATGTTGAGGGATCTTCCCAAGTGCCAATGAATTTCATAAGCAGAAACTAAAGGGAAACATTTGATATATCGTCACTATTTAAGAGCTACCAGTTATTGAGCAATTATTATGTAAGGGGCATACTGCTAGGTACTTTAACACGTGATTGCTAATTTTCACAAAATCCTTGCAAAGTGAGTACTATTGTCCTCAGTCTTCAGAGGAGAGACTGAAGTTCAGAGAAGTCACGCCGGGCTTCCCTGGTGGCGCAGTGGTTGAGAGTCCGCCTGACGATGCAGGGGACACAGGTTCGTGCCCCGGTCCGGGAAGATCCCACATGCCGCGGAGCGGCTGGGCCCGTAAGCCATGGCCGCTGAGCCTGCGCGTCCGGAGCCTGTGCTCTGCAAGGGGAGAGGCCACAACAGTGAGAGGCCTGCGTACCGCAAAACAAAACAAAACAAAACAAAAAACAGAGAGCTCACGCCAACAGATGTGGTCAGCGCCCCATTCACAGCCCCAAGGCACTCAGCATTCCTCACTAGACGTGGGCATCCTGCTGCCAACGCTCTCCCAGGGAGTGGAGGGGAGTGCAGCAGGCTGGAAGTCCTGGGGATAATGCCTCCAGATCAGCGCTTGGCCATGGGGAAAGCGTCCTCCTCCCAGGTTAGGTACCTCTGAGGCATGTTCTACACTGTCTCCCAGACCCCGAAGTTCACCCAGTGGCCCACAGGAGTGACCTGCTCAACAACATGGTGCTTGTTAGCTGCCTTCCATTCTTGGACTAATTTCCTCACTTCCCATCATGCTTCTGGGGATCACCTTTCAAAGAAACTACCTGACTCAAATCCCTGTCTCAGGGGATGCTTTGGGGGCAATCACGTAATTTTCCCAAGGTAACCCAGCCAGCCACCAGGTTGCAGAGTTGGATGGTGAACCCAGGACTATCTATGTTTGAGGATCACACTGCTCTTCTACAAATTTAATTACCTCTTCCTTCCTGAGTTACTAGAGATAAATAGAGGTGGAAGGAGAGAATGGATGTTTCAGAAAAAGCTCTTGAGATTTCTAAATGATTTCTTTGGTTAGTATCTCAAACGCTCATGTCCCCAGAGTTTATGCTCACCACTTTGCATCGTGGAGATTTGAAGCAAATGATCACCATGATGTTCACAAATCTGATCAGTCAATGTGGGAGGCTGAAAAATGGCTCCCAAAGATGTCCACAGTTCCAGTTCCCCAAACCTGTGAATGTTACTTTATGCCGCAAAAGGGAACTTTGCAGATGTGATTCCATTAAGGATTTTAAGATGGGAAAATTATCCTGGATTATCTGGGTGGATACAAGGTAATCACAAGAGTCCTTATAAGAGGGATCTAGAAGGAGTCAGAGGAGATGACAATGTAATGAGGAAAGCAGAGATCAGAGTGATACACTCTGAGGATGGAGGAAGGGGCCACAAGGCAGCAGGAGACAAAAAAGGTAAGGGAATGGGTTTTCCCTCACACCCTCCAGAAGGAACCATCCCTGCTAACACCTAACTTCAGCCCCATGGAACTGATTTCTTACTTGCAACACCCCAGATTGTAAGAGAACAAATTTGTGTCATTTTAAGCCAAGTTTGTGGCGATTTGTTACAGGGGCAACAGGAAACTGACACAGTCCGCTAAGTGTTACCAGTGATAATAATAATACAATAGTAGATAATACTTATTCCTAGTGCTAATAGTTATCTAATAATAGATAACGTTTATTCAGCTCTGACCATGTCTAGGCGGAGTTCTGGGCATCGTATTGGACCATCTAGCCTCACAGTCCTCATAAAAATAGTGAGGAACTATTTCTAATTTTCTCATTTTAGAGATGAGGAAGCTGAGGCTTAGAGAGGTTCAGCTTGTGCCGCAAGTCACAAGCTAATACCTGAACTCTGGCTTTTCTGACCCCCAAACCATGTGCCTAATAAAAACTCCAAAATCTGAATCTTTGACAGTGAGAGTGAAAGGAGGCAAGTGAAAGGACACTGATTGTCAGTGTTGCAAAGCAGCCGGCCTTGACCTTCCATTATACGCTGAATAGAATGAAACCAGCCACACACACAACCTTCCTTTTGAACGTAAATTGCTCTGGTCTTCACTCGATTCTCCCACCATAGAAGCTGTTTCCTGCTCCCCTCTATGTTTCTAGAAAAGGGCAGCTTAATCCAAACAGTACCGCTGGTTGGACGGGCATAATTTAGTAATTAGCTGTTTTGACTTCTAAGGTCTTCTTAGCTTCTATCAGAATTGAGCTAACCAGAAATTCCCCCAGCAGCTTTCCTGAAATCAGAAGTGTCTTTGAAAACTCAGAGTGATACACATCCTTTCTACTTTTTTTTTTCAGTTTGAGTGTGTTTTCATTTTAAAAACAAAAAAACTCAATTGGTCACATTTTAAAAGGGAGCAGAATTTGACTGGTTCACATAGCTTGATCTGTCTCTCTAACTGTACAGTACTGTTTACTCTTCTAGAGCATGAAATGGTCTTATAACATTTTTTCTCTCTTAAGCACTCAGTATAAGGTGAGCTATCAGTAAACAGAGGGGGCTGGGTGGTGGGGATCATTAGTCAAATGAATAAATAAAGAAGAGCCCAAACGGGGACCTGGGGACCTGAGTCTGCCAGGACCCTAGTGAAGAATCATTAAAGGTTCGTGGAGGAAGGAAAGGAAGACACGACTATTTACAGAGGAATCCTTGGTTATTGGTTGGAAACACATAATAAAACAGAAAATATCAAAAAAAAAAAAAAAAAAAAAAAGAAGAGCCAAAGAAATGAAGAAAGCAAGATGTGGGAAGGGAGGTTGAGAGATGACTTTCCTATCAGTCCTGCATCTATGCATTTTAATCATATGCACTTACACACTTCCAGGCCATTGAGAGTGATAAGGGGGTTTCTTTATTGAAACTTTGTAGAGCCATCCTTCACTGCAGAATAGTAAGTAGTTTCCATTTTGCCTGTGTCAGCTCTGACCTACTGGTACTGGCTTCTAGAACCCTATATGGCAAAGAGAATTACTGGCCAAGCCAAGACTCAGCTGGAAAGAATGTGTGATTGGTTAGTGATGTCTGCTTTGGAGTAAGAATAAGAGAGCTGGAGGAGTGCTGCACATTTGCTGAAACCTTTCACGCAATCAACTGTGGGCAGAGCTTACTGCCCAAATTTGTTTTAAGACAATGCCGTCATCTCTGAAACTATCTCTACTCTATCAATACGTAGTTTTCACTTCTGTCTTCAATAGTTTCTTTTACTGACACCCAGTGAATCTTACTTTTTGCTTCTAGGCATACTCAGAAACAATGACTTTAATTTGAGAATGTATTTGAAAAGAAGGTTAAATCAATGTTTGTCAAGTTCTCTGAAGATAAGGAATGTTATATAGGCCAAGAATCATTAACAACAATAAAGCTTTGGCTAACATTCTTTAACAATACAAGTGTGATTGGGTATTATTCTAATCAAGTTCCTTCACTTACTCAGTGAATGAATGGATCTTTACTTCCCACATATAATTTTGTGAAATGAATATATCCAATTCATAATAATTTAAATTAATTACACAAATTTAACTTTATAATCACTTCTAAAGCTTACTTAGGAATCTTATGAGAATTTTCTCACTTGTCCTATTTTGAAATTATTCACTAAGAAATCACTAGATTTCATCTTTTTGCCTATTTCTTCCCAGGCACACATCCTAGGGCCTTTCTATGAACAATCTTTCCCACTCCAAGAGAACCCCCAGAATCAAAAGGCCACTCAGAACATTATTTTCATCAATAATAACAAAAATAGGGCTTCCCTGGTGGCGCAGTGGTTGAGAGTCCGCCTGCCGATGCAGGGGACACGGGTTCGTGCCCCGGTCTGGGAGGACCCCACGTGCCGCGGAGCGGCTGGGCCCGTGAGCCATGGCTGCTGAGCCTGCGTGTCCGGACCCTGTGCTTTGCAATGGGAGAGGCCACAACAGTGAGAGGCCCGCGTACTGCAAAAAAAAAAAAAAAAGCATAATAACTAGAATGATGAAGAGGATACAGACTGTGATAGAGACAATGTTATGTGTTCACCAAACCACTTAATTTTTCTCCTGAACATATAAGAAGGCTACATTTCCCAGCTTCCTTGTACCTAGACAGGGCTATGTAACTTGCTCTGG
Source organism: Mesoplodon bidens (assembly GCF_964165515.1). Classification (NCBI taxonomy): domain Eukaryota; kingdom Metazoa; phylum Chordata; class Mammalia; order Artiodactyla; family Ziphiidae; genus Mesoplodon; species Mesoplodon bidens. The sequence continues at coordinate 40,638,133 of NC_138173.1, read as the reverse complement.
GAATGGAATGGGATGTGGGCAGAGGTGAAATGTGCTGCTTCCAGGCCTGGCTCCAAACCCCTTTCTTGTAATCGTCAATGCCCTCCCTCCCTCCCTCCCTCCCTCCTTCCATTCCTTCCTTCCTTCCTTCCTCTCTTCTTTCTCTCTCCCTTTCTCCCTTTTTCCCCCTCTCTCTCTGTCTCTCTCCCTCTCTCTCTCTATCCCTCTCTCCCTCTCTCCGAATAGATGCGGAGGTTACAGTGGAGGACTTCAAGGGTCTGAGGCTTTGGGGCACAGCAAGGCCAGTAGATGGAAGGAGTCTGAGTCCCTGAATAACTATGTGGTACACAGTGTCTCCTCCAAAAAACACTGATCTCCACTGGACTGTGACACGAGCAAGAATGACATGTTTATTTTTTAAATCACTGAGCTGGGGTTGTTTGTTGTAGCTGCCAGCATTACATCCCTGACTAATAAAAGACCATTGAATTCTGTGTTAGTTATAGGGACCTGGAATCCTCTGATTCCTGACAGAGAGTAGGGCTACAAAACTAGACATTCCCATCATGTACATTTTTGTATATGTGCACACGGAATCACAAATGCCATTTCTTAAACATTTTCCATACGCAAGGCATCAAATAAATAGCAAGCAAGGCATTTCAGAATGATTCTTTGTGTACTTAGACATTAGAAGAAGTGAGTCTAAGGTTGACATTCACCAATTAGTCATGTCAGAGTTGGCCACTACCAACTTCAGGTTGCCTATGATCATTAACTATTTTCCCTATGAAAATGCATCCAAGAAATAGTTCTCTACTAAACAACAAGAACAAAAAATCAGACTCAGTGAGTAAAAGTCCTTGCGACCTCCTGAGAAGCCCATGGAGTAGAAGAGCCCAGCCCACTGGGCTGCTTTCTGGGCAGAAGAGACATAACGTGATAGCTTGGGAAAAGGGCACCAACACCTTTCTCAAGCCTAGGACCATAGGGTTCAAATGTGAGGCCTCGGGATAGCTCAAGTCTCTCCCGGGATGTTAAGACACCATTCGCAAGAGGGAAGAGATATGGGAACATATGTACATGTAAAACTGATTCACTTTGTTATAAAGCAGAGACTAACACACCGTTGTGAAGCAATTATACTCTAATAAAGATGTTAAAAAAAAAAACAAAAAAGCTCACCTCATTGTCCAGGACAGACCAATTAACGTGCGAACGGACTGAGTTGGGGGAGGGAAGCAGATGTCAGTTTAAAGTTGCTGGGGCATATTTCCTTGCTTCCATAGATGCCTGCATGGCAGCAACCAACGGGTCCTGAGCCATGAGTGACTACATTCTCCTCTTCCCCTCCATGGAGGGGGAAAGACTCTGCTGAAGCCTTTTGCCTTTGTTTTACTCCTCTGCCATAAAGCCAGGTAATATGAGGCTGTTGCTCTGGTCCCTATAAGCACCCTCTATATCTCATCCACTCTTCACCCCTTGGACAGCTTCACCCATTGGGACCTAACTTAGGCACCTATCAAATGCCACCGCTTCCAAAAAGACTTTCCTGAGTTTTCCTCAACCACGATTAAACTTCCTCAGGTTTCCATTTCCATATCACTTGTAAGTTTTACCATTTATAATATTTTTCCTAGCTATTGTGGTATCATATCTTATGTACCTTTCTAGGTGGCAAACTTGAGGACAGAACTGTATTTTATTCAAAGACCCAATTCAATCGCAAATTAGATACATAATAAACATGTGAATTGACCTTTCCAGTATCTCTCTCACAAAGTAATAGGATGGAGTAAGGTTAGTACCAGGGCATGGAAAATATTTTCCCTTTCTTTTTGTGCTCTGAACTACTATTCCGTGTGTTCAAATCCAAATTTCACTGCTTATAAGATGTATCACTTGGCTAAGGTATTTTCCTCTCTCATCTTTAGTTCCCTCACCCATTAAAAGAGATTAATAATAAGATTACACATGTAAAACATTTAGAGAGTGCCTAGCGTATAGTAAGAACTCAGTAAATGTAATTATTACCACCACAAGAAGAATTTCACTAGAAAATTGTTGATGGTCTTTGTTATTTATTTATTTATTTTTGCAGTATGTGGGCCTCTCACTGTTGTGGCCTCTCCCATTGTGGAGCACAGGCTCTGGACACGCAGGCTCAGCAGCCATGGCTCACGGGCCCAGCCACTCCGCAGCATGTGGGATCCTCCCGGACCGGGGCACGAACCCGTGTCCCCTGAATCGACAGGCGGACTCTCAACCACTGCAACACCAGGGAAGCCCGGTCTTTGTTATTTTAAACAGGGAGAGCAAACCCAAATGCCTTTAGGGTCCATGTAGGTAATGTAAGTGAGTAAAGTAGAGTAGAACGATGACTAAAGTGAGATGGTTGAAGTTCAGAACTAGGTGATGAGAAAAACAAGTAGCCGATTACAATGTACATATAATAATGCTGTGTTATAGGTTTACTATGAGAAGAATACAGAGGAGGGGTACCGAACAGCCTTACATACTAAATGGAGGTATAATAACAAAAACAGCAACTATAATAATTGCTAACATTTCCTGAATGAGCATGTTAAGAAGGTATTTGAGCTGAACCTTAAAAGATTAGAAATTAGCTGGGAGGATTAGAAAGGAAGAATGTTAGAAGCAAAGAAGGAGCAGTATATAAAAGGAGGAGGTGTGAAATAATTTAGTGTTTTTAAGGAACTTCTAGTAGGATGTTATGGTCAGAGTGAAGGTCCCCATGGAAAGCTGGTAAGAGACCAGGCTAGAGAATTGGGCAGGTGTCAGGTCATGAAGGACCTGCCTTGCTCAATGTCTTGCTCAAGAGGTTGCCTAGAAACCAATGAGAAGTCACATTTTAGAAACTAGGTAGAAACAACGTAGTAATGAGAAATTTGAATACCTTAACTTAAAGCACAATGAGCAGAGAAGAGGCTATATTTAGGTTGAATTGGCATATCTTGGGGATCGACTGAATGGAGAGGGATGAATGAGGAAGAGAGATCTATGTCAGTGCAAAGCTTGCAGGTCTGAATGACTAGGATGATGCTCTGCTCTTCCTAGAGATGTGTTGCAGTGAGAGTGAGATAAAAGTTCAGTTTGGGGCATGCTGAGTTTAAGTACCTATAGGGCATCCAAGTGGTAATGTTGGCTACATGGATTTTAACGCCTGGAGATATAGATTTGGGGATCTATAGTGTTATCTTCTAGGAACAGTGAACTGAATAAAAAGAGTCTAAGGATGATACCTTATGCATACTAACACTGAAGAGACCAGCACAAGGAGAGGGACTTGAAAAGGAATGGGGGAAAAGGAGGTACAAAAACTAGGAAAGAGAAGTGCATAGAAGCTAAAGAAGTAAACAGTTTCAAGATGTGGGTGGTGCTCAACAGTGCCAATGCTTCAGAAAAATCAAGTAAGGAAAGGACTAGCATGGGCCTGTTCAATTTGGGCAAAAGAAGGACCATTGAATCCTGGGAAGCACAGCCTTTGTGGACTGTCCCAGGTGGAATTCAGACTGTAGTGTGAAAAGGAATGAATGCGAGGAGACAAGCTTGACTGCAAAGAACAGAGCTGGAAGGGCACGGAGTCATGTAAAGGTGTTTACATTTTTTTTTTTAATGCTAAAGACCTGAGAATGTTTTATATTTTGAAGGGAAACATTTTAAGGAAGAGAAAGGACTGAAGCTATAGAATAGAAACTATAATGGTCAGTTTGAGGTGCTTGAGGGTGTGGAAGGGTACAGGACCCAGAACATAGCCATGGATAAGAAGAGAGACACACACCCTGTTGTATCCAAGAGGGAGAGTGGGAAAGGATGGATGATGGACCGCCCTTCCTGAGTGAGGGGGAAAATGGAGAACGGGAGGATGTTGGTGGAGACGGTTTAGGAGAGGAAGTTACTGAGGACACATAGCAGAAGCAGGAGGCCTCACTGAAGGCCCAGCTACAGTTGGAGGCCATGAGTTTGCAGTGGCACCAAGTTGGTGTGTATGTGACTTTCTCAAGCTGCCCTTGAATGTCTAGAGGCAAAGAAGGCAGTGACAAAATTGATCCAAGATGTCCAGACATCCGGGGAAAAGCTCATGCTCATGAACTGTTTAGTGATTTCCTCAGCCTGGGATTTCATTATGAGTCTGAACAATTTGCAAACCTGCAGATCATCTGAGATTTTCCCAAAGCTCTGTTGAATACTAATTCATCTACATCAACAGGGTAACCTGCAAGGGAATTGGAGCCTTTAAACTCAATTCTCTCTTGACACTTGAGAAATGAATGGAGAATGATGTGTCCAATTCTTAATCTTTGGAGAGCCAAGCACAAAAGTGTTTTATAAGAGTTATCAGAGAAGAATTTTATTCTTTTCAGAATGCTCGATATGAAACAAGAAAAAAAGAAAAGAAAAGAAAAGAAAAAAGGAGCAAGGAGGCTTTCACATACCCCAACGGTAGGAGGGGCTTACCAAGGACACTCCCTACCTTTGTTTATGAAGCCTCATACCTTATCGTGCCACAGGCTCTAGATATTGGCTGTGACAAGGCTTTAAAGTAGAAAGAAAAGAAATTGCAGGCAAATAGCTTCCCTTAAAGATTTCAAATTTTGATTGGTGGTTTAACCTCTTGGTAGGCTTAGCCCTTACAAAGAATCCAGCAAAGAAGAGGGATCACTGTCCTGTGCCCAGGGTACTAAATATTGAGTGACAGTTCAGCCTCTGTAGCTATTGATGCCACTCATGTGGCATCACTGGGCTCTTTCCCACACCTCTTGAGGAAGGATCCCTCTCTACTGAGTGTTTCTACAGAAGTGCCTGTTGGAAAAGGAATGCATTTTTTTTCTTTTTTAAAAAAAATATCTTTATTGGAGTATAATTGCTTTACAATGTTGTGTTAGTTTCTGCTGTTCAACAAAGTGAATCAGCTATATGTATACATATATCCCCATATCCCCTCCCTCTTGAGCCTCCTTCCGACCCTCCCTATCCCACCCCTCTAGGTTGTCACAAAGCACCGAGCTGATCTCCCTGTACGATGCAGCAGCTTCCCATTAGCCATCCATTTCACATTTGGTAGTGTATATATGCCAATGCTACTCTCTCACTTCGTCCCAGCTTCCCGTTCCCCTGCTGTGCCTTCAAGTCCGTTCTCTATATCTGCATCTTTAAGGAATGAATCTTTAACACCCTGACTCTATTCTATATTTCTATGAAAATGAACATTTCATGGTTTCAAACATTATGATTCTGAGGATAACAACAGTTGACAAGAGATTTCTGATAGATTTCAAAGGTAATGGGGATTAAAACCACATGTTGCAAACAGTTTTCTACTTACTTTCCCCTCAGTTAAGAAAATCTCCTGAAACATTAGCTGCTTTTTCTCATAATTTTAGCAGCCCAGGATTTCAGTATTATGTGTCAGTACCAGGTGGAATACATATGTATGTATGTACATACATAAACAAAGAAATCATAAAATGGGAGGAGAGCCCGGAGGAAGATGGCGGAAGAGTAAGACGCGGAGATCACCTTCCTCCCCACAGATACATCAGAAATTCATCTACACGTGGAACAACTCCTACAGAACACCTACAGAACGCTGACAGAAGACCTCAGACCCACCAAAAGGCAAGAAACTCCCCACATACCTGGGTAGGGCAAAAGAAAAAAAGAATAAACAGAGACAATAGGATAGGGACGGGACCTGCACCAGTGGTAGTGAGCCGTGAAGGAGGAAAGGATTCCACACACTACAAGCCCCTTCGCGGGCGGAGACTGCAGGTGGCGGAGGGGGAAAGCTTCGGAGTAGCGGAGGAGAGCACAGCAACAGGGGTGTGGAGGGAAAAGCGGAGAGATTCCTGCACAGAGGATCGGTGCCCTCAGGCACACACCAGCCCGAGAGGCTTGTCTGCTCGGCCACCGGGGCAGGCGGGACTGGGAGCTGAGGCTCGGGTATCGGCTTTCAGTCGGAGCGCAGGGAGAGGACTGGGGCTGGCGGCAGGAAGAGAGCCTGAAGGGGTTAGTGCACCACGGCTAGCCCGGAGGGAGTCCGGGGAAAGGGTCTGGAGCTGCCGAAGAGGCAAGAGACTTTTTTCCCTTTTGTTTCCTGGTGCGCGAGGAGAGGGCATTAAGAGGGCTGCTTGGGGAAGCGCCGGAGACAGGCGCGAGCCGCGGGTAAGGCGCGGACCTCGGAGACGGGCGTGGGACGCTGGGGCTGCTGCTGCCGCCGCCGCCGCGGGGCCTGTGTGCGAGCGCGGGTCACTGTCCGCCCCGCCTTCCGGGGGGCCTGTGCACCCCGCAACTGCCGGGGTCCCGGGACCCGGGGACGGCTTTCCCGGGAAAGCGCACGGAGCGCCTCGGGCTGGTGCAACGTCACGCCGGCCTCTGCCGCCACAGGCCCGCCCCACACTGCGCGCCCCTCCCTCCCCTCTGCCTGAGTGAGCCAGAGCCCCCGAATCAGCGGCTCCTTTAACCCTGTCCTGTCTGAGCGAAGAACGGACGCCCTCCGGCAACCTACGCGCAGAGGCGGGGCCAGGTCCAAGGCTGAGACCCGGGAGCTGTGAGAGCAGAGAAGAGACAGGGAAATCTCTCTGTGCAGCCTCGGAGGCAGCGGATTAAAGCTCCACGGTCCACTTGATGAGCCCTGCGTCTGTGGAGTGCATGAATGGACAGCGAATCATCCCAAATTGAGGAAGTGGACTTTGAGGACAAGATTTAAGACTTTCCCCCCTTTTCCTCTTTTTACAAGAAATTATCCCAAATTAAGGACGTGGACTTTGAGAGCAAGATTTCAGGCTTTTCCCCCTTTTCCTCTTTTTACAATGAATTATCCCAAATTGAGGAGGTGGACTTTGAGAGCAAGATTTTCGACTTTTCCCCCTGCTCTCTTTTTGTGAATGTGCATGTGTATGCTTCTGTGTAAGATTTTCTCTGTATAGCTTTGCTTCCACCATATGTCCCAGGGTTCTATCTGTCCGTTTTTTTTTTCAATAATTACTTTTTAATTTTAATAACGCTACTATATTTTATACTTTATTCTATTTTACTTTACCTGCTCTTTCTTTTTTTCCTACCTTCCCTTCCTCCCTCCCTCCCTCCCTCCGCCACTCCTTTCCTTCTTTCTCTTTCTTTCCTTCCTCCCTCCCTCCCTCCCTTCTTCCTTTCACTCTTTCTTTTTCTTTCCTTCCTCCCTCCCCCCTCCCTCCTGTCTTTCTTTCCTTCCTCCCTCCCTCCCACCTTTCTTCCTTTCACTTTCTTTTTCTTTCCTTCCTCCCTCCCTCCTTTCTTTCTTTCTTCCTTCCTTCCTTTCTTTCCTTCTTCCTTTCTTTCTCTCTCTCTCTCTTTCTTCTACTAATTCTTTCTTTCTACTTTTTCTCCCTTTTATTCTGAGCCGGGTAGATGAAAGGCTCTTGGTGCTGCAGCCAGGAGTCAGTGCTGTGCCTCTGAACTGGGAGAGCCAACTTCAGGACACGGGTCCACAAGAGACCTCCCAGCTCCACATAATATCAAGCGGCGAAAATCTCCCAGAGATCTCCATCTCAACACCAGCACCAAGCTTCAGTCAACAACTAGCAAGCTACAGTGCTGGTCACCCTATGCCAAGCAACTAGCAAGACAGGAACACAACCCCACCCATTAGCAGAGAGGCTGCCTAAAAACATAATAAGGCCACAGGCACCCCAAAACACACCACCAGATGTGGACCTGTCCACCAGAAAGACAAGATCGAGCCTCAACCACCAGGACACAGGCACAAGTCCCCCCCAACAGGAAGCCTACACAACCTACTGAAACAACCTTAGCCACTGGGGACAGACACCAAAAACAACAGGAACTACGAATCTGCAGCCTACAAAAAGGAGACCCCAAACACAGTAACATAAGCAAAATGAGAAGACAGAAAAACATACAGCAGGTGAAGGAGCAAGATAAAAACCTACCAGACCTAACAAATGAAGAGGTAATAGGCAGTCTACCTGAAAAAGAATTCAGAGTAATGATAGTAAAATGATCCAAGATTCTATTTCCAAGATCCATATTCTTGGAAATAGAATAGACAAAATGCAAGAAACAGTTAACAAGGACCTAGAAGAACTAAAGATGAATCAAGCATCGATTCAAAACACAATAAATGAAATGAAAAATACTCTAGATGGGATCAATAGCAGAATAACTGAGGCAGAAGAACGGATAAGTGAGGTGGAAGATAAAATAGTGGAAATAACTGCTGCAGAGCAAAATAAAGAAAGAAGAATGAAAAGAACAGAGGACAGTCTCAGAGACCTCTGGGACAACATTAAACGCACCCACATTCGAATTATATGGGTTCCAGAAGAAGAAGAGAAAAAGAAAGGGACTGAGAAAATATTTGAAGAGATTATAGTTGAAAACTTCCCTAATATGGGAAAGGAAATAGTTAATCAAGTCCAGGAGGCACAGAGAGTCCCATACAAAATAAATCCAAGGAGAAATATGCCAAGACACATATTAATCAAACTGTCAAAAATTAAACACAAAGAAATCATATTAAAAGCAGCAAGGGAAAAACAACAAATAACACACAAGGGAATCCCCATCAGGTTAACAGCTGATCTCTCAGCAGAAACTCTACAAGCCAGAAGGGAGGGGCAGGACATAATTAAAGTGATGAAGGAGAAAAACCTGCAACCAAGATTACTCTACCCAGCAAGGATCTCATTCAGATTTGATGGAGAAATTAAAACGTTTACAGACAAGCAAAAGCTGAGAGAGTTCAGCACCACCAAACCAGCTTTACAACAAATACTAAAGGAACTTCTCTAGGCAAGAAACACAACAGAAGGAATATACCTACAATAACGAACCCAAAGCAATTAAGGAAATGGGAATAGGAACATACATATCAATAATTACCTTAAATGTAAATGGACTAAATGCTCCCACCAAAAGACACAGATTGGCTAATGGATACAAAAACAAGACCCATATATATGCTGTCTACAAGAGACCCACTTCAGACCTAGAGACACATACAGATTGAAAGTAAGGGGATGGAAAAAGATATTCCATGCAAATGGAAATCAAAAGAAAGCTGGAGTAGCAATTCTTATATCAGACAAAATAGACTTTAAAATAAAGACTATTAGAAGAAGAAGAAGATATAACAATTGTAAATATTTATGCACCCAACATAGGAGCACCTCAATACATAAGGCAAATACTAACAGCCATAAAAGGGGAAATCGACAGTAACACAATCATAGTAGGAGACTTTAACACCCCACTTTCACCAATGGACAGATCATCCAAAATGAAAATAAATAAGGAAACACAAGCTTTAAATGATACATTAAACAAGATGGACTTAGTTGATATTTATAGGACATTCCATCCAAAAACAACAGAATACACATTTTTCTCAAGTGCTCATGGAACATTTTCCAGGATAGATCATATCTTGGGTCACAAATCAAGCCTTGGTAAATTTAAGAAAATTGAAATTGTATCAAGTATCTTTTCCGACCACAATGCTATGAGACTAGACATCAATTACAGGAAAAGATCTGTAAAAAATACAAACACATGGAGGCTAAACAATACACTACTCAATAACGAAGTGATCACTGAAGAAATCAAAGAGGAAATAAAAAAATACCTAGAAACAAATGACAATGGAGACACGACGACCCAAAACCTATGGGACACAGCAAAAGCAGTTCTAAGAGGGAAGTTTAGAGCAATACAATCCCACCTTAAGAAACAGGAAACATCTCGAGTAAACAACCTGACCATGCACCTAAAGCAATTAGAGAAAGAAGAACAAAAAACCCCCAAAGTTAGCAGAAGGAAAGAAATCATAAAGATCAGATCAGAAATAAATGAAAAAGAAATGAAGGAAACAATAGCAAAGATCAATAAAACTAAAAGCTGGTTCTTTGAGAAGATAAACAAAATTGACAAACCATTAGCCAGACTCATCAAGAAAAGAAGGGAGAAGATTCAAATCAATAGAATTAGAAATGAAAAAGGAGAAGTAACAACTGACACTGCAGAAATACAAAAGATCATGAGAGATTACTATAAGCAACTCTATGCCAATAAAATGGACAACCTGGAAGAAATGGACAAATTCTTAGAAATGCACAACCTGCCAAGACTGAATCAGGAAGAAATAGAAAATAGGAATAGACCAATCACAAGCACTGAAATTGAAACTGTGATTAAAAATCTTCCATCAAACAAAAGCCCAGGACCAGATGGCTTCACAGGCGAATTCTATCAAACATTTAGAGAGGAGCTAACACCCATCCTTCTCAAACTCTTCCAAACAATATCAGAGGAAGGAACACTCCCAAACTCATTCTACGAGGCCACCATCACCTTGATACCAAAACCAGGCAAGGATGTCACAAAGAAAGAAAACTACAGGCCAATATCACTGATGAACACAGATGCAAAAATCCTCAACAAAATACTAGCAAACAGAATCCAACAGCACATTAAAAGGATCATACACCATGACCAAGTGGGGTTTATTCCAGGAATGCAAGGATTCTTCAATATATGCAAATCAATCAATGTGATACACCATATTATCAAGTTGAAGGAGAAAAACCATATGATCATCTCAATAGATGCAGAGAAAACTTTCGACAAAATTCAACACCCATTTATGATAAAAACCCTGCAGAAAGTAGGCATAGAGGGAACTTTCCTCAACATAATAAAGGCCATATATGACAAACCCACAGCCAACATTGTCCTCAATGGTGAAAAACTGAAACCATTTCCACTAAGATCAGGAACAAGACAAGGCTGCCCACTCTCACCACTCTTATTCAACCGAGTTTTGGAAGTTTTAGCCACAGCAATCAGAGAAGAAAAGGAAATAAAAGGAATCCAAATCGGAAAAGAAGTAAAGCTGTCACTGTTTGCAGATGACATGATACTATACACAGAGAATCCTAAAGATGCTACCAGAAAACTACTAGAGCTAATCAATGAATTTGGTAAAGTAGCAGGATACAAAATTAATGCACACAAATCTCTGGCATTCCTGTACACTAATGATGAAAAATCTGAAAATGAAATCAAGAAAACACTCCCATTTACCATTGCAACAAAAAGAATAAAATATCTAGGAATAAACCTACCTAAGGAGACAAAAGACCTGTATGCAGAAAATTATAAGACACTGATGAAAGAAATTAAAGGTGATACAAATAGATGGAGAGATATACCATGCTCCTGGATTGGAAGAATCAATATTGTGAAAATGACTCTACTACCCAAAGCAATCTACAGATTCAATGCAATCCCTATCAAACTACCACTGGCATTTTTCACAGAACTGGAACAAAAAATTTCAAAATTTGTTTGGAAAAACAAAAGACTCCGAATAGCCAAAGCAATCTTGAGAACGAAAAACAGAGCTGCAGGAATCAGGCTCCCTGACTTCAGACTGTACTACAAAGCTACAGTAATCAAGACAGTGTGGTACTGGCATAAAAACAGAAAGATAGATCAATGGAACAGGATAGAAAGCCCAGAGATAAACCCATGCACATATGGTCAACTTATCTTTGATAAAGGAGGCAGGAATATACAGTGGAGAAAGGACAGCCTCTTCAATAAGTGGTGCTGGGAAAACTGGACAGGGACATGTAAAAGTATGAGATTAGATCATTCCCTAACACCATACACAAAAATAAGCTCAAAATGGATTAAAGACCTAAATGTAAGGCCAGAAACTTTCAAACTATTAAAGGAAAACATAGGCAGAACACTCTATGACATAAATCACAGCAAGATCCTTTTGGACCCACCTCCTAGAGAAATGGAAATAAAAACAAAGATAAACAAATGGGACCTAATGAAACTTCCAAGCTTTTGCACAGCAAAGGAAACCATAAACAAGACCAAAAGACAACCCTCAGAATGGAGAAAATATTTGCAAATGAAGCAACTGACAAAGGATTAATCTCCAAAATTTATAAACAGCTCATGTAGCTCAATAGCAAAAAAACAAACAACCCAATCTAAAAATGGGCAGAAGACTTAAATAGGCATTTCTCCAAAGAAGATATACAGACTGCCAACAAACACATGAAAGAATGCTCAACATCATTAATCATTAGAGAAGTGCAAATCAAAACTACAATGAGATATCATCTCACACCAGTCAGAGTGGCCATCATCAAGAAATCTAGAAACAATAAATGTTGGAGAGGGTGTGGAGAAAAGGGAACACTCTTGCACTGCTGGTGGGAATGTGAATTGGTACAGCCACTATGGAGAACGGTATGGAGGTTCCTTAAAAAGCTAAAAGTAGAACTACCATATGACCCAGCAATCCCACTACTAGGCATATCCCCTGAGAAAACCATAATTCAAAAAGAGACATGTACCAAAATGTTCATTGCAGCTCTATTCACAATAGCCCGGAGCTGGAAACAACCTAAGTGTCCATCATCGGATGAGTGGATAAAGAAGATGTGGCACATATATACAATGGAATATTACTCAGCCATAAAAAGAAACGAAACTGAGCCATTTGTAATGAGGGGGATAGACCTAGAATCTGTCATACAGAGTGAAGTAAGTCAGAAAGAGAAAGACAAATACTGTATGCTAACACATATATATGGAATTTAAAAAAATGTCATGAAGAACCTAGGGGTAAAACGGGAATAAAGACACAGACCTACTTGAGAATGGACTTGAGGATATGGGGAGGGGGAAGGGTAAGCTGTGATAAAGCGAAAGAGAGGCATGGACATATATACACTACCAAACGTAAGGTAGATAGATAGAGGGAAGCAGCTGCATAGCACAGGGAGATCAGCTCGGTGCTTTGTGACCGCCTGGAGGGGTGGGATGTGTAGGGTGGGAGGGAGGGAGATGCATGAGGGAAGGGATGTGGGAACAGATGTATATGTATGACTGATTCACTTTGTTATAAAGCAGAAACTAATTAAAAAAAACATAAAATGGGAGGAATCATGTACCTTGTTGATGATTGGTTTTAGAGGTATTCAGGTTAATTACAGCTTATGTGGGTGGCAAGGAGTTCAGATGGGCCTGATATTTTATATCCATCCATCTGTCTGTCCACCCATCTATTCCATACTTTCTTTAAAATTTAATTTAATTTAATTATTATTTTTTTCACACCTTTATTGGAGTATAATTGCTTTACAATGGTGTGTTAGTTTCTGCTTTATAACAAAGTGAATCAGCTATACACATACACACATTCCCATATCTCTTCCCTCTTGCGTCTCCCTCCCTCCCAGCCTCCCTATCCCACCCCTCTAGGTGGTCACAAAGCACCGAGCTGATGTCCCTGTGCCATGCGACTGCTTCCCACTAGCTATCTATTTTACGTTTGGTAGTGTATATATGTCCATGCCACTCTCTCACTTTGTCCCAGCTTACCCTTTCCCCTCCCCGTATCCTCAAGTCCATTCTCTTGTAGGTCTGCGTCTTTATTCCCATCTTGCCCCTAGGTTCTTCATGACATTTTTTTTTTCTTAGATTCCATATATATGTGTTAGCATATGGTATTTGTCTTTCTCTTTCTGACACTTCACTCTGTATGACAGATTCTAGGTCCATCCACCTCACTACAAATAACTCAATTTCGTTTCTTTTTTTTAAGATGTTAGGGGTAGGAGTTTATTAATTAATTAACTTATTTTTGCTGCGTTGGGTCTTTGTTTCTGTGCGAGGGCCTTCTCCAGTTGTGGCAAGCGGGGGCCACTCTTCATCGCAGTGCGCAGGCCTCTCACTATTGCAGCCTCTCTTGTTGCAGAGCACAAGCTCCAGACGTGCAGGCTTAGTAGTTGTGGCTCACGCGCCTAGTTGCTCCACGGCATGTGGGATCCTCCCAGACCAGGGCTCGAACCTGTGTCGCCTGCATTAGCAGGCAGATTCTCAACCACTGCACCACCAGGGAAGCTCCAATTTCGTTTCTTTTTACTGCTGAGTAATATTCCATTGTATATATGTGCCACATCTTCTTTATCTATTCATCTGTCGATGGACACTTAGGTTGCTTCCATGTCCTGGCTATTGTAAATAGAGCTGCAATGAACATTGTGGTACATGACTCTTTTTGAATTATGGTTTTCTCAGGGTATATGCCCAGTAGTGGGATTGCTGGGTCGTATGGTAGTTCTATTATATTCCCTTGCTCCTCCTTATAATTTCCCTACTGATCTACTGCTTCATGGTGGGGGAACCTCTCCTCACTCTTCTTACTGTTTCTAAGTCCCTAAATATCCCAAACGCATAAGTTCCTAAATGCTAGGGACAAACAACTTGAGAACAGATAAACTGATTATAAACAAACCATGGCAAAGCTGAAATTAACTTAAAAAAACAGCACCTATGAAGAGAACCTGAAATGTTCACGACAAAAAAAATCATACTGTTCTAAAACTGATTTTATACTATCAGGACATCTGCTCTGAAAAAGAAGATAGCAGCCCCTGACATCCGGGAACTCGTGTGACACTTACAGGTAGATGGCAGGGCTGTTAAAGAAGCCAGGCTGCCTTGTTGTCCTGCTGGACACATGAAGAACCTCACAGAACACCAGCATCAGACAAGGGCATTCTGTGACTGACAAAGTGAGTCAAAACAAGCCACTTCATAGTTTTGTATAAGTAAGTCCAGACTAAAACAAAGTTCCTGTGCAACGAGTGACAGACCTGCCTTATTCCACCACAGGCATCTCCCAGGCCTTTGACAAAGCAGAGGTGACAGGCACTCTTGCTGCACATTGCTCTGAATGGCACATAATGTCTGGAAAGGATGAAGTGGGTAAAGCAATGAGAGAGGTTCCTCTAGTGAGGAAGCAAGGATGCTACCTTTCAAAAAACTCCAATTTCAAAGAACCACTTGAGAGCTTTCCCTCACTCAGCTCCTTCTCTTTTGCATGAAGTCTTGTATAGAGGCACCCACACACTGACTCATGATTGGGAAGGGAAGGCCTTTGTGGTTTAACCTGACTTTTTATCCCATTTATTATCTCAGGGTAGCTCAGCAGCTGTTTGCTATTTTCAGTGAGTCAAATATGGTTGACCTCCTAGGTTCTGAGCATGGGAAATGTAAGATTTCCAAGGGTACCAGTTAGAGGCTGGTTTGGAAACATGACATGTAATCTGGCATCTCGATATCTTTATAGAAATGAATTGAGACAGGATGAAGGTAAAGTTGAAAGTTATGGGCAAAGTCTCTGAGGAAATAGTCTTACAAACCATCATCTAAAACTCAGGAAAATTATTGTAAAACATAAGGAAAATGCTGGGTTTTCTATGGGTGTTTGGTTTCTGGAAATCTGTTACTTATGGCACTACTGTACCACGTAGGAGTTAGTTGATTTTCACAAGTTGTGCCTCAACATTTGTCAGAGCATTGGTATTAGGTGGGTAGAAGGCAAAGATAATTATCGCCCTTCATATACTCAGTTTTCTAACTGAGTCATGGTAATAAGTCACTCAACGCTGCCAGAGCTTCATCAACAGGGCCCTGGAACTCACCCAGGTCTTCCCAGCCCAGAGCCCTCTCAGTAGCTACCAAACTGCTTTCGGGCCAAGTAGTCTTTGGTTCTGAACCTGATAACATTAATAAACCTGGGAAAACACTGCCTAGATCATCTGATTCTTAGGTGGCTGCAGTAGGTAGTTGCTGTTTGAACGTGTAAGGACTCAACCTATCCTCTTCCTCAAAGGATGGTTCCCAGACACCCTACATCTTAATCATCAGGGGAACTTAAGAAAAGTGAAGATTCGAGATCCCCCCACAGACTTACTACAATAGTGTTTCCAGTATGGTTCTCAGGAACCTGCCCTTTTTTTTTTTTTTTTTTTTTTTTTGCAGTACGCGGGCCTCCCACTGCTGTGGCCTCTCCTGTTGTGGAGCACAGGGTCCGGACGCGCAGGCCCTGCTGCTCCGCGGCACGTGGGATCCTCCCAGACCGGGGCACAAACCCATGTCCCCTGCATCGGCAGGCGGACTCTCAACCACTGCGCCACCAGGGAAGCCCAGGAACCTGCACTTTTAATAAGTTTTACAAGAGCTTCTCAATTACATTGTTTGAATACTACTGGTCCAGGGTAAGCAAATGTTTGCAAAAAGCCACTCAAAGTTAAAGAAAAGATCAACACCCCCCGCAGACCCTATCCTAAGTTGAGCTCAATACACATTAGGAATAGTGTTGAAAAGGAAAAAGTGGCAGATGTTTAATTCAGGAGTCACCAAGCAAAAATTTCAGAAGGGCCCCTCTTAGTTTGTATTGACTACAAAATAAATAGATCTCCAGGATAATGGGATCCAGAGGTTTTTCAGATCCTCTTATAACAAAACTGCTGTTCTTATGCTCATGGGGCAGGGGGATGACCCCTGTAGTAATAGCGGGAACTAGCAGCTATTTTGATGTTAGCAGAATCTGTGGCCTTAGGTCTGGTCTTAATTGAAGCAGGGACTTAGGATATATTCTGGATTATTAAAATTGCCTCTAGGCCTGTGCTTTTAGAAAAGAAACAAATATACAGTAAGGGTAGATAGAAGCAATTCAATTTTCTTATTAGCAATGGCTACCTAGGAATCTTGGGAGTCTAATAATATATATTATTATTATTTTTTAAATAGAAGGGTCACCTATAAAAGTTATTTCAAGCATAGCTTGGACTTTACGTTTTATAGCTATGCTATAGGCAATCTATTGTTTTTCTTCCTGCATATGCAGTAGTTTTAATCAAGCTTTTAAAGCTATCAATGGCTAAAATTAACCAAGTGTGGTGAAAATAATGCTACAAACCAGTCTGTTACCCTAAAGCAGCATTTTTTTAAACCAAGCCCTAGGTTCTGAATGCAAAAATCTCTCATGAACTAATAAAGGAAACACAAGGGAGAGAAGGGCCTACAGTAACAGAGCTAAGAGCATCAACAGCCTGTCTAGTATTTAAATCTCAATTATTCTCACTTCCACTGCTGAAACCGATAAGTTTCAATTCTTCAACAATTGTATAACATTTGAAAACTCATAGAAAAACCACTAAAATTACTAAATTTTAAAAAGCCATTCTAGGTTACACAATTTAAACTAAGGCAAGCAAGTTGTGTAAAATCTCTCTTTACAAAGGTCTCATTTGGGATCTGAATGCCGTATAGAGAACCAGACAACTGGTATGAAGTGAAGTCAATGAACCTTTTAGCTTCCTTTTCCCAAATGGTCATCTTGAGCACAGATGTTTAAAATGTGCTACAGATGTTTAAATCAAGGTATTCAGCTATTTATAAAATTAAAATTCCATTGATCAAAGGTGAAATATTTACATTTTTACCCCACTCTCATCTTGGCAAATAATAAATTAACTCTACTTACCTGAAATTTATTACCACTGCTTTCATCACTACCATTTCCTCTTTGCCATCAATATTTTTAGGGCAAACGCGAAGTATGAAATACTGTTAAAGAAGTAAGTACTTTCTCTTTTGAAGTCATATTATGAAGAAAATAGGTGAAATTCAAAAACCCTCATTTTCTCCCTTTTTTTCTCTTTGTTTTTAACTTCTGTTTGGATGTAAAATGTTTAATAACTGGAAGTCAAATATCCGTTGATGAGAAAAGAAGCTTCCAGTATTATCTTATAACCTGTGCTTGCATACCACCAGAACAAAATAATAACTATAACTACTTAAATTTAAAATTTGATAAAGTGCCCTAAATGTATAACCTCTTTTTAAATTGGGTACTGCAAATAGGAATTTTTTAAACCAGGTACAGACTATGAATATAAAATATCCCATGTTAGCAATAACCTTTTGTGTTTTTTAGTGAGATCTTTTCGAATTAATCTTTCAACACTCATATTAAGAAATACCAGCTCTTGTCTGTTCTCAAATTTAATGACAGCCTTTTGCATTTGTGATACTGAGGATTAGAATGAAGTTATGAATGCACAAACTTGGCCAATTTAGCTTACCTCCAGTCCACAAAATTAATGCAACTGGTTTCCTAGTGGACAAGCTTTTAAAATTTTAAATTCTGTTTAGAATTTCTTAATTGACTATTCAAGATATAATGCTAATTACCAGCAAAACAAAGATTAAAATAAAGAGAAGAGCCTGCCACGTTGCGGGTGGTGAAGACTTGCTGAGGAAGGACTGCTCGTTAGGCAGGGGTGAAAGCCCTTGACCTCAGCAGCCAGCGCCGGGAGAGGTGTACTCCAGAGGCAGCTGCCTGCCCAATCCAGGAGCCATAGGCTGTCTTGATTCCCTCTCGTTTTTTCACAGTGCAAGGCCATTCCTTCCGTCCCATGTAATTTGCAGCCATTATCATAGATATTAGATATGGAGAGACTTGCCAGGTTATCTAATTTCCCAGCCCTTCGCACAGAATGCCTGTTGAATATATGAGGCAGTTGTTTACAAGCGCCTGTGAAAGCCAGCCTATTAGCAGTCATGGTCATTTACCACCACCTGGGGGGCAAACAACATCCAAAGAGCCGTAACACATAACCATAATTGGAAAAATAAATAATGAAAGAATGCCGTATTCAAGACATTTGACTAACTGTCACATAATGAGGTTTATTAAAAACTTCCATAGAGCTTCAAGATGGCGGAGGTATAAGACGTGGAAATCCCCTTCCTCCCACAAATACATCAGAAATACATCTACACGTGGAACAACTCCTACAGAACACCTACTGAACGCCGGCAGAAGACCTCAGACCTCCCAAAAGGCAAGAAACTCCCCACGTACCTGGGTAGAGCAAAAGAAAAAAGAAAAAGCAGAGACAAAAGGATAGGGACGGGACCTGCACCTCTGGGAGGGAGCCGTGAAGGAGGAAAGGTTTCCACACACTAGGAAGCCCCTTCACTGGTGGGGACAGGGGATGGGCACCGGGGGGAAGCTTCAGAGCCACGGAGGAGAGTGCAGCAATAGGGGTGCAGAGGGCAAAGCGGAGAGATTCCTGCACAGATCAGTGCCGACCAGCATTCACCAGCCCGAGAGGCTTGTCTGCTCACCTGCCGGGGCGGATCCCGGGAAGAGGACTGGGGTTCGCTGCCTGAACACAGCCTGAAGGGGGCGAGTGCACCACAGCTAGCTGGGAGGGAGTCCAGGAAAAAGTCTGGATCTGCCTAAGAGGCAAGGGACCATTGTTTTGGGGTGCGCGAGAAGAGGGGATTCAGAGCACCGTTGAAACAAGCTCCAGAGATAGACGTGAGCTGCGGCTATCAGCGCGGACCCCGGAGACAGGCATGAAATGCTAAGGCTGCTGCTGCCGCGACCAAAAGCCTGTGTGCAAGCACAGGTCACTGTCCACACCTCCCCTCCCGGGAGCCTGTGCAGCCCGCCACTGCCAGGGTCCCGTGATCCAGGGACAAATCCCCGAGAGAACACACAGTGCCTCAGGCTGGTGCAACGTCATGCTGGCCTCTGCCGCCACAGGCTCGCCCTGCATCCATACCCCTCCCTCCCCCCGGCCTGAGTGAGCCAGAGCCCCCTAATCAGCTGCTCCTTTAACCCCGTCCTGTCTGAGTGAAGAACAGACACCCTCAGGTGACCTACACGCAGAGGTGGGGACAAATCCAAAGCTGAACCCCAGGGGCTGTGCGAACAAAGAAGAGAAAGGGAAATCTCTCCCAGCAGCCTCAGGAAAAGCAGATTAAATCTCCACAAACAACTTCATGTATCCTGCATCTGTGGAATACCTGAATAGACACGAATCATCCCAAAATTGAGGCGGTGGACATGGGAGCAACTGTAGACTTGGGGTTTGCTTTCTGCATCTAATTTGTTTCTGGTTTTATGTTTATCTTAGTTTAGTATTTAGAGTTTAGAGTTTATTATCACTGGTAGATTTATTGATTTGGTTGCTCTCTTCCTTTTTTTCTATATATATATATATTTTTTTCCTTTTTCTCTATTTGTGAGTATGTATATGCTTCTTTGTGTGATTTTGTCTGTATAGCTTTGCTTTTACCATTTGTCATAGGGTTTGTCTGTCCGTTTTTTGTTTTTTTTTCAGTAGAGTTTTTAGTGCTTGTTATCATTGGTGGATCTGTTTTTTGGTTTGGTTGCTCTCTTCTTTCTTTTTTTTAATACTTTAAAATTTTTAAAATTTTTAATAATTTTTAAATTGTAATAACTACTTTATTTTAATCTTTCTTTCTTTCTTTCTTTCTTTCTCCCTATTCTTCTGAGCCATGTGGCTGACAGGGTCTTGGTGCTCCGGCCAGGTGTCAGGTCTGTGCCTCTGAGGTGGGAGAGCCGAGTTCAGGACATTGGTCCACCAGAGATGTCCCAGCTCCACATAATATCAAATGGCAAAAGCTCTCCCAGAGATCTCCATCTCAACGCTAAGATCAGCTCCACTCAACGACCAGCAAGCTACAGTGTTGGACATCCTATGCCAAAGAACTAGTAAGACAGGAAAACAACCCCACCCATTAACAGAGAGGCTGCCTAAAATCATAATAAGCTCACAGAAATCTCAAAACACACCACTGGATGTGGTCCTACCCACCAGAAAGACAAGATCTGGCCACATCCACCAGAACACAGGCACCATTCCTCTCCACCAGGAAGCCTACACAACCCACTTAACCAACCTTACCCACTGTGGGCAGACACCAAAAACAACAGGAACTATGAATCTGCAGCCTGAGAAAAGGAGACCCCACACACAGTAAGTTAAGCAAAATAAGAAATCAGAGAAACACACAGCAGATGAAGGAGCAAGGCAAAAACCCACCAGACCAAACAAATGTAGAGGAAATAGGCAGTCTACCTGAAAAAGAATTCAGAGTAATGACAGTAATGTGATCCAAAATCTTGGAAATAGAATGGAGAAAATACAAGAAATATTTAACAAGGATCTAGAAGGACTAAAGACCGAACAAACAATGATGAACAACACAATAAATGAAACTAAAAATTCTCCAGAAAGAAGCAATAGCAGAATAACTGAGGCAGAAGAACGGATAAGTGAGGTGGAAGATAAAATAGTGCAAATAACTATAGCAGAGCAGAATAAAGGAAAAAGAAGGAAAAGAATTGAGGACAGTCTCACAGACCACTGGGACAACACTAAACGCACCAACTTTCGAATTATAGGGGTCCCAGAAGAACAAGAGAAAAAGAAAGGGACTGAGAAAATATTTGAAGATATTATAGTTGAAAACTTTCCTAACATGGGAAAGAAAATAGTCAATCAAGTCCAGGAAGCACAGAGAGTCCCATACAGGATAAATCGAAGGAGAAACACACCAAGATACATATTAATCAAGCTAAAAAAATTAAATACAAGCAAAAATATTAAAAGCAGCAAGGGAAAAACAACAACTAATATACAAGGGAATCCCCATAAGGTTAACAGCTGATCATTCAGCAGAAACTCTGCAAGCCAGACGGGAGTGGCAGGACATATTTAAAGTGATGAAAGGGAAAAAACTACAACCAAGATTACTCTACCCAGCAAGGATGTCATTCATATTCAGCAGAGAAATTAAAACCTTAACAGACAAGTAAAAGCTAACAGAATTCAGCACCACCAAACCAGCATTATAACAAATGCTAAAGGAACTTCTCTAGGCAGGAAACAAAAGAGAAGGAAAAGACCTAAAATAATAAACCCAAAACAATTAAGAAAATGGTGATAGGAACATACATATCGATAACAACCATATATGTAAATGGATTAAATGCTCCAACCAAAAGACATAGACTGGCTGAATGGATACAAAAACAAGACCTGTATATATGCTGTCTACAGGAGACCCACCTCAGACCTAGGAACACATACAGACTGAAAATAAGGGGATGGAAAAATATATTCCATGCAAATGGAAATCAAAAGAAAGCTTAAGTAGTGATAATCATATCAGACAAAATAGACTTTAAAATAAAGCCTATTACAAGAGACAAAGAAGGATACTACATAATGATCAAGGGATCAATCCAAGAAGAAGATATAACAATTGTAAATATTTATGCACCCAACATAGGAGCACCTTAATACATAAGGCAAATACTAACAGCCATAAAAGGGGAAATCGACAGTAACACAATCATAGTAGGGGACTTTAACACCCCACTTTCACTAATGGACAGATCATCCAAAATGAAACTAAAGAAAGAGACACAAGGTTTAAATGATACATTAAACAAGATGGACTTAATGATATTTATAGGACATTCCATCCAAAAACAACAGAATACACTTTCTTCTCAAGTGCTCATGGAACATTCTCCAGGATAGATCATATCTTGGGTCACAAATCAAGCCTTGGTAAATTTAAGAAAATTGAAACCGTATCAAGTATCTTTTCTGAGCAAAACGCTATGAGACTAGATATCAATTACAGGAAAAAATCTGGAAAAAATAAAAACACATGGAGGCTAAACAACACAATACTAAATAACCAAGAGATCACTGAAGAAATCAAAGAGAAAATAAAAAAATACCTAGAAACAAATGACAATGAAAACAAAATGACACAAAACCTATGAGTTGCAGCAAAGGAATTCTAAGAGGGAAGTTTATAGCAATACAATCCTACCTCAAGAAACAAGAAATATCTCAAATAAACAACCTAACCTTACACCTAAAGCAATTAGAGAAAGAAGAACAAAAAAGCCCCAAAGTTAGCAGAAAGAAAGAAATCATAAAGATCAGATCAGAAATAAATGAAAAAGAAACGAAGGAAACAATAGCAAAGATCAATAAAACTTAAAGCTGGTTCTTTGAGAAGATAAACAAAATTGATAAACCATTAGCCAGACTCATCAAGAAAAAAAGGGAGAAGACTCAAATCAATAGAATTAGAAATGAAAAAGGAGAAGTACCAACTGACACTGCAGAAATACAAAGGATTGTGACAGATTATGACAAGTAAATATATGCCAATAAAATGGAAAACCTGGAATAAATGGACACATTTTTAGAAAAGCACAACCTTCTGAGACTGAACCAGGAAGAAATAGAAAATATAAACAGACCAATCACAAGCACTGAAATTGGGACTGTGATTAGAAATCTTCCAACCAACAAAACTCCAGGACCAAATCACTTCAGAGAATTCTATCAAACATTTGGAGAAGAGCTAATACCTATCTTTCTCAAACTCTTCCAAGATATAACAGAGAGAGGAACACTCCCAAACGCATTCTACGAGGCCACCATCACCCTGATACCAAAACCAGACAAAGATGTCACAAAGAAAGAAAACTACAGGCCAATATCACTGATGAACATAGATGCAAAAGCCCTCAACAAAATGCTAGCAAACAGAATCCA
Source organism: Mesoplodon bidens (assembly GCF_964165515.1). NCBI lineage: Eukaryota > Metazoa > Chordata > Mammalia > Artiodactyla > Ziphiidae > Mesoplodon > Mesoplodon bidens. Next base: position 40,614,848 of record NC_138173.1, on the reverse strand, counting down.
ACAGCACATTAAAAGCATCATATACCATGATCAAGTGGGGTTTATCCCAGGAATGCAAGGATTCTTCAATACATGCAAATCAATCAATGTGATACACCGTGTTAACACACTGAAGGAGAAAAACCATATGATCATCTCAATAGATACAGAAAAAGCTTTTTAAAAAATTCAACACCCATTTATGATAAAAATCCTCCAGAAAGTAGGCATAGAGGGAACTTATCTCAACATAATAAAGGTCATATATGACAAACCCACAGCCAACATCGTTCTCAATGGTGAAAAACTGAAACCATTTCCTCTAAGATCAGGAAACAAGACAAGGTTGCCCACTCTCACCACTCTTATTCAACAAAGTTTTGGAAATTTTAGCCACACAGCAATCAGAGAAGAAAGAGAAATAAAAGGAATCAAAATCGGAAAAGAGAAATAAAGCTGTCACTGTTTGCAGATGACATGATACTATACATAGAGAATCCGAAAGATGCTACCAGCAAATTATTAGAGCTAATCAGTGAATTTGGTAAAGTAGCAGGATACAAAATTAATGCGCAGAAATCTCTTGCATTCCTATACACTAATGATGAAAAATCTGAAAGAGAAATTAAGGAAACACTCCCATTTACCACTGCAACAAATAGAATAAAATACCTAGGAATAAACCTACCTAAGGAGACAAAAGACCTGTATGCAAAAAACTATAAGACACTGATGAAAGAAATTAAAGGTGATACAAACAGATGGAGAGCTATATCATGTTCTTGGATTGGAAGAATCAACATTGTGAAAATGACTCTACTACCCAAAGCAATCTACAGATTCAATGCAATCCCTATCAAACTACCAATGGTATTTTTCACAGAACTAGAACAAAAAATTTCACAATTTGTATGGAAACACAAAAGACCCCATATAGCCAAAGCAATCTTGATAGAGAAAAGGAGAGCTGGAGGAATCAGGCTTCTGGACTTCAGACTATATTACAAAGCTATAGTAATCAAGACAGTATGATACTGGCACAAAAAGAAGTATAGATCAATGGAACAGGATAGAAAGCCCAGAGATAAATCCACACACATATGGTCACCTTATCTTTGATAAAAGAGGCCAGAATATACAATGGAGAAAAGACAGCCTCTCCAATAAGTGGTGCTGGGAAAACTGGACAGCTACATGTAAAAGAATGAAATTAGAACACTCCCTAACACCATACACAAAAATAAACTCAAAATGGATTAAAGACCTAAATGTAAGGCCAGATACCATCAAACTCTTAGAGGAAAACATAGGCAGAACACTCTATGACATAAATCACAGCAAGACTCTTTTTGACCCACCTCCTAGAGAAATGGAAATAAAAACAAAAATAAACAGATGGGACCTAATGAATCTTAAAAGCTTTTGCACAGCAAAGGAAACCATACACAAAGCAAAAAGACAACCCTTAGAATGGGAGAAAATATTTGCAAATGAAGCAACTAACAAAGATTAATCTCCAAAATTTACAAGCAGCTCACGCAGCTCAATATCAAAAAAACAAACAACCCAATCCAAAAATGGGCAGAAGACCTAAATAGACATTTCTCCAAAGAAGATATACAGCTGCCAACAAACATATCAAAGGATGCTCAACATCACAAATCATTAGAGATATGCAAATCAAAACTACAATGAGGTATCACCTCACACCAGTCAGAATGGCTATCGTCAAAAAATCTACAAGCAATAAATGCTGGAGAGGGTGTGGAGAAAAGGGAACCCTCTTGCACTGTTGGTGAGAATGTAAATTGATACAGTCACTATGGAGAACACTATGGAGGTTCCTTAAAAAACTGAAAATAGAACTACCATACAACCCAGCAATCCCACTACTGGGCATATACCCTGAGAAAACCATAATTCAAAAAGTGTCATGTACCACAATGTTCATTGCAGCTCTATTTACAATAGCCAGGACATGGAAGCAACCTAAGTGTCCATCGACAGATGAATGGATAAAGAAGATGTGGCACATATATACAATGGAATATTACTCAGCTATAAAAAGAAATAAAATTGAGTTATTTGTAGTGAGGTTGATGAACCTAGAGTCTGTCATACAGAGTGAAGTACGTCAGAAAGAGAAAAATAAATACCGTATGCTAACACATATATATGGAATCTAAAAAAAAAAAGAAAAGAAATGGTTCTGAAGAAGCTAGGGGCAGGACAGGAATAAAGATGCAGACCTACTAGAGAATGGACTTGAGGACACGGGGAGGTGGAAGGGTAAGCTGGGACGAAGTGAGAAAGTGGCATGGACATATATACACTACCAAATGTAAAATAGATAGCTAGTGGGAAGCAGCCGCATAGCACAGGGAGATCAGCTTGGTGCTTTGTGACCACCTAGAGGGGTGGGATAGGGAGGGTGGGATGGAGACACAAGAGGGAGGGGATATGTGTATGTATAGGTGATTCACTTTGTTATTCAGCAGAAACTAACACAGCATTGTAAAGCAATTACACTCCTTTAAAGATGTTAAACAAAAGAAAAAAAAACTTCCACAGAAACTAGATTCCTCTTTTTTAAAATTTTTTTTAATTTTTTAATTTTTATTTTTTTTAAATTTTTTTATGTCTTTCATGTAGTCGGGACTGAGAAAATTCCTGTCAGAGGATCAGAACTCCATTCCAAGCTGTTACTGTTAAGTTCTAAAGCAATGGAGGCCCTTACTTTTGGCAACAATCGGCTCTTATTCCCAAGATACTGACTGCATTTTTATTTTGCAATCACAAACTAGAGCTGTGGTTCAAAATAGCAAAACACATTTTTAAAAATAAACTGAAACTACTGAGTGGATTTCATACGTATAGAATCTCAAGACCCCTTGATACACAGACAGGTTTCAGTATCCCATAATGAAAAAGGTTTTGTAGGAAAAGGATCCAGAGCAACTCTGATATTCTCTCGTTCAAGCATTCCCTGATCATTTTGTATGGCATTATGGATTTTATCCTAATTTTTAAGTCTTTGATTTGCTGGTATCACAGAAAAGCTAAACAGCAATTGGCAGAAAGAGTTCATTGTTGAGTATTATTCGTTAGCTCAGATTGCCATAACAAAATACCACAAAGAGGTTGGCTTAAACAACAGAAATTTATTTTTCTCATAATTCTAGATGCTGGAAGCCCAAGATCAAGGTGCCAACAGGTAAGACCTTTCTTCCTGCCATTTTGCTTTGTTTTCACATGATGTTTCCTCTGTGTGCACTCAGAGACTCTAGATGCCTCTTATGTCTGGGGATATAGTTAAAAGGGCTCGAAACAATAAATGTTGGCTGCTTTCTTTCCTTTTGTGTAGAAACATCTCAAAATGGGCTCTTCCCACACCAGAGATAGAGCACACTTCAAGAGCCAACCTGAAGGATTCTTAATTTAGGTGTCATGAATTTAATTAATATGAAACAGCAGAGCATATACTTAATTAACATAAGATGACAACATTTTTAGTATTCCCCTGGGACAATGTGAGTTTTGAGACATTTTGAGCTGGCTACAAAGCAGAAACTAGAGAGAGGATATAGCATTATTTGATATATGGTATAATTCAGGCTCAAATCCAGATCAGTCCGTCCTCAAGTTGATTTGCAGGTGTGAGGCTGGGTGTGCATCTTTGGCCAATTAGGCTGCACTGATCGTAAAGCCTACATGAACTAAGAAGCTGCCACTGTTCACTGTTTTCAACAAAATCTCAGGGATGTGAAGGTTGCAGAGAAGGAAAACAGGTTTGGCAGTCATACAGAGCTGGTTTCAGATTGTACTACACTTCACGTTAGTTAGGAAAATGCTCCTAGGCAGTCTTCGCTTGTTTCCTCCTCTGTAACACAGAAACAGCAATATCTACTCATGGATGTTAAGGGAAGATAAAACAATGGATGTAATATCTTGTAGACCCTCAATAAATATTAGCTTCCTTTCTCCTCTGAGAATTCTATAGTTGCATTTAAATGACAGATTTAGGCGTACAGCAAAAATTTATTCCAGGTAAATTTGCGGGACTCAAAATGCAATCAAATTTTCAAAATACTTCTAACAGAGCAAGTTTTTTAAGTGCCAAGCAATTAGAATTGCTTCCTTCACAAATCCTTGAGTTTAATATCAAACTGATGCAAAACTTAATGCTGGAGAAGAGGCACGCGCGTGCATCCTGTTTTCCCCATTTGAAGAAGGTGGTACCTTGGATCTAACAGCTTCCTCTCTTCTGTAGAATTCTCAAAACTCTTCAAGCTGCTCCTCTTCAACAAGCATTAAAGAATCTGTAGGTCACTTCCACTCTTCTCCAATATGGTGGTAATTCATTTAGATATTAAGGATAATTAAGCATTACAACACACTTGATATTTAAAGATTAAGAAACACCATTAGCCACCATGGGTGAAACTACCATTGGCTTTAAACTCAGTCTGAGCTTCTTTATCTTCTAGCTCTCTTTCAGGTAGCTCTTCTACAATTCATTTAATTGTTCATAATATTAATGAGGTACTCACAATATCCAAAAAGCAGTACCTCTCCTTTAAATGAAAAAAAAAATTAGTATTCCTATAGTCATGCATACCCAGTGCTAAATATCTGAATGAAAGCAGGAAAAAAGGTCAATACTTTGGACATTGACAAATATTCTAGGTACTAAGCTTAGAGCAATAAAATACCTAGATAGATGACTTGTAAATTCAGCTCCACTTTTCTGGGTTCTACATACTTCTTGAATAATATGGCTTATAGAATGAAAAAAGTTATATGCTCCCAGGTCAACTAGAGATCCAAAAGAAAGAAAGCATAACTCCAGAGGGCATCCCAGTGACTTATAATTACATGGATTATATTTTTAAAAAATCTGATCCAAATCTTGACTAAATATGAAATCAGAATTCAGTAGTATTCAAAAAATAGATAAAATCCAAGAAAAGCCAAGAAATATGCTATTTGACAAAAGAATAAAAAAAAATAAAAGCAGCGGTTTACAAGAAAGGTTGGTGGGTATAAGAAAAAGGTCTTTATGCTTATTATATGGCATGGTTCTTTTCTGGTGCAGACACAGACACACACACACACACACACCCACACACACCCCCATAATAAGGGAAATCAAAAGGGAATGATTAGTTCCTTTACAAGATACATAAACACATTAGCAGGCAAAATTAAACTCTTTAGTTCCAGGACACACTTTGTAAATGTCCCTGAAGGCCTGTGACCCGAGGCACAGGAAGCACATGCCATGACAGGAATGGCATCATATGTGCCTCTGTAATTGTCAACAGATGTAGCATGCCAACAGAGTAGAAGCACGGCTTCCACTTAACACACGCTTTTTGGTGACTGACAGGCTGGAGTCTTAGAAAAATGAAGGTTTGATGAATGAGGCATCCTGCTTAATTGTGTTAAACCGTTTAGTTCCAATTTTCATAAACAGATTCAAGAGTTGAGAAATAGGAAACCTCTTCCTGATTCTCTCAAGAAAAAAGAAGGGGAGGGACAGGAAGGAAATGAAAGAGAGAAGCACAAGATCATGTTGCCACGGGATACTTAAATGACTTAAATCAGGCATTTATGTGGTTGTATTAGAAGACATTGAAATAAAATTGTACCAAGACGGGATGTTAAAAAATATTAAGAAAATACATTCCTTCACTGCTGAGATATTCTCATCAATTTGCTCCCTATATTTTAGTCATGTCAAAGTAACAATCTTTGGAACAATTTAAAATCCATAGCTGGCCTTTACTCATGTTTGTTTGATATAGGCAATTCTGTGCTATTTAATCTCTTGTTCCTAAAAGGCAGAGGTAATCTCATTCTCCTTCATTTGAATCATCTCTGCTTTATACCAAAAGCAATTTTCACTTCTAGAAAAATATGGGCTTTAAGATATGGAGTCTTAACACTAGTATAAGCTTAGAAAGGTAATTCCCCCATTTTTAGGTCAGAGAAGATGCCTACTATATATATTTTTGATACATACTATCTGAATATCACTGTCTGGGATGAGGCTCCTTGCCAACAGAGAATACCCAGTCAGTCCACAGCACAGAATCCAGAGCTTGATGTTGTCCAAGAGACTCAATGAGACTGCCACCTGTGTCCTTGGCCACGAGCCAGTTGGCTTTTACACATTCACTTATATAATCCTCCCACCAACTCTTACCCACCCATAACCAATTTACTTTGGCTGAATAGGAACTGTAAAGAGGCCTCAAAATCCCAGAAGCATCATTTGACATAGAAGAGCTACGAATGGTATTAACATTTGACTTTTTTCTTCTTTGCTTTCTTCTCTGCAGTGCTCACCATGTCAGAATGAAGTGAGTCAGGTGCTTTCCTAAATAAGGCCGCTGAACCAGTAAAGTATCAGGGTCACTTGATGTGAATGCCAGCAGTTTCATCACTCATTTATGTAACCACAAAGTAACATGCTAAGACCCAAAGGTCAGTGAGCAGCAATGATACTCATGCATCTTTTGCAGTATTTCCTAGAATACTCAACTATATGCCCAGTCACCCTCTCTACTGGGTCTAAATACATGAAAGCATGTTCATAGCAAGGCCTCTTCCATAAGTTTTTAAAATATAAAACTAAACCCCAAACACTGAAACCACTTACTGAAGATCAACTGTGTAGAGTGCAATTGACTTTCAAATACATTATCACTTATCAAATACATTCAATTCTCACAATAGTCCTGTGGAATATTATTGCCCTCATTTCACAGATCAGGAAACTGAAGCTCAGAGAAGTTGAATGACTTGTCAAAGCCACGCTGCTATAAAACTGTGAAGCCTGTTCCTTTTTTATGACACTTGCTGCCTCTCTAAGACAAATGTTAGGTAAGTGGTCAGAACAATTCAAATGTTAAAGGATGTCTCTGAGTCTTTAGTGACGTTCTTTCTCATTGCCTTCTTCTTGGATAAATACACAGTGCATCTGTAGAGTGTGTTCCTATAAGTAAGTCTCCTAAGTTTTCCCATCTGTAGAGGTAAGGAGAGACCGTGGGGTGGAGGTGGCAGGAGAGAACACTTCAGGTGTTCAATCATGCGGATTGCTGGGAGTGTGGCATCAACTTATCCAGCTCCGCATCTGCCTGGTCACCTGAGTGTCTCAGGTAAACTGGGCCAGAAAAGTCTAACAAATGCTTTTCTTTGCCCTAAACTCATCTTAGGTCATGAAGAGCTGAGAGAATAGGAATTATAAATTCAGGGTACTTTTTTTTATTGCTTCTGGGACTTCACTGCTGTCCTTCCTTATCTGCTAATAGATCCTAGATGGCGGAGGTTTTATGTATTTTATATATTTTGAAATAGGTCTCAACAGTGAAAATAAAGGTAGTTACTGTGTTCATCTGCACATCACCACTTCTCCCCCCTTTAAGGATTACACACCTTGACAACAGGGATGAACAAAGGAGCCAGGCTGGGCCACTGTGATTTTCCCAACTGAGTTGGATGTGATGAATTACTTGGCTCTTCTGTGCTTAACAGGCTGTAAAGACGTAAGTCTTGAGTTTTGAGCTGCATAAGGTCATAGTTCAGCCTCTAAGGGGACAGCTGGCTTGAGAGAATGAAGTCACCATGAAAGAAGGTGGAATAAGCACCGGAGAGAGAGAATACGTGTCCTAAGAGTATCCCATTGCTGGAGTCCATAAGACCAAATCCAGCCCTACTCTTCTTGTGGCTTGCTCAGATTCTCCATTTTGCTCCAGGTCGTCTGAGTTAGATTTCTGTCACTTAGTACTGAAGGAGTCTGGACTAATACAGAAATTATGCTTTAATAACTGAAATAGTAACAGTGGCTTCTTGAGAGTTAACTTTGTGCCAAGCATTTCACTCAGATTGTCTTTATCTTTTTCTTGAATATAATCACACAAGGCGGGTATCATGCTTTTATTTATGAAGAAGTTGAAGTTCTGAGAGGTTAAATGACTTTCTTAAGGTCACACAGCTAGAGAGTAGTAGAGCAAGATTTTGAATCCATTTCTGCTTGACTCCTAAATCCATGCTCTTAACATCTAGGCTATGTTTTACCTCAAAATGGTTTTCAAGTCTGGCTGTATATTGCAATCTCCTGGGGGGCTTCTAAAACCAGGTGTGCTCAAGCCCTCTCTCTGGCCCCAAGTTTGCACAAGTACAGCAGGCACCTTTCACATGGGACAAAATGGACTTGTGCTCTGGGAGGTTGTGGGCCCTGAGGGATGAATATGTTCTATGGTAAATGTACTCCCTGAACTTGTGCAACTGTTGTGACGCTGCAGCCAGACCAGTTAAATCTGAATCTTTGGAGGTGGGGCATCAGTGCTGATATATTTTTAGAAGCCTCCAGGTGACTTTAAAGTTCAGTCAAGAGTGTGAACCACAACTGTAACCTGAACACATATCTGGGTCTACACCAATACAGGATGAGAAATTACAGCAATTGAAGCTAACATACCAAATGACTACAGTTATCTCAGATAAAATCTTCTGTCAGGAATAGTGAGCGTGGAATCACTGACCCCTCCATCTGTGCTTTGCACTGTAATGTTCACTAAAGATATTAAAATGATATCTATGAGTACCTTCATTCTTTAAATATGGCATCAATGATACTTAATAAACTATTCCTGCAAAAAATTTGGATTTTGTATAGATGTGTCCAGCAAACATTTCCACTTAGGTTTAAACCTTCCATATCTGGGTAGTTATGGGTATTGATGAAAGCCATGCCTATCTCTAAATAGGATTCTGTTCTCTCAATTGTCAGGAGACTATTTCAGCTATTACAACAAGAAAGAAGAAAGAAAGGAAGGAAGGAAGGAAAGAAAGAAAGAAAGAGAGAGTTGGAAAGATGGCAGAGGAAGAGCCAAGAAAAAAGATCCCTTTGGTTTCAGAAAAACCTCCTGAAAAAGAAGAAGTCTTATCAGGGCCTGAAAGCCACCCAGGCAAAGCAGGCGCTTTTGCAAAGGAAGGAGCAGAGGAAAGGAAAAGAGATCAAGTTTAAGTGACTAGAATGGTTCCTACATGATTCCTGGCGGCAACTACGTGACAGGGTGCGACTCAGACGACTAGAAGTGAAACCTCATGGCTTAGAAGTGCCAGATAAACATTCCTGGGCCTTTGTTGTATGCATCGAAAGGATTAATGGGGTGAGTTTACTGGTGCAGGGGACCATTGCAAGACTTCGCCTGAATAAGATTTTCAGTGGTGTCTTTATGCAAGTAACCCCTCAAACCATAAACACGCTTTGTATAGTGGAAACTTATGTGACCTGGGGATTTCCAAATCTGAAGTCTGTTCAGGAACTCACCTTGAAACGTGGACAAGCCAAGGTCAAGAATAAAATCATCCCTCTGACAGACAACACAGTGACTGAGGAGCCCCTGGGGAAGTTTGGTGTCATTTGCTTGGAAGACCTCATTCACGAAATTGCCTTCCCGGGGAAGAATTTTCAGGTGATCTCAGGGTTCTTGCACCCTTTCCAACTCTCAGTGGCTCATCACACTACCAAGAATAGAGTGGGCTTCCTCAAAGAAGTGGGCTCATCTGGCTGTCAAGGTGAATGCATTAATCAGCTCATCCAGCAGCTGAACTAAAACCAACATATCTGAAAGCACAGTGCATTTGGAAGCATGTGTTTTTGTTTTATGGAATTGTTATCCAGTATCTTCAAGGAAGATTATTTTCTGTTGTATGTTCAGAAACTGGAGGGGAAGGATCAGGGAAAAGATGGTGATGTTCAGGGCAGGCACTTTTCATCCCACTTCAGTTCCAAGAAAACGTTCCTGCGTGTTTTCTGCAAAGACTGCAGTCCACCTCTGAAACCAGCAAAGGACTTGGGCCATGGAGGAGGGAGTCATGTTTTATCACACCTATCCTGAGATTTAATGTTGGTGAATGAATGAATACCCACATATGAATACAAGACAGCAGTGGACCAGGCCCAGGGGCATATTGAACCTGGGGTATCCAAAGGCCTTGTTTTGGAAAGAACTTGAAATACAATTAGAAAGAAGTGCATTAAAAAAAAAAAGAAAGGAGGAAAGAAAGGAGGAAAGGAAGGAAGGAAGGAAGGAAGGGAGAGAGAAAGGAAAGAAAGAGAAAGGGGGAGGGAGGGTGGGAGGAAGGAAGGAAGGAAGGAAAGAAAGAAAGAAAGAAAGAAGCAGAAAGAAGAAGAAGGAGAAGGAGAGGGAGGGACAGATAGAGGGAGAGAAGAAGGAAGGGGAAGGGAGGAAGGAAGGGGAAGGGAGGAAGGAAGGGGAAGGGAGGAAGGAAGGGGAAGGGAGGAAGGAGGGAGAAGGGAGGGAGTAGGGAGGAAGGAAGGAAGAAAGGAAAGAATACTGAGGACATACTTCATAACTAGTCCTATTATAGGCAATAGCTTGCCAGATTACAAACGATCCACAACTAATAGATATCACAGATCTCAACCATATTTGATTTGTGCATTATGAACTGGAAGGACAGTTAAGATAGCAAATGTCATACTGTAAAAGAAAGTTTAGTTACCACGAATTATGCAATCTCACACTCTCCTATAAAAATGAGATAATAGGGAGACTTAATTCACTGTGTTAGAAATTCCCATGAGGGGAATGTACAAGAATATCAGGTTAAGTAGTCATTTTTGAACTTTAATACTGAGCAAAGGAAGGATCTTAAGCCAATGAAAGTACCCAGACTAAGGAGTCTATTGTACACAATTGAGATATAACTCATTTCTATAGTAAAAAGTCCTTACCCAATCAGAACTCAATTTTACCAAAATCTCTTGAATTGTGATGCTTTTCCTGTTGTTTCCATAATCCTATGCTTATTAAAGTAATTAAATTGATAAGCATATTTTTAGTACAGCTCTTGTAAGAAATTGATGAGTTGTCACAATACTTGAAGACTTCTTTGACTCAAAGAAGGTTCAACAAGCAGATTATGTCCAGTTACAGTAAGACTTCATTGTTAATATCTGAGAACTCCAGCAACTCCTGCCAATCACAGTGCAATATCTTATGGGACTATTCCGAGCCTCTACAACTGTACAGTTTAATTTGGCAAAACGTCAAGTAGCAAAGCATCCAAAAAAGTGCAATTTTAGCATGAAATTGCTAGAAGACATGCAGAACAACCCATGAGATGTGCAGATCTATGAAGCTGGTTTTTGTTTTGAGTCTCTCAAAGGAGGATGCTGTGGGTTAGATGGAGCCTACTCAGTGGCTGGGATTGAGCCCCATCATGTCTCACTCCTGTTCAGAACTTTCAAAAGTTTCTGGCTGTTCCAAATTCTTTGAATTGCATTCAGGGTCCAACTGGGGTCCCAAGGGACCTTTTCAGTTTTAGCTCTATCCCCCTATATTAAACTAAACTTTGGCCAAACCAGACTACTCATCATTTCCAGTACCTGTTGAACTTTCTTGCCTAGGCAATTTTGTGTATCCCCATCTTTTCATGTGCAAGGCAGTCCCTCTCCATCCAACAAAATTCTATTCTTTCTGGAAAATCAGGTGAAATGCCACCTCTCTTGTGATGCCCCATGATTTTAATTCCTCTCTTGCTTGAATTCCTATTGTGCTTTGTTCTTCCTGTGTCTAAACCCTACATTAACTCCTTGAGGATAGAGAGTGAACCTTGTATATGACATTGGAATAAAACAGGCCTATATGTTAATCCTGGCTTTTCCACTTAATATCTTTGTGATTTTGGACAAAGGAAACTCCCTGAGCTCCAACTGACTCATCTGGAAATTGGTTACAGACGACTAATGTATGCTTTAAAAGGTTCTTATAAAATTATATAAGATAATGTATGTAAAGCAGCTAAAATAATACTTGACATACAAAAGACGTTCAACACACATTAAATTCCCTCTTCATCCTCCTTGTCTGAATGTCATGTAGTACTTACTAGATATTTCTTGAATGAATGAATGAATGAATGAATGAATGAAATTGTCTGAGTTAGATCTAATAAGAAAGAACAGGCAATGTATGTGTTGAGGATCCAACTATGACACTCCAGGGTAATTATTTTAATAAGTCTTACAACTATTCCTATGTGTAAACTTTTTCTCACTTTATAAAGAAAAATTATAAATAAGCATTTAAGCGTTTTAGAAATCAGTAGTTTCAGATTTTAAGACAAAAATATGAAAGATGGAAATGATATTTCATTCAGGGTAACTTGCATTATAGGTTAACAGAAATGTGTACATCTCTAGTGCAATATATAACATATCCTAAAGACATAAAAAGAACCTGCAATAAACAGACCATTTTCAATAATCATGCACTGTCATGCACTGCCTTCTGAAGTATCTTCTGTTGTTGCCCAATCTGGTGTAGTGTGATAGTGTGGTGTTGTTGGTAGTGTGGTGTTGTTGGTAGTGTGGTGTTGTTATTCTGAGACTACTGTGTGTGCTGTGGGAGAAAGCAAGTGAGTGGTTATGCTGTTGCACTAAGAACCAGAATTTCTGGCAAAGGAGGAAGGAGACACAGACATGACATCAGTGAGGTAAAGCGCAGCTTTGGAGTCCTCAACCTGAACTGGAAATATATAATTCAAAATACCTTTAAAAAAATTAATTAATTAATTAATTATTTTTTGGGCTGCATTGGGTCTTCGTTGTGGTCTGTGGGCTTCTCATTGCAGTGGCTTCTCTTGTTGCAGAGCATGGGCTCTAGGCACGCGGGCTTCAGTAGTTGTGGCACACGGGTTCTGGAGCACAGGCTCAGTAGTTGTGGTACGTGGGCTCAGTAGTTGTGGCTTGTGGGCTGTAGAGCACAGGCTCAGTAGTTGTGATGCATGGGCTTAGTTGCTCCGTGGCATGTGGGATCTTCCCGGGCCAGGGCTCGAACCCAGGTCCCCTGCATTGGCAGGTGGATTCTTAACCATTGTGTCACCAGGGAAGTCCCCACAATATCTTTTTTCTTAAGAGAAAAAGAAATTCTAGTTCTATCCGCTAAAAAGACTTAGAAACAATGACCAACCCAATAGCAATAAGCATACGTAGTGTTCAGACTGTGGTCTCTAAATACAGTGACCTAGTAGAAGAAAGTGGAGCTCTTTGGAGAAATAGCTGATTCTATCTGGGGCAGGAAATACACAAGATAGCCTGGAACACTGTCACATCAGAAAGCTAGGACACTATCAGTGACTACAGGGCATTTCAAAAGAACTCAGGAACCAGGTTAGAGAGGCTCTCATTGGCCAAAAATAGGACAAGTTTGAGCATTAGTAAGCATAATTACTACAACAGAATGAAGCACATCTATATTTTTTAAATCCATTAGTAAATTATATAGTAAAAATTAGCCCAATCAGTTATCTTTGGAGGGTACCAGGGAATCAACTAATAATTTTAAGAATAGGTAAATAAAGGGAAAGAATGAAACATATATCCTACTTTTCTTACACAAAATTACCTCTGAGTAACCAGATAGTCAATGGGGGGAGAGTTCGTTTTATAGAATTATTTCAACTAATAATCAAAGTTACCATTTTGCAACCCCCAATGAAATAATAGACCTCAGCAATAATCTTCAATGACAGTTAATATCATAAAAAGAGAGAATACTAGACATCACTCATGACGGAAATAAACATCGATACCTAAGAAGTATCCTTGCCCCCAAAAATTAAAAAAAAAATAATCAAAACTGAATCAGATCAAGCCTCTAGAGTTAACTACCAATTAACAGAAATATAAGAGAGTGGGAACATGTTAAATGATTCCATAGAAAAGGAATTACCTAAATCCAGACTATAGGAAATCCCATGGAACAAATTACTTGGTTTCTGTAACAAACAAGCAGCAGAAAGAAGAAAAATGAAGGTGGAACCTATGGATTAGAAGAGACTTAGGAGACATCGACCACATCCACCGACTGCATTGTTTGACCCTTACTGGAATCCTGCTTTACACAAGAAAATTGTGGAGGAAAATGCAGCTTGGAGGAAACTGGAAACATTTGAAAACTGGCGATATATTGGATACGATATTAAGAGATTACTGTAAAATATTTTAGGAGGAATAATATATGACTACAATATTATTATTCCTCCTAATATATATATAATATATATATCTCCTTACCTTTTAGAGATACATTAAAATATTTACAAAGGAGATGATATAAAATGATATGATATTGGGCATTTGCTTCAAAATAATCTTGGCATAGAGGAGTGACCAAGGTGTAAATGAAGTAAGCCTGCCCGAGGATGAAAAATTCCTGAATGACGAGTATGTAGGAGAGTTCATTAGACTATTCTCTTCACTTTTGCATATGTTTGAAATTTTCTGTAATAAAAAGTTTATACCATATTTAAAAGCATCTAATATAGCAGGCCATACTGAATTTTACAGGCTCTAATCACTTAAAGTAGGGATAGACAAAGTTCACATAGCTGACAAGGAGGAAACATATTCTGAAATCCTACTTCCTTGTACTCCACTGGTTTTCAAGTAATGTTAGATTTTTTTCTTAGAAAATTTCAGTGTAGCTTTATTTGGTTTTCCATGATGAAGTCTTCCTTCATGATTATTAAGTAAACCAAATAACAGTCAGTCCTCGATAGTGAGCTCCTGGAGAAAAGGGGCCATATCTTACTTTTGTATCCTCCATAGTTTATATATAATACGGCTACCTGTTGAATGAAGTGTTACATAAGGAGTCAATCAGAGCATCTGTAAAGTATTAAGTGAAACTGATGGAAAGTCAAATGCATAGGAAAGGGAACCTGGAAGAAGCAACCTTGAGGTCTTGAAAGGGGCAGTCAGGGAAGTGAAACTTTTCTAGGCTACATTATTAGCAGGCATGGGAAATCGTAGATAGAGAAATTTAAGTCATAGTGTTTTTTGGTCACTACAGTGCAGAGAATAGTGCAGTAATTTAGCGCTATCCACTGATTTTCTAAAGTAATTGTTTCTAATCCTGTGCTACTTCCTCAAGCTCCCTTTTCACACCAGGTCTTCCCACTTTGAGCCTCCTACTTGAGTGTGACAGTGTACCCCCTGGCAAGGGTTTTACGGATTCCCTTCTAAAACCCTGCTCTTATCTTCTCCTGAAGACGTCTGGTGACTTTGCATCAACTACAAGAGTTTCCACCAGAAATTTTTGTCTCTTCTTCATCTGACCCAGAGGTACTCAACTGTACCTACCACCCACTGCTCTCCGAGTGGATTCCTCTGCCCTGTGAAATCACTCTCCCCAGTGTCCCCAATGGGGACAACTGCCTTTGTTCACATGACTTCTGTCACCAGGAATGCCCTTCTCGCCCCTTCTGTCCCTTCTGACACTACAAATCCTTCAGTTTCCAGCTCAGTTCACTTCTTCCAGGCCTTTCCTGTCTTCTACCCTATGAGTTCCTACAGCTTTCTGCATGTGTTATTTATCTTGGTGCTGTACCAAAACTTCCTTTTTCTGTGACTTAATTCTTTCGTATGTTCATCTTAAAATCAAATACATCTACTCAGTAAACATTTATTGGATACCTATTATGTTCCAGGTAATAATAGGTATTGGGTATTTAAGGGTGAATAAAATATTCTCTTGGTTTTCAATACAGTTAAGGAGATAAAATACAAAGTATATTAACTTTAAAGTGAAAGTGTGTGCTTTAAATAACAGATTGGGCAACAACAGAAGATACTTCAGAAGGCAGTGCATGACAAACTGCCTGATGGTAGAAACAATGCCCTCTCCTTCTAGGCCATTGTCAGTCATACTGCAGGGTATGAGCCCAGCCTGCTTTGGTCAAGATATCCAATGGCTTCTCTGGAGCTGCAGCAGGTCTACTGCAAGAGGAAAGAACATGAGAAGCTTATTCTGTTAGCTGTTATTATTAGCTGTCTGATGAGCAATTCCCAATAGTGTGGTATTGATGTGGATGTTGTACACACCTATCTAGCATACAGCAGATGATGAGTATTAAAGCAAGAGCTCTGACTCACCTGAGTTAGAGGTGAGAGGCAGCCACCTGCTATAATACTCTGCATTACTCTTATCACTCTCTAATATTTTTCTCCATTCTTGATTCCTTTGTTATAGTTTGTCTCCTCCTACTGTCCTCTCCCCACTCCCCACTACAATGTCAACCCTATAAGGGCAGAGAGCTGCTACGTCTTTTTCATGCTCTATCTCCAGTGTGTAGAGTGCCTGGTTTACAGTAGGCACTCAAGACATGCTTGTTGATTGAATGAAACTGCTAGGCTATTTAAATAAGGGCTATAGTCGCAAACCAGGAAGTGCCTTTTCATGTTCCCAGTGGGGTGAGGTCTACTCACCATGCAGCATCGATCTCTCCAACATCACTAGCACAGAGTTTTTTCACCACAAAGGAGGCATCTTTTAATTAGGGACAGCAGGGGACATAGAACTACTAAATTGTACTATTCCATCAGGTGACTGGAAAACATATGAGTCCTGGGTCCAGAGGTTGAAACTTCAATTTACTTTACATTCCTGCTTGTGTCCTGATCTTCGCCCTTCTTGGAAAATTTTAAAAGAAAGGCCTTTGGAGGTGTAAAAGCGAAAAGTTTTAATTTAGTTCTGCTTAGTGCCATATAAGGTATCAGAAAGAAGCAAGAAGGAAATTCTGAGTAATCTGCATATTTGGTACTTCACTATGGAGTCTGAGCTACTATGAAAAGATGAAAGAAATTAACATGTGATTTTAAAAACAATTCAATATATAAGAAAAGAGGACAGCTCAATGAAGCAAAGTTATTCCTAAAGTAATCACAACTTATGTTATGGCATTACAGTTTACAAACCTCTCTCACATCATCTAACTCTTCCTACAAATCTAGACATTACTGATTCAGCATTTGATTCAGGACATTTTGTCAAAGGCCAGGCACTTCTTCTTCGGTGCTGGAAACTGTGAGAAGTTCACAATTAATCACAATTCTAAAAGGGTAAGTGCCATGAGGAGAGGTAAAGAGGGGGTTATGGGAACATACTCAAGGTTCACTCACCCAGACCGCTGGGGATCAAAGAAGGCTTGTGAGAGGAGAAATAGGTGCTGAATCATGGATGAGTAGGAATTAGCTGGAGAAGAAGACAGAACAGGGCAGGTCCAATGGCTAGGAAGCTGAGAACACAGGGTGCACCGGAACCTCAATTAATGAAACTTGTATGAGTAAGAGATGGATAGAGACCAGTGGGGCAGCCACGAGAGGCAAGGCTGTACATCAGCCCAGGGTGGAACCAGAAGGACCTTGAATTCCATGCTAAACAGAGACCTGACACTCTGAAGACAATGGGGAGACACTGAAGGATTTCAAGTAACGAGGAGAGATGATCAGATATGCCGCTACTCTTAGTTGCTTATCAGTGGGAATCGTCATCTTCTTCCTAAAGAATCCCAGTTTTGCTCACACATCAGGAGGCTACATTTTCAGGGGAGACTGAGCTCTACCCTAGACCCAGGAAGTAAAATTTGATCAATATAATCCAATTTTGGTAATTCTACTCCATTGCCGCAAACACGGCCAATGAAATTGAGGAAAAATCTGCTTTGGAGCTTCTGGATGAGATTGTCTTACTGTTAAAAAGGACTGGCCGTTATAGACATTCTCTCTTCCACTACTGCACGATGTGTGAGAATTTGTTGCCTGGAACAGCTGCAGCCATCTAGGGACCATGGGGAGACAAGCCTGAAGGCAGAAGTCAACATGCTGAGGCTGGCACGGTGGAAAGATGGAAAGACCAAGGTCTTTGATGTGCTTGATGATTAAATTAAGCATTCTGTAACCATCCACTCGAGAGCTCTTTTTAAAGTATATTTAAAAATTCCCTTACTACTGTTCTAAGTTGCAGCTTCTGTGATATTTTGCAGCCAAAAGCATCCCAATTGATAGTCTCACTTTTATTCTTTGTTTCTTTTTTTAAATTTATTTAATTTATTTTTATTTATTTTTACATCTTTATTGGAGTATAATTGCTTTACAATGGTGTGTTAGTTTCTGCTTTATAACAAAGTGAATCAGTTATACATATACATATGTTCCCATATCTCTTCCCTCTTGCATCTCCCTCCCTCCCACCCTCCCTATCCCACCCCTGTAGGTGGTCACAAAGCACCGAGCTGATAGTCTGACTTTTAATTGAGAAAGTTCACTTTGGAAGCAGTGAGCCAGTTAGATGGAAGGGAACTAAGAATGCAGGTTGATATGTTAGTAGGAGGCTGCTATAGGAAAATCAGTGAGTACTCCTGAGACAAGGTTTATGGGGTAGAGAGAAGGGAATGGGCTTTAAAAATAGGAGGAATTTGGAGTAAACAGGACTTGAGAGTATTTGGTTCTATGTTCCAGATGATTGTGTGGTTTCTGGAAGGTGGTGCCAGTCAATGAGAGAGGGGACAGAGAAGGAGGAGGAATGCATGTGGGGCTTGGTGGTGACCATACCTATTTTGCATATGAGATAACCAAGTCTCACTCACTAGTCTGTATAGACTGTGAGAGTACAGATCTTGTCCATCTTCTCTACTATTGATTCCCAAGTGCCATACAGCAGACGAGTAATAAGAATGCTTAATAATCAGTGTGTGAGGCTGAGAAAACTTACATCATTTGCCTTAGATGGCACATGAAGTTCAAAGTTGCGAAGCCAGAACACACACTCTAATTCTTCCCAGCGCACTGTCTACCACTTGCCGAGATCATCAGCAAAAGATTGCCTCTCAGATTCTGAAGCAGAGGAAAGAACTCTTTGGTAGATATGGAATCATGGTGGGCTCACTGCCTCAAGTCACATTAAGAGAGCATCTCATTTTTTACATTAATGTATCTATCTATCTATTTATCTATCTATCTATATATTTTTTTGCGGTATGCGGGCCTCTCACTGTTGTGGCCTCTCCCGTTGCGGAGCACAGGCTCCGGACGCGCAGGCCCAGCGGCCATGGCTCACGGGCCCAGCCACTCCGCGGCATGTGGGATCTTCCCGGACCAGGGCACAAACCCGTGTATCCCACATTGGCAGGCGTACTCTCAACCACTGTGCCACCAGGGAAGCCCTATCAATATATTTTATAGAAGAGTTCCTAAAGAAAGGTGTTCAAGAAGGATGCATTAAGGACCTCTGAGAACCATGAATTATATCTTATTACTGACATGTTCAGAATGAAATAGATTCCTGTATTCTAACCTGGAGCTTATAATTGGAGGATCAGGCAAAAGTTTAAGGTTGAAAGCCTCTCTGCTATCTGGGGCCAATAGAGACAAACCTAAATCCCTCTTGGACTCCTTTGAGTCATGCTCTTGTATTACCTTTGACAGAGTCAGGGAACAAGAATTTTGCCCCTTTACGTGGTAAATTATCTATGTGTATTATTGCACTAATGTACTAGAAAATATTACTCAGCATCTTCTCTCAGTCTTTACTCCTGTAAATAAATAATCCTAATTGCTCTAGCCTCCTTAATTTATGTCATTCTTCCATCTGTCATTTTTTCTATCTTTGTGTCTTTTTTCTCAGCATCCTTTCTTTTCTCCACAATCTTAAGCTGAAGGACCCAAAACTCGTCGGGAAAACAATTACTTCTATGTTTCTGTTTTTTCTCTTGTGAGATTTACAAGAATTTAAATGTTTCCCAAAATTAAACTAAGAGCTACAGGGGCTTCCCTGGTGGCGCAGTGGTTGAGAATCTGCCTGCCAATGCAGGGGACAGGGGTTCGAGCCCTGGTCCGGGAAGATCCCACATGCCATGGAGCAACTAGGCCCGTGAGCCACAGCTACTGAGCTTGCGTGTCTGGAACCTGTGCTCTGCAACAAGAGAGGTCGTGACAGTGAGAGGCCTGTGCACCACGATGAAGAGTGGCCCCCGCTTGCCACAGCTAGAAAAAGCCCTCACACAGAAACGAAGACCCAACACAGCCAAAAATAAATAAATAAACAAACAAATAAATAAATAAATTTATATTTAAAAAATTTGTATTAAAAAAAAAACAAAACTAAGAGCTACAGAGGAGGCAAAGAAGTAGAAAACATTGACCTTGATCTCAAAGAATTGATCACTGATTACAGGAGGCAGGATGCACAGAAATTCCTAGAAACCCAAGAATGTTTGTGTGTGATTCAAGTGAGAGACTGGGGGCCACAGAAGCGTTTTAGAAATTCAGAAAGGCAACACAGCACCAGGGTCTGTAAAAGATGGATTTGCGATTACCAATGAATATGGAGTGAGACTTAAAGAGCATTTAGGATTTGGAGGAGAAAATAGGAAGGCGTATGGAAGGGGGTAGAAATGGGAGAAGGCTGGAGTATAAAGGTATCTGGAACAGAGAGTTTATGTGGAAAATACATCTGTTATTTTTTTAACTTTTCCCCCCAAAGCCTTATACTTATGTTGACAGTTATCCTATCCATCATGGACATCACCTAGATGGATGAAGGATATCCTATCTCCTCTCCAAAGATGATCCTTTCATAAATTTATCCATTTGGCTTCTATAATTTATGAAAATCATGTTGAATTTTAATTCTATCTGTGCTCTTAATTAGTATTTTGATATTGAGTATACATGAAACATTAAAAAAATTGGGGCTCAGTCATCAGACTACAGAAATTTGATAGGCCAAGGACATGGTAAGGGCTCAATAAATATTTATTAGTTCAATGGATGACAGGAAAGAAAAAGAGAAAGAAGAAAGGAAGAATGGAGTGTGGAAGTATTTCTCATTAATTTTTCAACAGTTAGGTGAGCAGTTATTTAAATCATACTTCATTAGTATCTTGAATTCTATCTTCAGGTTTAACTCACTGTAACTTACCATATCTTCAAGAATTCAGAGTACACAACTAGTATATTTTTATTTTCTTTTTCAGATTAACTATGGTTCTCCATCTTTTTTCTAAAGAAGTCCCTGAAATTTTCAATGGGTAACAAGAGTTATAAACAGTTCCATTATTTCTTCCAGGAAGAGCCCAAACTTGAAATATCAAAAGATAGCTTCAATAATAATAGGGGAAAACAGCAATAATTTGGTTCCATCTTACAATACTCTAAACGAAATAAAAAAGAATTCCAGGAAACATTAGTTGCAGTCTAAATGAACTACCAAGTTTATATAAACCTTCCTGATCTACAGAGATAGAGAGGGGAGTGGAACAAAGAATGCGAGAAGAAATAAGTAATTATTTACAATAACAAACTCCTTTCCCCCGGGGTAAATTATTCTGGAGCAGGAACGAACTGAAATCCTTTGCATAAGCAAGAGCTGAGTAAGATAAACATTTCAGACACTGCCATAGATTTGGAAGACCATCTCAGCATTCCAGACGCCCCTGTGTTGTTGCATATTGTGGGAAAGGGGCCACCAGCCTTGAAACCAAAGTGGCCTGTTCTCAGGGTGACATCTACACTTAAGAGCCGGAGAGACTTGGGCAAGTCATTTGGTCCCTCTGAGTCCGTTTCTTCATCTGAAGAAGAGGAATAATTGCACTTACCTCTTAGGATTGTTGTACAGATCAAACAGACAGTGTCTTCAAAAAGCCTAACAGTGTGTCTGACAACTAGTTCAGTAAATTAGAACTCGCATTAATGCTGAAGCAACCACAAGGGGGCTCAAATTCCCCACAGCACTGTGGCAAGAGGGGAAGCCTTCTTTACCTCTGTGAAGACAATCAAATCAACTTGTTAATTCCAAATAGAACCATTCTTATGGAGTATCTACATGGAAGGAGTAAAGCTAGAGCCGATTCTCTTTTGTTGATCCAGTGCAACGGAAGCAAAACTAGCTGGGAGGAGGCAGCACACGTTTTGTTCTACTTCGGTCCAGGCTTCAGTTCCTCACCTCCCCTTTAAGCGCCCCCGGTCTTCACTCGAATTCACCCACAATCCGTCAGTCTTTTCCTCACCTCTATCCCCAGCAAACTTACTTAGCTTTTCTGAAATTTTAGGAAGATTCTTATTGAAAAAGTTAAGGGTCAGGAAAAATCTAAAATTCAAACAAAATCGCTCTATAGGACTTAAAGGGCAAACTCCCTTCCCCTAGACCTTGATCATGATTAGAAACGTATATGTAGAGTCTCGTGTCTGTCTAGATGACCCACGGCACTGAAAATGGAAATGTTGTTTTAAGATATTTCACAATATGGGCTTCCCTGGTGGCGCAGTGGTTGAGAATCTGCCTGCTAATGCAGGGGACACGGGTTCGAGCCCTGGTCTGGGAAGATCCCACGTGCCGCGGAGCAGCTGGGCCCGTGAGCCACAACTACTGAGCCTGCGCGTCTGGAGCCTGTGCTCCGCAACAAGAGAGGCCGTGACAGTGAGAAGCCCGTGCACCGCGATGAAGAGTGGCCCCAGCTTGCCACAACTAGAGAAAGCCCTTGCACAGAAACGAAGACCCAACACAGCCAAAAATAAAAATAAATAAATTAAAAGAAGGCTCAACATTAAAAAAAAAAAGATATATCACAATATGGTTAAAATATACACAAACCATTGGAGAGAATTTAGTTTCTTGTCTTAGAATAAAGAAGATCTCCTTCTATTTTTAGTTATGAAAGATTATTAGCAACCTTAACATCTAAAATATGCTTTAATCTATAATATCTAAAGAATGAGCTTTTAAAAAAGTTTAAATCCATATAGTATGCTATTGGTAAAGTCTATTTTGCAGGCTAAAAAAATAAAAAAGCTGGAGTGGGGTGGATCTAGAGAGACTTTTTTTTTAAACCTGTGAAATGTTTTGTAGCCATAGAAATGGTTTTGGAAACCATAATTTTAAAACTATTCAAAAGCTGGACTTCCGTTTGCATAATACAAGTACAGAATAATTTGCAAATAGATTCTTTAACAGTGTTTTTGATTATGGAGATAATGGTGTTGAGGGAACAACCCCAGGTCATAGAGGTCTAATATCAACAATAACCCTTCCTCGTGGCCAGTCTAGGGCAAATTTGTGAAGTACTATAAGTTTGTCTTCTTTAGGACTGCTCTCCTTTCTAGTCCTGTAAGCGCCAGGCCTATTCCTATTACATAATTTCATCCCTGCCCAGGACTTGTCTTAAAAATATCAACCTGATGAATCACTGATCAGGGTAAATTAGTTTATGTCCAACCTCTTAAAGTAGTCTCTGCATTAGGAAAATATGATTAGCAAGAAGTACCCAACCTCAAAGAATAAATCACTAATGGTAAAATTTCAGATACCATGGATTTGGGTAGGGAATTATTTGGGTCAGAGAACTTTCTGTAGCATAGGACTAGAACTAGAAGGATATTAGTAGTAATAATTGCATTCTACTCTATTACATAAATTTTGGTCAGGAGATCATTTGTGCTACAATTACCAGACCCCTGTTTAAAACAAAAAACAAAACAATTTCTAGGCACAATCCCAGAGTCATTAAATCAGAATCTCTTGGAGTGAGGAACTTATACCTCAGAAAGAGAAGACAGATGGGTAGATAAATAAAAGGAGTATTATTATCCCAATATTGGAAATCATCAGATTATACCTTGTGGACAAAGCTAAGGGTTTCCATATTTTAAATGACCTACAAGTATCTACTGCGGCATGTTAGAATAGAAATTTTATTTTAAATTGGTAGCTGTATGTAAAGAACCCCAACTTCATCTATTGCTCTTACCAGGTACTCCAGCTTGGATCCAGAAGTTAATGTCTGTCCCTTCTCCAGCTCTAAAGACCTGTGTGATATTGATGGGCTGCAGCAGGCACATGACCTCCTCCACGATGGCCCTGGCCTTGTCACTGCCAGTGAACTGCAGCCCAGAGGGTAAGAAGGTCCCCAGGTCAGACTCCATCACGAGGCTGTAGTTGGAAATATTTGCCTGAACAAAAGAGAGAAGTGTTTGGTTCATATTTGTTGCTTCTCTGCTTTCTCTTTGGAAGTTATCAAAAAAAACAATAATCAAATACTTTATCTCCTCACCAGTTGTTGCCAAAGCACATGTTGCTCTGCTCGACTTAGGATCCAGTCTGCATATTACCTAACAGTTCTGAGATGCAAAATTACTCATCTTGGGATCTGCCAAATTTGAGTTGACTTGGAAGGTTTTTTTAAAATTCAGTGAAAATAAATATAAAACTCCATATTAAAATTACTCAATTATTGCTACTAGCAATAATATTCTTTCAACCAATTTTCTTAAGCGTCTACCTTGTACCAGATACAATTCCTTTTATATGGTGGGGACCTCTGGATAGTATTAGCCATGCTTAGACAGAAAAAGGTGTAACCTGTGGGCCTATTTCTCTGCACCTCTTCCCCCTAGATGGATATTCTATCTTATTTTAATTATGAATTCTGTGAAGGCTTAAAGGCATCAAACTGACAGGTGTGTCTTGGGTTTCTGATTCCATTGTTGTGCCATCTGTCGAATCCCCAGGGAGGGAGGTAATAGAACAACACATGAAATGCTGTTCTCTCTGGGGTACAGCTGTAGCATCTAAACCCTGGCAACTCTGCCAGGCCACTAGTGTGTAAACTTTTTCCAGATAAAGTCTGGTAAGAAAGCACACAGTGATTCCATGTAGCCAATATGGTCACAGCAAGAGCTTAGAATATAAGAGCCTCTCACCAGATTGCACAGCTAAATTGCCACACTGCCCTAAGACTTGCAAGTTTAAGGTCCTTCAAACTGGCCTCGCCATCTATTTCCCAGGACCCATTCACTTCTTCCAGACTGACCATATACTACCTCGGTTGAGTTATTCCCAAGCTGTCATCCTCATTATTCACCTAGTAAAAATCAATAATAATATTTTTACAGTGCTTTCAGAGAGCTTTCATATTTACAATCTCCTTTGATCTTCTTCCATAATCCATAAAGTAGACGGAGCAGTTTTATGGTTGATGCTGTTTTATAGAAAAGGAACTGAGGATCAGAGAAGTCAAGTGATTTGCTCAAAGTCACACAGTTGGCAAATGAGAGAGCTGGGTCTGAAATTCTGTGCTTTCCAAAACTCCACCCTGCCACCACTAGCACGGGAGGGAGTAAGTAGTAGGCCATGCTTGTTCTGAATTAGAATGATTTTTCACTTACAACAGAACAATTTCAGGGTTGCATACATTTTTTTTTCTGTAAAACAGATATGCTTTTACAATGACTTCCTAACTATTGCCATGGAAGGGTACTGTTGTTACAAGGGCAAGAACAGTACCCTTCGTTTCTAAAGGAGGACGTTGCCAACATTTATAGGACTGAACTTCATGGCGCTGGGATGTCATTTTGTTGTTGTTGACGATGATCAGACTTCTAAGGAATTTCTGTCTTCATGGTGATTATCAGAGAAAGACCCAAGGCATTGATGATAAAAAGGACCACCTCTGCTTTCAGCTGTGGCTACTGCATGGCGGTAGCATCATCAGAGTTAATAACATGCAAAATGTTTACATTAATGTCTTATATTCGGGGCTCGTTCAACTAGCACATTGGTGCTAGGTGAGCAAGTTGACATGAATTTGGCAGTCCTAACCCTGTCCCCTTATGTGCCGGGCTGCCCCCCGCCCCAAATTCTCTCCCTGCCCTGTAAAAATGAGAAAAGAAATAACATAATATATCTGCAAATAAAAACAGTTGGGTAATGTATGTGAGGATTCCCATATTTCTGGCAGATCCCGTCCTTCCAACAAGAAAATTAGGCAATTTGCTCCTAACTATATAAAATTTAGTTAAAAGTAGAGCTAGTCAGTAGTTTGGCCATCAGCCTGGTGAGATGGACACAGCCTTGGACCCACTCGACTCCATTTCTGACTCAGCAACTGACATGCTAGGGCTGCTGAGGGGAGTGACTGGCCTCTCCCTCTGTCTCCAGGTCATGTCGCCTTGGCCTCTGGCTTCTCCATCTGTAGGCTGGGACAAATGCTCTTTTCCAGGCTTGAACAATGAGCCTGGACATATGGAGCTTTGAGGGTCTTCAAAGAAAAGACATTTGTAGACCAAAAGTGAAAGTGCTGTGCGAGTTGAACTTGTCAGGGCTCCTAACAAAATATGCATTAAAGCCTTCTTGACCCTCTTCAACGGCAAATGAACAGATGTTCCAGGGACAGGGCACCCCACAGTTTGTGAATGGTACCGTGCAATGCCAGGATGTTAATGGGAATGTTGAGGATAATGTAAATAAAGGAGATTTCAAAGGTGCCAGACGCTGTCTATGTGGCAGCCTTTTTAGCAGAGTGATAACAAGTATGTGCTCTGGGATTATTCAGACTGGGTTTGACCAACAGATGAACCAATCATGGGCTCTGTGACTCTGGGCAGTCTGTGTAACCCCTCAGTTTCTTCTGCCATGAAATGGGGATAATACTGGTACCCAATTCATGGAGTTGTAAGAAAGAGTGCAATGTAGACCCCAACGTATAATGAGCACTTGATCAATAATTGCTGTTACTGGTCTTACCACTAAACATCAGTACCTCTCAGATTTTCAAGGATGGTCTCCATATAAACCATTCTGTTAGCTGCTTACAATGATCATATGTAGCATTTTTGCAGGGCTTCCTACATGCCAGACACTGTATGAAAGGCTTTACAGCTTATCCCATGTAATGTTCCCAATCATTCTATAAGTGCCACATGTCTCATTTCACAGATGAAGCAACTGAGGTTTAGTCAGGTTAGCTAACTTTCCCAAGGTTACCTAGCTAGTGAGTGGAGCAGCCAGAATTCAAACCCTGAGGTCTGCCTCCCCAAGCCTGTGTTCTCAGTCCCTCCAATGCCCTGTCTGCTGATGCTTGTTTCCAGCTGTCGGGCCACAAGTCCTCACTTCTAATCCAAAAATACAAAGACTGTAGTGAAACAGATGTATAGAGTTTAAAATAGTTTTGCATGATCACAATACAAGGTCCGATTGGACAGAATTTATTGTCCCTGCTAACGCAGTAATTTGATTAAGCAAAGAGAAGAACGAAACAAAAACAAAAACAAAAACAAAACCCTTGGTTCGCCATTTCCTTCCAACTAGGAATAAAAAGTAAAGCAATAAAACATCTTTTCAACCCAAATTAGACAGGATCTGCAGATCTCAGTAAACCAGAATTCTGGCGTAGGCAGACACAAGTTTGATCTCTATTCATGTAGAATTTTAATAGCTGCTGCTAACACGATGGCAGCAGTCTATTGTTGTCTATTTATATATAAACATCTCCATATGTTTTCAATAAAGAACTAAGAAAACAAACCACCCACCGTCCATGACACCGTTTTTCTCCTCATTTATGGAGTCATTGTCTAATGGTTAGCACATGGCCAAAGAGCTTGGGAAACAAAATGTCTCTGCACAAAGAAACAGGAATGAATGTCGGGTCACTGGGCTGTTAGAACTGCTGCTTCTCAGGAATGTGTGGTCACAAACACGTTCCTCACTATGTCATCTCAGTCATTGGGGACATACTCAGTGTAGATTTGAAAAGCTGATTATAGCTAGTGAAGGCAGAGCAGGGCCATGCTGGTTTCAATCAACCCACTTCAGCACACAAAACAAAATATCCATCCTCCTGGTTATAGGATGTAGGGAGAAACCTACTTCTAGAGATTGAATGCTTTATTGCTGAGATAACCTGCACTGATTGAGGCAAACATATAGATGAGGAGGCTGAGAAGCTCAGTGACAAGCTCAGATATTATCTGTAAACCCTCACTCTGCTCTCTTCATAAAGAGAAACATCTCTTTACTAGGAGCCACGGAAACTGTCCTTCTTTGCCATGTAACGGACATAATGTGATGCAGAGAAATGCTCCTGGCTATAACCTCTAGGTTGGGATTGCCGGATTAGTTAGTATCTGCTCAGGGTTGAGGATTCATAACTTTGTCCTGCGCTAGAATCACATCCTATCACCTCTTTTCCTTTTTTTCTTTTTTTTAAGTGTCAGCTTACTCTGCCAAAGAACAATTTGGTAACCATTAGCCAGTTTTGGGAGCAACACAAGATTAGAAAGTAGAACCATATTTAAAATACATATTGCATGTTTTCAAATGCTTCCTTCCTAATATAAACACAGGGATGATGTTTGTGTTCTGTGCTTTTATAAAATTCCAGATAATTCTTCTTCAGAAATATAGACCCAAGTTCAACATTTCCTTTCCTCCCAAATGCAGCTTCTTGTTTCAAAGCTTTTATTTTCTCATAACCTAGGTAACCTGTCTTTGGTTTTGAACTAAAATTGCAATCCCCAAAATCAACTGACGAGGAAAAGAGACTCCTAATTATTTGAATTAATCATGTAGCCTCCTCAGTTCAATCTTCAAAGAAGTAAACGGTTCCCGCCCACTCCGCCCCCAACACAGGGCAATCAGTCTCGGTACCATTTTCCCGCTCCGGTAAATGCTAATATTTTACAGACGATGGTGGTGATGCTATTTGGTCAGGTGGTAGGCTCAAAAACGAGTTCTCAAAAGGAAATCATCCTATGAGACCATGTGCTGAGTTGCTATAATCATCTTCTCTAGTGCTGCCAGTGACCCTGGAATTCACATTTCAAAGGGTGTAACTGGAGCGGGGATGCTTCACGGAACTTTAGCTCAAATCCCTATCATGATGTGATATAGGGAAAGAGGTTTCTCCCTGCTGTGCAAAACCAAGAATAGGTTTTACTTTCTGGTCAGGTCTACCCCGAGGTTCAGACTTTTATTTCTGGCAGTCTCCAGCATTCAGTTTTGAACAGCCCTGGGGACCCAGGGGAGAGCCAGGAAAGGCATGATGACAAGGTGGAGTGCCATAAGTTATTTTTGTTTGACAGCTAAACTGGCTGTGGCTCGGGGGAATAGGCAGTCTTGGGTAAGTTACAAAAATCACAGACACCTATTGTGGTTTAGTCACCATGCTGCCGGGAGATGGGACAGAATAAATGGCTTCCGGAGATCCCTTTCCAGCCCTGTCATTCTCTGCGTGTGCACAGAAGGTTTCTCTTGGGAGACAAACCTGTGTTTTCAGGCAATCCAATTTTCACAGGGTTGTTCAAAGCACTCTAGATCTCAGTGAATTCTCCTCTTGAGCTACTTAAGGTCCGTGGATAGCCCTTAAACTTATGGAAAACACACGATCCCTCTCTAAATGTCACTACGGTAACAACAGTGAGTCAGAAGGCTGAAAATATGGCATAAACCTAGGTTAAAAGAAATAAGAATTTTATTTATATTATACAGGAACTATGACTGTATTTACATTTCTTTCAGGAATAAAAACAATCCAATATCCAGGGTATTTGGTAGACAGACTTAAAAAATGGTTTACATGGCAGCTTGTTGTCAATCTCAGCTTTTAATTTTATTCCTGCATGTTGAAGCAACATAATCAATAGTTGGAATCAGTGGGACTCAAAGTCTCCACAATTAAATTTTGATTCCTTTAACATAATACATTGCCCCAGTGTTTCATGTTACTAGTTTCATATACATTTCAATAAGCAGTTGTAGAAGAGACATCTCCAACACAGCTGGCTTTGTGAAAGCAGCTGTCTCTGCCTTTTTCATTCTCTATCCCTCTCAACCTCCTCTGTCGCATGGTATCCCCCTGTCTCCTCTTGTACCCATCATGCTGCTATCAAAGTGTAAGAACTAAATTGTCTAAAAGAGGATCCCTTCCTTTGTTTGACCTTTCTTCTTTGACACTGTTACATGCTTAATAAACATAAAGACATGTTTCTTGTTTTTGATGGTGGGGTCTTACCAGCCAGGACAGTGCTTTCTGGTTGACTTCTAACCAATCCCCTTCTCTTGACTGGGAAGACTACAGCAGCCTCTTTAAATCCCTAGCCAAGGTTATAACTGAAAGGAGTTCCTCTTCTTATGAGTAGATAGCTTATTTCTTTTAAAAATATAGTACTTATGGGGCTTCCCTGGTGGCGCAGTGTTTGAGAGTCCGCCTGCCGATGCAGGGGACACGGGTTCGTGCCCCGGTCTGGGAAGATCCCACATGCTGTGGTGCGGCTGGGCCCGTGAGCCATGGCTGCTGAGCCTGTGCTCTGCAACGGGAGAGGCCACAATGGTGAGAGGCCCGTGTACCACAAAAAAAAAAAAAAAAAAAAATACAGTACTTATTTTCTTGTCCTGAAAAAATAGGCTACTT
Organism: Mesoplodon bidens; assembly: GCF_964165515.1. NCBI lineage: Eukaryota > Metazoa > Chordata > Mammalia > Artiodactyla > Ziphiidae > Mesoplodon > Mesoplodon bidens. The sequence continues at coordinate 40,584,803 of NC_138173.1, read as the reverse complement.
TATAATCTGGAACTGAAATATTCACTCAATCCTAGGGCATATCATATTACAACACAATTCATCATTAATTCTCTTTTCTCTATAGCCAGTAGACAAGCACTTAGAGCATTTTTGGATTATGACAATATCCTCAAATGCTTTACTTGATCAAGCACTCTTCACTACTATTAGTAAAGATGCTAAACACAGCTTTAGAAATCATTTTATTTCCTTAAACGTGCCTTCTTTTCTCTCAAAAGCACAATAGTGGGTCTGAAACCTCATGAAAAACATGAGGAGCTTCAAGGCTCTGGTTCTACTCAAGGTTTCATGCTCTACCTCTCCCCTCGCCTTCCATTCCTAACACGCCACACCCCTATCTAAATAATATACTGCAATGTTGCACTTTATTCTATGTGTCTTTTATACCTACTTTGCTCTTGAAAGAATTCAAGGCTTCCTATTAGATACTAACACCATATTTTAAAAGTATGTAAACTCTTGAGAACCAAGAAAATGCCATGAAGGCAGGGATCAAATCTGTGTGGATCTCTGCCATACCTGTAGCTTAAATAACAAAGCTCAGCACAGAGTGGGTACTCAAGAAATATTTGAGGAGAAAGAAAGTCACAGCTGGGAAAATTTGACATGGTACCCTAACTGCAACTTGCAGATATAACTGTTCTAGCTCATGCTACCAAGGTAAGAGGGAAGAACCATGTACTATGAAGCTCTCATTATCTAGGAAAAGAAAGGATACCACCAGCTCCTTGAAAAAAGCAACAGTTTTCCCAGCATTCCATTCTAAGAGGAATTACCACATGGTTCTTTCTATGAGGCACATTGAACATAATAAAGAACAGAGTCTCCAATAACAGTTTTATAAAAGAGGCAGAAATATCTTTCCTAACACTATTTCCTAAATATTGATCCTCAATTAAAGCCAAAAGCAAAATATTTAGTGATATTTCAGTAAAGATGTTTCTTTAGGAAGTAAACTGTATTTATTTAACAGTTATTGAGACTGAAGCCAAATAGGAGGACCATACATTCCTGTTTGCCCTGCGCAGTCCCAATTTACATCCTTTGTCTTGGTATAATTATTAATGGTGCCTCCTTTTTCTATCCCACTCTCAAATATCAATTGTCTCTCGTAGAATTTTTGTAGAAGTTAGCGAAAGATTCAAGATTGAGATCACTTAGCACTACATTGTGAATATTTGATGGAGCTGAACTTGTCACTTGCTTACACCTGCTGATACTTTCTTCCCTTGGCTTCTGGGACCGTAGACTCTCTGGTCTCCTCATGCATCACTGGAAATGGCTTCTCATTTGTTGGCTGGTTTTCTCACTCTCCTGATCTTTAGATGTTGGGGTGGTCAAAAACAGTCAAAGGTTTTTCATTTCTCTATCCTCACCCTGTTGGTGCTCTCATCCAGCTTTATGGTTTTAAATAAACCTATATTGTGATGAGCTCCAATTCACATTCTATGCCTCTCTCCTCAAGTTCAGACTCATAATGAACAGCTACTCAGCATCTCTATTTAAAGGTCTAATCATGTATTAGTTTCCTATTGCCGCTGTAACAAATTACCACAAATTTGGTGGCTTAAAACAACATAAATGTATTCTCTTACAGTTCTGGATGTCATAAGTCTGAAATGAGTCTTATAGGGCTAAAATCAAGGTGTTGACAGGGCTGGTTCCTTCTGGAGGCTCTAAGGGGGAATCCATTTCCTTGACATTTCCAGCTTTCGAAGCTTCCTCTATTCTTTGGCTCATGGCTCCTCATCTCATTGCCTTTTCTCCTCCTGCTTCTGTCATCACGTTGCCTTCTTCTGCCTTTGCTGTTCTTGCCTCCCTCTTATAAGGAGGGTCCAACCCAATAAATAGCAAATCCATTCTTCTAGTTGCTGAGTCTAAAAATTTTGACTCCTCTCTAATTCTTGGCTTCTCTCTTGCTTTTACACCCCAAATGTAATCTATCAGCAAATCCTGTTGGCTTTATTTTCAAAATAGACCTATTGTTCAACAACAACTCACCAGCTCCACTATTCTCACCCAGTTCAAGCCACTATTACCCCTCACCTAGAGTATTACAATAGCTTCCCAACCACTTCAACCCTTGCCACTCTTTGGTGTATTCCCTACACAGAAGCCAGAGTAACCCTGTTAAAAAAAATCTAAGTCAAATGATGCTACTCCTCTTCTGGAACTCTGCATGTGGCTTCCAGCTCACACAAGGTAACAGGCAAAGCCCTTATATTTGCCTATACGGCCATAGATGTAGATTGAGCCTGACCTTCCATAACTTCTCTGACCTCATCTCCTACTTCTCTCCACTTCACTTTCATTGTTTCGGCCACCTTCAGTTCCTCAATAATGCTTGGGTTCTGAAGCTTATGAACTTGTTACTTCCTCTGACTGTTACCCCATTCCTCTGGATATTTCTCACTTCCTTTTGGGCTCTGCTGAATGTCCTCTTCTTAGGGAAGTCTTCCTGCCCACCTTATATAAAAGAAGACCTCCCCTAACACTCCTGATAACACGCTCTAACCCCCTGATTATGCTTTCTTTTTCTCCTTTGTATCAACAATGAATGTTTACCTTTATTGTCTGTCTCTTCTTAGAATAGTGTTTGGCTCCTGATGGCAGAGACTTCTTTGCTGTGTTTACTACTTGTGAGTGATTGTTTAATGGCTATAAATCCTTCTCTTCCCTGTGTATATTCCCTTTTCCAATGTGAATTTGCCATTCCTTTCATCAAGAGGTGCAATCTCTTTCCCCACCCTCTGAATGTAGGCCAGCCCTGTGCCTTTATTTGACCAACAGACTCTGGCAGAAGTGACCACTTGCAACTTCAGAGCATGAACCAAAAGAAGCCTTACAGCTGCCACCTTGACTTTTTGCTGCCCTAAGACTGACATGTAAAGAAGCCTGGGCTAGTTGAGGTACCATATGGGGGGAGCAGCCCAGATGACAGTCTGCCCCAGTTTCCACAGGTTGGGCCATCTTTGACCATCCATCCCAGCCAAGCTGTCACATGACCTCAGTGACCAGATAAAATGCAGGATACTCAGTTAAATTTGAAGTTTAGATAAAGAATAAACACGTTTTTAGTATAAGTATGGCCTATGTGATATTTGGAAGCATCTAGGCTCCCTAATGACAGGGAACTCCCTGAAACAACACCAAGAATATGTAACAGGGCTCAATAAATATTTGTTGAATGAGTGAATATTCTATATTATTGATTCAAAGAAGATTCATATGTTTATATATAATTTGGATATGTGGGAAAGTTGGAATTTTATAATTAAAAAAATTAAAGAGTCTGGTTGTAATCTTGCCCGTGTGTTAAATCATCCCTCCTCTGCTGACGTGGGTTTAGGAGAATATCTATGAGCAGAGCCAAAAACATTCTCCAGAAGCACCTTAGGATCTGATGAAATGCCCAAGTGCTTGCTCAGTTGAATTTCTAGAATTCTTCACCAAAAGAATGGAAGAAATGATCTTGGCCAGGAAGAACCTGGGGGTAAGAGTTACTAGTTATTTGGTGTTATGATGAAAGTGGCCTCAAGTTGCCTATAGAATATTGAATTGAACCTCAAAGAAGGCTGAACAAAACCATTCTAATCAAACAAAATCAACTGACTTATTGAATGGAATGGTGGTGCATCCAATCCCTTTAGAGGCTACAATGGCCATGGGGAAAGGAGAGGAGAGATGGAGACTGAATCAGGAGTAGGGAGAGAACAGCCCAGAGATAGTGACTCCCAATGAGTCTCATGAGGATGGGATGGAGGACACCTGTGGAGAATGTTAACCCTGGGAACCAGAGGATCTTATATCCCCTGGAGAGCAAAAATAGCAATCCCAGTGTTGAAAGCACAGAAGCTGAGCTTCAACTGGACAGGAGGCAGAGGTGTAGAGAGAAGGAAAGTAGTATTGTCGATATAGATGGAACATTTATATGGAGAAAAATCCATGACCATGGCTATCTGTAGACCTCTCCCCTAAACTCTAGTCTTTTTTTTTTTTTTTTTTACCAAGCTCTGTATTTGACCTCTCGACATGGATGCACAATATCTCAAACTTGACATGTCCAAAACTGAGCTCCTGACCCCCTCCTCACACCCCTCTACCCAACTCCTCCCATTCGACTTGCTCAGGCCTCAAACTGTGGGGTCACACTTGACTCTTTTCTTTCTCTCACACTCTATATACAATCCATCATCAGATCCTCTGGGCTCTTTCCTTAACATATATCCGGAGGCTGACAACTTTTCATCCACTGCTACCATCCTGGCACAAGTTACCATAATCTCTCACCTGGATTATTCAGCCTTGTTTGGTTCTGGTCCTCCTTCAGTCTATTCTCAAACCAGCTTCCAGAGCGATCCTTTTAGACTATTAATTCAGATCAGGTTAGTTCTCTGCTCAAAAACCTCCAAGAGTTCTAATCTCACTCAGAGAAAATGGCCCATGAGACCTGACATGATCTGGGCTCCTCTGTCCTGCTACTATCCCTTCCCTGCACCAATTCAGGTATGCTAGCTTCCTCGCTGTTCCCAGAATGCCCCCTACACTCCATCAGCACCTTCCCTAGAATGTTCTCTTCCAGATACCCACAGAGCTACTTCTTTATCTTCTTCAGACCTTTACTCAAACCTTACTGCAGTGAAGTCTTTTTTGCCCCCCACCAACAAAAATTCAAACCCTCCCTTCACATATACCCTATCTCTGTCCCATCTTCTTTTTCTCTTCAGCTGTTCTCATATCATTTTACTCATTTATCCACATCATCAGCCTTGATGAACAAGAGGAGGGCAGAGTAAGAGGAGGGCAGAGTTTAAAACAGTGCCTGGAACTTAGAAGGCTCTCAACAAACATGTGCTGAGTGAATGAATAAATACGTGTATGTATGTGTTTAAACACATATGTGTGTATGTATGCATGTGTAAACCCTGTAAGCACACCTTTAGATGCTATTTTGGGTGACGGTGGTGGTGAAGATAACAATGATGAGATGGTTGCTAGTGCTGGTGGTAAAAGGCAACATCAGTTTTTCAGAATATGTTTTTTTTTTAATCTTCTCAAGAAAGCGTAAGTTTCAACAACTAAAGGTGAAAGCTGAATCTTTAGTGTATATTTTATAAAGCTCTTCAAATATACAAGTTTTTAAAACATCCGTTATATGTGCTAAAAATAAATCCTTCCTAGAAGGCTGTATAAAGTGATAGCAATCAAAAATGCCCTTCAGTTCCCTAAATACAAGCGAAACTTCTAAAATTCCTTCAATAATGAAATACTAAGATACTCTTATTCTCAAAGCTGTGTGGCAAAAGGAGTCTCCTTTTCAGGCGAAAACAGTGCTGGAAGACATCCTTATGTAGAATCCCTATGTCATGGTCATTTCACTATCAGAGATGAGAAACCCTAATATGCAAGATTTGCCAAAATAAAATGGCCACCATTAACAGGAGGAGAAAGGATGAGCAATTAACAACTGAACTGCCCAGGGGTCATATACATAGATTTTTTAAAATATTAAATAATTTTCAAAAGAAACCTTAAGGTTTGTTACGCTAGAGTTAGTACAACGTGAGATTAATAATACGTGGTGTCATCACTAAGACTCAATTACAGAAACTAATACATGAATCCTGGGACTATTTAGAGCTTTAACAATTGCTTTGCATACTTAGTAAGCTTTAAAGTATTCAGACAAAATGAAGGAAAAATAATAAACAAATGAGGCAATTTAGCTTTGAGAAGAGTTAAGATAATTTAATAGGTATAGTTTAGATAAAAAGAGACTAAGGAATTATAGCAATTACAGAAAAAAATCCAAATAGGTACGTATATTGAGATAAGGGATGTGGAGAAAAACAATTTCCCTCATCTGAGAATAGTAATAAGCAACAGCAGTAATCACCTAAAGGTAGAAGAGGAAAATCGCTACAGTAGAAAACAGCATCAAACACGTTGGAAATAATGATCATTCTGAAAAGCCACCTGAGGACCACTTAGCGGAGACCAAACACTAGAAACGCTTGAGGCAAGTTGAACATAAACAGTTAGTCAGGCACACAGACCTCACCCCAGATTTCTCTTTGGTTATCTGCAATCTTCATCAAGGATATCATTAGTGTTTGAAGGAGATACAAGTGATTAGGGTAATAATCCTTACGGGGTCATCTGTTTTAGAGTGGAGTGGATGCTACAATTCCCACTTCAATGGTGATTGACACTGGGAAGTTAGAGGAGGTGATGCACAGATGCTAATATCACTTGATACCCTTCTCGGCCATTAGGTGAAAAATACTAGGCAAGTTACTTAATACCCTGGGCCTCAGTTTATTCATTTGTAAGATGGGGATACTAATAGTTATTTTGCCAGTTTATTCAAAGCAGGAGTTCTTAACCGGGCACCCCTTGGTGGTTCATAAATTTGGAGTCAGTCGGTGAACTGGAGTGGGAAAAAATTACATCTTTACTTTCAATATCCTCTAACTGAAATTTAGAATTTCCTTCAATTATGGATGTAAGTAACAAACCACAGTAGTATTAGCAGAACCTGTCACTTTGTCATCAATAGAAATCACAGATATTTTCATATCATATTAGACTTATTGTAGAAATTTCAATCCTTATGTTCATCACTACTTTGAAATTACAGTAATAGATAATACTGCAAGATCTTATTATTTTATGCATTTAGAAAACATACCATTATCATGTATTTATTTAAAAAATTTTGATAACTGCATTTTAATAGAATTCATATCCTTGTAATACTATGCATTTTATTTTATGCATTCAAAAATATTATTTGAGAAGATGTTCATAGGCTTTACCAGACTGCCAAAGTGGTGCATGGAACAAACAATGGTCATGAACCTCTGTTGGGTAAGTGGTAACTTCACCATTAAGGTGATGATGGTGATGATGATGATGATGATGACAGTGATCATTCCTCCTGTTATTATTACTAAACTCACTAGAATTCATTTGCCCTGGATATCTGGATTGCAGTCTTGCTTCTGTAACATAACAGCTGAATGAATTTGGCAGGTCATTTAATCTCCCTGAGCTTCATATCCTCTTCAACAAAGACCAATTTAACAGGGCTTTTCAGAGGATCATATGAATTTATTACGTGTATTCAAAGGTATATTGTATACCAAATTATTCAGTTATCTTGAGACTTTTTACTGTTAGTGTCACCAACAAGAGTGCCTAATAAGTAAAACAGCCATATAAATGATCATCCAAACCGATGAGAGCTTGGAGAGTGAAAGATCAATAATTATGGCAGGACAATGGGTGGAAAGTGGACTATCTAAGGTAAATCAGGAACCAAGGAGCTACTTAAATACTACTTTTCTGATTTTTTTTGTGTGCCTCCTATTTCTGCCACTATAAAATTCAACAGATAAACACCAAATTTCCTTGATTTTAAGAATCACATTTTCCTCCTATTTTAGCATTTTGGTAATTGGAATGCACCTTGTTATTGATACATTCCAGAAGACACTTGCCAAATTCCAGGCAATGAAACAAATCGTGCCATATATTAGTTGTCACTGTTTGTCTGTGTACAAACGTCTTCATACACAAATGGTCTCTGGGATTTCATTTTACACTTTGGTTAAGTTATTGGCATTAGTATCGATATAGATCACTAAATTTTATATGTGAGCCCCTAATTTTGATTTAAATTCTTTATAAGTTTTTATGTACACAGAAGATTGATTTTCATGTGTGAGGCAAAGCAATGAAAGGCAGTAGAAATCGCCAGATGCTCAGACTAGACCCTAGAGTGTTCAGGGTTAGTGAAGACGGGTGTCACCAAACATGCGTCATGGAGGCCTCTACTCTGGTACTGAACAATTTGTCGAAAGAGTCCTTAGAATTTCAAAAGAAGCTGTATGACTTATAGAAATATTAAAATTTTTTAAATGGAAAAAAAACCCAAAACGTAGCCCCACTGGAAATACAGAGGAAAGCCTATATTCAATATGCCTCATAATCATGCTGTCAACCCTGAAGGTGCATCCTTAGCGCCTCGTCAAAATAAGGAGCACAGGTTACACAAAGCGGCCTCTCACCCCTACATGAGGCCTCACTGCTCAGGACCAAAAGGTATCCAGCGCCATCTTTAGACTCGGAGAGACTTTGATTCTGACTACAAAAGTGTGAGATATTGTACGTTATTGTCAGTTTTTTAAAACTGTACATTTAATGTAGTCTTATTTTTCCTGAAAAGCTTTATTATTCCTAACTGCACTCCTTAAAAGTGATAATCCTTAAATCAAAGAAATGGAGAATTGAATCTCTTCCAACCAATCCCACGAAGTCCCTCCTTAATTTTCTCTCCCCTCTCTCAGGCTCCACCATTATTTTATAGCTTAAATCTGAGAATACAATATTTGACGTTCTGTTGTTCTAGCTGAAGAGGTGTGAATGGCTGAGTTTTTGGTTTTTTTGGAAACGTAAAAGGACATTTCTTCCACCACTATTCGTACATCAACTGCTCGAGCCATGTTTAAGAAGAGAGAGGGGGCTTCCCTGGTGGCGCAGTGGTTGAGAGTCCGCCTGCCGATGCAGGGGACGCGGGTTTGTGCCCCGGTCTGGGAGGATCTCACATGCTGCGGAGCGGCTGGGCCTGTGAGCCATGGCCGCTGAGCCTGCACGTCCGGAGCCTGTGCTCCGCAACGGGAGAGACCACAACAGTGAGAGGCCCGCGTACGGCAAAAAAAAAAAAAAAAAAAAAAAAAAAAAGAAGAGAGAGGAATAGTCCAGACTCTTGCAGCTGCTGGTGGCCGTACCCCTAGACATTCCTTGGGTTTCGCTGTCAGTAATAATTTACTCACATAAGTCTCACTACCCTACTTCAATGATAAATATCTGCTAAAAGAAGGTAGTATTATTCACGTAAATGAGGAAGGCACTTTTTATTTAGAGTAGTCATGAGAAAAGTGAATTTCATTCCACTTGAAAATTTTAAGTGAAAGTCCACAATTGCTGACTTTTATGAAGACCACATTAAACTATTACTTCACATGTGTCACTTCCATATAATGAACTAATTAGCTGGGAAATTATATTTACATTCTCAATATTTTTGTACAATAGGAATATCATAAATTAGGTATTAACACAGTTTTAAAGAACTGAAGGTAGAAGCTTTGTATACAAGTGATTATTTTTTCCATCTTCATTTGCTCCATTCTTATCTTGGTGACTCAGAAAAAAGATGTTTAAATAGAGCCTTTCAATGGAAGCCATCACTACTATGTTCCATGTCAAGGTAATTGCCTTAAAGATGTGAAGATAAAAATCACATGGGCGGTCAGTATTTCTGTCAAGCTCTTGTGGAAGCCAATAGACTTAGTGCCTTAGGTTCCAATTATTTGTTACACTCTTGAATATATCCTTCATTTTCCTTTTCCTTTCCATTTCTGTTGCATTAGACTTTGGCAGGCTGAACTACCCGAGAGAGGCAGCTTTTGATCACAGCCACCTTTCACTGAAGAAGAGCAAACACCAATCCATTCTGGCAGGTACAATTTTCCACACATTCAGAAAACAGTTTGCCAAGAGTAGTAACAAACTGAGTTCCGAATATGAAGAAAAGAACATATTAAAGGTATAAATTTTTAAAATCTCCCCACCAAGGAAAGAATAAATTAGAGTCCACTTTCTTAAAAACAAATACAAACAAACAAACAAAAAAACAGAAAAAGTGTTAAATCATTTGTTCTTTGAGTTTACTTTGCAAATAATGTTTAAATTTATCTTTTGCAATTCACAATGCATCCCCCATCCCATAATTCACCTTTCCTTCCTTAGTGTTTTACACAGAAACTACTAAGGCAGGCAAGGTTAAGGTACACTAACTTTTGGAGACCTGATGGCTACCTTCTTTTATAACTGCTCCTCTGGCATTCTAAGTTGTATCCTTAAATTAAGACATTGCTAAGTGGACACGGCCTGCAATATGCTTGTTGTTTAATAATGTTAAAAAATATTGACACAATGAAATCTCTGCCCTTGGAAATCTTTAAAAATAACATAAGTAGGGATCCATCCTGGTGTATCCTCTGTACTTAGTGTATCAGGCACAGCTATCCTGGAAGAAGGAAGCTGGACTCGATTTATGGAGGCTCTCGATATATTTTCCTAGGTGTCTAAGCTCAACACATGTAGAATAGATATAAACAGATAAATACATATACTATATCTGTCTCTCAAGGATCTCAATTTTCCTTTCTTTTAAGATTAGAGGCAGTGGGAGATGTCCTAAGGTGGTACCCAGGAGAGCCTCTGATCTGAAGACTATCTTCTAAATAGTGGAATGATTTTAACATTTATTAGTGTGAAGAGTTTCACATCACTGAAAGTTCTGTTTGGATTTTTTTTTATTTTATTGGGTTGGCAAAAAAGTTCGTTCATTTTTTTCCCGTACGATGGCTTTAGTAGCGCTTAGTTGTCTTTAACTTCATTCAAAACAATTTTGTTAGACTGTATTGTGACAGCTGTCATATCAGCGTGCATTAAAAAAAAACATCAAAACTGGTGAATTTTTGTGTAGCCATTTTAATATTGAAGATGGAAGAAAAAAAGCAATGTTTTTGACACATTACGCTTTGTTATTTCAAGAAAGGTAAAAACGCAACTGAAACGCAAAAAAATGATTTGCACAGTGTATGGAGAAGGTGCTGTGACTGATCGAACGTGTCAAAAGTGGTTTGCGAAGTTTCGTGCTGGAGATTTCTCGCTGGAGGATGCTCCACAGTCAGGCAGACCAGTTGAAGTTGATAGCGATCAAATCGAGACATGAATTAAGAACAATCAGCATTATGCCACACGGGAGATAGCTGACATACTCAAAATATCCAAATCAAGCACTGAAAATCATTTGCATCAGCTTGGTTATGTGACTTGCTCTGATGTTTGGGTTCCACGTAAGTTAAGCAAAAAAAACTTTCTTGACCATATTTCCACATGCGATTCTCTACTTAAACGTAACAAAAACATTCTGTTTTTAAAACAAATTGTGATGGGAGATGAAAAGTGGATACTGTACAGTAAAGTGGAATGAAAGAGATTGTGGGGCAAGCGAAATGAACCACCACCAACCGCGCCAAAGGCCGGTCTTCATCCAAAGCAGGTGATGTTGTGTATATGGTGGGATTGGAAGGGAGTCCTCTATTATGAGCTCCTTCTGGAAAACCAAATGATTAATTCCAATAAGTACTGCTCCCAATTAGACCAACTGAAAGCAGCACTCGAGGAAAAGCGTCCACAATTAGTCAACAGAAAATACATAATCTTCCATCAGGATAATGCAAGACCACACGTTTCTTTGATGACCAGGCAAAAACTGTTACAGCTTGTCTGGGAAGTTCTGATTCATCCGCCATATTCATCAGACACTGCACCTTTGGATTTACATTTATTTGGTCTTTACAACATTCTCTCAATGGAAAAAACGTCAATTCCCTGAAGACTGTAAAAGGCACCTGGTACAGTTCTTTGCTCTAAAAGATAAAAAATTTTGGGAAGATGGAATTATGAAGTTGCCTGAAAAATGGCAGAAGGTAGTGGAACAAAAGGGTGAATATGTTGTTCAATAAAGTTCTTGGTGAAAATGAAAAATGTGTCTTTTATTTTTACTTAAAAACCGAAGGAACTTTTTTTTTTTTTTTTTGCGGTACGCGGGCCTCTCACTGTTGTGGTCTCTCCCTTTGCAGAGCACAGGCTCCGGATGCGCAGGCTCAGTGGCCATGGCTCACGGGCCCAGCCACTCCACGGCATGTGAGATCTTCCCAGACTGGGGCACAAACCTGTGTCCCCTGCATCGGCAGGCGGACTCTCAACCACTGAGCCACCAGGGAGGCCCCCGAAGGAACATTTTGGCCAACCAAATATCTATTGTCTAGCTAAAACATTACTTAGAAAGTACCCCAAATTAGAAGAAAATTACAGGGAAGATTAAAAAAAAATCATTGTAGCAGTATATAAAAAGTTAACTTCAGGGACAAATAAATATATTTTTATACTTTTCAGAGAAAGTGAGAATATAAAACATTGAGAATTATTGGTGACAGCTAATGTCTGCATGATTATACAAAATCCCTTGGCCTTAAACTCCAAAATGTGGTAGAATATGATTCTGTGCTATATGTGTTTTAAACTAAGCACTTGGAAGTGACTTCTCCATTCATCCATTCGTGTGTTACTGTAGCCACCATGCCTGAATAAATTGGTGTGTATGTGCTTCAGACTATGACAAGCGGATAAATGTACATATTAATATAAATGTAGGTAAATCCTACGTATAAGATAAGTATACAGAGAAGTGCATGGTCAGAGAAGTTCTTATGGCTGAAGTCTAGAGACAGAAAAGCTAGGTTCAAGTTCAGGCTCTGTACCTCATATCTGTGCTGTGCAACTTTGGGTACATCTTTTTATTAACCTCTCGAACCTCTTTTTTTTTTTCCAAATATGAAGTAAGTTAAGCAGTCCATGGCCTGGCAACTACCAGGGTCATGACTATTATCAATGTCTATGAAAAAGTATTCATATTTATAAATGATCATATAGATGCAAGAGATTACAATGACACCTTGTAAATAATAAGAACATAGTACATAATGGTTTGGGAAACGGAAGCTTTCAAAATTCTTGATTGTTTCTTTTCTCTCTATAAGTCTATCTAAAAAAATCTCTAGTTGAATTTCCAGATCTATGAAAAGGAACAAAGTATTTTCCCTTACATGAAAAAAAAATGGACAATTTTCACAAAGCACTCTTCCCTCTGTTTACTATCACATTCTCTTCCCTTTGACTTCCCTAATTCAAATGACAAAACAGCTTCATTGTCTCCCATTTGGCTCTTTGGAGCATGATAAAGTATTCCAGAGCTTTGGAGGGGAAAATACTATCCAGTTATGCCAATGTCAGGGGAAGGATGCGTGCTATATATTCTCCTGGGCCTTAGTTAATACCTGGAGAGTTTCCTGAAACACATTTACAAGTATTTAACACAGCATCACCTCTGCTTTCACAGGGATGAGTTTTATTAAATGAAACCATAGAAATTTATAAAAGCAAATTACATTCCTGTTTTAACTAGTAATGAAAATTCTGTCTACTCTCAAAATAACTCATGTTACGAAACCAGTTTAAACCTTTGTTGAAAGGCCTTGTTAAGCTTTTAAAATTCGAATTGTTGTTTATATATGTTTTGCTGTGTGGGGTACAAAAGCTCTTGAGAAATTGATTCTGAGAACTCTCCCTTAAGAGAACTCTGAAACCAAAGCAGTTTAGACAAACTGCTGGTTGTTCGGGGTAACCTCAGCTTCTAGAATGAATAATTGTAAATGCAGGACAATCATTGGATAAGAGGATGCAAGAGGATGCAAGGATGCATCTTTCTTTCTTCTGAAAGAAAATAAGGAATCAGAGTTCTAATCTTTTGGTTGGGAAAAAATTATGCCTTTATGTTTTTAACACAAATAGATGAGTCAGAAGGAACTATAGATGTGCCCTAATAGATAAGGAAGTTAGAAAGCCAGAGCAAGACTTTCTCTATCAGGGGCCAAGTGGTATCTTTAAGACAACACAGGACTTGGGTTAATACTTCTAGGAATGACCTATTAGGATGAGTTCCAGAGAGAAAGACAAAGGCCTGTGGGCAATACTCAGGTTGCACTCTCAGCTGTGTCCCACAATTCTGCTTCTCAGTTCCCTGTTTGATCTTCAGCCCTAAAAGCAACATAGTTTTAGTACTACCTATTTTGACTTCTGGACACTGCTCTCAGAGTACAAAGTAAACTCACCATCCAGTATCTGCTTTCTAGCATTGATCTTGCTGGCAGCCCTGCTAGTTTGATTCTGCCCGTTCATTCCTCAAGCCATCATCGACAGACCATTCTTCAATGATTATGTATTATTCTAGCACAAGTACACAAAAACCACAGCAGCCAGAGTAGGGGGCAAACTTCCAGAAGGGCTACTGATTACCAAAAGACATGAGTTTCTTGGGGTCTCTGGGAAGAGCCTCTCTCCCAGACAATAATTCAGATTTAAAAAAAGAAACATTGCAGGCAAAGCTACAGATAAAACTAGGATGTGGTTAAACAGTGAATGACAATTGTTAAGGATTAGTGGAAAGTCGTCCAGATATATTAGAGTGTTCATTTCTTTAAAAGATGCTTCTATATGTGTACACTTTTAAAAAAAATGCCATTTAAAATATATTTTCAAATGTTATCACATTTAGTTATCTTAATAAAAGGTTCTGCTCGTGCTTTAGGAAATATTGAGGAAGTATGTTAACCCCTTCCCCCAATCAACTTACTATGCCTGTTGTGTGGCTCAATAGGCTAGAACTAAGGCTACAGACTGACCTGGTAATGGTGTGTTCTCCTGGCCAAATATCTAAGGGACAAAAACTGCAACCTCTTGACTGCTGAGCATACAAATAACAGTCATATTAAAATCTAAGTGTTAGCGGCTTCCCTGGTGGCGCAGTGGTTGAGAGTCTGCCTGCCGATGCAGGGGACACGGGTTTGTGCCCGGGTCCGGGAAGATCCCACATGCCGTGGAGCGGCTGGGCCTGTGAGCCACAACTACTGAGCCTGCGCGTCTGGAGCCTGTGCTCCGCAAGGGGAGAGGCTGCAACAGTAAGAGGCCCGCGTACCGCAAAAAAAAAAAAAAAAAATCTAAATGTTAGAGATAAGACACTTTAAATGTTAGAATACCATCATGTGCTACAAAGCTCTTCCACCAAAAGGTGTGATCATGAGATTGGAAAAGGCTTCAGAAGAAAGTTCTCTAAAAACTTCTTTCCAATAACAGGAATCATCATATTATGGCCAGCATGCCAATTCTGACCGCCTATCCCTTCTCCACCTCTTCCTCCTCGTCCCCTCTCCCCCCTTCTCCTTCTCTGCCTTCTTCTCCTCCTTATATTTTACTGGGAAACAGCTCTGCTCATTTATTTAGTATTGTCTATGACAACTTTGGCACTACAATGACAACTGAGTAGAGAGATCGTATGGCCTGAAAGCCTAAAATATTTACTACTTGGACCGTAAAGAAAGCTGGCCAACCCCTGCTTTTAGAAGACAAAGGGAAGATGACATTCCCAGGCAAATTAAAATAGTGCTGCTGGTTAGAAAGTGGTTTGCTGACTCTGTAATGTACTACGGCCCAAGTGCATGGGGATAAGACAACTTAGTCCCAAAGGCTCTTGTGATCCATAGGTCACTTGTGATCCTAAGCATGACACCTCAGTTCAGATTTGTGTATCTTGGTGTGCCAATCTGATTTCCTTAGGAAGTTCATGCACTAAATACGCTATGGGTCCTTCTGGGTCAGATCACGACCTGGTTAGCAATAGGGAGGCACTGAGGCAGAAACTGTTTGTGCCTAGTCGGCAACCTCTAGTGAGCTGGTAAAATGGGCTGGATACAAACTGAAGTCCTTCATGGTTTCACAACTGGAGAACAAATGAGATAAGATGCCAGCCACAAGAACTCACAGTAAACCTGAGTGTTTTGGCACAACGTTCTCAGAAGCAACTTTGAAATGCAGTTGGCTTATTTGGCTTAGTGACGGTAGCAGAGAAGTCAGGATATGGTTCTTTACATGTATGGGCTAAAACTAATACCCAAGCCAACTTCACTGTGACCTGAAACCATAAGGCCTTATATGACAAATATTGTCCCACAACTCTAGTAGGCAAGGTCAAAGATTCCATTCTTGTTGTCACAGCCAGTCTTCTTACTTTATGTCTTTTCTCTTATGTGGAAAAAAATAATAAAAGCTTAGCTAAGACGGATCCCTTCTAAAGAGATAAAGGAAAGAGGTGAGTGAAAGCCTACTCTTGTTCATTTGCAAGGTGGCATAATGTGATTGTCCTAATACCAAAGGGAATATTTTGACAACTCTTCCCAGGCTGACATAACATCTATATATAAATACCATACAGAATATTCTGGAGTCCCATAGTCATAATGGAATTCTCAGGAGAAAGCAAATACAAAAGACAGCCCTTTCCTTTTTTTAAAAAATGAAATCCACAGATTCTAATAAGACCCCAAAGGGCCCCCAGGTGTGCTATAGAAACTATGTGAATGTTGGAACTACATGGGGCTCCAGACCAAGAACACGCTGAGATAAATGAAATTTAAACCAATTTTGTGATATGCTTGACAGACTAATGCAAATACCTAGGCACTGAAAGAAAAACATGGGATGCATAAAAGCCCAGCAGTAATGATTAAAACAATAACCTCTGATTAGTACATCTATACTGCATGGAACATTAACAATATAAGCAAGGCCGTTCTGGAGACACAGTCCAGACACAATTAGGCTGAATGAGTATATCAGGTCTATTATTTTTATAACCAGAGCTGCAGATGAGTACAAAACTGTGCTCACTCTAGCACTGTCAATCTAGCTAAATTAACATTATATAGAGGCAGTAGGATTGGCAAAATAAAAATGTCAAAGTAAACCCATTTGCCCAGATGACATGAAGAATTCTCACAAGCATCTCTAAATATCCCTTTATTTTTGAGTGGAACATGAACGCAGTGTGGGCTGGGAAGTTGGCAAGAACTTTACTACTAAAAGAAGCTAGCATTTTTGTATATTTACTTAAGAGGAAGTTTTGTTCCTCAGCGTGGCAACATCAGAAGTTCTGACAAAATATTATATGTATTCATTTTAACTTTTTCTGTTTTACAGTCGGCTAGACTTAGGATAAAATAGTGTATTTAGAATGATCATACATCCCATCCCTCATTTAATAAAGCCTGTTTAAAATATTGCCTATATTAATGACTACCAGAACACGGCAGTGTTCATAATCCCAGTAATTCAATTGCCAGTAGTTTGTGCAATAAATCAGGAAAAGGTTAAAATATTTTTCATGCCAGAAGAGAACATATCAATCTATTTTATTTGATTACTTTGTGTAATGAGGCTTTCTCAAGGCCAGATTACCTTACTCATTCTAATTATGCCAGATCATATTTTTGCTTAAAATGGAAAAGATTAAAAAATGCCAGCAATCCAGTTGAAACTATTTTAGGGTGGTTTTCCTCCTTTGTACGTTTCAGGACATGAGAAATGACATCCTGCTCTCCTTCCAAGAGTAGAGAAGAAAGTAACATTGTTCCCATGAAAAGCAGATTAGGCAAATGGCATCTGGACAATACTCATTTTCCTCATTGACTTGAAAATTCAATAAAATCATCTGTAATATTTTTTAATTACAAAGTTAAATTCCACTCCTATAAGTAAACTCTTAAAAATCACTAGAGCACAATAATATCCTTCCATATGTGGTGACATTTCCTTCTCAGTGAATGCAAGCTGAATTCAACCAAAAAGGCAGTTCATATTTTTTAAAAAATAATAATTTTATCAATAAAGAATAACACAAAGCATTTTCTGACATCTTTTTTCCTGCCTTCTAGAATAACCTCTTTTCTGGGCATAAGGGAAATCTCCCTCCCCAAATGCTTTTGGGGCTCCTTCTTGCCTCAGGCTCCCTTTGGCTCCAGTTGAGTTCCAGCAGCCCCAGCTCCCATGCGAAGTCTGCCTCCAAGGAGTCAGCTGTTGCTTATGAGAGGATGGCATTTCTATGTCCTGCTCTTCCAAGCTGTTCCTCCAAATTGAAATAAGGTCACTCCAACCATTAACAGCTGGGTAAAAGGCCCTTGACCTCACTAAGTCATAAGGCAGCATACAGAATGAAGGTGGTAGTCTTAAGGCAAGGAAGCAGGAAAGGGTGAAAGAATGATGACTATCATAAGTGGAGTCAGAACTTTTCTTGGGACTTTTAGAGTGGTACCTTGTAAAATATAAAAATATTACTCCCGCAAGAATGGTCAGAAATAAAAAGTCTAACAAATACTACTAAGTATTGGGAAGGATGGGGAGTAATTAAGACTCTCATGTGTTGCTGGTGGAACGTTGAATGGTACAGCCTCCTACCACTTGGGCAGTTTCTAACAAAGTTAGACATTCATCTACCATATGACCCAGCAATTCTACTCCTAGAAAAGAAAAGAAATGTACATGTTCATCAAAAGATTTGTTTGAAAATGGTCATATCAGCCTTATTTATAATAGCTAAAACTAGAAGCAACACAAATGACCATCAATAGGAGAATGGATAAAGAAGTTGTGATATATACTATTCACACAATGAAAAACTACTCTTCAGCTTTTTCTTCTGGCAGCGGCGGGGGAAGCCGGATTCCACGAGAGCAGCAGCAGGGTTCCTGGCAAGAATGATTGCTTGCAGGCCGCCTAGGGTGGTCTCGTCTTTCTGCAGCTTGTAGACCCTCAGGCTTAGGGCTGTTTCAAGCACACAGCCTTGAGAGAGTAAGGTGTTCTTGAGACAATCTGTACCGAATCTGTGACTGAACCCAGTGAAGAACTCTATATAAACGTTTAAGATTCTGGCAGCACATGCGGAGACCTACTCTTTTAGCCACCAGCTGCGGGAGACAGCCTCGTAGACAAAGTGCTCCCAAGTCTGTTCTAGCTGAACAGCTATTGTAGACCCTCATAAGCTGATTTCAGAATGGAGACCGCCACACTCACTGCTGTGCGGCTAACAGGGTCTTGGTGCTCTGGCGGGGTGTCAGGCCTGAGCCTCTGAGGTGGGTCAGCAGAGTTCAGGACACTGGACCACCAGAGACCTCCTGGCCCCGTGTAATATCAATCGGCAAGAGCTCTCCCAGAGACTACCGTCTCAACACGAAGACCCAGCTCCACCCAATGGCCAGCAAGCTCCAGTGCTGGACACCCCATGCCAAACAATTAGCAAAACAGGAACACAACCCCACCCATTAGCAGAGAGCCTGCCTAAAAACATACTAAGTTCACAGACACCTCAAAACACACCACCAGACACAGCCCTGCCCACCGGAAAAACAAGATCCAGTCCCACCCACCAGAACACAGGCACCAGTCCCCTACACAAGGAAACCTACAAAGTCACTGAACCAATCTCAACCACTGGGAGCAGACACCAAAAACAATGGGAACTACGAACCTACAGCCTGTGAAAAGGAGACACCAAACACAGTAGATTAAACAAAATGAGAAGACAGAGAAATATGCAGCAGATGAAAAAGCAAGGTAAAAACTTACGAGACCAAACAAATGAAGAGGAAAGGCAGTCTACCTGAAAAAGAATTCAGAGTAACAATAGTAAAGATGATCCAAAATCTTGGAAATAGAATGGAGAAAATATCAGAAACGTTTAACAAGGACCTAGAAGAATTAAAGAGCAAACAAACAATGATGAACAACAAAATAAATGAAATTAAAAATACTCTAGAAGGAATCAGTAGCAGAATAACTGAGGCAGAAGAATGGATACGTGACCTGGAAGATACAATAGTGGAAATAACTACTGCAGAGCAGAATAATGAAAAAAGAATGAAAAGAATTGAGTACAGTCTCAGAGACGCCTGGGACAACATTAAACGCATCAATGTTCGAATTATAGGGGTCCCAGAAGAAGAAGAGAAAAAGAAAGGGGCTGAGAAAATACTGAAGAGATTATAACCAAAAACTTCCCTAACACGGGAAAGGAAATAGTCAATCAAGTCCAGGAAGCCCAGAGAGTCCAATACAGGAAAAATCCAAGGAGAAACATGCCAAGACACATATTAATCAAACTATCAAAAATTAAATACAAAGAAAAAATATTAAAAACAGCAATAGAAAACCAACAAATAACATAGAAGGGAATCCCCATAAGGTTAACAGCTGATCTTTTAGCAGAAACTCTGTAAGCCAAAAGGGAGTGGCAAGACATATCTAAAGTGATGAAAGGGAAAAACCTAGAACCAAAATTACCCTAGCCAGCAAGGACCTCATTCAGATTCAACAGAGAAATTAAAACCTTTACAGATAAGTAAAAGTTAAGAGAATTCAGCACCACCAAACCAGCTCTACAACAAATGCTAAAGGAACTTCTCTAGGCAGGAAACACAAGAGCAGGAAAAGACCCACAAAAACAAACCCAAAATAATTAAGATAATGGTAATAGGAACATATGTATTGATAATTACTCGAAATGTAAATGGATTAAATACACCAATCAAAAGACACAGACTGGCTGAATGGATACAAAAATAAGACCCATATATATGCTGTCTACAAGAGACCCACTTCAGACCTAGGGACACATACAAATTGAAAGTGAGGGGATGGAAAAAGATGTTCCATGCAAATGGAAATCAAAAGAAAGCTGGAGTAGCAATTTTTTGTATCAGACAAAATAGACTTTAAAATAAAGACTATTACAAGAGACAAAGAGGGACATTACATAATGATCAAGGGATCAATCGAAGAAGAAGATATAAAAATTGTAAATATTTATGCACCCAATATAGGAGCACCTCAGTAGATAAGGCAAAAGCTAACAGCCATAAACGGGGAAATCAACAGTAACACAATAATAGTAGGGGACTTTAACACCCCATTTTCATCAATGGACAGATCATCCAAAATGAAAATAAATAAGGAAACACAAGCTTTAAATGATACATTAAACAAGACGGACTTCATTGATATTTATAGGACATTCCATCCAAAACCAACAGAATACACTTTTCTCAAGTGCTCATGGAAGATTCTGCAAATAGATCATATATTGGGTCACAAATCAAGACTTGGTAAATTTAAGAGAATTGAAATCATATCAAGCATCTTTTCTGACCACAACATTATGAGACTAGATATCGATTACAGGAAAAAACTTAAAATATATGAACACATGGAGGCTAAACAATATGCTACTAAATAACCAAGAGATTACTGGAGAAATCAAAAGGGAAATAAAAAATATCTAGAAACAAATGACAATGAAAACGCAATGTTGCAAAAGCTATGGGATGCAGCAAAAGCAGTTCTCAGAGGGAAGTTTATAGCAATACAATCCTACCTTAAGAAACAAGAAACAACTCAAATAAACAACCTAACTGTACATCTAAAGTAATTAGAGAAAGATAAAAAAAACCCAAAGTTAGCAGAAGGAATAAAATCATAAAGATCAGATCAGAAATAAATGAAAAAGAAATGAAGGAAACAACAGCAAAGATCAATAAAACTAAAAGCTGGTTCTTTGAGAAGATAAAAAAAATTGATAAATCATTAGCCAGACTCATCAAGAAAAAAAGAGAGAAGATTCAAATCAACAGAATTAGAAATGGAAAAGGAGAAGTAACAACTGACACTGCAGAAATACAAAGGATCATGAGAGATTACTACAAGCAACTATATGCCAATAAAAGGGACAACCTGGAAAACATGGACACATTTTTAGAAAAGCACAACCTTCTGATACTGAAACAGGAAGAAATAAAACATATAAACAGACCAATCACAAGAACTGATATTGAGACTGTGATTAAAAATCTTCCAAAAAACAAAGCCCAGGACCAGATGGCTTCACAGGAGAATTCTATCAAACATTTAGAGAAGAGCTAACACCCATCCTTCTCAAACTCTTCCAAAATATAGCAGAGGGAGTAACACTCCCAAACTCATTCTACGAGGCCACCATCATCAAGATACCAAAACCAGACAAAGACATCAGAAGCAAAGAAAATTACAGGGCAATAACACTGATGAACATAGATGCAAAAATCCTCAACAAAATACTAGCAAACAGAATCCA
The DNA here is from genome assembly GCF_964165515.1 of Mesoplodon bidens. Taxonomy (NCBI): domain Eukaryota; kingdom Metazoa; phylum Chordata; class Mammalia; order Artiodactyla; family Ziphiidae; genus Mesoplodon; species Mesoplodon bidens. The sequence goes on along the minus strand of NC_138173.1, from coordinate 40,563,091 downwards.
ACAGCACATTAAAAGGATTAGGCACCAAGATAAAGTGGGGTTTATCCCAGGAATGCAAGGATACTTCAATATACACAAATCAATCAATGTGATATACCATATTAACAAATTGAAGGAAAAAAACCATATGATAATCTCAAAAGATGCAGAAAAAGCTTTCAACAAAATTCAACAGCCATTTATGATTAAAACCCTCCAGAAAGTAGGCCTAGAGGGAACTTACCTCAACATAATAAAGGCCATATATGACAAACCCACAGCCAACATCATTCTCAATGGTGAAAAACTGAAATAATTTCCACTAAGATCAGGAACAAGACAAGGTTGCCCACTCTCACCAGTATTATTCAACATAGTTTTGGAAGTTTCAGCCACAGCAATCAGAGAAGCAAAAGAAATAAAAGGAATCCAGATCAGAAAAGAAGTAAAGCTGTCAGTGTTTGCAGATGACATGATACTATACATTGAGAATCCTAAAGACTCTACCAGAAAACTACTAGAGCTAATCAATGAATCTGGTAAAGTAGCAGGATACAAAATTAACACACAGAAATCTCTTGCATTCCTGTCCACTAATGATGAAAAATCTGGAAGAGAAATTAAGGAAATACTCCCATTTACCATTGCAACAAGAAGAATAAAATACCTAGGAATAAACCTACCGAAGGAGAAAAAAGACCTATATGCAGAAAACTATAAGACACTGATGAAAGAAATTAGAGATGATACAAACAGAGGGAGGGATACACCACGTTCTTGGATTGGAAGAATCAACATTGTGAAAATGACTATACTACCCAAAGCAATCTACAGGTTCAATGCAATCCGTATCAAACTACCACTGGCATTTTTCACAGAACTAGAACAAAAAATTTTACAATTTGTATGGAAACACAAAAGACCCTGAATGGCCAGAGCAATCTTTTTAATTAATTAATTAATTAATTAATTAATTAATTAATTATTCTTTGGCTATATTGGTTCTTTGTTGCTGCGCATGGGACTTCTCTAATTGCAGTGAGCGGGGCTACTCTTTGTTGCAGTGTGCGGGCTCCTCATTGTGGTGGCTTCTCTTGTTGTGGAGCACAGGCTCTAGGCGGGTGGCCTATAGTAATTGTGGCACTCAGGCTCAGTGGTTGTGGCTGGCGGGCTCTAGAGCACAGGCTCAGTAGTTGTGGCACCTGGGTTTAGCTGTTCTATGGCATGTGGGATCTTCCTGCACTAGGGCTCAAACACGTGCCCCCTGTATTGGCAGGTGGATTCTTAACCACTGCACCACCAGGGCAGCCCCAGCCAAAGCAACATTGAGGAAGAAAAACGGAGCTGGAGGAATCAGGGTCCTGGACTTCAGACTATACTACAAAGCTACAGTAATGAAGACAGTATGATACTGGCACAAAAACAGAAATATAGATCAATGGAACAGGATAGAAAGCCCAGAAGTAAACCCACGCACATATGGTCACCTTATTTTTGATAAAGGAGGCAAGAATATACAATGGAAAAAAGACAGCCTTTTCAATAAGTGGTGCTGGGATAACTGGACTGCTACATGTAAAAGAATGAAATCAGAACACTCCCTAACACTGTATACAACAGTATAGGGTGGACTAAAGACCTAAGTGTAAGGCCAGACACTATAAAACTCCTAGAGGAAAACACAGGCAGAACACTCTATGACATAAATCACAGCAAGATCCTTTTTGACCCAGCTCCTAGAGAAACGGAAATGAAAACAAAAATAAACACATGGGACCTATTGAAACTTAAAAGCTTTTGCACAGCAAAAGAAACCATAAACAAGACGAGAAGACAACCATCAGAATGGGAGAAATATTTGCAAATGAAGCAACTGACAAAGGATTAATCTCCAAAATATACAATCAGCTCATGCAGCTCAATATCAAAAAAAAAAAAAAAACCCCAATCCAATAATGGGCAGAAAAGCTAAATAGACATTTCTCCAAAGAAGATATACAGATTGCCAACAAACACATGAAAGGATTCTCAACATCCTTGATCATTAGAGAAATGCAAATCAAAACTACAATGAGGTATCACCTCACACCCGTCAGAATGGCTATCCTCAGAAAATCTACAAACAATAAATGCTGGAGAGGGTGCTAAGAAAAGGGAACTCTCTTGCCCTGTTGGTGGCAATGTAAATTGATACAGCTACTATGGAGAACAGTATGGAGGTTCCTTAAAAACTAAAAATAGAACTACCCTATGACCCAGCAATCCCACTACTGGGCATATATTCTGAGAAAACCATAATTCAAAGAAACATGTACCACGCTGTTCATTGCAGTTCTATTTACAATAGTCAGGACATGGAAGCAACCTAAGTGTCCATCGACAGATGAATGGATAAAGAAGATGTGGAACATATTTACAATGGAATATTACTCAGCCATAAAAAGAAATGAAACCAAACTATTTGTAGTGAGTTCGCTGGACCTAGAGTCTGTCATACAGAGTGAAGTAAGTCCAAAAGAGAAAAACAAATATCGTATGCTAACACATATATAGGGAATCTTAAAAAAAAAAGTTTCTCATGAACCTAGGGGCAGGACAGGAATAAAGACGCAGATGTAGGGAATAGAATTGAGGACACAGGGAGGAGGAAGGGTAAGCTGGAACGAAGTGAGAGAGCGGCATGGACACATATACACTACCAAATGTAAAATAGATAGCTAGTGGGAAGCAGTCGCATAGCACAGGGAGATGAGCTGGATGCTTTGTGACCACCTAGAGGGGTGGATAGGGAGGGTGGCAGGGAGACACAAGAGGGAGGGGATATGGGGATATATGTATACATATAGCTCATTCACTTTGTTATACAGCAGAAACTAACACAACATTGTAAAGCAATTATACTCCAATAAAGATGTTTAAAAAATTTTTTTAAAACTCCTCTGCAACAGAAAGAGACAAACTGCTATTACCGCAACAGCATGGAAGAATCACAAAACCATACTTGTTTACGTATTGCAGGAAGCCTAGGAGTATATACTGTATCATTGAAATTCAAGAACAGGCATAACCAATCTGTGGTTATAAAAAGCAGTATAATAGTTAGCTTTAGTTATCTTTGGTGGAGTCAGAGGTTGATCTGAAAGGGAAATTTCCTAGGATAACAGGAACACTCTGTATCTTGATCTGGGCGATGGTTACACAGGGGTATACATTTGCCAAATATATTGCACTGTATACTTAAGATCTGTGCATCTTATCACTCTATGCTACTTATACCTCAATAAAACACTGTTAGCATGAAAAGTGTGTTACTTATAAACAAATCAGTAAACATAAAGCACAAACAATATGCATATAAATAATTCTCAACTTCATGTGCTAATGTGAAGATACAGTGGAAAGAACTTGAACACTAGGAGAAAAGTTTACAGTTTATCAAAATATGCAAAGTAGCATTTTTTTAAAAATAAGAGAATAATATGTACACATCCTTTATAGGACTTTATGCTATGAATTGTTACGGGCACGCTGTAATGGACACCAGGAATGATTGCTATTCTAGTTGAGTCCAAAATATATTTCCATACAATAAGTTATTTATAACTTTGTATGACCTAAATGATAAGTTTATAAATTTTGTTTGGAGCCAATTATATAAGTATTTTGCAGGAAAATTCTATTGTTATCAATAATATAAATGTACATGTATATTACACATGTAAAGTGAAAAACTCAGTACTTCCTGTTAGAATTATTTTACTTAGTAATGCCTGCCAAAATGCACATAGACCTTTCTGAGCCGAAGTTTGTTTCCTTGGAAAGTGTGTTTTAGATATCACAATAAAGTTCTACTTTAGTTTCAAAATTTATACACAAACCGCAAATAGTCTCACATATTTCAGAACAATTTAGTAAGGCTAGCAATTATTATAATAATTCAAGTAATACTTCATAAGCATAACTATGACATAAAGGCAGCTATTAATCTGATTACAATTTTGAAAACTAGCTAGGCAATACGTTTTAGCATATGATTTTTTTATGTTTTATTTATTTACTTTTTCTTATTAGTCAAGCATTTTATACACATCAGTGTATATATGTCAATCCCAATTTCCCAATTCATCACACCCCCACCCCCACCCCCCCTCCGCTTTCCCCCCTTGGTGTCCATACGTTTGTTCTCTACATCTGTGTCTCAATTTCTGCTCTGCAAACTGGATCATCTGTGCCATTTTCTAGATTCCACATATATGCATTAATATACGATATTTGTTTTTCTCTTTCTGACTTACTTCACTCTGTATGGCAGTCTCTAGATGCATCCACAGCTCTACAAATGACCCAATTTCGTTCCTTTTTATGGCTGAGTAATATTCCATTGTATATATGTACCACATCTTCTTTATCCATTCGTCTGTTGAGGGGCATTTAGGTTGCTTCCATGACCTGGCTATTGTAAATAGTGCTGCAATGAACATTGGGGTGCATGTGTCTTTTTGAATTATGGTTTTCTCTGGGTATATGCCTAGTAGTGGGACTGTTGGGTCATATGGTAATTCTAGTTTTAGTTATTTAAGGAACCTCCATAGTGTTCTCCATAGTAGCTGTATCAATTTACATTGCCACCAACAGTGCAAGAGGGTTCCCTTTTCTCCACATCCTCTCCAGCATTTGTTGTTTGTAGATTTTCTGATGATGCCCATTCTAACTGGTGTGAGGTGATACCTCATTGTAGTTTTGATTTGCATTTCTCTGATAATTAGTGGTGTAGAGTGGCTTTTCATGTGCTTGTTGGCCATCTGTATGTCTTCTTTGGAGAAATGTCTATTTAGGTCTTCTGCCCATTTTTGGATTGGGTTGTTTGTTTCTTTAATATTGAGCTGCATGAGCTGTTTATATATTTTGGAGATTAATCCTTTGTCCGTTGATTCATTTGCAAATATTTTCTCCCATTCTGAGGGTTGTCTTTTCATCGTGTTTATTGTTTCCTTTGCTATGCAAAAGTTTTTAAGTTTCAATAGGTCCCATGTGTTTATTTTTGTTTTCATTTCCATTACTCTAGGAGGTGGATAAAAAAATAACTTGCTGTGATTTATGTCAAAGAGTGTTGTGTTTTCCTCTAAGAGTTTTATAGTGCCTGGTCTTACATTTAGGTGTCTAATCCATTTTGAGTTTAACTTTGTGTATGGTGTTAGGGAGTGTTCTAATGTCATTCTTTTACATGTAGCTGTCCAGTTTTCCCAGCACCACTTATTGAAGAGACTGTCTTTTCTCCATTGTATATCCTTGCCTCCTTTGTCATAGATTAGTTGACCATAGGTGCGTGGGTTTATCTCTGGGCTTTCTATCTTGTTCCATTGATCCATGTTTCTGTTTTTGTGCCAGTACCATACTGTCTTGATTACTGTAGCTTTGCAGTATAGTCTGAAGTCAGGGAGTCTGATTCTTCCAGCTTTTTTTTCCCTCAAGACTGCTTTGGCTATTTGGGGTCTTTTGTGTCTCCATACGAATTTTAAGATTTTTTGTTCTAGTTCTGTAAAGAAATGCCATTGGTAATTTGATAGGGATTGCATTGAATCTGCAGATTGCTTTTGGTAGTAGAGTCATTTTCACAATATTGATTCTTCCAATCCAAGTACATTGTATATTCTCCATCTGTTGGTATCATCTTTAATTTCTTTCATCAGTGTCTTATAGTTTTCTGCATACAGGTCTTTTGTCTCCCTAGGTAGGTTTATTCCTAGGTATTTTATTCTTTTTGTTGCAATGGTAAATGGGAGTGTTTCTTTAATTTCTCTTTCAGATTATTCTTCATTAGTGTATAGGAATGCAAGAGATTTCTGTGCATTAATTTTGTATCCTGCAACTTCACCAAATTCATTGATTAGCTCTAGTAGTTTTCTGGTGGCATCTTTAGGATTCTCTATGTAGAGTATCATATCATCTGCAAACATTGACAGTTTTACTTCTTCTTTTGCAATTTATATTCTTTTATTTCTTTTTCTTCTCTGATTGCTGTGGCTAGGACTTCCAAGACTATGTTGAATAATAGTAGTGAGAGTGCATATCCTTGTCTTGTTCCTGATCTTAGAGGAAATGCTTTCAGTTTTTCACCATTGAGAATGATGTTTGCTGTGGGTTTGTTGTATATGGCCTTTATTATGTTGAAGTAGGTTCCTCTGTGTCCACTTTCTGGAGAGTTTTTATCATAAATGGCTGTTGAATTTTGTCAAAAGCTTTTTCTGCATCTACTGAGATGATCATATGGTTTTTATTCTTCAGTTTGTTAATATGGTGTATCACACTAATTGATTTGCATATATTGAACAATCCTTGCATCTCTGGGATAAATCCCAGTTGATCATGGGATTATATACATAACTTGCCTACTGTAAATACTGTTGCTGTGAACATTGGGGTTCATGTATCTTTTTGAATTAGAGTTTTCATCTTTTCCAGATATATGCCTAGAAGTAGGATTGCTGAATCATATGGTAGCTCTATTTTTAGTTTTTTAAGGAACCTCCATACTGTTTTCCATAGTGGCTGCACCAATTTACATTCCCACCAACAGTGCACAAGGGTTCCCTTTTCTCCACACCGTCTCCAGCATTTATTATCTGTAGACATTTTGATGATGGTCATTCTGACTAGTGTGAGGTGATACCTCATTGTGGTTTAGATTTGAATTTCTCTAATAATCAGAGATGTTGAGCATCTTTTCATGTGCCTGTTGGCCATCTGCATGTCTTCTTTGGAGAAATGTATTATTAGGTCTTCTGCCCATTTTTTGACATTGAGTTGTATGAGTTGTTTGTGTATTTTGGCTATTAATCCTTTGTCGATTGTGTCATTTGCAAATATTTTCTGCCATTCCATAGATTTCATTTTGTTTTGTTGGTGGTTTCCTTTGCTGTGCAAAAGCTTTCAAGTTTGATTGGATCTCACTTATTTATTTTTGCTTTTATTTCTTTTGCCTTGGGACTCCCTGTCCCTGTCTTAAACGTGGTCTTTTATTTCTATTTATGATCTTCCACTATCACCTTCTTGCTTCAAGCTTCACTTTTGCCTTATATTGGTCACTGTCAAACCACACTGTCCTCCACATTCCCAGGTCTGAGACTGCTCTTTGCTGCTTTTCCATGGTCATTATCAATGCTCCTGGCTGACTTAAGATCTCAGGATGTGGCTCTCAAATACCAGCGCTCCCAGGAGGATTTGGGACATTGGGGTATGGGGGTGGACTCAGTAGCAACAGGGAATGTTAACCTATTACTATTTCTCTGGCATACATGAATATAGCAGAACCAGAGAGTTTAGGAAAATGGCCACATAGCAGGTGTAATTTTCCTAAGGCTACAGACTAATGTAGAAATAGAAAATCATTCAGCTCCATCCCAGCACCCTCAGCTCACCAGTGCATTCTCCTTTATGGAGCTGGATGAAGACTTCTGTAAAGGGTGTTTGCCAGGGCCAGCCTAGCACAAAGTATTGCTGAGTCTTCAGGACAATAGAGGAAATTCTTAAACTAAAAGCATCAGTGCTTTTGCTGTATTTACACTGATATTACATGTGCAAATGCCCAGCAGTCCATGGCTGCTCTCTTACCTTGTGTAATTGGTAATACTGCAAGGCACCAATTCCACCTTGCTCCTCTGCAGTCCAGAGCACCAAACGCAGAGTCCTCTTTGGACGCAGCCCTGGGAAAAATAAGAAAATAAAACAAGTGATTCTTCAGTTGCCTTTGAATTTTTGAAAAATGGCAGGGCCTCTTATCTGCATTCTGGAGGCAGGAGGGAATCAGACGTGTGCACATTCATCTCTTGCTGGTGTGGCTGCCTGATTTAGGGTGTGGCTGACAAAACAAAGGAGTACCCTCAGGGCTGATCTCTAGGGCAGGTTAATGAAGAAAGGGGTTGTGATAAATGTGGTCTGCCAGCCAGGAATTGAGAGCCTCTATTCATATCCTTAACTGGACAGCCTGCCCAGTAGTACCCCATGGATGGCCAAGTTCATTGGGATATTAGATTGCATCCAGAAGATGCAGTTAGGCTCTAGACAGATCATGAGACCTTCCAGTGATTAACTGAAACCCAATCATGTGCCTCTACTTTAAGACAAGGTGTGTCGGGGGTTGCTTCTTAGTCTAAATCCACAAGTATAGCTAGCTGCCCATTCTGTCCTTCGTAATGTGATGATTGTGAAGCAGATGCAATGTTTATGTTTACCCAGGGTCACGTTCCCCTCCGTCTTGGAAATATAAGGTCATTCACTTAAGGTCAATGAAAATGAATTGAATGAGAATGGTATTTTATTCATCTCATTACCACACAAACAGCTTGGTGGCCATTTCATTGACTTGGGAAATACAAACTTGTGTCCTGCAGCTATTACAGCTACTAGCAGATCTGGCGCATCTAGAGGCATTTTTGAGTGACTGTATCCACTTCGAAAAGCTAACTACGGTGGTCAAACAGTATGCTAAAAGTTCCACTTTTTGACCAAGAATTAAAACTCATTTCTGATTTGGACCTGATGATGTGGTTTCTGAGAAATAACAAAGGCAGAAACATGAGAAGCTGGGCTTAAATCTTATTGATAAGATCTGTCCTCTTGCCTCACTGCAGGGAAACCATAGGGAAGGACTTTGAATGGCTCCGAGATGGACACACCACAGACGTCGAGTATAACCAACTGCTGCCACCCAGGCACGTGGCCTTCTTCAAGGGAGGGGGCTGGTCGACTTCAGCCTGGATGATAAATGCTCCTGGGAAATGGAGCTCTGTCTTGCCTCCTCTGGACACCAACCAGTATTCTGCTTTCAGAAGCCTAGTGCCAAGGCATTGAAAAGGAACTACGTTTCTCACTAAATTGAATATTGTGAAGCTACTTTACACTTGAGCATTTTAACATAATTACAAGAGCGCAGGTTTAGGAGGCAGGCTGACCTGAGTTCCAGTTAAAGCCTAGACAAGCAATGTCCACATCCAATTGTTCAGCAAATCCCCTTGGTGTTTTCTTCTAAGTCCATCTAGAATCCAACTCTTCACCTCTGCTACCACGCTGGTCCAAGTCCCACCTTCTTTTGCCTGGACTGGTGCAAAACAGTCCTCCTAACTGGTCTCCCTGCCTCAGCCTGTGCCCCTCTGAAGCTGATGGTGTGCACTGCAGTCAGCAAGACTCTTGTAAAACTTATACCAGAGCATGTCATTTCTCTGTTCAAAACCTCCAAGAGACGTACTGTAAGCTTCTCAAAGACAGGTATTTAAGTTTTGTGATTCAATGTGATGCCCCCAGTGCCCAGACAGTTTGGCACATATTAGGTGCCCAATAAATACGTCTTGAATGAATACATTAATCCAAAGTGTGGTGCCTCACTAGTAAAATTCAAAGCCCTCTACCACTGTCCCAACCTCATTTCCTAAAACTTTCCTGCTAGCTCATTTCCAGGCAAAATGTTGTAGTTGAAAAAGGCAGACAGATCTGGTGAGCCCTGCTATTAATAGGCACTAGCTGTGTAACCACTGGGAAATAGATCTACCTGCACTTCAGCTTCCTTATCTAAAGAGTGGAGGGAATATTACATGCTCATAACGTAACGTCTTCCCTGGGTGGTTGTGAGGATGAAATGAGGTGTGATGAAGACAATCTGTGTCTGCCATGCAACAGACATTCAATGAATGAATGATAAAACTACACAATGGAGAGCCAGGCACAGAGCACACACTTCTACCCATAGAGAGAAGGGGCATCTAAATACTCAGGACAATCCTCCAAAGTCATTTGAGCCCCTGCTAAAGAAGAATCGTGAAGTACCCACTGCCAGCTGCACAGAGTCAAACCACCAACTCACATTCATAGCACAAACTTAAACTGCTGTTGGATTAAGAAATATGATCAGTCTATGTCTAAAGACCATAGTCACTGGCTCCTCTAACAGAAATGTGCTTAGTGTCAATTTAAATCAAATGACATTTTGCTTGCAACATAGAAAAAAAAATAAAAAGAGATAAAGTTCTGAAAATGAAAATTCTAAACATGTTTTTAGATCCATAAAGAAGGGGGAAAAGCTTTCTGTTTACATATCTCCTCATTTACCAGCAAAACAGTACCAAGTTATTAAAATGATGGAATTCTCTAAATAAGGATCAAGGGACAGTTAGCACAAGTTAGAGAAAAATCCATTTTTAAAAGCAAATGCCCTGAATATCCTCATAGATTTGGTGTTCTACTTGCAAATCATTACCGTACAGGATTAGTCTCCTTCACATTTCAATCAGCCAGATAACCAATGATGTTATATTAAGATAACAAAAAAGTAATCGGTTTGAAGTGAAGAATGCTAAGTCCTCCAAACAACAACAGCATAGCTGGTGCATGGCTGGCCCTCAGGAGACAGAGCCACCTCCCAGCCCTGGAGAAGTTCAGTCCCCATCCTACTCCACATTCAAGGTTAAGGCCCAAAAAAAGAGGTTAGGAAACCAGTGGTTAAGCAAATACCTGACTGAGCTGCGAAGTCTCTTTTCCACTCTGACATTCTGATTGTCCCTAGAACCTAAGAGAAATGCATGGGACTTCATTCAGTACTAGACCCTGACTTTAGTGTGGAGTTGGAGCTCCCAGGCCACCTGAGTCCACAGACAGGGAGCATGGGGCACAGAAAGGTGTTGGCTGTGGAATCTCGATAAACATTGTTTGATTTCCTGCTCTGCTACCTCTGGCTCTTTGACTTTAGATTAGTTTCCCAATCTCTCTGAGCCTCAGTTTCCACATCTACACAATAAGGAAAAGGGGAATGACCTCATGATTTTGTTAAGAAAATTAAATGAGACCAGGCAAATATATAGGAAGCACAGTTCCTGGCGCATAGTAGGCTTTCAAGAATTGTCTGTTAGCTTCACTCTACATCATTCCACGGACTTCAGTCTGTGCCAATGATTTCCCAGGAAATCCTGTGAGAGAACTTCCAGGAAGGAGGCATCTTCCTCATTCTTCTTCCCTAGGAACCGTAGAACATCTTTGTTTATACGTAATGCATACCCAGCCAAGGGAGAAACACAAATTTCATCTAGCTCATAGAAAAACACATAACCTCTTTCAGCACAGAATAGGCCCTCATTCCAACATAGAGCATATTCAAATCCAAATAAATAGAAATTGTTTCCTCACTTTAAAAATCAAAGGTCAATCAGAATTTTTAGTTTCTGGATAAAGTAAAAAAGCTTAATAAATCTGAAAACTGAATAAAGTTGATACAAAGATGTCTGCATTTATCATTTTAAAATAATAGAATTTATTGTGTATCTCAAATCCAAACTGGTCTCAAAGCTAGGCATTTTAAGTATATAAAGTAACAAAAATAACAACAACAACAATAATAAAACAATAATAATGACAGCAACACAACAAAGTGATACAAGGTCAAATGCAGGGATCTCATCTTGTAGTGAAACTAGGGCAAATGAATAGCTCCACAGTAATCCTAGCTCACAGCTGTGGCCCTGGCTCAGTGGTTTACAGCACCAGCCTAAGGCAAGCACATGAAATAAACCTTAGAATTGGAGGTGAGAGGGAGGACTCCAGGCTGAGCTGGCTAGGAGTCAGGTCTCATTGAGGTTTTGTCAGAAGATAGGCAATTAGTTACCCCATAAATGTAATGCAACTGCCCAGAAATCTCTTGACCTCCTGGAATTTTTATTAAGAGCTTCAGATAGCACAGCAAACTTTTATGGCATTACAGTTTTTCTCTAAAAGAACATAAACTACAGATAATATGTCAGAGTTTTGTCTTTGTTTATGAAATAAGACACATGCATTTCACTTTCATTTTACTGAGGAGAGTAATAATGCTATTGGGAAAATAGTGCCTATGAGAAAAGGTGAAAACAATCTGGCTGGAGTTTATTTTTTGTTATTATCAAATTTAAAGATAAGTAGTCTGAGAGTTAAAGCAATAAATTGAAAAGGTCAACTGACTGTCCTGCACTTGCACTAAGAGTGGGCCAAAATAAAATAAACTTAGATTAATCCAGCCTTGTAGATAGATTTCCCAAATCATGAATTCTAAAGAACACTATTTGTTAACAAAGTGTATTAACCCAAATGCCTGTTTACTACTCCATTTCAGTACTGTCAGAACTATGTATAAGTACTCTTCTCCGTTCTGACACCAATTTTGTAGAGAAAACACAATTTTCTCTTACAGTAAATATACTCAGTTTCCACATATATGCTCTAGCTCATAAATACACTTGCTGTCCAGCTCTCCTTTATCAACAATTCAAAAGAGTGCTGCATTTAGAGATGTCTAATACTGCAATAAACTTGACTAGTATAAGTGCGGTACCTGAATTAAAGAATAAATCATGACATATTAGTATATAAACTGAATGAGATGAGGCAGTAAGCATAGTGGTTAAGCATACGGGTTTTGGGGTTGAGACCTATTTCCACCTTGGACGAGTTACATAATTCATTATATAATATATAAACACATTATCACTGATTTTTTTAAAACAGGGGGCATGGTTACACAAAGATTCATTATTTTAGTGAAGTAAATTACAACTACTACTCTTTATAGGCAGGAACAGAAAATCACTTGGAGGAAGATCTTTTGTTCTTGGAAGAATCACTTGTATCCTTCTTAGCCATGTAAATATAAAGCAATTAGACAGTTTTGGGGGGCTTTGGGGCAGGGCAACGAGCTTTTTAAAACTCCACCTTGCTAGCCGCTTCCCCTTGAGCTATCTGGAGGAACAACCTGGACACTGGGCAGGAGATAAATCAGAGTGTAAGAGGAGCCCAGGGTCTTCTGGGAGGAAAGCCCAGTGTCCTCACCCCTGCTTCCTTGGACAGAGGACTGGGGATGAGAGAACTGTTGGGTCAGGGTGACAATGGCTAAAGTCCCGGGGCAGGGAAGGTCCTGGAAACCACTAAAATAAAGTGATCTTGAAGAAAGGGGTCTGGGTTATTGACCTGGGCTCAACACAGTGGCGTTGAATCTTAATTCAGGGGAAGGGCTTATTGTAGTCTAGCATGTGGCCAAGTCCAGAAGCTCCTTCAGATCCAGCAACCCTAACAGAGGTTATGATTTAGAGAACTGAGGATGGGAATATTAACAAAGAGAGTTGTAACCTTGCTCCCAAAATGGGCACCACTGTAACTTAGGGCTGCAAACAATGCCGTGCGCCAGCCAGAAGGAGGAGTAGTCACAGGTGGATCCAACCACAGGTTTCTGGAGGAGGACTGACCCATTTGCCCTGAGTCAAGTCCCAGGGACCTCAGGAGGAGATAACAGACTTCCTGCTAATAAGGCCTGTAGAGGCTTGGATGATTCACTCTAAAGGAGATTGAAGGATGTGATCATATTTATAACCTGTGTTTGTGGAGCAGGTCATAACAGTTATAATTTCCATAATTCAAAGTGAACAGTCCTACCTCATTACAATGATTAGGATTCTGTTAGCCAGGAAAATCACTATTAATCATTGCTGAAGTAGAAACGCTGTGACTACTATGGTGTGAAGGCCATTTCTGGCCCTAATCCAGTTTTCCACCCTTATCATCCTGCTTCTACCTCTCATCCTAAGCTCCAGCCACATCACATTTCCTACCAGTCCCTGACCTGAGATGCCATGATATCTCAGATTTCTGGTCCTTTGTAGATGCTCTTCTTCCTATCTAGAATGCCCCTTCAACTTTTCCATCTGGCAAACTCCTATTCATTCGACAAAGCCCATCACTAACATTACTTTATCTGGGAAGGCTCCCCTAACTCTAGGGAAAAGTTGGTTGTTCCTTTCTCAGTGTTCTTCTAGAACTACACACGGATCTCTCTGTTCATTTTCAACCACACTTACACGTTGATCTCCCCACTAGACCACTAATTTTCTGAGACACTCGTTTCTCTTTTTCATAACCCTGGTCCAGTACCTGATGTGTAACAAGTGCTGAAAAACTGTTTATTGACTGACTGGATGAATGAATGAGTGAATAAATATATTTATATAAGTATAAATACAGCTACTACGTTTTTGGAAAGTGGCATTGACATATATACACTACCAAATGTAAAATAGATAGCTAGTGGGAAGCAGCCACATAGCACAGGGAGATCAGCTCGGTGCTTTGTGACCACCTAGAGGGGTGGGATAGGGAGCGTGGGAGGGAGACGCAAGAGGGAGGGGATATGGGGATATATGTATACATATAGATCATTCACTTTGTTATACAGCAGCAACTAACACAACAATGTAAAGCAATTATACTCCAATAAAGATGTTATGAAAAATAAATAAATAAATAAATCATACTAGTGACTGTTCAGTTCAGAAAGTTAAGATATACTCTTTTTGTGAAACCAAAGCCCAGTAGCCTAGTTAATTAGATGTGCTTCAACTTCTACATTTGCTTCAGTTGTTAATGCATTTACCTACTTTTGTATCACAGACAGATCTAGTCAAAATTATTACACCAATAGCTCTTGTTGATCAAGTCATTAAATAAATATATTATGGTCACAGAAATCTTTCCAACAGCTAATTGTATTAAATGATAGGTATCTGCATTTTAAGCTCTGACATGTCTCTTTAATTTTTTACTTCAATATTTTTTCTGATTATAAAACAATATATCCTTTAAAAAATGGAAAACTATAAAAAAATTTAGAAAACAGAAACAACCTATAAGCATATTTTATTTCCTTATAATTTTTGTATGCATGCATTTGTATACATATATAAAGAGTGATTTTTATATATAATTTTATACTACATTTTCCACTTAAAAATCATGGCATATGTGGCCTCTATCTATAATAATAATAATCTTCAAGAAAGTGATTCTTAATTTTTTTAGCTATTCTCTTATTGTTGGATATTTAAGGTTTTTATCCTTAGGGCAAGTTCTTAAAAGTAGAAATAATGAGTCTAAATAGTATAAACATTTTTAAGGCTCTTGAAACATGTCACCAATGCCCTAAAAAAAGCTTACCAATATATATTCCCACCAGCAGTGTATGAGAATATTCACTTCTACTTAATGTGGAACTTTTAATCTTATCTCCTTAATTTTTATGTCTGTCAATACATTATATTTATTTTTCGATACCACATTCTACTCATTTTCAGCCAAAATAATTACACCACACACATGCACACTCAATCTGTAGTCTAGTTTAACTTGACTGAGACAAATGTTCAGTTTGTATCTGATGCTTGACTAGAGCTAAAATATGTGAATTTGTTTTTCTTATTTAAAATGCCTGATAGTAGGGCTCTTTCAGTAATATATTTGTAAGATAATGTTAGTATCATGTAGGGATCACAAGCTTGATCTAGCTGGAATTTTAAAACATACTATTTCTTTTTCCCTATCGTTATTTAGAGTGTTTTTATCTGCAAGGGGGTAATAGAGAAGCCTGCTTAATGATAGATTTGAACTCTGAATCACACTTCCATTAAGAGTTCTACCTTGCAAAAACATCAAGTGGGGAAGTTAAACAAATAGTGCAATTTTTAAGAAATGATGATAAATCAAGTACAAGTACCAAGACCTCTCTTGCAAATTCACATTCACCTATATGATCCTCTAACTTGCATTTCTTGTGAAGATGGTGCTATCTGAGGGAGCCCAAAAGTGTTTGTACTTGAATCAGAGGTTATCAACAAGCAATGCATCTCCAACAAGCAACGGAGGTGAGAACATTTCTGGGATCCCTTTTCAACACCAAACAACAGATATGAAGCATAGATGTTTTATAATGAAGGCACCATCTTTAAGCTGCTCCTGTTAACTCTTCCAAGTGCCCTTTTTTTTTTTTTTTTTTTTTTTTTTTTTTGCGGTACGCGGGCCTCTCACTGTTGTGGCCTCTCCCATTGCGGAGCACAGGCTCTGGACGCACAGGCTCAGCGGCCATGGCTCACGGGCCCAGCCACTCCGCAGCATGTGGGACCTTCCCGGACCGGGGCACGAACCCGCGTCCCCTGCATCGGCAGGCGGACTCTCAACCACTGCGCCACCAGGGAAGCCCCCAAGTGCTCTTTTGTAGGGTTATGGTGGAAGGGATGTTATCTACATTTTAAAAGATTTTCCTTGTGTATAAAATGATTTGCAAAGTTATCTAAACTTGTTTTTGACGAATATATTAATCTTAATTTTTCTTCTTGGTTCCATTTAAGTTTCAGTGTTCAGACCACGACACATTTGGTAGTATCAATACATTTTTGCAATTGGTTTTGATCCAAAAAACTCATCTTCTTGAGCACTGCTCCATCCTTGGCTCCCGAAGTGATTGCTGACTGCTCTTGCTAAGGGAAAACCTCACCATGAAAGGAACAAGATCATCCAAATGTCTCTGGTACCCTCCCTCTTCTTTCCATTCCCACCGTGGCTACCATTATTTAAGCCCTTTGAATTGCTGCAGTTGCCAACTAACTGCTTCTTCCGATTCTGTACAACTGCTGCCAGATTTATCTTCCTAAAATACCGCTTTGAATACGTCACTGGCTAAGTGAAAATCTTTAATCAGTCATCATCTATAGAAGTTGTCTACCTCTAAACTTTTTTGAATATGCATCTCTACCAGTAAAACATTTGAGCATGCATCACATGTACGTATATTTATGAAGAAATGACACATATACAATATTGTCAATACATGCAAGAAATATTAGTAAGAAATTAACATCTTGTTTTAGATAGCGAATAAACATTTTCCTGTACCCAAATGATGGTCCTACATAGTGCCTGGCTTTTGAGGCCACTAGTTTATAGCACAGAGTCTGTCCTGTTTAGTATGGCATTCGAGGACCTATGCAGACTGGTTCCAATCTGCTCCTCCAGACTTGCCTCTTCCACTCGCCTTCCCAAAGCCTCATTTCCAGGTAAATTGGCCTCTTCATTTTCTTCCTACCTCTGTGCTTTTCCTCCCGCCATTTATTTCCCATCCTCTTTGCCTTTCCTTTTTATTCTTGATTTACCCATACCCCAACCATCTTTCAAGATCCAGTTCCAATTCCTCCTGCTCCAAGTGGAAGAAGAAAGTCTTCTTCCTCTGAACCTCAAAGTTGCTCTTTTCTGTACTAATCATTTGGCAATTAGTCATGACTAATGAACTTTCTGCTCTTGATTTCCACACACAGCCCCTGGTAAATCAAAGAACCCTATACATATTTGTTGATGAATGCATTAGCACATCTAATGGAAATTGTTTTAAATTGAAACAAGACAGATATAGATTAGATCTGTAAAAAGAACTTTTGGACAGAGGACATTTTTAAACATTAAATCAGTTATCAGTTACATTTGCCTAAGGGAGAGTAAAGCCTGGAAATAAAGCTGGGCTTCGACAGGTTTGGAACATGGAAATAGACTGGAATCTTTGAATCTCTGTCAAATCCAGAATATTATAATTGATGACTCTGCAAATACTGAACTCTACCCACAGGGACATGAGATTGACTTGTTCTCTAGAGAAGTTTTTGTCCTTACATGAGATGTGCTGTTTATCTCAAACATTTTCATTCCTCAATTATGAAAAGTGTGAACATATTTGTATTCTCCAGATAAAAGAAAACTTAGAGAAGACTCAGGGTATTTACGTGAAATTAATGCTTTGTAATTTATGCACCTCACATTGCCAAGCTAATGGATTATCTGACCCCATGGGCCTCTTTTTTTTTTTTGCGGTACGCGGGTCTCTCACTGCTGTGGCCTCTCCCGTTGTGGAGCACAGGCTCAGCGGCCATGGCTCACAGGCCCAGCCACTCTGCGGCATGTGGGATCTTCCCGGCTGCACGAACCTGTGTCCCCTGCATCGGCAGGCGGACTCTCAACCACTGTGCTACCAGGGAAGCCCCCCATGGGCCTCTTCCTTTTCCAGGTCATTATGTCACATCTTACATATAAAAGCCATTAGGGTAAGGGAGAAATTTTATATAGTCTGTTAAAGTATTTATAGGCACTTGTAAAAGTTTACTTTAGACTTCAGCAGACTGTCATCTTAGAAAGATTCTCCAAGTTTAACTGCTGCCCTCTGAGGGCCAAGCTTACAAGGCATGTTCAGAGTCTGTGAATACTTCACTTCTGAAATGAAACTAAACCCATGCAGAGTTATGTGCTAAGTGTGGGAAGGAATGTGATGCCTCCATTCTCAGAACTTTTCCCAGGACCCCCTGTCCTCAAACCTTAAAATCAACCTACTAGAGTTCTTTTTCCCTGTGTAGACTGCGACATTTCAACATTATTTTCTGTCATGTTCTAACTTATTGATATTTCATGTGCACATATGACGCTTATTAAAACACATCAGCATGGTCCATCTTTGGAGGTATCAACACAGGCATATGTTTAAGAACTCTATTCCATAAAGGAAGAATGTTCTGTAATAGGAGAAGCGAACATACAAATCAACAAATACTCATTTGGACTAACTGTGCAGAAATCAAGAAGAGTAAATGGCATAGTCAAAGCTACTTGAAATATCAGACTGATTCATTCAACAACTATTCCTGGTCCAGGAGCGAGGGGTTTAGGGCTGAAAAAGACAGTCATGTTCTTTGAAACTTACAATCTAGAAGACAGAGTGAGTAAGAAATTCCCATGTTATTCTTATCATCATTGTCATCACCTTTAATCATAATCATTGTTGTAGGTACTTTGAATTTATCTAAAGAAAACTGATTTTTTAGAAATTAAGTTATCATTGCTCTGGATGGAAAATGAGGTTACACCAGAGAGAGACTTAACTAGGTTCAAGGGTAAAATTGGGAGATAGGGCAGAAAGGTAATGAAGAAAATAACTGGGAGGAGAGTAGTGACGTAGCAGTAAAAGCAATCACAGCTTCACCATTTTAGAGATGGCCAACATTCGGCACAGAATGGGGCGAGAGGGGACCAAGATTTACGGGCACTCAGTACCAGTACCATGCCAGCCACTGTGCCGAGATGTTTCCAGACATTGTATCATATAATTTCAGAAACATGACTTCATTTAATCCTGCAAAGCAAGTAATAGTGCCTTCCTTTTTTACAAATAATGAAACTGAGAGATACAGAAATTAAGTCACTTGCCCAGTACTACACAGTTGGTAAATGGCACAGCTGGGATTCTAATTTGGGACTGTCTGATGCCCAATCCATGCTCTTAACCACATCCGGCTACTGCCTTCCCAAGCAATAAGCTGCATGGAAAGATCTGACCCATCCTGTGCAACCTCTGCCTTCTTCTGTCTTTTTTTTAGGTGAAACTCTCACATTAGAGAATATATTCTAACAAAGTTGATGTATCTGTCCCATTACTCAGAGGTCCACATTAGTGCCTTCAAATTCCATCTAAAACTGTCCAATTTCAAGAGACAGAGTGGCAAGAATATGGCTATAGACGGTTGGTTGGATAAATGTGTTTGGTCAGTAGAGGTGAGGACCAGGGGACCAATGCAAAGTAGGATACCTTCTAGGTTGACAGAGATAAACAATCAGACACTAAGACATGCAGAAGCTGAACAACACTTGAGTATCCAGATTTATAGCAACAGGAATAACAAAAGTCTTGAACTGTTGGGTCCAAAAATCATCACCAACTCAAAATAAGTAGGAGGCCGAGAAAGAGAATACCTCATCTTCTGTGTGGGTTGCTGAAGAGTCACCTGCATTTTGGGGACCTGAGCTCCAAAAATATTGAAATGAAATCTAAGATCTAAAAAAGCCTAGCATCCACTTGGAAAAATTAACAAACTACATTATCTGCAGACAAAAATCATAGGGCTTTTCTAAAATTGGAAAATATTACTGTCAAGGTTATTGTGAAAAATAAAATCTGGAGGTAGGGCAAAATGGTGATCAAGGAGTGGATTGGTGTAGAGTGATTCCATCATAGTGAAGGTATTTGCAGCTCCACTGCTCCTGTGTTAGAGACAGCTGGCCAGCTGGTGGGGAGGTGAGGCTGGGGGAGAGAGAACAGGATTTACTGGGTATTAACCACTGTGCCAAACACCATGCTAAGTTCTTTCCAGACATTATCTCACTTAATTTTCCCAGCAATCCTATAGTACCTGGGAGTATTATAATACCCGGGGCTGTTATCCCCAAGCTACAGGTAAGAAACAAAGGCTAAAAGAATGTAAGTGACTTGCACTGTGTTGCAGAGTTGATAAGTGCTAGAGGCTGGATATGAACCCAGTGTCTGGGCCTCCTCAACTAGACCACCCTGATCCAGGCTCCCTTACGTTGAGAACATTCTCTGACATAAGAAAGACAAAAATCATTTAGGACAAATTACTAAAGGCATAGGGAGACCACAGTGGCCCTGAACTTCAGTACGATATACAGAGTCATCAGTGTTAGGTCACAGGCATCATCATGGTGGAGAACAAGGCCTGTTTTCAAGTTCTCTATTCACTTCCATTAGGTCCCCACCTTCTAACCCCTCAAGTTTCCAGTGCAACCTTCCTCAGAAAAACAAGGATTGAGATAAATGGAAAGTGTGGGGAAGGAAAGAAGCAGTACAAAGGCAGACACAAGGCATAACAACAAATCAAACGCCACCAGCCTGTTGCTTGCAGAAAGCACAGAAATTATACAGATCACATTGTGAGCTGCAGGCTTTAAGCCACCACCATCCCTATTCCCCCACTATACGCTGCACATGGCGCTCTGAGAAAAGTCGTCACCTTCTATTATAATTTAGCAGGGCCTGATCTCTCACCTGCTTGAATGGATGGATGAACAGATGAATGAATGAAGGAACAAAAGAATAAAAGAAGAGAAGAAAGAAAACGAATCGAGAATTAAGAAAATCCAGAAAGGAAATGACTAGGCTATAGTGATATAGATATGATATAGACATTCTCAAGTCCCATTTCAAAAGATGAAAACCAGAGGGTAACCCCTGTTTCTTTTTATATAGAATAAAGAACGTCTTTTTTTTCCCCCAGTAGATAAATAATTCCTTAAATAAACACTGCTGACCATAAACAGCACTGCCACAAACTCAAGATGGGGACACACTACTCTGTGCCTCCCAGCCCCTTCTGCCAACACCACCCTGGTTGGGGCAGCTGTCAGCAAGCCACGCTCACTCCGAAGACCCTGCATCCACCCGCTATGATAAGGAAAAATCAGATATGACATGGAGGAGATGAGGAGGAAAGTGTCTGGACCAAGTAGAAAGAATGCTGGAATTTGTCAAACAGAGACTCCAAGAATCCAGAAATGCAGGTGCCCATCTGGCCTGGCTCTCTGAGGCCTTGGAAGGTGTGTGCTGTGGTCTCTAGAAGGCCAGTACAGAGCCTGTGCACACGGGGAGCAAGTGCCCAGGGACTGATCTGCGGGGGCCCGAGCAGCTGGCTGTGTGAGGCTGCCAGTGTGCGGTGGCTAGGAGGCTCCCACCCTGGACTGTAAAGAGATGTTGTGCACAGGACTGACTGGGATCCAAAGCCAGGGCCACAGCCTAGACCTCAGAGCCGACCAGGTCAACGTGTGAAGAAGTAAATAAGTTACGAGGCTGTAATGTACAGCACAGGGGGTATAGTCAATATTTTATAATAACTCTGTATGCAGTGTATTCTATACAAACATCAAATTACCACATTGTACACCTGAAATACAAACCAGGCAGACTTCCATGGTGTCATGCTCACCCTGATGTGGACAGGAGAACGCTAACTAGAGAATAGAGATGTTTGCTAATGAGGTAAAGTAAAAAGTGAAAAGAAAGCTAGCATTTATTGAGTGCCTACGATGTGCTAAGGCAGTCTGATAAGCACTTTATGTGCTTTAGTTCCTTTAATTTTTCTCAACTGATCCTCACAGGTACACAAGGATGTAGGTATTATTTTTCCTATTTTACAGATCAGGAAACTGAGGCTCAGGGAGGTGAAGGAAGCAACTCACTCGTGGTCACATATACAATAATGGCAGAAGCAGGACTTGAACCCAGGCCCTTCTGATCCCAAAGCCCATGGTTGAAGCCTGTATGGGGGCCCTTCAGTGAGCCTGGTGGGCTGGGGCTGACTCACATGGGGATTAGTCCTGAGGGAAGCAGCACAGGCATCTGATGAAGACAATAACATGCTATCATCGATACACACTCACAAGACTCCGATAAGAAAAATATGTGCTCAGCCAGTCACAAAACTGAAAAGCGAGGAACCCAGTCCAGGAGAGGAGCTATTCTGTCGGCACTAGGCCCACACTGGCTGCAAGTTGAAGGTACATTTGTACACATTTGTATAAGCAGACAGTCTAAAATGTCCAAGCATAAATCAACATAGTATTTCAGGATCTACTGGGCTATCGATCCAGCTTCCCAGTTCTCCTTGGCCTGACTCACTACCATGTTGCTTAAATCTATTTTTGCATACTGGGGAATCAATGGTACAAAGTATCAAATCATTCTGGGCAAGTAATTTTGTCTTTAAATTCTTCAAATGACAACTGGCATTAAAGAGGTTTTTAAAAAAATAGAGATGTCAGGCCACTTCCTCAAGGCCTGGACTTCACAAGGACCTAAGGAGGGAGGATGGCTCACTACTGCAGCACCCAGCCACACATACGTTCAAGTGTTCTGTGTGATAACCATGTCGATTTAGTCATTTTTGAGCCTTGAAGCTGGATTACTTTGAGTCAACTGCCTAATCTAAGTCAGACTATTTTACTGTTCCAGCATTAAATAACAGCACCAAAGTGAATCTCTCCAGCACCTAACAGACTACAGGCATTAAATGTTAAATAAACAAGACTTATCCCAGTATTTCGCAGCCCACTTCTTTATAGTATTAAAACTTGCTTCATCCCCCTGAGGTTCCCAAGGAAGAAAAACAGCCTGTTCTTTATTATAAGCAATAACAATTTCTCCTCCCATCTAGAAAATACATGCCATGGCCCAGAATGAAGTCTATTTCAAGAATTAGATCACCTTAGACTGTGAAGCATAACTCTGCTCTGGCTGCCTGAGAAATCACAATCCACTTTGAAAATTTATACACATTTGTCATTTAGAACTAGTTCTTTGCTTTGGCTTTTGAGCAAGTAAAGGATTTTTCTAAGGACAGTGTCAAATAGCCCCATGATGACTCCCATTTTGGTATGCTAATCATTACCTTCCATTATCAGGCTACAGACACTGTCAGTTTTGAAAACAGCCTCTTTATGGAAAATAAAATATGAGTCAGGAGGCAAGCAAGTTCTCAGAGGCCTTCGTGTGTCATTTTATCCCAGGCAGTACCTGTGGCATTTCTGCAGGGTGGGCCTGCTTTCATCAGCTGCCAGGGGCATCGTGGGAAGACACTAGTTCTCAAAGATCTGGCTGAAAAAACACTACACAGCTTCTGTCAAAACAGTTGGATGCCAAAAATTAAGCCACACGGAAAACTGTTGTGTAAAACTCCCAATGAAATAGAAGATTCTGTCTCTCTCAAGAGAAGCCCCTCTGTTTCTAGAACCAGCTGTTATAGACTTCAGTACACTTGGGGTGCGTCTGGTGTTCTACAGAAGAAACTCTTTGCACAAACAAACTCTGGTGGGGGTAGGAGACAGGATTGGGAGCAGAAGTGTGCTTTTTAATGACCAAGGCTGAATAAGCTTTGCTCTGGTTTTCTTTTTTGCTTTTTCATAAAGTATATTTCATGTTTTCTTGCTATTTTGTAGTGGTTTTTTTTTTCTAATATACTTAGGTTGCCGAAAAAAAAGCATCTCTGCTCCCATGTACTCTATTTAGTTGAAAGACAAGTTTCAACTATTCCATGCAGGAGAATGAACCAGCAACCTGCCACAGAGGTCAGGTAACAAAAGGCTCCCTTCAGAGCCTGTCACCTTCCAGGCTGCGCTGCTCTGCGACCAGATAAGTCGGACCCCTGTGCGCATGAGGTCCTCCCGGGCTGCCAGCGAGGTTGCTGGCATCACATGTCAGGGATCCAGCCATGCTATTTACATTTTAATAAATATTTTGTTTTTATTACTTTTTATTGTTTGTTCCTAGGGGTTCTAAGAAAGGGAGAGATACGGTCATAACCAACTCCTATAGGGTAGAAGCAGCTACATTTGGCTGAACTGCAATTTGGTCTAAGAAATCAGAGCTGGAATTTTTCAAATAGGACAAATATTTAGAAGGCAACAAATGTACTTTGCATAAGCATCAAAAGCTGCTTAGCTTAGTTTAGGATCTAAGCTATGATGAAACTTTTCTCTCTCGCTATCTTCTTCACAGTTTTAAGTGTAAACTTAGGAGAACTTGTCTTTGCTGGCTATTCAAAATGGATTTTAAATTAATCCCATGAAATGATCATAAATGCTCAGTTGCTAGAGAAAAAATTCACAAGCCTTCCCATTCAAACCACGTTTGCGGATATCCTTTCCCCAGCACCATAGAAATTGTTTTGATTGTATTTTTTCTCTTCTAAAAAATAAGTTTCCTTTTTCTCTTAAAATAGAAGAAATTACATTAATCATGGAACGTTTGGAAAATGTGGGAAAAAATAGTCGCAGCTCTATTAACAAGAGATAATCTTTGTTAACATTTTGGTATTTTCCTTCAATTCTTTCACAATGCTTTTAAACTGCTTTAGGTTGATCCATTACACGTGTACATTTTTCATTTTACATTACAACCTGGATGTTTATCCGTGTTATTTCATAGTCTCTCTAAATTGCTATTTCTATTTCAAAATATTTCATTATAAGGATGAAGCATAAGTTAACTGTTCTTCACTTGTTATACTTTTCATTTATTTCCAACTTTAATATTATACATAATATTGTAATGACTATCTTTGAACATAAAGCTTTTTCAGGAATTTGAATTTTTTTGAGGATAGATTATGAGAAGTAGAATTAGTCAAAGGGTAATTTTACCTCTATGATATATACTGCTGAATTGCTGTCCAAACAGTTGGTATCAGGTTATATTCCTATAAACAGGGTATAAAAATGCCTTTTTGTTGTGCTCTTACCAGTATTCTTTTTGTAAAATCACTAACTTAAAAAGCAAAAAAATGTTATTTCATTATCTTGAATTACATGTATTTGATTGCTACTGAGATTTAACACTTTAACCTTTTTTGCAAATTATATATTGTGGTCCTTTGCTCATTTATTTATTGCAGTCCCAGGACTTCTTTCTTATTGCTTTGTTTGAATGCTTTATGTATTAAGGATATTATTGGCTATAATTTCATTGGAATCCTTTGGTGTATTTTGAATTATGTTCTGTGATTTCACTATCTGTCCTTCTTAATCCTCAATCCTCTTCCTGCTAACATTTCAAAGGATGGCTTTGGATATCACAGAATAAAAATGAATTAGGAGAATTAAAGAAAAAGATGCCAGGACAGTTAAATCCAAAATGTAATTCTGTCTCTAACATTATAAATTCAATATTGCACAACACATACCAAAATTCCTTCCAAAGTCTGAGTAATAAAGACAGGTGCATATATCCTAGATAACAGTGATAATGATCATCAACAAAATAACATAATAGTATCTCACAGAGTGATAAGATTTAAGGTAGATGCTCCATGAATGTCCCCTCTAACAATGAGAATTATTTTCCCCCCACTTGGTTTGGCATAGTAAAGAACAGTGCAATTTTAAAGGCCCCTCCCAAGCAGAAGTTGTCAATATGTATCCAGGCTTATCTCAGGTCCTTACCAAATACTTTAGTCATCACATTCACTTGGCAAAGTATGTAGATGACTGCAGATTGAGTTATGTAGCCCAGGCCACCAGGGATATGAAAGAGAGGTAACCCAACAGTGGGAATCTAGCGATGGGGCCTCAAAGTGCAGCAAAGCTGGTTACTGCTGAAGAAGAAGCCAAGGCTTTCAGGCTTCAAGAGGAGTATATAGGTGTGTATAAGTATATATAGTGGGTAGAGTCCTAGGAAGTAAAGTCAAAGAATTGCAGACCAATTATATTCATCTAAAACAAAAACTTCAGGTTAATAACAACTAAACCGCATACAGTGCTCTGAGGTGGTTCCAAAGATTTTAACATTATTTTTCTCAGTTGATCCTTCCAAAAACTTGGGGCCTATGATTATATTAATTTTACTGATACAATAGCTAAGATAAGAGAATTTCATTGAGGTGTCCACAATCATAGAGCTTTTAGCTTGCAGAACAGGGAATCAAAGTCAGACCTGTAAACTATAAGACCAGTCCATTCTTTGACTCATTAATGATTCCTTGCCTTGCGGGTCTTCTGTGGATCCCTCCCTTGCAACCTGAATGGAAAACTCAACTTGTCTTCTCATCCAAACCTTATAAAACTCAGAAGCAGAACCAGCATCTGCTTTCAAGAGAAAGATAAGAGAGTAGAGAGGAAACGTCTCTGTGTTAGAATCTACTGGGCAGCTTGGGAAGGCTTTCAAGTTCTGGTAACAGAAAATTCTTAGGGCTCAACAAAAGGCAAGTAATTTGTATGCCTCACGAGCCTAAAGGGTTCCCCAGAAATACATATCATAGGGGTAACTGGACCGGCTAGGACAGTACTTATGACTATGTAGCCTGGATGATCTTGGCCACAAGTGGATCTGAAAAAATGAACTATTATAAAACAACCAATCACTTGTCTAGGGATCAGAATTCCATCAATGTCAACGTTCTAGAATACAAGCCCACAGGAGAAAGGCTGCTGAGAAAGACAGCCTGTAGTTTTCCTAAAGGCTCATATTTTCCATAAAAGAATCTGGGCTTAGAATTAGACTGACTTTGTTAAAATCCAGGTTGCACCACTGACCATACTAGCTAAAGCTGCATGACCGTGGGCAAGTGACTCAGCTTCTCTAACTATGCCTCAGGGTCCTCATCTGGAAAATGAAGATGATACAGTAGTACTAGCCTCATGTGGATATTGTGAAGATTATATGAGAAAAATCTTACAAAAGTGTCCCATAAATAGTAAACATTCTATAAATATAAGCTATTGTTATTCTAGTATGATTATGTGCTGCTTTAAAGCCAATCCTTTATTCCATAGACTATTCTTATTTATTACCTGTTGAAAGTTTCTTAATAAATATAGTTTTTGGGTTGTCCAATAAACAGCAAAGAACAGCAGCAAAGTAAAATGAGCTGGAGGACAGTACAATGACTACATGACGGCAAGCAAACAACTAAATATAGAAGAAAGCTTTATCATAAGACAATGCAAGAATATACCTCTAGTAACAAGGAAAACTTCAGAATAATCTCACATCTCCCCATTCAAAAAAGCAAACATTTTGCCCTTGATGTTCTTTAGCTTCATTATAATGCAAACATAAGAAGTTTCTAAAATGTAATATTGCTTGGCATTCTTTGAATTTTTGTGAATATGAATACTCATGTCTTGACTTATTTCTAGAAAATATTCAGCAATTTTCTCTCTGTTCTCTCCTACTGGGCGTATTTGTTATATTTCAAAATCTTTAATATTTTCAATTCTAATTTTCTTTCTTTCATGCAATTTGGTAATTTTCTAATTTACGTGTTCCAATTCATAAAGTCTCCCTCTGACAGCATTCTCTCTTTGACTGTTGACTATTGACTATTGAGTATCTTCTGTTGAGAGTTTTTAAAGAAAAAATCTGAATGACTATACATTTTTATTTCCAATAATTATAATTGGCTCTGTTTTGTGACTGGACATTCTAGTTTCATTCTAGTTTCTAGAATGATATAATTTCCATTTTTCCACCATATAATTTCCATTTTTCTTAAGTTGGATTTTAAAATATTGAGAGAAAAGTGTTGAATACACTTTTAAGAAATACAATAGCTTAAGACATATGATAAATCACTTGCTTTACAAATTCAAAAAGCTAACTTTCCCAAGGTAGTATTCATTGTCCATTGCCTAGCCAGAGCTTAAGACTTAACCATTGCTCTCAATAACTGTGGGTCGAATAGATGCATGAAGAATAGATGGATGAATAGTAGTAAGTAATGATGAATCCCACAAATGGAAAGGCTCAGTCAAGTGAAATGATCATTAATACCATAACTCTTCAATTACAAGAGCATATTTTTTAACATTTAAGTTTTGGGAATTAGAATTATGATCAAGGTAAACATTCACTGAGAAGGTTTTTTTTTCCTCATGAAAATCTCTTACAGCAAAAGATGCATCTTTCAACTAATGTTGTTTCGAGTTAAAGAAATAGAATATTTTAATACCATAATTATAAAAAGGCATTATACACCTGCATGAACCATAATTATAAAAAGGCATTATACACCTGCATGAAAAGAAAATGATAGCAACAATTTGGAAATTTCTAATTAAATGGGAACAACAGAGACCAATCCCTAACTGAAATGGATAGGCTATGTTATATATAAAGTCAGCAAACATATGAGCTTGGTCAAAACCAGAGGAAAATTAAATTATATGTCTTGAACTCTCTGGAGGAAAATAACCTTTTCCTAGCTCCCTAGGGTCTGTCCATATGAGCAACTTTGACTCTTCTAGCTAACCTGAGCTTTCTAGTAAAAGAGTAGAACCATGTTTATGAGTTTAAGAGGAACTTAATTGGTAGAGAAAAAACTAAAAGGGGATTTCTGAATGCTCTTGATCAAAACTGAGGTATCTCTGGGAAAAACTTTTCCCTTGAGGCTAAGAAAACATTTGAAGAGACTTTCCAAACAGAAGATCTCAGATAAAAGGCAGCAGTCCTGAATAATGACGCAGCCATAAATTCTGATTCTCTTATGCCCTAGCAAGACTGGAGGTGAGTGACGGGAGACCTGGGACCTTTAAAAAACAAGGCCATTGGCTCCTCCTGGTAGAATATTTCCAGATGCTTAGTCTACCTTATTCCACTAGTAGCAAACTAACTGCTTTACTTTAGTCAATAAACCAACTAAGGCTCTGGGGGGAAATGTTAAAGTCTTTGAAAAGAATTATCATTCAGTAAACCTCATTCAATGTTATGACCTAATGATTTAATAATTATTCTTTCAAAAAACTGGAAACATGGGCATGAAAAATAATGGTCAATAAGATAAACTGCAAAATAAGCATAAGCAACTGGTTGAAAAGAGGAAACAAAGAGTAGATTGTAAAGGAATTAAATAATGTGATACTAAAAAATTGAGAACTCTATTCATAAATATACTAGGTATGGATACTTGTTTGAACTCTAAGATATATATCCCAAAAGACTCATAAGATCAAATTAAATTCTAACTTAAATCTGTGAATTAAATAATGTGATACTAAAAAATTGAGAACTCTGTTCATAAATATACTAGGTATGGATACTTGTTTGAACTCTAAGATATATATCCCAAAAGACTCATAAGATCAAATTAAATTCTAACTTAAATCTGTTAGGATAAGACAGATTTTATGCTTTGTCTACAGGTATCACCTTGTGAAAATAAAAGCTGAACCTGGGAACTTATTAAGTAGAGAATCACGGAATAATAAACACTTTGAGATGGAAAGAACTTTGAAGGTCATGTAATTTAAAACATTTCCTGGTCTGCAAATCCTTTGTGTAGCTCTGGGACCAAATGACCCCATAGGCCCTGTTTTCAAAGAGGCCCCAGCCACCAGCTGACCCTTTCTTTTCTTCAAAATCAAGTGACCTGAAGCAAAGATTAATGCATCATTACCTCCACATCCTCTTCTCATTCTCACCTCTACTCTTTGTGATCAGACTTCCACTTTCCCTACTCCATTGAATTTATTTTTTCTAAAATCACCAATAGCCCCCACTTTCTGGATTTATGGAACTCATTTCTGTTCTTATCTTCTTGAGTTGTGCTTGGCACTTAACACTGTTGCCCACGCTGCTCTTCCTTCACACCTCTCGCTGGTTCTCTTCTACATATCTGGCTGTATTCCTTCTTGTCTTTTTCAAGGGCCTTTATCCTCTGACCTTCAAATATTGGCCTACCCTAGATACCAAGTAGTGGCCCTTTCTTTTCTCATTCTGAATACTCTATTTGATCTCCCATATTTCCCTGGTTCCAACCACTATCTAAGATCCTAAAAATTCACAAATCTAGATTTCAATTCAAAACTCTACCTGAGCCCCAGATTTAGATATTCAGCTGCCTATTAAACACTGTTATTTGGATACCCCACAGGTCCCTCAAACTCAACATAATCAAACTGAATGTATTATTTCCCCCCACATAAATTGGCTTTTCCTGTATTTACACTTTCAGTAATTTATCCAAACTGTATGCATTATTTCCCCCACATAAATCAGCTTCCCCTGCATTTACTATTTTTAAGAGCTTGTTCATTTATTTATTTATTTTTATATTCCACATATAAGAGAGGTTATGGTATTTATCTTTCTTTGTCTGACTTATTTCACTTAGCATAATGCCCTCAAGGTCCATCCATGTTGCTGCAAATAGCAAGATTTTATTCCATTTTATGACTGGATAGTATTCCACTGTGTGTGTGTGTGTGTGTGTGTGTGTGTGTGTGTGTGTGTGTGACAGTTTCTTTATTTATTCATACATCAGTGAACACTTAGGTTGTTTCCATATATTGGCAATTGTAAATAAAGCTGTGATGGACATGGGGGTGCATATATATTTTCAAGTTAGTGTTTTCATTGTCTTTGGATAAATACCCAGAAGTGGAACTGCTGGATCATATGGCAGTTCTAGTTTTAATTTTTTGCAGAACTTCCATACCATTTTCCATAGTGGTTTGTACCAATTTACATTCCCACAGCAGTGCATGAGGGTTTCCTCTTCTCCACATCCTTGCCAACACTTGTCATTTCTAGTCTTTTTGATAATAGCCATTCTAATAGGTGTGAGGTGATACCTCATTGGAGTTTTGATTTGTATGTCCTTGATGATTAACAGTGTAGAGTATCTTTTCATGTACCTGTTGGCAATCTGTATGTCTTCTTCACAGAAAATATCTATTCGGACCTTCTGCCCATTTTTTAATTGGATTGTTTGCTTTTTTGCTATTGAGCTGTATGAGTGCTTTATATATTTTGGATATTAGCCCCCTATCAGATATACGATTTACAAATATTTTCACCCATTCAGTAGGCTGCCTTTTCATTTTGTTGATGGTTTCCTTTTCTGTGCAGAAGCTTTTTAGTTTGGTATAGTCCCACTTGTTTATTTTTGCTTTTGATGTCAGATTCCAAAAATCATTGTCAAGACATACATCAAGAAGCTTACCACTTATGTTTTCTTCTAGGAGTTTTATGGTTTCAGAGCTTATATTCAAGTCTTTAATAATCCACTTCAAGCAATTTCTGTGTATGTAAGTGTAAGATAGTGGTCCAGTTTTATTCTTTTTCATTTGGCTGTCCAGTTTTCCTATTAAAGAAACTGTCCTTTCTCCATTGTATATTCTTGGCACTTCTGTCATAAATTAATTGACCCTATGTGTGAGGGTTTATTTCTGAGCTCTCTATTCTGTTCCATTGATCTATGTGCCTGTTTTTAAGCCAAAACCAAACTGTTTTGATTATTATAGCTTTGTAATATAGTTTGAAATCAGGGCTCATGATGCCATCAACTTTGTTCTTTCTTAAGATTGCTTTGGCTATTTGGGGTCTTTTTGTGGTTTCATACAAATTTTAGAATTGTTTGTTCTATTTCTGTGAAAAATGCCATTGGAAGTTTGATAGGGATTGCATTGAATCTGTAGATTGCTTTGGGTAGTATGGACATTTTAACAATATTAATTCCAATTCTTGAGCGTGGAATATCTTTCCATTTACTTGTGTCTTGTTCAATTTCTTTCATTACTGTCTTGTAATTTTTGATATACAGGTCTTTCATTTCATTGGTTAAATTTATTCCTAGGTACTTTATTCTTCTTGATGCAATTGTAAATGGAACTGTTTTCTTAACTTTTCTTTCTGATAGTTCATTATTAGTGTATAAAAATGCAACAGATTTTTGAGTATTGATTTTGTATTCCACAACTTTATTAAATTTGTTTATTAGTTCTAACAGGTTTGTTTTGGGAAGGATTCTTTAGGGTTTCCACATATAATATCATGTCATCTGCAAATAGTGACAGTTTTACTTCTTCCTTTTCAATCTGGATATCATTTTTGTTTGTTTGTTTGTTTGTTTGTTTTTCTTGTCTGCTGTGGCTGTGGCTTCCAATAAAAATAAAATTTTCAATAGAAGTGATGAGAGTGAACATCCTTGTCTTGTACCTGATCTTTGGCCTTTATTATGTTGAAGTATGTTCCCTTTATATCCCTTCTGTTGAATTTTTTTTTTTTTTTTTTTTTTTTTTTGCGTTATGTGGGCCTGTCACTGTTGTGGCCTCTACCGTTGCAGAGCACAGGCTCTGGATGCGCAGGCTCAGCGGCCATGGCTCATGGGCCCAGCCGCTCCATGGCATGTGGGATCTTCCCGGACTTGGGCACGAACCCGTATCCTCTGCATCGGCAGGCGGACTCTCAACCACTGTGCCACCAGGGAAGCCATGTTGAAATTTTTTATCACAAATAGATGTTAAATTTTGTTAAATGCTTTTTATGTATCTATTGAATTGCTCATGTGACTTCTATCCTTCAGTTTGTTAATGTGGTCTACCATCTGGAATGATTTCTGGATGTTAACCCATCCTTACATCCCTGAAATAAATCCACTTGATCATATTGTATGATCCTTTTAGTGTATTGTTGAATTTGGTTTGTGAATATTTTGTTGAAGATTTTTGCATCTGTGTTCATCAGGGATATTAACCTGTAATTTTCTCATGAAATCTTTGGTTTTGCTATCAGGGCAATGTTGGCCTCATAAAATGAGTTTGGAAGAGTTCCCTCCTGTTTTATTTTTTGGAAAACTTTGAGAAGGATTGGTATTAATTCTTCTTTGAATGTTTGGTAGAATTCACCAGTGAGGCCATCTGATCCTGGACTTTTGTTTGTTGGGGGATTAGGTTGTTGCAGGTTGATTAGAGATTCAATCTCCTTACTAGTAATTGATCTGTTTAGATTTTCTATTTCATCATGATTTAGTCTTGGTAGGTTGTACGTTTCGATTTTTATCCATTTTTTCTAGGTTTCCAATTTGTTGGTGTATAATTGTTCATATTAGTCTGTAATGATCCTTTGTATTTCTGTAGTATTAGTTGTAACATCTCCTCTTTCGTTTCATTTACTTATTTGAGTGCGCTCTCTTTTTTTCTTGGTGAGTCTAGCTAAAGGTTTGTTAAATAAAAATGAAAATGCAACATACCAAAATTTATGGGATGCTACAAAAGCCATTCTAAGGGGGAAGTTCATAGCAATAAATGTTTACCTCAAGAAACAAGAAAAGTCTCAGATAAAGAACCTAACTTTATATCTTAAGGAACTATAAGAAGAAGAACAAATTAATCCCAAAGTTAGTATAAGGAAGGAAATAACAAATGTTAGAGCAGAAAAAAGTGAAATAGAGAGTAAAAAGACATTAGAAAAGATCAGGAAACTAAGAACTGGTTCTTTGCATTTACTATGTTACACAGCCATCCATCTAGACACCAAAGTCAGAAAGCTGTGAGTTTCTTAGGTATTTCTCTCGTATTCGGTCATTACAAAAGAAAACCTCCTCATTCTCCTCCTCCTCCTCCTTCTTCTTTGTTATTGTGATCATAACAATATTTATTGAGTGTTTACTGTATGATAAGCACTCTTATAAGCTTTAAAAGTTATCTCATTTAATTTTCACGACAAGTATTATTAACCCCACTTTACAGATTAGTCAACTGAGGCGGAGATTAGTTGGTAACTTCCCAAGTTAACATAGCTAATAAGTGGTGGACTTGGTTTTCAAATATAGATAGTCTGACTCAAGAGTCTAAGGGTTTTAACCACTATGCAGATTAGTTATCAAGACTGTACAGTTTAATTCCTCAACCTCTTTCAAATATGTCTACTCTGCTCCATCCTTAGAGTAGTGCCCTGTTTACACCCTTATCATTCACTAAACCAGATTCTAAATTCCATGAAGGTCAGGATCATGTGTGCCTTTGTTTATCAATGTCCCCAGTGCTTAGCACGATGATTAGCACTTAGTATATCTTTAGTGTCTGCAGAGGAAACAAGTGAAATATTTTTACCATGTTAATAATAGGAAGATGGCCATATACTTTAGTGTCCAAACTGGGAAAGTTTTGTGATTGAAACCGGGCACTATCAATAATTACTCTGGGTCAACAGGAATAGGTTGGTACTGTTCCAGATAAACTGAGACATATCATCACCCTAATAATTGGGCTACTTATGTATGCCAAATTGTTTTTTGCAACTCAACACCATTTTCTCCTTCTTCACTCTCCCTGGTATTATAGGGATTAGAAGTCCGGGAACTATATTTCCAGGAACGTATGCCACCAGGGTTATGAGATGAGATGAAAACAATGAGCTTCATTCGTGTGAGATTCACAGACAAAAGAAAAATAGAAACCACTATTACTCCTTTGAGGGGGATAGTCACTTGGGCCTTGATCGATAGCATATGTGAGCTTTTGCCAACAGCTTCCAAGCATCTTCCTACAAATCACTCATTTCGACGCAGGGGAGAACTGAAATCTTTGGTGAAAGTTTCCTGTAGTTCCTGTGCTTCAAGATTTTCTGAATACTAGTAGCTGCATTTCTGATATTCCCTCTCCCAGGCCTTCCAATACTTTTATAAATCCCTTTATTTGTAAGGCAATCAACCCTAGCTGCCTCAACAGACAGCCAAAACTCTCAAATCTCTCTGTGTTAGTCCAGTAAATGTTGACTTTTGCTCATGCAAAATCCAAATACAGGTTGATGAGAGCTCTCTTCTATCTGGTGATTCAGACAACCAGATTCTTCCACCATTTTATTTCCATCTTCTTATATAGCTTCCAGGGTTGCTCCCAGGGGCAGTAAGGGTTAGAAGAGGCATACAAGCTCTTAACTATTTTAGCCCTAGGAAATTAATTCACTCTCCTCCACAGTCCTTTGGCCAGGACCATCATAAGTTCCCAACCTCATAGCAAGAGAGGATGAGAGAACAGTACAATGGTAAGCATTAACTCTTTCTTTCATAGACTTGAATTCCCTAAATTAAATCCCTTCCTGCTTGAAATATCTGAGGTGGTTTCTGATCTTCTTATTGATACACTATGAAATAATACATAAGTGTAGAACCTAAATATATTAATTTTATGAAGAGGCACTAATCATTAGTTTCCACACCTAAATGTGTAATTATTGGTTTTGCTGTGTATGTATACAAGCATATTATCTTACATAAAATTTTACATACATGCTTATGGCTTAGCTCATATACCTACTGATAGATATTATTTGAATTAATAGATTCAACAGTAAAGACTAAATTGGTATTAATGTCTTAAATAAAGAGAACAAAACGTTGTTGATATGTAACTTATTTATACATATATCTACCATTCCTTTGAATTAAAATGATCTATTTTAGTGAATAATAATGCTTTTGAAATTTAAAAAGGACTGCATCTGTTGTACCTGTAAAGATCAGGGCTCATATCATTGTTTTCTTATACCAACATGTCTGATGATGCATAAGTTTGTACTAAAGTGAGCAAAAGTGGTTGTGAATCAGGACATTGACTCCTGAATTTCGTAATCATTATATTTTCCTAGAAAACTATTAGCTTCTGTTTGACTCTTATCAAGAAACAAATAATACATACACAAACTGACTCATGAAACACAATACCTTAAAACACTTGTGTTAGTGTGATTATAGGTGTAGATGCATATACTGTGCTAAACGTTCATTCTTTCCATTTGAAGGTGATGTTCAATGGACAGGCCCTTGTTTCCATCTCAGTGACTATGGTGAAGACGGGTTAATTTCCAGGGATGATGTATAGTCAATGCAGGTGGCAGAGCTAGCTTACCCCACAGGCAACATTCAATTCCTGCCTGAACTGAGAGATTCATCACTGTATTCTGCCTACTTGTGTCTCTGTCAACAAATGAAGGTCATGTTACTCCCTCTAATTTGTGTTAACAGGAAATGTGGGTACAACAAGCAATCTGAGAGATAAATATGAATTGAGAGTAAGCACTTCAGGTGAGCCGTTCCAGGACTGACGTTTAATTCTGCCACTTTTCATTCAGGTTAATTTATGGAAAAGAAAATGAAGGGAAAGACAGTGAGTGGAAACTCACCTTTACCAAATACTTACTCTGGGCCAGATTCTGTGCCCAATATTTTCAGACATATTTCCTTACTGATTCATCACAACATCCCTTGTAGAAGATATGACTGTTATCTTTATTTTATAATAAGGAGGCCTGACTGTGTCACTTACTGTCTCAAAAATTTTGAGCAAAGCTTCTTTGTCTCTCTCAGCCTCAGTTTTCTCATCTGCTAATACCTACCCTATATCTAGACGTTCCTCACACTTGGAATTATTTCTTTAACATTTCCCTTCCTTACTAGACAATCAGCTACATGAAGCTTTCAAATGCATACCTGTCTGATGCCAAAGGCCTGCTTTCTGCCAGGCCTCAGAGCCCACCTGTAGGAGGGGTTTTGAAATAAGAGCTCGCTTGGACAAGCTAGAGCCTCCCCAGGCACGTGTGCACCCTCAGGCAGAAGCTGCATTTAGTACAGCACTATGAGAAGCTTATATCTGCCACTAAAAATACTCAAACATCAAAGACCAAAGAAGAAAAACATCAGAAGAAAAGCGGCTACTGCTGATAAGCAGAGAGGGTCATCTCCCTGTTGATGATCGCTGGCACCCATGCATCAAGGGACCTACAACAAACCTGAGTGAAAGTCAAATGCCTCTAGTCTGTGTACCAGGTACTGAGACTAAGGAAGAATCTACAGAGAAATATCATGAACTTTCGAAGGTCCTCACTTATGACCAAAGGTCAGTAGTTGGTCTGTTGATCTGCTGTGAGTCTTGTGCCTTCTCAGTCATTGAGAGTGGAAAATGAGAACCCAAACTAAAAACTACCACTCTCTACAGAGCCAGGACAAGAACATCAAAGATAACAAGAATCACAGTAACAGCCTATAATTGCTTTAAACTTTTCCCTGTCACTTCATCAACCAACCAATGACTATAGTACATACCCCACTATGGACCAAATTCTGGAGATAGAGCAGTAAACAAGATACATATAGACCTTGCCCATGTATAGCTGACAATCCGGCAGTGAAGGAAATGTCAAGAAATCATTATATGTGTGGACCATGCCTAGACCTAGGGCAGGATTCTTACTCATATTTAACAGACAAAAAGACTGAAGCTGGGACTTGTAAGAGGCGTTGAATATCATTTTTAAACCAGTAAGTGGCACAGTCAGGCCTCAAACGTGGGCCTTTACATTTGTCATCCAGGGCTCTTTCCATATTGCTATACTGCCTGGCTGTCTGCCTCTAAGGACCACTTTCTATCAAGACACACTGCTTTGAGTCTATTGAAAGCTGAATATGGTGAATACAAACTAGAACGAGAAAACAGTAAATAAATTACAGGTGATTCTGGAGCTGACCTCCAGTCCTCCCCTTTCTTGGCTTTAAACCACAGGACTCTTGTTTTAGGAGGGGTTTTAAAAAGGAGGTAGAAAGCATGTCTCTGAATTGCACTATGATTCACAGAACGTCTGCTTAGGCTAACTATGGTCTTTATTAATTTCCATGAAAAAATCTTTCTATCATCAGGACACCTGTGACATTCCTAGGGCTCACCTGTCACCCAGTCAGTAGATGTCTATGTTGAGCATTTACCATAATACCCATCCTGCAGTTTCCATCCCTCCTAAAAGAGGAGCTTTAGGCAAAACTGTGAACCTCACAACTATACTATTGGCAAGGCCTTTGGGAGACATCCATCTCAACAATAAGAATTAGCTCTTTTTAGAACCATCTCTGGAGAAAAGGGACAAACAAAAATGGTTGCTGAGACAGGTGCTGGAAATGTTTGATCAGTGGAGACTGATTCTGAAGAGGACCTGAACATGAGTGCACTTGAGTTCTGTGTGGCTGTGCTTCTTTCTTCTTCTACCTGCCCGACAGGAGACTGACTATTCAATACGCCATCTAACAGGCCGGGAGTCTGCCGTGTTCTCAGCCTGGCGGTAGGTGCTGGGGGGACTACTGTGCAGAAGACAAAAACTGAGACATTGGAGAATGTGGTCTGATTAGGAAATTGAGATCAAACATGAAACAGAGAATAAAAATGGGCTGGAGGAGTCCAGAGAGAGGAGAGGTTAATTTGGGCTGGAAGAACTGTGGAGCCTTCGCTTCAGATGGGATTGACTCCGTGTTACGGGATGTGGTGCGTTTGACTAGATGAGCTGGAAGAGAAGGGCAGGCTGAGCAGGGCACATGGTGTCAGCAAAGGTGCAGGGGTGGGAGCGAGGAGGGTTTGTGGAGGACACAGTGGCCCATCTGCGAAGTAGAAGATGTGTCTTGGAGAGCAATGGGATTCAGCTGGTGGGTATACTACAGCCCACCCAGGGCCACAAGTCAGAAGACCTGGCTTGGGACACAAACCATGGTCTGTGTCCTGGCACAAGCTGCATTCTCCCTGGGCTTCCCATGAACAATCAGATTGTTCCACTGGATGAAGATCCCCTTCCAGCTCTAGCAACTCTGATCTTTTGATTTTCAAAGCTATGGGGGTCCTACTTCTGGCTAAAGGTCCAGTGGGAGACAGAAAACCAAGGTCACAAAGAACAAACAGGAACATGTCTTATTATTTTTTCTAGCACAGTTGAGACCCCCTGGAATTCCCTAAACCAGAAGGAGGAAGTCTGGGTGGTTCCACATGGAGATGCTGAGGCTCACTATTCTTTTCCTCCCAGGACCCACTGTCCAGGGGTGGTGGGGTTTGAGGAAATCCAGCTCACATGCTCGTTTCTTTTCTCTTCTGCTGCACATGCTTTTGATAGTAAGACATGCTTCACCAGGCACATCCTATAAAACTGGTCACGCACATTTCTTTCTTCAGAATCATTTCCTCTTGAAAGTGCTTCCTCACCAACAAGTTATTCAATGGCCACTGTGGCCGTTTTCATTTAGTGCCTCAGAACTAGGGCCTGCAGAGGGCCTGCCTTCTGTATGCAGGGCTCACAGTGACCAATGACAGCAATCACCTCTGCCGCCTGGCCGCTGAGAGGCATCGTCGTGTGGTGAGCGCGGCGAGGGTCTGTCTCTTGCAGATGGAATTCACACAGCAGATAATCTTGTCTTCGTCTCAGCACAGCCAGGGAAAACATGACATCTTAAATAGGTTCCTATATAAACCAAGGATTGTGCAAACAAACTATTTTGATCTAGATGTATTTCCCTCAAAGAGAATAAATACATAAGCAAATCCATTTTTGAAGACCAAATAAAAATAAGCACATATACACACACTCATCAAGGGAAATCTTCTAAGACTTTGATTTTTATTACTACTATGCAGTATCCTCAGTTCATATTTAACTGAAGGAGGAGGCATTTCTGTTTGATCATTTTTATCTCCCCCCCTTAGCAAGTAACTGCTTTTTGAATTGCTAGCTGTTCTTAACAAGAAGCAGAATGACCAACATTTCCCTTTCTTCGTGATGTCTTATAAGATTTCAACTGCTAATATTACTGCTTCCACCACTGAGTCACATGAGATAAATCTTCCCAAGTTTGTGAGGGCAACAACCAAGGTTTCATCAAAGCTGGAAAACAGCATCTGTACTTGGATGTTTCTCATGGTTTCAAGCAGTAAATCATGGGGAAAGAGAAATTCAAAGGCATTTATTGAAATTAAATCATCTGCTCACAAATAGTACATTTTTCCCAGTCTGAAAGATTTGAAAAAAAAACAAAAACCCTGGATGTGTATGAAGTAGAAAGGGGCAAATGCTGATCAGTCTTAAGTAATATATATAACAAAATTTTAGAAATAGGACTTATGTAGAGTAGGAGGTATAAGATTTATTTAAAAAAGTGAATGTAATGAAGTTAATATCACTGAGGAAAGATAAAAGATTATTTCTCTTCTCTAGCCATCTTTCAGTCAATGAAGGGGAAAATAAGAGTATGTAAAAATTGCATCTGAACATGAAACTTCAGGACAGCTAAACATAACAAAACTACCCCAAAACTGAACTAGTGAACAGCAACCAGAGCCAAAAACAACAACAAGAAAGGTCTGAATCTCTTGGATGTAGATCAACTCTTCTCACACATTTTTGAATCTAAAACAAACTCTACATTGTTGCTGACAGACAGTGTGCAAAGAAATATTACTTCAAAGATGATCACAGCAATTCACAATGACAGGACAACTCCCATCATGGGAATTCACTTCATGTCATTACTTTTTATAGCACTTGGAGAATTATGAAGAATTTGCCACTGTGACCACAACTAATCTCACCACTTGAAAAAATTATTCAATAAAATCTATCTTCTTCAATAAGAGGAAATAAAGGTCACTTTATACGTGTGTAGAGCAAAAAGGACTGAACGTAGCCTACGTTAAAAGAAGTTTTCTAAGTTAATATTAGGAAGGACAAAAGAAAAATGATTAAACGATTAAACAAAGACTAACTGATAAACAAAAGGCTAAAATCCAGAGACAGTGTAATGATGGCACCCAGATCAAACAGACATGGATGTGGCCTTCCCACCTGACTTCATGACATGGACCCAAAACTCATTCCTTCACGCTGCTGGGCCTCTCCAAGCCAGGCTACATTTTTACTAGGTTGCACCTCTGGCTTCTTTCTCTCTTCTTTCTCTCCCCTTTAGTCATAGTTGGCTTCCTTGCCAGTCTTGTGTTTCTGAAAGAGACCCAGGGCCTCTGTGGATTGACTCCCCTACTCCCCAAGCAACCTTTCCTCTGAACTTCTCACTTTCCTGGCCCAAAGTATTGGAGTGGGGTCAGTTCTGCTAAATCTGACAGACACTATTATTATTATTATTTTTTCCCCCGGTACATGGACCTCTCACTGTTGTGGCCTCTCCTGTTGCAGAGCACAGGCTCCAGATGCGCAGGCTCAGCGGCCATGGCTCACGGGCCCAGCCGCTCCGCGGCATGTGGGATCTTCCCGGACCAGGGCACGAACCCGTGTCCCCTGCATCGGCGGGCGGACTCTCAACCACTGAGCCACCAGGGAAGCCCCAGACACTATTATTGATATTGTCTTCTGTTGGGGGCGGAACATGCAAAGATGAAAAGTCATGCTTAAGGAGCTCAGGTCTGACAGTGGAAACAATGGGTACACATAACATGGGGTGAAGGAGGAGAGGTGAAATAGTATGGCGGATTTAGGGACCTGCAGTAGATGTCACATAAAATACCCTTGAAGATACACAGCAGGCAGCAGCCCCCATGGAGGGGCTTGGAGGACGCACATGTTCCCACTTCCCACATGACTTCTACCTGTGCCCGCTCGGGGACCTACACCCACTCCTTCCAGGCCACTGACCAACAGCGACCAACATCACTCTCCATTCCATTCTCTTTATCCATATTCCCCAGATTTAAATGTATAGCCTTAAGTGTCCTCACTAATATACCTATCCCTCACTGAATGACCTTTTTTCACTATGAAAAAAAGAATGGCACATAGAAGCATATCAGGTAAATTACAAGGCCAGAAGTGTGACTCAAAAGTTTGGATAGGGCTTCCCTGGTGGCGCAGTGGTTGAGAATCTGCCTGCCAATGCAGGGGACACGGGTTCGTGCCCCGGTCCGGGAAGATCCCACATGCCGCAGAGTGGCTGGGCCCGTGAGCCATGGCTGCTCAGCCTGTGCGTCCGGAGCCTGCGCTCTGCAATGGGGGAGGCCACAACAGTGAGAGGCCTGCGTACCACACACACACACACACACACACAAATATATATATATATATATATATATATATATATATATATATATATATATATATATATATATATACACACACATGTGACATTTTAACGATAACCACTAAAAGAATAGGAAGAAAATGAGTAAATTTCCAAATGATGGAGGGAAAAATAGGAAAAGAGTGTAAGAAAAAACAATGAATCTAATAGAAAGCAAAAAAAAAAAAGAAAAGGAGAAAAAGGAAACAAAGAAGGCAGCTTTAATAGAAAAAAGTTAGAAAGTTACTAAAATATAGGTAACCACAATAAAGAGAAGCAGAACAAACATCTCCGTTAACTGATATTGTGAGACTGAATATTTAAAAATCTAACTATACACTGTTTACAACAGAATCAACTAAAACACAGTGACCTAGATTAGTTGGCAGTAAAGGAATAGAAAAAGAAAGAGTAACCAAAAGAGAGGTAGTCATGATACAGTACTAATATAAGATAAAATAGACTTACAGGGAAAAAACATTAAGGATAAAGAAGGTGTTTAGACTCAACCAGGTAAAGCAACAAAGCTTCAAATTATACAAAGCTAATTAAGCTGATAGAAATTCAAGAAGAAATTTATAAAATCACAATCTTAGTGGGCGATTTTAATATACTGCTCTCAAAAACTGATAAGAGCAACCAGATAAAAAACTAGTAACGATATAGTAGTTTTAAACAGCACAATTAATACCTTTTCTCTAATGAAAGAATATGTAGAATGTTATTCCCAGAAAAAGAGGTTACATATTCTTTGCAAGCCATAAGAACACATTTTTAAAAAACTGACCAAGTAATAAACCAAAATTTTGTCTCAACAAATACCAAAGAATCAGTATTACATAAACCATGTTTAACAACTACTATGCAGCAAAACTGGAACTCAGTAACTAATATTTTTGGAAACTTAAAGAAAGCTATAATAATTAAAGAGTCAGAGAAGAATCATAATGAAAATCCTAACATGTTTAGATTGGATGGCCATTAAGACACTATTTCAGAACTCGTGGAAAGTAGCTAAACCATTGCTTAGTAAGAGATGTATGGCCTTAAATGTAAATGTTAGAAAATAAGAAAGACTGAACATTAGTGGACCAAACATTCACCTGAAGAAGACAGAAGAAATAAATAAAACACAATAAGCCCACACATGGAAGAGAATAATACCATCTCTGTAAATTCAAAATCACAAAAATGATATAATACTGTTTTTGGATAAATACCCTTACAGAACAATGTTACAACAATCAGAACACGGTTACAACTGCAAGGGGAGAAGGGGATAGATCGTGGAGAGGTACAAAACAGGTTTCAGCTGTATTGGTAATTTTTAACTTCCTTTAAACTAAGGACAGTTAACAAATATTTGACATTGTTAACATTTATGAGATTTGGGTGGAGGATTGTTAGTGTTTATTATTCTATGTCTGCTTCCAAATATTTGAATTATTTTTTTTAAAAAGGGGGGGGCAAAGAAAAAAATTGAAGAGAAACATTAAGAAGAAGAAATAAAAGATTTTCTACTTTTGTAACTTGTAAGTAGCATCAGCCTTAGGCCCCTCATCTGTAAAAGGAATAATAGTGATTTCTACCTTCCAGACTCTGAGAACTGCATATCCAGCATGTAGCTCAGAGCTTGGAACACGTGCTCTAGAATGCTAAATGCTGTTATTATTTCATCCTAAAGTCAGGATGACTTTAGGATCTTCACATCATTCTAAGAAGACCTGGATGAGAAATCGGTTTTTTTTGTTTGGTTTTTTTTTTTTTTTTTTGATTCTCCTTCATTTAAGTCCTAAAGCAAGAATATTTACTGCTACTGTTGATTCCTAAAAAAAAAAGAAAGAAATATTACACATTTGTAATTAGTAAAATGATGCTACTGTTATAAAACGTTGTAGGACATTATTGAAGTTTTTTCTTACTATAACCACTTTAAAGTTACCTTGTATCCCTACCTCCCAAATCACTTCTCCACCAAAGTGCTCCATTTGAATTCCAGGTCAGTGAGATGGTAACCATCAGTGGCAGCATTGCCACTACAGTTTTCTTCAACATCTGTGTCATGGATTTTTCATCTTTGCATCTTTGTCTGATAGATATGCATTTGCTTACATTGTATTTGATTCATGTAACAGTCCTGCAAACATGTTGTCATCTATTTTACTGGTGAGGAACTAAGGCTCAGATAGGTCCAGTGACCTGCCAGACATAACAAGATATACCTCAGAAGGCTCTTTTGAGGATTAAAAAAGCTCATGTGACGTAACTGGTGCATAGGAGATATTCCATATATATTGGCTCTCTTCTCTTTTCTCCCAGATGTTCAGTTAATGTTTGCTGATATATTGTTTAATTAGTGTCTTATTATATTAAGTGAAAACATATGGTGTTCTTTTGATATATGTTTTGCATTATTATCAAAAATCCCTACTTTATAAGTTTAATCACTGTTTTTTGTAACAACGTATAGTAAAGTTCCAGAAAGGTAATAATTTGAAAATTCCTCTAACTCCTCATTTGTGGCTAAAAATGACATTCAAATGATTTCATCTAAAATTATTCAACTATAAAAGGTGAACTCACACTTATATCTTTCACAAAAGAGTAATTCCAGTATGAAGCACTTCATAACACCTTCCCTTGTTCTAATGTGCTGCCTGAAACAAGTGACTATGGGATGGCTAAGTGGATAGATGGTCTATGGTGA
Source organism: Mesoplodon bidens (assembly GCF_964165515.1). Taxonomy (NCBI): domain Eukaryota; kingdom Metazoa; phylum Chordata; class Mammalia; order Artiodactyla; family Ziphiidae; genus Mesoplodon; species Mesoplodon bidens. The sequence goes on along the minus strand of NC_138173.1, from coordinate 40,518,607 downwards.
CACGAACAGAAATATAGCCTTTGAAACACTTCCTGACTTATATTTCCCTATACACATTAACCAAGGCAATAACTCGGAATACTTTCAATTACATTTTAAATGTATTTCTTTTAAAAGATGCCATTATTACAGAGAAAGAACAATAATACAAGCATCAGTGGTCGTTGTCCTCAGTTTTCTATGCATGATGATCCTCTGAGAATGCCTGGAAATTGTAGGGTTTTGACTATATTAAAAAATAGAAAGACTTCTTGAGAGCTCAGTTACCAGGGTAAAATGTTAAGAGTAAGTACTAGATTTGATTCTTTGTTTTCTCTGCCTTGATTTTTTTCTATATTTCAAACAATTTACTTTGTAGTAAATTATGTTGCCCTCAACAGCTATTTCCTGATTTTACTATTTTTTTCTTTGGGGATATTATAAGTCTTTGTAAATACAGCATTACTAGGTTAAGGACACTGGCAGAGAGAGAAAAGGGGATGAACAACATGAAGATCTCTCCATCCCCATATCTTGTGAGTGTTACTTTAATTCCACGTCACAGTTTTGAAGCATCTATTAACTACCCTTCTCTACAGCAATGAGGAGAGAATCAGCCTTATATATACTCTTTTTTAATATACAAATTTATTTATTTATTTACTTATTTTTGGCTGCATTGGATCTTTGTTGCTGTACGCGGGCTTTCTTTAGTTGCGGCGGGCGGGGGCTACCCTTTGTTGTGGTGCACAGGCTTCTCATTGTGGTGGTTTCTCTTGTTGTGGAGCACGGGCTCTAGGCGTGTGGGCTTCAGTAGTTGTGGCTCATGGGCTTTGTTGCTCCATGGCATGTGGGATCTTCCCGGACCAGGGATCGAACCCGTGTCCCCTGCATTGGCAGGTGGATTCTCAACCAATGTGCCACAAGGGAAGTCCCTATATATACTCTTGAATGGTGGCTATACTGGGGTGATGGTTCTTGAGTCTGGCTTATCAGAACCAGCTACTGTTCTTTTATTATGAAGGCTTCTCTGCTTTAGGGATGGCCTTGACCAAGCCCAACTGTGCAAAGAGATATGGACATCAAGCCTTGAGAGACAAGGTTGATCCTGAGATTATACCCTCTGCTGGAATATCCACCCTTGTTGTTTTGGCAATTAACAGGTGTTAATAATAAGAGTTATTATTACTGATGATCTAGTGGGGACCAGACACTGTCTAAATTACTTCAAATCATCCTATAACAATTCAAGATAAATTGTTGCCATTGTAAGGAAGAGGAAACTGAGATTTAAAAGGTTAAAAAAGTTGTACAACATAATACTAAGTAGCATAGAAGGATTTGACCCCAAGATACTCTAACGTGGAGTGTATGTTATTCTACTATCCATGCTACCTTTCATTTGCCTACAGGTTTTGAGTTATTTAGGGGTTAAGGAAGTAGGAGTTCATGGGTTAAAAAGTCCATGAGATCTGGGTCACTTGGTACAATCTGGAGATGCTGGTGTCAAGCAAGAACATGGGCTGAGTTCATCATTGATGATTTATCCAATATGAGGATGGCATTAGCAGGATTACAAATAAGTAATGTGACAACAGCCAACTTCATTTAATACTTTATTTAGCTTATCATTTCTGTCACACATCCAGTAGAAACTCTCCATTTCTAGAGCTTGCTTTTGGGGATGTTCACAGGGCTGGCGGTGCCTAAAAATGAACTAAACTAAATCCTTATCTCCCAGGACAATTTAAAAAATCCAGTTAACCATAAAGTTCCAGTCAGATGTTCATAATATATTTTCTGGTTTTTTTGTTTGCAGACCTTTGTTTTTAGGCACATTTACTGGAACAGAATTTATTCTAAGCTGAGCAGACCACAGCTTTTGCAAAAGGCAGCATTAGCATGATGCAGCGAAGTGTGTAGGCGAAGAACACAGCATCCTTGGAAACCCCGTCACTTCCTCTTTGGTATATTTAGCTGGCTTGTCAGCCACATGGCAAATAAAATTTGCTTAGTAACTCCAAAACTGTGGTTCTTCAGGCTCTGTATAGCTGGAATCTCCCCACTCCACTTTCCTGCGTCTCTGTTCTATTCATCCCACTTCCTTACAAGTTAAATGGATAGCCTACCCAGTATCTTTAGAAGAAGTCAATCCCATGCTTAAAATCTTCAATGGCTCCTACTGCCTATAGCACCAGCTCCGAAGTTCAGCTTCATGTCCAATGCCCTTTACAAACTGACGCTCATCTGCTAAATTCTCACCACTCCTCATTCACCTATGGCTCTAGATTTACGAAAACATCCTCCACTCCTCAAACTATGTACCTTCATGAGCTCTAATTGTGTCCTTTCTTCTCCTGCTTCCCACCCATGTGAAGCTATTGATGCCTGACTGTGAGCTCTTTGATGGAACGATCTGCATCTTACCAATTTTATTTGCCGGACGTGAAGCGGGCGTTCAATATTTATTGTTGAAATAGGAGATCTCCTTGTGAACCAAGTTGCACAATACTGTGATGATACAGTTCTAATGAGGTAGCCTACATTTTCGAGGCAGCCCTGCTCTGGACTTATATGGATCCCATTCTTGAGTGGAAAGAAATCCACTGGGGCACTATGGATACCATTATTAAGTCTTTCCATAGCCATTCTTCTCCAGGATAAATAGTAGCAACTTTTAAGGCTTCCGTTTCCTTTACCAACACCACATTTCTTAACTTTCTAAGGCATACAGGCCAAATCAAAGCAGATGTTGGGGAGGAAGCTGAACATGCTATGGACAGAGGGGCCCCTGAGACCCTTCCTCTCGCAGCATTCATGTGCCACCTCTCCAGATTCTGTCAGACAGGAAGGAATGAATCGCAAGGCTGAATGCCACTGGGCCTGGGTCTTGTCTCCTTTTACACAGAAATGGTATGTTTTAGCTACATGATAAAATAATAACAGCAATATTCATGTAGTCTAAGGCTTTGAAAGGACTACAGAATCTCCCCTACCACGTCCAAACTAAAAGGTAGAACACATTCTAAGTGATTCATTTGTAACAAATCTTACTTTATCTCATGACATACCTGGAAGAACAGTCTACACACAGTTTGTCTTTTTACATACACCACTGGAAATGTCTATGTTAGCTGAATGAGATATAAAGATGCAAAGTGTTTTAGTGAGACTTACAATGTGTTCAAACCTCAAGAAAAGGTCTCAGGGGCTTCCCTGGTGGCGCAGTGGTTGAGAGTCCGCCTGCCGATGCAGGGGACACAGGTTCGTGCCCCGGTCCGGGAAGACCCCGCATGCCGCGGAGCGGCTGGACCCGTGAGCCATGGCCGCTGAACCTGCGCGTCCGGAGCCTGTGCTCCGCAACGGGAGAGGCCACAACAGTGAGAGGCTCGCGTACCGCAAAAAAAAAAAAAAAAAAAAAAGGTCTCAGCAATTCCCAGCTGAAAAAATATGTATCTGCCACAGGTCTTAAGGTAAAGCCAGACACTACATACCTTGCCACTAGAGGAAGTAACATATTTAAATAAAAAATGAGAAGATCATCCTCTAAAGACCATGAGAAGGAGCTAAAAATGCCCCCTGACTATAAACCTACTTTTAGGAGTTAGAAAAAAAGAGAAAAAGCAAGCAAATTCTTAGTTTCTAATTCTTCCATTGTTCTAGGTATTTGCATCACTAAATATAATTATAAAAAGTCAAGACCAAAATTTGTTCGGAAAAAAAAGGCAAACCAGCATCTACAAATTAAAATTCAAATTAATAAAATAAAATTTAATGTTGGCAAAAACATTTTTTTCTAAGACTTGAAACCAGTTAATTTCTTGGACAGTTCCAGAAGCAGACATATTATTTCCTAAAGGTATTGAGGTGATTTTAATAGGAAACCTTTCCCAGGGCTGTAAGACTCCCTTCTTGTGTTCACAAAATAATTGTGGAGGAAGAGCATCCAAAATGGGAGCAGGGAAGAGTTTGTGGAATGTTTTAAGATCAAAAGTCCTTCTAGAAAAAATAAATCCTACCAAATTCTAGTGCATTGGGGGCCACAGATAACCTGGCAGAGAGAGCCTTTAGCATATGTCAAACATTCCCAATAATACTACATTTATCTTAATAAAATAGGCTCAGATAGTGCAGAGATGAAGTTATTTGTTGGGTAAAGTTTGCACTTGGGTGGGTACAGATGCTCTTCAGGAATATTCTTGTAAGTAATATAAGAATAATCTCCACCATGCCAGTTAAGGAACCATTACATGGTTCTATCTTGTCAATATTCTGGCAACCACAAGAGTCCAAAGACAGCCTAGAAAATCTAGAATGAAAATAAATCCAAGGCCATTTGTACTCAGTTCCATGAAGTATACCTCAGCAAGCATTCTTGGATTCTTCCTCAATTCTGCCAACACCAGTAATGCCCCAGAGCAATGTTTCCCAAAGCACACTTGAGTCATGGAATCACTTTCCCAACAAATGTTTTTTGATGAATAAAGGAATTACCAGGACATGGAAGCAACCTAAGTGTCCATCAACAGATGAATGGATAAAGAAGATGCGGCACATATATACAATGGAATATTACTCAGCCATAAAGAGAAACGAAATTGAGTTATTTGTAGTGAGGTGGATGTACCTAGAGTCTGTCGTACAGAGTGAAGTAAGTCAGAAAGAGAAAAACAAATACCGTATGCTAACACATATATATGGAATCTAAGAAAAAAAAAAAGGTCATGAAGTACCTAGGGGTAAGATGGGAATAAAGACACAGACCTACTAGAGAATGGACTTGAAGATATGGGGAGGGGGACGGGTAAGCTGTGACAAAGTGAGAGAGTGGCATGGACATATATACACTACCAAACGTAAAATAGATAGCTAGTGGGAAGCAGCCGCATAGCACAGGTAGATCAGCTCGGTGCTTTGTGACCACCTAGAGGGGTGGGATAGGGAGTGTGGGAGGGAGGGAGACACAAGAGGGAAGAGATATGGGAACATATGTATATGTATAACTGATTCACTTTGTTATAAAGCAGAAACTAACACACCATTGTAAAGCAATTATACTCCAATAAAGATGTTAAAAAAAAAAAAAAGGAATTACCAAGAGGGAGTTTCCCAAACTTATTTGACCATAAGAGGAGGTCCTTTCTAATGGGATCTCCTTTCTAGATCTGGGCTAGTCCCAAGTTGGCTTCAGGCTCTATCTCTAGCTCTATCCGTTAGGTTTCTATTTCTTAGAAGGTTTTCATTTCCCTCACTCAGTTATTCTGGATTGGACTTCCTGAGACTTTTCCAAGAGAGGCTTGACCAGGGCCTGGGAGAAGAAAACCCTCTTCCTGGATGGATCCCCACCTCTAACAGGGAACCCACTGCATTAGAAATGGCTGCATAAAGCTCTAACTACACCAAAGCCTTAGCATACATTTGGCTGTGTTGCCTGGTGTACTTCTGGGCCTTGGTGACTCCTGCATGACTCTTCCTACTTCCTACCTCTGGCTCTGTAGTTCCTGTTAACAGAGTGTTTATGGTGATGGCAAGACCAAGAATTTTTTTTTTTTGGCTTTTGAGAGTTTTTTCTTAATTACTAAAGTAACACATGCTTACTACACAAAAATCTAATATTATATATCAGGTAAAAAGAGTATCTCCTGCAATTCCACAAACCCTCTCTTCCCCCCCAATCCCATGACTGTTACTGTCAACAGTTTTCTCCTCATTTTTAATGATACACAGGACTGGAAGCTCTATAATCTGCTGGGAATTCTTCATTGTGCCCCTTTTGCTTCAGGACATTCTATTTATCTTTATAAAAGAAAGCTCAAATATCACTTTTGTGAAGGCGCCCTGACCCAGCCAAGCCATGCTGGTCTCTCCCTTTATCAGGTGCCCGAAGTAATTTGCACATATTTCAATTACCTGAAGTAATTTGCACATATTTCAATTAAAGAGCTTACAACAATTTCATTGCAATTTTTGAATTAAATGTCTCTCCTACTTCAAAGACTTCAAGGACTAGTCTCATTCCTCTTTGTTACAAGGTATCTGGCAACTGACATGCAATCAGTACACAGTAAATATGTGTTGAGTGAATGAGTGAAGAAATATATAAATAAAATATTTTTCTAACATACAGACTTAAAGCTGTATAAAAATCACAGTCAAGATGCTCACATTTAAATTTCTCTTAAAAGATGTTTCACACATATCCAACATTTCAACAACCAGGTAGTACTGTTAATTATTTTTCCCATTTGTTTAGGTCTGAAAACTTAAAATTCTAACTTCATGGAAAATGATAAAGTTGGAAGAATTTGGGGATGGATGGTGGTTTATTATTCAAGTGCCAAATGAACATTTTGAAGCATAAAATCTTTGGCCATAGGCTTTGTCCACTGACACCAGAATATTCCAGGAAATGACATTTCAAATAAACACTTTCAAGTCCAGTAAACCACAAACACAAAAAAGTATTCAATGGCATTTCACAGCAAATAGCCTTCTGTTGACAGTTACTCAGGAATGACTGGTTATATTTGCAAAGCACAAATACCTCTTCTGTTAGATTAATTGAATATGGTTTTAGCTGATGGCTTGGGCAAAAGAGTGAATCTATGAAAGTAGTGAAAGAAGTGAATAAAGGAGAAGAGACATGAAGGATGAATCTTCGAACAATATTTCTAAATATCAGAAAGTCCCACTGGACCAACACTTCAAATTAACAAGCCCCACTGAGGGACTTTGACATGCATTCTGCATGACATATTGTCCAAAGAATAGCAGCCAAAAGGAGTCTCACTTTTCTTGGAAAAAGAGATTGCCATAGAGCTTTCATATTTTACCAACTAAACAGTTTGGAGTCAATGTAATTAAGTAATATAATTATGAACCCATTTCTTGGCCTCTAGCCCAAAGTGTTATTTCTTATTCAAGTATATCATTAATTTTCATCTAGAAGGCATATGTGACACGTTAGGCCTAGTTCTTCATATTAAAACACATACACAATCTACAAACAGAAATCCACAATCTAATTTTAATTTTAAAATTAAAGAGTAAGACTCAGTGGGTGCAATCATAAGATATGAGGTATAGCATGGATTCTAGGCATTCAACTTAAGCAGGAAGTGGCCAGGAGAAATTTAGACTCTTGAAAATCTAGTATGAAAGTGGAAAATAGTGAAGGGGTCAGTGGATTTCCATCATACAAGAGATGGTGACTTAAATAGTAAAGGGAAAGGATATTTAGGGATACAATAGCAGCTGGCCCTAGAGTTACATCAGTACAATTAACATATTAAGTTAGGAGGCAAAGCAGGTGTGGGGTTTAAAAAACTATGGTACTGTCAGGTCATGCTTATTAAATAATAAAAGTTAAAATTTATTGTGTATCTGGGTTGGGTTAGGCACTGTTTTAAGTACATTATGTGAATAGATTATTTAATTTTCAGAGCTACCTTATGAGATAGACCCAGGCAGTCTGGCTCCAGAGTGTTTTTTTTTTTTAACAGTGTGCCATGCTGCCTCTTAACACCTACTCAAAAGAAATATTAGTCTTTATTTTAGAGTTGAATTCATATGTTGACATAGGTTTTCAGAAATCTATAGGAGAGTTAAGTCCTGAATTGAAGGAGGCTGATTACTAGCTATCAAAGGCAACTGAAGTCAGTATACTTTTAGAGCTGGAGAAAGATACTCAATTCACCTTTGCATGGTGTTTGACATTTATTTATGCAATTGAATTCAACTCAATTAACAGTGATTTAGGGTCCCATGCTGAGTAGTAAAGAAGTAAGATTCAAAGCGTAGAGGAGACACAATTTTTATGCCAATCTAGAGCAGATAAAAATACTCTGGAAGCTAACAGTTGAACAGAGGTGAAGAAAAAGAAGTCCAGAGAGTTCAAATGACCTGCCCGAGGCCAAAAAAGTAGCTTGTGGCACAGAGGGACCTAAAAATCTAATTGAGATGGGTCCAGTTCTCTTTTTACACTACCACTCTGCCTCCTGTCAAGCTGGTTGGAACACCTGGGAATAAAATTAACTTCTAAAATAAATATCTTTGCCCTGTAAAGAGGAAACTGTTGGATATTTGCCTGCCTCATCTCTAGAACACACTTCATTCTGGAATGAAGTTAAGGACAGAGAGAACAGATAGCCAAGGGAATATTTTTTTTAGGGGAAGAGGAGGAGAGCATTCACATATGCAGCCTCCCAGATCTCCTCTGAAGGAATGACTGTTTTTCAGTTTTATTTGCTGGGCAATTTATCTCTCTCAAACCTTACCCAATTCTAAAAGCAGACTTGATATTATATCTTTATTGATAACTATGTGTGTAGGTGCATATGTATGTCTTCAACTATATTCTAAGGGTCTTAAGAACAGAGGACATACTTTAAACCTCTCTGTATGCCCAACTTTTACAAAATGCTTTCACATAGTAGGTGCTCAGTATGGTAATGATGTTAAAAGTATAAGTATATACAGTATAAGGTTTCCAATTAGCTTGTTTCATTTTTTAGAAAACGACCCTGTATTCAGGTCTCCCAGAAAATTTTTAATAGCTTCTTTTAGTGGGTCAATTTTACGTGCCACCCTTTCCGCCCACAACCTGCCGGGGATATTTGGCAATGTTTGGAGACATTTTTGGTTGTCACAGCTTAGGGGCTGGGGGAGAAAGGTGTTACTGGCATCTAGTAGGTAGAGGCCAGGGATGCAGCTAAACATTCTACAATGTATGGGACCCACCTCACAACAAAGAATTATCTGGCCCCAAGTGCCAATAATGCCAAGGTTGAGAGACACCGGCCTCTTTAGAAGTTAAAAACATGCACAATCACCTTCCCATTTCTCCATTTTTAAAACACAAGTAAGACATAAAGCAAAATGATACACCAAATATTCGCCTCGACCAAGACAACCTCAGTAGTCTAGTTAAGATGAACAATTATTTAATGGGCTGATTTAGGATTAGAAGGGTTCATTAAAAGCCAGAGGAAAAGCATGAATTTAAACACATGTGTACTTAAGTAAGCAATGGAACACCTTCACCAAAAGGAATGTTCTGATCTTTACTACATCTGAAACCAAGGTTACTCCACAGTTACAATATAAAACGTTCTGCTGATGAGGCATTTTCAAAACCACCACTGGTCTGATTCATACACGGAAGTCTTATTTCAGACTGTTTCATTATTTCTAACCTCGCTCAAAATCCACCTTTTGGCCAGCACACAAAGAGGAAATGTATGTTTTTTGTTTGTAAATAGGGTCATCAAAATAAACTGTTTTCACAATTAGTCTTTCCTTTTGATGCCTGTCCCATGTCTAGGTTAACCTGGAAGGTCCAATTTTTCATCCTAGATTCCTTATTGTGGCCAAAAGAATCATTCCTTCAGGCCTACTTTTGTTCCTTGACTTCTATCATGGAAAGACGACTGCAGTAAAGCTATCCTAACAGCTTGATGACGTCTTTAAAGACAAACAAGGAAAAGGAAGTGGGGGAGCTGCTGATTTTTCTTTCCACTTGGTTATGGTTTCCTTACATAATCTCTAGCTGATGTGGTTGCATTTGCTACAGTTTTATTTGCTTGTTCATTTTCCCCAGTGGCTGATCATATTTGATACTTTGGCTGTCTGGTGGACACTTGAATAAAAATTTCTTTCTTTAAGGGGACAAATTAGTTTTTTTCTGGGAATCAACTGACAAAAAACATATAGACCTCAGGAGGATCTTTAAACATTGCGTAATAACTAATCTGTTGAACATTTTGTGTATTGAGTTAAACATGTCACCACTGACACTCTTACACATTAGTTAACGACTTACTAAATATTTACCAAGATCTTTAATAAGCGAGAGTGCTTCCCATGATATAAAGGCTCCTCCACCATCATCCATAGCACCCTGCCCGACATCCCAGCTGTCCAGATGTCCACTGACCAGTACAACCTAGAAAAAATAATAAAAAGAGAAAAAAAATAAAACTAAGCAGAAATGACATCAAAGAAGAAGCAGTCATAGGCATTCCAAATACAGAAATGAAACTTTTATATTTTCTATTTTTACTTCTTAAAAGATGTGTGTCATTACTAGTGGAAAACTTGGTATAGAGGTGTAAGGTCATCTTAATAGTAATAAAACTTCTCACCTTGTACTTCTCTTTATTAATATAATTTTGAATACTAAAGAAAAATGGTTTATTATTGACAGATGTTTGACAACTTTATTATATGGCTTAAAACCTAAATGACATAAAAATGGAGCTCAAAACTTCAACCATATTCTCAACCATCCCAAATTCTAGCAGACAAATAATAAACATGTGTTGAATTCAATTCAAATGAAAAAGTGAGAATAATTTATTTGTTTTTAATTATTGTGCTTTGTGCATTATAAATCACTCTGGTGTTGAATAAATAAGTATGCTGGAGTTACAAACTAGAGTCTACTTAAACAGAAGAACCTTTAAGAAATATCTCAATTATGTGTTAAATAAATCTGTTGATTATATTATAAATTTTACATCACCATAGGTTTAAATTTTTTCAAGAGTCATTAGTAATTCTCTCCAGGAAAATATAAAAAATATTTCAGTGAAACTAAATTTTATGGACATATTTTATTTTATTTATTTTTTTTGTTCTGTTTTGTTCTAATTTTTATTTTTTTAACATCTTTATTGGAGTATAATTGCTTTACATTGTTGTGTTAGCTGCTGCTGTATAACAAAGTGAATCAGTTATACCTATATATATATCCCCATATCCCCTCCCTCTTGTGTCTCCCTCCCACCCTCCCTATTCCACCCGTCTAGGTGGTTACAAAGCATGGAGTTGGTCTCCCTGTGCTATGCAGCTGCTTCCCACTAGCCATCTATTTGACATTTGGTAGTGTATATATGTCAATGCCACTCTCTCACTTCATCTCAGCTTACCCTTTTCCCTTCCCCATGTATGGACATATTTTAAACAAGTTAAAAAACAAGTAAAATGATGCTGGGTTAATAGGATATAGACATGGCAAGTATGTATCTTGATCTCTAGATCATGTAGTATATGAATATCAAGTCAGATGAATTACAAATTTAAATAAAGATGTTAGAGGAAAGCACAGAATAGCTTTGTCAACTTAGAGTAGGCAAAGATTTCTTAAACTGGACAAAAAAGTGCAAACCATAAAAGAAAAAATAATAAATTGGACTTTAAAAATATTAGGAATATTTGTTCATCAAAAGACTCCATTACAGGAATGAAAAGGCAACCCACAGAGGAGAAAATATTTACCATACGTATTTTCAACAGAGGTCCCATATCCAGATTATATAAAGAACTCCTATGAAATGGTAACAAAAAGAGAATCAAATGATAGAAAAATGGGCAAAAAACTTGAACAGACAATTCACAAAAAAGGACATATCAATACAAATTACTAATAATCATATTAAAAGTTGCTCAGGTTCATTATCATCAAGGAAATATAAATTAAACCACATTCAGTACATATCCACTGGAATAGCTAAAATGAAAAAGATAGAAAGTATTGGTGAGGAGGTGGAGCAACTGGAACTCTCATACATCAAGTGTGAGTATAAATACTTACAACCACTCTGGAAAACTAGCTTATCTACTAAATCTGAACATACACACACCCTAGGACCCAGCAATTCCACTCCCAGCTATACTCCAACAGGAATGAATGCATATGAATGCTTTCACCAGAAGGGATGTACTAGAACATTCAATGAGTGTTCATAATAACTCCCATCTCCCCTGCAAAGAAAACTACTCAAATGCCTGTCAACAGCAGAATGAATAGTGTGTTGTATTGGTCAATGGGACGCTGCGCGGCAGTGTGAATGAACAAATACAATACACAATAAATACACAAATCTCATAAACATAATGAAGAATGAAAGAAATAATACATCGTGTATAATTCCATTTGTGTAAGATAGAAAAACAAGCAAAACAGGAGAGTGGTTAGAGGGGTAGTGACAGGGCGAGGACATGAGTCGAGCTGCTGGGTGCTGGTCACGTTCTGTTTCCTGACCAGGTGCTGGTCACGTTCTTTTTTCTGGGTACTGGTTACACAGGTGCACTCAGTTGGTAAAAGTTCATTTTGTTATACACTTAGGATTTGTGCATGTTCTCTGAGAATATTACACTTCAATAAAAAAGCTTAAAAAAACCAAGTTCAACAGATTGATTCTACATACAGCATACAGTAAATAAATAAACCGAAGTTGAACAAATCTTCTTGATGATTAACATGAAAATGCCCCAGGACTTTGGGAAAGCAGGATTTTGGGTTTAAAATATCAGGGTGACCCCTTGCACTGCCTCGTTCCCTGAGCAGCTGCAGGATCTCCCACTGACTCTGTATATACAGGCAGACCCAGCTTACTATGACTTCATTGTAGTCATAAACAAGTACAATGCCCCAGACTAACAAATAGCCATGTAATGAATCCAAATGGATTGTTTCTAAGGAAAAAATGGAAAAAAGAAAAAAAAGAAAAAAATGTGTTGCAATAGCAGGAAATTCTGATTCAAAAAGTGGTATAATCCCGTGTGGGATGAACAAGCCAATTAGTCAACATTCTAAGCCCCTTCAGAACCATTTTCCCAATGAAGTTAAAGTTCCAATGGATAAAAATTGTCAAAATCTGTTTTAATCAACTTTTCTCAGATAACACATGAGTAACTAAATCAAGGCAGCTATTGTTTTAACCTTCAGACTTCCTTCAGAATAACTGAGGTTGTTTTACAATTATATTTCTTTATGTTTTCTGAAATATCTCTGTTCTCTAATCCAGAATTATTACTTAAACTAACAGTTAAAATATGGAAATGGTTTGAAGATAGGAAACTAAATGATATCCCATAGGATGAGGTCTTTGGCACAGTGGTATGGAAGAGAGTTTGTTTTACTTTTTTTTTTTTTTTTTACAAAAACAGAATATATTGGAAGTTACCATGGGGTAATAGTAATTTTAATATAAACTGATTTAAAGACTAGGTGATGACAAAAAGCTACTTCTAATTCAGTAGCATGTTTAATGAACTTGAATTTTCCTAATCATAAAAGCTTCAACCTACACCTCAAAAATAGTAGTGCAGGAGGTCTCATTCAACAGGGTGTCTGGCTAGCATGCTTTAATGCCACCTCACAAAGGATAACCCAGAAAAACAAAACAAAGGGTCAGGCAGAAATGAACATTACTTGTAACATATTTGGATCTGATTTAAGCAAACAAAACAAAAACAGACAACTCAGAGTCACAGTAAACTCCAGATTTATGAAAAAGGATCACGTTATAAAAGATAAGGGAATGCACCAGTTCTGCTGCCAGATGTGCAGCCCCTAGAGCAATAACATGGCCTAGAACCAACAGAGAAGTGGGGCGCCCCCTCATCTACCCTCCTTATGCGCTGCTCCCCGAGGCAGGCAGAGCACCGACCAATCCCCTGCCCTCCAGCTTCCATCTCACCACCATCTCTTCCAAATGCAGTAAAGAGTAAAAATTATTCAAACAACAGCAAGAGCCAAGAGCAGCCACAACAAAACAAACAGGAAGGCAGAAAGGGAACTCTAATGCTCTGAAATACAGAGTTTGATATTTGTGAGGCACACATTAGCCCTGACCACCAAAGGCTCAGGTCTTGGGGGTGGGGGAAACTTCTCCAGTAGGGCAGAGATACACTGGATGACAGCCTGCGAGGATGAAGAATCAGACTGGCAGCGGCACAGAAACACCTGCAGGTCAGCTGTGGGTCTGAGAGCAAAACTACACTAAATCAAAGGTAGACAGAGAGCAGCCCAAGGACAAGCCCCTGCTTCGTTGTTACTGGGACATATGGAGATACTGAAGGCAAACCGATTTGCTTGATTAAAAGATAAATAAGAACACAATCGAGGGGCTTCCCTGGTGGTGCAGTGGCTGGGAGTCCGCCTGCCGATGCGGGGGATGCGGGTTCGTGCCCCGGTCCAGGAAGATCCCACATGCCGCGGAGCGGCTGGGTCCGTGAGCCATGGCCGCTGAGCCTGCGCGTCCGGAGCCTGTGCTCCGCAGCGGGAGAGGCCATGGCAGTGAGGGGCCCAAGTACCAAAAAAAAAAAAAAAAAAAAAGAACAAAATTGAAATGGGACATATGAAAAATATGGCAGAACAAGGGAAAGAGAACGGTATCAGAAGAAGTAGATTCTTATGAAAACAAGCTAATGCAAGATCCTGGAGAAAATGTCATGGTCTTGGGCATTTATGCATGCATTTATTCAACAGCTTCTACTGAGTTTCTCTTATGTGTCAGAGATACAGAAATGGACAAAACAAGCAAATATTCTGCCTTAATGGAATTTATATTCTGGTGAGGGAGACAGGCAATAAATAAATATAATGTAATGGTAGTTTTAAGTATTATGAAGAAAAACAAGGCAGAGGACGGGAATAGAGAGGATAGTGGCAGGGAGGGGAAAAGTCAGTCAGCTTCCTCCTAAGGTGTAGATAGCCACAGGAGAATTCTGCCCCTACTCTAACAATAAGAGAAATCTGGATAATCTAGAAAATCATAACATTTTTAGGCCCATCAGAGATCTGAGACTGTAATTCAACCAGAGGAACTGAATTGCAGAGGATAACGCGCTCATCAGAGGAGAGGTGGGACACATGAACTGTCTGCCTTTAGCAGCGACAGGAGGGAGAGGCCACAGTCATAAAAGCAAGAATGAAGACCACTGAAATGTTAACAAATTCTTAAAGGGTTGAGTGTGTATTAACTTGAGAGTTTAGAATCCCTGGGAACCTCCCACATAGGGGCTCTAGGTACCTATTTTCTCGATCGTTTCCACAAGCTTCCATCAGGGGCTCACAGGAAATAAAGAGCAGGGCAGAGGCCCTGAGAGAGCCCACCTCATGGTGCAGGGATACATGTGACCGGGTGCTGTCGGGAGCAGGCAGCAAATACACCTACTTCCGGGACCCTTCTCTCATATGAAGCCGAGGCCATCTCCCCCTGGGGGAGAGGAGAAAACTGTCCTGCAGGGCAGTACTAGACAAAGACGGCTACAGGAAAAAGGGTAGAAACTGCACTCCCACCCTGCACTGACACCTGTCTCCAGGCGAGGGCAGGAAACTTGCCCACGCTCAGAATTCTGCACTGATGTAAAGAGTTCTGCTGCCCCTGGGTAAGGGACATGGTATGCATCCCCATGACTCACGGCAGAGTTTGGCTTTCACAGGGGGAGGAGCAGAAATGCTGAGAAAGCCCCACTAATTTTTTTTTAATTAAAAAAAATTTTTATAGGAGTCTAGTTGATTTACAATGTTGTGTTAGTTGCTACTGTACAGCAAAGTGAATCAGTTATACATATACATATATCCGCTCTTTTCTGGATTCTATTCCCATATAGGCGATTACAGAGTATTGAGTAGAGTTCCCTATGCTATACAGTAGGTCCTTACTAGTTATCTATTTTATATATAGTAGTGTGTATATGTCAATCCCAATCTCCCAGTTTACCCTCCCCCCCCACCTCCTGGTAACCATAAGTTTGTTTTCTACATCTGTGACTCTATTTTTGTTTTGTAAATAAGTTCATTTGTACCATTTTTTTAGATTCCACATATAAGCAATATCATAGGATATTTGTCTTTCTCTGTCTGACTTATTTCATTTAGTATGATAATCTCTAGGTCCATCCATGTCGCTGCAAATGGTATTAATTCATTTTTTTTATGGCTGAGTAATATCCCATTGTATATATGTGCCACAGCTTCTTTATCCATTCCTCTGTCAATGGACATTTAGGTTGCTTCCATGTCTTGGCTATCATAAACAGTGCTGCAGTGAACATCGGGGTGCATGTATTCTTTCATATTATGGTTTTCTCCAGATATATGCCCAGGAGTGGGAGTGCTGGGTCGTATGGTAGTTCTATTTTTAGTTTTTTAAGGAACCTCCATACTGTTCTCCATAATGGTTGTAACAATTTACATTCCCACCAACAGTGTAGGAGGGTTCCCTTTTCTCCACACTCTCTCCAGCATTTATTGCTTATAGACTTTTTGATGATGGTCATTCTGACCTTGTGAGGTAACACCTCATTGTAGTTTTGATTTGCATTTCTCTGATAATTAGTAATGTTGAGCATCTTTTTATGTGCTTTTTGGCCATGTCTTCTTTGGAGACATTTCTATTTAGATCTTCTGCCCATTTTTTCATTGGGTTGTTTGATTTTTGATATAGAACTGCATGAGCTGTTTGTATATTTTGGAGATTAATTCCTTGTCAGTCGTTTCATTTGCAAATATTTTCTCCAATTCCGTGGGTTGTCTTTTCATTTTGTTTATGGTTTCCTTTGCTGTGCAGAAGATTTTAAGTTTAATTAGGTCCCATTTGTTTATTTTTGTTTTTATTTTCATTAAAGAATAGTCAAAGCAATCCTGAGAAAGAAAAACGGAGCTGGAGGAATCAGCCTCCCTGACTTCAGACTATACTACAAAGTACCGTAATCAAAACAGTATGGTACTGGCACAAAAACAGAAATATAGATCTATGGAGCAGGATAGAAAGCCAAGAAATAAACTCACACATCTATGGTCAACTAATCTATGACAAAGGAGGTGAGAATATACAATGGAGAAAAGACAGTCTCTTCAATAAGTGGTGCTGGGAAAACTGGACAGCTACATGTAGAAAAATTAAACTAGAACAATCTCTAACACCATACACAAAAATAAACTCAAAATGGATCAAAGACCTAAATGTAAGGCTGGACACTATAAAACTCTTAGAGGAAAACATAGGCAGAACATTCTTTGACATAAATCGCAGTAATATCTTTTTTGATCCACCTCCTAGAGTAATGAAAATAAAAACAAAAAATAAACAAATGAGAAAGCCCCACTCCTGAGCTCAGGCACATAAAGCCTGGCTAAGACTGAGGGGCAGAAGCACCAAGAAACCATCCTGTCCCTGCCAGGAGCCTCCAGTGTGTAACAAGCAGAGCAGTAACAGTTCACAGCCAAGGGAAGGGCAAGGGCACATAGAGACCCCTTCTGTGGTGCAGGCATACAGAGACTGCTGAAAGCTGAGGGTGAAGTGAGGCACTGGGAAAACTGCTCTGACAACCCAACCCCTACACTAAAAACAGACTAGCAGCAGCAGCCTGAAGTATGTGAGAGCCAAAAGCAAGAATAGAAATGATACAATCCAAACCTAGCTAAACTCCAAATAGATGGAATGTACCACCCTCACACTAATGGCTTGACAGAAGAGGCGTTCTCATTTTTGAACATGTACACTGTTCATCTCAGGCTCTACTGTTCTCTTACAGATGATATCCAGCTCCCAATAAAAAATTGTGAGTTATAAAATAAGCAAGAAATAAAAAGAATTTTTATCAGGAAATAGAGTACTCAATAGAGCCAGACCCAGATATAGCCCAGATATTTAAACAATCAGAGCAAGACTTTTCTCAGAATTCACATAAAAGGCATTTCACAGAAAAGAAATTATGAACAGCCATCAAGCATTTGAAATGACCAAACTCATTATTGATCAGGGAAATGTAAATTAAATCCTCGATATCACTTTGCACCTATCTAATTGGTAAAAAGTTTTAAATCTGACAATATGAAGTCGTGGCAAGGATGCTGAGCAATAGGAATTCTCATCCACTGCTGGCAGGAGCAGGAAATTGTTAAAATCATTTAGGAAAACAATTGGGCATATTCTTTTAGGATGACTACATCTCACAGCCCAACAATTTCACTTTAGGTGCAATTTAGAAGAATTCTGGCAGTTGGGCTCTTGGAGACATGTACCAAAATGGTCATATAGAAACAAGCATATGGCCTCAAACTACAACCAACCCAAACGTCTATCAACAATAACATGGGTAAACTATGCATAGTACAGTCATACAATGGAATATGATAAAGTAGTTAAAATTACCTATAGCTACATATATAAATATGTATAAATGAATATAAAAACAGAAATATGAAAGAAAAAGCAAGAACAAATCACAAAAGAAATAGAAGAGTATGATTCCATAATATAAATTTCAAAATTCAGTGAGCTAAGTAATATAATCTTTAGCAATGCATACAGAGATGATAAAATCATGAAGAAAAAGCAAAGTAATGGTAAACCGAAATTAGGACATCATTTATATCAGATGGGGTTAGGGCAGAGAGGGGGAAATCATCATAGAGGGGCACACAGTGGGCTTCTAAGGCACTGGTAGCATTCTATCTCTGAAACTGAGTGAGAACACATGTAAACTTTTCATTCTTCTTCTTTAGATTGTACATACATGCTAAAGTCTTTTGAATGAATGCTATATTAAACAATAGCAAGAGTTATCAAAGATAGTTTTTTAAGTGAGTTCAAACAAACATTAAAGGTCAGATTTATCTCATTCTATTTCAACTGTTGCAAAGAAAAGAAAAGTATGGAAAATGTCTACATTTACTTAAAATCATAATTTTCTTACTAAAACATGAAAAAGGTTGTATCCCTTCCTAAAAACCAACTAGAGAGAAAATATAATTGTAAAATGTAAAATAGTTGTATCTAGCAGCATATTGAAAGCTATTGCAATATAACAGCTCAATGGTCCCCAAAGGCCCATGTTAACTAGAAGTTATAGACATGTAGCAGATAACACAGTCATCCCTCCCTCACTATATTCAGAGTGTTTGGTTCCAGGGTCCCCCAACAAATACCAAAATCCATGGATGTTCAAGTTCCTTACATAAAATGGTGTAGTGTATGCATTTAGCTTATGCACAAACTCTCATATACTTTAAATCATCTCTAGATTATTTATAATGCCTAGTACAATGTAAATGCTATGTAAATAGTTGCTGGCTTGCAATAAATTCAAGTGTGGCTTTTTGGAACTTTCTGGAATTTTTTTCCAAATGTTTTCAATCTGCAATTGGTTGATTCTGTGAAGGTGAAACCCACAGACTCAGAGGGCCAACTGTACTAATAAAGGGCTAGTATTGGCTCATCCTTACCTTCTCAGCATGCCTAGCTTTTCACAGTCTGCATTTTAAATTGTGAGTTGTATACGTATTTATCTAAACCTGACCAAGTTCTTGTTGATCAATCTTCAATAAATGAGATGCTCACTTCCTTTGAAGCATGCTTCATCTTATAAATGTCTTGCTCAATCATAAACCAGAAAGACAACTACCTGGTGGTTTTATTTTTTGCTTTTGTGATGTTTTGTTTCGTTTGCAGCTGCTTCATTCTTTTCGTCTCATTTTATTTGGTTTATTTTAAGAGCTAGCAGGAGAGACCTTCAAGATGGCGGAGGAGAGAGACGTGGAGATCTCCTTCCTCCCCAAAAATACATCAGAAATACATTTACATGTGGAACAATTCCTACAGAACAGCTACTGAATGCTGCCAGAAGACCTCAGACTTCCCCAAAGGCAAGAAACTCCCCACGTACCTGGGTAGGGCAAAAGAAAAAAGAAAAAAATGGACCAAAGAATAGGGATGGGACCTGCACCACTGGGAGGGAGCTGTGAAGGAGCAAAGGTTTCCACACACTAGGAAGCCCCTTCACTGGCAGAGACGGGGGTAGCGGGGGGAAGCTTCCGAGCCACGGAGGAGAGCACAGGAACAGGGGTGCAGAGGGCAAAGCGGAGAGATTCCCACACAGAGGATCGGTGCCGACCAGCACTCACCAGCCTGAGAGGCTTGTCTGCTCAACCTCCAGGGCGGGCGGGGGCTGGGAGCTGAGGCTCGGGCTTCTGAGGTCAGGTCCCAGGGAGAGGACTGGGGTTGGCGGCGTGAACACAGCCTGAAGCGGTTAGTGCGCCACAGCTACCTGGGAGGGAGTCCAGGAAAAAGTCTGGACCTGCCTAAGAGGCAAGAGACCATTGTTTCGGGGTGCACGAGGAGAGGGGACTCAGAGCACTGCCTAAACGAGCTCCAGAGACAGGTGCGAGGTGTGGCTATCAGCACGTACCCCATAGACAGGCATGAGATGCTAAGGCTGCTGCTGCAGCCACCAAGAAGTCTGTGTGCAAGCACAGGTCACTATCCACACCTCCCCTCCCGGGAGCCTGTGCAGCCCGCCATTGCCAGGGTCCCATGATCCAGGGACAACTTCCCTGGGAGAACACACGGTGCGCCTCAGGCTGGTGCAATGTCACACCGGCCTCTTGTTGCCGCAGGCTCACCCTGCCTTCCGTAGCCCTCCCTCCCCTTGGCCTGAGTGAGCCAGAGCCCCCTAATCAGCCGATACTTTAACCCCGTCCTGTCTGAGTGAAGAACAGATGCCCTCAGGTGACCTACATGCAGAGGCAGGGACAAATCCAAAGCTGAACCCCAGGAGCTGTGCAAACAAAGAAGAGAAAGGGAAATCTCTCCCAGCAGCCTCAGGAGCAGCGGATTAAATCTCCACAATCAACTTGATGTACCCTGCATCTGTGGAATACCTGAATAGACAATGAATCATCCCAAAATTGAGGCGGTGGACTTTGGGAGCAACAATATATATACATTTTTTTCCTTTTTCTCTTTTTGTGAGTGTGTATGTGTATGCTTCTTTGTGTGATTTGTCTGTATAGCTTTGCTTTTACCAATTGTCCTAGGGTTCTGTCTGTCCGTTTTTTTTTGTTTTTTTGTTTGTTTGTTTTAGTATAGTTTCTACCGCTTGTTATCATTGGTGGATTTGTTTTTTGGTTTGATTACTCTCTTCTTTCTTTCTTTTTTCTTTTTTTATTACTTTTTAATTATGTTATTTTTTATTTTTTATTTTTTGCGGTATGTGGGCCTCTCACTGTTGTGGCCTCTCCCGTTGCAGAGCACAGGCTCCGGACGCACAGGCCCAGCGGCCATGGCTCACGGGCCCAGCCGCTCCGCGGCATGTGGGATCTTCCCGGACCGGGGCACGAACCCGTGTCCCCTGCATCGGCAGGCGGACTCTCAACCACTGCGCCACCAGGGAAGCCCCTAATTATGTTATTTTTTAAAAATTATTTTTTATTTAAAAAACTTTCTTTTCTTTCCTTCCTTCCTTCCTTCCTTTCTTTCTTTGTTTCTCTCTCTCTGTCTCTGTCTCTCTCTCTCTCTCTTTCTTTCTTTCTTTTTCTTTTTCTCTCCCTTTTCTTCTGGGCCATGTGGCTGACAGAGTCTTGATGCTCTAGTGGGGTGTCAGGCCTGTGCCTCTGAGGTGCGAGAGCCAAGTTCAGAATACTGGTCCAGTTACAGACCTCCCAGTTACACGTAATATCAAACAGAATAAGCTCTCCCAAATATCTCCATCTCAGCGTTAAAACCCAGCTCCACTCAACGAGCAGCAAGCTACATTGCTGGACACCCTATGCCAAACAATTAGCAAGACAGGAACACAACCCCACTCATTAGCAAAGACACTGCCAAAATCAAAAAAAGGTCACAGACACCCAAAAACACACCACTGGACACGGTACTGCCCACCAGAAAGACAAGATCCAGCCTCATTCTCCAGAACACAGGCACCAGTCCCCTACACAACCCACTGAACCAACTTTAGCCACTGGGGACAGACACCAAAAACAACGGGAACTATGAACCTGCAACCTGCGAATGGAGACCCCAAACAGAGTAAGTTAAGCAAAATGAGAAGACAGAGAAATACGCAGCAGATGAAGGAGCAAGGTAAAAACCCATCAGACCTAACAAATGAAGAGGAAATAGGCAGTCTACCTGAAAAAGAATATAGAGTAATGTTAGTAAAGATGATCCAAACTCTGGGAAATAGAATGGAAAAAATAAAAGAAACGTTTAACAAGGACCTAGAAGAACTAAAGAGCAAACAAACAATGATGAAAAACACAAATGAAATTAAAAATTCTCTAAAAGGAATCAATAACAGAAAACTGAGGCAGAAAAAATGGATGAGTGACCTGGAAGATAAAGCAGTGGAAATAACTACTGCAGAGCAGAATAAAGAAAGAAGAATGAAAAGAATTGAGGACAGTCTCAGAGACCTCTGGGACAACATTAAATGCACCAACGTTCGAATTATAGGGGTCCTGGAAGAAGAAGAGAAAAAGAAAGGGAATGAGAAAATATTTGAAGAGATTACAGTTGAAAACTTCCCTAAGTGGGAAAGGAAAGAGTTAATCAAGTCCAGGAGGGGAAGAGAGTCCCATACAGGATAAAACCAAGGAGAAACACGCCAAGACACAGGTTAATCAACTATCAAAAATTAAATACAAAGAACAAATATTAAAAGCAGCAAGGGAAAAACAACAAATAACATACAAGGGAATCCCATAAGGTTAACAGCTGATCTTTCAGCAGAAACTCTGCAAGCCAGAAGGGACTGGCAGGACATATTTAAAGTGATGAAAGGGGAAGCCTACAACCAAGATGACTCTACCCAGCAAGGATCTCACCCAGATTCGATGGAGAAATTAAAACCTTTATGGACAAGCAAAAGCTAAGAGATTTCAGCAACACCACACCACCTTTATAAGAAATGCGAAAGGAACTTCTCTAGCCAGCAAACACAAGAGAAGGAAAAGAGCTAC
Organism: Mesoplodon bidens; assembly: GCF_964165515.1. Lineage (NCBI taxonomy): Eukaryota > Metazoa > Chordata > Mammalia > Artiodactyla > Ziphiidae > Mesoplodon > Mesoplodon bidens. Next base: position 40,496,091 of record NC_138173.1, on the reverse strand, counting down.
AAAAACAAACCCAAAACAATTAAGAAAATGGTAATAGGAACATACATATTGATATTGCCTTAAATGTAAATGGATTAAATGCCCCAACCAAAAGACATAGACTGGCTGAATGCATACAGAAAAACAGACCCATATATATGCTGTCTACAAGAGACTCACTTCGGACCTATGGACAAGTACAGACTGAAAGTGAGGGGATGGAAAAAGATATTCCATGCAAATGGAAATCAAAAGAAAGCTGGAGTAGCAATTCTCATATCAGACAAAATAGAGTTTAAAATAAACACAATTACAAGAGACAAAGAAGGACACAACATAATGATCAAGGGATCAATCCAAGAAGATATAACAACTGTAAATATTAATGCACCCAATATAGGAGCACCTCAATACATAAGGCAAATGCTAACAGCCATAAAAGAGGAAATTGACACTGACACAATCATAGTAGGGGACTTTAACACCCCACTTTCACCAATGGACAGATCATCCAAAATGAAAATAAATTAGGAAATACAAGCTTTAAATGACACATTAAACAAGATGGACTTCATTGATATTTATAGGACATTCCATCCAAAAACAACAGAATACACTTTCTTCTCAAGTGCTCATGGAACATTCTCCAGGATAGATCATATCTTGGGTCACAAATCAAGCCTTGGTAAATTTAAGAAATTTGAAATAGTATCATGTATGTTTTCTGACCACAATGCTATGAGACTAGATATCAATTATAGGAAAAAAATCTGTAAAAATTACAAATACATGGAAGGTAAACAATACAGTACTAAATAACTAAGAGATCACTGAAGAAATCAAAGAGGAAATAAAAAATACCTAGAAACAAATGACAATGAAAACATGATGACCCAAAACCTATGGGATGCAGCAAAAGCAGTTCTAAGAGGGAAGTTTATAGTAATACAATCCTACCTTAAGAAACAAGAAACTTCTCAAATAAACAACCTAACCTTACACCTAAAGCAATTAGAGAAAGAAGAACAAAAAAAAAAACCCAAAGTTAGAAGAAGGAAAGAAATCATAAAGATCAGATCAGAAATAAATGAAAAAGAAATGAAGGAAATGATAGCAAAGATGAATAAAATTACAAGCTGGTTCTTTGAGAAGATAAACAAAATTGATAAACCATTAGCCAGACTCATCAAGAAAAAAAGGGAGAAGACTCAAATCAATAGAATTAGAAATGGAAAAGGAGAAGTAACAACTGACACTGCAGAAATACAAAGGATCATGAGAGATTACTACAAGCAACTATATGCCAATAAAAGGGACAACCTGGAAAACATGGACACATTTTTAGAAAAGCACAACCTTCTGAGACTGAACCAGGAAGAAATAAAAAATATAAACAGACCAATCACAAGCACTGATATTGAGACTGTGATTAAGAATCTTCCAACAAATAAAGCCGAGGACCAGATGGCTTCACAGGAGAATTCTATCAAACATTTAGAGAAGAGCTAACACCCATCCTTCTCAAACTCTTCCAAAATATAGCAGAGGGAGGAACGCCCCCAAACTCATTCTACGAAGCCACCATCACCCTGATACCAAAACCAGACAAAGAGGTCACAAAGAAAGAAAACTACAGGCCAATACACTGATGAACATAGATGCAAAAATCCTCAACAAAATACTAGCAAACAGAATCCAACAGCACATTAAAAGCATCATATACCATGATAAAGTGGGGTTTATCTCAGGAATGCAAGGATTCTTCAATATACACAAATCAATCAATGTGATACACCATATTAACAAATTGAAGGATAAAAACTATATGATCATCTCAATAGATGCAGAAAAAGCTTTCAACAAAATTCAACACCCATTTATGATAAAAACCCTCCAGAAAGCAAGAATAGAGGGAACATAACTTAACATAATAAAGGCCATATATGACAAACCCACAGCCAACATCGTCATCAATGATGAAAAACTGAAACCATTTCCACTAAGATGAGGAACAAGACAAGGTTGCCCACTCTCACCACTATTATTCAACATAGTTTTGGAAGTTTTAGCCACAGCAATCAGAGAAGAAAAAGAAATAAAAGGAATCCAAATCGGAAAAGAGGAAGTAAAGCTGTCACTGTTGCAGATGACATGATACTATATATAGAGAATCCTAAAGATGTTACCAGAAAACTACTAGAGCTAATCAATGAATGTGGTAAAGTAGCAGGATACAAAATTAATGCACAGACATCTCTTGCATTCCTATACACTAATGATGAAAAATCTGAAAGAGAAATTAAGGAAACATTCCCATTTACCACTGCAACAGAAAGAATAATATACTAGGAATAAACCTACCTAAGGAGACAAAAGACCTGTATGCAGAAAACTATAAGACACTGATGAAAGAAATTAAAGATGATACAAACAGATGGAGAGATATACCATGTTCTTGAATTGGAAGAATCAATATTGGGAAAATGATTCTATTACCCCAAACACTCTACAGATTCAATGCAATCCCTATCAAGCTACCAATGGCATTTTTCACAGAACTAGAACAATAAATTTCATACTTTGTATGGAAAGACAAAAGACCCCAAATAGCCAAAGCAATCTTGAGAAAGAAAAATGCAGCTGGAGGAATCAGGCTTCTGGACTTCAGACTATACTACAAATCTACAGTAATCAAGACAGTATGATACTGGCACAAAACAGAAACATAGATCAATGGAACAGGACAGAAAGCCCAGAGATGAACCCACATAGATATGGTCACATTATCTTTGATAAAAGAGGCAAGAATACACAATGGAGAAAAGACAGCCTCTTCAATAAGTGGTGCTGGGAAAACTGGACAGCTACATGTAAAACAATGAAATTAGAACACTCCCTAACACCATACACAAAAATACACTCAAAATGGATTAAAGACCTAAATGTAAGGCCAGGCACTATCAAACTCTTAGAGGAAAACATAGGCAGAACACTCTATGACATAAATCAGAGCAAGATCCTTTTTGACCCATCTTCTAGAGAAATGGAAATAAGAACAAAAATAAACAAATGGAACCTAATGAAACTTAAAAGCTTTTGCACAGCAAAGGAAACCATAAAAAAGATGAAAAGACAACCCTCAGAATTGGAGAAAATATTTGCAAATGAAGCAACTGACAAAGGATTAATCTCCAAAATTTACAAGCAGCTCATGCAGCTCAATATCAAAAAACAAACAACCCAATTCAAAAATGGGCAGAAGACCTTAATAGACATTTCTCCAAAGGAGATATACAGATTGCCAACAAACACATGAAAGAATGCTCAACATTCCTAATTATTAGAGAAATGCAAATCAAAACTACAATGAGGTATCATCTCATACCAGTCAGAATGGCCAGCATCAAAAAATGTACAAACAATAAATGCTGGAGAGGGTGTGGAGAAAAGGGAATACTCTTGCACTGTTGGTGGGAATGTAAGTTGATACAGCCACTATGGGGAACAGTATGGAGGTTCCTTAAAAAACTACAAATAGAACTACCATACGGCCCAGCAATCCCACTACTGGGCATATACCTTGAGAAAATCATAATTCAAAGTGAGTCATGTACCACAATGTTCATTGCAGCTCTATTTACAAAAGCCAGGACATGGAAGCAACCTAAGTGTCCATCGACACATGAATGGATAAAGAAGATGTGGTATATATATGCAATGGAATATTACTCAGCCATAAAAAGAAATGAAATTGAATTATTTGTAATGAGTTGGATGGACCTAGAGTCTGTCACACAGAGTGAAGTAAGTTAAAGAAAAACAAATACCGTGTGCTAACACATATATATGGAATCTAAAAAAAAATGGTTATGAAGAACCTAGGGGCAGGACAGGAATAAAGGCGCAGATATAGAGAATGGACTTGAGGACATGGGGAGAGGGGAAGTGTAAGCAGGGACAAAGTGAGAGAGTGGCATGCACTAATGGACTAATATATACTACCAAATGTAAAAGAGCTAGTGGGAAGCAGCTGCATAGCACAGGGAGATAAGCTTGGTGCTTTGTGCCCACCTAGAGGGTTGGGATAGGGAGGGTGGGAGGGAGACGTGAGAGGGAGGAGATATGGGGATATATGTATACATATAGCTGATTCACTTTTTCATAAAGCAGAAACTAACACACTACTGTAAAGCAATTATACTCCAATAAAGATGTTTTTTTTTTTTTTTAAAAAAAAAGAAAAGAGCTAGCAGGGAGGAGTATTAGGGCTAGAGTTCAAGACCCAGTGCATTTCCAGACATAGGAAATCCCCGATCAAATTTTCAACAATAAAATTCATTAAATAGTTGAAACATATGACCTACAAAAAGAGGAGGGAAAATCTCTCATTATTTAGCCTAGAGAAGAAGTCAAGAAGTGATCTCATAATGGACTTCAGCTGTGACCGGTCCCTTCTGTGGCAGATCTGTGCAGCAGAATATAAGGCATAGGAACCAGGTTTTGGCTGCAGCAGTGAGCATTAGGGGTCATATAAACGATCAAGAATTTTCTGATGGAAGGCTTTTGTAGGAGTTAAAAAAAATGGCTAACAGGGGAAAGGTTATGGAAAATTCCATTCCTTGGAGGATTTCTAAAATAGAACGCATTCTTAGGTCTTAGAAGGAAAGCTAACAGAGAAGGAATAAATAAAAACCTTTCAAGGTTCCATCTAGTCCAATATTCTATAACAGTTTTCAATAATTCTCCTTTTATTCAAACCACTTTAAAGGGGAAATTGTCCTTTGAAAAGTCTCCATAACCTCAACAGACATTTCTCTGAGCATCTCCTAGATCTTCCCACAATTTAGAATCTAAACACAGGTGGACAGGCACTTCTTAAGAAATCTGTTTCATGATTCCTGTCAGAGACAAAGCCTTGGCTTTCAGAGGGCAGTTGCCGAATGTATCATGCTATTGCCTAGAACAGACAAAAGGGGACATGTTTGAACAAATAGCATCCTTACCACGACCAGACTAGGTGGTCTACAGAATACAGCTGGGCTCCTGACACACAGGGTGTTCAGAGACAGCACAGCAAACATCTGAGCTCCTCTTGAATTGTTTTCTTATTATCAAACCTTATTTACTGAAGCTGTTGGGTGTTGACAGCTTGTGGGATACATGCTTCTTTCGCAAGAAAGTGGGCCATCTGTCCAAATGCTCACACATCACAAAGCTGCTCCTGAAAGGGGCTGTTTCCACTCCTAGAGGGCCCCCCCTACTGTGCAGGGCACTCAGATTGGCTTCATAAAGGGAAGATCATGCCTAATCCTGGTTGAATTCTCTGAGCACATTACTGCACTGATCTCAGAGAAAAAAACAAGAAGGGCCTAATTTATCTGTGACTCACAAAAACCAAGCCTCTGGTAGATTTAGAAAATGTGGTTGCGGTGTATTTGGAAGAAATGGCTGAAATTGATTAAACATTGATTTGTGGATGGGGCACAACAGAGAATATCTATGGAAGGAATTCATTCTGATTAAACGGAGGCAACTGGGTTTTATCCAGAAGTCATCACTGGTTGCAACTGGAGATGACATGCTTTTAAGTGAAAGAACTATGCTCCTGCATGCCTTCTCCTTTGGTCTAAGCAGCCACAGGATAAGTTGTCTGACTTAAGAGGATGAGAGGAGTAGAAAAGTTGACTTACAACATTGTATTTGAACTTTGTCAGGGGAGGAGAGGGAGACAGAGAGTTTAGGCAACTTCTACCTCAATAATGACCATCTTTCCCATGGTCGAATCCAACTATGGTACAGTGCCCAGCTAGAACTTCGTTTTTCTTACAACCATTCACTCACCACTATATTCCAGGATTCTGTTAGGCGTGGTGTATAGGATTAAAAAAAGAAAGAACAGAGGCATGTGGCACTCTGATATTCTACAGACTCTTTCATGGTTCAACTTAGACAAGCTCACAGAGGTAGCATCACTCTTTCACTATAGAAAATGGAGGCTAAGATGCTTCCTACTTAAAGGAACTTTTTAAACTTTTTTTGGGGGGGCCATTTAGATTTATAAGCTAAAAGATTCTTCTTGTCCCCTAATGGTTTCTAAAATCCCAGAAGCCTATGCAGCTTAGAGTACTGTTTTTGATGCTTGTTTGTCTATTGATTGTGGAAACTTTCTCAATTATTGAACCTTCTCTGATCGTCTGAACATTCTCTACAGAAGTCAGTCTGCAAGATCAGCTGAAAGCTTCAGTCTATACAATACTCTGCAGGCTCCAGTTCTGAGCCATGAGAAAAAACTGAACAACAGGCCAGGATTTACCTATTCAAATGACTGTCATCATTCTGAAAAGTACAGTCTCTGGGAGGCTATACAATAATTCCTTCTCTACCACCAGTTCCCATAAAGCGAAAGCCAAATTAGCATGGATTAGTATATCGATTTACTTCTGTCTAGTTTTTCCTTAATAGAAAGAAATGTAGTCTGAGGATGGGGGATTTTTAGTTACTTTAATTGTGATGATTAGGGAAGGAAGGAAGGAAGGAAGGAAAGGAGGAAGGAATTAAAGAAGGAAGGAGAGGGGGAGAGGAAAGGACAGAGGAAGAGAAGGAAGCAAAATGGTGACTAGCACAAAAGAGAAGGTGAAGTAGTGAACAGATCAGAAGGGAAGTATATGGCAAAGAAGCTTTCAGAAAGGCAGAGGAAGAAAAGAGAAAGTCAACCCAGGTCAAGATGTGAACCCAGGCTTGTGTCAGGTTGCTGAGGTTCACATGACAAAGTTAAGAGGAAATGTGTCCCCATGTTCTGATGTGCATGGGGCTTGATGTCATCATGGAGCTTGATGTCATCATGGATGTTGCTAAGACTAGGTAAGCTCAGAAGTGGGAAGGAGGCTTTGGAAGTACTACCCAGGCATGAGAGCCTGTGTAATTTAAAGAAAAGTTACCTGAAGTATTTCTACCTCAAACATTCAAGTTATTTGTTGGTTCCTGCCTAACATGTCCGTGGACCACAGTGGTAAGGAGGAATCAGAATTAACCATCCCGTGTCCCAAGACTTGGCAGTGAACTCTGGGGTAGCTGCATGGCTTCCTATGATGTCAGCACTTGAAGACAACTTTAATTTTGATGCATAAATTATAGCTTAAACAAAAGACAGTCAAATAATGTTATAGATACCCCAAGTAGAGGACTTTTCTTTCTTTCTTTCTTTCTTTTTTTTTTTTTTTTTTTTTTGGCCTCACCATGCAACTTGTGGGATATTAACTCTCCAATCAGGGATCAAGCCTGTGTCCCCTGCAGTAGAAGCACAGAGTCCTAACCACTGGACTGCCAGGGAATTCCCAATAGAGGATTTTTCAATGATCTAGTTTTTAGCTTCAGGACAGAGTGTCAAAGAGCCAAGCTTACTTCGAAAGGCTCCATGTCTGCATGAGCCACAGCCTTGCTGTCCAAGCGTAGTACTTCCTGATCTTCAGTCCTCTCATCATACTTGACCTCACATTCTATCAGCTAGGTCATTGCAGTTAATAATCTCTGTATTAAGACTCTAGGGAGAAGCCAAATTTCCATTGGTATATTTTGTTTTAGGAGGAAGATGTTGCAAATATTGAACATTTTATATTCTCGCATCCTTGTGCATAAGAAACTATTTTGCCCATGAATCCTGATTTTGTCTTATTTTTTATTGGAATTTACATGTCCTAGGAAAAAAACCAGAATAGACATCTTAACTACCATTATAACTAATATAAATGCTATAAGATCCAGGGAAAAGTATATATTATAGATATTTACACAAACTGAAAAACTCTCCCTTTCCATTTAAGATATAACAAATTGCAGCTTAATTTCAATATCCACAGGCAAATAACACATCTACATGAAAAAGAGAAGTGACAATTTTAGTTTCACAAGAATCAAAAGCCATTAAAAGCTAAAGAGCGGGTTAACCTTATGATGTTTGTGCATCACAACTCAAAAGGAATTACCGGGAAGTGATTTCTTCCAAGTCCAAAGCTAACTTGAAGTATGGCCACACTTTGCACAGCACAGAAACATTATCCTCTGCCCTCTTTAGAGTGAACTTCAGGGGTAAGGAGTAGGAGCCCCTTGAATGGCATAATGTTTGGTAAAGGCAGACCTGCTAAACAGAAAGGAATAAAACTGGGCCCTAGCGTCCGAGGGCTCATGAGGAGCGCCTATCAAAAAAAGAACATAATGAGAATACAAGGTAATTTTCAGAACTTAACAGAGGCCACAAAAGGATAATGAATAGTTTAGCTTTTCCTCTCTCCAAAATGCAATTAATTAAAAAAAAAGAATATCATGTTAAAAGAACATTCACTTTCTCCATAAATGGATATTGTGACATTATTATAACATTGTGGGTCTAGATTTCTTAATGTCAACACTTATGAGGTTACCTATGGTCCCCTAAGTATTTTGACTTCTCATGAGATTATATTCTCATCAGTTAAATGTTGGTTGTAGCCATGTGGTTTGAAGAGTTAATCATATACCTTGGGGAAAGAAAGGAAGAAAGGCAGGGAGGGAGGGAGGAAGGAAGGAAGGGAGGGAGGGGGAAGATGGACTCTTTCTCCTGAATTGTCCTCTTTCTGAAGAAACAAAAATGCTAATAAAAACAAGTATTTGGACTTCCTTGGTGGCGCAGTGGTTAAGAATCTGACTGCCAATGCAGGGGACATGGGTTCGAGCCCTGGTCTGGGAAGATCCCATGTGCTGTGGAGCAACTAAATCCGTGTGCCACAACTACTGAAGCCTGCATGCCCTAGAGCCCGCAAGCCACAACTACTGAGCCCATGCACCTCAACTACTGAAGCCCGCATGCTTAGAGCCCGTGCTCCGCAACAAGAGAAGCCACTGCAATGAAAAGCCAGCACATCGCAACGAAGAGTAGCCCCTGCCCGCGCAACTAGAGAAAGCCCACGCGCAGCAACAAAAACCCAATGCAGCCAAAAATAAATAAATAAATAAATGTTTTAAAAAGTATTTATTAATTTAACTTGTATTTATTAGCACAAACAGTATATTTAAATAGGTTATAAAATTAGAGCAAGATAAAGAGAAATACAAGCATCAATATAAGTCACATATTTCTCACTAAATTCTTAATGTTAGCACTTGCTTAACTGGTACAATCATGTTCAACATTTCCATCAATACCTTAAAAACATGCTTAGGAATTTTAGGATAATAAGAATATAAGATGAATCATTAATATGTTGGGTCAAATCATCAAGACCCAAAAATATCCTGAAGCAGAAATAATAGTTTATAGTCTATAAGATAATTTAGCAGGATAAATATGAAGGTCCACATTGCAATTTGAAGTGGTGGGTTGATTGTAATTCATTTGGGGACAACCAGAAAATTCAGGTGGGCCTATTCATACTGAGCCAATAGTGTGTCTCAGCTATGAAAAAAGTTAACAAAACTTTAGGGTTTGCTGATAAAAATATCGGATTCTGATTATGTGAAGTAAAATACTCACACTTTATTCTAGTTAATCAAACAATTTTCCTCCTTTTTTCCCCACCTAGATACCTAAGCAGATCTGCAAAAAGGACTGTGGTCAGAGAAGAGCTGTCAGGATTTTATGTTTGAAGAGCAACTGAATATGCCACCCTGAGGAAGAGAAGGCTTCAAAGGGCTAAATGCTTCATCTACAAGAAGAGCAAACTTGCCCACAAGGTAAAACCAGGCCAGTGAGTGGAGGGCATAGTCAGATAGGTTTCAGCTAAGTAGAAGAAAAGATCTGAGTGTTCCAACAAGGGGATAGAATCCCCCAGAGGAGTAAGCTGCCAACACTGGCAGTGTTCCAGCAGAAGCAGAAGGGACATCTGTCAGGTAAAGAATGGATACCTGGCCTGAGGTGAGAGTGGGAGCAGGGTGCTGAGCTGGGTAGTCTCCAAAAGGCAATGTAAACCCCAAGACTCTATGATTCTAAAAGGAAAAATGGGCTTATCTTGGCCATGATTCAGTGATATAGTCCTATGATACTAATATAGTTTTGTACTATAAATTTCTATTATCATGTTTTTTCTTTGGATCGAAAACAAAAATTTTAAATTATATTACTAGTAACGTTTATTATTAAGGAAATATGCCATACTAAAAATAACATTTTATGATTTTAAAATTTGCCTTCTTGGGCTTCCCTGGTGGCACAGTGGTTGAGCGTCCGCCTGCTGATGCAGGGGACACAGGTTCGTGCCCCGGTCTGGGAAGATCCCACATGCTGCGGAGCAGCTGGGCCCATGAGCCATGGTCGCTGAGCCTGCGCGTCCAGAGCCTGTGCTCTGCAACGGGAGAGGCCACAGCAGTGAGAGGCCTGCATACCACAAAAAAAAAAAAAAAAAAATTTGCCTTCTTGCTGCATCGACTTACACTGGAACCTAGGGGCATACAGTGGGAGGGCATAATAATATGATCACTCTCAATATCATCCTTGGGGGTGAGCTCCACCTCTTATGGTTTCCTTTAATAATCCATGATGGACCATCATCTCTTCATTCGATTAAATTTTCTCCAAGTTATTTTCATTTTTTGCATCCATGGGTAGAAAATTCCATAAGTCTATCAACCCCACATGGTATTTCCCTTTAACTGCCCTAAGATTACCTTCTCAAGTACATAATACATAAAAACTATGAGTTTGTAGACATTTCTAAATGAGCTATTTTTTTTCTTTGCAGGGTATAAAGATTGCTACACTCATTATAACAGTCTCATCATACCATTTTGATAGTTCCTTCTGAACTTTCTCCAATTCCACTGGATTTTGGAGATGTGGCAATCAAACTTGTAAAATACAGATGCCATAACTTTTTGTGTGTATTATAGAGAAACTACAACAACCTTCCTGATAGTTCCCAGAATTTAGTCTCTTTAATTGCCTAGAATTACACAAATTAAGAAACCTACCTGACTCTGGATTTCTTTTCAGGCTCCTACATTCATACTCTACTAGAGCAAGATTATGGCCAACACTCTGTTTTTACACAGGGAAGTAAAGTGATCTGCCCAAGCAGCAGGGTCTGAAAATCAAACCCAGAGCTTCTGACCCAGAGCCAAGGGTTATTGCCATCATATCCCTCTGCCTGCTTCATAAGAAATAGTGCCTAGACTACTTTTTTTTTTTTTTTTTATTACACGGGCCTCTCACTGTTGTGGCCTCTCCCATTGCGGAGCACAGGCTCAGCGGCCATGGCTCACGGGCCCAGCCACTCCGCGGCATGTGGGACCTTCCCAAACCGGGGCACAAACCCGTGACCCCTGCATCGGCAGGCGGACTGTCAACCACTGCGCCACCAGGGAAGCCTCCTAGCCTACTTTTGAGTGCTTTTCTCTAATGCATTACCTGTTACTTGACTGTGCTAAAAATTAATCTGCTACTTTTTTCCTTAACACATAGTCTAATGAGTTTATTCAACAATTTATCCTGATCAGCTTGACATGGGTAAGTTCTTTAACCTCTCTAAACCTTGTTTCCGTAGCTGTAAAGTTGGAATAATAATACAAACCTTTAGAGAATATTCTGAGAATTAAATGAGATGAAATAACATGTTCATCACTGTCATGGTCCCTGGCACAGAGCAGTGAACACCGTAAATGGTTGCCATTATTGATTACGCTGTAATTATTTTAAGATGACCTCAATCGCTGCAAACAATTCTCTCCAGGAAAGACTCAGCTGGGAAGCTGGAGTGCGTAAGTGGATTTCACACAGCCCACTGCGGCAGGCACAGGTTTAGGGTACCATGTGCTGCCAGTTTGAATTAGAGGGAGTATCAATCACAAGCACATGTTATTTAGAAATACGACAAATATTCTAAAAATGTTGTTTGGTGAGCCTAATTTAAAACAGCATGAACTTACTCAATTTGAAAACATCCATATACCATGAAATAGCTAACTTACATTTTCATTTCAATAATAGGTTGCAAAGGGGAAAAAAAAAGTTAGAGCTCAAGCAATCACAAACATGCAGCCCTCTCTAAATAACTCTGCAGTTACTAGGTAACCAGGTAGCACGGGGTGAAAATGAATTCAGGTGTTTGAACTGATGCTGCCCCATGTACCAGAGGTGAGTTTTGTCCTGGCAGTGGCTAATGGAATGAGTGATTCCACTGTCAATTGCATTTACAGAGCTGGCAAGATGGGCTGCACAATAGTTTTCTCCTCAGGGAGGCCTAGAATATAGGGAGAGAGTCCAGAATACAGCCTTAGAGAAAGCATCAAAAGTCTGGCATGTTTCATGTAGAAATGGGAACAAAAAGCATATCCTGACATCACATTTGAGCATAATCTCTGTAGAGAAGGTATAAAAATCACCAAGAATGGGGAGTGGATGACAAAGGGCAGATATCAATTCTTCATGTTGTTGTAGACAAATTTAAGGGTAGCATTGTTTAAAGATCAAAGAAAGAACTAACTGGCTTGTCAAAGGAGCATTGTTTCATCTCTTTCAACTCCATACTCTTAACAATTTATGAATTTTAATCTCTATATGTTTCCTCCAGTAAACTGCGATGAGGTACAGCATATTTCAACGTTGTCTTTGTTCCTCGTCTTGCAATAGAGTAGTCAAGATAATTGGCTCTAGAGGTAGAAGGGCGGGATTTGAAGTCTACCTTTCTCACTCACCAGGAACTTTCAGCAAGCTGCTTGGGCTCTTTGATCTCCCATTTCCATGTATCTAAAAACCAACATTAACAACTGTCCACAGCATTGATGTAACAGCAAGCATGAGGAAAGGGCTTAATGCATTGCCAGGCACCAAGTGCAGGCTCCATCCATCTAGTTTCCTAATCATTCATCTTAGCATTTAATTACATGTTTAACTGTTATCAAAATGTCCTGTTGAAATGGTGTCTGTTCTTAGTAAAAATGGCTCTCTCTGATGGTATTCTCAAGCAGTTGGGGGGCAAAGAATAGTACCCTCCCCGGGTGGAAGGGGGCTGGGAAAGGGAAGGAGTATGCAGAGTCTGAAAATAAAAAGGCTCCCATCTCTGATGTGATGCACTTCTACTGGGGAGAGGGAAGGAGTATGCCTTCCATCCCCGTCCCTCAGCCAAGAGACACTATGCTCTCTTAGTGGCAGTTTGCATCCTTCACATGTATTTCTCACAGGGCTTGAAATATGGTAGAGAATCAACAAATCAACAGTTGATTTGTTTCTATTTAGTAATAAAATGTGATTCAGAATCAAGCTAGTTCAGTCCCTTACAGAGAAAGATACTAGTTTTTGTGATCAATACACAATTAAAACAAATTTCCAATTAATTATTTTGACATTTACAATTTAGTTACATAAACTCATTAAAGAAGTTTACTCTCAACTACGTATAATGGATAACGTAACTCCCTTTCTCTCAATGATGAGTATAAACAATGAGCACATTAAAAAAAGATTAAGCTTTAATGTGTTCTTCAAAGGTCAGAACCATACAGAGCTATGGACAAGAAATTAGGACTAGAAATAAAGTCATGCTTAAAAGTTAACTATGAGGGGCTTCCCTGGTGGCGCAGTGGTTGAGAGTTCGCCTGCCGATGCAGGGGACACGGGTTCGTGCCCCGGTCCGGGAGGATCCCACATGCCGTGGAGCGGCTGGGCCTGTGAGCCATGGCCGCTGAGCCTGTGCATCCAGAGCCTGTGCTCTGCAACGGAAGAGGCCACAACAGTGAGAGGCCCGCGTACCGCAAAAAAAAAAAAAAAAAAAAAAAAAAAAGTTAACTATGAGACTTCTGGTCAACACGGTACAGCAAATTCACATGTTCATGAGCCTCCTCTGTTCCAAACATGTGGCAATTAGAGATGAAATATAAAAAGGGAAAACCAAAAGGTTGTAATTTGGCTCCAAAAGCCAGATAAACATCTCTGTGGACTAGAAATGGATAAGAATCACAAGGCAGTGAGTGGGTCTGAAGCCAGGGGACCTGCAGGGCTCCAGATACAGAAGCCAGCCATGACTGCTTGGCATTCTGTCCCTGTAGGCAGACAGAACCTAAAATTGCTTCACTGGAAAGAGGAAGACCTAAGCCAGGCTAACTGTGTGGAAGCAAGCAAGAGGGTTGAGCTCAGGAGAGGAGGCTGAAAACAAAAGAAAGATGCCAAGAGGTAAAGCTTTATAAAACATTTGAGCCTGTGGAGGAGAAATGGACAAAGACATGAATCAGAACCAGGCACTGAATCAAGCCACCTGTGCTGGCTTTGTAACAGACTATGTGATCTTCATTATCACCACTAGCAAGGGTGGCTGATACAACATAATAAAACCTGGTTCTCAACTGGCAGTGTTGCAGGCCAGGTGAAAGCAATCATAAAATCTCGAGAGAGAGAACTGAACCCAGAGGGAGAGAAAACAATACAAATAATAACACAAACTGAATTTTAAAACATCTCATTCAAAATAAGTCAGCAAACCCAAATTCCAAAACACATGAAGGAATATAGTGCTAAAAATGTCAACAAAATCAGAAACTGAAATAAAACCTCCACTCCAGATTAATTTGTGGAAAGACTGTATCACAATTTTTAAAAATTATACTTAGGGTGATCAAAGGATTAATTTTCTAGAAAAGGAAAAATCACCAAAAGTGACTCAAGAAGAGATAGAAAACATGGAAATATCAATAAATATTAAGAAATTCAATCAAGACTCAGAAAGTACTCTCCTTCTCACACACACACAAACTAATCCACCAGACTCAATGGGTTTTACAGGTGAGTTTCACCCAATTAAAAGGAATAGAGCATCCTCAGACTTAGCCACCTCATTTATCAAGGTGTTACACTGATACCAAAAAAAAGACAGGGACAGTACAATAAAGTATATTACAAACCAATCTTATTCATGAATAGGATGCAAAATTATTAAACAAATTATTAAACATGATGCAAAACATCCTCCAATTTTAATAGATAAAATTAGAAAACAAACAGACAATCAAGCTGGCTCCAAAATGTGAAATATAAGTTAGTCATTCTCTATGAAAAAATAAAATCCATAATACTTCTGATTATACACATGGTGGGGTCTGTAGATTTGTTCACATAGACATGTCATCTGGAATGACCAACTCCAGGCTGTCGCCTGAAGATTAAAGAATTAAGTTGAGCAGAAAATGAGCACACTAATTCATTTACTTCTGCTTCGCTACCCACATCTAGAAAGCCTAACAGCACGGTACCCTGGCACCACAGTTTATGTATTTTTATTTCAAATACACACACTACTGTAGTATCCGTGAAATAGTCAACCATTGAAAATGAAAACAAAGCCAACAGTAAAACAGAAATGTAGGACTGTGTTGCATTCTGTCTTCTGTGCCAGACAGGAGCCCTGAAGCACTAAGTGCCTGCGCTGCCCACAGGCTTCTCCTTAGGAAAGCAGCCTCAGGAATAGAGTTGTTAGGGCTCATGCCATGTGTCATGAGAAACCAGCTCTGCTTCAATGGTTACAAATAATTATCTCAAAATCATCTCCTGGGCTTTCCTGGTGGTGCAGTGGTTGAGAGTCCGCCTGCCGATGCAGGGGACACGGGTTCGTGCCCCAGTCTGGGAGGATCCCACATGCCGCAGAGCGGCTGGGCCCATGAGCCATGGCCGCTGAGCCTGCGCGTCCGGAGCCTGTGCTCCGCAACGGGAGAGGCCACAACAGTGAGAGGCCCGTGTACCGCAAAAAAATAAATAAAAATAAATTTTAAAAATATATAAATATATATATATATTAAAAAAATCATCTCCAAGTCAAAGTAACATAGGTAATCAGACATGAGAGAAGCTTACCTTTGGCCTGGACTGGCTCAAAAACCTACTCAAGAGGGGTGAGTTGCATTGGATGGCAATAAATGAGGGGGACACAGAGAGAGGGACAGGGGAGGGAGGGGTCTCCTGCACCCTCTGGTTAAGCCTATTGTATAATACAGTCTTAAAAGTATAAAGACCATTAATTACTGCAAAGCTAAAAAGGAAATTACATACCTGACATCCCTATGTCCTTGTATATGTGCAGTAAATCATTATACCCCAGGTTAATCTGGGCATATTCCATCCCTTCTGAGTTCCCCCAATTATCTATCAATCTATCTATCTAAATATATTTAGAAAATGCTATACAGTCTAGAGAAACCTGTTTAGCTTTACCCATTTCCAAAATGTTTTATCCATGCATTCAGCAAGCATTTATCAATCCACTGCTAGACAACATACTATGAACTTGACAGAGAAGGCAATGAACTTGACAGATAACTTGACAGATAAGGCCTCTGTCCTTCTGAACTTACATTCTAGTTGAAGGACAGGTGATGACCAAGTGAACAAAGATAACTCCAGACAGTGACATATGCTGTGAAAAAATAAAATCGAATGATGTGTCAAAGAATGGTGAGAGGCTCATTGGCCAGAAAAATACCTCTCCAAGAAAGTAGAGTTTGATTGAAATCTAAATGGTAAGAGCTGGCTCCGTGAAGATCTGGGAAAGAAAACTCCAGCCAAAGGGAACAGCTGATGCAAAGACCTGGGGGTTGGAATGAGTTTGAGTGGTTAAGTCTTTCTTCACAACAACCTGTGAGCATTCAGCAAAACAGTGAATCAGGGAACCACATTTAGGAAATACTTGAAGTACCAGAAATACTGGTTTAATCTGAATTTAGGAATTATGAATGGAAATGCTGATTTAGGAAACTAAAGAAATTACTTAGATGCTCATAAACAAATCCATCTGGAAATGATAATAATTCCCTTTCAAGTAAGGAAATGCAACATATTAGATCTAGAAGTCCCAGGAAAGATTTGATATAGCAAACTAAAATGAGATTTTCTAGAATTGTTTTTCTAATCATAGACAGTCATCAAATAATTTTGTTTTGGAGATGAAAGTAATGCAAATGTCTAATTGTCATAGAAGTCCTGTGGAAGGGAACAAAGAGGGAAGGATCACTTCTGGGAAAAAAATCTATCTACCAGGGAAAATTGGGGAAGGAATGGGCACTGAAGATGGAATCAAATGGAAGAGGAGTTGGACAAACAGAAGATCTAAGCAGACATAGACCGTTTCACAGTCAATTGGAAAGCCAACATCATTGAAAGCAGCCCTAATGGGAACGGTCTGTGGTACTGGTGGCATCAACCAGGCAGCAGCAGCACATGAAATGAGCAGCCACTGCTCAAGGCAAGTCACCTGGAAGCCACTTGGGCTGACCGCAATTCACAGTGTCACAAGTGATGGACAGACAGCAAACTCAGGGGAATCTGAAAGCAAACTAATAGTGTGGAGAACCTGGTCAAGAAGAGGACACAGTTAAGAACACGTGGAAACCAGTTAAGGAAGAATTCACACAGTGTAAATAAGATGAAATGGGGACGAGTGAACAAGTTAAAGAGCAGGGCTGTGTTTTGTGTTTTATGGAATATCATACCATTGCAACAGCTTATCTTTCAGAAATGTAAGTTCCTCCAATTTCAAACCTAACTTGAAAAGGGTGCTAAATTGGATTTATGTGCAAAAAATAACCATGCTGCTGGGGACTCTTTAATCTTGAGAAAAAAACATGCTCAATCAAATCATTTATGGAATGCAGTGTTCCGATTAAATCAATTTCCTGGTTAGATAGGATTAGATTTTTAAAATATAGTTGTCAATCTTTCTTAAAGATATCAGCTAAGATCAGTGGAACAGAACAGTCCTGAAGCAGATTTGTGTATGTCTACAAAATATGGAGAGGCCAAGTCTGTGGCTCAGAAGCCAGGTACCTGGGGGCGAGGCCTCCTCCCTCTCACCTGAGCGAGGTTGGGCTGGGCCTGGGCACTTGCGGGTCTCAGATTCCACACCAGGAACCGTTTTAGCCAGCCTGGGGCTGCCTTTGGAGTCGCAGCTGCTTCCGCATTCTCTCCCGAGAGCCATTGGCAAGAGAGACCTTCAAGATGGCAGAAGAGTGAGACATGGAGATCACCTTCCTCCCAACAGATACATCAGAAATACATCTACATGTGGAACAACTCCTACAGAACACCTACTGAACGCTGGCAGAAGACCTCACACTTCCCAAAAGGCAAGAAACTCCCCACGGACCTAGGTAGGGCAAATGAAAAAAGAAAAAACAGAGACAAAAGAATAGGGACGGGACCTGCCCCTCTGGGAGGGAGCTGTGAAGGAGGAAAAGTTCCCACACACTAGGAAGCCCCTTCACTAGTGGAGACGGGGGGTGGCGGGGGGGGAAGCTTCAGAGCCACAAAGGAGAGCACAGCAGTAGGGGTGCAGAGGGCAAACAGGAGAGATGCCCACACAGAGGATCGGTGCCAACCAGCACTCACCAGCCGGGGCGGGTGGGGACTGGGAGCTGAGGCTCGGGCTTCAGAGGTCAGATCCCAGGGAGAGGACTGGGGTTGGCTGCATGAACACAGCCTGAAGGGGGCTGGTGTGCCACAGCTAGTCGGGAGGGAGTCCAGGAAAAAGTCTGGACCTGCCTAAGAGGCAAGAGACCATTGTTTGGGGGTGCGCGAGAAGAGGGGATTGGGATCACCACCTAAACGAGCTCCAGAGATGGGCACGAGCAATGGCTATCACCGTGGACACCAGAGATGGGCATGAAATGCTAAGGCTGCTGCTGCAGCCACCAAGAAGCCTGTGTGCAAGCACAGGTCACTATCCACACCTCCCCTGCCTGGAGCCTGTGCAGTCCACCACAGCCAGAGTCCTGTGATCCAGGGACAACTTCCCCGAGAGAACACATGGCGTGCCTCAGGCTGGCGCAACGTCACACCGGCCTCTGCCACCGCAGGCTAGCTCCGCATTCCATATCCCTCCCTCCCCCTGGCCTGAGTGAGCCAGAGCCCCCTAATCAGCTGCTCCTTTAACCCCGTCCTGTCTGAGCAAAGAACAGATACCCTCAGGCGACCTAAACGCAGAGGCGGGGACAAATTCAAAGCTGATCCCCAGGAGCTGTGCAAACAAAGAAGAGAAAGGGAAATCTCTCCCAGCAGCCTCAGAAGCAGCAGATTAATCTCCACAATCAAGTTGATGTACCCTGCATCTGTGGAATACCTGAATAGACAACGAATCATCCTAAAATTGAGGTGGTGGACTTTGAGAGCAATGATATATATATATATTTTTTCCTTTTTCTCTTTTTGTGAGTCTGTATGTATATGGTTCTTTGTGTGATTTTTTCTGTATGGCTTTGCTTTTACCATTTGTCCTAGAGTTCTGTGTGTCCATTTCTTTTTTTTGTTTTTTTTAACTATAGTTTTTAGCCCATGTTATCATTGGTGGATTTGTTTTTAGGTGTGGTTCCTCTCTTCTTTCTTTTTTTTCTTTTATTTTATTACTTATAATTTTTTAAAAAAATTATTATATATTTTTAATTTTAATAACTTTATTTTTTTCTTTCTTTCTTTCATTCTTTTTTTCTCCCTTTTCTTCTGAGTCATGTGGTTGACAGGGTCTTGGTGCTCTGGCCGGGTGTCAGACCTGTGCCTCTGATGGGGGAGAGCAGAGTTCAGGACAGTGATCCACCAGAGACCTCCCAGCTCCATGTAATATCAAATGGCAAAAGCTCTCCCAGAGATCTCCATCTCAATGCTAAGACCCAGCTCCACTAACAACCAGCAAGCTACAGTGCTGGACACTCTAAGCCAAACAACTAGCAAGACAGGAACACAACACCACCTACTAGCTGAGAGGCTGCCTAAAATCATAATAAGATCAAAGACACCCCAAAACACACCACTGGACATGGTCCTGCCCACCAGAAAGACAATATCCAGCCTCATCCTCCAGAACACAGGTACCAGTCCCCTCCCCCATAAAGCCTACACAACCCATTGAACCAACCTCACCCATTGGGGGTAGACACCAAAAACAACAGGAACTACAAACCTGCAACCTGCAAAAAGGAGACCCCCAAACACAGTAAGTTAAGCAAAATGAGAAGACAGAGAAAGACACAGCAGATGAAGGAGCAAGGTAAAAACCCACGAGACCAAACAAATGAAGAGGAAATAGTTAGTGTACCTGAAAAAGAATTCAGAGTAATGATAGTAAGGATGATTCAAAATCCTGGAAATAGAATGGAGAAAATAAAAGAAACGTTTAACAAGGACCTAGAAGAACTAAAGAGCAAACAAACAATGATGAAAAACACAATAAATGAAATTAAAAATTCTGTAGAAGGAATCAATGACAGAAAACTGAGGCAGAAGAACAGATAAGTGACCTGGAAGATAAAATAGTGGAAATAACTACTGAAGAGCAGAATAAAGAAAAAAGAATGAAAAGAATTGAGGACAGTCTCAGAGATCTCTGGGACAACATTAAATGCACCAACATTTGAATTATAGGGGTCCCAGAAGAAGAAGAGAAAAAGAAAGGGAATGAGAAAATATTTGAAGAGATTATAGTAGAAACCTTCCTAAATTGGGAAAGGAAATAGTTAATCAATTGCAGGAAGCACAGAGATAAATCCAAGGAGAAACAAGCCAAGACACATATTAAGCAAACTATCAAAACTTAAATACAAAGAAAAAATATTAAAAGCAGCAAGGGAAAAACAACAAATACATACAAGGGAATCCTCATAAGGTTAACAGCTGATCTTTCAGCAGAAACTCTGCCAGAAGGGAGTGGCAGGACCTACTTAAAGTGATGAAAGGGAAAGACCTACAATCAAGGTTAATCTACCCAGCAAGGATCTCATCCAGATTCAGCAGAGAAATTAAAACCTTTACAGACAAGCAAAAGCTAAGAGAACTCAGCACCACCAAACCAGCTTTACAACAAATGCTAAAGGAACTTCTCTAGCCAGGAAACACAACAGGAGGAAAAGAGCTAGAAAAAGAAACCCAAAACAATTAAGAAAATAGTAATAGGAACATACAT
Organism: Mesoplodon bidens; assembly: GCF_964165515.1. NCBI lineage: Eukaryota > Metazoa > Chordata > Mammalia > Artiodactyla > Ziphiidae > Mesoplodon > Mesoplodon bidens. The sequence continues at coordinate 40,475,218 of NC_138173.1, read as the reverse complement.
ATTGATATTACCTTAAATGTAAACGGATTAAATACTCCAACCAAAAGACATAGAATGGCTGAATAGATATAGAAACAAGACCCATATATATATGCTGTCTACAAGAAACCCACTTCAGACCTAGGGACATATACAGACTGAAAGTGAGGGGATGGAAAAAGATATTCCATGCAAATGGAAGTCAAAGAAAGCTGGAGTAGCAATTCTCATATCAGACAAAATAGACTTTAAAATAAAGACTATTACAACAGACAAAGAAGGACACTACATAATGATCAAGAGATCAATCCAAGAAGGAGATATAACAATTGTAAATATTAATGCACCCAACATAGGAGCACCTCAATACATAAAGCAAATGCTAAAAGCAATAAAAGGGGAAATCGACACTAACACAATCATAGTAGGGGACTTTAACACCCCACTTTCACCAATGGACAGATCATCCAAAATGAAAATAAATAAGGAAACACAAGCTTGAAATGACACATTAAACAAGAAGGACTTCATTGATATTTATAGGACATTCCATCCAAGAACAACAGAATACACTTTCTTCGCAAGTGCTCATGGAACATTCTCCAGGATAGATCATATCTTGGGTCACAAATCAAGCCTTGGTAAATTTAAGAATTGAAATCATATCAAGTATCTTTTCTGACCACAACACTATGAGACTAGATATCAATTACAGGAAAAAATCTGTTAAAAATACAAAGACACAGAAGGTAAACAATACACTACTAAATAACCAAGACATCACTGGAGCAATCAAAGAAAAAATCAAAAAATAACTAGAAACAAATGACAATGAAAACACAACGACTCAAAACCTATGGGATGCAGCAAAAGTAGTTCTAAGAGGGAAGTTTATAGCAATACAATCCTACCTCAGGAAACAAGAAACATCTCAAATAAACAACCTGATCTTACACCTAAAACAATTAGGGAAAGAAGAACAAAAAAACCCCAAAGTCCGCAGAGGAAATAAATCATAAAGATTAAGAAATAAATGAAAAGGAAATGAAGGAAACAATAGCAAAGATCAATAAAACTAAAAGCTGCTTCTATGAGAAGATAAACAAAATTGATAAACCATTAGCCAGACTCATCAAGAAAAAAAGGGAGAAGACTCAAATCAATAGAATTAGAAATGAAAAAGGAGAAGTAACAACTGACACTGCAGAAATACAAAGGATCATGGGAGATTACTACAAGCAACTATATGCCAATAAAATGGACAACCTGGAAGAAATGGACGCATTTTTAGAGATGCACAACCTTCCGAGACTGAACCAGGAAGAAATAGAAAACATAAACAGACCAATCACAAGCACTGAAATTGAGACTGTGATAAAGAATCTTCCAACAAACAAAAGTCCAGGACCAAATGGCTTCACAGGAGAATTCTATCAGACATTTAGAGAAGAGCTAACACCTATCCTTCTCAAACTCTTCCAAAATATAGCAGAGGGAGGAACACTCCCAAACCCATTCTACGAGGCCACCATCACCCTGATACCAAAACCAGACAAAGATGTCACAAAGAAAGAAAAGTACAGGCCAATATCACTGATGAACATGGGTGCAAAAATCCTCAACAAAATACTAGCAAACAGAATCCAACAGCACATTAAAAGGATCATACACCATGATCAAGTGCAATTTACCCCAGGAATGCAAGGATTCTTCACTATATGCAAATCAATCAATGTGATACACCATATTAACAAACTGAAGGATAAAAACTATATGATCATCTCAATAGATGCAGAAAAAGCTTTTAACAAAATTTAACACCCATTTGTGATTAAAAAAACCCTCCAGAAAGTAGGCATGAGGGAACTTACCTCAACATGATAAGGGCCATATATGACAAACCCACAGCCAATATCGTTCTCAATGGTGTAAAACTGAAATCATTTCCACTAAGATCAGGAACAAGACAAGGTTGCCCACTCTCACCACTATTATTCAACATAGTTTTGGAAGTTTTAGCCACAGCAATCAGAGAAGAAAAAGAAATAAAAGGAATCCAAATCGGAAAAGAAGAAGTAAAGCTGTCACTGTTTGCACATGACATGATACTATACATAGAGAATCCTAAAGACTCTACCAGAAAACTACTAGAGCTAATCAATGAATGTGGTAAAGTAGCAGGATACAAAATTAATGCACAGACATCTCTTGCATTCCTATACAATAATGATGAAATATCTGAAAGAGAAATTAAGGAAACACTCCCATTTACTACTGCAACAAAAAGAATAATAAACCTAGGAATAAACCTACCTCAGGAGACAAAAGACCTGTATGTAGAAAACTGTAAGATACTGATGAAAGAAATTAAAGATGATATAAACAGATGGAGAGATATACCATGTTCTTGGATTGGAAGAATTAACACTGTGAAAAGGACTCTACTACCCAAAGCAATCTACAGATTCAATACAATCCCTATCAAGCTACCACTGGCATTTTTCACAGAACCACAACAAAAATTTTCACAATTTGTATGGAAACACAAAAGACCCCGAATAGCCAAAGCAATACTGAGAAAGAAAAATGGAGCTGGAGGAATCAGGCTCCCGGGCTTCAGACTATACTACAAAGCTACAGTAATCAAGACATTATGGTACTTGTGTAAAAACAGAAATATAGATCAATGGAACAGGATAGAAAGCCCAGAGATAAACCCACGCACATATGGTCATCTTATTTTTGATGAAGGAGGCAAGAATATACAGTGGAGAAAAGACAGCCTCTTCAATAAGTGGTGCTGGGAAAACTGGACAGCTACATGTAAAACAATGAACTTAGAACACTCCCTAACACTATACACAAAAATAAGCTCAAAATGGATTAAAGACCTAAATAAGTCCAGACACTATCAAACTCTTAGAGGAAAACACAGGCAGAACACTCTATGACATAAATCACAGCAAGATCCTTTTTGACCCAGCTCCTAGAGAAACGGAAATAAAAACAAAAATAAACAAATGGGACCTAATGAAACTTAAAAGCTTTTGCACAGCAAAGAAACCATAAACAAGATGAAAAGACATCCCTCAGAATGGGAGAAAATATTTGCATATGAAGCAACTGACAAAGGATTAATCTCCAAAATTTATAAGCAGCTCAAGCTGCTCAATATCAAAAAAACAAACCACCCAATCCAAAAATGGGCAGAAGACCTAAATAGACATTTCTCCAAAGAAGATATACAGATTGCCAACAAACACATGCAAGAATGCTCAACATCCCAAATTATTAGAGAAATGCAAATCAAAACTACAATGAGGTATCATCTCATACCAGTCAGAATGGCCAGCATCAAAAAATCTAGAAACAATAAATGCTGGAGAGGGTGTGGAGAAAAGGAAACCCTCTTGCACTGTTGGTGGGAATGTAAATTGATATAGCCACTATGGAGAACAGTATGGAGATTACTTTAAAAACTGAAAATAGAACTACTGTACGACAGAGCAATCCCACTACTGGGCATATACCCTGAGAAAACCATAATTCAAAAAGAGTCATGTACCACAATGTTCATTGCAGCTCTATTTACAATAGCCAGGACATGGAAGCAACCTAAGTGTCCATCAACAGATGAATGGATAGAGAAGATATGGCACATATATACAATGGAATACTACTCAGCCATAAAAAGAAACAAAATTGAGTTATTTGTAGTGAGGTGGATGGACCTAGAGTAGGTCATACAGAGTGAAGTATGTCACAAAGAGAAAAACAAATACCCAAGTGCTGTATGCTAATACATATATATGGAATCTAAAAGAAAAAAAAGGTTATGAAGAACCTAGTGGCAGGACAGGAATAAAGATACAGACGTAGAGAATGGACTTGAGGACATGGGGAGGGGCAAGGGTATGCTGGGACGAAGTGAGAGAGTGGCATGGACATATATACACTACCAAATGTAAAATAGATAGCTAGTGGGAAGCAGCCGCATAGCACAGGGAGATCAGCTCCATGCTTTGTGACCACCTAGAGGGGTGGGATCGGCAGGATGGGAGGGAGACGCAAGAGGTAGGAGATATGGGGATATATGTATATGTATAGTTGACTCACTTTGTTATAAAGTGGAAACTTACACACCATTGTAAAGCAATTATACTCCAATAAATATGTTAAAAAATAATTAAGTATATTACAAAGAATGCTTCACAACACCAACATACTATGTGCATTATGAAATATCCACAAGAATAGAAATTTGAAATGAGATAAACCTAAGTTTTATATTTTTTCCCAACATCCTCAAGGACCTCTTTGTACCCACTTTGGAGATTTCTTTGCTCTCTGCCCACAATGACCTTGGCTGAACTGCAACCATGACCTCCAGGATGGCAGGGCCCATGGATGCCTTGCTCATCCTATAATCTCCATTACCTTAGAGTACTCATTGAGTATTAGTTCTCCCTTGAGCCCTTTCCTTCTTGGGGGGCTGACACTAGACAGGTGATACTAGTTTCTCTGTTATCTTTAAGCAGTCTAATTCTATAACTTCTGGGGGGCACTAAAGAGAACTTCTCCACCCAGTGACAGAATGACAAGCACTGGAATGTAAAGTGAGTCCCTTAGCCTAAGGCTACTGATGAAAGTGAAGGAGAATTTTTATACCCTCTAGGAAATGCAATCCATTAAACCATTAAAAAGAGGAATTTGAGGTATTTCTCCACTACCCAATGGCACTGGAAGAATTTTTAAAGTTGAAGAGTAAATACGGGAACACTGTAACCTTTCAGAAGTACAACTGTTTAAAAAGAGCATACTGGGAAGCTGCTCAAATATTCTAAAACAATGAGCAGCTTGACATTTTTCAAACAAATATTTTAAAACTCAGGTCCACACGTGCACTGGAAATTAATGCCATTTGTTCAACAATAATAGACTTGGTTCACATCCACTCTTGTACGTTGGATTATATTTGCTGATTTCATTAAACCTTCAAAAGGTTACAGTGGTTGACATATGAAAAACTCCACACCTCTAGAAGAAGGAATTTTGTCCCAGTCCTCTTTTTACAAAACCTCTCTTCAGAAAGAAATGATAAAGCATAGGAATCTGTTCCTCACTATCCCTGATTATATATTCAAACTTCTTTATCTACAGATATACTAACAAGGAAACAGAAACAGGTGGTCATGAACAAACTTGGGACTGAGAACAAGGCCGGTACCATGGGGAACTCCAAGAACTGCCTGAAGGGACGTTGTAGGGAGGCCCAGAGACCTGGCTCCTCAAGCAAGGGTCACAGGATGCAAAACTGGGCATGAATGAGCCCACCTCAGCACTCAACTGGTGGGACCAGGGGGCATTTTGATCATAGACAGGACTCCAGAATTCAGTACTTAGCAATGTCAATTGTCTTCCTATCTCTTCTTTCCAGAACACTAAACAAAAACACACAAACAAACAAACAAAAATCCTCCAAAGGGATTTCAGCAGGACCAACAGAAGGGCTGTATAACTACAGAGAGATTGAAGTCATCCCTTAAATATGCTTTATAAAGCTACTTGAATTGGAAAAACTTCTTGACCATGCCAGAAACATATGATCAATGTGGGTTAAATTAGGGTTTCCATAATCATGACAGTAATTTCTGCAATAAGATCTTTAACAGCTACTAATGTACAAAATTCTCCAGCCTAAAAGGCTTAGTGACACAAATAACTATTACACTGTCAAATCCTGAGTAACAATAAAAGTCCTGGAATTAACCCCAATATGCATTAAAGGCTGCAGTTACTATATCTGTGGCCTAGATACATTTCTGAAAAACTTCAAAAAAAAAAGTCTACAACACTTCTCACTAGTGGTTGGGCTGTAGCCCTATAATGTCCTTTATGTATTTATTTCCTTTCTCTTTTGAAAAAGAAGGCTTCTTCAGATTCCTAGTTTCCTTAACCGTTTCATTTTAACTTACACAAACCAAGAGGGCCAGACTGCTATTCTCCAGTTGTACAAGTTCCTTAACTTTCTTGTGCCTTGGTTTCTTTTCTATAAAAGCAGAATAATAATAACACAAAGTATTGGTTATTATGAGGATTATCTGAATATATGCAAATCATTTAGGACAAAGCCTGGTCCATGGTAGTCAATTATCAATTATTTGTATTACTTTTATTACTTGAGTGGTTTATATAGATTTATGAAAATAGGTCCAACCATGATATGGGGCAAACTTTCAAATTTTTGATAATTTACTTCCAGGTCATTCAGCTCTCCTATTTAAAATTCCAGCCTATGAGTATCTCTTATTCTACACTGGAGTACTAGAGGGCTTTCCAAAGGAACAGACTTTGGGTAGGTCTGGAAGGCTAGCAGCTTTCAATTGAAGACTCCAGCTTTCAATCATTCAAACCACAGGCCAGTACATGGGTCTGGTAGGAGAGTTCCAGAAAGCAGATCTCCCATAAGTAATATATTTAATGCTCTCTCAGGTAGAGTTCAACCATGTTAGATAAAAGTACATCTCAGGGATTCCTGGTCCCAGCTACAAGTGGTGACATTAAAAGGGTCATATTCAAAGTTACTTCCTGAATCAGAGAAAGAACAAAAGGGAAGAGATGATAAGATGCACTAGGTTGGCATTTCTCTAAGTGTGGTCCTCAGAATACCAGCATCAGAATCATCTATGACATCTGTAAAAATGCAGATTCCTGGGTCCCATCCCGGACCTACTGATCTGAATCTGAGCATGGGTCCGAAGAGTCTACATTTTTATTAATCACCCGGATGATTCCTGTGCATGCTAAATTTTGAGAACCAGTCCAAGAAATTCGACTCAGGTTGTGGGACTGAGCCATAAATCTGTGCTGTTGGTGAGGGATCTTCTGTGTCAACTAGAGGAACTGTGGATTGGTTGAACTCTGGCTTACCGCTCTTATATCCCAAGGGTCCCTTTCATTTGCTTCATCCCTGCACTTATCCCAGCCTCAAACCGAGAACCCAACTCTACAAATCGTACTGGGACCAAAAGAGGCAAATGGGCAGAGCTTGCCATCCTCAGAACTTGGCTCCAACAATGACTTTGTAGTATTCCTTCCTTAATGTGGCTTCTGGCAAGATTATCAAATTTCCATTGAAAAAACAACCATATAATTTCAGGGTAAGACAGTAAGGCTTGAAAAAAAGAAACAAAAAGAAAGAAAGAAAAAAAACACTCAGCTCCTCCCTAACAGGGATGAAAGAAGAAAATGGAATATAGAAAATGTACCAAATAATTGCTTTTTGTGGTTTATTTGTGAAATCAAGTTAGGCAGTCTTTCGAAAGACAATGCTGTATGAGGTTCTGCTAACAAGAGTAACCAAATTGTTTCTCTAAATTATAAATCAGTATATATATATATATACTCCTATGCTATTTAGACATTGCAAAATAAGTTATCTTCTCTAGAGAAAAGGAAAGGGGGAAAGGATAAGGATAATAAAGCATTCTAACACATATCAACATTAAAGAAATTCAATATTTCAATAGTAGCTTGAATGGCTAAACATCTTCCTCTTTAAGTGTTAGCTGCCTTATTCTCTCTTTTTATCAGTTCAGTTTTCTTGCATTTGTATTTTTTTAATTAAAATTGTTACATTTGATCCATAGGAATGAGAAGAGGACATCTGATGCACAATACACGTATACATGTGAAACTGTGCTTCCTCCACTACTGTGAGGGCACAGAAGGGTATTGTACACTTGCACTCCAGTCGTTTTAGAATCATGGATCTCAGTTATGCTCGTGACGTCCCTAGTAGGGCAAGGAAAACGTCACCTCCGGCAGGAGTGGAGTGGGGGACCTGGAGTGGCTTGGCAAAATCTCCAGCATCCCACAGCACGCTGGCCAGGAAACTCTCAGTTGCGAGCGTCTCAGTCACCCTGTCGACTCAACCCTGTGCTGATGCTCAACCCCAACTCACTACTACTAACAGCAGCCATATTGTCCAGTGTTAAGGTACACGGCCACACTGTGGACAGGAGCCTACAGAGAAAGAACTTGTTATGGAGTGTAAACTGGGGGAGTATTTAGGCAGCTGAAAGTCTGAAACTGATTTACATGCAAGACAGCCAGGCCAAAAGAGGAAAGAAAATTCAGCTGTGCTCTGGAATGCAAATAAAGTTTACAAATGAGAAAGGTATCAAGGTTATAATAGTAAGAGTGCAAGGCCAGCACAAGTTCAGCCAATCCCAGCAGCTTGTTAAAAGCAGTTCTGCCCTACCCCACTGCATGTGCTTCCTGATTTCAAAGTTACATAAGCCCATCTGCGGCAGGCAGCACCAGCACTGCACTCCATCCATTACCCACATTCCATCCAGCTAATTAGCAAGCGCCAGACATACTTCTATGGGAGAGGGCTGAGAGCAATTTTGTAAGTCCCTGTGTTTTCATTAATGTGAGTTTCTCAGCCTTTCTAGGTCAGAGAAATGCTGGGTGATTACAAGCTCTTACTTGTATGAAAAGGGGAAAAAGCATGCTGGTACATTATAAGGAGCTGATGCCAGTTCCCAAGATTTGGGGAAAGAAGATGGAGTGCTTGAAAGAATGCAAAGGTATTTTTTCTTAAGTAAAATAAATTGATAGACTGTTTTACATCTCCCAAAGGAATCAATCAAGAGATCATGTAAGGTGCTTTGAGTATTAAATTACAAAAGAAGATTAACTCCAGTAATTAAAGGTGGACTAGTTGATGGGAATTCAACTTCTTGTAGTTCTTCCTAAACTACGAGTGAACTGAAAACTCTTTGTAGTGTTCATTCATTCATTCATTCATTCATTCAACAAATGCTCAGTAAAGCCTACCTCATCCCAGGAACTGAGATGGACTCAAGGGACACAGAGGTCGAGTTTCCTCCTTTGTACTCCAGAAGCCCCCTGTCCCCTCATCATCATCCCATTTGCAAGCTACTCAGGAATATTACTTTGTCTTTTCCACTAGATTTTTAGCCAGTCAGTTAATGAACACTTGAGGAAAGAAAGATAGAAGAGTGTGAGAGAGAGATGGAGGGAGACACAATTCCTTTCAAAAAGCACATAATCTAGTTTGCTGTGAAAGTCAAGGTGGTCTGGAGTCTCGTATAAAGGGACCACGGAGAACTGTTGGCTTTTTTTCCCTCTTTGTGAGCTAAGTCCTCCATATGGGACTAACCCTAACCTTTGGCTGATGAATCATAATTTTATGTGGAGCTCTATCAGTATCACGTTCATTTTAGAGTTGGGAGGAATTAAAAAACCCATTTGGGATATCTGTTTTCAATGTATTAAACTGTGTAACTGTCAGGGAACAATGAGGGAAATCAAATAGGGCAGGAAAGGGAAAACAATTTTTCCAGAGAAAAGTAGAATTCATGTTTTAGAATACCCAGGTTAAAAATATTTATTATGATAACAGTCAGACTCTCATTACACTTTCACTTGGCATCCCTGAAAAAAGTATTAGTGGCAAAAATTAAGACACCTGAAATTACCAAGCATTGGGGAAGACAGGGAACAGCCAGAACTCTTACGTACTTCTGGTGGGAATGTAAATTGGCACAATCCCATTGAAAACAATTTGGCATCACCTAGCAAAGCTGAATATGTGTAGACCCCTTGACCCAGAAATTCCACTCCTAGGTATATGCCCTAGAGCAACTTTTGCACGTATGTGCCAAGAGATATGGACAAAAATATGTTCATAAACTACACTGTCTGAAACAGCAAAAACTGGAATCAACCCAAAAGTCCATCAACAGTCAAATGGGGAGGTAAGCTATGGCATAGTCACACAATGAAGTATTATAAAATGTGAAAATAAATGAAGCACAGCTGCACACGTCAAAATGCATGCTATGCTTTTAAAAGAGCAAATTATGGAAGACTACATACAATTAAAATAGTTTTATAAAGCTTTTAAAAAAGCAAAACTATATAATATATTGTTTAGAGATACATATATGGAAAACCTATTTTAAAAAACATAAAAGGATTAACACAAAAAATCCAGACTAGCATTTTCAGGGTGAGGGGACACAGAGAGACTCTAGGAGTGGAGCCCAAGGTAGAGTCAATGGGACTAGTGATGTTAGGTTGAGACCGTTTCATTATACAGATGATCGTTTCATTATTAGGCTTCACAGTGTACACAGATGATACATATTCTGTTGTACAGATCAACTGTGACATATATAAAATATTTAAATTCTGGTATAGCATATGATGGAATACTACACAGCCATTAAAATAAGTTAATTAGATCCACATGTTCTGATCGGAAAAGATCAAGGCACATTGTTTAGGTTAACAAAAGACCAAGACAGAACAATACCATAGCACACTCGCATTTCTGTAACAAGTTAGCCAAGATATTAAAAGCTCATATAACTATGTGATAAGTATATATTTGTACAAATACCTTCTGCTTGGCCCTCCAACCCACCCTCCACCCTGCACTCTGACTGAGGAGGTTGACCTAGATGGACCCCATCAATCAGTTTTCCTGCTCCCTGGCTTCCCATAGGGTTCAGTCAACAGGGAGCTTCAGCAGGAGAATGGGGGGAGGGAAAAGAGAGAGGTCAGTGTGCTTATTCCCAGCTACCTCTCTGTAGGTGTGGCTGCGTCCCTCCATCAAAGGTCTCAGCACCATCAGAGGGTCCTTTCTGCAGCACGTTCCCTGTGTCCAGGTATCCATGAAACTCCCTCCCCGTGCCCTTTAAGGGCTAGGGATAGTAAACACTGTCTCCTGTGGCTTCCCTCCACCATCTCACACTTTGTAAATAGTCCCTTTATTAAACTCAAATTATCCTAATTTGATTCCACCATCTGTTTCCTGCTGGGACCCCAACTGATACAATTATACATGGATATACAAGCATAGAAAAAGGACTAGAAATATACACAAGAAAGGCAATCAGTGGTTAATGCTGGTGAAAGAAGCTAGAATTAGAGGAAGAAGGAAACACTACGGGCTTCCCTGGTGGCGCAGTGGTTGAGAATCCGCCTGCCGATGCAGGGGACATGGGTTCGCGCCCCGGTCCGGGAAGATCCCACGTGCCGCGGAGCGGCTGGACCCGTGAGCCGTGGCCGCTGAACCTGCGCGTCCGGAGCCTGTGCTCCGCAATGGGAGAGGCCACAACAGTGAGAGTACAGGAAAAAACAAAAAACAACAACAAAAAAAGAAGGAAACACTACAGTTTTGGCCTTTATATTTTTGTATCATATAACTTATTTCTAAGAGGCAAGTATTCATGTATTTGAGCAAAACAAATTTTACAAGTACCAGAAGAAATAATGTTTTAAATGCAAAGCTGGGCAGTTTAGTTAAAGGACCAAATCAGGTCCCTTCATCTCTATATCCCTGGTCCCCAGCACAGTGCCAGCCACACAGTAGGTGCTGGTAAGAAATGCTGACACTGTAATCCAGTGAACCTTAGACTTAAAGGATTTCTCAGAAGCAAGGTTAGCTTCTATGGAGTTAAGTAATAAAAGGGAAAGAAAAAACACCCGCTAGAGTAGCTCCACAGAGGCTTCCTAGAGGCATGGGTAATGGTGGACCCAAAGACTATAGGTGCAGGCAACAACTGGGCTATAAGCCTGGTTCCTGGCCTGCACGGTGTGCCCACGGCTGAGGCCCCAGGTCCTCTGCACTGAGCTGGGCATAAGAATTGCACATAACCATGCTTATGGTGGTGTCTCTCCAAGGCCAGACAGACTTCAGTACTACTATCTCCCCTCTTGGTACCCAGGGTCTGGATGCTTCTCTAGACTATGAACTCCGTGGTTAAAAGACTATGAACTCTTTGGCTACCAGGCTATGACCACTAGAGTGGATGCCATCTGGGCAGCTGAGGCTGCGGGTGGCCACCAACACCTGTCTGAGCCCAGGAAGGAGATTAAACCCAGGTCCAGGCTCCCCCCCAGGCTGGCCCACTCAGCCATAGAAAACCAGGTCTGGTTAACTCAAATTGTCCTTCAAAACTCAGTTCCTCTGAGAAGCCTTTCCTGATTCCCTGAATTTGAGTTAAGTGCTTTCCTTCTTAAATGGTCCATAGATACTGTGTACTTCCTCTATCATAATATTTTTTATACTGTTGATATATTGAAATCACCCATTTACCTGTGAGTCTCTCTCACTAAAGTACAACCTCTGAGGACAGGGGCTCAGTCTTAGTCACCTCTGTATCATAAGGGACACTGACATAGAGTAGGGATTCAGCAAATACTGGAAGGGGAAAAAAAAAAAGGAAGAAGGAAGAGATGGAGTGAGGAAACGAATGAAGGAAGGGAGGGAGGGAGGGAGGAAAAAAAGAAACCACACGCTGTGGGATCCATAGATATGACAACACAAAATAGATCACCCTGTTTTGCCTACTCTGATGACTTAAAGCAACGGATATTCAAGAGTCCCTGCAAAGATGAAGCTGTTGATTTATCACATACTTACTGAGAACCTCCCTTCCACCAATTACTGTGCTAGGGGCCAGTGATATAATGGTGAGAAGAAAAACAGATCATAGTCCCTTACTCATCCCCTACCCCCGCGCACATATGTGGGGATATTTTGTTTTTCAAACTTCTGATGTTTCTAAATGTTCTGAAATATTTTCCAAAGATCTCTTGAGATCTTTGGAGTATTTAGATATTTCTGCATATTTCTAATAATAGTTTTCAGGCAGGAGATTTTGTGAGTTAATCAGCATTAGGTACAGCTATCAGAGACCTGTACTGGTTCCTCTGTGCCGAATTATCTCAAGAATTCTTTGCCAAAGAAACAAAAATGAATGTTTAATTTTGGCCCCCCTCTGTCTTTGTGATGGCTTTACAGAATTCTGTGGTATTTGAAAAGCATCAGGAAAAATAAATAATGAAGGTTTGGTGTTCCTTTTTTAAACATAAATGAACCCATTAGGCAAATGAGTCAGAAATCGTATGAGAACATTAGGAATTAAAACAGACTTGAAAATGATTTCTAAAGGACCTAAGGCAAAATTCTATTCAATTCCATCCAGAAATACTTCATTAGTCCCACCACACTGATCGTTGCCACCTTCTGATTGCCCCTCACCACCCTTACCTCCTTCTAATGGGTACATACCCATTGCCACATGCATCAGGCAAAGAGAATGCAAGAACTTCATTCTTAACAAACAGGTCCAGGGTTTTCTCCAAGCACATGAGAAGTGTACCAAAAGACCATGAAAAGGAGAGAAAGAATAAAACCAACACACAAAATTATAATTTTCTATTGGATGTTCACTACTTGACTTGGGTTCATAAGACATTGGTCATGCTCATTAGAGAGGTAAGCAGTACATGGTAAGAAAAGAGGTAGAACAAACTGGGATGCACAGTCGACTTTCAGTCATCCACATGTGGTTAACCAGTGGAGACCTTTCCATCTCAGGCTGATTTCCTGGGCCACTATCAGGATAAGACTTTTAAGTGGATGGAGTAGACCGTTACTTTGTGCTATGATTTGGGAGATCCTGCAAAATCCTAAAATCCAAACTCTCCATATTCTCCAACCCCCTCACAGGCCTTTCCACGGTACACAAAATTCCCATGTTATACACATCAGAACACTGACAGGCCTTCACAAGAAGGCAAACTCTACCAGGGATATAAAACCTTAAACCATTATCAGCCTGTGGTTGGTTATGTGGCTGATGCATGGGTGGGTTCACACACGCTGGCTCAACATCCATTTCCCCTGCTTTTGGAAACAGCAACCTGGTTTTGTCCTGGGGACAATCTCTACCCCACTCTCAGTCCATGGTCTGGGGGAAACCGACCGTGACCCCTGGCTCCGGTACAGCACCCTAGTGAGTGCTGGACAACCGCAGACCGACAACCCCCCATCACAGTGAAAGGAGACAAATGACTCAAGTCAGACTAATGCAAGTTCTATCCAGGACTTCTGCCAGAAAAAAAAATTTCCCCATTTCTTTTAGGATGCTAAAATGGTAGAATATAAGCCTGGTGCTATTAAGGCCTTTGGGACCCCATTTCTCAGTTTGCCTGAGAATGAAGCATACCAAAAAAAGTAGAGCCTTGTGAAGGAGAGGCAAACAACTGATATGTTCTAGAAACCTGGATTCAGCCCTACAAAAATTCTTTAGTTACACGAGCCATGACATTGCCCTCTTATTAAACCAGTCTCACTAAGTTTCTGAAACTTAAAACTCCAAGACTTCTGATTCATACATAGGTATTGATGCCCTAATCAGAATGCATGGTGGAGAAAAACTCGAGCTGCAGAGTGGAAGGAAAAGAACATAACTGGAGATCACAAAGATCTGGATCTATCCCTAAATACTTAACGTTGGACACGTCCCTTCATAAAAACAATGGGGGGGTGATGGATGATAATGAACTCTAAGCTCCCTTTAAGCTTTGACATACCATGATTACAGACATACTTCTGAGAGTGGGGAGAAGAACCACAGAAAGGCATACTTTGCATGCTTGCAAAGGGAGGTGGGAGTCGGGGGCTTGTTTAGCTAAGCTAATGGGAACCCACAGGCAAGGAAGATGGGTTGCTGACAGGAAAATGAATGATCGTGCAACAAACTTCAATAACTTGACAAATTTGCCTGAACCAGGCCTGACTATCAAAGAAAGAAACTTCTGAGTCAAAGTCAAGACCTGTGTATTAACCATTCCCTCCAGGAGTAAGGCTGCCCTAGAGGTTAGGAGATGAAGGATGTGGTTGCCACACTGATGTGTGACTGGGCCCTTTTTGCTCCACTGAGACCCTGCCAGGAACACCCTCTTCACCTAGCACTTCCTGTCTGAAGCCTACCCGACCTTCGACACCCAGCCCAAGGCTCTTCTCCTCCATGAAGTCTCCTGCAGCATCGCTTCACGCAGTGATCTCTCTGTGGTCCTTAATCCTAGGTCACTTGTTATGTGTTCCTCTCACTTAAAAATTACCTGACTTGTGGATGGGCCTTGCTGCAATGATGGGAGACCCCAGAGGATGCCAGAGATGACATGCCCCCCAGTGACAGATGCTGGGTGAGAACTTAGGTCCCCAGCCTCCACACTCAGAGCTCTTCCCTCCACATCCACCTGTGACACCTACTGCTGCCTTCTCGTCCTCTTGTTGCCTTTTCACTGAAAGTTCACTTCAACCCTGTTGCCCCTGCAACTTCTTTCTGAATGCCTCCTGTGTACGAGGCACTGTGTTAGGTTGCTTGTGAACATTTTCTGTAATCATCACAACCATGCTGCAAGTACACATCACCAGTCCCATCTCAGACACCAGGTGCAGTAAGGCTGAGTGACGTGACCAAGATCACAGAGCTATGAACAGGAAGGGCTAGGATTTCAAATTAGGACTATCTAGTTGTGAGGCCATTTTTTTCCCTCTCTATCATCATCATCACCACCAACACCACATTAGCATCACTGGTACTTAGCAAAGAGCAGCTAAAGATATTACTTTATTTTTTTTAATTTTTTTTTCTCTGAATTTTTTTTTACATCTTTATTGTAGTATAACTGCTTTACAATGGTGTGTTAGTTTCTGCTTTATAACAAAGTGAATCAGCTATACACATATACACGTTCCCATATCTCTTGCGTCTCCCTTCCTCCCACCCTCCCTATCCCACCCCTCTAGGTGGTCACAAAGCACCGAGCTGATCTCCCTGTGCTATGTGGCTGCTTCCCACTAGCTATCTATTTTATGTTTGGTAGTGTGTATATGTCCATAAAGTAATAAAGATATTACTTTAAATCCTCCCCGCCTTGCCATGTGGATATTAATCTTATTTTCCAGATGAAGTCACTTCCTCCAGGAAGCCACTGCTGACCACCACCTCTAGTTGAGCTTAGCATCCCTCCTAAGTGCTTCTCTTCCATCCTATGCTTCCTCTCTGCTTTTAGCATTTAGCTACTGCCTTGAAAACCTCAGCTTTCTGTCTCCTCCACTGAATTAAAAGCAACTTGGAGGCAGGGACAATGTCTTGTCAGTTGCTTATTCAGTAAATAATCGTGGAATAAATAAGGTTGACAAAAGTTCACAAGAAGCCTCTGCTGATGGTACAGGACACTTTCCATGTCACCCTGGCCCCTCCCCCAACTCATTACAGGAGGGCACATTCACTTCCATGCAGAGCAAGAACAAACTGGCCCTGGGCTGCCAAGAACAGCAGCATCAGGGGAAAATTATCTCCCTGTGACCGGGGCTACACACTTGGCATTTTCTCACCAAATCTGGTGTTCATGACTTTGCTGAGGCCTAGTCAAAGACAAGTCAAAGCTACTTCCAAGAGACAGATGGCAGGGCTTCCCTGGTGGCGCAGTGGTTGAGAGTCTGCCTGCCGATGCAGGGGACACGGGTTCGTGCCCCCGTCCGGGAAGATCCCATATGCCGCGGAGCGGCTGGGCCCGTGAGCCATGGCCGCTGAGCCTGCATGTCCGGAGCCTGTGCTCCGCAACGGGAGAGGCCACAACAGTGAGAGGCCCGCGTACCGCAAAAAAAAAAAAAAAAGAAAAAAAAAAAAAAAGAGACAGATGGTAAAAGAGCATAACCTGAGCCAGACCTCTCAAACCACCAATTTCCCCTGGCAAGAGCTTTTGATGGCTCTTTGCAAACATCCAGTGGTCCTCACTGAGCCATGCAGAAGGACTCTACAATGTGAAAGAGTTGACAAAAATCATCTCTTTAATCTATTGTGGCAATTTTTAAAGAATAAACCAATCAGTGGTTGCTGGAGGGTGGTGTGAAAATTTTAGAAAGGCCTTAATACCCTCTGACATGCATTCAGAATCACCCTATTCCACAGACACCTCCTTTCACCATAAGCAGTCATTCATCTAACCAGTAGTTACTGCATATCTGTTTAGAATCAAGCACTCTCCTAGATGCTGGAGAGATAATGGTGAACAGATGAAACCTGGTATCACAAATGAGCTCTTACCTGGAAGTGGCTGCTCATCAGACCGTTTGCATCTAACCACTGGGAAATGGGTGCATGCAAGTTATATCTCCAGTAAAATAGATGGTTAAAACTAAAAATCTCCAAAGAATACCATTCTTCCTGCCAGAGATAGAACTTTTTGGTAATTGTGTTTGTGAGGGTTCAACTTACACTTTAGAAACAGCTAGGCAAAGAATCCAACCTCTGAAACAGTCATTCTATGGACTTCAAATGCGGAGCCAGCAAGCGAGAGAGATTCTCTATTCCAAACAAACTCTGCACAAGTGAACAGGATTAACATTTCAATACGTCCAAAAAAAATCACTCCCTCTATATATTTTAAAAATGTAACAGTTCTCTTAACTCCTCATCCAATGAAGATATAAGGAGTTCCAATTGCTAGCCATCTGCTGAGCTAAAAGAAATACGTGTCCCTCTTTGCTCTGTGACTTTCTATGTATTTGATTCCTTGATCTTGGGCTCATGCGAAGCTGAAGGCTCTTAAGGAGAGAAGATAACACTGTATTTTCCCTGTTCATTTCTGTTGTCATAGAAACCCCTATAGTTTCTGAATACGTTTCAGGAAACCTGTATCTCCCTCTTGATCTCGTAGCAGTGGAGTTTGGGAAGGAAAAGCTTTCTCCCCTCTTGGTTTTTGACGCTCCAACCGAGGGTGTTTCTTGATAACCCTCCTGACCTGAACACAGTGCCCCTTGAGTTCTCAGAACACAGAAGAGGCTGTTTTCAAAGCATAGCAATTTGTAAAGAAACTTTTGCCTCTGAGACACAGACCTAAGTGAATTCTCTACCCACATTTTTCAGTGGATGCTTTCAGTTGGAAGCAAGCACGAGTAACTGTACCTGAGTATAACTCATTTGTGTGTTTATACACACACTCCTGAAAATAAGAGAATAGAGTGAAAGTACATTTGCAACCCAAACTCTACAGTGTAAAGACACATGTCGGAAAAATTAAGCATGTTTCAGAGAGAGAGTCAGAATTGGTGAGAAGCCATGCTTTGAACCATGCTGAAGAAAACTGTAGGAATATCCACTTGGATTTCTGAAATTAAGCCAAAGAGGGGTAACCTGAGAGGGGACTGCATTCTGAGTCTCTAGGATAGGACCTCAGAAACTGGCATTCGGGGAAGCATACAAGAAAGCCTAGAAAGACCAGCATTTTTGCTTACTCTCATAAAGCAGGTCAAAAGAGCCCCGAGCACAACTTCTTTACAGAATGACATGCCACGTTCAAGCAAAGCAAAACATCCTACCTGCTACATTCCTTCCAATACAACAGGTCGCTTCAGTAAGGCCTTCCTCATGGGAACAAAACGAAAGTTACACATTTTATTTATTTGCCTTGGAAAGGTTCTCTCTAGGAAGTCTTAGTCCCCTGTCCCTCCCCAATAAACAGAAAGAAAGAGTGCACTTGGGATTTTAAACTCTCACTCATTTAGGTCAGAATGATCTTCCATCACTCAAAAGGATGCCCAAGCTCTAAGATAAATGCTTGTTAAGAGTTCATTACAAAGTCATGCCCCAAAATGAGGCTGGAAGGGGAGAGCATCTTCTCACTGGGAATAAAGGATAAGAAAAATACAGGTTTTGAAATAATTCACAATTCCTTGAAAGCGACCTGGATTGAAGTTTGGTTTCTGTTTGTTTTCAGACTCAGCAGAAAGCCTTCAGGCCCTGGACTCCTCAAATTAAAATCAGACACCAATCCAAGCAAATGGTTTCTTCTGACTTGCCGCCCTCGGATTTGCAGCATCATTCCCCTTCATCAGGGCCTGAACTTCAGAAGCCCATCTTGCAAGCAGCTTTCAGCCCACAAATAAAGTGAAGAGACTTCTGCTTTTCAGCAGGAGAGTCAGTGATGTGGAGAGCCTGGGGGCTCTTCAGAGCACAGCCCGGGTGGGTGCAGTCTAAACGCAGGGGTGTTTGCTGTCTGCTCAGGAACTGCAGAGTACAGAGGTAAACTGCCTAACCATGTCTGCCCGTTCAGAATACCATAGTCAGGAAAACCTGATTAAGAGGCCTGTAGCCGGCCAAAAGATAAACATGTGATAAACGTGCATCACCCACAAATCACAGGGCTGTGTTTCTGAGGCAACACACCAGGCCAGCACCTCTCTCTCTCTCTCATGTAATCCTCTCTTATACCAAGACCTAACTTTTGGCTTATTCTTAATTCAAAGTAGGCAAGCACTAGACAGCTCATACGAAAGGAACGTTAACCCCTGAATATTGAATTTCCTGACAACTGATTTATGCCACCATGCCAATGTTAACTCCATTTAATTTAATTGCTTTGGTTTACATTCGTTTCAAAAGCACAAAAGAGGAAGGTTATTAGTGCATAAATGCTCCCGGGTTTGAAACTGAAAGAGCACTTTTCACTCACTCCCTGTCTTACGATATTAGAAAATGCTTCCTGAGAAAAAGAGATGGGTATGGCCAACCCACAAAATGAATTGAGTAATTAGTTGGCTGTAGAACACCATGATGACCTTGAGCTGTACAGGACTTGCTGATCCGGCCCTGCCTGTTTTCATTGCCTGTGTCTGTTTTAAGGTCAATGCGGTTGCAGAGGGCACAACTACCTCCTGGCATGATGTATATCATGGGATAAAGCAGAGTAGGTTGGAGGAATAAGCCAGAATTCATCACCAGAGTGCAAATTTCATTGCACTGAGAAACAGAATTAGAAGGAATTCATATCATCTCAGGGCTGGGTTTATTTGAAGGAGAGGAGGACCTGGGGTCTAAGCAGGCAAGAGAGGATGATGGTGGGAACATCTCAGCTAGGTGGGTTTCTGGAGTATAAAATGCCTCTCTGATGTGTTTCTAGGTTGGGGTTAAGTGGAACCATGTTCTGGTTCCCGGGAAAGAGTCCCTGGGACCCCTGACTTTTCCTCTGATGGGACAGCATAGAGTGTCAACACTTCTCCGGTACCAGTTCTCTCATGGATGCTCAGCTCCACTGTACCCTAGGGCCAGTGCAACCTCATGGCACCCTCTGGGGACACCATTCTCCTGATGTCTATGAGTGCAACTCACTGGGGTCACAACAACGGGAATGGAGCCTCCAGAGCTTCACAGCTCAGCAGCCCTGCCGTCTTCTCCTTGAAAAAGCCTTGGAAACCCATTTAAGGCTAGTGTGACCCAGACCTGCCTTTAATGTGCTTCATTTCCCAGCAAAACCTTCAATGTTAGGGAACTGGCATGACCAAGCACTGCTGGACCAAGAGTCTCCTGGGAGACCCCAGCTAGCTGCTGGCATCACGGGGAACAATGCAAGGGGAAGCAATCTTGTCCATCTTCCCCTCCCCGCAAATTATCAAAAGTCAAGTATCTTAATCATTCAGCCTGGCTTCATTTAGGGACGTACAATGACTCAGAACGAACTCTGAGAAGTAACTTAGGACATTGCCCTCTGCCCTCAAGGCGGTATATAAATGGAGTCACAGGAAAGTATGTCATATATAAAGTTTTGAGAAAAGATTCCACAGCCTTACTCAGTAAACTGTTCCCAAAGTTTCAGAGTCATAACTCTGCTACATAAGTTTCTCATGTTGAAGCTTAAGCCCATTTGGTTTCTTACTGTTCTAGCCTAGATAACCTTTTATGTAAGAAATGTGGCATATTAAAACAAAACAGAATTTACTCATAGAAGTGAAGATTGACTTTCAAATCTTCCTAGGAATCTGTATGTTTACTTCCATTGACGTAGCCCAGTGCCCAATACATAGTAGTCATTCCTTAAATTTATTTTTGAGTGAATGGATTGTTCAACTATTTTTAAAAAACTTATGGGGAAGGTTTATTTTCCCTAAAGCAGTAGAAACAGGAAGAATAGTTTGAAGCTACAAAGAGATAGACCTGGATCTGAACTGTTCAGAGCTGCCCAAAGATGGATTAGCCTGCACTGGGGAATGACTTCCATGTCACTGGGGGTATTCAAGCTGGACAACCAGAATGTTGTCAGAAGTATCTAGGAATGGGAAGAGTGGTTGGGATAGTCCATCTTCAAAGTACTTTGATTCAGACTACAAGGGCAATTACAACTGTCTTTAAGAGGTATAAACAAGGTTTCCTGGGTCTTCACAGAAGGGAGCAAACATATCCAGGTAGGATGGTGGTTCTCCATCTTGGCTGCACATTGTAACCACCTGAGCTTTTAAAAATGCAAAGGCCTGAATCCCACCCCCAGCAGCTCTGATTTAAGTAATCTAGGGGGAAGCCTGGGAAAAAAAAGATTTTTAACAGCTCCCCAACTATATCCAAGTATAAGAAGCACTGAATTGGAAGAAATTGGAGAAGATTCATTAAAGAAGGAGAATTTATGTCTGGGCCTTAAACGCTGGGTAAGATTTGAATAAATGGAGAGGAAAAGAGAGGAATTCCTGGTATAACTTGGTATATGTGTTTGATAAACACGTGTTATAACGTATTATATATAACATGTTATATATAACATGTGTTTATGCCTTATAGAACATCCACAAATGAAGGCCAAAAGAAGGTTAATTTACTAATTTTTGTTAGAGTTCATGGGCATTTGTTCTTAGATATAAATTCCAAATGAATTTCTTTCGTGCATTCAATAATATTTCCCCTATATTAGTTACTCACAATTACTTTTGTCCTCAGCCCAGGGATGTGCAGTGTAGAAATGATTAAACAAAAGGGTGGGTGGCTGTGTTTAAAAAAAAAAAATGACAAGGCCAATTCAATTACAAAGGATTAGTAAACATCTTTTTAATGGACCCAAGGTAGATGACATTCAAACCCTGACACTTGAAAGTATTAATAAACACGGAAGTTTCCTTATTATTTAATGAATTCAATGGTACGTGGTAAATTAAGCCCACCAAACAAGCATGCAAAAATAAGTCATTATATCTAGTCTGGTTTCATACCCATCTCTTTTTCTCTGAAAAGTGGGCTGAATCAAATATTTCTCTCCCAACTTTCCATGTATAGTGTCTGCTTACTAACACACCATAATTGGAGAGTGAATGGGTGATAAAATAAACTGCATTAACCATTAGAAGAGTTATGCTACATGGATGTAACTATCTTTTGTAAAAAAAAAAATCATCGCACAAGAGTTGTGAAATATTCTTTTCAAATGATAGATAATAAACTGAATGGGCATGATTAATGTCAGCACAGGGAAATTTGCAGTGGTGCTTTCGGTTGCAATATTTTTCTTGTCTGCATAAATCTGCTGAAAAGAGGTTGTAGAGAAAAGGGAAGCTATATATATTCAGGAAATGAGTAAGTCCAATTCTAAACATAGTGCTGTGTTTCTGCACATGAAATTGAGTAAATGTCCACTCTGGTAAACTTTACTGGAAAATGGAAAACTCTCATGCATTTCTATTTAAGGCAGTTAGGATGGCCACAGAGGTTGATGCAGATGCTATGGATACCTCATCCCACAGTCTCTGGGCCCGCCTCTGGGCTCACTTGCAGCCTTGGTGAACAGAACCTGTTCATGCCTCTCTTCTCTGCTTTTATAGGCATATAGGGCTTTCTCAGGCATTAAAAGCCTACAAGGAGGGAATCCTAAAAAAATGCCAGGGATTTAATGCCCCCAAGGTAACTTTCAACCAATAAGGACAAGAGTCAGTGGATAAACCTCTCAGCTTTCCCATCTTTCAGTAGGATAATTCTGAAGCATGTTCTACAAATTTTCTAAAAAAAATCCCCAGCAGGACTGAGCCCAGTTGGCCATAGCAATTACCCATGTCCTAATGCATCCTTTATTGTTTTTTTTCCCCTTTCTTTCTCCCTCTTTACTTCACTTCGGCTTCCTGGAATCACCTATCAAATAAACTACTTGCACCGAATTCTTTATTATAGGTTCTGCTTTTGAAGAATCGAACTATGATCAGAGCACCTAACATTTCATTGTCTTCTTAGGTTGGCCAGGGGAATAATGTTTTGAGAATATGCCTTGCATGCACACAGTCGTTATTCAATAAATGATGGATGGGTGGATGGTTAGATGCATGGACTAATGGAAAGATGGATGGATAGATGAATGGGTGGATGGACAGACAAACAAGAGTATGTTATTGGGGACAACAGAAAAAATAATAAGATTAATACTGGGGCCATGGGAAACAATAACATTTGAAGGAAAGAGAGAGAAATAGAAGTTGAAGAAGGAGACTGAATTGTTCCCATTGGCCAGCTTCTAGGATCTAGTTGAATGATTCTGATGGAAGAGCTGTGCCAGTGTAAGGATGAGAAGGAGTATTTCATGGGGCACAGCTGAGAGCTTTATCTGCTGACTCTTGTCCTCATTGGTTGATAGTTACCTTGGGGACATTAAAAAGGAACTCTCTCTTAATACCCAGACCATGTATTTAACTGGATAGCCACTGATGATTCAAGTTCATATTTTATACCATTTCCTTATACTTCTTTGCATCATAATCTTAACAGCTTCAGTTTAATATTTAATGCATTACTTTTAACCTCCAGTTTAGAATTCTGATTTCCAAAGAGATGATACTTTAAAAAATCAAGTGAGGATAATATAGAAGCCAAGGGAATAAAGAATATTAGAAAGTCAACCTGGTTAAGTGTGCCCTGTGCCACTGTGAGGGCTGGTATGATCTGGACTGAGAGGTCTTTATCCCTGTAGCTCAGTCTTGGCTGAGATGACTTCAGCATCCAGTGGCAATGGCTCATGGAGATATCATCGAAAAGTTTGCAGGCTACTACCTTCTACTTACTTCTGGACCAAGGAAAGATGGAGATGCTCTGGTAGAGGCAGATCTTCCAACTCCCCTATCCCTACAGGGAATTTATCCTCACTGAGACATATGGAAATGGACTGAGGGGAGGGGTCAGTGTTAAGGAGTGGTCTCAGCTGCATAGCCCTGCTACTACCTCAACTTTGCAGGTCAGCTAATCTTATAGGATGCATCACCCAGTCAAGTACCAGAGGACTGATCTGACCTTGCCTTGGGTGCTCTGAGCTCTCTGCACACCATGGGGTGGTCTAATCAACACCAACCATGTATGCATTCATCTAAAGAGATTGGCTTTTTGAGCATATTATGATCTGTGTTAAGTATTCACTTTTTAAGAGGCATTTCTGCATTGGATGTAACTATAAGGAATTTGGTTAAAATTATGATAGATAAGTAGCACTGTCTTATTTAATCAGAAAAGGATGAAATATCTAAAAGCCTTTTAGGTTCAGAGAGACATTGATTTGAAAGTTGTAATATATTTTTACTTCTTTTTAAACAAAACAAAACCCTATTGCATAGGGTCATGAAGAAGAGAAAAACAACGAATTATCCCTGCCTCATGTTTTGGCTACTAGTCAGTCTCCAATTCTGTTTGGCAGCTCAGGCTGAGTACATGGAATTCATAGCAGTCTATCCCTTTCCAAAAGGAAAAAGAGAAATAAATTAGGGGGTTAATCCTTGCTGTCTGATGAACTCCCACTGTCCGAATCACATGCTGCTGAACAAACAGATTTAAAGCCTCTGTTTGCAAAAAGCATTTTGATTATCATCCAAAGTTGTTTTTTTTTCTCCCCCAAACCCACTACTTATGTCATCTTGTAAAACAGACAGTTGGGAAAATATTAAGGGTTGATCCTGGTTAGGAAGAATGTGTTGTCATAGTTACTGTTTTATAAATATGGACTCTGGACCAATTCCAATACTGATCATAGTTAGGAAACATCTTTCTAATTAGATGGCTAGAGAATTAAAGTTACATACTCTGTGTTGTCTCACAAGAATAACAAAGGTCTCTGAAATTTAAAATTTTAATTTAATTTAAAAATATGATCGAAAAAAATGATTGCTACTCTTAGGGAGGAAACAGAAGCGTTCTCCAGTTCTTGAGATAAAATTTTTAGTGAAAAAAATATAATGCACACAAACTTCTTTTAAATTGTAGCCTAAAAATAACAGGAAAGAAATCCCAAATCAAAGTTGTTACTTGAATGTCCCCTCCATCTCTTCACTTCCCCCAAGATTCTTCCCCCAAGATTCTTCCACATATGAGCAAACAGTTACAGCTTTAATGATGAATGACTATGATAATAAACTAAGACTGTATAAGGCCAATAATATCAGATGGTTTACTATATTATTTTGAGGCAAGTTTCTTCAAATTTCCATAGAAATCTTTCTGAGAATGAAGGAAAACGTTGAAAGTTTAATTTTGGGGCGGGGGAAGGTATACTTT
Source organism: Mesoplodon bidens (assembly GCF_964165515.1). Classification (NCBI taxonomy): domain Eukaryota; kingdom Metazoa; phylum Chordata; class Mammalia; order Artiodactyla; family Ziphiidae; genus Mesoplodon; species Mesoplodon bidens. The sequence continues at coordinate 40,450,061 of NC_138173.1, read as the reverse complement.
CAACACGGCAAAGAACCAACAGTGTAATCTCACGAAAAGGAGAAACCTCCCTGACTCAAGAGCCAACAGTTTTCTGTTCAACCACATCCCTCCACACCAAACATGTCAACTCCTACTTGAAAAGCAGGTATCCAGACTCAGGGCTCATAACAGGTGCTCAATACTTATTTGTGGAATGAATGAACGGCTAAAAGCTGATCTAACCACAGAATGGCTTCAAAGCAAAACAAAAACAAAAACAAAACAAAGTATGTCAGTATTCCGTTCTTCACTTTCAGTGGAACAATGACAGAAAACTGAAAGGCATTAGATTCTGGAAGCTGAGTAATAAATAAAAATAATCTTTTCAGATTTGGCAAGTTTGCTGTTATCTTCATCCCAGCATTAGGCAGAAATCTACCGTCACCAGTGGATAACCCACCAGTGGTAACCCACCAGTGGTAACCTGTCAAAACTCTCTTATAACAAATCCAGTGCATAAACTACACTAGGAAGAAACAGGCGCACATTCTACACTCATGGTAATGCGGAGAGATAAAGAGAAGGAGATTTCAATCGAATAGCCTGCCTTCCAATTCTACCCGCCCCCTGAGCAGCTCTGTGTTTGTACAGACTCTGAACAAGCACTTCATCTGTAAAATGGAGTAAATAATAACACTTATTTTAAGGGCTGGCTTAGATTCAAATGATGTGTGTGATAAGTGCTTTATAAACTACAAGGAATAAAATAAAATCAGAAATTCCAGAGTGAATTTTGCTACTCAGTGCCAAGTGTGTTAGTTGGCTAGGGCTGCCATAACACAATACCACAGGGTAGGTGGCTTAAACCACAGAAATTTATTTTCTCACACTTTCTCACAGGCTATGAGTGTAAATCAAAGTGTCAGCAGGTTTGGTTCCTCCTGAGGCCAGTCTCCTTGGCTTGCCGATGGTCTCCTTCTCTCTATCTCTTTACACGGTTGTTCCCCTGTGAACGTGCACCCCTGGTCTCTCTGTGTGCCCATTTCTTCTTAGAAGGACATCAATTATATTAGATTAGGGCTCACCCTAAAGGCCTCATTTTAACTTAATTACTCTTTAAAGGCCCTATCTCTAGATATGGTCACCTTCTGAGGTACTGGGGGTTAGGGCTTCCACGTCTTTGGGGAGAAGAGAATTTAGCCTATAACACCAACTAAATACGTTTTATTTTTATTTTTTAAAGGGCTTCAAATGCTTGGTTATTTATTTATTTATTTATTTATTTATTTATTTATTTATTAGCTGTGTTGGGTCTTCATTTCTGTGCGAGGGCTTTCTCTAGTTGTGGCAAGCGGGGGCCACTCTTCATCGTGGTGTGCAGGCCTCTCACTATCGCGGCCTCTCTTGTTGCAGAGCACAGGCTCTAGAGCGCAGGCTCCAGAGCGCAGGCTCAGTAGTTGTGGCTCACGGGCCTAGTTGCTCCATGGCATGTGGGATCCTCCCAGACCAGGGCTCAAACCCATGTCCCCTGCATTGGCAGGCAGATTCTCAACCACGGCGCCACCAGGGAAGCCCTAAATACGTTTTAATATAAAAATGTGGTGAGAGGATGAGATACTGAGACAACCCTGAAGGCTGATCTACTGACTAATTAGCAGAATGCCAGAGGTAAATGATAGCATTTGGAGAGAACAATATATTATAATTGTTAAGAAAACAAGTTCATTACCGAATAACACAATGACTTACACCAACGACTTCACAACATTAACAGCTAAATGGAGTAGCTAATGGACTTCAGATCATAAGAAATGATTCGTATAGCTGCTCTTTTTCTTGGCTGCTAGAACACAATCTTTCAACTTAACAGGATTCAGGGAAGAAAGTACCGCTGCCTGCTTAGACTGCAAAATCTCCAGTGCTCCATCCCCAAACCACACCCCCCAATTTATTTCCCTAACTTTTCCAAGTAATCTTAGACAACTATCCAACACTTGCTTGGCATTATATTAACTGTCATGATAGATAATAGCAAATATAGGTAATACTTATTGAAAGCTTATGATGTCAGGTATTATGCTAAGTGTTTTATATGCATTATCTTGTTTTATCCTCATACAACCCTCATAAACCAACAATAGGTATTATTACCCCAACTTTAATGTGGAGAAACTGAGGCCCAGAGAAGTTAGTGACTTACCCATTTGGGCAGGGAAGGAGCTAAGGTTCAAACTTAGGTGTGTCTAACTCCAGAGCCCATATTCTTAATTACCTCATGTGGCTTTCTTGTCTTAGCCCTAACTGGACTTCCGTTGCTGAAGGGATTCTTTCTAAAGGTTAGGCCATATGAACATCACAGCAAATCTACACAGAAATGATATTAAAGTATGAGAGATGTGTCTACCTAATCAGAAAACTCTAGTTCTTTTGGCAATCTCCCCAATTATTGTGTCCTCAGTTTCCTACAATTCTTCCAGGTCACCCCAGAATACCTCCCAGAGGCAGTACAGTTTGGGGGCAAAAAACTGAGTTAATACTTGGGAATGTAAGATTCTAGTACATCCCAACATTATCCCTTAACTTCTCAAATGATGCCTGAACAACCAGAATGTATTTCAGAGCTTTTAGTGCCTGTTCACAGTTAATGCAGCAAACACAGTGCTGTTCACTTATTTTTATATTCAATAAGCAGGTACTGACTATACCCAGCAGAGTCAGGCCAGTGCAAGGCTCATGGTACACACCGAGTGAGATGTGGTCCCTGCCCTAGTGGGGCTCATCGTCTAGTGGGGAAAATGAACAGATGTATTGCAACAGAGTTCTGTATGACATGTGCCCTGACAGAGAGACGGTCAGGATGCCATGGAAGCCAAGAACAAGGTAATCTACTTTGCTTGGAGGAGTCAGGAGTATCTTTTCCAAAGAGATAACATGAGCTGAGGCTAGAGGGGGTCATAGAAAATGTAGATCAAGTGTGAAACCTCTTGTTTAAGTTGGGGGTCCCTTTTCTATTCAAAATCACCCCCCCGCAAAACAACCCATAGCCCATGAAATACAAACACAAACTCCATCTTTGATGAAATTTAAAGACATCTGTAACACTGAAACACATTAACTGAAGGTGTAAAGCAGATATACAATTCTTACTGACTTGTCAGAGTAAAGCAAGAGGAGCCCATGTGCCTGCAGACAGTATATCTAAGAGAACCAAGCTACATTACTGCAGAGAACCAATGGAAGGTTCAGGAATTAGAGGTACCAGGTACCTCTAAAGCAGGGGTGAGATGTCATATTAAAAGCAAGAAGTTTGCTTCAAAGTATTTATGAAAAGCTGGTACACCCCCAGGTTTCTACTCTTCATGCCCACTCAAGCAACTGCAACCTGCCTTCTCCAAATGCCAGCAAACAGGAGCATAAGTCTCACAGAGGGTGACTCAGAAAGTAAAACAATAAGACTCCCACTTTCCTTTTCCATCCAGTTCCCAGATACCCATGGCCTTATTCCTGGCTCTGCATACTTATTCTCAATGAAGTATCCCAGAAAACAGAGGGTCCTGGGAGGTGAGGATGAGTGCTAAGAAGAACTGAAAATTATTTAATAAGTTTGATCACATGGGAAAAAATGTAGACTGCAAGACAGCTATAGGTACAAAAAATGAATTAACTACTAATTCTAGGATTTTTTTTAATTAACAAGAAAATAAATAATGTAAAATATTGATTTAATTTTAAAAACTGTGAAATAACTACGTTATGAAGAAATTGGTCAGGGGAAGGAGGTGAAATAAAGTTAAATCCTCATCTACAATAATAGGAAAGCAGTGGATATTGTTTAAAATTGATGTCTCAATAGATAGCTGTAAAGCACATTATTTAGAATTGTGAATACAAATAGCTAACAGGTGAATGTTGCTCTTGGGAAACAGGTCAAGATGGAGTAAGAGGAGGGGACTGCTATTTTTTAGCTATATATGTAGTCCTTGGATAAATATAAAACATAATTTTAAACAGATTATATTTTAAAATTGTGCAGCTGGGAAGGAATCAAGATGGCGGAGTAGGAAGACCCTGAATCACCTCCTTCCATGGGCACACCTAAACTACAACTACTCACAGAGCAACTTTCTATGAGAACAACCAGGGGATTAGCAGAAAAGATTTTCTACAACTAAAGATATAACAAAGGAACCACAATGAGATGGGTAGGAGGGGCAGCACTCCCCAAGGAGCAAAGGGGCTGAGTGAGCCTTGCATTGGGCTTCCCAACCCGGGGTCCTGTACCAGGAAGATGAGGCCCCAGAACATCTGGCTTTGAAAACCAGCAGGGCTTATGTTCAGGAGAGCTGGCGGGGGGTGTATAGGAAATAGAAACTGCTATTAAAGGGCATGTGAAAAACCTCACACACTCCAAGTCCCAATGCAGAGGAAGTAGTCTGAAAGGCACCTGGGTTGCTGATCTTGGAGATTCTTCTGGAGAGGCAGGAGGCAGCTGAGACTCCCTTTGGGGACTGAGACACTGGCAGCAGACATATTTTTGGGATCTCATTCTACCGTGCTGACACTGGCACTGGCAAGTGCCATTTTGAAATGCTCCTTCCAGAGTATTATTGAGGGGGCCTTCCCTGCTCACCAGCAAACTTATAGCAACCACACACAGCTGGGCCACATGGCCAGTCATGCTAGGAGCTGGTGCCACCCACCAGTGGGTCCACAGCAGCTGCAGAGCCTCACAGCTGGCTGAACGAGGGCCCAGTCTCACTACCAGCATGCCTATAATAGTTGGCCCCACCACAAGAGAAGGGTCCGTGCAGCTCACATAGGAAACACTCCAGGAGAATCTACCTCTGATAACCAGAAGGAAGCATGATGCTGGGCCCCAGAGGATGTCTCCTACATAAGATCACTTCTCCAAGATCAGGAATAGAAATAAACACACAGAATTAGGCAAAACAAGAAGACAGAGGAATATGTTCCGAACAAAGGAACAAGAAAAAAAACTCAGAAAAAGAACTAAATGGAACAAAGATAGACAATCTACCCAATAAAGAGTTCAAGGTAATGATCATAAAGATGCTCACTGATCTTGGAAGAAAAATGGATGAACACAGAGAGAACTACAACAAAGTTAGGAAATATAAAAAAGAACCAATCAGAGCTGAAGAATATAATAACTGAAATGAAGAATACACTAGAAGGAATCAACAGTTGATTAGATTATACAGAAAAACAGATGAGCAATCTGGAAGATGGGGTAGTGGAAATCACCCAAATGGAAAAGAAAAAAGAAAAAATAATTTTTTTGTATGAGGATAGTTTAAGGGACCTCTGGGACTACTATTCACATTATAGGGGTCTGAGAAGGAAAAGAGAGAGAGAGAGGTGCAGGCAATTTATTTGAAGAAATAAGAGCTGAAAACTTCCAGGTCCAGAAAGCACAGAGAGTCCCAAACAAGACAAATCCATAGAGGTCCACACCAAGACACACTGTAATTAAAATGTCAGAAATTAATGAGAAAGAGAGAACCTTAAAAGCACCAAGAGAAAAGTGACTAGTTACATATAAGGTAACTCCTATAAGACAATTGGTTGACTTTTCAACAGAAACTTTGCAGGCCAGAAGGTAGATATACAATATATTTAAAATAATGAAACAAAAAATCTATAACCAAGAATACTCTACCCGGCAAGGTTATCATTCAGAATTGAAGGAGATATAAAGAGTTTCACAGACTAGCAAAAGTTAATAGAATTTATCACCACTAAATTAACCTTAAAAGAAATGTTAAAGGGACTTCTCTAAGTGGAAAAGAATAGGCCACATTTAGAAATAAGAAAATTATGAAAGGGAAAATCTGAACAGACCAATTACTTAATGAAATTGAATCAGTAATCAAAAAACTCCCAACAAACTAAAGTTCAGGATCAGAAACCTTCACAGGACAATTCTACTAAACATTTAAGAATGAGCTAATACCTATGCTTTTCAAATTACCCAAAAAATCTGAAGAGGAGGGAATGCTCTGAACTCATTCTAGTAGGCCAGCATCACCTTGATTCCAAAACCAGATAAACACACTCAAAAGAAAAAAGGAAACTTATAGGCCAATATCACGGATAAACAGGGATGCAAAAATCCTCAACAAAATATTAGCAACCTGAATTCAACAATACATTAAAAGGATCATACACCATGATCAAGTGGGGTCTATCCCAGCGATGCAAGGATGATTGAATATCCTCAAATCAAACAATGTGACACACTACATTAACAAAATGAAGGGAAAAATCATATGTTCATCCCAATAGATGCAGAAAAAGTTTTGACAGAATTTGACATCCATTTATAATAAAAACTCTTAACAAAGTGGGTAGAGAGGGAACATACCTCAACATAATAAAAGCTGTATATGACAAAGCTACAGCCAATTTCATAGTCAATGGTGTAAAGCTGAAAACAATTCCTTTAAAATCAGAAATAAGATGAGGATGCCCTATATACACTACCAAACGTAAGGTAGATAGCTAGTGGGAAGCAGCCGCATAGCACAGGGAGATCAGCTCGGTGCTTTGTGACTGCCTGGAGGGGTGGGATAGGGAGGGTGGGAGGGAGACACAAAAGGGAGGGGATATGGGAACATATGTATATGTATAACTGATTAAATTTGTTATAAAAAAAATAAAAAATAAAACTTAAAACCAAAAAAAAAAAAAGATAAGGATGCCCACTCTTGCTACTTTTATTCAACGTGGTATTGGATATCCTAGCCATAGCAATCAGACCATAAAAGAAATAAAAGGAATCCAAATTGAAAAGAAAGAAATAAAACTGTCACTGTTTGCAGATGACATAATACTATATATAAAACACCCTAAAGACTTCAATAAAAAAACTATTAGGGGCCTCCCTGGTGGCGCAGTGGTTGAGAGTCCGCCTGCCGATGCAGGGGATACGGGTTCGTGCCCCGGTCTGGGAGGATCCCATATGCCGCAGAGCGGCTGGGCCCGTGAGCCATGGCCGCTGAGCCTGCGCATCCGGAGCCTGTGCTCCGCAACGGGAGAGGCCACAACAGTGAGAGGCCCGCGTACGGCAAAAAAAAAAACAACTATTAGAACTTATAAACGAATTCAGTAAAGTTGCAGGATACAAAATTAATATACAGAAATTTGTTGTGTTTATATACTTTAACAACAAACTATCAGAAAGAGAAATTAAGAAAATAATCCCCTTTACAACTGCATCAAAGAGAATAAAATACCTAGGAATAAATCTAACCAAGGAGGTGAAAGACCTGCCCTCTGAAAACTAGAAGAATTGATGACAGAAACTGAAGATAACACAAGCAAATGGAAAGATATACCATGATTAGGGACTGGAAGAATTAATCTAAAACAAAGGAGATGAGAATATATAATGGGGAAAAGATAGCCTCTTTAATAAATGGTGTTTGGAAGACTGGACAGCTACATGCCAAAAAATGAAACTGAACCACTTTCTCACACCATATACAAAAATAAACTCAAAATGGATTAAAGACTTAAATATAAGACTGAAAATAATAAAAGCCCTAGAAGGGAACATAGGCAGTATATTCTTTGACATCGGTCTTAGCAATATTTTTTTGGATATGCCTCCTCTGGCAAGGGAAACAAAAGCAAAAGTAAACAAATGGGACTACATCAGTCTAAAAAGTTTTCACACAGTGAAGGAAACTTTCAGCAAAACAAAAAGGAAGCCTACTGAATGGGAGAAGACAGTTGCCAATGATATATCCAATAAGGGATTAATATCCAAAGTATATAAAGAACTCATAGAATTCAAGATCAAAAAAACAAAGAACCAATTAAAAACATGGGCAGAGGATCTGAACAGACATTTTTCCAAAGAAACATACAGATGGCCAGTAGGCACATGAAAAGACGTTCAGCATCACTAATCATCAGGGAAATCAAAACCACAGTGAGATACCACCTCACACCTGTCAGAATCATCAAAAAGCCAACAAATAACAAGTGTTGGCAAGGATGTGGAAAAATGGGAAACCTCATGCTCTGTCGGTGGAATTGTAAATTGGTGCTGCCACTATGGAAAACAGTATGGTGGTTCCTCAAAAATTAAAACTAGAACTACCATATAATCTAGCAATTTCACTTCTGGGTATTTACCTGAAGAAAACAAAAAGAAAAACGAACTCAAAAAAATATATGCACCCCTATGTTCACTGAAGCATTACTTACAATAACCAAGATATGGAAGCAACCTAAGTGTCCATCAATAGGTGAGTGAAGAAAGAAGATGTGATACACACACACACACACACTAGAATACTATTCAGCCATAAAAAAGAATGAAATCTTGCCATTTATGACAACATGAATGGACTTCAAGGGCATTATGCTAAGTGAAATGAGTCAGACAGAAAAAGACAAATACCATATGATCATACTTTATATTTGAAATCTGAAAAACAAAACAAAAAATGAAAACAGACTCATAGGTACAGAAAACAAATAGGTGGTTGCCAGAGGGGAAGGGGTGAGGGGATGGGTGAAATTGGTGAAGGGAATTGAGAGGTACAAACTTCCAGTTACAGAATAAATATGTCACTGGAACGTAATATACAGCATAAAGAGTATGTTCAATAATAATGTAATTACTTTGTATGAGGACAGATGGTTTCTAGACTGATTGTGATGATATTTCATAATGTATTTAAATGTCAAATCACTATGTTGTATCCCTGAAGCTAACATGATATTGTAAGTCCACTATATTTCAATTAAATACATATATATATATATAATAATGTGAAACAACCCCACTGCAGAAGGTGGAGGAATAGGTGTTCACCTAAGTAACTCTGGAAATGAGCAGAGTCCATACTGTAAAATGAACTGCACTATAAGCACTGTACTCTAGTTGATAAAGTTGTTTTCTACAGGGGTACAAGTTAACAATGTTGAAACAACAAAACATGTACACTGGAATTGAACAATTAATTCAATGGATGGTGGCTGGTGCCACCAATGAGCCAGTTTTCTCATTGTTGGGTGGGAGGTTACAGAAAAGCAAGTGGATAAGGCTGAAACATGGTAGAGGATTAGAGCTGGAGACATCAGTATGAATCACGTTTAGCGTAATATAGATACAGATGTTTATACACAGAAATATTTATGGATATGTATATACACATGGTTTGGTATATAAACACATATCTCCTTGCCCTGTCAGCTGAGAGAACCTAGAACCAATGACACCCCAATAGCAACAAGCAGACCTAGGGCCAGATCTTTGTTTTTAATGCCATTCTCCAATAAAAAGGGTTCCTTGGAGAAATGGCTGATTCTTGAACTGGGGCAAGAAATATGCAAGATTAGCCTAGAGTATCTTGTAGTGTCAGAGAGCAAGGAGGTGCCTAAAAACAGGAACAAGAACAACCTGCACTACAATAATGGGAGTCTGTCAAAGGGACACAGGAGCCAACTGAAAGAGTTCCCAATGGCCAAAGGTGTAACAATATGAGCAAAAAAATAAATAAAGTAGTTTTGAATTATAACCTAAAGTATAGAATAAATATCTATGCATCCATTCTAGCACAAATAAATGATTGAATAAATAAGTAAATAGATAAATAAGAAAAATAGTCAAATCTCCTGTGCAGAAGAATTCCAAGTAATTTACATAGATGTTCCACCCTTAAGAAGGTACAGCATAACTCTCCAAATCTTTAAGTGTGGGCTGCACATAGTGACTTCCTCCCAAAGAATACAATATGGAAAGGGAAAAAAAAAACTTTAAAGTGGAGAAAACTGTCAAACAAGGTCAACATCAACAGTGATAAGTCATGTTGTTAATATGTACCCTTGATATGGTGTGATGAGAATGGCACTTTACCTCTGTGGTCTTCCTCCCCAAAACACATCACTCTAGTCTATTCATTAGCAAAATATTAGACAAATTCCAGTTGAGGGGCATTCTATAAAATATCTGATCAGTACTCTTAAAAACTGTAAAGGACATCAAAAACAAGGAAAATCTGAGAAACAATTACACAAAGAGGAGTCTAAGAGGTGAGACGTCTAAATGTAGTGTCGATTCCTGGATAAGATCATGGAACAGAAAAAGGACATCAGAAATATGAATGATGTATGGATCAACATCAATATTGGTTCACAAATTATGACAAATGTACCATACTAATGTAAGATGTTAATAATAGGGGAAACTGGGTGTGGGCTATATGGGAACTCTGCACTATTTTCACAATAATTCTGTAAATTTAAAACTGTTCTGGGGGCTTCCCTGGTGGCGCAGTGGTTGAGAGTCCGCCTGCTGATGCAGGGGACACGGGTTCGTGCCCCGGTCCGGGAAGATCCCACATGCCACGGAGCAGCTGGGCCCATGAGCCATGGCCGCTGAGCCTGCGCGTCCGGAGCCTGTGCTCCGCAAGGGGAGAGGCCGCAGCAGTGAGAGGCCTACGTACTGCAAAAAAAAAAAAAAAACTGTTCTGAAATAACAAGGTTATTAAAAAAAAGATAATAGTCACACATTTCCATAATTTCTGCTCTAGTTCTCCATTTTAAACTCACAAGTTTCTAAAACTCTTGGGAGAAATGAAGCAGCATAAGGGAGAATATTATTTAAATTCATATCCAAGATCCCTTTGAGTTCTGAAACTTTCTTAACTGTAGGCAACAACCTACACTATGCTTTCAGCATGCTGCATGCAATCATGACATAAATCGGCAGTGAAGATGCAGTATGTATCAGGATAGTTTGTCAGCAAACAACAGCCGATTTTGCCCAGTTGGGACAAAATAAAGGGATTTATTGGAAAGATATGGGGCAGCTCACAGAATCTTAGGTAAAGCTACCCAGCTAGGCTTCACAAAGGACAGGTAGCAGGCAGCTCGAAGGCAGGCAGCAGGATCTCCTGTCTTCTCTTCAGAGAACTCCCTTGAGAGAAATCAGCTCTAATGAGTTTTCATTCTAAAGGGAACTCTGCTCAAAGCTCAAATTCTTAGAACAGAGATAGAGAGTCTGGGTGACCTCATTTGAATCACGTGACCACTTTCAGGCATAGTAGAGCAGAATATCTTAATTGGGATGCTACTTAGCCTGCATGCAAAGTGGGAGAGTAAGTTCCCCCAAGTAAGTAAGGTATTTCCAGAAGAAGAGGAAGCAGATGCTCCATAGGCCAAAATATCAGCTGTCCAACAACAGCTGTTTCTTCAGGGAACCTAAGATGCAAAGAGAAGGTTGAGGCAAACAGCGTATTTAGACCCAAGCATCCTGAAATAGAGGACAGAGGTGGCAAGTTACAAAGCAGAGAGGTGGGGCCCTCGAGAGAGGAATCTTCAAGATCCATCCTTAACACCGGCAGCACAGCAATGGAGGTGAAAGAGTCAAACAACTGTGAGGTCCTCTGGGAAGGGAGCATTCAGTGAGAAATAAGTATGGAAAACTCAAGTAGGTGACTTACAATTCATCAATGTAGAGAGTAGCCCATTTTGTCTACATGGGTGGGTGGTGTGTTTTCTCTTATTTCTTCTTTTGCAAACCTTATTTTTAGTGACTTTATTTTTTAGAATATGCACAAATCCATGAATGAAAAAGAAAAAGTATATTCAGTCACTGGGACGCTTCCAGTGAACAGCTCTAGATATTTTCGTGTTTCACCCTTTAGCCGCAGACTTCTAGGTACACGATGCGCATGATTCTAAAGAAGGATGTTACCAACACTTCAGGGGGCTTGTCTCCACCTCCCGGGTGTGCAGAGAGGCTTGCACGCAGGAGGGATACTGGAAAAGAACCCTCTTAGGCCCCAACTCTTAAAAATCATAGGCCCCTGCATTGGGCAGGATGGAAAGGGCACTTCAGGCGTCACATATCATTGGGCAAGTCAGCGCTAAGGACCACTCAGCAGTTCCTGGCTCTTTAGTTCTTCTCCCCTTTTATGTTACGTGAGGCAGGTAAAGCAGATAACCCAGGAAACCAGCCTCCTGTGTCACAATCCATCTTTTCTGACAACTTAGAACATTTCCCTCTGATTACTCCATCAGTGATTTCAATGCCAAAAAGCCAGCTGCAGTAAGTAATCTTTCCCATTTTTGACTGCACAATGGACCATAATTGGCAGAAATGCATCCCACAAGTCAGTCTCTAACCCACAATTCAGGCTTACATCAACAAATTCCTCCGATCTGCCAAGTGTTATTCCATCTGAGCAATCGCCTTATTCCTGGCATCCTGGCATGCCACCTCCTGTTCTGTATGCTGGAGGTGGGGATCATTTATGGCTAGTTGGAGTCAGCAAAGTCGCTTTGAAACTAGCTTGGTGGAATTCTGACCAAAAATCCCTTACTATAATTTAAAAATAAACCATCCCCAAATGACAAAGCAGAACCAAGGGCTATGTTCCCCTCACTGAAAATGAAAAAGTTTAATGGAAAATAAAATGGCAAAGCTGCAGGGAAAATTACTATGGCAAAAACTGCATTTCAGATTTCTGAGCACAAGTCAATTATATTTCCTAAAGCTGTTCAAAGGATGGATAAAATGCCAGCTAACCTCGCGGTGTGTATATCTATTAATTTCCTACCAGCAATACCTGCTGAAAGTACCACAAAAGGATTCCAGAGCTCTCCCTGTACAGGACCTTGCTCTAGTCCTTTCACGATCTTACTACCCTTGCTATAAACCACTCTGTGAAGGGTGCATTCAAAGAATGAATCAAAACTATTTTTTCCTCATATCTAGGTTGTAGTGAGTAACTACAGCTGCCTTTTTATAGCTATAAAGTCCTAGGGATGGTGTCTCCTTTCACAAAACTAATTAAAACAAAAACCAAAACCTCAAACCCAACGAGAGGTGAAGTTTCCTTATGACACATTGAAGGTACTCAATAAATGTTTGTCAAATTTAAAAATGAAAGTATAAGTAGCACTAATACAATTTGTCTGTTGAAAAACAATTAAGTTTTGTCTTGGCTATGTCCCCCAGCTTACCACCATGGTCCCCAAACACACATGTGGCACAATTATGTAGAGACGCTTGAACACAATGAAAGGAATAAAAGTACTTTTCTTTAAAAGCCATTTATAATCACTCTGTAAACCTAAAATGTGTTTAGGAAGCATTATTTTGTGATTTCTTTTCAGTGGCATTCAAGGTAATCATGTGGGTGTGCAAACAGCAAAGTAATGGCTGAGAAGTAAATGACCATAATACTGGGTTGTTATTTTTTCTTTCTTTTCTTTTCTTTTTTTTGGTAAAGTTTTCAGCAATCAGCAAGACTTTAGACTGAACAATAATAATTTATAAATAGCTGGACAACCAAAACAACGTCCCTTGAGTTGCCTCTTTGAAATTTTAGGTGATGAGGAATTCTTCTCAGAGATGGGAAATAGGACATTTACGAAATACAGACAGTTTACTCTCCATCCTGAAATCACAATTCGGAGTCTTGACTAGAAAAGGAATTGGAAAGTATCATCCCATACAGCTTGAAAGCTTATAACGGGTGAGGGTCCAAAGCCCTGAGTTGAGGGAGGAGAGTCCAATCCACTTAATTTCCTCTTCTGACACCCCACACATGCCCCTTTTCCATGCACGAGTAGGGTTATGGCAAAGCCCACTGCCCCTCCCTCTCATCTGGAATTAACTTCTCCACCACTTTGTGCTAGAGAAGCACATGGAGTTCACGAGTTGAGAGCAGACAGATATTTGCTCTCCTGGAAACAACATAAGGATGCTGTGGTTGGATCAGCAAGGCTTTGAAAGCCAGAGCAAAAAGCAATGGACAATATGTGTTATAACCATTCTTTAAAATGCTGCCAGCCCTGCCAGCAGCGTGGACAATGGCCCATATGTAAGGTACATCTGGAGCTACATGTGGTTGCCTGATTGCCTTGCTCAACGCTTCTGCATATTTAGTAGAATCAAAGGGTTTAATACAGAGTCCTCTTCATATGGGAAAGTAATGGTAGCTTGTGTATGTTATGGGAGGAGAGGAACAAGAGGAAAGCTGAGGAGGAGACAGCGGGCCCTGGCCTCGCAGGGTCGGGGATGTCATGATCAGAGGAGCCATCTGTGTGTGGCACAGCTTGCACGCTCTCCTCATCAGAGAGCTTCTGTCCCGCTGCTTCTACTCACATGGGCTCTAAAACAGCCTGTTTACAGATAGAGAGGAGGAGGGTTCAGAGCAGAGCATATGGAATCATTCTATGTAGCTGAGGCAGGTTTGATCTCTGAGACTATTTAAAGATTCTAAGCCTGCAGCAATACAACTGGGTTGTTTCTCTTAGTACTCCTTCGAGGTAGGTCAGATTCTGCCGTTTCCTTCAAAGAACTGGCAGAGGAATTCACATTCCTTTACTTTAGCATTATTTCCGTAAAACCCTAAAGAAAACCCTACATAAAGTCACAAATTTGGCACATGCCTGATTTCATACATTTATGAAACAATAGTAACCAGTTTATATGTCCCCATGTCTTCAAAAATAGCCTTATCATTTAATGTACTTTTTAATAAACATTTTGTAGTTATTATTGCTACACTGGAACTTAGAGATTTTTCTGACATTAAAAAACTAGATTAAAGCAAACAATATGCTCACAGAGATGTACTTGGCACGTAAAGGATATTTTCACATTCATTTGCAAGGTAACAGAAAGAATGCCTTTCTTGCTGTCTCCCTCAGAGTGAAAGGATAAGAAATGAAAGTAACCTGGAGTGAAAACTTACTGATGTTATAAGACTTGGCTTCTGAAGTAAGGTACAAAGCTTTAAAAATAATATTTTTTAATCTTTTCCATACAATGAATGCATTTCAAATGTTAAAAAGAATCCTGAATGACCTTTGTCTAGCTAAAGCTTCCTAATGAGGAAAAAACATCACAAGTGAATCATTCACCTGGTTCTGGGGAGCAAGGCCAGGCAAAATGCTGTTCTTGAATTAGAGCACTTTGCACGGGGCAGCTCCTTTGATCCTCACAGCACCGGCAGGTGGCGGAGACCATTACTGTCACTTTACAGATGGGGAAAGTGAGGCTCAGAGAACTCACGTGACATCGCAGTTAAGCTGCAGAGACAAGACTCGGCCCCAGGTCTGGCTGACTCTACAGCCCACGCTGTTACCTTCTGAGTAATGCTGCCCCTGTGCTGCTTTATAAACCTAGATTCGGGAAAATGCCCACCGAAATAGCAGAAGTAATGGTAAAATCAGACTAAATCAGGTTACATAGGAAAACCGCAGGATGTCAATATTTACATTTTTTAAATGTGCATGGTTTTCTACATATGGTCAATAGAAGGGTTTCTGAGATGAAAAGATTTCGTTTTATTGCCGGAAAGAACTGCTTTTCAGTAAGTCTGCTTATTATATGGTGGGCCTGGATGGCTCAGTGACAGCAGGATGGGGGAGCACAGGCCTCACACAGAAGAGGCCAGATGTAAGTGAGACTCGCTGCCATGTCATTACCAACAAGTATCATTAGCCACAGTGTGAGGGACAGACAAAACACATGGCCCAGGGACTGGGAAAGTGCAAAGGGACTCCTCATTTGATAGGGCACAGGGACAAAAAGGTAAGTACAAGGCCCGCAGACTGTTCTCCTGCTGAGCTCTCAGGTGCCCTTTTGAGAACATGCACCAGCTTTACCCTTACTGGCCTGAACCTGAACTTGGCAGGGACAAATGACTCAGATGGTGTCCTCATTTATGAGCTGCATTTCTGAAGAAGCAAACTACTCATTCACATGTTGGAGCAAGGGCCTTTCCTGGTTGCTGTCCTGTACGTTTTTTTTTGGGGGGGGGTTGTTTTTTGCGGTACGCGGGCCTCTCACTGTTGTGGCCTCTTCCGTTGCGGAGCACAGGCTACGGACACGCAGGCTCAGCGGCCATGGCTCACGGGCCCAGCCGCTCCGCGGCATGTGGGATCTTCCCGGACCAGGGCACGAACCTGTGTCCCCTGCATCGGCAGGCGGACTCTCAACCACTGCGCCACCAGGGAAGCCCTGTCTTGTACGTTTTGTTTTGGTTTGGTTCGGTTTTATAATTAATTCCTCCCAATGGAAGCCTACTGTCTCTTGCTTGACCTCTGTATTTACCCGTGGGGTCTGGTGGCTCGAAAGCACATGGGTCACTAAAATATTAATATAACTCAAGAAAACTGTTTTGGTCTCCTTGCAGCATCCTCATCCTAAAAAGTCCTAACCGCAGCTACTAAACTATAGATAATAACATTGATTCCTGTTTGTTCCATCTCTCAGTCCTCTCCTCCACGCACTGGCACAACAGTGAGCGTCCACTTAGAACAGAGTGAAGCCCACACCGTGAAGGTGCACAGACCTGGGCTCAAGTCCTCACTCAGTCCTCAGGGACCCCCCAACAAGATGCCTGCCCATTCAGAGTATCCATTTCCCCAACTGTAAAGTAAGAGCAATGATAGGATTATAACACTACTTCACCAACTGCAATTAACTGCGAACGTTCATTTTAAAAAGTACTTTACAGATTAAAAACTATCATACAAGTGATAACGATTAAGGTTATCATTGTATAAAATACAATGGGTGACAAGGAAGGGAAAGGCAGCAACAGGTCTAGATACGACCTAGTGAGAAAAAGTCTTAGAAAACATGACTCCCAGTTCCAGGTCGCCGTTCCCCAGATGTACAACACTGGGCAAGGCATTTAACTTCTTTGAACCAATACTTCTTCATCTGTCATAAATGTGAATGGAAGAAAGGGAAGAAAACTATGGGCCACACAGTGGACTAGGATTTCCATGTTCTCTCTCATTTCATCCAAACAGTAGGCTTCACAAGAAGCGTCATGGTAGCCACTGTTACAGATGAAGAGACTGGTGACACCGAGAACTTAGTGAAAAGAACACAGAGCACACCTGGTGGCTCCCAATTCAAACCCTGCTCTGCTGACTCCAAAGCACATGCTCAACCTGGTTAAGTACCACACAGAAAAAGTAGAGTGACCAGGGCTTTGATCGAGGTGACTTCTAAGGATTTCTTTTAATTCTAAAATACCATGAGTCTGAAACTTGGTGATGTTCCATTTAATTCAAAATAAAAGCCTAAGTAATGCAAAGTTAAATATCTCTTCAGTTTCTACATGAACTCCCTCCACAAATATTCCCTTGTTTTTCAGGGTCAGGAAAACTGTCTACAAGTGGGCTGATCAAAGCTCCTCAGATGTCCACTCCCAACTCTTCTCTGGGGGATGGATGTGACTCATGTCGTTGGGCTAGCTTCTCACAAAAACACAGGCTAATAACAGCAGAACAATCAGACCACTGGCTTCCAACACTGTGAGAAAGATCTGCCCACACATCCCAGCTCCATGGACAGAAAAACAGCTCTTTCTCTCGCTCAAAGAAAATTGCTGAATTTATAGCATGATAAGCTCATGGTATGTATATTGAGAAGAAAACAGAGAAAAATCACTGAGGAATTCTCCTCTCTGACCAATGTCTGCAACAGAAGAAGGGTGTTACAGGAAGGCTGCCTTGTGTTAAGTACAAGGCCTCTAACTCCATTTTATTTCCACCATTACTGATGTAATTGTGAATTCCTGCTGCATTTATAATTAAGAAACAGATGGTAATGCTTAGTATTAAGCACTAAGGAGTGGCCATTAAAACAATCTAGAATGCCAGCAGTTGTATATGATATCAGAGGTTCAGTTTACCATAACAAAG
This sequence comes from Mesoplodon bidens, assembly GCF_964165515.1. Lineage (NCBI taxonomy): Eukaryota > Metazoa > Chordata > Mammalia > Artiodactyla > Ziphiidae > Mesoplodon > Mesoplodon bidens. The sequence goes on along the minus strand of NC_138173.1, from coordinate 40,432,385 downwards.
TTTCATATCCATGGGAAAAGAGGCCGAGAAATTAAGGCCCTTTTTTCCATCACAAATCCATTCACATCACAGCTGCCCCTTCATTGAAGGCACACTGCACATCACAAGCAGACTCCTGGACACATTCACTGCTGGACACAAAATAGGGCACATCTTGGTTTTATTATAAATTGCCATCACAAGTGGCAAAACACAAAATTCAAGATGGAACATTCACCGAGTTATGGAAATGCAGTTGGTGAGGCACTAGAGAATCACTAAAATCACTTGGGGGATAGGGAAGGCTGATGGTAGAGGGAAGAATTCCAGAATGCTGTGGGAACGTGGCCGGCAGCCTAGATCTCCTGGAGAACATAAGAGGCTATTATATTCTGCTGCAAAAATAAAACAAACCACCCCTCCCCCAAAATCTATGTGTATATGTGGTGTGTGTGTGTGTGTGTGTGTGTGTGTGTGTAAAAACTGAAGGGAGAAATGGCTGTATAATTTTTCCAGTAAGACAAGCTTTAACGACCATGTCAGCTAGCTGTTAGGAAAGTAATCTATCTCCCATTCTCCATTTATACACGAGTGTTTTTGCCTTTAGTAATCGGAGCTTCCTGAACAATTTCTCAGCTCAACCTGCCTTCAGATTCTTCTCTGAACTAATTTCATCTCACTGGAGTCACACCTCAGTCTCACAGGGATCCAGTTCCCACAGTGGCGGCGGGTCATTCTCTGAACCAACATCCCTATCCCGGCAGCAGCTCTCACTCACATCAATCTGCTCCTATCCTCCTTAACAGTGTCTGTCACCTACCAGCCTCCAGTCTAAGTCACTAATCTTGCAAGGTGCATGGCAGCGGAGTGGTTTCACCTTTAGAATATCCCAAGGCAGCTAATTATAAGACCTTCCTACTATGAACAGTGCTATACATCACAAAATAATGAGGAACAAACTAAGAATTCTGAACTATATTGTCATGTTGGAACATTCTCTCCCCCAACTTCTTTGCCCCACCTCCAACAGAGAGGGGGAGAGAGAGAGAGTGAGAAATTCAATAAGGAGGTAGTATAGAACAAAGACAGTGCAGGGACAGGTGGAGTCTTGGGAACCATTGGTAAAAATGTTGAAAAACTGTGAACTCATTTTCTGCTTGGATGATCCTTAAGAAAATGTCCTTAATGTTCAGAGCCTCCGATTATGTGACAACAGTCACACTTGAGATTCATTTTGTCACAACTGTCAGAAAAGCAAATGGGGGCTTCCCTGGTGGCACAGTGGTTGAGAGTCCGCCTACCGATGCAGGGGACGCAGGTTCGTGCCCTGGTCTGGGAAGATCCCACATGCCACGGAGTGGCTGGGCCCGTGAGCCATGGCCGCTGAGCCTGCGAGTCTGGAGCCTGTGCTCCGCAATGGGAGAAGCCACAACAGTGAGAGGCCCGCGTACCGCAAAAAAAAAAAACAAAAACAAATGGAAGACAATTCAAACCAGTGCTTTTGCCAACATTTTCCAACCAACAGCACATTTACTAACTGTTCGACAGGACTCGACAAGTCTTTTCTCATGACCTGCATAGGATACAGGAGGAGAACCTAAAATTGAGAAAAAGGAATGCCAGCATCCACATTGCCCAGAATAGCACACAGGCATAGTTGGATGCTAGGAGTGATGCTTTAGACAGGATGGGAACAGCACATCAAAGGAAAGAGGATACTCCACAGCATAGCAGCCAACTAGTGAAGCCAGGAAGAGCAGTGATTGGCTCCACTTCTAAAGTTCCATATACCTTTCCTGTGGCAGATACTGCTAGATAGTCACCAACTCTGTTCTCCCCTCCTTCTATAGCATTCATAATAGAGGCATAGCTGGGTATGTTGCTATTCAGCAAGGCTACATCTCCCAGCCTCCCTTTCACTTAGGCATGGTCAGTGGCTTGTGAATGGAAGTGATATGGGCCACTTTCAGGTCTGAACCGTAAGATATTCCACATTCTCTTTCCCCTTTCCAGCTGACAAGCCAGCTGCTATAATACAGATGATGACACGGCCCTAGGTTATAAAAGAGCAACAAGATGGAAGGAAACTGTTCCCTGAATGACAACGGGGAGGAGAACTACTCAGCAGACATGGACCACTCATACTAGGCCTGCACCCTGAGCAACAAATAAGTCTCTTGGATATTTGAGCCACTACATTGTGGAGTTTCTTACAGCAGCTAGACTTTAACTAATACCTTCCCCAAATAGGATCAAAATATATTACACAGACAAAATATAGTATAAATATAATTCTTTGGTCAGTGTTTGTTTTCCTTATCTACTGCACTCCCTATCTCAATCTGCCTTGGCAAATTCTCCTTCTACATTAGTTTGGCAGATCCTATTTTCTAATAGCATACAGATATAACTAAGAGCAGTTTTTTTCATTTTGATATTCTAGAAATCTTTCAAAGGCTTCTAAGCAACCTAGATCAGATTAGGGTACCTTCCATACACATATTCCTGTTCTCCATGCTGGCAGTGGGAGGTGGGTTTACAGAAGCCCATGAAATAGACTTTTACTCATGTAGACTTCTTTTCTAAGTAATTAGCCATCTCTTTTATGTACACAGTTTATTTTGAAATATTTTTCTAAGACCTGTGATTTTAGTAGGGGAAAGTATCTATTTCTATTACATGAAAGGAAACTAAGGCTCAGAGGAGTTAATATAATTCCCAAGAAGTACAAATCTCTATTCTGGGACAGACATCACCATCCTTCCTCTCATTGCCTAGGACAGCGTTCTCAAAATGTGGTCCCTGGATGCTCATGTGAAATGCAGAGCTCAGGTGTCCCCTCCAGATGCGCTGAATCAGAATTGGCTAGAGATTTGGCAGGAATCTGCACTGCTGACAAGTGCCTCAACTGATTGTCATGCAAATGAAGCAAAATACTGTCCTAGATAATGGACATACCTCAAGGCAGCTCAGAAACATCTTCTTAGCTTGTGAGAAAAAAAAATTCATTTATAACATTTAATGTAATCAAAACTGAATCCCAACTTTCTTCCGCCAGAATTTTAAACTTGCACTTGTGTCCCTGATTATTTACCAACATAACCTGGCTTCTGGCAGTTACTGTGATATCTCTATACAGGCTTAAGTGTAAACAAATCTTTTTTTTTTTTCTAATTTGGTTAAGAAAAGGTTGGATTATTTTTTCAAAAGGAACTTCACAATACATAAAGGGAAAACTAAGCCAAAGAACCCCCAAAGAAGAGAACTTAATTGGCAACTAAAAGCTTCTCTAGGCTGGGAGAAAGCCTTACCTCTTTTCCTCCACTCAACCCTGTTTGGTGAACCCTGACCCAAGGCCCACCTTTTTTGGCCAAGCTGCCTTCGATACCCTGCTTTCTTCACAGATCTATTCCTCATCTCAGATGGGTGCCAGACGTAATGTGGGAGAGAATCTGATAACCAGTTTCCCGTGGGGCAATGTTCATTAGCTGTTCTTAAGCTGCCTTCCACTTGCCTATCCTATTGTCATAGCTACTGTGCCTCCATGGTTAACAATATGCTTCTGGGCCACGGTCCATTCAACACCTCACTCCTCTCTAATGCCATAAAATCAAAGAATACCCATGCTTGGAAATGACCATCTGCAGTAATCAGCTCCCACAGGGCTGCTGCGTCACACAACTCTAAGGGGCACCAGTCACATCCTGGTCCATGGGAACAGGGTACGTGGAGTTCATACAAGCAGATGGCACCCCTGGAGTTGTGCTACCCTCAGTACTGCATAAGGTTGTTCCTCAACTGTGCATCAGAATAACCTCGGGGGCTTGTTGCCATTATGGATTCTGGGCATCTGCTCCTTCTCCTCTCCTTTCTCTTCCCTTCACTGGATTGTGAATAGGTCTAAGATGGGGCCCTTTTTTAAAAACATCAGTGGTGATTCTGATGATCAGCATGGTTTGGGAATAAATAATCTCACCCAACTCTCCCATTTTGGAGGTGAATGAACTGAGTCCCCCAAGGACTAGATGACAGATAAGTCACACACAGCTGGTAAGCCAGAGCTGCAGTCAGGTCCCAGATCTCAAGACTTTCAACAAGGGCCGTTGTCTCCATTATTTAAAAAACAATAAATAACAAAAACAAAGGAAAGCTAAACAACAACAAAAACATTACTAGAAGGGTAAAAAGTGGCGAGACATCTCAAAATAAAATATGAAATGCTATTTGTATTCTCCTCTGGGGGGATCTTCTGTACCACAACTTGCTTCCATGGCAAACATGGTCCTGTTTACGCATGAACACAAAACTCTGGGGATGTATTGAGAAGGGAAAGCTGAGAGGTAAGAGCTTTAGAGTCAAAGGAATAATTTTAAAGAAAACTTGGCTCCCCTAAGGACACCTATCAAGAAAGGTATTGAGGGGGGCTTCCCTGGTGGCGCAGTGCTTGAGAGTCTGCCTGCCGATGCAGGGGACACGGGTTCGTGCCCCGGTCTGGGAAGATCCCACATGCCGCGGAGCGGCTGGGCCCGTGAGCCATGGCCGCTGAGCCCGCGCGTCCGGAGCCTGTGCTCCGCAACGGGAGAGGCCACAACAGTGAGAGGCTCGCGTACCGCAAAAAAAAAAAAAGAAAGGTATTGAGGAGGAAGTTTGCTGGCTGCTCTGGGCTGGGTGACCTCCAAAAGATCACCGCGTTCAGGGTTTGGCTCTGCCAGGAAGACTTAGAGGACAGATTCATGCCAATCCAATACTTAAAAGCATGATCAAGGAGCCATAGGGCCCACTTACTATTTTACAGTGGGATGTCTTCTTGGCTTGAGATGTATCAACAGTCTGCTACCCAGGAATGGGCACTTCTTCCTGGGAGGCAAGGACATCCCAAACACTAGCAGCTGGCTCACCAGAAGCTGCTTTTGGAGCAAATTAGAACAAAGGGAATAAGATGCTTTCATACCATATTTTCTCTCCGTGTGGCTTTTCCCTGCTTCAAATAACTTCCTTTGATAAGGAACTTTGTAGAAGACAGCAGAAGGTATCAGTTTTGAGTATAGGCTTCTGAGTTTGGCAGCGCTGGGCTTGAATTCTGATTCTAGCACTCATTAGCTGCTCCACAGTCACTTCTCTGAGTACCTTAAAGGAGTAAATGAAAAACTACGCACCATTTAGCATGGTGTCAGGCATACATTTAAGAGTTGAGAAAATGGTGGCTATTTCTGCTGTTGGTAACATGAAGAGGAGTGGGAGACAGGTGTAACAGACAGTAAAGCAAATGTGATCTCTGATCAGCCTATTCAGGGAGAGAAGAGCTTCACTCCTAAGATGCCCTCCTCCTTTGCAAGTGTTCACATTGTGGTAAAATGAACTCCCTAAGTACTGACACTTACTGTTAGTCATGATATCAACTTCCAGTTTATGCTAAACATGTTTTTCAAAGAGTCAATGTCCTCTTTGCCATTGAACGATGAAGTATTGCTGAGACTTCTCTATTTGCTCCCACTTTTTAGCCCAGGCCCACTTCCTTAGCTTGGCTTTAATAATTTGGGGGGTGGGGGGAGGCAGTAAACCCAGAAGAGCAAGAGTTATAAAGAAGGAAAGGGGGACCAGAATGCCAAGCAATGCCAAGTGAAGTATGGCTATCACTTCGACGTAAGCCACAGAGCGGCACAGGTCCTCAGGCAGGTGAATCCACTTGACACAAGGGACTTGTCTAGATGTTCTAGAAAGAAAAACCTGTGCCTCAGAGTCATTGCTGGGGCACAAACAGGTGATGGGAGTTCTCTGGCCACCTCCCGCCTGCCCCTTGCTTTCCTCTGGTCATATTTCACCCCACAGGGAGTTAACTCTCCTGCATTTCTGGACTGTATCATCCAGGTTCTTCTGATGCTCTTGGGGCCTCATCCCAGGCCCCATGGTTTGGTATCTCATCCAGGTCCTGAAGTGGCAGCAAGAGCCAGAACCTCTGAGGAGGGGAGTGGCTGGCCAAGCAGCATAGTGACAAGCAAGGGCAAGGGCCCATTCCTCCCAGGGCAGTTGGTTGGGTGATTCCCTGGGCTGTGAGTGCAAGATGCAGTTCGCCCAGATGGATCTGAAGACGCATAGAAAATGTGTGTCTGACATACCCATCTCCTCCCCTCCCACATATTCAGTCTTGGCTTTTCATCAAGGAGAGTTATAATATATAAGAAGCTTCTGCCTCAGAAGCAGGTATGTAAGCAATAAGCAATATTCAGAAGAGCATGAACTTTGGGAAAAGACTACCTGGGTTTGGAGCCAGGTTCAACCACTTAAGAGCTATGTGACACTGCACAAGTTTTCTGACCCCTTTGTGCCTCCGTTATCTCATCTGCTAAATAGGTGTGAATGATCAAGCCTACCTCATACCATAATAAGCACACCTACCTCAGAGACTTACTGTGAGAATGAAATTACACACACAAAACGATTAGAACAGCACCTGACACGTAATAAGGGACACAGAAAAAACATTTGCTGTCACTAGACATCGGTTCCACAGTCGGATATCTGATTTCCTAGGCCCACTGGCTTGGGGCCCCATCTCTTTCTTTCCACCCAGTCTCCTGCTAGCTTCCTGGTTCTGAGATGAGCTTCATGAACTTAACCCGGTCTGTCTCCCTTTGCCTTAACTGACCTTCCCCTTCTTGGATATCTCCTGTTGTCGATGTACAGTTCTCATCAGCCTCTCCATTGTCACCAGGTTCTCAGTCCTGGCCTGCTCAGTTCTGTTACTGCCAAATTCCTGGGATGACAAATATGAAATTTTTGACATGTTTTTTCAGACAGCGCAAGTACTACCAGGACAATCTTATGCAGGTCTTGGGACTCACAGCTCTCCCAAAGTAAAGAAAAATGCTAATTGGCTGTCTGACTACACCTCTCAAATCTCATGAAGAAAGCCCAAAGCTCTGCCACTTGACATCTCAAAGATGAGCTCATTAGGAAGCTGCCGATGAAGGATTACAGCTATGAAATGACGGAGATCGCTGTGACTAACCATTTCAGAGCTGAGTCACTAGTGGCTAATTCACTTATAAGGGACAGCAGTACCTATACAGGATATGATGCTAAAACAGTGCCTTAGTCCACACAATGAAAGGTGATCTTCATTTGGATTCCAAGCTACCTCCCAATTCCCTTACTCCTCACCCTGATTTAATAATAAACTGCTACATGGCTTAACACCATCAGAGTCAAAACTCTGTGACATTCAAAATGTAGTGGACACAGAGATGCTAAATCAAAGACATTAAAGGAACTCTTAGACAAACCATTGTCAAAATAACAAGCAATAAATGTCCACTATCGATAGACAAGCACGAGGAATATGTGGACCTTTATAAAGCGGTTTCTGTAATTTCTCTTTGTGATATTTTACCGTCAATACGTCTAACTAGCCAAGTTCAGTATTCTAATCATGAGTAGGCAACCACTTCACTACTTTCAATTCATGAGAAAGTTTCTCTACCTCTTATGATCAGAGAAGAAAAGCTTGAAAATTGTTCTAGAAACTTGTTAGGAGAAAATCCAGTCCCATGTACTCTGTCCTTCATAAAACCCACACACAAAGAAAATCACAGAACCACAAGGCAATTGCTTGTGGCTATCACCCTCTATGGGTCCCCTCTTGTGCCTTGTCTCACATCTTCTTGGTCCAACTTTTAGACCCATGAGTGCTGCAGCAACCAGTTGTGTGCAGGTGTAACCTGACAGAAGCTCACCTCAGCTGCACCTGGAATCTCTCACTTTCTGCCCAGGGCCTTCAAGTGCTTGCCTCCTGGGAAGGTGACAGGCACTTTCTCAGCAATTCTGGGACATTCACAAACCTGGGCCTGAAAGGGAGTTAACACCTCATGGGGCAAGTCTTGACCAATGGGGATCAGGAGCTGGTGGATAAATGCTCTCCTCTTTCATCTTCTGGCAGACAACTCTACCTCGCTTCTCAGAGGGTCACAGGGAGAGTGTACTCCAGTTGCCCATAGTGGTGAGTAGCTCAATAATGAGCCCTTAGGTTGGCTTTCCCTCTTTTACTATTTCCAGTCTTCCACTTCTTTTCCTTGGGATAATTTCTCAAAATAAACTACTCACATGTAATCCCTGTCTCCAGCCCTACTTTTGAGGGGGTACCTAAGTTAAGACACCTCTACTGAAAAATTTTTCTCTCTACTATACCAGCTTATAGTAATGAAACTTAATTTAAAATATTCTTCAAAGCCAAAAGTATTATGATCATATAAAAGATTACACTAGGTACCCATACACTCCAGAAGCCCTACTGAAGTGTCTAGGTCCATAAACAAATTGGAATGGTTCATGAGAAGACTTGAAGCCACACATTACAGATTGGGTTCCCCAGAAGGCAGATTGCACCAGAGTTTGACATGCAGACTGTTTATGCCCTTGGGTTGAACACCTGAGAAAGGGAGGGGAAGGACACATGAAGGAACGGATGGAGAAGTCAAGTTGTAATGCAGCCCAGCAATGGCCTCACCTGACCCCACTGGCAGCCATAAGACTAAAATGGCTTGCCAAAATTGTCACATATTGGACTGACATAACCAGGCTTTCATACCCTCATATGAATCGGTCACTGGATGTGGACCACTCCAGGACAGGGTGTGACCTTGGATGAATGGCTCTCTGCCAGTGAAACAATCCCTGAAGGGGATGACACTGGAGGCCATCTGCTGAGTGCATTCCCAGAACCTGGGCCAACATCTTCCCTGAAGGAAGAGGTCCCCCAGGGAAACGCTGAAGAGCTGGAGAAGAAACTCAGCCCAGCAAAGAGAAAATCAGGAGAGACATGGAGGCTGTTTCCAAATATGTGATGAGCTCTCATGTGGAAGAGATATTGGGATTTGTCTTCTACGGATAGAACTAGGAACAACTGGTGAATATCTGCTTACAAGTAGGAAGATTTCACCTCAGAAGTGAGATCTTTCATGTAGAGAGAGCTGTCTAAAGGACCGGGATGTGTCAGTAAGGATTTCATGCAGATGTAAAGCAAAGTCTGCATATACAGCAAATCCAAGACAGAATATTAAGTTCCTTTCCAACCTTGAGATTTTCTGATTCCAAGAGTCAGAGCAATGCTCATAATACAAAATTGTCACTTATGCATCATTCACAGGCGGCATTATCAGCCCTTAGGCACAAAAAATAAATATGAAAGTTCTATCTGTCATAGCTACATGAGGAAATACAGTTGCTAAGCAATAGGAATACTGACTAGTGACTGCAGATACTTCCCAACTTCCAAACACCCAATTCGCCAGTAAACATCCATGCATCTACCTACATACCTACCTAGGTAGCCAGCTGTCTCTGCCGATGTATCCACCTATTTATCCTCCACTCTTCTGCAGCAAACGAAACACTCCAAGTATAGCCATCTCCACCACTGGGCAACAAACCAAGATTTCTCTTGTGACCAGACAGCAGGACATAGCTATCCCAAGGCAGCTCAAAATCTTCATATCTAAAACCAAGCTCACCTCTCCTTTGTCCACACCCCACTCCATCCCATATTCCTTCTACAATCCTTTATTTTGTTAATGTTGGTCTATTAACTCAGACATTCCAAGCCAAAAATGTTGGAGTTCATGAGTTTTAAAGACATACTTGATTATGAACCTGACTTTTCCCATTTACTTATTATATGGACATAAGCAAGTTACATAAACCCCTCCAAGCCTCATTTTTCTCAGTTATATCATGGGGATAATACCTATTTCATTGGGTTGTTTTGCAACAGGAGGATTCTGTTCGTGAGAAAGGTTACCAGGAACTGGAAGAAGAGGACAAAAAAGAGGGGCTATCAAAGATAACATCATTTCTTTTCTTTCATTTTCTTTTTTTTTTTGCCAAGAATTGGCCCAAAGTCCCTAGATGATAGAGGTAAGTCTCCTCCATCATCCTGTGCTCTCATACTGACTTTCTCTTACCCTTGTACCTTGTTCTGGTACAACTAATGCTAGAAGATGAATTAAACAATCATTTTCAGCCTCATTTCTATTGGAGATGCATTCGAAATTCCAAACGGCCTACTTTTTGTACAATGGCTGGTAAATTAGCAACTGTTCAAATCTGAAATAATACAACAAAAAGTCACTTTAAGTAGGTATGTAGCAGCACCTATGGCTTCTAATACTCTCTCCAAGCCCCTATGCTAAAGATCAAAGATACACATTTGATCAAAACTCCCCCATCACTTCACATCAGTGTTCCACCAGCCAGCAGGATCCTTTCTTTTCCCATCACAGCACCCTAAAATTGCCCACAACCTTTCATCGGCTGGAATATACAAAGTCTTGATCCTAGGTTTCCTTAACACAGATGCCTCCTGGACATCTCATTTATAATTCTCTATATTCTTATCAAATCCAATATGCACCATTTCCCTTTTGAAGTTCTCACCACCCATAGCTGAACGCTGATTAACATGCGGGAGTCTCACCATAACTCTATTCATTAAAAGAGGGTCTTGGTCAGAATGGCCATCATCAAGAAATCTAGAAACAATAAATGCTGGAGAGGGTGTGGAGAAAAGGGAACACTCTTGCACTGCTGGTGGGAATGTGAATTGGTACAGCCACTATGGAGAACAGTATGGAGGTTCCTTAAAAAACTACAAATAGAACTACCATATGACCCAGCAATCCCACTACTAGGCATATACCCTGAGAAAACCATAATTCAAAAAGAGTCATGTACCAAAATGTTCATTGCAGCTCTATTCACAATAGCCCGGAGCTGGAAACAACCTAAGTGTCCATCATCGGATGAATGGATAAAGAAGATGTGGCACATATATACAATGGAATATTACTCAGCCATAAAAAGAAACGAAACTGAGCTATTTGTAATGAGGTGGATAGACCTAGAGTCTGTCATACAGAGTGAAGTAAGTCAGAAAGAGAAAGACAAATACCGTATGCTAACACATATATATGGAATTAAAAAAAAAATGTCATGAAGAACCTAGGGGTAAAACGGGAATAAAGACACAGACCTACTTGAGAATGGACTTGAGGATATGGGGAGGGGGAAGGGTAAGCTGTGACAAAGCGAAAGAGAGGCATGGACATATATACACTACCAAACGTAAGGTAGATAGATAGTGGGAAGCAGCCGCAGAGCACAGGGAGATCAGCTCGGTGCTTTGTGACCGCCTGGAGGGGTGGGATGGGGAGGGTGGGAGGGAGGGAGATGCATGAGGGAAGGGATGTGGGAACAGATGTATATGTATGACTGATTCACTTTGTTATAAAGCAGAAACTAATAAAAAAAAATCCTGGCTCCATTACCTTCTACCTGAATGGTCTTTGGCAAGTCTCTTAGCTCCCCTGAGCCTCGATTTTCTCCTTTCTAGAATGAGTATAACATGCAGGATGGTGGTGAGAAGCCAAGAGATAGAGTATATGAAACAGCTGGCACGTAGTAAGTGTTCAGTAAATGGGAGACACTATTTTTAAAGGAAATTCCAAACTTAACCCTACATGCTACCCTCTAGTTCACATTTCTGTCCACTACATTCATTCCATTGTATCAATACTTCAAGATTTTCAAAAAGCCTAATATACAGGCTAATCTAACTGTGTTTTTCAGGATGCTTTCAGTGGGAACTGGCAGAAACTCCATTCAAACTCCATTCAAAAAGCAGCACGGAAGGTATTTATTAGCTCACATAATACCCTACTGTTTGGCTTCAGGCAAGGCTTGATCCAGAGTGCAAACAATGCAATCAGGGATCTCCTGTTTCTCCAAGAGGCCCTCGTTCTGTGGCTAGCAGAGCCTCAGACTGAAATCCTCCCAGCCTAACAACCCCAGGGGAAAGACATGGCCTTTCCTGATTGCAGCATCAGAAAAGAGCCAAAAAATATCCCAATTTGCTTGATTTGGATCATGTGCCTGTCGGAACCAGTCTAATGACTGGTTAATTATCCAAGAGCATAGGATACACGAATTGGGCAGTGCCAGACTCCTTTGAAATGGAGTCCCTACAGAAAAAAAGGTTCTGTTACAGAAAGAGATGCTGAAAAGATTTAAATAAGAAATGCCCCTGATCCTTAAAATTGCCCATAGAACAGAAAATTTTAAATGAGGCTAAAAACCATCAGGCTTCTGGAAAAGTACCCAGTGTAGGGCCTCCCTGGTGGCGCAGTGGTTGAGAGTCCGCCTGCCGATGCAGGGGATACGGGTTCGTGCCCCGGTCTGGGAGGATCCCATATGCCGCGGAGCGGCTGGGCCCGTGAGCCATGGCCGCTGGGCCTGCGCATCCGGAGCCTGTGCTCCGCAACGGGAGAGGCCACAACAGTGAGAGGCCCGCATACCGCAAAAAAAAAAAAAAAAAGTACCCAGTGTAGTTTTTGAAAAAAATAAAAACAGAAACCATAGCTTGTATATAATAACTTGCTGCTTCAATATAAAAATACTGCCTTTGTGGTCCTCATAGCACATCAATTACTGCTGGGGATAAGGAGGGCTGCTGGGAGTGACATAGAGTGAGAGGGCCTATCAACGTATCAGCTGTTAACACTAGGATGTCCCTGCTAGGGAGACTGGACCACAGCCAGGTGAGGCAAAAAAAAAAAAAAAGAGGGTCTTGGCCACGGGATGGCTAGATGGCTACTCCTTTATAGACTACCATCCTTCTTACTCCCTCCATGTCCCCCTCCAAACCCTCACCCCCAAGAGACCATTGATTTTGTAAGAGTGAAGCACTGTGAGTTTTAATAGCAGTTCTATAACAAAGCCGCAGTGCATCATCCCAGAGTTCACAGTCACCCTGAGCATCTTTTGCTAACTCATCATGTGAATGGTTGGATGTTCTTCTCAAGCACCGTTAATAATTCTGTGTACGCTGTCTCCTCAGTAGTAAGAGTCTACTTCTGCTTTTCCTTCTTTAGAGGAAAAAAGAAGTGTCCCCAGGACTACTAATCTCAAAGTGTGGTAACCATAATTCATTGAATAACAACTCTGTGTTAAAGCTTTCAAGGACGATATCTCACTGAACCCTCAAACAACTCAGTGAGGCACACGAACCCCATTTTGCAGAAGGAAAACCTGAGGCCCAGAGATCCTGAACTGTGCAGGGCAACATCATGGATGACTCAGCCCCAACCTCCTCTGGCCCTGTGTGTCTCTGCTCAGGTTTGCAGTTCTTAGTAGTGGGAGCTGGCAGTCCACCGGAAGCAGAGCTGTTGGGAGAAGGACCATTCCCAAAAGAAGGAATCCTGGGCAGACACATCTTTCTCAAGCTCTAATTCCTTAACTAGAGGCCCCCACTTATTCTTAGCTCCTCTACCGACTCTGCTTCAGTATGGTGTACAGATTCCAGTGGAACCTCCAACCACTAGGAACAGCACAGTTGCTTGAGATTTCCCCTTTCTGTGATTTCAATAGTTTCCCACAAAAAGAAAATCAAGCCCAGAGTCTTATTCATCAGTCATAGAGCTAAGGTTTAATCTGCCCACCCCTCACATTTACTAATCCAGTGGGCATGGACAAGTTGCCTAATCTCTTTAAAACTCCCAGTCCCTATCCATAAGATTAGGGGATAAAAAGTACCTGATTCATAGATTTCTTTGGGAAGAGATGAGAAACCAGACAGGAAAATCCCTGACACATGGTGAACACAAGCTGATGGTTATGATGATTGTTTTGATGGCTCACTTCTATTAGGAACTAATCAAGGTACCTAGCTCTTACTCATTGTTCAGAATAAATGGTTTTTCCAAGTTACTTAATCTTCTATGTTTTTCTCACCACTCAGGTTAATATATTTGCCTTTTTCAATGCTAAAATAGGTGATTGGCCCTCTGAAAGTAGAATCTTCCTATTTAGTGATGTTCTTAAAACACTATGTCTTATAATGAAAAGCAATGACAAAGTGTAAGACTGCCTTTGACAACAATATCTAAATAATGTAGAATGTGGTAGCATGATGGAAAAAAAAGTACTGATCTGGAAATCATAAGATGGGGATACCATACATTCCCTTTTCTGTTGGGATGATCCAATATGGAAACCATATCGGGGTGTTTCATAGATTCGAAACCCATAACAATCTTAAATTTCTATCCCAGTTTAACCATTTTATTTTAGTCATTAGCTTCTCCTAGTAGAGAAGGCAAAACTTTTCTTTCATTCATCTACCCATTCATTTTTTCTTTAATTCAAAAAGAATTTTTGAGTGCTTACTGTATACACATCAATGAGGTATAGACTTGTGACAAAAGAGAAGCATAAAAAAGACCAATGGAAGTTCTGAAGAGAGAAACATTGCATAGGGCTGAGATTAACTATCCTAACTGGAAAGACTTTTCTGGGGAGGTGGCATTTGTCATGCAACTGGTGCTCAGTAAATACTTATTAAATAAATTAATGTTACTGAATCATTCAATTAAACAGTGAATTAGAAAGAGTAGATAAGAGTTCAACGGGTGGATGCAGAAAAGGGGATCAGTATGGGGAAGGCAAAGAGACAGGGAGGTGATAAAAAACACATGGGACAGAGAATCTTCTGGGCTTCCAGAACACAGATTACCTGTGGGAAAAGGTATGACCAGTATAATAGCTTGTAGATGCAAGTCTTTAAGTGACAGATTTAAGGAATACTGTCTATTATCTTACAGGAAGTAGGGAGCCATTGACTTTTTAAAATAGATGGTAGACAGAGACATACTTAAGGAATAAGCATAAAGGCATACTTGAGGAATATTGGTTGGGTGGCAGTATACTGGACAGATGGAGAGGAGAAAGACCAGAACAGAGATATTAATTTAAGATGGCATCTCTATTGTCCACACAATATCCCCTGAAGGATTAAAAAAGAAAAAGAAAAAAGTCTGGACCCAGTACCCCGTTTTGCATTGTGTCTTGTGCTCTCATATCCAGGCCCACTTCTTAGAGGCTTATTATGAAAATACACAAATGGTGGTTTATAGTATAAACTCAAAAGTCTTCTGATATAAACACTGAGGAAAAATAGGAGAAAGTGCTACTTACTAACCTGGTCAGAATAAATTTGGAATGAAATATTGTAATTTTGCAAAGAGATGAGGCATGACTAAAGAAGAACATGCATTAACTGGCCATAATTGCTGCTAAAAATTCACATGACATTAAATTAAGTTAGTTTAACCCTAAATTAAGAGTCAAGAATGTGCATAGAATAATAACGTTCTTCCTCCAATCATATAACTATGATGGCACTTTCCACACATGGCCACACAGTCATCTTAGACCTTTCCAAAGGCACCTCTTCTGGCAGAGAGAGAAGCCACATTAATCCTTTCCTAAGCTTCCCATTGATTATTATTTAAAATTACCCCATGGTAGCAAAGCCCATAAACAGTTCAAAAGACAACTTCAAAATTCCTTAGCTGCATACTTATTTAGCTATAACATCATTTTTACTGAAAGATTCATGTATAACCAAACATCTAATAACAGGTTAAGTAAATTATAAAATACCCATTTGTTAGAATAACTTAAATAACTTAAAAGATACTAAAATTTCTATTTCAAGGGATATTTTGCCTGATGTTAAACAAAAGTTTCATCTGACACCATCTATAAAATATAACTGTATAAAATATTCATAGAAGAAAATACAGGGAAGGACATGCAGCAAGATGTTGACAGCAATTTTCTGAGCTAGTGTGTTTCTGAGTCAAATTTTTTTCATTTTTCTCTTTTTTTTCAAATAAGTAGGTATTAATTTTTTTAAAACATCTTTATTGGAGTATAATTGCTTTACAGTGGTGTGTCAGTTTCTGCTTTATAACAAAGTGAATCTGTTATACATATACATGTATCCCCATATCTCTTCCCTCTTGCGTCTCCCTCCCTCCCACCCCTCTAGCTGGTCACAGAGCACAGAGCAGATCTCCCTGTGCTATTCGGCTGCTTCCCACTAGCTATCTATTTTACATTTGGTAGTATATATTAGTCCATGCCACTCTCTCACTTCATCCCAGCTTACCCTTCCCCCTCCCCGTGTCCTCAGTCCATTCTCTATGTCTGCATCTTCATTCCTATCCTGTCCCTAGGTTCTTCAGGACCACTTTTTTTTTTTTAGATTCCATATATATGTGTTAGCATACAGTAAATAAGTAGGTATTAATTTTATATTAAAGTCCAACTTAAACAATAAATGGAGTCCTTCTACCAAGGGCTGCTATTAACTCTAGAAAACAGTGGAGCTGGAACTGGGATTCAAAGAGATTTCTGCAACACAAATATAAAGGTTTGGTTTATGAGACTGTCACAGTGGGTAACACATGGATAGCACTCAATAAATAGTCAGTGAATGAGATATAGCATAGAATAACAAGTTGACTTGAGCTATTCCCTTTTATAAAATTTCAGTTGGTTAGCATGATGCCAAGCAAAACACATAATTGGTTATAGAATGTTAATTTCTACCTGATTGTTGTAACAGAACTGGAGGAGCAAAAGCCTGGGGAAAATCCAGGTGTTCTTCATTAGCTATTTCTTGGCCCTACCTTTAAGCTTCAAATTTTCAAAACACAGACCCAGATACTCTAGTGAAGTTACAACATAGGGAGGTACCTATTCTGGATAGCCTGAACTCCCCCTTTCACTAAGGATTTATACAGTACTTTTTTTGTTTTAATTTTTGACATAAATACTTCAGTGTTTTAATTGCTTTCCTATCTTCTTAAATAGTACAAATGTAACTTTCTTGTAGACTCAACTCACTCTTAGGAACATTAGTTACTACATTATCACGTAATACAGTAAGTTCTTAAAGAGATTCTCATACCCCAAATGCTATGATTTTTGAGTTGTGAGATTTGTTTTGTCCTTTACTTGCAGTTTCTAAAATGTGCCTTGCAGTGTCACACTTTTATACTTTTTTACACACATTTTCTCTTTGCCTAGAACACCTCCCAATAAATTCTTGGTCCACCTATTAAATTCCTACTCATCTCTCTCAACTTTCAGTAGCCAGCTTTCCTGACAGCTCAGACTCAGTTATTCCTCTCTGTGTATCTTATACTCCTTGATTGCTATATTAGCTAACCCCAAAACCTAGTGGCTTAAAGCAATACATATTTATTATATCACACAGTTTTTGTGGGTCAAGAATTTGGGAGTGGCTTAGCCCGGTGGTTCTGGCTCAGAGCCTGATAACATTGTGATCAAGATGTTGGCCAGGGTTGCAGTCATCTGATGGCTTGACTAGAGCTGTTGGATCTATGTGCTGGCTAATTTGGGCTGGTTGATAGCAGAAAGCCTCAGTTCTTCACCAAGTGGACCTCTCCCCCGGGCTGCTTGAGTATCCTTACAACATGGCAGCTGGCTTCTCCCAGAGCGAGTGATCCAAGAGAAAGAACAATAAGAAAGCCACATTGCTTTTATGTTCTAATCTCAAACATCACACACCATTATTTCTGTCACATTCTATTCATTAGAAGTAAATCACTAAGTACAGCCTACACATAGGGGAACAGAGGCCAGCTTGATCTTTTAGAGGGAGATTAAAGAATTTGCAGGCATATTTTAAAACCACCAAGATTGTTATGGCATTATAATTATTTATTTGAACACTTTCATTTTTAGGTTGTTTTTTAGGACATCCTTAAAGCATTTATTTTACCCTAAATAAACTAGAGATCTGGGCAGTGACTATAGGAAGTTATAGAGTATTCGAACTTTGAATTTTATCTTCCACTTATTAGATGTGTGTCTGACTTTAGTCAAGTTATTTCCTCTGAATCTCAGCTCCCTTGTCTTCAAAATGGGAATCGTAAACATCAGCCCTGTTGTTAGGGTGAGGTGGAATAATACAGGTGAGAGTCCACTGCAAACTGCAAGGTACTGTATGACCACATTAGTACTGATCCAGCCAGGATGCAGTCAGTACTGCAAGCCCTGTGTTCGCAGAGTCTGGCTTCCAGAATTTACCACCTAGTTTACTTATCAGCCACCATGCAAGGGCCCCTTTATCGTGCCTCCTCTCCTCTCTGCCTCAGAATATCTCCAAGCTTATAATACAGAGTTTTGCACATAGTAGCTAATCAATAAGCATTTGTTGTTGTTCACTATGATGCTGACAGTTCTTCTGGTTTTCTTTTCATTTAGGGTAAAACAGAGGAAACTTTTAAAATGGCAGTATTTCACAAACTAGAATAGAAAGTTACTAAGACGTACGGGATAATGAATTGTTAAGAAAGAGTACACACTCTGGGAAGGGACAGTCTTGAGTTAAACTCTGCCACTCAGAAGCTTTGTGAATTCTGTGAACTCTTTAAGCCTGTTTGTTCATCTGTAACATGGGGATAACAGCACTGATTATATGACAAGGTCATAATGAAGATCAAAGGAGATAAGACATGAGAAGCATCCAGAATACTGCCTGTCACATAGTAAGTACTCCATTAAGTGTATTATTATTCATCACAGGATTATGATTATTATGAAATGGCTCCATCATTAATATGGGAAAGGTGTTCAAACCCATGAAGGATGGCATCCTCCTGCTTGCAAGTCCCATTTTACCCACTAAGATGACATTGAGTCCAGGAAAAAGTACTCTTTAAGGCTTGCCTTGCCTACCTGGGTGGCTATCTAAAACAGCCTGTCTGGCTTGAGCTATTTCCATTTGCTGTCTTTATGAGCCCGGAGGCATGCACAGCTATGAGCACATTCCAGAAATTTGAAAAATAAACAATGAAATGTCTCATGCTTGCCACACATGTATTTTTCCTACCATGATTTAGGTTGGCTGGTTCTAAACCATAAAAAGTTTATAATAAGAAAGAAAATGAAATTTGCCAGTTTAAAACTCTAACGCCAGCCCCCCAAACTTTCCAACTCAAGGTTAAGATGTGAACCAATGTTCCAATATGTTCATGAAAGATTTAATAATTACTTTGCTTATGAAAGTTTAAACAGCTGCTTAAGTGAGAAAAAAAGGTTCCCACCCAGGCAGAATAACTTGCTGTACCCATTAAGAAGGTTTTACAAATCATGAGACTACATATTCAGATGAAAGGAAAGCCGCATCTGCTGCACAGCCTCTAACTATTCAATTATGTATGGAATGAGTTTGTCCACCAGGTCAATCAGGTTTTGTTTATTCCTTCAACAGGGCGCTTGACAGCATCAGTGTTAAGGCAGTTTCCAAAGGGATTGCTGAGCTTTTCAATAATGTATTTTTAAGAACACATATACATTAACTAGGCCATGACTTTTTTTTTTTTTTTTTTGCTGTATGCGGGCCTCTCACTGTTGTGGCCTCTCCCATTGCGGAGCACAGGCTCCGGACGCGCAGGCTCAGCGGCCATGGCTCACGGGCCCAGCTGCTCCGCAGCATGGGGGATCCTCCCAGACCGGGGCACGAACCCGTGTCCACTGCATCGGTAGGAGGACTCTCAACCACTGCGCCACTAGGGAAGCCCCAGGACTTTTCCTTTAGGTTATTTTACAGCTCAGTTCCATGAATACAGGGTTCATTATCAAATGGATTGGGAAATTATAAGAGATCACATCACATTCCTTAAAAGAAGAGTAACACTACTTTTTGGGTTTCATATGCATTACTCCTTCTGCTTGGAATATTCCCCATCCCAACTCCATCCCTGTAACTTTTAGCAGGTTAACTCTTCATGGATAACTACTCGTGCTGTGGGAATAAGTTGGATCTCTCCAGAAAGCCTTCCTTGGCCTCCTTGACCAGGATGGTTATCCCCATCATACCACTTTGCTACCATATTATGGCATTTACCACCTGTTACGGCAGTTACTTGTTTAACTGCCTGTCTCTACCATGAAACCCCAAGTGCTGTGAGGGCAAATTAATATACCAGCATATGGTAGAAGCTCAGTAAATTCCTGTAGAATTAATGAATAAATTCTCCAAATCACCCAAACTGAACTTTTTCTTCTTTTTCTCCTTCTATCCAAACTTTAACAACTCTTGCCAATTTTATTTCCGAACTATTTCCTGGATCCTTCTCATCTTTTCCAACACTATTTCAGCTGTCTCAGTTCAAGTCCAGCTAATCTCCTGGCTGAATTGCAGTTTTGCCCTGTGAATACATACAGTGGGTAGAGTGAACCAAAACGAAAAATCCACTGCTAACCCAACCTTTCAGTGATTCCCTGCTGTCAAAGGACAAAGGACAAAGGACAAAGTATAAAGCCGGGCCCTTCAAGTAGCATGCCAGGCCTCTGTGGTCAGTACCTCCTGATGTGCCCCTCCTATTTCTCAATTCCTTACTTTTGCATAAGCTCTCCCCTCTCCAAAGAAGGCTAATGCTTATTGAGGGTCAGAGAGGCAAAATAAACTATCAACATAAGATAAGAAGCAGAATTTGAATTCTACAGGCTATGTTCCTAACCACAGTGCTGTGCTGTCCACCCAGTGCTATTGCTATAACCCTAGTGCTTGACACACACCCCATACTCCATAAATGTGTGTTGAATGAATGAATGAATAGTTGGGGGGAAAAAGAATATAAAAAACACCAAAATATAAACTATCCAGTGGATCTTATGCCTCTTTTCTCCTGTTTCTCAGAAAGTTTGGGGAATATTGCAAAACGACCTCTTAAAAGATTTCCAGTGCACATTAGCACATTAAAGGCTAAGAAGTGCCTCAAAAAATGGCATTTGTTTAACTTTTTTCAATAGAAGAGTTCCTAACTGTATTTGAACAGAGAATATTTTTTTAAAAAAGAAAGGAAAGAAAGAAAAGAACACTACCAACACCCCTACTCTGTGAAAGAGTGAAAGGGCTCCCATCCAAGAGTATACAGTCTGCACTGTCAGTCTCATAATATCCAAGTATTTTTTTTTACTAATGGAATTTTCAGGATGGAAATGACCTTTGAGCTTTTCCAGACAAAGTTCCCCATTCTATAGTTGAAGGATTAAGTGGCCCAAGGTCACTCAGCTTATTTGTGGCAGAAATAAAACCGGAACCAAGGCCTGTTGACACCCACCCAGTGGGTCCTTTCCATCACTCCACACCAGTGATTCTCAATGTGCAGTGACCTCTGTCCCTCAGGGGACGTTTGGCAATGCTTGGAGACATCTTTGATGGTCACGGCTGTGGGGAATAAGGGAGAGGCGGGGGATACTGGTAAATATTCTACAGTGTACATGATAACCTCCTACAACAAAGAATTATCTGGCCCCAAATATCAATAGCGATGATGTGGAGAAACCCTGCCCCACACTAAACAAAAGAAAAAGCAAATTCTCCGGTGAACAGGCTAGAGCTTTCATTTCAATGTTTCCCACTAGCCTGCACAGTGCTGCATTATATTTGAAATAATATTGGCATATGAAACTGAAATTGTTCTTTGAATCCCTGAAAATAACTGCTGTTGGAAAAAGGCTTAGATTAAAAAAAAACAACAATTCCCCTCATCAAGGCTTTAGGAAAATGGGTTTGGATATTATCAACCAAAAAAAAGAAAAAAAATCCAAAACACTCTTCTTTTCCATACAATTCCCTCAGAAGAATTCTTGAATATATTAACATTTTTAAAATATTGCATTTACTAAGCAAGACCTCAGAATAAGGCCTAGGAAATCACTGAGGAGCAATAGCAATGGGCCAGCCCTAAAGCCAGCATGAGAGATTCTGTTCTCAGTGAGTCTCTTTCCCACAGGTGCCCTGTACCCCTGGTCCCAGGTAATTTCCCCTCTCGTCAGGTCAATTTGAGCACAGCCCTCCTTCTGTGTTTGCTTGTTTGTTTGAGTGAGAGACCCTGGAAGCATCATAAGCTAAGCCTGGGAAAGGACTATCTAGGGTAACGTCAGGATGGGGCCCCAGCTACACTGGGGGCTACACGGAGGATGCTCACAGGCAGCCCCTGCTTTCCAAGAAAGCAGCTCACTCTTGGGAGTGCCTTCTGAGAGTTTCCCCACTGGGTTCATGTGCCATAGTTCTGTAAGATGTCATCACTGGGGAAGCTGGTCAAAGGATACACCCAAGCTTTCTGCACTGTTTTTGCAACTTCTTGGGAGCCTAAAGTTATTTCCAAATAAAAAGTGTTTTTTAAATGATGTGATTGGTAGTAGATCTATTTTGGCTTTGTTTGTGGTCCTTTGCTAAAACAGAAAACACCTGGTTACCTGACTGGTGAGGGTGAAGGTGTATGCAAAGGGGCACAGGGGAAGAGGGCATCATGAAGCGTCACTAACACCGAAGAAGTGCTGCATCCGTCAGACCCTCTTCCAAAGGGACAAGGAGCTAAGGAGGAATGAGACCCAAATCAGACTTGATGGAGAGAGGATGAGTAGGAGGAATGGACCAAGCACCGGTGGGTTTCCCTGGTAACGACCCTCATGGGTGCTCTAACGAAGCTGTGAGACAACAAGGGACAGTATATTTGAGAGTTCTTCGTGCCTAGGAAAGCGATATCAGAGGAAAAAAGCACAAGAGAAAGACACAAGTAATGACTTAGTAGGGTTAGCATGACTTGAATCCTGAATCAACAAAATCCCACAGATTTAAATGCTATCCATCCAGCTAAAGTGTGCCCAGGCATAATGGAGTGACTTTGAGGTAGAAAGAAATGGGAGTCAGGAAATCTGGAGTCACATTCCAGATGTGTCCTATCAGGCATTTGTTGTGTCTCCTTGGTCAGCTCACTCAGATTCAGTTCCCTCATCTGAAAGTCAGGGAATTGGTACTAAATTGCTAAGATCCTTATCTGTCTGTCTCTGCCTGTCTAAGACTATTTATTCTAAGAGGTAGGATACCCTCTATTGATTTAATAAAAAATAAAACCTATTCATGGATGGCAACAAGTTTCCTATAAATTTTCCAAGGCAAATTAGCTGTTTAATAAATGGTAGTAGAATAACATGGCAATTTTAGTGCCAGGGAGGATCAGCTCAGAAGTCAAAGAACTCTCATTTCCACCCTCTCAGACTCATTCTCAACCATGGATGGGCCTCACAGATACAATGATTTCCCAGGAAAAAAGCTGTCTTAGAGAAAGGAGTTGCAAAGCCTAATGTCAGGGCTTCCAGAGGCCTGCTTTCCCCCAGTGAAATGCACCCCCTCTAAGTGTTCAAGGTCTGCTGAATCCTGTACAACATGCCCAAATCACAGAGGAGCAGTTTCAGAAGAGGTGGAGAGAGAATTCTGTGCCTGGAGGAGCCAGCTCGTGGGGTTTTAGGAAGAGGGTGGGATTTATGTCTATAATACCCTTATTCTGTCTTTTTTTCTTTTTTTTTTTTTTTTGCGGTAGGCGGGCCTCTCACTGTTGTGGCCTCTCCCTTTGCGGAGCACAGGCTCCGGACATGCAGGCTCAGCGGCCATGGCTCACGGGTCCAGCCGCTCCACGACATGTGGGATCTTCCCGGACCGGGGCACGACCCCGTGTCCCCTGCATCGGCAGGCGGACTCTCAACCACTGCACCACCAGGGAAGCCCTGCCTTTTCACATACTGAAACCCAATAAAGTATTTGTATGATTGGCATCTTTTAAAAGTCTGTGGTTAATTCAGTCAAGGCTTATGTCTGGATTATGCAGTAGGGTTCTGAAATATTTAATGCTTCGTTAATCACATATTCACTTTTCCAGAGCTGAAATTCACCACATGTTGTCCATGGATCTCAGGCCAAATCAGAAGGATTCTTTACGTGTTAACTGCTTCCCTTTCATCAAGGTGCTGTGCATGTAAGGGGTTGTGCTGGGCATCACCACCCAAGAGTATTAGCCACTGCCTGAGCATTAGCTCACTTTCAAGTCACCCAGGACGCTTGGCTGCAGGAAGAATAATGGTGATTTCAACATAACCTCTTCATTTTTATTTTTTTATCTAAAAAAATTTTTTTTATTAATTTTTATTGGAGTATAGTTGCTTTACAATGTTGTGTTAGTTTCTTGCTCTACAGCACAGTGAATCAGTCATACGTATACACATATGCACTTTTTTAGATTTCCTTCCCATTTAGGTTACCACAGAGCACCGAGTAGAGTTCCCTGTGCTATACAGTCTGTTCTCATTAGTTATCTATTTTATATATAGTAGTGCATATGTGTCAATCCCCATCTCTCAATTTATCCCATCCCCCTTTTCCCCTTTGGTAACCGTAAGTTTGTTCTCTACATCTGTGACTCTATTTCTGCTTTGCAAATAAGTTCATCTCTACCATTTTTCTAGATTCCACATATAAGTGATATTATATGATATTTGTTTTTCTCTTTCTGACTTACTTCACTCTGCATGACAATCTCTAGGCCCATCCACGTCTCTGCAAATGTCACTATATCGTTGCTTTTTATGGCTAATATTCCACTGTATATATGTACCACATCTTCTTTATCCACTCCTCTGTTGATGGACATTTAGGTGCTTCCATGTCCTGGCTATTGTAAATAGTGCTGCAATGAACATCGGGGTGCATGCATCCTTTTGAATTATGGTTTTCTCTGGATATATGCCCAGTAGTGGGATTGCTGGGTTCCTCTTCAATTTTAGAAATAATTTCCACTCCATCTAGTTTGCTCAGCATTATTTAGTGCTATTCTTTAGTATAAAAAGGAGCAAGGTAGCAAGGACATGTCAGGGATAAGTTAGTCAACCTAAACTATCAAGACCAACATTTATGTCATTCAGCATACTTATAATTTAAAATAAAGTTGAATGATTTTATAAATGTTTGTCAGAGTTTAGGAGAGCTGAACTCCTTCACTGGCCAATGAAAGAATGGGTCTTGGGCTTCCCTGGAGCAGTGGTTGAGAGTCTGCCTGCCGATGCAGGGGACATGGGTTCATGCCCCGGTCCGGGAAGATCCCACATGTCGCAGAGCGGCTGGGCCCGTGAGCCATGGCTGCTAAGCCTGCACGTCCAGAGCCTGTGCTCTGCAATGGGAGAGGCCACAACAGTGAGAGGCCTGCGTACCGCAAAAAAAAAAAAAAAGAAAAAAAAGAATGGGTCTTAGTTGGTACTGAATCTCCATCATACACTTCCTTTCCCTCTTTCTTCATTCTAATTTTCTGCTCATTTATAAATAGTACTATATTATTTAACCATAAGTTCCTCCTACTTAACCCCCCCAAACGCCCCCCTTCATGGTCTCTTTTCTTCCGTCTTCTTCACCTCTGGACACTTACCTCAGTATTTACCTAGATCATAACCTTTATCTTATAAGGAACAGGAGAGGGGACCTGAGAGCATGGAAACACCATTTTGAGATTAGTGTTTTAAAAGATAACTGAACTGCATTGCAAAAATGCAGAAGCAGAAAGAGAACAGAAGAAAAGAAAGTCAGGAGGGAAATAGCTAGGGCCTGAATTAGAACAGTAATGACAGTAAAGACAAGACAGGAACAGATTTTTTTTTTTAATAGGCTGATAGTAGACTGAATAGGATATGGTTCCTGACTGTAGGACAGTAACAAAGAGGAGAGAATGAAAAACAACTTGAAGTTTCTGAACTCTGCTGATAGGTAAATATGGTTCCTTTAACAGAGACAAGAAACCAAGGCGAGGTGTTAGGTGTGAGGGAGTTGATGGACTCGAGTTTAGCCATACAGAGCTGCATTCACGGGTGATGTCCAGTGTGCCTATGGACAACCAATGCTCCAAATGGGCAGGAAAACTTCTGGATGTAAAGAGAATAGAGATTAAAAAAATCTTCTACTTGTTTTCTTCCTTTATTCTTCTCTTCATTTTACTGAATTAAAATATGCATTGAGAAGCTACTGCCTGCCAAATTCTGGGATAGGCATTAGGGACAAAAAGAAAAGAAAGTAAACAGAATGCTCAGGGCATCTGCAAGCTCTGGTGGGAGACAACAGCAAAACAATGGCATAAAGTGGTGGGATGAGGGGAGGGTTCCCAGAGGAGGCTTTATCAGGGATGGACGGTGCTTACTAAGCTTCATTAACTCACCTCACACCTGGAGGGGGGAACACAAGGTTTCCACTTCCCTTCGTGGTCTAGACATGTCCTATGGTTCCAGGCAGGCTATAAGGCAGATTCCCCCCCAAACACAGCCACATGGACTTCACTTCACTGCACTCACCCACATTCCTTCTGGGCAAGTGATGCCGTGACTTCTTTGTGGGAGACCTTTTGTTAATCTTCTATCTTTTACATGTAGGCAACAAGGTATTTATAACTAACTCCTGGAATGCTGTGCAACGTTATGATAGAGGTAAAAGTTTAATCCTGATTCCTGGGACAGCTCTGAAACTGTCCATCACTCTCCCAGAGAAGGCACTTCCCCCATAGAATACAGAGGTTGAAGCATCTTGCCAGAGATTAGGGTGCTTAAGATTCAGGCCAGCCCCTCAATTCCACCTCTAGGCACCTACCCAAGGAGGAATGAAAACATACGGCCACAGGGAGACTTATACAAGACTTATACAGGAATGTTCACAGACACTTTATTCATAACAGTCAAAAACTAAAAACCACCCAAATGTCCATCATCAGCAGTGAATGGATAAACACACTGTGAAATGTGTCTTGGGCTGCAGCAGCTGGAGGGTTGAGGTGATCCTGTGAAATATTACCCAGCAGTATAAAGGCATGGACAGCAGATACAACAACACGGATGAACCTCAAAAGCATTATGCTGAGTGAAAGAAGCCAGCCTGGAAGACCCCACTTACGTAATTCCCCCTATATGAAACTCTCGAGAAGAAAAAGCTATAGTTCCAGAAAGCAGATCAGTGGTGCCCAAGGCACAGGGGGGTAGAGGAGGAGATGGACTGCACAAGGGAACATTTGGGGCGATGAAAATACTCTCTGCTATGACTGGGCTTACATTACTGGATTACATTTTTCAACACTCATCGAATTGTACACTTAACTTTGGTGAGTTTATTTTATGTAAATTATACCTCAATAAAACTGATTGGAAAAACAGTCACGCAGGGCTGAGGAGGAGGCCCGAGCACGCTCAGCTGGGAGATGCCGGCGGTTCCCGGGAAGCTCTGAGCCAGCACTACCTCAACCCTCCAGCTGCTGCAGCCTGAGAACGCCTCTGTTTTAATGCTTTGACCTCAGACCCCGACACTGACTGGCCATTTCAGATTAGGGTTCCAATAACTCGCTCTCACCTTGCCACCCACCCTTAGGCCAGAATCAGCCTGCTCATCCAGACTACTGATAATATATAATCCTAACCTCCTCCCACCCTGGACTGGGGATTACACTCTAAGGGTCCTGACTACTCAGTACCTGAAACGTGGACTCTTGGCTCTTCTGTTGTTCTCGGTTTCCTAAAGAGACAAGAGGCTGGGCTTATTTGTTTTCTCAATATTTAAAACTACAGTTTCTCTACACTGTGACTTTCATGGTCCTACTGAGATCTTGCTTTTCTGTTATCCCTGCGGCTGTAACCCCAGGGTTGATGCATGCCCAGGTCCAGGGAGCAGGTCATTTAGGAAGGGAGAAAAGGGTCCCAAGACATAAAACGCATCTTTACTGCAGCACAACCCTTTAAGTGTGAGAGAGGCCCTGAGTCAGGATACGTGCAGAAGGACTGTTTCTCCATTACTGTGTGCCTGTTCCTTCATCCCACTGACGTTCTTTTTTTTTTGCGGCACGCGGGCCTCTCACCGTTGTGGCCTCTCCCGCCGTGGAGCACAGGCTCGGGACGCGCAGGGTCAGTGGCCATGGCTCACGGGCCCAGCCGCTCGGCGGCATGTGGGATCTTCCCGGACCGGGGCACGAACCCGCGTCCCGTGCATCGGCAGGTGGACTCCCAACCGATGTGCCACCAGGGAAGCCCCCACTGACGTTCTTAAACAAAATAAAAGTCTCAACTGCCCAAACAGCTATATTTTTAAGTGCTATTTTCAGAATTTCAATAACTACTAATAAAGAAGGTTTGTACCAGAAACCTTATGAAAACCACCTTTTGTACACTTGATGTCATAGGAAGTAAACTGACATGACATTCAATGAGTGCATGTGATGCGACAAACACTATAGTAGGAGGCTATCAGATATGCATTATCTAGTCTAGCCCTCACAGTAATCCTGTTCCTTACATACACCATCTCCATCTTTGTAGATAAATTCTCTAAGACTTAGAGAATAAGTAACTTGCTGAAGTCATTTAAGCTTCGGCTAGTATACAGTTTGAATACGCATCTAAGACTATTTGAAGTTTCAAAAAAAAAAAAAAGAACCCTAAAGATTTCACATAAACTGTGGTCTATAGCTTGGATTAATAGTCACAAGGTCCTGGGTTTGAGTCCTTTCTCAGTCATTTACTAGCTGTATGGACCTTAGGCAAGTGAGTTTCCTTTAGGTTAATTTCCTCACCTGCAAAATGAAGAAAATAGACTTAGTTCACAGAGCTTTGAAAGGATGAAGGAAGATAAGTCACACAATAAGCATGCTATCCACTATTGGTATGATCTCAGATGCCAAGTGGTTCCAAATGGAAGAAATACAACACATATGGACAAATACTGCCCTCAACTATTCGGAGTTGAATTTCCACACAGTGGATCATACTCTGTCCTTCAGTTAGTCCCGCCCTTCTTCGGTCAAAGTAGTAAACTTTTGAAGGCAAAAAAAAAGTGTCTGCCTTTAAGGAGTCTATGAAGACCATCTCTGCAGACTCATTCTCTCTTTCCTAAACTGTCTCTAAAAACTAAAACTTGGGCTTCCCTGGTGTCGCAGTGGTTGAGAGTCCGCCTGCCGATGCAGGGGACACGGGTTCGTGCCCCGGTCCGGGAAGATCCCACGTGCCGCGGAGCAGCTGGGCCCGTGAGCCATGGCCGCTGAGCCTGCACGTCCGGCGCCTGTGCTCCGCAACGGGAGAGGCCACAGCAGTGAGAGGCCCGCGTACCGCAAACAAACAAACAAAACAACAAAAAAAAACCCTAAAACTTGACCACAACACCTTATTCCCAGACAGCCCATCCCTTGCCTTCACTCACCTGCTCCGGATACTTGCTACCAATGATCTCTGCTACAGTGTTGAAGGAATCAGCATCTGGGTAGTTCTTTGCCCCCATCTTCAGCTGAATGACAATTCTGCTCCCACGAGAAGCCATTCTTGACATCATCTCTGCATCTTCCACCGTAATACAAGCTGTTGGGATCTTTGGCACACCATCCTGGTATTCCTGAATACCTGTGTGAGGGCTTGAGAAAAGAAGCCACCAGGTTACCTTGAAAGTGGAAATGGACCCAAAGTATTTTTTAAAAGACTTTCACTGATCTTTGTTTTCATGTGAGGAAGGGAAAGGGTGGGCAGTATTGGTTTACTTGCTTTTGATGTGAATGTAATTTTTCTTTTTGATAAAAATAACTTAGAAACTTCAATTTAATAATAATTTCATTGAAAACATTACATGAAGTTTATTACTTCATTACATAAAGTCTAGGCTGCAGACTAGAAGGCCCACATGGCTGGAAGAGAACAGGCCCAGGTACAACCAGCTCTCTGGTCACTGACTGGCTCGAGAGCTACTCTCTTCCCACCCAAACACAGAGGTCTGCATAGGTGGCCCTGCATAGGGGTAGAACACTGGGTACGAAAACCATAGAACAACATCTGGGAAATGTTTGGATCCCCAGGAAGAAAAGTGCCGGATAAACCCAGGTCTGTGATTTCACTGCCACAAGAAAAAGAAAACTATTATGATTTTGGCATGAAGGGGGAAATATCACCCCAAATGGTCAAGGTTTTTCTGTTAATTTCCAGATGCTTCTTACATCACTGCAAACACGTGTAATTGACGTTGATATTAATCTACCATTGATTCAACCTCTCCCCATGCTAACTGAGTTTATCAAATTCACTTTCTAGAACTGTTCTTTCAAACTGTCCCCTTTTACCTCTGAGGTAAAACTCCAAACCACACCACCACATCTCGCTCAGGACCACAGCTTCTGAGCGCTCACCACATCCCATCAGTCTGTTCCCGTCTTCTGTGGAAGCACAAGCTAACAGCCTCCCTTTCCAAATTAAGTTTTCTTTTTGTACTTCCATACTCGTTTC
Organism: Mesoplodon bidens; assembly: GCF_964165515.1. Lineage (NCBI taxonomy): Eukaryota > Metazoa > Chordata > Mammalia > Artiodactyla > Ziphiidae > Mesoplodon > Mesoplodon bidens. The sequence goes on along the minus strand of NC_138173.1, from coordinate 40,402,421 downwards.
AGGTTGTCTCATATTCAGGGAAAAGCCTTTTTCCTCCTTTGAGCCATAACACATTTCTCTCCTGTACAAATGACTCCAATCTGCACATGCATAAACACGATGATCCAGTCTTATCACTGATTTCTCGGTGTGACGGTTATGGCTGTGACCATGTAACAGGTGACTATTTACTGACTTAGAGAAATCGCATGACAAAGTGATTAAGAATACAGGTTCTGGAGCAAGACGGTCTGGGTTCAAATCTGGGCTGTGCTACTTATTGCTAATTGGCCTTGGGCAAGTTACACGTCTTTGCTTCAGTGGCTTCAGCTATGATTGGCGATGGTAATTATAATACCTATTTCATAGTTATTTTGCAAATTTAGTTAACTTATACAAATAACTCACTTCCCCTGGAACTTAGTAAGCCCTTAATAAATGTTAAATGTTTATTATACTAACTTATCTATTACATTAACCCTGCAGAGAGAGACTGTGTAATCTCAAGTCCTTAGACTCAGACCATCTAAATATATCCTTTATGGACATTTCTTAACTGCTGACTGAAAATTATATTCTTCATTAGAGAGAGACAAGTGACTTAGAAATTCAAAACTTATAAAACAGAAACCCTGAATCTGAATCTCTGTTCTGGAATATGCCTAATCCACTCTCAGTTCCAGTTTAGGTCACATCCTGGCTCTACCATTCTCCACCTGCCTGACACCAAGCAACTTAGATTACCTCTCTGTTTCTGAGTTTCCACATCCGAAAAGTAGAGAATAATATTAGTATTGACCTCATAAGATTGCTATGAGGAATATAAGAGATAGTATATGTAAAGGATTTTAAAGTGCTTGGCATATAGGAATTACTTAGCAAACATTAGTTGTTATTATTATTTCTTCAGTGTTAATTTTCCCCACTGAGTTGGTAGAGTGGTTAAGGACCAAAAGTATTTTGAGACATGTAGGAAGACAATCTAAATATTTATTATTCATATTACCTTACGTGATGTCTAGGATTCAACAAACTCTCCTTGTTCTCAGGCTCTCTGACTCAAAAGGAGGTCAGTGTAACACCTCTTAATAGGCTCTTTTAAATAATGTTTCTAAATAAATTGGAACTATTAAGTTAAAGGTAAGACTTCTTAATTTGGGGACAGTGAATTGGGCATACACCAATGGCTCCACTGAGGAAAATGGCATTTTCCCACTGTGGTTCTGAATTCAAGATATAAAAAGCTTCTAATTTGTTTCTACAATTAAGCATGTTCTCCAGTGGTTGAGTATTCAGCATTGTTCAGTAGAAGTTGCCAGAGTGAAGACTCAACAGTTCTATTTAGAGTCCTTATTTTTACTGTCAATTGTCCTACAGGAGGTGATCACCATAAAAATCACCTTCCTGGCCCCACTTACAAGTTCCACTTGCATTTAACAATAGCAAATGGTAAACTACAAAGGAAGCCATAAAAAATCAAAACAAGAACATTTAAAGATTAATCCCAATCCTTCACAAAGTCTTTGAAAAAATACAAGAGGAAGGAACACTTTCAACTCATTCTACAAGGCCACTGTTAATAAGAACAAAACTAGACATAGACCCTACAAGAAAAGAAAACTATAGACCAATATCTCTTATGAATATAAAATGCAAAAAACAAAATCAACAAAATATAAATTGATACAGCAACATATGAAAAGAATTTTACACCATCACCAAGTGGTATTTACTCCAGAAATGCAAGGTTGATTTAACATCAAAAAATCAATCAATGCAGTGTATTATAATAATATAATAAAGGCTAAAAACCACATGATCATCTCGATAGAGGCTGACAAAGTCTTTGACAAAATCTAATGCTCCTTCATAATAAAAACACTCAACAAACTTTGAATGGAAGGGAACTTCCTCAACCTAATAAAAGGTACCTATGAAAAACCCACAGCTAACGTCATACATAGTGGTAGAAGACTGAATGTTTTTCCCCTGAGATCAGAAACAAGGCTAGGATGTCTGCTCTGCCCACTTCTATTCAATGTTGTACTGGAGGTTCTAGCCAGGAAAATCAGACAAGAAAAAGAAATAAAAGAAACCAAGGTTGGAAACAAAGAAGTAAAACTATCTCTGTCCACAGATGGTCACGTTTATAGAAAATCCTAAGGAATCCACATGCCCACACACAAAAAACTATTAGAACTAATTAACAAGCTCAACAAAGTTGCAGGATACAATATCAATATACAAAAATCAATTGCACTGTGGTAATAAACAATACAGTGTAGTAGCAATACAGTAGCAATGAACAATCTGAAAGTTAAGTAAACAATTGCATTTCCATTATCAACAAAAAGAATAAAATACTACAAATAAATTTAACAAAAGAAGTGCAATATTTGTATAATGAAAACTGCAAAATGTTGTTTAAATAAATTAAAGAAGATCCTAATATATTGAAAAGTGCCCCATGTTTATGGATTAGAAGACTTTACATTCTTAAGATGGTAATACTCCCCAAATTGATTTACAGATTCCATGCAATTCTTCTCAAAATTCCACTTGCCTTTTTTGAAGAAATTTACAAGCTGATTCTAAAATTCATATGGAAAAGGAAGGGACTTAAAATAACCAACACAAGTTGAAAAAGTAGAACAAAATTGGTGGACTCACACTTCTAAATTTAAAAACATACTACAAATCGATAGTAATTTAAAAAGTGGTACTGGTATAAGGATAGACACATAGATCAATAAAATAGAATTGAGAATACAGAAATAAAGTTTATAAGATTGGTCAATTCATTTTCAACGAGGGGGCCAAGATAATTCAATGGGGATAAAACAGTGTTTCCACAAATGGTGCTGGGGCCAACCAGATACCCAGATGAAAAAGAGTGAAGTCGCACCCCTACATCACACACAAAAACATTCAAAATGAATCACAGACCTAAATGTAAACTGGCACACATATGTTTATAGCACTACTCAGAATAATCCAAATGTGGAAACAACCCTAATGTCGATCAACTGATGAATAGATAAACAAATCTGGTATATCTATACAATGGAATAGTATTCAGCAATAAAAAAATAATGTTCTGAAACATGCTACAACATGAACGAACCTTGAAAACCTTGAACCTTCTTTCACTTCTTTCCTAAGTGAAAGAAGCCAGTCACACAAGACCACATATTGTAAAATTCCACTTATAAGAAATGTTCAGAATAGGCAAATTCACAGAGGTAGAAAGTAAATTTTAGGTTGCCTTGCACTGTTGGAAGGGACAGGGAAATGGGAAGTAAATGCTAACTGTTAGGGATTTCTTTTCAGGATGATGAAAATGTTCTAAACTAAAATTAGACAGTGATGGTGTTTGCACAACTCTTTGAATATACTAAAAAACACCAAACTGTGTGTGTTAAAATGGTAAATTGTATGGTTTGTGAATTTACCCCAATAAAACTTCTATTAGAAGTTTAAAGAATCAAAATAAAAATCTTAAGCTTCCAGATTCCCTTTTAAGAGGAAAATCCTGGTATCTTTTTCATTCAAAAATCATGTTTCTATGGCTCTGGTTTATGACATGTATGAAAACAAAGCCTGCTGGTCTCTGTGCTTGCAAGAGAGTATACCCAAAATATAAAATGAACATGGAAACTGTAAGTCTTAATAAGCTTTTCAAATTTTACTAAATTTCTTGTGTATGTTTTGTAAAGTGATATAACTTGAAGTCAGCTGAATATTGTCTTTTATCTACATAAAATAAGTGCAAGGTTTAAACAAATACATTTTGACATTTCCCACCTGATTACCACACATCAGTCAAACTCCCTTAATGCTAGTCACTTTTCACTAGCTCTTTATAAAAGATACCAGGCACTTTGTTTCTGAGCACTTCAAAAATTGCAAAGCTCATATCAACCATTGGAACTGGGTGTCAGCTTGTGATGTTAAATATCCAACATGAGGAAAATTAGGTATCCTTACTGAGGAATATGTAGGTTTTCACAGGGGCATAGAAGACATTGATTGAAGTTAAAATTATTCACAACACAATGAAGTCTTGGAATGTTTCCTAAAGAAAGAGTCTAGAGGTGGGAATGATTATGAGGACTGGGAGCTTTTGAAGCTATAGTCTCTTGTTTCTATGAGAGGTTTTTTTTAACTTCCTTATTAGGATGGTTAAAAGAGCACCTATTCTGTTTATCAGAAAGGCTTGTTTGCTTTAAAAATCAGTTTGATTGAAAATAACTCTCTTGGAAAAATTACAATTGACTTTATTAAATTTTTTTAGATGTAGCACTTTAAGAGTAAATTCATCTCAGACTTTTATACTGTCATTAACAACAAGAGTAAATTGATCTCAGGCATTTATACTGTCATTAAGAATACAAAAGCAAAATGATTCATTTACACCATAATTTCACAAAAAAGGAAACCCTGAAATATTTCCAACTCCCACAGGTTAAAAATAAAAAACAAAAATAACCTGACCAAGAGAGAGGAGGTAGGACTAAATTTCATTCCTAATTTCTATAATTCAGTTGAAATGACAGAAGAGAGAGAAGAAAAAGTCAAATTCTTGAATTCTATTCCATATTGATGACAGACTTCACATGAGCAAAACTCAACCAACATGTTTAATATCATATTCATGGGCAGATCTCAGTAAGGAGACACAGCATCAGAGAGATGTACCTTCTTGCAAAACAGAGGAACCCAGCCAGCTCCACAAGACTGTGAGACAGAAGGAAGATGGTCAAAATGCTTAGAGGAATAAAACCGTGTGATTTTTTTAACATCCACAGCATATAAGAAGGGCTTTCGGCTAATTTCTCTAAGACACAAAAATGTAAAGAGCTGCCTGTAAAATAAATAGAAAAGAGAATTCAATATACCTAAAAAAAAATTTATACTTAATATTTTGTTACCTAGAAAGTACTGCATAAATACTAGTTTCATTATTATTAGATATTTTGTAACCCAAAGTAATCATCAAAAATATATTTGTTCCCTTTTTTCCTTTCTGATCTTGTTCTCCTGTATAAGTTACAATTTTCTGCTAATGTACAGTTATTTCATCATCTTAATTTGTTTTTTTCTTATATGCCCCTCCAATCTTTACAATTTCTAAAAGGAATTATATATTAAGTAAGATGAAAATCTACCTTGGAATAACAAAAATGTTACAATAGATAATTTCTTTAATAAATATGATAATAATGATAAAGATATGGAGCAACATAAAAATCACTGATAAATGAAGATGGTAACTTTAACCAACAAAATGCCCTATCCATTTTACCAACTAAATATTGTTTTGAGTTTAAGCCTCAATGGGAAACATTTCTGATTAACTGGACTGGAAAGTATTTAAAGATCATCTGACCCAAGATCTCCGTCTTCTCAGTCAGAAATATCCTAAGTTTCTATTATTAACTCTGTTAAACTATGTTAATCTCTCATTACCCTCAGAGCCCAACATCCTCTTATTAGAACAGAACTGAAGATATAACTAATAGCACATGGTATAGACTGAATGTTTGTGTCCCTCCAAAATTTATATGTTGGAATTCTAACCCACCACTAGAATAGCTATCATCAAAAAGTTTACAAATAACAAATGTTGGAGAGGAATGTAAATTGGTGCAGCCACTATGGAAAACAGTATGGAGGTTCCTTAAAAAACTAAAAATAGAACTACCATATGATCCAGAAACTCCACTCTTGGGTATATATCCAGAAAAAACAAAGGCACTAATTTGAAAAGATACATGCACCTCACAGAATGTTCACAGAAGCAGTATTTACAACAGCTAACACATGGAAGCAACCCAATATACACACACACACACAATGATACATACACAATGGAATATTACTCAGCCATAAAATAGAATGAAATATTGCCATTTGCACCAACGCAGATGGACCTAGAGAACATTATACCTAGTGAAATAAGTCAGAGAAAGACAAACACTGTATGATATCACTCACATGTGGAATGTAAAAAGTAATACAAATGAATCTATATACAACACAGAAACAGACTCACAGACATAGAAAGCAAACATAAGGCTACCAAAGTAGAGGGAAGGAGATACAAATTAGAGGTATGGGATTAAGTTACAAACTACTATATACAAAATAGATAAGCAACAAGGATTTACTGTATAGCATAGGGAATTATACCCAATATCTTGTAATAACATAGTAGAATATAATCTGGAAAAAAACTGAATCACTATGCTGTACACCTGAAATTAACACAATATTGTAAGTCAACTATACTTCAATCAAAAAAATTAAAAATTTTAAAATTAAAAATAAAGCATCAGCTAAGTACTGAAGGAAACACTAGAGCCATGTTCTCAAGGTGTTTTCTGCAGAATACTAGGTCTAAGAAGCCTTGTAAGGGGCAAAAGATTCCCTGTTGAGATACAGTCATGAAACATTGAGCATTATTTCCCTGTTTTGAGGAGTCAAGAAGCACATTAGGCTATTTATAGGCTCTGAGAAGTAACATAGTTAAGAAAAATGTTTGACTAACTATGCATTCCCAAACTTAATTGACCATAGAAACTTTTTTTGTAACACTTTTATCATTGCATAGTCTTATCTAAGAAATACATTGATTCACTCTCCTTAAAGGAGGACCAAGAAAATGCCTGGGCATTTTCCTTCAGTGATCAGTTCAAATAGCCCTTTCTCTGTAAAGACTTTTGAATACCACTAAGGCAGAGTTGGAGACTCACTCCCCTGTGTACCCCTGCTTCCCCCTCTATACTTCTGTTTATAATCCTAATGATATTGTTATATTCATGTGTTTAAACACCCCCTACTACATATGAGCTCCTCAAGAATCTTGACCATGTCTAATTATTTTTTGTACAGCAAGAACATGTAGCTTCTACCATATTTTAAGTATTTATAGTTTCTACCATATTTTTAAGTGTTCAACAAATACATATATTCTGTATAAATATTTGTTGAACACATACACATACACACACACACACATTATATATATATAGCTCCTATTGGTTCTCTTTTTCTAAAGAATCCTGACTAAAAGTTAAATTTACTTTTATTTGCAGCCAAATATATTCCCAACATTTGTAACAACCAAAGTAGAAAAATCAGTATATTGTATATTTAAAAATTATAAATATTAAAACTTTCCTTTTAAAAACATACAGCTCCATATTAAGTAAATAAATCCAAATTACTGAAAGAAGGCATTATAGAAGACACTAGCAAACAGAATTCAGCAGCATATTAAAAGGATTATACACGATGACCAAGTGGGATTTATTCCTAGAATGTAAGGATGGTTCAACATACAAATTTGATTGGTGTAATATACCACATTAATGGAATGAAAGAAAAAGCCCACATGATCACCTTATTTGATGAAGAAAAAAACATAACAAATGTTAAGACTCTTTCATGATAAAAACACTCAACAAACTAGTAATAGAAGGAAACTACTTCAACATAACTAAAGCCATATATGAAAAACCCACAGCAAACATCATACTCAACGGTGAAAGACTGAAAGTTTTTTCACTAAGATCAGGAACGAGGCAAAAGGACACTTGCAATTTCTGTTTAACATAATACTAGAAGTTCTTGGCAGAGCAACCAGGAGAGAAAATAAATAAATAAATAAATAAATAAATAAATAAAAGGCATCTAAATTAGAAAGAAAGAAGTAAAATTATATCTGTTCACAGATCATATTATATGTAGAAAACCCTAAAGATTCCACAAAAAAACTATTGGAAATGAATTCAGCAAAGTAGCAGGATACAAAACCAACCACAAAAATCAATTGCATCTCTAGACATAAACAATGAACAAGCTGAAAAAAAAACAATTCCATTTACAATAACGTCAAAAAGAATAGAATACTTGGGAATTAACTTAACCAAAGAGTTGAAGACTTGTAAAATAAAAACTACAAAATATTGCTGAATGCAATGAAAGAACACATAAATAAATGGAAACACATTCCATGTTCATGAATCAGAAGACTTAATATTGTTAAGATGTCAATACTACCAAAAGCCATTAGCAGATTCAATGCAATCTCTACCAAAATTCCAAGGATGTTTTGGGCAGGAATAGAAAAAATCATCCTAAAATTTATATGGCATCTCAGTGAGCCTGAATAGCCAAAACAATCTTGAAAAAGAAGATTAAAGCTGAAGAACTCATGCTTCCTGATTTTAATACTACAAAAGTACCACAATCAAAATAGTGTTATGCTTGCATAAAGACAGGTATGTAGACCAATGAAATAGAATAGAGAGCCCCGAAATAGACCTTTGCATATACGGGATTTTGGGCAAGTGTGCAAAGACCATTCAATGGGGAAAGGGCAGACTTTTCAATAAATGGTGCTGGGAAAACTGGATATCCACTTGCAAAGGAATGAAGTTAGACCCTTACCTAATATCATGTTCAAAAATTAACTCAAAATGGATCAAAGATTTAAATGTAATACATAAAGCTATAAAATTCTTAGGAGAAAACATAGGGCAAAGGCTTCTTGACATTGGATTTGGCGATGATTTCTTGGATATAACACCAAAGGTAAAATGACAACAAAAACAGACAAATTAAACTTGATGAATATTAGAAAATTTTGTGCATCAACAGACAATATCAACAGGTAAAAAGACAATACACAGAATGGGAGAAAATGTTTACAAATCATATCTCTGATAAGAGATTAATATCCAGAATAAATAGAGACCTCTGAAAATTCAACAACAAAAACCAAACAACACAATTCAAACATGGGAAAAGGACTTGAACACATATTTCAGCTAAGAAGATATACAAATGGTCAGAAAGCACAAGAAATGATGCTCAACTTCACTAATCATTAGGGAAATGCAAATCAAAACTTCAGTGAGATACTACCTCACACCCATTAGGATGTCTACTATCAAAAAGCAGAAAATAGCAAGTATTGGTAAGGACATGAAGAAACTGGAACTCTTGTGTCCTGTTGGTGGGAATATGAAAGGGTACAGCCTCTTTGCTTGTTCCTCAAAAAATTAAAAATAGAAATACCATATTACTGACAATTCCACCTCTGGGCTTATTCCCAAAATAATTAAAAGCAGGGTCTCAAAGAGATATTTGTACACCCATGTTCATAGCAGCATTATCCACAGCAGCTAAAATGTGTTAGCAACTCAAGTGACTAGATAAACAAAATGTGGTGTATACATACAATGGAATATTTTTCAGCCTTAAAAAGTAAGGAAATATTGGGCTTCCCTGGTGGCACAGTGGTTGAGAGTCCACCTGCCGATGCAAGGGACACGGGTTCGTGCCCCGGTCCGGGAAGATCCCACATGCCGCGGAGCGGCTGTGCCCGTGAGCTATGGATGCTGGGCCTGCACGTCCGGAGCCTGTGCTCTGCAATGGGAGAGGCCACAACAGTGAGAGGCCCACGTGCTGCAAAAAAAAAAAAAAAAAAAAAAAAAAAGTAAGGAAATTCTGACATATGCCACGACGTGGATGAATATTGAGGGCATTATGCTAAGTGAAGTAAGGCAGTCAAAAAAGACAAATATTGTATAATTCCACTTACATGAGGTACTGAGAACAGTCAAAATCATAGAGGCAGAAAGTAGAATGGTGGTTTCCAGACGCTGGGGGAAGGGGACACTGAGGAGTTATTCTTTCATGGGTATAGAGTTTGAGATTTACAAGGTAAAAAGAGTTATGGAGATGGGTAATTTGATGGTTGCACAACATTATGAATGTATTTAATACCACTAAATTGTACACTTAAAAATGGTTAGGTGTGGTTAATGGTTAAATTTTAAAGCCATTACATACATAAATTATTAATAAAATAAAATCCAATATTGTGTAAATGGTGAGGGAAAGTATACATATATCCCATGCTGATGGTACTGTAAATTAGTTTGATATTTCTGTAGTGTGATATCCCAGTATGTAGCAAGAACTATAAAAACTCTTACTTTTTTTCAGTTATTCTGCTTTGGAGAACAAACTCCATGGCAATACCACAAAACAAAAAAAAAATAATAATTTATACTAGGATGTTCCCTGCCTCTGTGTATAAATGTGAACATCTAGAAACAGTCCAGCAGAGGAACTTCAGGAGAGGTAACAGGAAAATGAAAGGGTAGCATGGCAAGTAAATGGCCAAAAGCTATACATGGAAACATGTAGATAAAAATAATGTTAAGTTAAATAAAACTATGTGAGTGATAAAGATTGATATATATTGAGTCAAGAGTCACTTGATTCATTGAGAAATTAGTCATCTTGTTAGACTGAAATCATGTGAACTGCAGCATTACCAATAAACAGAATTAAATCCTTAAAAGTCTGTGCCACAGTCTGTAAAATAACGTGGAAGCAAAGCCTGAAGCTATCATAGTAGCAATTTGAATACTTGAAATTCCAGGTCACGGGCATTTGAGCACCTGTGGCAAATTAATAGAAAAATATCTGTTGAAATTTTCTTTTCTTCCACCATCAATTACATGAAATCTTTTCAGCTGAATCCTGCTGCAGTGCCAGTCTATCGACGTGCCATCTAGGCAGAACTTCAAAGCTAATATTTTCTTGATGTCAATCACATTTGTGTTCAAGGGCTCTTCCTGTACATCTGGTAGTGTTTCAATGGTTTATTCACATTTGTGTACATCTTCTCAGCCTCTGAGTCAATAGGTACATGTTTTTAGTCTTCTAATCTTTAGAAAAGTCATATATGAGATCTCCATGCCACAATGATGTAGAGGAGCACAGAATGAATTCTGAAAGGGCTGCTGGCACAGATAGGAAATCAGCACTCAGTCACTTCAAAGGAGGAAAATAATGTCTACAAACAACATCTATGCATCATTATCAGTAAGTCTGCTTAGATAACACATTTTGATGAAATAAAAATGGATGCTCTGCCATTGCATTTAAAGATTTCCTTCCCTTGGCCCTTTTTAAAGCTTTACTTTGGTATCAGCTTTTTTCCTCTTATTTTAGGCACCATGAAAAGACATTTACTCAAATAGGTAGTGGAGCTTTGAACCCTACAGTATTAAGGAAAGTGATCTTCTTGTTCCATGGACCCCTAAAACATAAACCCTTCTATCAAAAATGACAAAATACCATGAAGAGAAGTTAAACTCTCTAACAGAGCAGTCCATGGAATGTTCCAAAGAATTTAATGATAATAATAGCTAGCACTTACTGAGAACTTGCTATGGGGCTGGCAGTGTGCTGAGTGTTTTACATGCATTAATTCATTTACCAGTCACTACTACCCTATGAACTAAGGACTTGTCCCCACTTTACAGATGAGGAAGTTGAAGCACAGAGAGGCAAAGCCCACAGTCTCACAGCTAGAAGCTGACAAAGCTAGAACTGAACCCTGGCAGTCTCTCTCAGGTCCATCCTCTTAAACTATATAGAATCTGTATTATTTTGTCACACATCACACTAGTAACAATGATGATGAAAGGCTGAAATTTTTTTAAATTTACCATTTTAATGATGATTACTGTTAATAGCAATAACTACTATCTATTGAATATGAAGACACATACTGAGCTAAGCAATTTCATACATTACCCTTATTTAATCTGCATCTCAATTCTGAGATAGGTGCCCATATACTCATTTCTGAAGTGAACTGACAAACACAGAGTTCATGAATAGCTCAAGTGCTCTGGGTAAGAAATAGTGAACTTTGAGACCAAGATGGGTTAAGTTATACTATGAAAACAAAGAGCCCCTAAGATTCTATTCATTAAAATGATAATTTTTTTAAAATTTCAGCCTTTTAGAAAGATATAATTGACATAGGAAATCATAAGATATTTAAATATTACATCAAGATGATTGACATATGTATACATTGTGAAAGGATTCCCCCCTTAAGTTAATTAAAATATCCATCACCTCACATATTTATCCTTTTTTTTATTTTTTTTGGTGAGAACATTTAAATTCTGCTCTCTTAGCAAATTTCAAATATATAATACCGTTGACCCTTGAACAACATGGGTTTGAATGTTCAGGTCCACTTATATCACGGATTAGTTTTCAATAAATACGCACTACAGTACTACACAGTCAGGAGTTGGCTGAATCCTCAGATGGGGAATCACATACATAGAGGACCAACTGTAAAGTTATATGCAGATTTTCAACTGCATAGAGTCAGTGCCCCTAACCCTGGAGTTCTTCAAGGGTCAACTGTACAGTGTTATCAGTTACAGTCGCCGTGCTTTACATTAGCTCCTCAGACCTTACTTATCTCACAGCTGAAGGTTTGAAGCCTTTTACCAACCTCTTCCTATTCCCCTTCACCCCCACACACATGGGTCCTCACAATCACTTTTCTACTCTCTATCAGTTAGACCTTTTAATAGATTCCATATATAAGTGATGCATGCAGTATTTGTCTTTCTTTGTCTACCTTATTTCACTTAGCATAGTGCCCTCAAGATTCATTCATGTTGTCACAAATGGCATGACCTCCCTCTTTCTTATGGCCAAATAAGATCCCATTGTGTGTGTGTTTGTGTATACACACATATATATATACACACAAACACATATACACATATACATATCAACATCTTTATCCATTTATCTGTTAACAGACACATATATTGTTTATATATTTTGTCTACTGTGAATATTATTGCAATGAACATGTGGTTTTGGATATCTCTTTGATATCCTGTTTTTATTTCCTCTGGATGTATACCTAGAAGTGGAATTGCTGGATCATATGGTAGTTTTAGTTTTAGTTTTATGAGGAAACTCCATACTGCTTTTCATAGTGGCTGCACCAATTTACATTCCCACCAACAGTGAAAAAGGGTTCCTTTTCTCCATATACTTACCAACACTCATCTCTTTTCTGTTTGATGATAGGTATTCTAACAATACCTCATTGTGGTTTTGGTTTGCATTTCCCTGTTGGCCATATGTATGTCTTCTTTAGAAAGAAATCTATTCAGTTCCTCTGCCCATTTTTGGATATTAACCCTTTAACAGATACACAATTTGCAAATATTTTCTCCCATTCAGTAAACTGCCTTTTTATTTGTTGATGGTATCCTTTACTGTGCAGAAGACTTTTAGTTTGATGTAGTCCAACTTGTTTATTTTTGCTTTTGTTGCTTTTGCTTTTGGTATCAAATCTAAAAAATCACTGGTAAGACCAATGTCAGGAGCTTACCACTTATATTTTCTACCAAGAATTTTATGGATTCAGGTCTTATGTTCAAGCCTTTAATCATTTTAGTTGATTTTTGTGTATGTGGTCTAAGACAGGGACCCAGTTTCATTCTTTTGCATGTGGCTGTCCAGTTTTCCCAACATTATTTATTGAAAAAAAACTACCCTTTCCCCATCATATATTCTTGGCACCATTGTGGTAAGTTAATTGACCTTACATGCATGGGTTGATTTCTGGGCTCTCTATTCTGTTCCAGTGATCAATGTGTTTGTTTTCATACCAATACTGTACTGTTTTGATTACTATAGCTTTGTAATGTAGTTTGAAATCAAGCCATGTAATGCCTCAGGCTTTGTTCCTCTTTCTCAGGATTGCTTTGGCTATTAAATGTCTTTAGTGGTTACATACAAATTTTAGGAATTTTTTTCTATTTATGTGAAAAGTGCCATTGAAATTTTGAGGGACTGCATTGAATCTGTAGATTGCTTTGCAAAGAATGAGCATTTTAACAATACTAATTCTTCTAATCCATGAGTAAAGAATATCTTTTCATTTGTGTCTTCTTCAATTTCTTTCATCAATGTCTTATAGTTTTCTGAGAACAGGTACTTACCTCCTTGATTATACTTATTCCTAGGCATTCTGTCCTTTTTTATGCAATTGTAAATGGGATTGTTTTCTTATTTTCTTTTTCTGATAGTTCTGATAGTTTCTGATAGTTCTTTTCTTATAGTTCCTTATTAGTGTGTAGAGATGCAACTGATTTTTGTGTATTTATCTCTTATTACAGTCTTTGGCTTATTGTCTGATATCAGTCTATATTGTCTGATGTCAGTATTGCTACTTCTGCTTTCTTCGGTTTACATTTACATGAGGTATATTTTTCTATCTCTTCACTTTCACTCTATTAAAGCTAAAGTGAATCTCTTTTAGGCAGAATATAGTTGGGTCTTGTTCTTTTTGTTTTGTTTTGTTTTTTATCCATTCAGCCACTGTATGTATTTTAATTGGAAAGTTTAGTCAATTTACATTTAAAGTAATTATTTATAGGTATACTTACAGCCGTTTTGTGAACTGTTTTCCGGCTATTTTGTAATTCTTTTGTTTCTTTCTGCTTCTTTTGTTCTCTTCCTTTGTGATTTGATGATTCTCAGTAATGTTATGCTTAGAATCATTTTCTTTATCTTCTATGTATCTACTACAGCTTTTTGCCTTGTGGTTACAGTGAGGCTTACATAAAGCATCTTATATTTATAACAGTCTATTTTAAACTCATAACAGCTTAACTTCGAACACATACTAAAGCTTTACATTTTTACTCTCTCCCCCACCCACATTTTATTTTTGATGTCACAATTTATATATTTTTACCTTGTGTACACATTAATCAATTTTTGTAGTTATAGTTATTTTACTACTTTTGTCTTTTACCCTTCATAATGGATTTATAAGTGATTTGCCCACCACCATTACAACACTGGAGTATTCTGAATTTAACTATATATTTACCTTTACCAGTGAGATTTATACTTTCTTAAGTTTTCCTGTCACTAATTAGCATCTTTTAATTTCATCTTGAAGAATTCCCTTCAACACTTCTAGTAAGGCTGGTCTAGTGATGATGAACTGTTTCAGCTTTTGCCTGTCTAGAAACTCTATCTTTCCTTCAATTATGAAGGACAACTTTACCAGGTAGTGTAGTCTTGGTTGACAGGTTTTTTTCTTCCCAAATTTTGAATATATCATGCTACTCCTTCTGGCTTGTAAAGTTTCTGCTGAAAACTCTGCCTTTAATCTTATTGGGGTTCCCTTGTACATAACAAACTGTTTTTTTCTTGCTGCTTTTAAGATTATCTCTTTGGCTTTAACTTTTGACAGTGTGATTATAATGTGTCCCAGTGTGGGTCTCTTTAGATTCTTCTTCTACAGAGCAGCTCTCTGGGATTCCTGTATCTGGATGTCTGTTTCTTTCCCCCGGTTAGGGAAGTTTTCAGCCATTTTTTGTTTGAATAAGCTTTCTGCCCTTTTCTCTCTTCCTCCTCTTTTTGGAACTGCTATAATGCAAACATTGGTCCTCTTGATAGTGTCCCATAAGTCCCTTAAGCTGTCTTCACTCTTTTTCATTCTTTTTTCTTTTTGCTGCTCTGACTGGATAAATTCCAGTGCCCTGTCTTCAAGTTCACTGATCCCTTTTTCTGCTTGATCTTGTCTGCTATTGAACCCCTCATAGAAATTTTTAGTGGAGTTATTGTATTCTTCAGCTCTGTGATTTCTGTTTGGTATTTTCTTACATTTTCTATCTCTGTAGAAATTCTCACTTTATTCATGCATTGTTCTCCTGACCTCAGTGAGGGCTTTATGACCATTGTTTTCAACTCTGAATACCACAGAGAGCCAAGAGGGACTAAGGAAAGACAAAAGGTAGATGGGAATCATGAGGGGACTGAGACTGGGCACCATAAGAAGATAGGAAAAACACAATAAAGGATGGTAAAATCACACAAATAACTATGCAGCCATTAAACACTGTATTTTGATGAATATTTAATGACACAAGAAAACAGTTAAAACATGTTTCAAAAGTGTGTATATACTCTAGCCCCAACAGTATATATGCAAACTTATGCAGCAAAAAATGATTCAAAAAATAGATGAAAAGGTAAAAGTTTTTTTATCCTCTGAACCTGAATATAAAGTGTAAGCTTTAATATTGCCTTATTCCTCTCTTTTTTCTACTTCTTTCTCCCAATATACCTTTCTAAATTGTCTTAAACTGATTAATAATGATGAGTTAAGCAGAGAGATTTTTCAAAGGATTAGATTATGCTGCTGAGTTTGAGGAATTAATGGGTGTTCCTCCATTCATTTTACATAGTTTCAATTAATAATCTGGCTTAAGAAATTGGGAAATTAAACTTTTCTTTCAAAGAGAGAATATATTTTGAGTAAACTAGGAGAGCTAGTGCAGGTACAAGAAGTATTACCAAGGACTTAGCATTCACACTAAATTCCACAAAAACAGGCTGAATTCTTGTCAAATGTGGAGAAAATAGGTGATGATATGGAATAAGTCCCTTTAAGGCAGAAGGGTGGGGGTGAAGGGCTGAAGAACAGCTCGAGTATAATATTTAGTTGATGTAAAATACTTTCATCTGGTACTTTGAAGTACACAGATTTTTTTTTTTTTACCACAAAGTATAAACAGGACATTAGTAAAATGGCATTTTATAAACATCTGGATAATGTGTTCCTAAGGCCTAGGCCTGAAGATTCAGGAATCAGCTGGCAATAATTCCAAATCTAACACTGATTAAAACACTTTTCAAACATCAAATCTCTAGTACTTGCTATGGTTTCAGAGTGCACTGGAACATTCCATATATTTTAATCAATTTCATAAACACTACGTTGAGGTATTTAGCCTTAAATTTATCATTTTAATTTTAAAGGTAAGGGTAACTAAAACCATCGAAAAGTAGATGGAAGTTACTCTAAAAAAATTAGTAATCAAACAGAAACTATTATTTCTACTTTTAGAACTATAATCAAACTTCTGTGAGAAATTAATATTACTCTTTTAAATCATAAAAAAGTCATCAAATTGCTAATAGATTTCCCAAAATCTTCCCTCTTTTCATGTAATTCCTGCTGTTAAATAAAAAGATAGATGTAATTTTTAAAGTTATTTTCCTAGTTGTCTTACAAGAATCTTATATAACCTAATAGGTCTCATTTGCTGGGAACTTTTCCTAAGCAACCTGGTGTAATGTCTTAAAACAACCAACAGATTTGCAGAGCTTGCCACAGCCTTCTGCTTTTATTAAAAATAAATCATTCACCAAACCTGTGACTAAGCACAATCATTAATTACCAGAATTTAAACATTTGGCTACCAGGTTGACTTTGGCAACCAAAATTTTCTAGCTCACTAAAGGGAGTAAAAAGAGCTCATGGGTTAAATTAACTCATTCTGGCCACTTGATCATGTAATTAGAATTATTAATAATATAACATATTATAATAATACAATATGAGGAATATTATTAATAAGTCATTTCACAAAACATCTTGGGTACTCAGCTAAGCCAAATTCTGTGCTAAGTCAAAAGAGATAGGCTACAACTGTGAATAAAACAAATGTGATTCATGTCCTCTAAAGAAAAAAAAATTCATATTTTTGCAAAAGATCATTGAGCATTTATTTCCCAGACTAACCTGAATGCCACCCTCAGGCTCTCTACTTCACCCTCTAGCACAGGCATTATTTATATATTTATCTCTATATGTCTAGCATTTAGTATGCACTGCAATGCACAGTAGGCTTTTAATAAATGTTTGATGGATAAATGAATGAAAAACTATACATTATTATATCCATGATTATGTCCCCTACTAGGGGATGATGAGTTTACTACTGACAACTTGAGTTTAGGAAAAACTTAACCTCTCCTCATCTGTACTCTAATTGTTCTCAAACCCCATGGGTCTATTTAAAATCAATATCATCTGAACTTCTAAGTCTGACAAAGAATCAGTCACACAGCAACTCTAGAGAAAGTGCAGCTTAGGAGGCAAGGGCATGTTGCAACCCCTCAAAAGTCAAATGAACTGAAGTTGAGTGGAATAGGAATTCAATAAATGGCCACCCTCCATAGGGCAGCATATCGACCACACACCTGCTGGGCTCCTCTCAGATGCACTTGTTAAGGAAAGGGATACCTGGGTATCTCAGCACATCATCCATGTGCTGCTCAAAGCTAAGTCGGATCTAGCAGAGCCTCCTTCTCTGCTCCTTTCCCCAAAGATAGACCTAGCTTGCCATGGTGACTTACTCTCAACACCTGCCTCTCTACTCTGGACAGACTCACAGGGTTTTGCTGAGTGAGACAGCTAGCATTTTGAAGCATTCAAACTGGATAGAGCTCAGCTGTCATTCAGGGAACCGTTGATTCCATGTTGAATCCTGGAGAGGCAGGGTCAACATATGAGCCAGAGCAACCAGAGTCAAATCCAGCTTTGACACTAACTAACGGTATGACCTAGAGTAGCTTTCACAAGCAGGCTCAGCCTCAGATTTCTCATCTGTGAAATGGAGGTAATATCTAGCTCAGAGTGTTAGTGAGTCCTCAGAATAGCTATACAAAATTCCTGGCCCACTGTAATTTTAAATGGCAGCCATCATTATCATTCTACTTTTTGGAGCCACTTGCCTTTCTACATATCCAGAGGCCCAAAGCCCATACAGTCCACACAAGTTTTGCACTCATGCCTTCCTCCATGGATCCCACTCCTTGGCAGTGCTCCAATTGTTAGTATTTTTATTACATTGCTGTTAGCATCAACAATAACATCTAACATTTGCACTGTCACTTAGAATTTACTAAGCAGGAAGCAGGTCCTCATAAATGTTTTTTATTTTTCACAACAATCATATAAGGTAGGTATTGTTACTCCAATTTTTTTAAATGGAGAAACTATGGCTCAAAGTTAAGTAATTTGCTCAATATCACACAACTAGTAGTTAAAGGAAGTGAAATTTGAACCACGATTTTGCCAATACCTATGTTTATGGGGAAGACATGCTACCTCTCACTCCCCATTCTATGCCTCATTCCTCACCCTATCGCTCCAGTTAGCTATTGGTGCTCATTTCCTTATGTTTGAAAATACAGAGAGGACAGGTAGATCTAGGATGCAGTTTTAAATATTTCTGAAATAAGAATATTTACCCAAAATTCATTTAACAAATATTTATTGAGGCACTCCTCTGGGTTTAGATGATAAAACAGCAAATGTGATATTTTGTTATCAAAAAACCCTTTCGGGTTTCTTATGGTCCATAACTCTGCATTGTTTCATCTTTCAAATCATGGAACACTAGCTGTTTTGGATACTGCTGCTCAGACCAAAACTCTGTCCCACAATTCCTGTAACCTTTACACACACAGACCTGCACCTTTAGAGTCCTGATGAGTGCAGATAATCACAATTTCTGAAGTTTCTGTGGTCTACAGCCTCCTTCTCTCCTGCTGAGAGGAAAAAAAAAAAAGCTTTCAGCGGGGTCATACATAAAGTCTCAAAGAACTTTCAGGAAATCAGGGAACCACAGATGGCAGTATCTTCCATCTTCTCCAACTGAGAGAATATGGTTGGCCCTGGAACATGGAGACTAGTGCAGGTAGACCCACTAGGTCCTTTGGTGGGCTTGACTGGGGGCAAGGCACTCTGGGCCTCCAGCTCTAGAACAAGCTGGTTAAGAAACAGGAGGGGAAAGGTACCCACCTCCTCCAACGCTTTCTCTTGGCACAAGCCATCCTTTCCCTCACATTTCTCAATATTATCCCTCTTGCAGCTATCCCCACAAATGCCTGGTGTGTGTCCAGGCAAAAGTAATACTGGCTACTACCAGTTACAGCCAGTTACTGTATGACCTGTTATCCTGAAGACCGGTAACAATTATGCATACTATTACAATGTGTAAAATACAATTTGTTATTCATTTTATTTGATGCCAACACTAAAAACATTCATGAGTTCTCAGCGTTCAAGGTTCATTGCTTAAGCAGCATGATCATCTGCTCACTACTTTAAAAGCCATTAAGTAACTTTCCAACCAAGACCATCCATCCTCCATGGAATTCCTTGGCAATTCTGTCAGTGAGACATTTTGGTACGTAGCTGCTCACCTGAGAAGAGCCTACCGAAGCTGTAAGCAAGCATTAAAAGCAGAAAACAACTCCATAGGCTGGAATGGAAGGCCTCCCTTAAACACTCAACAAAATAGCATTTTATTCATTAACAAATAAATACATATAATCAGTACCTCCTTGACTGTGAGTAACCAGGGAATTCCTTTTCCTCTCCCACATTTCCTGCCATGTACAAAAGAAATAAACCTCACCATCCAGTCTCAATTCTTCTTCCTTTAACCCTCAACCATCAATATGCATCTCCTTCTACCTAACTTTCCTATCTCTGTTGCCTCTGCCACCTCCTGCCCCGTGAACAGAGACCTCGTCCAGTGTCAGCCTTCAGTTTTTTGCACTCATTTTACACTCTTTCTATGTTCTTCTTCCTTGGAAATTTCATCCCCTCCCATATATTCAATTATCAGAGCTATTTAGAGGCCTGGTTCCCACTTCAAGTCTATATCTCCAACTCTGACCACTCTTCCAGGCTCCTAACATTGGTTTCTAATCATCTGACATCTCCGTCTGAATTGGACCCTAAACCAAAAGCATCATCCTTCCCCTGTTCCAAACATGTTTCCTTTACATTCCTATAACTGCCATTGGCTTGAACTCCTAGAAAGTAAACTCCTATTCATTTTCCCCTCCATCTCTGAGTTGGCTAGGATTAGATTCTACTGCAAGTAACAGAATCTCAAATTTTCAGTGGCTTCAATAAGATAGTTTAATCCTCTCTCATGTGGAAGTCTGGTGGAATTAGTCTAGGGCTGATATGACAATTGTGGCCTGTGAATTCTTCTGGGACTCAGACTCCTTCTAGTTTACCTCTCTACTATTCCTAGGATCCAAATGAGCACCTAGACCCATCAAGATGGCAGATTATCTAAGTAGCAGAATAGAAGAAGCAATGGAAAAAAAAGATGTGTGCCAGCCATCTTTTACGCATACTACTGCATGATATTTCTGGCCAGAACATAGTCACACAGCCCCACCTAGCCACAAGGAAAGATGGGAAAGATAGTCTTTGTTTTAGATGGCCATGTTTACGCTAAAAATTGAAAGGGGAAAGAACAGATACTCAGGTGTGACTAGTAGGGTCTGACACCATTCTCCACGACTAATTGTGCTAAGCTTTCACATCTTATCTCTACAATGAAGCTAGCATCAGCATGGCTATCAGAATAAAATTTCCAATTCTAAACTTTAATCATATCACCTAGACAAAACTTTTCAATGGCTCTCCAATGTTTGCTACCATTTATCGAGAGCCAAAGATTTACATAGATTAGGACCAATCTTCACCAAAAAAAAAAAATCAAACACACACAGAAAACCAAAAAACCAATATTACTGTCCTCATTTTAAAGATGAGGGAATTGATTCAGAAAGGTTAAGTAACAGGGGCGTAGTCCAATATTTATGAGCAGAAGGGATCTGAAGACATATCTGTGTGACCCCGAAGTACATTGTTTCACTGCATCCTCCATCCCTACCCCCCACCCCATAACACACCAATAGTCATCATACAAGCTCTACTTCTAAAGCTTTGTTCTGCTGTTACTTCACACCTAATGTCCATATCCTCCAGCCCTGTTGAGATCTATCACATATTGACATTTAAAGCATCTTCCATGATAGGTTAAAATACTCTCTCCTTCATGAAAACGTCTCTGATTTTTTTGCCTTCCTCCCTCTACTCAATTTCCCAACAACCAGAAGTACTTTCCCCCTGAATGCCCACAATAGTTTGCTCGTATTTCCTTTAAAGTCTTAATCATATCCTATCTTTTATCATGGTTGGCTATATCCCAGCCTGCCCTCCCTCGAGGCTTCTTAGTCTCAGAGTGCTGGACCAGAGTGTTTGTCATGTACATCCCCAGTGTGGGTAACACTAGGTGCCAGGCATTCTGGGTAATCATCTAATTTTTGTAAAGTAAATAAATCTGAATTTAAACATATCAAGTTTTCTTAAGAATAAGCACACCTGTTTAAGATATATCTCCATACACTGTTGAGCACATTCTCTGCAACAACTCTGATGCTAGAATTAGCAAAGGGAAGTGAGACTGTGAAGAATTTACCACACCCCAGTGATATCCTTGTCACGCCCTTATGTCTTCAGGGTTACAATGTACTAATTGGGAAATAGAAGATCTTGTAAGCTTAGTGACCTAAACAACCTTCCTCAATTCCTTATTTTTTTCTCCTTCTGTTCAAATTTTGTCCTCTCAGCTCTGTTCCCATTAACTTCTTGCCTCTTTCTTTGTTCTTCTCATTTTTCTACTTAGTGTTAGTCATAAGATTCTGAATTACTGGTAAAAAGCAGTGCACTTTCTTAGACAACTGGCTGTGCAATTTTGATCCCAAATGGAGTATTTGTTTGGTTTCTATTTTCTACACTCTAAGATGTTCATGCTGGCTTAGAATTCAATCTAGGCAATTTTTATGACACAGCACCAACAAAAGTATCACAGCCTTATTCATTTGTCTATCACTAATGCAAAGCCCAACGTCTAATGGATACGAGGATTTTAATAACTGCTTAACCAAGAGTGAATAAATGAATGAGTCTAGAAAACAGACTGCTTTATTTCTGACCCCTTCTCCACTATATTTCAAAGAATTAAAATGACATCACTAAATCAAAATCCAAATTTTTTAAATTCAAAATAAACTAGCGTGTATTACCAGGAAAACTCACGTTGAAAACCCATTTGCTAGTTTTGAAAGTAAGCACTACAGCTTATTTCAGTACAATAGAGAGTCTGTGAATGCTGCCTAAAGCTAAGCTACTGCAAAGGAAAAAAGGAATAAGGAATTTTCCTTTAGAATTTTAGCTTAAGTGTCCAGAGCCCTGAGACTTATCCCTACCTCCTATCTATTCAGCCAAGAGCTTAATTCTACCCTGGAGTGAAAGGAGATCCAAGATAACTATCCCAGCAGATCTATCCTATGAACTGGAGGAGCTCCTACAGGCTGAACACATTTGCGCACCCCATGTTTACTGGCTCCAACCCTTCCCACTGCTCAATACCAATAAATGCCTAGAAAAAGCTACTTTCACACCCTCTGTGCCCTGGCAAGAAAAGGAACTGCTACTGGGCCAAGGAGCATTAGGGAATCTGAAAAGGTATTCAAATGCACTGGGTGAACCATCCAAAGGATTGATTTTACAGCAAGCACATGAAAAAAATCACTGATATGAATAAAGAGCAGTCCCCACAGTTTTGAAGCAGTGGCCAGTATCCTCTCAGTGCAGTAATAGTTAAGCCTTCCACCTGGGGAATTGCCTGCATTGGAAATATGCTATTCTTGGTGATGTTTTTTTTCTGCTGGCTGTCTCCTCAGTGTTGATATCACTCCCCTGGTGTCTTAGAGAATATGTTGAACTATTGTAATCCACTGCATGATCATCTAACACACTGTAAAAGTTCTGAAAGTGCCCTCAGGAGAGCATCAGGGTCAGAGTGGCAGCGGCAACATACGTAAGCCCTCAGTGTGCTCAGTGTCTCTGAAAGAGTTAATAGGCCTCTCCATGTTCCTAGTGGAACTATTTGGTACTAGATCAGATGCAGACCTAAAAAGTATTGATCTAGTTGACAGAAAGCCTCTGAGAATCTAATTTAAATTGTTTTGGAGAACAATTTGGTAATCTCTATCAAAATTAAAAATCCGTATTTTGATATTAGTAATTGCCATACACAAATAAGTACACAAAGATGCATGTACTTTAATTTTAATTGCAAGACTGTAACAATGAAAAACCAGAAAAAATAAGCATGTCCATAAACAGGGAGATGGTTAAATAAACTATAGAAGATAGTATATCATGCAATGAAATAATCTGTAGGAGTTAAAAACAAGGAGGGAGAAATTCTACTTCTGGGTATAATGAATTATTCATAGCAGGCCAACTTTCCCACTACAAACAATAAGAAAAATCAAATAAATTACAAAAATCATATATTTAAAGATATTAGAGCATTACTGAAGCAAAGAGAACTGAAAAAGTAAAATTCCAGAAAGAAAGAAAGAAAGGTTTCAGAGATGACCTCAGTTTAAGCAGCTTCCCATGGGGGTCATTTGCCACTCCTGAGCTGGCTCATTCTAGAGGGTCTAGAGGATAGACTCAGGGTAGGCCCAAGCAGAGGACAGCAACTAGGACAGAGAAACCATCAGATCCTCTGGCAGTCATTTGGACTTCAGTGACAAAACTGGAGATGTGAGGGGCCTTGACCACAGAGTTGGTCTCCCCATCAAGTTATTTGTCAAATTGTGAATTTGCACAGGGCATAAAAGTAGCCAGTTAAGCCAAAATATCTCAAATGCATACCAGAAGTTCTGCATTCTCTCAGAGCTAAGGAGTCAAAGGTCTACCAGTGTTTTGATTGAAAGCCCTAGGGGGCCATGCTTAAAAACAGGGAGAACCGGAAGTAGTCTGAGTCTTAACAAAATTGCAACCTATCCTGATGAAACTTAGTCTGTGGCTGGATTAAGGAGATCAGTCCCTCAACTTGATCTGTCTAGCAGAGGAAAGGTAAATCTATGAAGCCTCTATAGCTTTTTAAAAAAATGTCTGGCATTCATACAAAAATTATTAGGCATACAAAGAGAAAAACATAAATGACAAGAGAAAAGAAAGCAAAAATAAAAGCAATAAAGTAGTACTACATGTACTGATATAAAAATATTTCTAGGGACTTCCCTGGTGGTGTAGTGGTTAAGAATCCACCTGCCAATGCAGGGGACATGGCTTCAAGCCCTGGTCCAGGAAGATCCCACATGCCACAGAGCAACTAAGCCCGTGCACCACAACTATTGAGCCTGCGCCCTAGAGCCCGTGAACCACAACTGCTGAGCCTGCGTGCCACAACTACTGAAGCCCATGCACCTAGAGCCTGTGTTCCACAACAAGAGAAGCCACCGCAATGAGAAGCCCATGCACCGCAACAGAGAGTAACCCCCACTGGCCACAACTAGAGAAAGCCCACGTGCAGCAACGAAGACCCAACGCAGCCAAAAATTAATTAATTAATTAATTTAAAAAATATTTCTAAACAAAAAACTAAACAGTTACAACATCTGGAAAATTAGTGAGCCAGCAACCTATTTGCCTTGACAGGATAAAAGGAAAGAAGCTGGTAGAAGGAGTAGAAAGAGCGGGAGATCTCTTCTTAACTAACTACCCTAGCAATGGTGATTTTTAACATTTTCTTTTAAATTTATTTATTTATTAATTAATTTATTTATGGCTGCATTGGGTCTTCATTGCTGCGAGCGGGCTTTCTCTAGCTGTGGTGAGCGGGGGCCACTCTTCATTGTAGTGTGCAGACTTCTCATTGTGGTGGCTTCTCTTGTTGCAGAGCATGGGCTCAAGGCATGTGGGCTTCAGTAGTTGTGGCACGCGGGCTCAGCAGTTGTGGTTTGCGGGCTGTGGAGCGCAGGCTCAATAATTCTGGCACACGAGCTTAGTTGCTCTGCGGCATGTGGGATCTTCCCGGACCAGGGCTTGAACCCGTGTCGCCTGCGTTGGCAGGCAGATTCTTAACCACTGCACCACCAGGAAAGTCTGCAATGGTGATTTTAGTTATACTCATTTGTTAATACAATTTTGCATTAGTGATTTTCATTTGGGTCGGGAAAAAAAGAGTAACATTCAGGATGTTTGACCCTACTGTGCAAAGAACTCAGAAGTTAAGTAATTGGAAACAAAGGGTAAACTCAAAGCAGGTAGAAGATTATCTGATAAAAGCAAACATAAGCACATGTACCAGTCTTGATGAGGTCTGCCACAAGCTAGAGAAAACTAATAATCCAAGAGGAATACTCAAAATTAAAATCTGGGGAAAGTGTACAGAAGGATATCATCTCGTAAGGCCTGGATTCCCCCAAAAGTATGAATATCTCCCTCCCTTGTGTTCTCACAAGACTGCATATTTCCCTAAGTACATGCTTCCTTGAGATATAATGTTCATGGTCACATCTTTTCTGCACTCAAAACTGAGGCCCCAGAGGACAGATAGTGTGTCAGGTGGATCTCAGTATCCTGCCTCACTTCTAGCAGAGGGTCCATACATGGTCGGTTCTCTACACTTGTTTATGATCTAAACCAAAATGAAGAGACCTCTGACCGTAGTGCTTTGCAAGAAAACATTCACTCCACGGGGCACCATTCACTGAAACCATCAAACCATTCATTATGAATTGAGTATCTACTGTCTGCTTAGCACTTTGCTAAGTTCACACTTCCACAGCATAAGAATTGCCATGACTCACCTCTTCCCAGTCTGCTTTCTGACCAGCTTTGCTTTTCCTTTCCTCCTAAAGATACTAAATGGGTCAGTGATCTTGAGTTATGAAAAACACAGGCACAGGAAGAGTAACAAGAAGGCAAAGTGTGAGGAATGCTTCCCAGTGGAGGCCCAGTATACAGGAAACATGAATAAATATTTATCGACTACCTGACAAACAAAAAGTCTGTTCTGGCTAAAATGAATACAGTAGTTTGTAAATGGACAAGTGAAAAATGCTGTGTTACCAAAGTATTCCATGCTTACTCCAGTCAGGGAAGATTTTTCAGTTTTCATTTTGATAGCTGACCAATAACCTAGTGAAAATTTTCCCCTGACTGTGCATCCTTATCTGAGGGAAATGATTGCTTAAGGGCAAACAAAGCTCATTTGAAAATCTTCTGTTCAAAGCAGATGCCACAGAGGAAATGATTTCATAAGAGGAGGTCTAAGTGTGTTCCTTTAATAGAGGAAGAGGAGGCGTTTTCTTTGCTTTTTAATAAACATGCAGATGCTCCTCAGATCCCTTTGGGCACTATTTTCTGGTACTCCATGTTTATTGGCCTAAGTGTATTCCCCTTCCAGATTTAATTCTTCCCTACTGACCTTGAGGCACTACCTTCTGCTACATTTGCAGCAAGGCTGTGTGTGGCTGCACGAGTCCATAGGTGGACTGTCCATGCCTAGTAACAACCAAAGCCAGGGGAGCAGTTAATATAAATATACAGGTCTGTCCAGGAAGAGATCCACAGGCTTAAAGTATTGCTGACCTACAGGAGAAAGGAGAGGCTTGGCCACTTTCCTTAGCTGGTCACATTGCACAGATAACAAAACAGGTACCTAAGGCACACCAGGAACCAAGCATGGGTTCCGGGCATGACCTGTATTTCCTGGGGACATATTATCTGCTTAGCACTGTACAAAGAATATAAGACCTAGACCTCGCTTTCATGGAAGTTACGATCTAGTGAACATATGCAGAACAACAAAAAAACTAAAGACGATGTGTTTCCTTAACCACCCTGTTTATCCTTTTTTCAACACAGCACTTATCAAAATCTGAAACAACTTGGTTTACATGTTTGTCATCTATCTCTTCCACCAGAATGCAGGCTACATGTCTGTAGCGGTCATTTCTTTCTTGTTCTCCTTTGTACTTCAGCCTTAAGACAGGCCTGGTCCATACAAAATATTCAATCAATATTTATACATGCACACATTCAAGGCATCAGGCAGTGTTGTAGATGCTGAGGGTAAGGCAATTCCTTAGTATCTAATAAGATAAGCGAGGTTCCTTCTTTCACTGTACCTATAGCCTGGTGGGAGGAGAAAAACAGCAAAGAAGTATACAAATAAATAAACAAGATAATTTCAAATTGAAATAAATGCCATTAAGAAACTAAAACCGAACATTCACCTGTGAATCTTTTATTTTCTTCACCTCCCACATCTAATCCATCAGCAAGCCCTGAAGACTCTGCCTACTTAACAGCCAAATCTGACCATGGCCCAACATCTCCACTGCTATTACCATAATCCAGGTATCATAATGTCTCACCTGGACACTTGCAACAGCTTCCTAAACGTCTGGTCTTCTTACTTCCATTCCTGCTCTCCACAATCCACGTCCCACCCAGAGGTCAGTGATTTGCTAAAGCATAATCAGATTATACTACTCTTCTAGTAAAAACCCATTTCCATTAGGGTAAAATGCAAGCTCCAAACCGAGGCCTCTATGACCTTTTATGAAGATGTGGCACTGCCAACCTCTCTGCTAGCCACTTCCTACCTCTCTCCCCCTTGCTCCCTCTGTTGCAGGCACATCAGCTTCTGTTCAGTGTCTAGAATAGGTCAAATGATTCTCCCTGTTGTGCTATCACACTAGTTGTTACCTCTGCCTAAGAGTCTCTTCCCCCAGGTTTCTGAATGGACAGTTTCTTCTCATCACTCAAATCCAAGCTGAATGTGATGTTCTAGAAAGTTCTTCCCTGGCCAGTATAGCTAATGTAACCACCACTGTGCCCAAGTCTACACTCTACTGCATTAACCTGTTTTATTTGTTACTGCATATAACACTATCAGAAATTACATTCTTTATCTGTTCATTTGTTTCTATCTGGGCCCATTATTGTATAAGATGCACCAGGGCAGGGTCCTTGTCTGTTACCCACAGTCACTGTTGAATCCCCAATGCCTTTCACAGTGTAGGCCCTCAATAAATATTTTTTAATGAATAAATGAGAGCAGCTGAAAGGACTACTTTAGACCGTGTCTAGGGACAGCCCCCCAAGGAAGTAATATATGAATTCAGGCTAGAATTTTTAAAAAAAGAATGAATGAATGAATGAATTACATAATTTAGAAGCTAATCTACCTATTTCCCAGAATCAAGCATTCTCCTATCAGGGCTGGATTTACTGTCTTTGCCCTGGACTAGTGGGCCCATGACATGATACCATCCGTCTCCTTTTCCTGGACCTTCTCAGCAGCCACCTGTTGTCCAGAGATAGGAAGACATCTCCCTATCTCTGTCTCATCAGACAGCCCTGATGATGAGAAAGAGGGCTGAGGTGGTTGACTTTATGTGTCAACTTGACTGGGCCGTGAGGTGCCAGATATTTGGTCAAACATTATTCTGAGTATTTCTGTGAGGGTGTTTCTGGATAAGATTAATATAAGCGGGTCTCACCCAATCAGCTGAAGTTCTAAATAAAATAAAATGACAGACTCTCCCCAAGTGAGAGAGAATTTCTCCTACCTGATTGCCTTCAAACTGGGACATCAGTTTTCTCCTGCCTTAAAACTTGAACTGAAACATTGGCTCCTCCTGGGTCTTGAGCCTGCAGCCTTTGGGTTGGAACTATATCATTGGTTCTCCTGGTTCTTGGCCCTTCAGACGTAACTCTCCTGGGTCTCCAGCTTGCAGCTCTTGGGACTTAATCAGCCTCCATAATTGCATTAGCCAATCCCTTGTACTAAATAAGGTTAGACAGATGACGATAGATGATAGATAGACAGATAGATAGATGATAGATCCTATTAGTCCTGTTTCTTTGGAGAGCCCTGATCCTCTTCCTTTCTTGCTACAACACTTTTACTGGGCCTTCAGTTCCCCTACTCCGTTTCTTAAAAAGAAGACACAATACAACTTTTCTGGGTGACTCAATGTTATCCTTATGAATTTCCACCGTTGTAGGTATGGCAATCCAGTTTTGTGGCTACACTTTAGTTTTCTTGTCTCTTCCCTCAATGTCAAAAATGTCCTCTATCATTACTACATCTGTTAATCTGGTATGTCCTTAAAATCAATAAATCTAAACTTCTCAAAAATAAAGTGTTAAGAATAACCAATATAATATTGAAGGAGAACAAAGCTGAAGGACTGACACTACTCAACTTTACGACTTACTACAAAGCTACAGTAATCAAACAGTGTGGTATTAGTGCAAGAACAGACAAACAGACCAATGGAACAAAATAGAGAGCCCAGAAATAGCCTCATAAGTATAGTCAACTGATCTTTGACAAAGAGGCAAAAGCAATACAATGGAGCAGATAGCCTCTTCAACAAAAGGAGCTAGAACAACTGGACATGCACATACCAAAAAACTGAATGTAGACACAGACCTTATACCCTTCACAAAAATTAACTCAATATGTATCATAGACTTAAATGTAAAATGCAAAACTCTAAAATTCCTAGAAGATAACATAGGAGAAAACCTACATAACCTTGGTTGTAGCTATGCTTTTTAGATGCAACATCAAAGACATGATCCATGAAAGAAATAATTGATAAACTTGACTTCATTAAAATTAAAAATTCTGCTCTGTGAAAGATAATACCAAGAGAATTATAAGACAAGACACAGATTGGGAAAAAAAGACACATATGATGAAGAATTGTTATCCAAAATATACAAAGAATTCCTAACACTCAACAATAAAAAAAAAAAACTCAATATAAAAATGAGCCAAAGACCTTAACAAAATCCTCAGATATACAGGTGGCATATGAATATACGAAAAGATTCTACTCATCATCATATGTCATCAGGGAAATGTAAATTAAAACAACAATGAGATAACACTATAAACCTATTAGAATGGCCAAAATCTAAAATACTGACAACACCAAATGCTGGCAAGGATATGGAGCAACAAGAACTTTCATTCACTGCTGGTGGAAATGCAAAATGATACAACCACTTCAGAAGGCACTTTGGCAGTTTCTCACAAAACTAAATATACTCTTACCACACAATCCAGTGATCACGCCCCAAGGTATGTACCCAAGAGTTGAAAACTTATATCCATATGAAAACCTGCACACAGATGTTTATAGCAGCTTTATTCATAACTGCTCAAACTAGGAAGCAACTAAGATCTCTTTCAATAAGTGAATGGATAAACAAACTATGGGACATACAGACAATGAAATATTATTTAGCACTAAAAAGGGATAAGCAATTGAGCCAGGAAAAGACATGGGGAAAACTTAAATGCATATTACTAAACGAAAGAAGACAATCTGAAAAGGCTAGATACTGTATGATTCCAACTATATGACATTCAGGAAAAGGCAAAACTATGGGGGTACTAGAAAGATCATGGTTGCCAGGGGTAGGGGCAAGGAGAGATGAATAGGGAGAGCACAGAGGATTTTTAGGGCAGTGAAAATATTCTGTATGTTATTGTAATGATGGATATCTGCCACTATAGATTTGTCCAAACTCACAGAATGTACAATATCAAGAGTGAACCCTAAGGTAAACTCTGGACTTTGTGTGATAATGATGCATCAATGTAGGCTAATCTTTGGAGAAATTTTTACCATTCTGGGGAGTGATGTTGCTCATGGGGTGGGTTATGCATGCATGAGGGCAGTGCGTATATGGGAAATCTCTGTGTGTCTCCCTCTTTATGGTTGCTGTAAACCTAAAACTGCTCTTAAAAAATAAAGTCTTTAATAATAATAATAATCATGGGCTAAAGTCCCAAAAGCTCTTGGAGAGAAGAGCAGAAGTACAATGTACTATCTTGCAACATGGGGGTTGTGACAGCTAGATGGGGTTGCTCACAGGTCTTTTTCTCTGATTTCCATCTTAAGTTATTAATGAAACTTCAACCTCCAAATAAATATGACATTGCCATCAATTGCCTTTGCCCCAACTATGGGGTTCCTAATACCAAGCAGATATATCATTTAGTGCAAAAATAAATAATAAAGAAAAGTGTGGGTTGTCTACACTATTTGGTACTTTATTTCTTCACTCACAATAAGCCTTTTCTATGAATAAATTTCATCACTGAATTAGCAACAACATCAAACCTCCAAAACATGTAAATTCAGAGCCAAAGCTTACAGGCTGGAAAAAATAAAGGTTCTCATGTGAACCAAATATTGACCAAAAAAACTGATGCCCACCATTAAAAACATCTGCTTTGTTTGTGTACTTAAAACATCAACTTGTGTTGCTCTCTCCGAAGGCCTAAGTGACCAGTAACAGCACAGTGCAAGGTTGAGGGAAAGAATTTCACTGCAAACATAAGCAAACAGCAAATGCCACATGAATTACCAGTGTTCAGAGGAGAAATTCCCCCTGTGTCTACAAAGATTAATCTTTCTCTTCCTGTTCTCAGGGTATGTTAAGAATTTAATGATTCATAGATTACAGCCTGCCACAGTGCCCTGGCCTTGAATTTTACAATGTTTTACATGCACCAAAAAAACCTCACCTGCCACTAAATACCTTCCCATGACATTTATGTGTCCATAGGTTCCCTGTCTGGCAAGTGAGAGCCAAAAAAAATCAGTCTTACTGGGAGGCAAATGGGGAAGAATATTAAGAATATTGCTCATATCTTGGCAAGAAGTGCCAAAAGTAGCCAGGGTTGGGGATTGCCCAAAATGTCAAAATTTTTGCAGCTCAGATAATAGGCCTGTTTATTAAACAACTAGCAGAGCTCACAACAGAGGCTTCTTCAAATATGTGCCCAAACGGGTCTGGGAAGCATCAGTAATAAAAAGCATATATAATGGGGGGATATAGACTTGTTAGGCTGAGTCACTATCAAACTCTTTTTCTTGGCAACTTCCAAGAACAACTTCATTTGTATTTCAAGGTTTCCATTTTGGTCAACAGTGAACAAGTAAGAACAGGGGAGAGAGAGACAGAAAGGCCACCTGGAACGTGAGCTGGGAGCCTGATAAGAGCCATCTTGTGCGTCCTGGCACTTGTCATCCAAATGGCTGTTCTCCTCAACAAGTTATTTTCCCCCAGACAGTTCAGCTTAAATGAGCTCATACTGTCTATCTGACACTTGTCAAAAGAAGAGTGAAAGATTTCTCTAAGCCGTGATTGAAGAAAGAGGGAGTCAGAGAGAGAGAGAGAAAGCTAGCAGGAGCAAGAAAAGGGCAACGAGAAGGGATACGTGCAGAGTGGGAGCCCTTTCTTGGAGGGCCAGTGTATTTTTATCTTCACCTGTAAATCTCATGCCAGAAGGTGGGAAAAGAAGAAAAAGTACCACTTCCAATCATATTTGTTAAGACAAATATGATTGAACACATGAAATATGAAAACAGTACAAACTACCTTTGTGCTCACCTTGTGTCATTTTTTTTTTTTTTTTGGGTCTGATCGTTGTGTGAGGTGTTTTGTTTTTAGCTAAGAAAGGAAGAAATAGCAGTGGAGAAATCTGATCTGCTTTTGACAGCATGGTCAATGCTCTTTTCCATCCCAGCTAGAATAGGATTCAGTAACAGGCAAGGGCAAGTGATTTCATTAACTAAGTCTTGATTTTGAGGTTTGCATATCTACAGATGTGTTTTTTCCTCCCTAGGTCTTGGGGAGTTGCCAATATTATGGACAAAAGGAGTGATGGTAATGGACTGAAGTGGCCACAGAGCAAATCTCTGGAAGGGGAGATATCATAAATAGTTGCCAGGAGGGTACTGCCTGTGCCTCTCTGCCCTCCAGGCTGGGAAGTAACAGGGAATCTAATTTAGGAACTATTATTTGCCACCAGGTATTGAATAAAGAGAAGGAGAAAGGGGACAAGAGGAAGAGCAGGAAACAAATGAGCCTCACAGAAATATGACCAAAGATGTCTTTAAAAATCCACATTCCAAAGCAAAAGGGCCCAGGACAGCAGAGGCCTCTTCACTGTCATTAATGCTGGTGTTCGTACATTTGTGGGCCATTTTCCTCCTTTCATTCTCTCGACCTGATCTTCTCAACTGGAACACATGGCTTGGTCTCTTTTGCACCTGTACCAAAGTGACCTTACAAAAACCCTTATCTATATATTACTTTCTCTATTTCCAGTTTAGTTACATCAAGAGGGTCGTTCTTAAGTTGGCAAACAGATGATCAAATAAACCTTTTTCAAAATGTCCTAGGACACAATCTTGATCAAGTTACTCAAATATAAAATGAGTCTAAAGCTCCCTGCCTCCCAAGGCTCTCATAAGCGTTCTCAACTGATTTGATAGATAGATAGATAGATAGGTAGATAGATAAAGCACTTAATATTTAAAAGCTGTTAAATACATGTTAGCTCTTTTCTCTTCCCCGCTTTGAATTAAGACATTCCTAGAACTTATAGCAGAAAAATCCACATCAGTGATGGGCATTATTTGGGCATACATCCATAAACTTAAGTTTTCTCAGGGGAATAAATCCAATTAAAGATAAAAATTGGTATACTTTCACAATGCCTATTTGGGGTATTTATGAACATCAGAGTCCCTTTTAACAATTATTCCAATGGAGCAGTATTTTAAATTCACTATGATGTTATGGATATAGCTGTTGCTAAGCAACATAAGGCACATAAGCAATAAAGATCTATTTCACAGCTTCTTTCCTTAGCAAGAGAAGAGATGACATTTTGCTGGCCTCGCCTCCCTGGAGATTAAAAACCAAGCCCCAGAGGAAGGCCAGGCAACTGACATACAGACTCTTTCCCTGCTGAGGAAAGGAAAACACAAAGCTCGTGGAAAGCTTACCTCTTCACAAGGTGAGTTTCCATTTCCTGCAAGAGTATTCATGATACAGTGCACTTTGCTGAAGGTCCTATCAAAATGAGCAAAGCAAACCTATTATGTGACATTTTAGAAGCAAAGGTCAGGAACAAGACAAGGAGGTCCACTCTCGCCACTCTTATTCAACAAACTTTTGGAAGTCCTAGGCATGGAAATCAGAGAAGAAAAAGAAATAAAAAGAATACAAATTGGAAAAGAAGAAGTAAAGCTGTCACTGTCTGCAGATGACATGATACGATACACAGAAAATTCTAAATATACCACCAGAAAACTACTAGAACTAATCAATGAATTTGGTAAGGTTGCAGGATACAAAATTAATGTACAGAAATCTCTGGCATTCCTATACACTAAAAATGAAAAATCTGAAAGAGAAATTAAGGCAACAATCCCATTTACCACTGCAACAAAAAGAATAAAATACCGAGGAATAAACGTACCTAAGGAGGCAAAAGACTTGTACTCAGAAAACTATAAAATACTGAAGAAAGAAATCAAACATGACATAAACAGATGGAGAAATATTCCATGTTCTTGGGTTAAAAGAATCAATATTGTGAAAATGACTATATTACCCAAAGCCATCTACAGATTCAATGCAATCCCTATCAAACTATCAATGGCATTTTTCACAGAATGGGAACAAAAAATTTTACAATTTGTATGGAAACACAAAAGACCCCAAATAGCCAAAGCAATCTTGAGAAAGAGAAACGGAGCTGGAGGAATCAGGTTCCCAGACTTCAGACTATACTACAAAGCTACAGTAATCAAGGCAGTATGGTACTGGCACAAAAACAGAAATATAGATCAAAAGAACAGGATAGAAAGTCCAGAGATAAACCCACGCACATACGGTCACCTTATTTTTGATAAAGGAGGCAACAATATACAGTGGAGAAAAGAAAGCCTCTTCAATAAGTGACGCTGGAAAACTGGGCAGCTACGTGTAAAAGAATGAAATTAGACACTCCTTAACACCATACACAAAAATAAACTCAAAATGGATTAAAGACCTAAATGTAAGGCCAGACACTATCAAACTCGCAGAGGAAAACA
Source organism: Mesoplodon bidens (assembly GCF_964165515.1). NCBI lineage: Eukaryota > Metazoa > Chordata > Mammalia > Artiodactyla > Ziphiidae > Mesoplodon > Mesoplodon bidens. The sequence continues at coordinate 40,367,114 of NC_138173.1, read as the reverse complement.
TAGGCAGAACACTCTATGACATAAATCACATCAAGATCCTTTTGGACCCACCTCCAAGAGAAATGGAAACAAGAACAAAAATAAACAAATGGGACCTAATGAAACTTAAAAACTTTTGCAAACCTCTTTGTTATAAAGCAGAAACTAACACACCATTGTAGAGCAATTATACTCCAATAAAGATGTTAAAAAAAAATGAGCAGAAGACCTAAATAGTCATTTCACCAAAGAAGACATACAGATGGCCAAGAGGCACATGAAAAGATGCTCAACATCACTAATCATTAGAGAAAAGCAAATCAAAACTACAGTGAGGTATCACCTCACACCGGTCAGAATGGCCATCATTAAAAAATCTACAAATAATAAATGCTGGAGAGGGTGTGGAGAAAAGGCAAACCTCTTGCACTGTTGATGGGAATGTAAATTGATACAGCCACTATGGAGAACAGTATGGAGTTTCCTTAAAAAACTAAAAATAGAACTACCATATGACCCAGCAATCCCACTACTGGGCAAGTACCCTGAGAAAACCATAATTCAAAAGAGACATGTGGGCTTCCCTGGTGGCGCAGTGGTTGAGAGTCTACCTGCTGATGCAGGGGGCATGGGTTTGTGCCCCGGTCCGGGAAGATCCCACATGCCGCAGAGTGGCTGGGCCCGTGAGCCATGGCCGCTGAGCCTGCGCGTCTGGAGCCTGTGCTCCACAACGGGAGAGGCCACAACAGTGAGAGGTCCACGTACCGCAAAAAAAAAAAAAAAAAAAAAAAAGAGACATGTACCACAATGTTCACTGCAGCACTATTTATAATAGCCAGGACATGGAACCAACCTAAAGTTCATCAACAGATGAATGGATAAGAAGATGTGGTGCATATATACAGTGGAATATTACTCAGCCATAAAAAGAAATGAAATTGAGTTATTTGTAGTGAGGCGGATGGACCTGGAGTCTGTCATACAGAGTGAAGTAAGTCAGAAAGAGAAAAAGATATACATGCTAATGCATATATATGCAATCTAAAGAAAAGAAGAAAAAATGGTACTGATGAACCTAGTGGCAGGGCAGGAATAAAGACATAAAGACAGACATAGAGAATGGACTTGAGGACACAGGGTGGGAGAGGGGGAGGTGGAAGCTGGGATGAAGTGAGAGAGTGGCATGGACATATATACACTACCAAATGTAAAACAGATAGCTAGTGGGAAGCAGCAGCATTACAGGGAGATCAGCCCAGTGCTTTGTGATGACCTAGAGGGGTAGGATAGGGAAGGTAGGAAGGAGGCTCAAGAGAGAGAGGATATGGGGATACATGTATGCATATGGCTGATTCACTTTGTTGTACAACAGAAACTAACACAGTATTGTGAAGCAATTATACTCCAATAAAGATCTATTTTTAAGAAATAAATAAAGTACAATTTAAAAATAATTAAATTCTTCTCCTAGATGTCAAATATTTAATTTATAGAGCAGCAACCGGTGCAGAAACAGACATTCATTGAGCTATTACTATTACCCTTTGACTCACTAGCCAAGGTTGTTTAACCCTTCACTACCCCTGATGACGTGGGGAAGTTGGAGTGGGTAGATACTTTAGTTTTCTGTACTACACCACAGAAGCTAGGTAAACTCCTCCTGAATAAACATCCTTGTAGGCCTCTGCAAACCCACACTGAGACACTTACTTCTCCTGGAAAGGGCTCTTTGAGAACACACTCCTCAACATCACCACTACGTAGCAAAAAAAGAGAAAAGAAGAAGAGAAGAAACTCTGGAGAAACAGTTGCTGGATTTGAGATTTTTGCTCATTTATTTCAACAATTAACAGCAATTATGTATGGGGTGAAGGATCTTCATTCACATATGGTACACACTGTTAATGGTAGACTCTAAAAATAATTTCCAGAGTTATTAGTCTAGAGCTCACACTGTTACTGAGAAACTTCAGAGGAAATGGTATTGATTACACCCTGCTAATTAGCTGACCTACCTGGGATAGTTTGGGTTCCTTTGGATTTATCCTTTGGATAAAAAAAAGTGAAATCATTTCAATGTTTCAAACATTCAAGGTCATCATAAAATATTATCTTTGACATTTAAGTGCTTTGAGATTGTTGATGCTTTATCAAAAAGAATGACAGTAGGGCTTCCCTGGTGGTGGAGAGTCCGCCTGCTGATGCAGGGGACACGGGTTTGTGCCCCGGTCTGGGAAGATCCCACATGCTGCGGAGCGGCTGGGCCCGTGAGCCATGGCCGCTGAGGCTGTGCGTCCAAAGCCTGTGCTCCGCAACAGGAGAGACCACAGCAGTGAGAGGCCTGCATACCACAAAAAAAAAAAAAAAAAGAATGACAGTAATTTTAATATATATGCTTCTAAAATTCCAGGAAGTGATACTCAGAAACAATAATAGAATAAAGGTGGAAGCTCTTACTCACAAAAACATGTCAGTTAATAAATGTACATAATATGAATAACTGAATTAGGATACCTCTTGTAACTGGCAATGTAATGACTGATTCAGGCAAGGATCGTCAACACATGCTAAATTTTCATTGGATGAAATTTTGTTGAGGAATATAACATTCACAAAGTCTCAAAGCATCTCACCATAATTACAATGTATTTCCCCTACAAAGAGGAAAAGGTACCTCTCTAATGAAGAAATCCTGAGATACTGCCTTAGACAAGTGATCAAACTTAGCCTCACTCATAAGGGAAACTGGTATTATTCATTTCCTTACATAATGTAATAGGAGGGACACAACATCATCTATATAGAATTCTTGCCAAAAATATTTAACTTGAATCTAATAATGAGGAAATAACTCCAAACTGAGGGACACTGTGCAAAACAGCTGCCCTATACTCCTCAAAAATGTCAATGCAATAAAATATTAAAAAGACTAGGGAACAATTCCAGACTTAAGGAGACTAAAGAGACATGAAAACTAAATGTAATGTAATATCCTTGATTGGGTTCTGGATTTTTTTTAAAAAAAGCAGGGACATTAATTATTGAGAGCGGGGGATGATTGGGATCTGAATATGGATGGAATTTACATTATATAATATTTATATGACAATGTTAAATTTCCTAAGTATGACAATGATACTGCATTATGTTAGAGAAGATCCTTGTTCTCATGAAATACATGCACATATATTATGGTTTAAATGTTTCATGGCTGTACCTACCTTATTTTAAATTGATTAAGAAAGTGAAAGACAGAGAACAAATGTGGCAAAGTGTTAAATAATGAATGTAGATGAAGGGTATATAAGTGGACACAGAAAGCAACTAAAAAAAATTGATGTTAGGGCTTCCCTGGTGGCGCAGTGGTTGAGAGTCCGCCTGCCGATGCAGGGGACACGGGTTCGTGCCCCGGTCTGGGAAGATCCCACATGCCGCAGAGCGGCTAGGCCCGTGAGCCATGGCTGCGGAGCCTGCGCATCCGGAGCCTGTGCTCTGCAAGGGGAGAGGCCACAACAGTGAGAGGCCCGCCTACCGCAAAAAAAAAAAAAAAAAAAAAAAAAAAAAAAAAAAAAAAAAAAAAATTGATGTTAAAATTCTTCAACGTTTAAAACTTCTCCTCATCAAAATTAAGCTAAAAACAATAAACAAATAAGAACAGGTAAGACACCAACTGAGAGAAAATATTTGCAAAACATTTATCTGACAACGGACTTGCATCTAGAATATATAGACAACTCCTACTACTGAATAATTTAAAAACAACCCAATTATAAAACAGGGAAAAGATTTGAGCAGACTATTCACAAAGAAAGATTCAGAAATGACCGATCAGCATGTTCAACATCATCAGTCATCAGAGAAATGCAAATCAACACTTCACCGAGATTCAATACATATGCACCAGAATGGCTAAAATTAAACGGACTGACAACATCAAATTTCAGTGAGAATGTGGAGGACTCTGAACTCTCACACATGGCAGATGGCAATGTGAAATGGTACCACCTCTCAGGAAGAAGTTAGGCAATTTCTTACAAAGAGTATATGAGTCATCTAATATTCTTTCAACTTTACCACGGATTGATATTTTACCCCCAAAAAAGTTGTGGCTTCAGAAAATAGACATGAGTCAGTATATATCCATTTATAGTTGGTTCTGATCTTAGATGATTTTTTTTTTTTTTTTTTTTGCGGTACGCGGGCCTCTCACTGTTGTGGCCTCTCCCATTGTGGAGCACAGGCTCCGGACGCACAGGCTCAGCGGCCATGGCTCACGGGCCCAGCCGCTCCGCAGCACGTGGGATCTTCCCGGACTGGGGCACAAACCCATGTCCCCTGCATCGGCAGGCGGACTCTCAACCACTGCGCCACCAGGGAAGCCCTTAGATGATTTTTTAATAGTAACTCATTCAACAAATATCTCTTGAGTACCTGCCATGGGCTGACAATCCCCTGTGTACTGAGAATATAATGGTGTACAAGAAAGGCAGTCCAGTCATCATGGAATTTATATTCTCATGGAGAGACACATATTGAACAAGTAGAGAGAGAGAGAGAGAAGTTACCAAATGTTATTAGGCCTCTGAGCATACAGAGGAGGTGCGAGGTAACAGAATTTGAGGGAGAGTGTTACTCTACTCAGGAAAGTCAGGAAAGGCCTGCAGGGAGAAATTTTCACTTGCCATCTGAAGATTGAAAGGGAGTCAGCCATACAAAAAGCTGGGGGAAATACATTCCAGACAGAAGGGTTAGTGAGCGCAAAGGCCCTGAGGTGGAAAATAGATTGGATGGTGTTTAAATAGAACACTGTCTGCATGTTGGTCAGCTGGCCATTGATCACAGATCTGAGTCACTATACCTTTGGCACTACATGCAAGAACAGTATGGAGCATTCAAAGTGAGGTCAAACATAAATCACAGCAAGATCCTTTTTGACCCACCTCCTAGAGAAATGGAAATAAAGACAAAAATAAACACATGGGACCTAATGAAACTTAAAAGCTTTTGCACAGCAAAGGAAACCATAAACAAGACCAAAAGACAACCCTCAGAATGGGAGAAAATATTTGCAAATGAAGCAACTGACAAAGGATTAATCTCCAAAATTTATAAACAGCTCATGCAGCTCAATAACAAAAAAACAAACAACCCAATCCAAAAATGGGCAGAAGACCTAAATAGACATTTCTCCACAGAAGATATACAGACTGCCAACAAACACATGAAAGGATGATCAACATCTTTACTCATTAGAGAAATGCAAATCAAAACTACAATGAGATATCATCTCACACCAGTCAGAATGGCCATCATCAAAAAATCTAGAAACAATAAATGCTGGAGAGGGTGTGGAAAAAAGGGAACACTCTTGCACTGCTGGTGGGAATGTGAATTGGTATAGCCACTATGGAGAACGGTATGGAGGTTCCTTAAAAAACTACAAATAGAACTACCATATGACACAGCAATCCCACTACTGGGCATATACCCTGAGAAAACCATAATTCAAAAAGAGTCATGTACCAAAATGTTCACAGCAGCCCTATTTACAATAGCCCGGAGCTGGAAACAACCTAAGTGTCCATCATCGGATGAATGGATAAAGAAGATGTGGCACATATATACAATGGAATATTACTCAGCCATAAAAAGAAACGAAACTGAGCTATTTGTAATGAGGTGGATGGACCTAGAGTCTGTCATACAGAGTGAAGTAAGTCAGAAAGAGAAAGACAAATACCGTATGCTAACACATATATATGGAATTTTTAAAAATGTCATGAAGAACCTAGGGGTAAAACGGGAATAAAGACACAGACCTACTTGAGAATGGACTTGAGGATATGGGGAGGGGGAAGGGTAAGCTGTGACAAAGCGAAAGAGCAGCATGGACATATATACACTACCAAACGTAAGGTAGATAGCTAGTGGGAAGCAGCCGCATAGCACAGGGAGATCAGCTCGGTGCTTTGTGACCGCCTGGAGGGGTGGGATAGGGAGGGTGGGAGGGAGACGCAAAAGGGAGGGGATATGGGAACATATGTATATGTATAACTGATTAAATTTGTTATAAAGCAAAAAAAAAAAAAAAAAAAAACAAAGTGAGGTCAAAGAGGATAAAAAGAGCAGAACAGAGTTTTAAGCCAAAGACTGAGGGAGTCTACAAGAGTAGGTTCCTGAAATCGGGAGATAACCGGAAGCAAGGTCTCTGGAGCACACAGTGAGGAGAGTTCTGGAGCTACTGCTTTTTAAGATATTTCAGTTCATGTCCACCTACCTGCTTAGTCCTGTCATTATCCAATGATGATAATAACGATGGTAACAACCATGATTAAGATAAGATGTCAGTTATATAATTCACTGATTGCTTCCCACGTGTCAGGGTCTACATCGAATGCTTGATCCTATATAATTCTCTCAACAACTCTATGAAGTAAACAGTATTCTCCCCATGTTACAGACGAGCAAATAGGTTCGGACATTAAACAATGTATGTAGACTCAAACAACCTCTAACTGGCTAAACCTGCATTTGAATCTAGGTCTGTCTGATTCCAAATCCCACTCTCTATATTGTTACCTTTGTTAATCTCCAGTCTTCCTGGCAGTACCTTCTGATTGGTACTTTCTCCAGGGGGCTAAAGAAGCCAAAGGGACAGTTGGATACAAGAGGACCTTTGGAATGGTCTTCAGCTATGATGAGAGAGAGAGAACAAAAGCACATGCAATAGTAAAAGGCTGACTTGAGGCTACTGGGGATTCTTTTGGTTCATATGCTACACCAGACATTTTTCAAAGGGCACTGCATAAGCAGACAACATTGCCATAATCCTGAAACCTGAATTCAAAATGCATTAATTTCTTTCTACCAGTACAGATCTGGAAAAACATGATGTGGTTCTTAAGCTTGTGCTTTCGAAAATCAGAAAGCTGGAAAATAGAAGGTGAACATTTATAAATATTTTTAAATTATGAATGCAAAATATCAACCGAGAAGAAATTTTTATATCAAGGTTAAAAGCAAATGAAAAATGACAGTCCGTCCTAAAAAGCAAACAGAACATTAATTATAGCAGCCTTACAAAGCACCAAAGTAATAGCAGTTTGCAATTCTTTACCAAAATTTACATAACTATACAGTCTCCTTTCAGATTCCAGAGATTCTATTTTTGATAAGTAGCAATTCAAAAGGTTAGTCACCTCATCTATATTATTATCCAATTTTTATGAATGTGAAATGGTGACACCTTGAATTTACATGTTAGCCAAACCTGATAGGTTGCCTCTAACTCTCTTTATTCATTCATTCCAGCAATACTGTGTGCCAGGCATTGAGCACAGCCTGGAGACACTGAGATGAGTGAGACACACAGTATGTCCCCAGGAGAACTTCCAATCCAGAAAGAAAAACAGAGCAGTAAACACACAACCCCAAATAGGCTAAACAGATGGAGATCAAAATGGCAATACGATGTTAAGGGTTGTCTCCCAACCAGACAGCAGCAATTACAATACTGATATTAAGTAAATTAAGTTCTTCTTTCTCTCTCTTCCCTCCCTCTTTCCTACTAGTCTTCCTTCCTTCCTTCTGTTCTTCTCTTTCTCCTTCCCTCCCTCCCTCGCTCCGTGTTTCCCTCCCTTTCTTCCTCTTTTATTCAATAAGCATATCCAGTCATTACTTAGCAAGACTATATAATAAGAGTACTTTACATGTATGCAAAACTTACTGTGTCAGACAATAATATCTCATTTAATTCTCACAAATGCCCAGATTAATCCTCACATTTAATCCTCACTCCATTTTACAGGTGAAACTGAGGTTCAAAGAGTTTACATGATATGCCAAGGTCACACATCTGTCAAGAGGCTGAGCAAAGACCCAGGCACTGTGACTCCAGAACTGAGGCTCTGAGGTATACTGCCCGAGTGTGTCCATTACGAAGTTGTATACCTGTCACACTACCTGAAGCAATAATAATTCAGTGATAAAAGGACATTTTGGAATTTCTAACAGAGGCCTTCTAAACAAAGAATCTGCCTTTCAAAAATCAGAGAGAGATAGGGCTTCCCTGGTGGCACAGTGGTTAAGAATCTGCCTGCCAATGCAGGGGACACGGGTTTGAGCCCTGGTCCGGGAAGACCCCACATGCCGCGGAGCAACTAAGCCTGTGTGCCATAACTACTTAGCCTGCGAGCCACAACTACTGAAGCCCACGCGCCTAGAGCCCATGCTCCGCAACAAGGAATGCCACTGCAATGAGAAGCCTGCGCACCGCAACGAAGAGTAGCCTCCGCTCGCCACCAACTAGAGAAATCCCGTGCACAGCAACGAAGACACAATGCAGCCAAAAATAAATTAATTTTAAAAAATCAGAGAGAGAGACAGAAAAAAAGGATGATGAGAAGAAAAAAATGCAGTGTTCAATGTGGGTCTTCTCTGGTTTCCCCCCTTGGGAGCACAGTGGCCCTCCACCTGCATAAATGATGAGAATTGGCATTCTGCTTGATTACTGTGCATCTGTTATGAGCCTCAGAGCGAATTAAGCAAAAACAAAATAAGGAAAGAAAAGAACCTACTAATCAAGGCTAGCCCAGTTGTACCATTTTGAGTCACGGTGATATTTTCCCTATTTTGTAATCACCAGAAGGCACGTATGCCCCCCAAATTGCAAAAAATATTTCAAAACAACTTAAATCAAGCTTGATAGCTAATTATGCTAAGATCACACCGAAGAACCAAACCACCAGGACATCAAAGATCCAAGACAGTCTAAGTGTAAAGTAGCAGCATTAATTTTTCTCCCATTAAAAAACAAGGGGAGGGGGACAAGTTTTTTTACTCTCTGAGAATAAACTGGCTTTAAAAAATCATCTAAAATAGACCTCTTAAGACATTTCACCTCTGCTCTGAACGTTTTAAACTGGTCCTCTGATTACAAAAATGTTCATGTTAAAATCTCACCAAGATGCTTTCTTAAGATGAAGAATGTGTTATAAATTGTAATGGTTTTAATCAGAACCCTCTTTGAAGCTCTTTAACTCTACGATGTAGCCCAACCATTGCTTCAATTATGCCACTTATCGACTCTGTATTAATTAAGTATCATTATAGGGACTGATTTATATACTTTCTCACAGCTCTCTCACCAGATGGTCTAACATTCTCCATAAACATCACCTGGATTCACTCATCTTTCTCTCCAGCTGAATGTTTAATCAGATCTTATCTTCAAACTGGATTGCTTCTCTATGCCTCCTCTTCACTGTATGTATCAATATAGTACACAAAGGCCAAGTGGCATAAGACATAAACTAGTAGTAGTTACAAAGACAAGTTCTATCCACAGCTCATTCCCACCTCAATGCATTCTTGCCCAGTATGGTGATGCAATCATTCCCACCTCAATGTATTCTTACCCAGTATGGTGATGCAATTTTCACAGTAAAGTGAAAGGGGAGCCTTTTGCGTCCTTAGCTGATTACAACTTATAGCCTGAGTTCAATTATCTGGGGCAGTGGAGAAAATAACTAGGAAAAAAATGTATATTTGGCAATGGGAGTACAACAGGCAATTTGGCCTCGGTAGAGTTACTTTCTGAATTATATTTTGTTTGGTCTAATATAAAAATTACTTTGCATGCTTGAGCTCGCAGGTTGAGAAAGCAGGAGGCATAAGTCCCAAGGTGTACCTCACTGCAAGGAAGCCAGCCTAGAATTTTAAATTGCCTTGGGTGATCCAAAAAGTAGATAATAGAGAAATGAAAATGCTCAACTGTTTTCCTTACAAAATATAAAAGCCAGATTAAGGGGACTATCTCACAGCCACCTCCAACTCCAAATGTCTAAAAACCAAACTGGTCATGTTGCCTCCATATGGGTTCCCTCTCCTGACCCCTCTGTCTCTCATCATTCTCTAGTCCCCAAGCTGGGTACACGGAAACCTGGAAACTGCGGCAGACTGCAGAAGGCACATCTCATCAACAGAAAGGACTTGGTGGCTGATCCACTAGGCTGAAGTTCGCCTTACAGAAAATACAAGACATCACCCCCAGCTATAGTTCTTTCTCTAAAAACCACAAACCACTATTTTTACATAAAACTCATGATTTTTTTTTTTTTTTTTTTTTCAGTATGCGGGCCTCTCACCGTTGTGGCCTCTCCCGCCGCGGAGCACAGGCTCCGGACGCGCAGGCCCAGTGGTCACGGCCCACGGGCCCAGCCGCTCCGCAGAACGTGGGATACTCCCGGACCGGGGCACGAACCCACGTTCCCTGCATTGGCAGGCGGACTCTCATCCACTGCGCCACCAGGGAAGCCCAAAACTCATGATTTTTAAATATTGGTCTGGACTGAATGCAGATTCAGCCTTTGGTGTTCAGTCCTTGCCTTACTGTAAACTTTGACTCCTCCTTCCTCCCTTCAAATGCAGCCAGTCCGCAAGTTTTGATAATTTTTGCAAGCTGTTCTCTTGCTCTCTGTACATCCCCTGCTCGACCAGTCCCTGCTTCACCAACACCTACTCACGTGACTATCCAATTCACCTAATCATAAGGCTCAATCAGCAACTGCCTAAGTGCTTGCCTCCCGCCCCAGCTTCTGGTTTCTCTGGTAACTGATGAGCCAACCTGACATCAGGTCCCCCTGTAACTGGTAGCCTCCTCTCCCCCCAAGTAGCAAAAACTGCTGCCCTGTCCTGCCTGCTGTCTGCCGTACACAGTGGGGTGTCACTCCAGCACTTTGCTTCAGACTTGTAAGACTTGCTATCCAATAAACTGTGGTGGTCTCTGTTGCTGTCTCTGGGCTTTTTCTTCAGCCTTGCAGCTGGGCAATTGCAAGGCCTGCTGGGTGCAGCCCCACACCCTCCTGCTGTCTCTTTCTCTCCATTCCCATTGCCATCATCTATGTCCTCATTACGTCACATCTGCATTATTAGATCAGTGTCCTGGCTTACCTTCTCAAAGCACATCATCTACAGTCAGCAGACTGATCTTTCTGAAACAGTTCCCAAACTTTTACATACATCAGAATCACCTGGAGGGCTGTTTAAACCACAAACGCCAAACCCAAGCATGTTTTAATTTAATGGGTCTCAAGTGGGGCCTGACAATTTGCAAATCAATAAGCTCCCAAGTGAGGTGGATGATGTTCCAGGGACCATACTTAGAGAAACAATGCACTAAAACATCCCCCTCCAACTCTAACACAATCAATGATTCCTCATTTCCTCCACATTAAACTTAATTAAACTTAAAACTCCCCAATCTGGTACTTTGGATTCTTCATAAATCTGGTCTCTTCCTCTCACCTCAAAATTTCATTTCTCTTACCTCCTATGAAACCTTGCTCCAGTCAAACTGGTCTACTTGTGTATTACCCAGTGCATGATGCACTCCCGCTTTCTTGTCTTGATCAGGTATAGAATGCCTTTCCACCTCCTGCCTCTTGTTCAAGTTCAGCCTTTTCATCGAGTACACCCAAGACCTACATTCTCAATGTAGCCAGCCCCCATCAGACTTCTGCTACCTCTTCTAGACTCCTGTAGCATTAGCTCTCCAGCTAAATCTAAAGTGCATGAAATCTGAAGTGCATGGCATTTAGAGCCAAAGGCTCTCTGGGTATGAATCCTGGTTCTTTCATTAGCTGTGCAACTTAACTAGCCATTTAACCATTCTGAACCTGTTGCTCCCTCAGTAAAAGAGCAATAACAATATCTATTTCTATTGGGTTGCATAAAGAATTAATTGAAACAAACGATTTAAGCCTTTGGAGAAGCATAAACAAAGTAGGTGTTTAATAAACGTCAATTTCCTTTCTTGGAACTTCCCTGGTGGTGCAGTAGTTGAGAATCCGCCTGCCAATGCAGGGGACGCGGGTTCGAGCCCTGGTCCGGGAAGATCCCACATGCAGCAGAGCAACCAAGCCCATGCGCCACAACTACTGAGCCTGTGCTCTAGAGCCCATGAGCCACAACTACTGAAGCCCGTGCGCCTAGAGCCCGTGCTCTGCAACAAGAGAAGACACTGCAATGAGAAGCCCGCACACCACAATGAAGAACAATGCCCGCTCACCGCAACTAGAGACGGCCCACATGCAGCAACGAAGACCCAACACGGCCAAAAATAAATAAATTAATTAAAGTAAATAAATAAATAAATAAAATTAAAAAAAATTTTCCTTTCTTTGTCCCTTTCCTCAATCACGCATTTAGCACTAAATATAAAATATATTACACTAATCATGTACATTTTAAGCTTACCCTCCTCTCTTTTAGCCAGACAATATTTCTGAGGAACCAAAAACATGTCTAATTCATCTTAGCAACCCTACCTGGCAACTTCTGAGCAACTGGTAAGCTCTCAATAAATATTTACTAAAAAATATGATTAATTTGAGAAATAATGTAAGGCAAGTGGTTCCATAGAGCAGCTTTCCTCTGCAGAAATTAAATCTCTTACAATTACATTTATCCTTAAAGTATTCTCCTATGACAAAGGTAAAATGTATTTTACAAACAGAAAAACTAAAAAAGATCTAATGGGAGTCCCCATTAGATAGTCCCCACTTGACACTTAATATTGAACAAGAGAAAAGTCATTATAAAAGCATCAATGAAGGAAAAATCTTCTCTTTGAAGTAAATTTGAGCCCCAAAACACTAATAATGGGAATACAGAGAAATAATGACAAAGAATCTGGAGATAATGCTGGTAACAAGTAATGGACTGCCTTTTGAGGACATGTCATGTAAGCATGTGACTGCTGTACTTCTAAAATGGCTGACAAATATTGATAAGTGCATTGACAGGTGTCAAGTCACATTGGTAAAACACATTTCCTGTCCTTTAGCAGAGTCTCTAATTTTGAAATCAAGCAGCGACAAATTTCTATTCTGTTCTCCAGTGTTGCTGACTTCTATGCTTTTCCTAAACAGGATCCAGCATAACCCATTGCCATAGAGCTAAGGGTGACCCAAAAGATCATTGTGTGTGAATATTGTGGCAGAAAAAAAGGCATAATCTGGCCTATTGGCAACTGGATGTTTTCCTCCAAATACAGAGCAAAGTGCCCCAAAAGTTCAAGCTGATATCAATTCACTATACAGAGGCTACACGGTCTGGTCAGAGAGCACTAGGAACCGGGTCACCTGCTTTGTTGTAAGAACCCTACCATGACTGATCACATAACCTCAGACAAGTGGATTCCTCCAACAGTCATTTCCAGAGTAACCACCATGTATCAAATATCATACAAGATGATGGAGACACAGAGGTAAAATGTGTAATCCATGTTTTCCTGGAACTTACAGTCTAGTGTTGAGTCAGGCAATTGGAGCAGACTGCACAGTTGTTCACCAAACTCATTTTCCTTTCACCACGAGCATGAAGATAGACCAAATTTCCTAGCCTCCACGTAACTGCACTGTGGCTGGTGGAATGTAAGCGGTGAGGTATGCCATACCCAGGCCTGGCCACAGAACACCTCCCCCTTGATTATTGGCTTTCTCTCTCCAGTTCCTTATTTGTCAGCTGGATGCAGGGCACCCTGCAGAGGACTCTGATTTCTTAGAGGTGATGGAGCCACCGATGGAAAGGGGCAAAAGTCCACCTGCTGAACACCCTCCTGGAACTATTATGTGAGCAAGAAAGAGATTCCTATTGTGTTAGGTGTCTAAGTTGTTTGCTACAACAGTTAGTCTACCCTACCAAAGCGTGAACCCAAATTACCTCCAAGATACTATGATACAGAGTATGCACAGGATGACATGGGATACCCAAAAGAGGCAGCTCGCCTGGGCTGGAGTTGGATATCAGGCAGGGCTCCCCAGAAGAAGAAACACTTAAGATGAATCTTGAAGGACAGTGTGAGATAGTGAAGAAGGGAATAGAAGGTTGCAGAGGAGAAAGCATTTGCAAAGTCATGAAACTTGGAGGAAATGGGGTGCACTGGGGCAGCCTTAGTGATTCCTGACTAGTAGAGTGTGGAGTGATGTTGGGAGGTGGAGGTGCTCAACATGCATTGGCTGAAATGACTGATAAAGAGCAGAAGCTAGGAGATGTCATAGCTCCTAGAAATGATGGATAAGGGAAGAGGAAAAAAGTAATCAAGGACCATCTAACTTATAAGGCAGAACAGATGGCATTCTCTTCACTGAGATAGAAAATGCAGGAGAAAGAGGTGAAAGAATGAGTTCAATTTTGAAAAAAAAGGAAGAGAAGAGAAAAGAAAGGAAAAGAAAAGAAACTGAGGTAGCTATGGAACACCCAAAAGATAAATCGGCAGGTAGTTAGATGTATGGACCTAGAGCTCAGGCAGTGGACAGAAGAGGTGGGTTCGGAAAGGGTCACCATGCTTAGGGCTGAAGTCATAAGCATGATGGGATTGCTCAGGTAGAATATTAACAGTGAGAAGCCAGAGAAACAGGGAAGAAAAGGGAAAGTGGGAAAGAGGGAAAGTGCAGGAGCTAGAGAAAGAGAGATTATGAGAAAGTCATAGAAGCCAAGGAGAAGAGATTGAAAAAGCAATCAATAATAAGGAATACTTCAGAGTGGTGAAATAAGATAATGGCCTGAAAAATGTCCATTATATTCAACTAGGCAGCTATTTGTGACCTTAACAACTTCCATTTCAGTATTTGGAAGAGCCAGGTTAAAGTGATCTGGAGAGTGAATGAGGGATGAAAAATTACAGATAGGAATATAGAATACTCTTTAAGGAAAACTGGCTCTAAAAAACAAATTAGCCTGAAGTGGACAAAGAGACAGTTTGTTTCGTTTTGGTTTTCATTTTTCAAGATGCAAGACTTAAACATGTTAACATGCTGAATTCTCTGAATTCTTCTTTCTTTATCTTAAAATGGGGATAATAATGCCCCTTCTCCTTGGTCCATTGGATTGTTGTCAGAACAAATAAGATGATGTATGTGAAAGATTCTAAAGTACTGTGTAAAGAGCAATGTTATTTTGTATTCATAAATGTTGAAAATATGGAGTTATAAAAGTTAAGAGTCCACTGAAATATGTCTGGCTATCAAATCAATGAAAAAATTATAATCATCTGGATCTATAAATATTAAGAAAAATGTCTTGAATGCACACTACATGTTGGCAACCCTAAGTCTTAGAGGCTAACGACAGATTTCTAAGTCCTTTGCTGGACGAAATTCTTCTGGTGCTCCTAGGTTACAGCCTGGGCTTCCAGATGTCTTCATTATACCAGGAAAAAAATGTCAGTGAACCCTGGCAGATTACTGTGCATTAAGTCATCTGGGAGTTATTAGTCTTATGAGTAGTAGTTGTTAGATAAATATTTCTGGCATTCACCCAGTTTCACAAAGCAACAGAGTAGCTCCATAATTTAGAGCTCAGGACCAGTGAAAACCTGGTGAACGGCCACAGGTTGCTGACTGTGTTATTCTAAGGGGTGACTGAGGTATTCTGGGAAGTAAGCTAGCCATTTCAGGACTTCCCTCCTGGGAAAAGTAACCATCCAAAAGAATATGGTCCAATCATTATTTCACTAGTCACCAAAACTTTAAAGACTCTACAAAGAACATTATTTTTAGCACTGTGACATCAGTGTAACTAGGTTGTCTCTCATAAAACGTCTAACAAGTGGTTTTAGCATGCCCCATCTTCCTCCCCTGGGATGATACCTTATCCCCATAAAAGAAAAATGTCCCTTTCCTTTTCTCTGCCCTTTTGGACAACTCCTCTGACTGGGTTTCCTAGTTGCTGATGTGTCCTCAGTTATTTTTAAGGGTGTAGGGTGCTAATTATTTAAGGTCAAGCAGCTGTGACTCCAGCTCCAAAGAGCAATTGTGCAGAATAAAGAATGCTTCCTTTACAAAAGATATTAAAGATCTAGTCTTGAGACTCAAATAAACCCTATTTGCAATTATTTTTACTTTTTTTTTAATCTTAGAGAGACCAGGCCACAACACTAAAATGGTGCTTCTTTTATCCATGTTTCTCAAATATATTATCCTTGATATGTGACACTATGATATGTAGCTACTAAACTAGGCCCAATGTCTGCAGGTCAATTTTTGGACTTTTTATCCACTGCAATGCCGAATTTCCTCACACAACTGAGGATCAATAAAGCATGTTGCAATTACCTCAATCAGAAATACAAAGAAAAAGACAAAACTTACGCTGCCCTCAAAATAGACCTTCGTAAATATCAAGTATCTTTCATAAGTTTACCTCATTCAAATTTTGTAAATGTATTATTGTTAATTATCACCAATTAATAGAGAAGAATGCTGAGGCGCGAAGAGTTTTAAGAACATTCCCAAGATGGTATGAGATTAACAGATACAAACTACTATGTATAAAATAAATATGGAACAAGAATATATTGTATAGCAAAAGGAATTACAGCCATTATCTTGAAATAATTTATAATGGAGTGTAATCTGCAAAAATACTGAATCATTTTGCTGTACACCTGAAACTAATATAATATTGTAAATCAACTATACTTCGATAAAAAAAAAAAAAGAACATCCCCAAGGCCTCACGGTTCTTCAGAAGCAGAAGCAGGTCTACATCCAAGGTCCTCTGCTGCCTCAACTCTTTCCACTACACCATAGATGGCCCCTATCATGTAACCTGCTTTATTTGTATTTCACTTCTCTAGCAACAATGGAAAAAAGCCTGGCTGCCTCTGAAGTCTTTAGGAATCTTTGATGAAATGCAGACGTGAATTCAGTTCTCCCTCCAATGAAAATATATAAAATAAACTGGTTATATATAGAATGTTATGGGATCATCGTGGATGTGGAAAGCTTTGTAAAGGAATGCACAAATGATGCTTGGAATCCTGAAAAGGCCAAAAAAGATATTACAAACAAATGAACAAATGTAGAATGGGGGAAAAGTTCCATGAACAATCAGTATTTTCTTTTGACTGGTTTGTTTTTATTTCAAAAGGGCTTCTCTTTGATGGAAAACCCTGGTTTTTGAAAACATTTCAAATGAACATAATGACCAACCTGTAGATGGAGAAGGAAGCCACCGATCGAATGAGGGATGCCAAAGCCCCCACTTTGGCAGCTTCCACTGCCCCCTGGATGCGGTATTGCACTGCCCTCGAGTAGTTGGTATAAGGTTGATTGTAAACGACAATCTTCCCTCTTGCTTCTGGGGCCCTTCTCTGCAGTTCATCGAAAGAGGTCACCACCAGAACTTCTGCTGTAATGCCTACAAATAAAAGTCATACAAGGTTAACATATGGTTTCCGATCAGCCAGGGTGAATTGGCACACAAAAGGTCACACATGTTCTATCCACTACATCTGGCAAACTGGTTTGCAAAGATCAAAGTTTCAGAGCCATTTGCTATGGGAGAAAGATTCTGGGGGTTAGCCAGTTTCCCAAGAAAGAGAAAAGGCATTCAAAAAATATACGACTCATAAGGTTTTTCAACTCACTTGACCAGCTGCTATTAAATCACAAATTACTTGAAAAGATGTCTTTTTTTGCCTCTTTCCCACAGTATGACAGTAATTATTTATTTTTAAAAATGCATTTTAGAAAGCTCCCCTTGGGATTAATGAAACACATATTTATCTTTTCATAAAACTATTTTGATATGTTGCTAAACAACCTTCATTGACATCATACAAAGGATGGCAGTTTATAAAGAATGTTCTTAGAAGCCAATGATCTTCATAAATCCAACTTTTAACAAATGGTTAACGTAACCCTTCTCAAGAGCCACAAAAAGTCAGCTTGTTTTCTTTTCTTCCTTGTACCAAACCCTTTTAAAGAATGTGGAAACTTCCCATGCCTCTTGCTTTGTAGTACTTGTTCATCACCAAACATATCACTATTCTTCAGATAAAAATTCTGAAGATGTTGTATAATTGTCCTATAATCCTGTTGTCTCACTTAGAAAGATGTGGCATATTTCATCATACCACAAGACTTGCCCAGATCTTCCTGATTAGGGAACAGGATTTCACAGCTTGCACGAAGTCATTCAAAAACTGCCAGACCACTGAAGATTCAATTTGATGGAGTAGTTAGTGTGACAAGAAAAAAATATTTAGCAACAAAGGCCAGATGCAGTAGCTAAATATAACAATCTAAAATAAAGTGTCAGGCACCTACTGTTTTATGGCTTTAGCCATGCAGTCGTGAAATATATCAGTAAAACCCAAGTATCAACATAGATTTGGCATACTTCTTTAATTTTGCAAACTAGAGAACTGGGTTCTTCTGGAAGCTTAACACACGTCATTAAAATAGTAACTGTTACTTGGAAAATCCTTTTAAAATGCACTGCAGATATGAGATAATTCTTGCTTTCAATATGGACCCCATCACAATGGATTCTTTGGGCTGGCTCCTCTCCAACTTCCACCATCCGGACTGAATTTGTACTTTCACTTTAATGTGATTGACTACAGATCCATAAGCATGTCTCCACCAACATTCGGAACTCAGAATTTAATTTATAATCTAAAGAAAGCAATGTACAATCATGAAAAGTAAGGATGCCACTAGCTTTTTCACATAAATAAATATGTGATAAATATGTGTAAAAATACAAATAAGGGTTCAGCTAGACAGATGTTGAGATTCATAACTTTCTGAAACCTGGAGTTACCTTGAAATTTGACTGGTGTTATTGTTGGCATAGCACAGGAATTTTGTTGATGGTTTTCAGCTGTTCCTAATGAATAACAGATTCAATGGTCCACCCAAGGGGTGTCCCAGCAATAGGATAATTTTGGCATCTGGATTGGAGCCACTAGAAATGAAGCCAAATTTCTATAAATTTTCATAGGCCACTGCAAAATTAAAGTCATACAAGGGTAGAGCTTCACTATAGTTTGTGGTTCAAGTTCTTTTAACAAATGTGAGTGATGGAGTCCTAAAGAGCCAAAACCTAACCTAGACACCAGTTGCCAATGCAAAACACTGGTAGCAGCTATAGGTCAAAACCTATCACCATGAACTTGGAAGAAGTGTTCAAATGAATCTGTTTTCCTGAAAGCTTAGCGTCATGTCTGATTCCTCTGTCTCCTTCATCCTCCAGATCTCATCGGTCCTCAAACACTGATAATCTTCCCCCTTAAGTGTTGATTGAAAGCAGGTCCTCTGCCCTACCACATTAACACCCTCTCACATCAGGCCCTGGTTATCTCCCTGTTGGACTGCTATGAATTCCTCCTCCTCTACCCACCACCACCAGTGTCCCAGCCTCCAGCCCAACTCCCTCAAATTTAACTGCCACAGAGCTGCCAGGGTGAACAACTTGAACTGCTGAAAAGTCAGATGAGCCGATGTCACCATACCCCTGCCCCCTGCCCCCTCTGCTGATTACCCATCACTTCAACATACCAGTCAAAGCCTATCTATCTCTATAGACACAGGTTCCCTTTGATTTTAAATTCTATCAGTACTAAACTTAAAAGTTCCCACTTGCACCACGCCAGTCCACTTCTCAGCATCTTTGTTCATGCTATGGTACATCATGTCTTGTTGACCCCATTCTCCTAACTTTGCCATGTGACTAACACCTATTTATCCCTCAGGATGCCACTCCCTCCAACTCTACTCCATACTCTGTAATAACCTATATGGGAAAAGAATCTAAAAAAGAATGAATATATGCAGATGTATAACTGATTCACTTTGCTGTACACCTGAAACTAACATAACATTGTAAATCAACTATA
Source organism: Mesoplodon bidens (assembly GCF_964165515.1). NCBI lineage: Eukaryota > Metazoa > Chordata > Mammalia > Artiodactyla > Ziphiidae > Mesoplodon > Mesoplodon bidens. The sequence goes on along the minus strand of NC_138173.1, from coordinate 40,347,448 downwards.
CTCCAATGAAAAAATAAAAGAAATAGACGGGGGCTTCCCTGGTGGCGCAGTGGTTTATTGTCCACCTGCCGATGCAGGGGACACGGGTTCGTGCCCCGGTCCGGGAGGATCCCATGTGCTGCGGAGCAGCTGGGCCCGTGGTCCCGTGGGCCATGGCCCCTGGGCCTGTGTGTCTGGAGCCTGTGCTCCACAACGGGAGAGGCCACAGCAGTGAGAGGCCCACGTACCGCAAAAAAAAAAAAGAAATAGACGGAAAAAAAAAAGAATCACTAGGGAGCATTCCCAAGGCCTCTGGCCTCTTGTCTCATCCCCCTCCCTCCACCTGCAGGAAGGCTGGTTCATGCACCACTCTCCTCTGGACTTTCAGAGGCAAGTTCATACCTGGGCACTAGACAGTGAAACGGTTTATTTATGACTCTCTCTACCACCTAAACTGTGAACTCCTCAGGGTTTGGGGCCATGTTCACTTTTGTTTGTATCTCCTAGGCCTAGCATAGTGCTTGGTATATGTGTAGGAAGTCAGTCAATAAACTTGCCTTAAATGGCACTGCTCCAAACAAGGGACCATTGACTGGGTCTAAAGCATTTCCATAAAAGTGCAATTTACCTTTAAAGTTGGATAGTGCTTCTCCCACAATAACTCAAGAGTCTGACTCTCTGACCACCCAGAGCACAGCTGTACCAGAATAACCAAGCAAAAAAAGGTCTGGGGGCAGTCAGAATAGAAATATAAATTCCAAGTATGAAAACTCAGATACTTGAACATAAGAAAGCTCTTCCGCTCTTAGAGCCTAGTTACCCTTACTTTACATAAAATTCTAAATCTAGTGCTTAAACCTATGAACTATAAGAGACAACAAATCAAAAAGAAGAGAGAGGTTTGGAAGCTGATATCAGTACCACAAAAAACAATGTCAGAGACAGAAACATGAAAAATAACAAATACATACTTACAGACTTCTTTGCAATGTCGGAAATGTTCTGTATCTGGGCTAACACAGTAGCCATTAGACACATGTGGCTACTGAACACCTGAAATGTGACTAATCTGACTCAGAAACTGAATTTTTAAGGTCATTTATTTTAATTAATTTATATTCACATTTAAATAGCCATATGTACATAGTGGCTGCTATGTAGAACTCACAATCACTGCAGGTTCAGCCATTATGTAGGCAAGTAGGCAAAAGCATCTCTGCTGGCCCTGAGGGACTTGCTTCACAACAGTTCAGTAACAGAAGTGGTCACAGTCCAGGCGGACTATATGCAGTACCCATTGTTTGGGAAGGCAGGGTGTGTACAAAATACTTAAGGAAGATTTTGGCTCTAATTTGAATAAAATAAAACCAGGCCATCTGGAGAACTTCACTCTTCCATATTAGTTTGTGTTTCAACACATTTTACATAAAGGAAATGCTTCTGCTCTCCTACAAGTCATCAGCCTCCTATTCTTTTCTGTCCTCTCATCTCCCTTTTTCCAATGCCCTCCTTCCAAAAGCTAGTATATGAAAACCTCAAAGAACACAAAACCAGTATCAGATGCCCCGATCTCCTTATTAATAATTATAACCCACTCCCAACCCCCATCCCTCTTTTCTGGTTTAATTTTCCCATATCAATTATCAGCTTCCAGTTGCATCCACTACAGTAATGTAAGCTCCATGGGGGGTGAAAATTCTTGTCTGTTTTATTCATTAATGTTATCAAAGTGCCTGAAGCGGTGCCGACATGTAATATGTGAAATTCACTCACACACACTTATAGGCACAAATACACACATGTACACATGCATATACTGAATGAATAAAAAGAAACCCAAAATAAAAGTATAATAATACCCCATCCCTACTCACTTCTCAAAAATGTATACTTCCAAGGAACTTGGATATGTCTGTAGGTCAGCATAATTGATAATAATAATAATAGCCATATTTGAATATCTAATGTTTATACTTGTGTTCACAGCAACTCTGCAAAGTAGTTATTAGGAAGACACTGAAGTGCCTAGAAATAAGTTTATACAACTATGAGGTGCTGAAACTGAGAGTTGTTGGTGGTCTGAACCCAAGGATCACGTTCCTCCTATTAACTGCATTGCTATCTTCTTTCACAGATGTAAAATATATCTAAAGAAAAGCTCAGGGGGCTTCCCTGGTGGCGCAGTGGTTGAGAGTCCGCCTGCCGATGCAGGGGACACGGGTGCGTGCCCCAGTCCGGGAAGATCCCATATGCTGCGGAGCAGCTGGGCCTGTGAGCTGTGGCCGCTGAGCCTGCAGGTCTGGAGCCTGCGGGTCCGGAGCCTGTGCTCCACAACAGGAGAGGCCACAACAGTGAGAGGCCCGCATACCGCAAAAAAAAAAAAAAAAAAAAGAAAAGCTCAGGATTTTCATTTTAAGAGGAATAAGAAGAAACATAAATAAGTATACAAAAGCCTGCCTAAGTTTTCAGTTATTTTTTCTCAGTCTACTCAGGGTCTTGCTCGTAAATCAGAGCGCTGTTATCACACTAGGTCCCAATCTACTCATAGGGGAGTTTGGAAGGGATGCTTCACTCTAAGACAAGAGTCATCAGACTTTTAGAGTAATGAAAAGGATTACGGCAGTTCATTCTGAAGAAAATGTAAGACTGAAGCTATAAATATTCATATTATAAAGTGACTCTCTTGGCTACAGCTGATTATACCACAGAAGTAGTATAAAAATTCTCAGGTTCCCTTCTATTCTCCACACCTAATTTTCAAAATTGACCAATTTATTTTTTTTTAAACGACTTACCCCGTGCAACAGATACAGACTGCTGTGGTGTTGGCTCGGATATTTACTCTATGGAGAATCTGATACGCAGACTCTAATCTCAGTCTCTTCTGACCTGACTCCTCCCAAGAACCGTTATGAACAGGAAGATAGTGAAGTGAGAATTTTATAATGTTTTCTACTATTAAGAGACTACAGACAGAAAAACCTGTCTCTGGGGTTCAGTTCAATGTGGTTAAGTCTTAGGAAATTGATTCTGATTTTGGAAGACTTCACCCCAAGCAATAGTTACTCCAGCCCCACCCAGAAGGAAGCCTAGTATCTTACTCTTACCACGTGGTCTTTTGCCAAATGCACCATACAAGATAACCAGGTCCAGTGCAATGGCTGGTTTCCCTGAATTCAGTTATGGAGAAAGGGTAAGAGTCATTCTCAGAAATTCAGTGTTTTGGCCTGAAGTGGTAAGGAAATTGCAAATTCATGGCAAGGCAGATAAAATAATCTCAGAACAGTACTTTCTGGGTATCCATTTGTTTATGGAATGTATTATGATTGTGCAACACTCTTTTCATGGAGGAACTAGCTTTAAAGATTCAAAGTCATTCAACAAATGTACAGCCCTCCTACGGGGTGGGCTTTGTGCTGAGCACTGGGGACGATATGAATCTGATCCGTTCCACTCCTATCCTCAAAAACTGTATAATCTGGGGAAGAAAAATAGGTAAGCAATAACTTTAAAAAGAGCACAGAATGTCACAAGTGCTAAATGAAAGTACAAAGTAAAATTTCACACACACACACAGAAAAATTAACATAAATCAGTATCAATTCTGACTGAGGGAAATCTAGAAAGTTTCCAAGAAGGTAAAACTTTAAGTGGGGCTTAGAAGATTTTAATAGCCTGATAATAAACAAAAGGGCATTCCCAGGTAAAGAACAAAGAAGGGAACACAAAAACAGATGAAACATCTATTCCTTTACAGTGAATAGGAGGCTTCCTGCCAGGGCCCAGAAGACAGTGGGACATTCTAAAATCTTCTAGTTTTAACCAAGACATTTATGGACCCCTATCATTCTTTGAATTCCAAGAAAGCAAGTGAAACAGTCTCCTTGAAATAATTTTCAGGAAAAGATGAATAAACTCAGCTATTAGTTGAGTCAAAGTTAGAAGAGCAAGAGGCAAAGCACAGCCGCAAACGACTGTGACCCACCCTCTCCAAACTGGATTCTGAGAGTGGGCTCAAATCAAACCTGGTCCATCCACCTTGCATGCGAGCCCAGACCAGACTTCATTACAATCCACGGACACAATAAATTATCATCATCTCTAGAAAGGCAGCCGTGTGCCCAGCGAAGCAGCATGCCACAAAGCCGTCTTTCCATACTAACACTTGAGGACGAGCCACAAGCAAGGCAGCTGGTCTACCTTGACCTCTAAAATACAGAATTTACACACTTTGTCATTTGCTGGAGAGCTGCCTACCCTAGGACCATTATGTTTGAGTCAACATGTAATGTAGGCCACTCAAGTTGTCCAGAGATCCAGTTCAGCAACATCCAGCAGCCACAAGCACAGGGAACAGACCAATCCTTAGCAATTTGATCAGTTAGAATCCAAACTGCTTCCACAGCAGGAAAGGCAGTCACACTATCAGGTACCTTGATTAATTTTAGCAATTATCAAAGGGAGCATTTCTAGTCTAAAAATGAGGTGTATTGTGTTTGAAACACAGTTGCTTTGAAACATGGTTTGTTTGAAACATGATTGAAGTGGTTGCTTTCTCCCCAAACACTGGATATTTCTTTGTAACAGGGATGAGCGAGGGCTTTTGCAAAAACCACTGTCATCTAATATATCTGGTAAAGTGAGCAGCCGTAAGGTACTGTGTACCTCGGTCAGCTTCCAGCAGTATTTAAGGAGTAAAATCCACAGGCCTTAGTGGTAGAGGGGCTACAGAGGTGAGTTTCTGTAGACTGAAACAGGACTTGTTACCATGGCCCAGGAGGCCTCGCCAGCTTTGCTGAGAAGGTGAGATCCAGAAATGAGTGTTAACGGGCTAGGGGACATTGGCAGGGAGGCTGGGGGGAGGCGGGAGGGAGGAGAGCACTGAGATTACAGTAAGCAGAGAGTGAGGGAGAGAATGGCATGAGAGGAGGCTGGTGGTGTGTAGGCGATGTCACATGGGAGCCCTGTAGCTGTACTAAGGAACCTGGGTGGGGATAGAGAAGTCAGGCACATTCAGATTTACATTTAGAAAATATCACTAGGCTTAGTGTGATGGAAGGAGGCTTGGAAGAGGTAAAGGAAGGAGGTGGGCTTGGAGGAGGGCTATTTAGGGGACCACTGCCACATTCTGGCTGGGAGGTGACGTGGCTTGGAGTAAGGCAGGGCAGTAGAGGAAAAGAATAGTGAACGACTTTGAGCGACAGTATGGAAGGGACACCATTTACTTTGACGGGGAAACTGATTTCGTAGAGTTTTGCATTCCACTAACCACACTGCCCCATCTATTAATGATTGTTTTCCTGGGGAAAGTTGTACGTAAACTGAAATTTAGTGACCAGATCATTCAAAATGAAGAGGACAATTTTTAAATTTGTTTTTGTTTTTTAATTTTTATTGGAGTATAAATTAAATAAATAAAAGCTGATCTACAACGTTGTGCTCATTTCAGGTGTGCAGCAAAGTGAATCAGTTATACATCCACTTCTTTTTAGATTCTTTTCCCACATAGGTCATTACAGAGTATTGAATAGAGTTCCCTGTGATATACAGTAGGTCCTTGTTTATATATAGTAGTTGTGTATTTGTCAAACCCAATCTCCCAATTTATCCCTCCCCCGCCATACCCCCTGGTAATGATAAGTTTGTCTTCTGCATCTGTAACTCTATTTCTATTTCGTAGATAAGTTCATTTGTACTCTTTTTTTAGCTTCCACATATAAGCAGTATCATATGATATTTGTCTTTCTCTGTCTGAATAAGGTGAACCCTATTAGTAAAATAAGCATCTTACTCTCAAACATTTTTAGAAACAAAAGTACTTATATATTACATTATGCATTCTTCAAGATATACTTAAAATGGGGTATTTTCTTTATCAGTAACAAAAAGTATCCATCATTATGTCCTGGCTATAAAGCTCACTAGTCTTTGATCCTGAATAATTTGCTTAACTTTCCCCAGCCTATAACATGGGAATCACAATGACGTTGATACCACCAGGATTCATGGGAGCATTGTATGAGATGATAGAGGTAAAAATTGCTCTGTGTGTTATAAAGCATTATAAGACAAGAGTAGGTATGCAAGGGTTCTGGACACATAGAATAAGTATAAGCAATAAATACATGATTTATTTAAAATTCCATTTCAAGAAATTACCAGGAATAAAACAAAAATAGTGGCTATGACTTCAGCAAATATGGAGCCTCCTGGCTCAGAGCAGAGCTAGTCTTCATCAGGTCAGACAGCTCCAGAGGCTGTGTGACTTCTTGTCAGGTTTGACTAAAGCAGTAACTTAGGCAGACCCCACATCAGGCTGTGCAGAGAAGCTGAGTAGGTTTCATGGGTCTACTTTGGCAGCAAAGGGTACAGAAGGTGAGAGGAGTAGGGAAGGGACTTTTTTGAGTAGCATCAGAAGAACAGGCCACTATAGAAAAAGATACCATGGGCCCTACCTAAACTTACATCTATGTTATATTCTACTATTTTCTCTACCCTTCTCTATAAAAGAAGGACACAAGCCCATCAACTGCCTTGGAAACTGCAGGGTCTCTCTTGGAACACAGTGACACTGGGCTTGCCCATAAGACTCACTCTGGCCAATGGAATGTGAATGACTGGTGTGTGTGGTCACAGCTGAGCAGGAACTTTAAGAGCCACTGCAAGTTTTGACTGTCACTAAGAGCCCTGTATGTTTCAGCCACAAGAATGGCATGTTCCAGATGGGGGTTTCTCCTACAGCCTGGATCCTGGAGTGAAAGAGATAACTGAGTCAGAAACAAAGGCACTACCAACTTTATATATATATATATACACATACACACACATATATATGTCATATATATATATGTATATATATATATATATATATATATATATATATATATATATATATATACATGACATAAATCTTAGTGGTTGCAAGCCATAGAGATTGGGGGTTGTGTGTTATCCCTGCATTACTGAGGAAAAGCTGAGTAATGCAGGAGCCCTGAATTCAAAGTTTCTATCAGGGCATTTCACAATCTGCAGCTGATGACAGATAAGATATAGAATAAATATATTTAATAACTTAGGGAAGACTGTTCAGTGAAAATTACATAACTACTGTCTTCCTCCTATCACACATCAAAGCGATCAAATGATTAACACCAAACAGTAGAAAACAAACAAATCTGAAGAAGAATTTAGCAAGACTCAGTGATTTAACACACACAGACTAAATGACAAAGCATTTTAAGTAGGAGATAAACCCTAGAGATCATTAAAATACAGTCTGGGGCCTCCCTGGTGGCGCAGTGGTTGAGAGTCCGCCTGCCGATGCAGGGGATACGGGTTCGTGCCCCGGTCTGGGAGGATCCCATATGCCGCGGAGCGGCTGGGCCCGTGAGCCATGGCCGCTGGGCCTGCGCATCCGGAGCCTGTGCTCCGCAACGGGAGAGGCCACAACAGTGAGAGGCCCGCATACCGCAAAAAGAAAAAAAAAAAAAAAAAAAAAAAAAAAAAAAAAAAAAAAAAAATACAGTCTGGGCAGCTCAGTTGGCTAACGTACCTGATGTCACTTCTAAGGAAACAAGCAGCCCTGTTGTATGTTAAATAATTCTATATACTTTTTTTTCTTGTTGTTTGTTTGTTTTTGTTTTTTTATTAGTTTCTGCTTTATAACAAAGTGAATCAGTCATACATATACATCTGTTCCCACATCCCTTCCCTCATGCATCTCCCTCCCTCCCACCCTCCCCATCCCACCCCTCCAGGCGGTCACAAAGCACCGAGCTGATCTCCCTGTGCTCTGCGGCTGCTTCCCACTATCTACCTACCTTACGTTTGGTAGTGTATATATGTCCATGCCTCTCTTTCGCTTTGTCACAGCTTACCCTTCCCCCTCCCCATATCCTCAAGTCCATTCTCAAGTAGGTCTGTGTCTTTATTCCCGTTTTACCCCTAGGTTCTTCATGACATTTTTTTTTAATTCCATATATATGTGTTAGCATACGGTATTTGTCTTTCTCTTTCTGACTTACTTCACTCTGTATGACAGACTCTAGGTCTATCCACCTCATTACAAATAGCTCAGTTTCGTTTCTTTTTATGGCTGAGTAATATTCCATTGTATATATGTGCCACATCTTCTTTATCCATTCATCCAATGATGGACACTTAGGTTGTTTCCAGCTCCGGGCTATTGTGAATAGAGCTGCAATGAACATTTCAGTACATGTCTCTTTTTGAATTATGGTTTTCTCAGGGTATATGCCCAGTAGTGGGATTACTGGGTCATATGGTAGTTCTATTTTTAGTTTTTTAAGGAACCTCCATACCGTTCTCCATAGTGGCTGTACCAATTGACATTCCCACCAGCAGTGCAAGAGTGTTCCCTTTTCTCCACACCCTCTCCAGCATTTATTGTTTCTAGATTTTTTGATGATGGCCATTCTGACTGGTGTGAGATGATATCTCATTGTAGTTTTGATTTGCATTTCTCTAATGAGTAAAGATGTTGATCATCCTTTCATGTGTTTGTTGGCAGTCTGTATATCTTCTGTGGAGAAATGTCTATTTAGGTCTTCTGCCCATTTTTGGATTGGGTTGTTTGTTTTTTTGCTATTGAGCTGCATGAGCTGTTTATAAATTTTGGAGATTAATCCTTTGTCAGTTGCTTCATTTGCAAATATTTTCTCCCATTCTGAGGGTTGTCTTTTGGTCTTGTTTATGGTTTCCTTTGCTGTGCAAAAGCTTTGAAGTTTCATTAGGTCCCAGTTGTTTATCTTTGTTTTTATTTCCATTTCTCTAGGAGGTGGGTCCAAGAGGATCTTGCTGTGATTTATGTCATAGAGTGTTCTGCCTATGTTTTCCTCTAAGAGTTTGATAGTTTCTCGCCTTACATTTAGGTCTTTAATCCATTTTGAGGTTATTTTTGTGTATGGTGTTAGGGAATGATCTAATCTCATACTTTTACATGTCCCTGTCCAGTTTTCCCAGCACCACTTATTGAAGAGGCTGTCCTTTCTCCACTGTACATTCCTGCCTCCTTTATCAAAGATAAGTTGACCATATGTGCGTGGGTTTATCTCTGGGCTTTCTATCCTGTTCCATTGATCTATCTTTCTGTTTTTATGCCAGTACCACACTCTCTTGATTACTGTAGCTTTGTAGTATAGTCGAAGTCAGGGAGCCTGATTCCTCCAGCTCCATTTTTCGTTCTCAAGATTGCTTTGGCTATTCGGGGTCTTTTGTTTTTCCAAACAAATTTTGAAATGTTTTGTTCTAGTTCTGTGAAAAATGCCAGTGGTAGTTTGATAGGGATTGCATTGAATCTGTAGATTGCTTTGGGTAGTAGAGTCATTTTCACAATATTGATTCTTCCAATCCAGGAGCATGGTATATCTCTCCATCTATTTGTATCATCTTTAATTTCTTTCATCAGTGTCTTATAATTTTCTGCATACAGGTCTTTTGTCTCCTTAGGTAGGTTTATTCCTAGATATTTTATGCTTTTTGCTGCAATGGTAAATGGGAGTGTTTTCTTCATTTCATTTTCAGATTTTTCGTCATTAGTGTACAGGAATGCCAGAGATTTCTGTACATTAATTTTGTATCCTGCTACTTTACCAAATTCATTGATTAGCTCTAGTAGTTTTCTGGTAGCATCTTTAGGATTCTCTATGGATAGTATCATGTCATCTGCAAACAGTGACAGCTTTACTTCTACTTTTCCGATTTGGATTCCTTTTATTTCCTTTTCTTCTCTGATTGCTGTGGCTAAAACTTCCAAAACTCGGTTGAATAAGAGTGGTGAGTGTGGGCAGCCTTGTCTTGTTCCTGATCTTAGTGGAAATGGTTTCAGTTTTTCACCATTGAGGACAATGCTGGCTGTGGGTTTGTCATATATGGCCTTTATTATGTTGAGGAAAGTTCCCTCTATGCCTACTTTCTGCAGGGTTTTTATCATAAATGGGTGTTGAATTTTGTCGAAAGCTTCCTCTGCATCTACTGAGATGATCATATGGTTTTTCTCCTTCAACTTGTCAATATGGTGTATCACATTGATTGATTTGCGTATACTGAAGAATCCTTGCATTCCTGGAATAAACCCCACTTGATCATGGTGTATGATCCTTTTAATGTGCTGTTGGATTCTGTTTGCTAGTATTTTGTTGAGGATTTTTGCATCTATGTTCATCAGTGATATTGGCCTGTAGTTTTCTTTCTTTGTGGCATCCTTGCCTGGTTTTGGTATCAAGGTGATGGTGGCCTCGTAGAATGAGTTTGGGAGTGTTCCTTCCTCTGATATTGTTTGGAAGAGTTTGAGAAGGATGGGTGTTAGCTCTTCTCTAAATGTTTGATAGAATTCACCTGTGAAGCCATCTGGTCCTGGGCTTTTGTTTGTTGGAAGATTTTTAATCACAGTTTCACTTTCAGTGCTTGTGAATGGTCTATTCATATTTTCTATTTCTTCCTGATTCAGTCTTGGCAGGTTGTGCATTTCTAAGAATTTGTCCATTTCTTCCAGGTTGTCCCTTTTATTGGCATAGAGTTGCTTGTAGTAATCTCTCATGATCTTTTGTATTTCTGCAGTGTCAGTTGTTACTTCTCCTTTTTCATTTCTAATTCTATTGATTTGAGTCTTCTCCCTTCTTTTCTTGATGAGTCTGGCTAATGGTTTGTCAATTTTGTTTATCTTCTCAAAGAACCAGCTTTTAGTTTTATTGATCTTTGCTATCGTTTCCTTCATTTCTTTTTCATTTATTTCTGATCTGATCTTTATGATTTCTTTCCTTCTGCTAACTTTGGGGGTTTTTTGTTCTTCTTTCTCTAATTGCTTTAGGTGCAGGGTCAGGTTGTTTACTCGAGATGTTTCCTGTTTCTTAAGGTGGGTTTGTATTGCTCTAAACTTCCCCCTTAGAACTGCTTTTGCTGCGTCCCATAGGTTTGGGGTCATCGTGTCTCCATTGTCATTTGTTTCTAGGTATTTTTTAATTTCCTCTTTGATTTCTTCAGTGATCACTTCGTTATTGAGTAGTGTATTGCTTAGCCTCCATGTGTTTGTATTTTTTACAGATCTTTTCCTGTAATTGATGTCTAGTCTCATAGCATTGTGGTCGGAAAAGATACTTGATACAATTTCAATTTTCTTAAATTTACCAAGGCTTGATTTGTGACCCAAGATATGATCTATCCTGGAGAATGTTCCATGAGCACTTGAGAAAAATGTGTATTCTGTTGTTTTGGGATGGAATGTCCTATAAATATCAATTAAGTCCATCTTGTTTAATGTATCATTTAAAGCCTGTGTTTCCTTATTTATTTTCATTTTGGATGATCTGTCCATTGGTGAAAGTGCGGTGTTAAAGCCCCCTACTATGATTGTGTTACTGTCGATTTCCCCTTTTATGGCTGTTAGTATTTGCCTTATGTATTGAGGTGGTCCTATGTTGGGTGCATAAATATTTACAATTGTTATATCTTCTTCTTGGATCGATCCCTTTATCGTTATGTAGTGTCCTTCTTTGTCTCTTCTAATAGTCTTTATTTTAAAGTCTATTTTGTCTGATATAAGAATTGCTACTCCAGCTTTCTTTTGATTTCCATTTGCATGGAATATCTTTTTCCATCCACTTACTTTCAATCTGTATGTGTCTCTAGGTCTGAAGTGGGTCTCTTGTAGACAGCATATATATGGGTCTTGTTTTTGTATCCATTCAGCCACTCTGTGTCTTTTGGTGGGAGCATTTAGTCCACTTACGTTTAAGGTAATTATTGATTTGTATGTTCCTATTCCCATTTCCTTAATTGCTTTGGGTTTGTTATTGTAGGTATATTCCTTCTGTTGTGTTTCTTGCCTAGAGAAGTTCCTTTAGCATTTGTTGTAAAGCTGGTTTGGTGATGCTGAACTCTCTCAGCTTTTGCTTGTCTGTAAACGTTTTAATTTCTCCATCAAATCTGAATGAGATCCTTGCTGGGTAGAGTAACCTTGGTTGCAGGTTTCTCTCCTTCATCACTTTAATTATGTCCTGCCACTCCCTTCTGGCTTGTAGAGTTTCTGCTGAGAGATCAGCTGTTAACCTGATGGGGATTCCCTTGTGTGTTATTTGTTGTTTTTGCCTTGCTGCTTTTAATATGATTTCTTTGTGTTTAATTTTTGACAGTTTGATTAATATGTGTCTTGGCGTATTTCTCCTTGGATTTATTCTGTATGGGACTCTCTGTGACTCCTGGACTTGATTAACTATTTCCTTTCCCATATTAGGGAAGTTTTCAACTATAATCTCTTCAAATATTTTCTCAGTCCCTTTCTTTTTCTCTTCTTCTTCTGGAACCCCTATAATTCGAATGTTGGTGCGTTTAATGTTGTCTCAGAGGTCTCTGAGACTGCCCTCTGTTCTTTTCATTCTTTTTTCTTTATTTTGCTCTGCATCAGCTATTTCCACTATTTTATCTTCCACCTCACTTATCCGTTCTTCTGCCTCAGTTATTCTGCTATTGATCCCATCTAGAGTATTTTTCATTTCATTTATTGTGTTTTTAATCGATGCTTGATTCATCTTTAGTTCTTCTAGGTCCTTGTTAACTGTTTCTTGCATTTTGTCTATTCTATTTCCAAGATTTTGGACCTTGGAAATAGAATCTTGGATCATCTTTACTATCATTATTCTGAATTCTTTTTCAGGTAGACTGCCTATTACCTCTTCATTTGTTAGGTCTGGTAGGTTTTTATCTTGCTCCTTCACCTGCTGTGTGTTTTTCTGTCTTCTCATTTTGCTTCTGTTACTGTGTTTGGGGTCTCCTTTTTGCAGGCTGCAGATTCGTAGTTCCCGTTGTTTTTGGTGTCTGTCCCCAGTGGCTAAGGTTGTTTCAGTAGGTTGTGTAGGCTTCCTGGTGGGGAGGACTAATGCCTGTGTTCTGGTGGTTGAGGCTCGATCTTGTCTTTCTGGTGGACAGGTCCACGTCTGGTGGTGTGTTTTGGGGTGCTTGTGGCCTTATTATGTTTTTAGGTAGCCTCTCTGCTAATGGGTGGGGTTGTGTTCCTGCCTTGCTAGTTGCTTGGCATAGGGTGACCAGCACTGTAGCTTGCTGGTCGTTGACTGAAGCTGGGTGCTGGTGTTGACATGGAGATCTCTGGGAGATTTTCGCTGCTTGATATTATGTGGAGCTGGGAAGTCTCTTGTGGACCTGTGTCCTGAAGTTGGCTCTCCCACTTCAGAGGCACAGCACTGACTCCTGGCTGCAGCACCAAGAGCCTTTCATCTACCCGGCTCAGAATAACAGGGAGAAAAAGTAGAAAGAAAGAATTGGTAGAAGAAAGAAAGAGAGAGGGAAAGAAAAGAAGAAGGGAAGAAAGGAAGGAAGGAAGAAAGAAAGAAAGGAGGGATGGAGGGAGGAAGGATGGAAAGAAAGAAAGAAAGGAGGGAGGGAGGGAGGAATGAAAGCAAAAGGAAGAGTGAATGGAAGAAGGGAGGGAGGGAGGGAGGAAGGAAAGAAAGAAAGAATGACAGGAGCGAGGGAGGGAGGAAGGAAAGAAAAAGAAGGTGGAAAGAAGAAGGGTGGGAGGGAGGGAGGGAGGAAAGAAAAAGAAGGAAAAGAGGAGCGGAGGGAGGGAGGGAGGAAGGGAAGGTAGGAAAAAAAGAAAGAGCAGGTAAAGTAAAATAGAATAAAGTATGAAATATAGTAGAGTTATTAAAATTAAAAAGTAATTATTGAAAGAAAAATCGGACCGATAGAACCCTGGGACATATGGTGGAAGCAAAGCTATACAGAGAGAATCTTACACAGAAGATTACAGATACACATTCACAAAAAGAGAGCAGGGGGAAAAATAAAAAATCTTGCTCTCCAAGTCCACCTCCTCAATTTGGGATAATTCGTTGTAAAAAGAGGAAAAGGGGGTAAAGTCTTAAATCTTGTCCTCAAAGTCCACTTCCTCAATTTGGGATGATTCGCTGTCCATTCATGCACTCCACAGACGCAGTGCACATCAAATGGACCGTGGAGCTTTAATCCGCTGCCTCCGAGGCTGCACAGAGAGATTTCCCTGCCTCTGCTCTCACAGCTCCCGGGTCTCAGCCTTGGACCTGGCCCCGCCTCTGCGCGTAGGTCGCCGGAGGGCGTCCGTTCTTCGCTCAGACAGGACGGGTTTAAAGGAGCCGCTGATTCGGGGGCTCTGGCTCACTCAGGCAGAGGGGAGGGAGGGGCGCGCAGTGTGGGGCGGGCCTGTGGCGGCAGAGGCCGGCGTGACGTTGCACAAGCCCGAGGCGCTCCGTGCGCTTTCCCGGGAAAGCCGTCCCCGGGTCCCGGGACCCCGGCAGTTGCGGGGTGCACAGGCCCCCCGGAAGGCGGGGCGGACAGTGACCCGCGCTCGCACACAGGCCCCGCGGCGGCGGCGGCAGCAGCAGCCCCAGCGTCCCACGCCCGTCTCCGAGGTCCGCGCCTTACCCGCGGCTCGCGCCTGTCTCCGGCGCTTCCCCAAGCAGCCCTCTTAATGCCCTCTCCTCGCGCACCAGGAAACAAAAGGGAAAAAAGTCTCTTGCCTCTTCGGCAGCTCCAGACCCTTTCCCCGGACTCCCTCCGGGCTAGCCGTGGTGCACTAACCCCTTCAGGCTCTCTTCCTGCCGCCAGCCCCAGTCCTCTCCCTGCGCTCCGACTGAAAGCCGATACCCGAGCCTCAGCTCCCAGTCCCGCCTGCCCCGGCGGCCGAGCAGACAAGCCTCTCGGGCTGGTGTGTGCCTGAGGGCACCGATCCTCTGTGCAGGAATCTCTCCGCTTTTCCCTCCACACCCCTGTTGCTGTGCTCTCCTCCGCTACTCCGAAGCTTTCCCCCTCCGCCACCTGCAGTCTCCGCCCGCGAAGGGGCTTGTAGTGTGTGGAATCCTTTCCTCCTTCACGGCTCACTACCACTGGTGCAGGTCCCGTCCCTATCCTATTGTCTCTGTTTATTCTTTTTTTCTTTTGCCCTACCCAGGTATGTGGGGAGTTTCTTGCCTTTTGGTGGGTCTGAGGTCTTCTGTCAGCGTTCTGTAGGTGTTCTGTAGGAGTTGTTCCACGTGTAGATGAATTTCTGATATATCTGTGGGGAGGAAGGTGATCTCCGTGTCTTACTCTTCCGCCATCTTCCTCCGGGCCCCAATTCTATATACTTTTGATAGATTTCAATATTTCATATCTAAGTTTACTTTCCCTCTAAATTCCACCTTCAAAAACCAAGGGCAAAAATGATAGAAACTGGTGTTCTTATGTTCGTATCAAGTACAAAATAACGTTATTGTAGTGTTATATCAGAGAGATAAAATAACTCTGTGACAGCTTGGCATTCCAAAATGGGCTTTGTTTAAGCTATGTTTTGAAGTGTTAACTGTCCTATGCTCTTCTTAGAGAAGTAAAACTTGGGGGAAAAAATACTGGAACCAAACAGAATTTCTGCCCTCAATAATAAGAAACCTGGCTCAGTTTCATGATTCAGTTTGGCACAGCAATTTGCCTCCAAAAGAAGTTTCTAGAGACACGATGGAAATATCAGAACCATATGAATTACACAGGAAAACTTCCTGGATGCCATTTATTAAAGTCCATTGGCTGGAAGGACATAAACTCAACTATCAATGTCAATCCCATTACAATTATAATTCAAATCCATCACCATACAGTTTAAGCAGGAGAGATTTAAGCACAAGGGCAGTAACCACATTTAACAGGTGAGAAAATATGAAGTTTCAGGAAGGTACTGGAAAGTTCAAATACCTTATCAAACTATAGAGTGGCAGCGCTTGAATATGAATCTAGGTCAGATGGACTCCAAATCCATGCTCTTCTCAACCCATCCCACGTAGCTTCCCTCCTAATGAACTTAAGTCAGCATGTACTTGTATGTTTTCTTGGACTCTCTCCTCAGGCAGCCAATGATCTTCCAAGGAGCCCAACATCCTGTCCTATTCCACAAATCCCTGGATTTAGAAAGTGGAACGGAAAGGCAAAGATGTTCTGAAGGCTCACAAATCAATGAGTATCATTAATTTTTCAAATATTCAGAGATCTTGTGTTGCCTTCAAGATGCCCAAAGTCACATATTCCCTGCTTCCTCTCCCCTATCCCTACCTGTTTTACAAATAACCCATCTTTCTATTCTCAGCCAAATATCTATTTGATTCGGCAAATAGTTGAATCAAACTAGACTCAACTTAAATAACTGACATTAAGGTGGGAGAAGTGTATTTCCATTTTAAAAGAGATTCTCACCTACAATAATTTATTCATTCAAGAAATGTATTTGAGCCCTTCTGATATGCCAGGCCATTCCAAAGTGCTAAAGATACAGTCAATGATATAGTGATTTCACTAATGAAGATTACATTCTAATGGGGAGGACTGGTACCCAGCAAACATATTAATATAATATATAATTACAATTTAATAAGTGAAATACATGATGCTCTAAAATTGGAATCCTTGGGATTTGATCTAGTCTGACAGGATCTTGAAAATCTTCTAAGAAAAGGAAACACTGAGTTAAGAAACTGACGGATGAGTAGACGTTAACTAAATGGAGCAGGAGTGGAAAGGGAGAAATAAAATATTCCAAGCTGATTAAATAACATACGCAAAAGCTCTGAAGTGAGATGAAGTCCAAGCAACTGAAAGACACCAGGGTAGAGTGGTAGAGTGATACACGATGAAGATGGAGAGGTAGGGAGGAACCAGTTTAGGCAGGACCTTTAGGGCCTCTTTAAGGAATTTGGCTATTTATCAATGAGTAGTTGGAAATAATTGAAAGGTTTTAAGTGGGAGCAGTAATAATCCATCTTCTAATTTTCATCATATAGGACTCCATCCAAGGTGGCAATGGCCTTGTAAGTTTATGTTTCAGGCATTAAATCAGAACAAAAAAAGGTTGCTCACTGTCACAACTTCTATTCAGCAATATACTGGAAATCTTAACTAATGAAGCAAGACAGGAAAAGTTATCAAATGGCTAAGTTGGAAAGGAAGAAACAAGTTGTCCTTACTTGGGAATGACATAATCATCTGTAGATAATCTGAGAAAATCTAAGAAAAAAAATCTAAGAAAATATTAGAGAAATCAGCTATGCTGCTTACACAATATACACAAATCAAAACAACGTATATACCAGGCAAACCCCGATTTTTAAAATGTAACAGAGAAAATTATGTTATTATTAATGTCAGCAGAAGTTAACTTTAAAAAACTGTAAAAATATCAGAGAACAAAGAATCCATTTTTGTGTCCATATTGAGAATGGAGGCCAAAAATAGCCAGGAATATCTCAACATCAACAACAAAACACAGAGAGGGCATGACCAGACAGTAAGACTTATTACAGAGCTTAAATAATGAAAGAAATGTAATGTTACTACGTGAAAAGAAAAATAAATAAATAGAGTCCAGAAATAGACCCACTCAGCTATGAAAACTTGGTATATGATACAAGATGATATGGAATACAACATTCCAAATCAGTGGGGAAATAATACCTTATTCAATGAACTATCCTAGAAAAATATAAAACTGCTCTCTACCTTCCAACATATAGAAAAATAAGTTATAAAGAGATCAAAGACATGACAAATGAAAATCTTTAAAAGTTTTTCAAATTCAACATAATCTCTATCAAAATCCCAATAAAATGTTTTGCAGAAATAGAAAAATTCATTCTAAAATTCACATAGAACCTCAAGGGACTCCAAACAGCCTAAACAATATTTAAAAAGAAAAACAAAGCTGGAGAATTCATATATTCAGATTTCAAAACCATATTAGAAATCCACTGTAATCAAAACAGTGTGGTACTGGCATAAAGCCAGACATATAGGCCAATGAAATAGAATAGAGAGCCCAGAAAAAAACCCTTGCATGTATGGTTAACTGATCTTTGACAAGTGTGCCAAGACAACTTCATCAACTGGTGTTGGGAAAACTAGATATCCACATGTAAAAGAGAAATTGGAAGTTTATATTACACCATATACAAAAATTAACTCAAAATGGATTAAAGACCTAAATGTAGACATAAAACCATAAAACTCCTAGAAGAAAATATAGGGAGAAAGCTTGATTACATTGGACTTGGCAATGATTTCTAGGGTATGTTACTAAAAGGACAGGCAACAAAAGCAAAAATAGACAACTGGGACTACATCAAATTTATAAACTTCTGTGCATCAAAGGGCACAATCAACAAAGTGAAAAGGCAACCTACAGAATGGGAGAAAATATTTGCAAATCATAACGGGTTAATATCCAGAATATATAAAAGACTCCTACAACTCAACAACAATAACACTAAAACATAAAATAACCTGATTACAAAATGGGGGAAGACTTGAATACACAAAAACCACCATGAGGTATTACATCACACCCATTAAGATGGGTACTATCACAAAAACAAAAGATAACAAGTGTTGGTGAGGATGTGGAGAAACTGGAACTCCCATTCACTGTTAGTGGGATTGTAAAATGGCACAACCAAAATAGAAAACATATCACCATTCCTCAAAAAATTAAAAACAGAACTACCATATGATCCATAAATCCCACGTGTAGGTATATATTCAAAAGAATTGAAAGCGGGATCTCAAAGAGATATTTGTACACTCATGTTCATAGCAGCACTATTCACAATAGTCAAGAGGTGGAAGCAACCCAAATATCCATTGATAGATGAATAGATAAACAAAGTATGGTATATACATACAATGGAATATTATTCAGCCTTAAAAAGGAAGAAAATCCTGTCTCATGCTACACGGATAAACCTTGGTATATTATGCTAAGTGAAATAAAACCATCCCCAAAAGTCAAATATCATAAGATTCCACTTATATAAGGTATATAAAATGATCAAATTCATAGAAACAGAAGGTAGAATGGTAGTTATCAGGGGCTAGGGGGAGGAGAAAAAGAGGAGTTATTGTTTAATGGGTTAGTTTTTCAGATTTGCAAGATAAAAAAGGTCTGGATACCTGTTTCACAATAATGTGAATACACTTACCACTACTGAACTATACACTTAAAGATGCTTAAGGTAATAAATTGTACATTATATGTTTTTACCACAATAAAAAAAAGTTTTTGAAGAAACTATAGTAATATTTATGTCATCAGAGTAGGAAAGGAATTTTTTAAAAGACATAAAAAATGCAAACCACAATGAAAATTTTATTAAATTTGACTACAGTGAAATATAATAACATAAAAACTTCTGTTTGAAAAACACCTAGTAAACAAAGTAAAAGTGCCACAGACTTGGAGAATATATTTGCTCTTCATACAATTAATAGAAGATTAGTTTCCAAACTATATAAGGAACTCATGGAAATCTATAAGAAACAACAAACAATCCAACAGAAAAATGGTCAACAAATATAAATAAGCTGTGTGTGTAGAAGTAGAAACCCAAAAGACCAGTAAACAAAAAGGCATTAAACCTCTAATTATTCCACAGTGAAATAATATTTCACATCTATTAAATTGAGGAAAAATTGAAAAGTCTGGCAATACCAAGGGTTGGCAAGGATTTGAGGACAACAGAATCCTCATATATTGCTAATGGTAATGTAAATTGGTACAAACATGCTACAGCATGTTAGCAATTTCAAGTAAAGTTCAAGAAGTCCTAATATCCAACAATTCACACTGAAGTATTTAAATACTTTAGAGAAATTAGAGAAACTATCACACACGTGCACTGTGGAAATAAGGTACGAAGATATTTTATCATTATTTCTAATCGAATAAAAGTGTAAACAACAAAATAAAAGTATAAAAGATGAACAAAAATGTCCATCAATAGGAAAAAACATGTAAATTATTATATATTCATTCAGAAGAATACAGCTGTTGAAATAAATGAACTAGATCCCCATGTATCAGTATGGATAAGTCATAAGGATAAAAGTTTTTTAAGAGAAGCATTTTTCAGAACAAGTTGTTCCATTAATGTGTCATTTAAAAACACACAGAATACAATCGTATGTGTAGTCTGTGACACATACATAAAAAGCAAAGAATAAATACATGTAGGGAGAAATAAACATCAATTTCAGACTAGTTATTATCCTTGAGAAGAAACAAAGAAAAAGGAATTGGTGAGAAGTACAAAAGGAGGTCAACTGTATAAAAAATTATTTATTCCTTATTTTAAAAAGTATATATGAATGTGTGTGTGCCTGTATGAAGCAAATATGCCCCAAATTAACAATTATTAAATCTTAGTAGGGAATAGGTCTCTGCAAGTTTTGAAATATTTAAAAAATTCACTCCATTTGAGGGAATTGGGGAGTGGATATGCTACACTTTCCATATATCCTCTATCTTGTCCTCCTATGAACAAGGCACAGAGGAATGCCACTATAATCACATACACTTATTTTTTGCAACTTAAAAAATATATAGGTTGTTCAACAACCCAATTAAAAAAATGGGCAATAGATCTGAACAGACATCTTACCAAAGAAGACATATATATGGCAAGTAAACATATGAAAAGATGTTCAACATCATATATCATTAGGGAATTGCAAATTAAAACAACAATGAGATACCACTGTACACCTATTAAAATGGACAAAATCCAAAACACTGACAACACCAAATGCTGGTGATGATATGGAAGAACAGAAGCTCTCATTCATTGCTGATGGGAATGAAAAATGGTTTAGCCACTTTGGAAAGCAGTTCCACAGTTAAGCAACTGATGCATGGATTTTTTTTAAAGTGTATATTGATACAATAGAATATCATCTGGCAATAAAAAGTAATGAAATACTGATGCATGCTAAAATACAGATGAACCTCAAAAGCATTAGGATAAGTAGAAAAACCCAGTCACAAAAGATCTCATTTTGTATGATTCTATTTAAAATATCTAGAATAGGCTAATCCATAGAGACAAAATAGATTAGTGGTTGCTAGGGGTTGGGGATGGGGAGTGACTACTAATGGCACAGTGTCTGTATTGAGGGTGATGAAATGTTCTAAAATTTATTGTGGTGATGGTTGCATAACTCTACGAATATAATAAAAATCACCGAATGGTATACTTTAAATTGGTTAATTGTATGTTAAGTGAATTTAGTCTTAATAAAGCTGTTTTTAAAAAGCAGAGAGAGGAGGAGGAGGAAGGAGAAAAGGGGAGGAGGAGAAAGAGGGAGAAGGGGAGAATATTAAAAGGAGAGGGTGCAAATGGATATGGGGGAGAGGAACAATGGCCCCACAGTTATACTTGTGGTAAAATGTACTCTTGACTATTATTATATCACATGGCATTTTCTTTATAATGGCCCACAAAATAACTTTCTTGTAGGAAATTTGTACTCCTGAGCAACTGGCTTGTTTTCCTATCGTGGGCACTGTGACTCTTGTGTCTGATTATGTTTCACTCTTCATTTTGTTTGCCAGGCACTTTGTAGCTATACTTATGGTGATCCTTGGCAATACACAAACTTTATGATATGTACATTTTTCTATAATATTAATCCTGGCATTACTTTATTTTATTGCACCTGTTTTCTCTACTTTCTTTCTTCATTTATTTTTATTTTTTTCAGTGTATTTTTGTAAGTCTCTTCAAAGTCTTGGTAATAAAGTAGGAAACAAATAAGTAAAATACAATTAAAAATAAATAAATTAAATACCTTGTATTTAATGAGGGTATTAAAAGTATCTACATCATAGAGCTGTTGAGAGAATCAAGAGTTAATTAAAGTAAAACATTTAAAACAGTGTCTGGCACACTGTAAGAACTATATAAATGTTTATTCAGTATTTTTTTTTTGGTGGTACATGGGCCTCTCACCGCTGTGGCCTCTCCCGTTGCAGAGCACAGGCTCCGGACACGCAGGCCCAGCAGCCACAGCTCACGGGCCTAGCTGCTCCGCAGCATGTGGGATCTTCCCGGACTGGGGCACGAACCCGTGTCGCCTTCATTGGCAGGCGGACTCTCAACCACTGTGCCACCAGGGAAGCCCCAGTATTTTTATTATAATTGAATCCTTACTGAAGTGACCATCAAGTAAACCTGCTTGAAGAGATAGTCTTATCCACACTCTCAAAATAGGTTAAATGAAGAGGTAAAAGATAAAGTTACAGATTTAACGGCCACTCATCAACAATTGTTCTATCTGTAGATTATAATCTATGTAGCAGCTAGTAAATGCATGTGCTATATAAGATAATATGCTAAAAGTCTTGGAAGATATGGCTTCTAAGACATTTTCGTATGTCCGGTAGTTAGGCAACTTGTAGATACAAACATATGGCTGATTAACTGGATGAGGATTCAATCGCCAGAAAGACCGTTGCTCTCAATCTACCTTTTTCAGTGTTAGAGACAGAAGGTCTCCATCAGATAGGTCTGAGTTTGAATCTGTATCTACAATATACCAAACTCTGTGACCTAGGTCAAGTCTCAGTTTTTACCTCAGTAAACAGGGACAACAATACTTACCACATAGGGACATAAGGCTTACCTGAAATAAAGCATGTTGAAGAGCTTTGTATGATACCTGGCCAGAGTATGCATATAACAGTTATTCCTGTTATTAGTTTCTTGCAAATCTTTTGAACTGAAGAATTATTGCCTTTCATCGCTAGGATTTTTATTGAATATAGACAATATCTGATTTTTTTTTTAAAACATCGGCCCTAAAATCTGATGGAAAGTCTTACATTTTTACTTTTCATCATGAGATTGTATAGGATAGTAGCTTCTTGGAAATGGTTCAAGGATTATAAACGGGCCACATGAATTCTTGGGAACCATGCAAGCCATGGGTTCCTGTTGCATTAATGTTTCTATTACCATAGCATTTCTGCTTAAGTTTCTGGTATGGATTAATAAACTATTAATGGTGTTAAATGGATGCCTGGTTTTCATTAATTCGTAGCTCTTCAGAAGCTCATCAAAACGTTCCCATTCACTTTGTTGAATTCAATTGGTTGGGGATGAATGGCCTGAGAGGCTCTTTACTCTGCCAGAATGGATCCTGAAAACACGGTCAATTTAATTCAACTCAGCAAACACATACTGAATTCAGAACATGGGAAAAGCACTGTGTACATATTGTGGCAATATCAAGAGATATCCTCTGTGGTGACCATCTGTTGTTTGCTACCCGGCTTCCATCTCCCCTCTATCTGGGAGTGGGTGAAGGCCACCCATTCCCAGCCATACGATTTGGGTGGGATTGGTCCCTCACCTAAGTCTAGAGGTGGGCCTTGCTTGGCTTAAGTTAGCCAGCACGTCCCATCCCCAAGACCATAGCACTGGATTCAGAGTGGGCACATAACCCGTGAATCGTAAGCAGACTTGTTTCCTGGGGTTTCTCTTTCCCATGGGAACTGTTGGAAGAGATATGTTCTCTTTCCCTGGGCAGTATATACGTTGTGAGGTGTGGGAGAACCTGCAGCTGTGAAGGAGCGGAGTACCACACGGATGCTGAAGATGAAGGAGGGCAGTGCCAGAAACCAGGAACTAGGTGAGACCAGCCCTGCTACTGGTCACATGAGCCAACACACTTCCTTAAGCCAACTGGAAATTTCCTTAAGCCAACTGGGGCTTTCTATCACTTACAAGTATAAGAATCCACAGTTCTCTGACCTCAACGGTTAGAAAGAAGATTCATGGTAGGTGCAACTCAAATGTTACTATTATTCTAGAATACTGATTCATATCTGTAATAAAACTTGATCCAGGGATTAAATTATTATAGAAATGAAATTAACCAATGACATACATTTACTAAAATGCCTTGAGAGAAGGGACCATAACTTTTACTTACCGTTGGGTCCTCTAGGACCTTTCCTCCATAGTTAAGCTCTCAGTATATGTTGACTGAATATGTGAGCTCAACCCTACACTAGGCTCTGTGCTTCCCACATATAGGAGACCTTCCCCATTGGGGCATTCCTGATTACAGACTTTAATGGCCACAGCCTCTTTCTTTTGAATCCATTTTTAATTAATAAATTTTATTTTTAGAGAAGTTTTAGGTTCAAAGCAAAATTGAGGGTAAAATACAGAGAATTCCCATATACTCACTCCCCCTACACACGAATAACCTCCCCCACTATCAACATCCCACACCACAGTGGTACATTTGCTACAACTGATGAATCTACATTGACGCATCATTATCATCCAAACCCACAGTTTACATTGGGGTTCACTCTTGGTGCTGTACATTCTATGGGTGTTGACAAATGTATGATGACATGTATCCACCACTGTAGTGCTGTACAGAGTAACTGCCCTAAATAGCCAGTGCGCTCTGCCTAGTCATCCAGAATGTCATACAGTTGGAATCATACAGTATTTAGTCTTTTTAGATTGGCTCCTTTCACTTAATAATATGCATTTAAATCTCCATGTCTTTTCATGACTTGATAGCTTTTTTTTTCTTAGCACTGAATATTTGTAAGTAACACAGTTTATTTATCTACTTACATACTGAAGAAAATCTTGGTTGATTGAGAGTTTGGGCAATTTCGAATAAAGCTACTATAAACATCTCTGTGCAGGTTTTTATGTGGACATAAGTTTTCAAATCCTTTGGATAAATATCAACAGGTACAATGGTGGATCATATAGTAAGAGTATGTTTTAAGCCAGTGAGGACTGTAAGCCCCTGATGTCAGCAACTGTACATTACTCATTTCTATAGCAACAGCATCTGCACTGAACTGGCATATAGCAGGTGTTCAAAAAAAGTTTATTCAGTGAATAAAAGAATGATAGAGGTTCAAAAATCACTTATTGAAATAAGTTATATATTGAGGGCAAAATTTAGATAAATGCAAATAACTAGATTCACGTTAGTATATTTATTCATTAGCCCTTAGATAGCCCTAAAAACTAATCTTACCAAAGCAAATAGACTACTTCCTTCAATGGAGCCTGAATTTCTTAACTTGGAATGAAAACTCCCCGGGAGCATGTATCCATCCAGAGTCCCTTCACAGTTTTATGCCAAAAGCCTTTGGCAGTGATCTAATCTCATACTTTTACATCTCCCTGTCCAGTTTTCCCAGCACCACTTATTTAAGTGGCTGTCCTTTCTCCACTGTACATTCCTGCCTCCTTTATCAAAGATAAGGTGACCGACCATATGTGCGTGGGTTTATCTCTGGGCTTTCTATCCTGTTCCATTGATCTATCTTTCTGTTTTTGTGCCAGTACCATACAGTATGCTAACACATATATATGGAATTTAAGAAAAAAAAATGTCATGAAGAACCTAGGGGTAAAACAGGAATAAAGACACAGACCTGCTTGAGAATGGACTTGAGGATATGGGGAGGGGGAAGGGTAAGCTGTGACAAAGCGAGAGAGAGGCATGGACATATATACACTACCAAGCGTATGGTAGATAGCTAGTGGGAAGCAGCCGCATAGCACAGGGAGATCAGGTCGGTGCTTTGTGACCGCCTGGAGGGGTGGGATAGGGAGGGTGGGAGGGAGGGAGACGCCAGAGGGAAGGGATATGGGAACGGATGTATATGTATAACTGATTCACTTTGTTATAAAGCAGAAACTAACACACCATTGTGAAGCATTTATACTCCAATAAAGATGTAAAAAAAAAAAAAAAACCTTTGGCTTTCCAGCTTCTAGTCTTTCTAGTGAAAAATCTGTTGTTTCCAAAATAATCGGGGGTGGGGGGTGGGGAAAGGCACTTTGTTGCATTTGCAGCACTCACAATCCCTAATCTAAGTGATAATGAGTCCTTGTATTCCATGGAGGGTGGTCAGGGAGAGCTTAAGGAAAAAATAGATTGATTTGTTTAAAAACTCAAAGGCTGGGCTTCCCTGGTGGCGCAGTGGTTGGGAGTCCACCTGCCGATGCAGGGGGCGCGGGTTCGTGCCCCGGTCCGGGAGGATCCCACGTGCCGCGGAGAGGCTGGGCCCGTGAGCCATGGCCGATGAGCTTGCACGTCCGGAGCCTGTGCTCCACAACGGGAGAGGCCACAGCAGTGGGAGGCCCGCGTACCGCAAAAGAAATAAAAATAAAAAAATAAAATAAATAGAAGACATTTCTGGTGACAGTCTGGTAGCCTGATTTCCTCACCTAATTCCTACTTGTCCTTTGGGACTGGCTCCTCCTTCTAGAAACGAATAAATCAGTTCACATTTGTCCTGATCTGTGAGTAAAATGACAGCCCGGCATTGAGAAATGTCACGTTATCTGAACACATTCACCTGGACAAGCACTGTTCTCTCAGCTTGGAAAGATTCTCAGAGTGGGCAGCCCCCGAGTTCTCCATGCCCCTATGACTCAGTGATCAGAGTGCTAATCTCTGTTAGAGTTCCCAGGCCTCGCCCCCTTCCAGCCTTAGCTTATTCTCTCCTTCCCACCAGAGATGCCTAGAATATTTTGACTAGATAAAAGAATGGCTGAGCTACAATTGAGATTCAACTTGTAAAGCAGTAAAAGTTATGCTGAGGTTGGAGCCAAATTCTAGAAGGCCTCCACCTGCCACCAACACTGAAGTGTTTGTACTTTTTCTTGTCTTCCTTGTGGGGAAGGGGGCAACACCAGAGGTTTCTGAGTAGGGGATGAACAAAATGAAATCGCCGTTTATTTTATAACCACATACTTCTTACCTAATCTACAGTACCAAACACAGCACCAAAATCACAGGACAAAGTCTCTCAGTCTGAGTGAGGGCCCAAATCACTGTCAACCTAGACGACAAATATTTTAGCTTTCTTGAAAACTGGCGTGTTTTTTTTTTTTTTTTTTTAAATAAAGAGAAGCAATAACATATGGCCAGAGAACCAGACATCTGCTCAGCTTGAGAGGACAATCTTGATGGGGACTCAGCATTTTCTAAGAACAACCTCTTATTTGCCTCTTGGCTGGTCTAGTAGCAATGCCGTCCTTCCCTCTTATGTGACTGGTGCTGCACCAGCACTTAAGGATTTTACAAAAGATCAAGAAAACCCATTCCTGTCTCAAAGACTCCATTACCTAAGGGTCTCTTCTAACCATTCCTGTCATTCCTCGACCTCGACAATACTATTCCAGTTTTAGATTTGCACCTGAGATGTTCAAAAGAGTCTGGCTACGAGCAAAGATATTACCTCCCAATCACTAACATTTCAATCCCTCCAGTAATATTTTACAGCAATTACTTTCAAACAGGGAAGTTCTTTATTATGCATGAGGTGAGAGACACAGACTAACCACATTTTGTTCAATAAACAGCTATAAATTAATACATGCTGTTCGGTGAATAGGCACATCATTTTTGAAGGTGCTTTCAATCCTTTTAAAAATTAATGTAAATTTAAACGTAATTAAAGATGAATGGCTAAGAAAACATATTTGCTATGGCACATAACCCAGTAAGGATTCCAAACCATCTTGAAAGCACACGAAGTTCTGAGAAGTTATGGTGAAGCCTTTTTTTTCTGGAGGTAGGGGAGGGTGTGAACAGGAAAATACCTGTGCAAGAAAGCTATACTGGCATAAAGTATTGCTCCTAAATGCAAATACGGTCAGCCCTCCATATTCACGGGTTCTACATCTGCAGACTCAACAAACCGCAGATCAAAAATATTAAAAAAAAAAAAATGGCAGAAAGTTCCGAAAGGCAAAACATGAATTTGCCATGTGCTGGCAACTATTTACATGGCATTTACATTGTATTAGGTATAAGAGGTAATATAGAGATAATTTAAAGTATATGGGAGGATGTGTGTAGGTTATATGCAAACACCATGCCATTTTATTAAACGCACTTGACCACCCCAAATTTTTATATCTGCTGGGCATCCCAGAACCAATCCTTCACAGATACCAAGGGACAACTGTATTGCTATATTAGAATACTGAAAATTACCCACTTAGTAAAAATGTAATATTTCTCTTTGAGTACTCCAAAGAGAATTGCCTCATAAGAGTATATAATCGTATATGAAAATAATAATCTACAAAAAAAAGGAATTATTGAGTTAATATCCTAACTATCAGAGTCACTAATGTGGATTTCAAAATAAAGCCCATAAACAAATATTTGGTTTCTATCCAAGTTCCTCTTTCTTTCCACTTCCCCCAATTTATATAGTCACTCATGGGAAACATCGATTTATGTAAAGCAAATAAGCACAAGTACTGGATTAATTCCCCCAATATTTTCACATCCTAACCAAAAACACATTTGGATAAATATCTATAAATGCCACAAGAAGTTAGTGGCCCTTGGCATATCTGGAAAGTTAAGCCAACAAGTCAGCAAATTATTTTAAATTACTTACCAAGATTAGAACATAGGTTTAAATCACCTTGAAATAGAAATTCACTTATTAAAAATGACAGGGGACCTTCAAGTTGGCAGAGGAGTAAGACGTAGATCACCTTCCTCTTGACAAATACATCAAGAATACATCTACATGTGGAACAACTCCTACAGAACACCTATTGAACGCTGGCGGAAGACCTCAGAACTCCCAAAATGCAAGAAACTCCCCACGTACCTGGGTAGGGCAAACGGAAAAAAGAATAAACAGGGACAAAAGAATAGGGACGGGACCTGCCCCTCTGGGATGGAGCTGTGAAGGAGGAAAAGTTTCCACACACTAGGAAGCCCCTTCACTGGCAGAGACGGGGGGTGGGGAGGGAAATCAGCTTCGGAGCCATGGAGGAGAGCACAGCAACAGGGGTGCAGAGGGCAAAGGGGAGAGATTCCCACACACAGCATCAGACAATGGTCTGCTCACCTGCCAGGGCGGGCGGGGACTGGGAGCTGAGGCTCGGGCTTCAGAGGTCCAACCCCAGGGAGAGGACTGGGGTTGGCTGCGTGAACACAGCCTGAAGGGGGCTAGTGCACCACACCTAGCCAGGAGGGAGTCTGGGAAAAAGCCTGGATCTGCCCAAAAGGTAAGAGACCATTGTTTTGGGGTGCATGAGGAGAGGGGATTCCTTCCCTGTGTGCCCAGAGAAGGCAGACCACTGTCAGAGCAAGCTCTAGAGACAGGCGTGAGCCACGGCTATCAGCTCAGACCCCAGAGATGGGCATGAAATGCTAACACTGCTGCTGCTGCCACCGAGAATCCTGTGTGCAAGCACAGGTCACGACCCACACACCACCCTCCCCCTGGGAGCCTGTGCAGCCCACCACTGCCAGGGTCCCGAGATCCAGGGACAAATTCCCCGGGAGAACACACAGCGCACCTCAGACTCTTGCAATGTTACGCTAGCCTCTGACGCTGCAGGCTTTCCCTGCATTCCAATTATGACTACCGTACCCCTCCCTCCCCCTGGCCTGAGAGACCAACAGAGCCCTAATCAGCCACTGCTTTAACCACCTCCTGTATGGGCGGGGAACAGACGCCTGAGGGCAACCTACATGCAGAGGCAGGGCCAACCCAAAGCTGAGCCCCAGGAGCTGTGTGGACAAAGAAGAGAAAGGGAAATTTCTCTGTGCAGCCGCAGGAGCAGCAGATTGAATTCCCACAATCAACTTGATGAACGCTGCATCTGTGAATACCTGAACAGACAACGAACGTTCCCAAAATTGAGACAGTAGACTTTGGGAGCAACTGTAGACCTGTGGTTTGCTGTCTGTGACTGATCTGTTTCTTATTTTTATGTTTATCTTAGTTTACTTTTTAGTGCTTGTTATCTATTATTTTTTCATTATTTATTTTATTTTATTTTATTTTTTCTTCCTTTTTTTCCTCACTTTTCTTCTCAGCTGTGTGGCTGACAGGGTTTTGGTGCTCCAGCCAGGTGTGAGGCCTGAGCATCTGAGGTGGGACAGCTGACTTCAGGACGTTAGACCATGAGACCTCCCAGCCCCATGTAATATCAATCAGCGAGAGCTCTCCCAGAGACCTCCATCTCAATGCTAAGACCCAGCTCCACTCAACGACCAACAAGCTCCAATACTGGACACACCATGCCAAACAACTAGCAAAACAGGAACACAACCCCACCCATTAGCAGAGAGGCTGCCTAAAATCATATTAAGTTCACAGACACCCCAAAACACACCACCAGATGTGGCCCTGCCCACCAGAAAGACAATATCCAGTCCCACACACCAGTATACAGGCACCAGTACCCTCCAACATGAAGCCTACACAAGCCACTGAAACAACCTCATCCACTGGGGGCAGACACCAAAAACAACAGGAACTACGAACCTGCACCCTATGAAAAGGAGACCCCAAACACGGTAAGTTAAGCAATGTGAAGACAGAGAAACACACAGCAGATGAAAGAGCAAGGTAAAAACCCACTAGACCAAACAAATGAAGAGGAAATAGGCAGTCTACCTGAAAAAGAATTCAGAGTAATGATAATAAAGATGATCCAAAATCTTGGAAATAAAATGGAGAAAACACATGAAACATTTAACAAGGACCTAGAAGAACTAAAGAGCAAACAAACAATGAGGAACAGCACAATAAATGAAATGAAAAATTCTCTAGAAGGAATCAATAGCAGAAAAACTGAGGCAGAAGAACGGATAAGTGACCTGGAAGATAAAATACTGGAAATAACTGCCACAGGGCAGAATAAAGAAAAAAGAATAAAAGAATTGAGGACAGTCTCTGGGACAACATTAAGTGCACCAACGTTCAAAATATAGGGGTCTCGGAAGAAGAAGAGAAAAAGAAAGGGTCTGAGAAAATATTTGAAGTGATTATAGTTGAAAACTTCCCTAACATGGGAAAAGAAAGAGTCATCCAAGTCCAGGAAGTGTAAAGAACCCCATACAGGATAAATCCAAGGAGAAACACACCAGGACAAATATTAAGCAAACTATCAAAAATTAAACATAAAGAAAAAATATTAAAAGCAGCAAGGAAAAAGCAACAAATGACATACAAGGGAATCTCCATAAGGTTATCAGCTGATCTTTCAGCAGAAACTCTGCAAGCCAGAAGGGAGCAGCAGGGCATATTTAAAGTGATGAAAGGGTAAAATCTACAACCAAGATTAGTCTATGCAGCAAGGATCTCATTCAAATTTGACAGAGAAATTAAAACCTTTACAAACAAAAGTTAAGACAATTCAGCACCACCAAATAGCTTTACAACAAATGCTAAAGGAACTTCTCTAGGCAGGAAACACAAGAGACGGAAAAGACCTACATTAACAAACCCAAAACAATTAAAAAAATCACAATAGGAACATACATATCAATAATTACCTTAAATGTAAATGGATTAAATGCTCCAACCAAAACACCTAGACTGGATGAATGGATATCAAAGCAAGACCTGTATATATGCTGTCTACAAGAGACGCACTTCAGACCTAGGGACACATGCAGACTGAAAGTGAGGGCATGGAAATACATACACCATGCAAATGAAAATCAAAAGAAAGCTGCAGGAGCAATTTTCATATCAGACAAAATAGACTTTAAAATAAAGACTCTTACAAGACACAAAGAAGGACACTACATAATGATCAAGGGATGAATCCAAGAGGAAGATATAACAATTGTAAATATTTATGCACCCAAAAGAGGAGCACCTCAATACATAAGGCAAATGCTAACAGACATAAAACGGGAAATCGACACTAACATTACTAAAGTAGGGGACTTTAACACCCCACTTTCACCAATGGACAGATCACCCAAAATGAAAATAAATAAGGAAACACAAGCTTTAAATGACACAATAGACATGATGGACTTAACTGATATTTATAGGACATTCCATCTGAAAACAACATAATTCACATCTTTCTCAAGTGCTCATGGAACATTCTCCAGGATAGATCATATCTTGGGTCACACATCAAGCCTTAGTAAATTTTAAAAAATTGAAATCATATCAAGTATCTTTTCCAACCACAACGCTATGAGACTAGATATCATTTGCAGGAAAAAAAACTGTAAAAAATACAAACACATGGAGGCTAAACAATACACTACTAAATAACCAAGAGATCAATGAAGAAATCAAAGAGGAAATCAAAAAATAGAAACAAATGACAATGAAAACAGGATGACTCAAAACCTATGGGATGCAGCAAAAGCAGTTCTAACAGGGAAGTTTTTAGCAATACAATCCTACCTCAGGAACAAGAAAAATCTCAAAAAAACAACCTAACCTTACACCTAAAGCAACTAGAGGAAGAAATCTCTGGCTACACTAAGACTGAAAACTCTGAAAGAGAAATTAAGGAAACACTCCCATTTACCAATGCAACAAAAAGAATAAAATACCTAGGAATAAAACTACCTAAGGAGACAAAAGACCTGTATGCAGAAAAGTGATGAAAGAGATTAAAGACAATACAAACAGATGGAGAGATATACCATGTTCTTGAATTGGAAGAATCAACATTGTGAAAATGACTATACTACCCAAAGCAATCTACAGATTCAATGCAATCCCTATCAAACTACCAATGGCATTATTCACAGAACTAGAACAAAAAATTTCACAATTTGTATGGAAACACAAAAGACCCTGAATAGCCAAAGCAATCTTGAGAAAGAAAAACAGAGCTGGAGGAATCAGGCTCCTGGAATTCAGACTACACTACAAAGCTACAGTAATCAAGACAGTATGGTAATGGCACAAAAACAGAAATATAGATCAATGGAACAGGATAGAAAGCCCAGAGATAAGCCCACACACATATGGTCACCCTATCTTTGATAAAGGAGGAAAGAATATACAATGGAGAAAAGACAGCCTCTTCAATAAGTGGTGCTGGGAAAACTGGACAGCTACATGTAAAAGAATGAAATTAGAACACTTCCTAACACCATACACAAAAATAAACTCAAAATAGCTTAAACACCTAAATGCAATGCCAGACACTATAAAACTCTTAGGGGAAAGCATAGGCAGAACACTCTATGACATAAATCACAGCAAGACTCTTTTTGACCCACCTCATAGAGAAATGGAAATAAAAACAAAAATAAACAAATGGGAGCTAATGTAACTTAAAAGCTTTTGAACAGCAAAGGAAACCATAAGCAAGATGAAAAGACAGCCCTCAGAATGGGAGAAAATATTTGCAAATGAAGCAACTGACAAAGGATTAATCTCCAAAATACAAGCAGCTCATGCAGCTCAACATCAAAAACACAAACAACTGAACCCAAAAATGGGCAAAACCTAAATAGACATTTCTCCAAAGAAGATATACAGATTGCCAACAAACACATCAAAGGATGCTCAACATCACTAATCATTACAGAAATGCAAATCCAAACCACAATGAGGTATCACCTCACACTGGTCAGAATGGCCATCATCACAATATCTACAAACAATAAATGCTGAGTGTGGAGAAAAGGGAACCCTCTTGCACTGTTGGTGGGAACATAAATTAATACAGCCACTATGGAGAACAGTATGGAGGTTCCTTAAAAAACTAAGAATAGAACTACCATATAACCCAGCAATACCACTACTGGGCATATACACTGAGAAAACCATAATTCAAAATGAGACATGTACCACATTGTTCATTGCAGCACTATTTACAATAGCCAGGACATGGAATCAACCTAAGTGTCCATCGATAGATGAATGGATAAGGAAGTTGTGGCACATATATACAATGGAATATTACTCAGCCATAAAAAGAAACAAAATTGAGTTACTTGTAGTGAGGTGGATGGACCTATAATCTGTCATACAGAGTGAAGTCAGAAAGAGAAAAAGAAATACCATATGCTAACACATATTTATGGAATCTTAAAAAAAAAAATTGCTCTCATGAACCTAGTGGCAGGACAGGAATAAAAATGCAGATGTAGGGCTTCCCTGGTGGCGCAGTGGTTGAGAGTCCGCCTGCCGATGCAGGGGACACGGGTTCGTGCCCCGGTCCAGGAAGACCCCATATGCCACGGAGTGGCTGGGCCCGTGAGCCATGGCCGCTGAACCTGTGCATCCGGAGCCTGTGCTCCGCAACGGGAGAGGCCACAACAGTGAGAGGCCCGCGTACCGCAAAAAAAAAAAAAAAAAAAAATGCAGATGTAGAGAATGGACTTGAGGACACGGGGAGGGGGAAGGGTAAACTGGGATGAAGTGAGAAAGCAGCACTAACATATATACACTACCAAATGTAAAATAGATAGCTAGTGGGAAGCAGCATTGCACAGGGAGATCATCTCAGTGCTTTGTGACCACCCAGAAGTGTGGGGTAGGGAGGGTGGGAGGGAGACGCAAGAGGGAGGGGTTATGAGGATATATGTATATGTATAGCTGTTCACTTTGTTATGCAGCAGAAACTAACACAACATTTTAAAGCAATTATACTCCAATAAAGACGTTAAAAAAAATAAAGATTATCTTGCAGAACAAGATTCCTTTGGAAAATAAAATAAAATAAAAATGACAATAATACAGAGAATTTTTTGCTGTCTATTATAATTCTATCTCATAAATTTAAGTATCTGCATAACATACTTTACGGTAAAATATTTCAGCATCTCTCACATTTTGTCAATTTCATTTATTTTTATTCTGTGTCTGTAAACAGTCATATTATCTAAAATATTATTTTGATGAATTCTTAATAAACCTCAAAATTTATACATCTATTTAGGTTTTCTCCCCTTTTGTTCCAGAGCAATATCAATAAGGTTAGTAAAAACTAAAAATGATGTATCTGTCCAATTAGAGTAGGTCAAGGGCCTAATGCTTGATCTATTATCTACAAATAAGGCATAGTCCCCATTCTTTCTATAATCAAGGTAAAAATATTATTTTTTCAAATAAAAATGTCTATGAAATGCTAGAAAGAATGCCACACAGATAACATACTGTAGTTCAGATTTCAAAACTTTTTGGAAATGGATCTTAGACACAGTGAAATTCATTAGTGTTACAAAGTTCCAAATGAAGACATCAGTAGACATCCGAAGATCCAGGGGATTTTTATTAGCTTAAACTTGGATGGTTTCTGTGGTAACGCAAAAATATTTAAACAGACTAAAAATGAGATATAATTACAACTTTATTTTGAAATCTAGCATTCTTAAAGAAAACTGGATAATATTTCTCTAGACTTCTATGGTAAGCTCTACTTGGTTTGTCATTTTAACATTTCTGGGTGCACTGCTTTCTATTAAGCATTGTAGAGGACCCAAAGATAAATAAGACAAGAGCCCTGTCTTCAAAAATTTTACAGATTTGACAAGACTATAGATGTCTCTCACAAGCAGAGGAAGTTCTAACTAATGCCACAAGGAGTCAGGTAAACAAATCAATGTGATGCTGAGTGAGCCCAATCTTAAACCATTGAAGGTGAACAGACTTTACCTATTTGATTTGGTTTTGCATCACTCTATCCCAGAGCCGAGATATGATGCCCTTCCAATGAAATAAAATAACTCATGTGTGCAAACTGTGTCACTCTGTAGAGTACTTTCACATACATCCTCTTATTCATGTCTCTCAGCAATCCTACTCAGGAGATAGGACTATGTCCCTCATTTTCTGTACCAGAAAACTAAGGCTGATACATTAAACAACTTATCCAAAGTTCTTCTAACCACTGAGAGATTGGGTTTGAACTAGACCTTTCTTCTTTTCCAATCTTTTCACAGTCTCACACTGCCTGACCACACTTCCCTGACATACTTCCATTCATTCATTCATTCTCGTTTACCAACCATCAGCAACATGCCGGGCCCTGGGGGTAAAAGCATCTAAGATATGATACCCAACCTCTAAAAGAGTACCATGTTTTGGGGAAGTCAAGTCCATAAAGAGCTAATTATAGTGTAATCTGGCAAGTGTTATGACAAAGTTAACGTTAGACGGCGATACCCCAAGGTGTCCCAATATTTAGGGGTAAGGAAACATCAAGGAAAGCCTGCAGAAGAAGGTGAATTCCAAACTGAATCTTCAAGGGTAGACAGGAGTTAGCTGGGTGAGGGAGAGTGGAAGTAAGAGCCCCAGGGGAGAACACAAGAGGAAAGTCTTACAGAGTCTTAAAATAGTCTTACTATTCCAGCCAAGTGTCCAGCATAAGCAAATGATAGCAGAAGAGAGAAACAATACCTTGTGTATGGAAGACTTCACAGCAAGTTTGGTATTACTAGAGACTAATGCTCAATGCAAGAGATGAGGCTAGAAAATGTATTACTGAAAGGCTGAAATTGAAATATATAAACTATAAAGGGGATATATTTTGATTTGTAATAGAATGTTCCTCCTTTCTCTTTCGACACTACATTTTCTATTTTTTCATGAGCAAACTTTTTAACTACTTCAATTTTTAATCAACATTTTTGCTGAGGTATAATTTACATACAACAAAGTGGGCCAATTTTCAGTATATAATTCAATGAGTTTTAACAAATATATAATTATGTAACCACCACCACAATTAAGATATAGATTATTTTCATCACTATAGAAAGTTCCCTTGTGCCTCCCATTCCTTCTCTCATCCTTGGCCCCTGGCCACCATTGATCTTTCTGTCACTAACCTTTTGTCTTTTATAGGATTTTATATAAATGGAATCACAGGGTATGTAATGTTTTGTGTCATCTTCTTTCGCTTAGCATAAAGCTTTTGTGATTCATCTGTGTTGTCCTGTCCACTCACCATCCTCCCTTTGTATTGCTCCACTGTAAGGATGCACCACAGTGTGTTTATTCAGTTCACCCAGTGATGAACATGTGAGCCACTGCAAGTTTTTACCTATTATGGATACTACTAAGATGAATATTCACAGACAAACCTTTGTGTGGGCATATGTTTTCATTTTTCTTGGGTAAATGCCTAGGAATGGATTTGCTGTGTTGTATAATAAGCATATGTTTAACTTTATAGGAAACTGCTTTTTAAATAAGTGAAATGGAGGGTCAATAACTATTTATTCTCATTAAAAGATCTTTTGGTTAAACAGCCCAAAGCACTTCTCAAATGTCCTGCCCAATGCATGTATTCTGCATTAATAGCACAGATTTATTACTTATAGTTTTCAAAGTACATTCACATGGATGACCTATTTTACCCTTACAGCTGCTCTGTAAAATAGTCCTGGTTGATATTCAGCTGGTAAGTGTCAGAGACAACCTTACCAGATGTATATGGCATCTGTCTGATAGACCAACAGCCAGGCCACACTGGCTGTCAGATATTTTATTATTTTTTAAATAAATTTATTTATTTATTTATTGGCTGTGTTGGGTCTTCGTTGCTGCGTGTGGGCTTTCTCTAGTTGCAGCAAGCAGGGGCTACTCTTTGTTGTGGTGCAGGGACTACTCTTTGTTGTGGTGTGCGGGATTCTCATTGTGGTGGCTTCTCGTTGTGGAGCAGCCACTGCACCACAAGGGAAGTCCCAGATACTTTAAATATCACTTTTGAAGTAGGTTCTATGGGCCCCATGTGAAGATGAGGAAACTGAGTCTCAAAGAAGTTAAGAATCTTGGGCTTCCCTGGTGGCACAGTGGTTAAGAATTTGCCTGCCAATGCAGGGGACACGGGTTTGAGCCCTGGTCCAGAAAGATCTCACATGCTGCGGAGCAACTAAGCCCATGCGCCACAACTACTGAGCCTGCGCTCTAGAGCCTGTGAGCCACAACTACTAAGCCCACGTGCCACAACTACTGAAACCCGTGCACCCAACGAAGAGTAGCCCCCGCTCGATTCAGCTAAAGAAAACCCGCGTGCAGCAACGAAGACCCAACGCAACCAAAATAAATAAATTAATTAATTAATTAAAAAAAAAAAGAAGTTAAGAATCTTGACCATCATGAGACCCTGGAAAAGCATAAAGACAACAAGCTCCCACCTAGATCGTCTAAGCTCCTATCCTTTCCACATCTTATAGGCACCCGAAGGAGTAAACAGGTGGGTTTAGGGGATATTGGAACTATAATTAAATAAAGAGGGTGCCTTTCCTCCCACAGGCTTTGCATGAGAAGTTTGTCTTTTGAAGTTCCCAAATTCAACTCTAGAGAATTTTAGCAAAAATACATTGGATTTCTCTCTCTAATGGGGGACAGGAATAGAAAACAATATCAGAAATGCTAGAAGCCTCCACCACGTTTGAGAGGAGAGGGCTGTAAGCCAAGCTGTGTGATGACAAGGATCAGGGACTTTCCATGCTGTGTGTGTCCAAGCTCTTTGTGATCCCACAACAAACTCTCCCAAAGCCAGGCCAGACACCTGGCAGCTACAGCTCAGCTACCAAGACCCACTTCACTGTTCATAATTTTATTTTTCTTTCTTTAGCTCAAAAAAAGACATAGGTAATTTAAAAGGCATTTTCCCCCATTTTCTTAAAATATAACTATATTGTTACAATCTTACCAATCTTCCTAAAAATCACTAACTAATAAACAGTTTGGTAAAACTGAATAGAATACAAATGAGGACAAAATTAACATTATCTGGATTCAACAGCAACGCCAAGATGCAGTCATGGTCTCGGTAGAGTGACTTGAAAAATTAACAACAGTACCAAACCCCAGCTTTGCCCAAGGCCAAAAAAAGTGAACTTTTCCTTGAGGGGTGTGAATCCCTCACATATGTTCACCCTGCCATTGTCTGTGGTCCCAATATTAATACATTCAAATGTTTGACAAACTAAACTGGGAAAAGAAACTTTCAAATGTGAATATAAATATACTTTGTTTTCACGGTTGGTCTGGGTCTGAGCACAAACTATCTTTACAATTTAGTATCTAAAACTGATCCTGTGTATTCTAGATCAATGATTCCAAACTTGAACTTTAAAGAAACTATGGTTGCGGTATATATATACAATGGGATACTACCTAACCATAAAAAAGAATGAAATTTTGCCATTTGCGGCAACATGGGTGGACTTGGAGGGCATTATGCTATAAATGAAATAAGTCAGACAGAGAAAGCCAAATAGTTTATGGTATCACTTATATGTGGAATCTAAAAAATACAACAACTAGTGAATATAATGAGAAAGAAGCAGACTCACAGATATAGAGAACAAACTAGTGGTTACCGGTAGGGAGAGGGAAGGGAGGAGGGGCAATATACGGGTAGGGGATTAAGAGATACAAACTACTATGTATAAAATAAGCTACAAGGATATATTGTACAACATGAGGAATATAGCCAATATTTTATAATAACTATAAATGGAGTATAAACTTTAAAATTTGTGATTCACTGTATTGTACACCTGTAACATATAATATTATACATCAACCATACTTCAATTAAAAAAAAGAAACTATGGTTGTACCTACCTTCATGAAGCACAAGTTTCTTGAGAAGAAATTGTCAGAAAGTATAGGATGAATGATCTCCGAGATATACACAGTTCAGTGAAAAGAGCAAAGATCATTGACTGTGCAGGTAGAAAGGGAATGAATATACAATATGCTTCTATATCACAGACTGTCATAAGAAGGATTCATGGGCAACAGCTAAGTGGTTTCCTCTAGTAAAGGGAACAGGAACCAGAGATCAGCGGTTCAATAGAGACTTACTTTCCCTTGTGTTGCTGGAATTTCTCTTTATTGTGGTCATATATTAATTTCCTCTGCCCTCTCTTCCTCGTTTTAGTAAATCATGAAATATGTTAATCATATAAAAAATATTTACAGGGCTTCCCTGGTGGCTCAGTGGTTGAGAGTCCACCTGCCGATTCAGGGGACACGGGTTCGTGCCCCGGTCTGGGAAGATCCCACATGCCACGGAGTGGCTGGGCCCGTGAGCCATAGCCACTGAGCCTGCGCGTCCGGAGCCTGTGCTCCGCAATGGGAGAGACCGCAACAGTGAAAGGCCCGTGTACAGCAAAAAAAAAAAAAAAAAAAATTTACATCTTAATATTTTGTGGTCTTTATTTCAGTTCCTTTTTCTCCTTAAATAAATATCCATAGAATACAAATCTGCAATGTTTTATCTCCCCCATCTCATTCTTTTTTTCTCTAGAGATAACACTTATTATCTAAATGTGGTGTTCAAACTATACATGTGTTTAAACCTTCACTATATATAAATGTTTAAATATAGAATTATTTGTGTGTTTAACTAACTTCCTATAAATTGTAGGATACATACCTATAATTCAACAATTCACTTTTTTTTTTTTTTTTTTTTTTCCTGTACGCGGGCCTCTCGCTGTTGTGGCCTCTCCCGTTGTGGAGCACAGGCTCTGGACGCGCAGGCTCAGCAGCCATGGCTCATGGGCCCAGCTGCTCCGCGGCATGTGGGATCTTCCCAGACCGGGGCATTAACCCGTGTCCCCTGCATCGGCAGGCGGACTCTCAACCACTGCGCCACCAGGGAAGCCCTCAACAACTCACTTTTTAACATTCAGTGTTGATTCAGGCTGATACATGTAACTCTAGTTCATCTGTTTGAACTGCTTTCTAGTACTCCACTGTCTAAATCTGCTCCAATTTATTTACCCACTCCCCTGTAATAATAATTCCTTATTATTACAAGCAGCAATGCTATAAACATTCTTGTACAAGTCTCCTTAAGTACTGTGTGAGAGTTTCTTTAGGGTGTGTGTCTAGAATCAGGATTTCTCATTTGCATAGCAGTTCTCAAGTAGCAACCCATACTCTGGTAGCACTTGGAGTTTCCGCTGCCCCAGAGCATTTTGCTAGAGTCAAACTTTTAAAATTTCATTAAACTTAAATATTATCTCATTTTTATTATACTTTCAATAAGTATATAAGTTGGAAATGGGGGAGGAATAGCGTGAGGCTCTAGGGCACCACGAAGATACAAGAAGACAAACACACTGCTGAGCCAATATCTCCAACTAAAATAGAAGCAAAATTCATTAAAGCTATGCTAGCTTCATCCCCTTGTCCATCCTACCTCATGCTGGTAACATCTGACTCCACTCCCTAAATCCCAACTTTGTTCCATCCCCAGACTTCAGTACCCTGTTTACAAGGGCTCTGGTGGCCACTCAAAATCCTATGACTGGCCCCATTGCCAGCCGTGACTCAGATCCAGCCTCTAGACCCATGCGGAAGGCCGAGTGCATCTCTGCTACCAGCCCATCCAGCCAGGTTTCATTCCTACCAAGTCCTATTGTGGAGGGCATGTGAGAGAGTAACATCGCTACAGAAACAAACCCCATGTCAACCAAGTGAGGTCATGTGGTGTGACCAAAGCCATAGGAGGGGGACAACTGAGAGAAGTCCCAAGTGTCAGAAATCCACGGAAAAACTCCCACAAGGGACAACCTACAATGGGGTTTGAGTCTGGCTCAGCAGTTCTTTCTTGTAATTGAACTAGACACACAAATCAATAATTGCACGGAAGGAATCTGGTAGCACCAATTGTGTCATGTAGCTTAGCAAATAGTACAGACAGAAATAAACATTACAAACAACTGAAATATCCTATAATGAAGGACTCAGATAATAAAATGCTATGTGGCAGGCACTGAATGCTCTAAATGCATTGTCTCACTTTACCCTCATTCTAACCCTATGAGGGAACACTATTATCACCATTTTGCAGAAAACACAACAGAGCCTTTGGAAGGTTAAATAATTTGATAAAGGTCATGTTGCCAATTAGCAGTCGAATCACGAGACAACCTCAAAGCCAGGTTCTGAACAATTATACTATACAGACATTAAAACGAGGAGAAATGTTCACAATGTACTGTAAACACATATAAAAATTCAAATGAAAAAAAGATAGGGCTTCCCTGGTGGCTCAGTGGTTGAGAGTCCGCCTGCCGATGCAGGGGACACGGGTTCGTGCCCCGGTCTGGGAGGATCCCACATGCTGTGGAGCGGCTGGGCCCGTGAGCCATGGCCGCTGAGCCTGCGCATCTGGAGCCTGTGCTCCGCAACGGGAGAGGCCACAACAGTGAGAGGCCACAACAGTGAGAGGCCCGCGTACCACACACACACAAAAAAGATAGAGTATGTGTACAGACCAAAATGATCTTAGCTCTTACTTTTGGGCAATAGGATTTCATGTTATTTTATAATCCTACTTGTGCTTTTCTTTATTTTTCAAATTTCTACATTTGAAAAGAAATGCATTACTTTTTAAATCAGGAAAATACTGTTTTAAAAGACCATATGGAACTTACACTTCCTGCTTGCACATCGTTAGCTATTTAGTTTTTGTTCAGACCAGTATATCACCTGTGGTACCCACAAATGAGTGCTTAGTAAATGCTCTTCAGGATGAAGATAATGCATAAATGCAGTCTGACGGCAAATGTCCTGTTCCATGAACTGAGAGAGACAGCCAGCAGCCTTCTCAGAAAACAAGGCCCTGAATGTTTTGTGGTAATTTCCCCCAAATTAAGTAGAGAAAATCCACTTGAAAGGTAAGGCAGCACAATATGGCAGTCTGAATAAAAACACACTTTGCAAAGCATTCTTTTACTAAAAGCCATATTAGCTTTAAAGTCATTTGGATCATAGTAAGACTGACAGAGATATATGACAAAGTGGCAATGTAAAGGAGGAAGCGAACTTCATTTAGTAAACAATGAGATTAACAGTTGCCTGTGAAGGTGAGACTGGAAATTATTTCACTGATCCTGTATGATCAAGAGAGTATAAGCTATTGTTTGGTTCAGCAGATTTTTGAAAACCAAAAAACTAGATATCCTACTAAAATAACTCAGGAATTCTCATATCAAATACAAATTATGCAACTACTAGTAATATTTATAACCAAAGAAACTCACCCCAAATCGTTCAGAGAATTTTTTTAACTTTGTCCCGGTCACATGATATAGTAGCAAAGATTAAAACTCAAAACTCTTTACAGCTAGTTCTTTATGCTTGACTAAGAGATACCAATTTACGCTACCATCTAATCTCCCTTCCCTTCTCTCCTCACCCTAGAAATAATTTCTGTCCTAAGAAAGCTAAGAACACATAAGATGACCGTAGCAAGGTTTTCTCCAGTCTACCTTTGTAGCTTTCCAGTCCTATCACCACCCACTTATTTCTTCTCTCTATAAACATACTCCTCCAGTCATAAGGTAAATTCATCAGAAACTTTTACACCCTCATGCCTCTGCTCTTCTTTCCCGTCCTAAAAATATGTGTCCTTGCTTCTTAGCCTGAATGAATCCTTCATCCTTCAATGTCATGTCCCTCTGAAGGCTTGTTCAACCCACACATGCAACTAATCCCCATCTTCTCTATGTTCCCATCTTATTTACACCAGTGCTTTTCTCCTTATTTGACTCATCTGGGTATCGCCACCTAACCCTGGGCTGGGCATACAGCGGGTGCCAATGCAATAACCAATTACTGAGCGCCTGCCATGTGAGAAGTGCTACCTTAGGGGCTACAGAGACAGAGATTATAGGCAGCTGTTTTCTGAATCAAGCTCACAATACATTGATTTGACAGCTAAGTAAACATGAATCACTGTTATGGCACTATCAACAGAGAATTCAATCGTTTGTATATAGAATTTAACTAAAGAAAATAAGAAATGCCACAAGGGTGGAAGTAGTGACCACCCTGGTCCATTGTTAACATTTTGTGGCAGCTGGGGACGTTCTATAAGAGGACATGAATGTTTTCTATGGAATCAACCTCAAAAGGTCAGTGTATTAAAAAGTAACCCTATTATCCACTGTCTTCAGCCAACTTCCTTCCCCAGCCCTCTTCTTTCTCTCTGTGATATCACTCTGGTTTTTCTACTAACTCAGACTTGAAAGCTCTGTAATCTTTGATTCCTCCCATTCCTGATCTCTCATATATAAAAGACATTCATTGATCTTTATTTACTAATATCCATGGGGGAATTTTCTGGCAGTCCAGTTGTTAGGACTCAGCACTTTCACTGAGGGGGCCTGGGTTCAATCTCTGGTCAGGGAACTAAGATCCTACAAGACACATGGCATGGCAAAAAAAAAAAAATTCTTGTCTCCATTTCTGCGGCCATTAGTCCAAACTATTAGTCCCTCAAGTCTGAACTCCCTATGAGCTTTCTCCTTTCCATCTATTTGTCACAGAGCCAAGAGAATGTTTTCTGAAAAATGTTTATCCCCAAATTCCCCTATTTATAAGTGTATACCAGTTC
This sequence comes from Mesoplodon bidens, assembly GCF_964165515.1. Classification (NCBI taxonomy): domain Eukaryota; kingdom Metazoa; phylum Chordata; class Mammalia; order Artiodactyla; family Ziphiidae; genus Mesoplodon; species Mesoplodon bidens. Next base: position 40,303,487 of record NC_138173.1, on the reverse strand, counting down.
CCACTGGTTATAAATCTGATCTGGTCCTATCTTAGGTTTCCACCATTATTCAGACATCACCTTCCATCATCTATATGCGCCATTCATAAGTGCCCTACACATTACCTTGTCATATACAAGGATGAAACAAAGAACTTATGATCACCAACAAAATGTACTTCTTAAGGTCTTCTTGGAAGAATTCCTAAGCAAGGTGGTCACAATGCTGATAATTCTTGGGTTCAGTGGCAACTAACAGGGATTAACTGCAATTTAATCAAGTTTTGACAGTTTCACCCTCAACTTGCTCCAAAAATACTAGGTGGATGACATCTGATCCCAGGGGTTTATTTATCAGCCACTTTGTCAATCAGGCCCTGAGGACCCAATGATTTACCAGTAGTTGATCTAAAAACCTTTAAGCCATCTACTTCTAAAGAGGACAAATCTTAATATTTCCTCAGGAAAATGTTTCAGTTTGATGATATAAAGTTCTGAAACTTCCTGGAAAATGTACATGCAATGTCTTCAGACAAAGAAAATCAAGAATGTAAGGAGTCCTACAAGCCTTGGCCTACTGACTGCCCCTGGAGAAATCAAAGTGGCTTCAGCTAATTGATATTATTGATACATTTTTCCAACAACCATGAAAATGGCACTGATTGTTAGGAAATCACTTTCAATGTGAAACGCATCACATATTTTTTCTTTACTGTTATAAGAGTACAAAACATGTGCTCACCAACTTGCTTCAAGTGACTGTAATTCTAAGAACACAATGAGGCTGTCAAAGAGGACTTTTACAGACTAAGAAAAAGAAGTTCCAATTACATCTAGAGCAATAACCTGACATAACTGCAGAGACATCAGCCTTGGACTGTTGGTGAGGCAATGAACCAGAAACTAGGAAGTAGGAAACGAAAAGGCAAAATGAAAAGACAGAGTCCAAAACAAAAAAAGAATAAGAGAGAAATAAAGAGAGTAATAGAGAAGGGCAGAGATGGTTAGTACAGAGAGGTACAGAGAAAGAAACACACAGAGATACAGAGCAAATAACAGAGATACAAAGAGAAAGAGAAATAAAGAGACACAGATTCACAACTATTGAGAAGAAATATCTAAATTTCCTAGTTCTACATGATGAAGTTCAATACTAATTGCAGTCTTTTGATTATTGAACACATTTCTTAGATTCACCCACAACATCAGTTATCAAAAACCTACAGTTATTAAACAATGATATTTTCCATTAGTAAAAAGGAGTCAGAGATTTGCTAAAGGAAAGGAAGGGATGAAATGTGAGCTGGAGAAAGGTGTTTTTTAGAAAGGATACCTGGGTACTATCAATCTACATTATTTCAACATCAAGTCTCCAGGGAACATTATCCATACTTTTAGATTTAAAAAGAAAACCTCTTCCTAGAAGATTTTCCGAAAAATTAAACTAGTGTGATTTAAAGGTCTTACTATACTGAAGGCTACACAAAGCAAACGAAAAGAGACATCATCCCTGCTTCCAGAGCTCTGAAAGTTAGAGGATAAAAATGACAAAGATATATATTACATGAAAACTAAAACATATAAGTAAAAAGTAAAGATTTTACATTGTATAAGCATAAATCGAAGTGATTATCATAAGATTATGGATGAAGAGGTAACTGGATAATGTTTAAAAAGTAAAAGAGAAGTGGTTTCCTTTCCTCTTGGAGAATATGACAAATTACCCAAATACCTACCTTAATCTCATGACTCATGGACTGACAAGTGGATTTCTGTTTTTAATTTCAGATACAAAGTGCTGGGCTAATTATACTCCTTAGTTCATAGCATACCATCTTCATTGGCCTATTCAAGGCAAGTATCTTGTTTTATTTTCTCGTTTTTAATTTATTTATTCTCTTTCATCCCCATCTTCATTCCTACCTCCAACCCATGTCCTGGGTAGGCAACCATTCTAAGATATTTTTTGCTTATATGCCTTCTTGTAAAATGTGAACTATAATTCTGAGTGCATGCAAAAATTGTATGTATATGTATGCAACTGTATTATATATGTCACTCTATTTTTTACTTTTATTACCCAACTTTATACATGTAAGACACATCCACGTTGAGATATATATATATGTGTGTGTATATATATATATATATATATATATATATATGTATATATATATATATATATATATATATTCCTTTGCTATATATATTAGTCTGCTGCTTCCAACTTCTGTATAACATACCCTGAGGAGCATCTACCATATTTTACATGTCTATTCTCCCAGTGATGGACCTCCAGATGGACACTACCCTCAAAAATTAGGCCATAATACTCATCCTTGTTATGTACCCTTAGGGACCTCTGTGACAATTTCTTTGGGAAATACACTAAGGAAGTGAATTATTTGTTCACTGGGTATGAAAATATATTTAAGTGGGCTAAATATTACCAGTTTGCTCTCCAGAATTGTGGCACCATGCTTCATGCCCACCAATAAATGTATAAGGAAGGGTTCCTATATCACCACAACATCACCAATGCATTTTACATCTCTGCTGTAAAATGATCTCATTTTTAAAACTTGCATTGTTCTGATTGCTAATGAGTTAAGATCTCTTTATTCACTTGTTAGCATTCAGGCTTCCTCTTCTTTAAACTGCTTATTCAGAGCCTTTGTCCATTTTTCTATTAGGGTTACTGCCTTTTTCTTTTGATTTCCAGTCATTCATAGCCTACATATTAATCTCATAATGATTTTAGACAGTGTTAGTATCTTCTCCCATTTTTCCATCTGCCTAACAGCTTTGTGCATGGTATCCTTCATCGAACAGAAGTTCTTAATCCTGATGCAATCAAATTTGGTAATTTTTCGTCTTGTGGTTTGTGCTTTTTAAGTTGTGTTTGTGTGAGACTGGAAAGGCACACAGGAGACAGATGTGGTGGCCCTATTCTTGAGGAAACAGCCAAGAGGAAAATAGATATACCTGCAAGATGTGGGCAGAAAGATCCACCATGAGGCTAGGTGAAAAAGAAGGCCATTGGGAAGGTATGACTTAGGACATGACTCTGCCACATATTATATGCTGTGTTACCTTGGACAAAGTTCTAAACCTCCCAGAGCCTGCCATCTGTCAAGTGTGAACAACACCTATCCCAAAAGACAAAGTAAGTAAAAGAATCTGCACAATCACTAGCGTATAATAGGCTCTCAATAAATGAGTTCCTTTGCCCCCTTCCTCCTCATTTCCAATCCTGATTTGATGCTGAGAGAGGGAATTTGCAACCTGTGACATTTTGGAATCAGATCCTTCAGTTGATCCCACACCTCCAAATTCTAAGTATCATCTGTGAATATAGGCTCCTAAGAGCACTTCTGCTCATACTGCAATTAGATATCAGACAAAGATTAAGCCCTGAAAAAAAAAAAAAAACAGCGAAAATGCTGTTTTCCTGATGAGACCAAAGGAGGAAAAGAGGACTGGGTACAAATAACTAATTATCTGATGATGGGACATTGGACGTAAATTAGTTAGCATCTCACGAAGAAATGGATCAAGGTATTGGCTGTAGAATGTCTTCGTTTGGTGGATGTGCTGGGAGTATGCAGGAAGGCTATTTTAGGTTTCCATACGATTAAAACAGTGAGATTTTGGAATAAGCTTAAGCTGTAGCTTTCTGATCCATGTTGCTGAAGTTTTCAGAAAGAACTGACTGGTAAACAACCTCATTGTGATTTGACTGATGTTCATTTATCCTCCTCTTTCCTATGTGCCTTCAATTCAGATGCAATCGAAAACTTATTGTTATTTGAATATGACATAAAGACCTATGGAAATCACATAAGGCTAAAGGAAGCTTGAGTATGAATAAGTTTTGGGGTTTTTTTTAATTAAATTTTTAAGTATCCTTTTCAAATGTGTGATATGTATCACAAATCTACCAATCAGGTCAATAGCTTTTTTTTTCTCTTTTTTTATTTTTTATTTTTTTTTATTAGTCTGCTTTACAACAAAGTGAATCAGTCATACATATACATCTGTTCCCACATCCCTTCCCTCCTGCGTCTCCCTCCCTCCCACCCGCCCCATCCCACCCCTCCAAGGCGGCCACAAAGCACCGAGCCGATCCCCCCACGCCACGCGGCCACCCCCACCATCCATCTACCCCACGCCCGGCAGTGTATACACGTCCATGCCTCTCCCCCACCCCGTCACAGCGCCCCCCCATATCCCCAAGCCCACCCCCAGGAGGTCTGTGTCTCTATTCCTGTTTTACCGCTAAGTTCTTCATGACATTTTTTTTCTTAAATTCCATATATATGTGTTAGCATACGGTATCTGTCTTTCTCTTTCTGACTTACTTCACTCTGTATGACAGACTCTAGGTCTATCCACCTCATTACAAATAGCTCAGTTTCGTTTCTTTTTATGGCTGAGTAATATTCCACTGTATATATGTGCCACATCTTCTTTATCCATTCATCCAATGATGGACACTTGGGTTGTTTCCATCTCCGGGCTATTGTGAATAGAGCTGCAATGAACATTTTAGTACATGTCTCTTTCTGAATTATGGTTTTCTCAGGGTATATGCCTAGTAGTGGGATTGCTGGGTCATATGGTAGTTCTATTTTTAGTTTTTGAAGGAACCTCCATACTGTTCTCCATAGTGGCTGTACCAATTCACATTCCCACCAGCAGTGCAAGAGTGTTCCCTTTTCTCCACACCCTCTCCAGCATTTATTGTTTCTAGATTTCTTGATGATGGCCATTCTGACTGGTGTGAGATGATATCTCGTTGTAGTTTTGATTTGCATTTCTCTAATGATTAATGATGTTGAGCATTCTTTCATGGGTTTGTTGGCAGTCTGTATATCTTCTTTGGAGAAATGCCTATTTTAGTCTTCTGCCCATTTTTGGATTCGGTTGTTTGTTTTTTTGCAATTTAGCTGCATGAGCTGCTTATAAATTTTGGAGATTAATCCTTTGTCAGTTGCTTCATTTGCAAATATTTTCTCCCATTCTGAGGGTTGTCTTTTGGTCTTGTTTATGGTTTCCTTTGCTGTGCAAAAGCTTTGAAGTTTCATTAGGTCCCAGTTGTTTATCTTTGGTTTTATTTCCATTTCTCTAGGAGGTGGGTCCAAGAGGATCTTGCTGTGATTTATGTCATAGAGTGTTCTGCCTATGTTTTCCTCTAAGAGTTTGATAGTTTCTCGCCTTACATTTAGGTCTTTAATCCATTTTGAGGTTATTTTTGTGTATGGTGTTAGGGAATGATCTAATCTCATACTTTTACATGTCCCTGTCCAGTTTTCCCAGCACCACTTATTGAAGAGGCTGTCCTTTCTCCACTGTACATTCCTGCCTCCTTTATCAAATATAAGTTGACCATATGTGCATGGGTTTATCTCTGAGCTTTCTATCCTGTTCCATTGATCTATCTTTCTGTTTTTGTGCCAGTACCACACTGTCTTGATTACTGTAGCTTTGTAGTATCGTCTGAAGTCAGGGAGCCTGATTCCTCCAGCTCCGTTTTTCGTTCTCAAGATTGCTTTGGCTATTTGGGGTCTTTTGTTTTTCCAAACAAATTTTGAAATGTTTTGTTCTAGTTCTGTGAAAAATGCCAGTGGTAGTTTGATAGGGATTGCTTTGAATCTGTAGATTGCTTTGGGTAGTAGAGTCATTTTCACAATATTGATTCTTCCAATCCAGGAGCATGGTATATCCCTCCATCTATTTGTATCATCTTTAATTTCTTTCATCAGTGTCTTATAATTTTCTGCATACAGGTCTTTTGTCTCCTTAGGTAGGTTTATTCCTAGATATTTTATTCTTTTTGTTGCAATGGTAAATGGGAGTGTTTTCTTGATTTCACTTTCGGATTTTTCATCATTACTGTACAGGAATGCCAGAGATTTCTGTGCATTAATTTCGTATCCTGCTACTTTACCAAATTCATTGATTAGCTCTAGTAGTTTTCTGGTAGCATCTTTAGGATTCTCTATGGATAGTATCATGTCATCTGCAAACAGTGACAGCTTTACTTCTTCTTTTCCGATTTGGATTCCTTTTATTTCCTTTTCTTCTCTGATTGCTGTGGCTAAAACTTCCAAAACTATGTTGAATAAGAGCGGTGAGAGTGGGCAACGTTGTCTTGTTCCTGATCTTAATGGAAATGGTTTCAGTTTTTCACCATTGAGGACGATGTTGGCTGTGGGTTTGTCATATATGGCCTTTATTATATTGAGGAAAGTTCCCTCTATGCCTACTTTCTGCAGGGTTTTTATCATAAATGGGTGTTGAATTTTGTCGAAAGCTTTCTCTGCATCTATTGAGATGATCATATGGTTTTTCTTCTTCAGTTTGTTAATATGGTGTACCACAATGATTGATTTGCATATATTGAAGAATCCTTGAATTCCTGGAATAAACCCCACTTGATCATGGTGTATGATCCTTTTAATGTGCTGTTGGATTCTGTTTGCTAGTATTTTGTTGAGGATTTTTGCATCTATGTTCATCAGTGATATTGGCCTGTAGTTTTCTTTCTTTGTGGCATCCTTGCCTGGTTTTGGTATCAAGGTGATGGTGGCCTCGTAGAATGAGTTTGGGAGTGCTCCTCCCTCTGCTATATTTTGGAAGAGTTTGAGAAGGATAGGTGTTAGCTCTTCTCTAAATGTTTAATAGAATTCGCCTGTGAAGCCATCTGGTCCTGGGCTTTTGTTTGTTGGAAGATTTTTAATCACAGTTTCAATTTCAGTGCTTGTGAATGGTCTATTCCTATTTTCTATTTCTTCCTGATTCAGTCTTGGCAGGTTGTGCATTTCTAAGAATTTGTCCATTTCTTCCAGGTTGTCCCTTTTATTGGCATAGAGTTGCTTGTAGTAATCTCTCATGATCTTTTGTATTTCTGCAGTGTCAGTTGTTACTTCTCCTTTTTCATTTCTAATTCTATTGATTTGAGTCTTCTCCCTTCTTTTCTTGATGAGTCTGGCTAATGGTTTGTCAATTTTGTTTATCTTCTCAAAGAACCAGCTTTTAGTTTGGTTGATCTTTGCTATCGTTTCCTTCATTTCTTTTTCATTTATTTCTGATCTGATCTTTATGATTTCTTTCCTTCTGCTAACTTTGGGGGGTTTTTGTTCTTCTTTCTCTAATTGCTTTAGGTGCAGGGTCAGGTTGTTTACTCGAGATGTTTCCTGTTTCTTAAGGTGGGATTGTATTGCTATAAACTTCCCCCTTAGAACTGCTTTTGCTGCGTCCCATAGGTTTGGGGTCGTCGTGTCTCCATTGTCATTTGCTTCTAGGTATTTTTTAATTTCCTCTTTGATTTCTTCAGTGATCACTTCGTTACTGAGTAGTGTATTGTTTAGCCTCCATGTGTTTGTATTTTTTACAGATCTTTTCCTGTAATTGATGTCTAGTCTCATAGCATTGTGGTCGGAAAAGATACTTGATACAATTTCAATTTTCCTAAATTTACCAAGGCTTGATTTGTGACCCAAGATATGATCTATCCTGGAGAATGTTCCATGAGCACTTGAGAAAAATGTGTTTTCTGTTCTTTTTGGATGGAATGTCCTATAAATATCAATTAAGTCCATCTTGTTTAATGTATCATTTAAAGCTTGTGTTTCCTTATTTATTTTCATTTTGGATGATCTGTCCATTGGTGAAAGTTGGGTGTTGAAGTCCCCTACTATGAGTGTGTTACTGTCGATTTCCCCTTTTATGGCTGTTAGTATTTGCCTTACGTATTGAGGTGCTACTATGTTGGGTGCATAAATATTTACAATTGTTATATCTTCTTCTTGGATCGATCCCTTTATCATCATGCAGTGTCCTTCTTTGTCTCTTCTAATAGTCTTTATTTTAAAGTCTATTTTGTCTGATATAAGAATTGCTACTCCAGCTTTCTTTTGATTTCCATTTGCATGGAGTATCTTTTTCCATCCCCTTACTTTCAATCTGTATGTTTCTCTAGGTCTGAAGTGGGTCTCTTGTAGACAGCATATATATGGGTCTTGTTTTTGTATCCATTCAGCCAATCTGTGTCTTTTGGTGGGAGCATTTAGTCCATTTACATTTAAGGTAATTATTGATATGTATGTTCCTATTCCTATTTCCTTAATTGTTTTGGGTTCGTTATTGTAGGTATATTCCTTCTGTTGTGTTTCTTGCCTAGAGAAGTTCCTTTAGCATTTGTTGTAAAGCTGGTTTGGTGGTGCTGAACTCTCTCAGCTTTTGCTTGTCTGTAAACGTTTTAATTTCTCCGTCAAATCTGAATGAGATCCTTGCTGGGTAGAGTAATATTGGTTGCAGGTTTTTCTCCTTCATCACTTTAATTATGTCCTGCCACTCCCTTCTGGCTTGTAGAGTTTCTGCTGAGAGATCAGCTGTTAACCTGATGGGGATTCCCTTGTGTGTTATTTGTTGTTTTTCCCTTGCTGCTTTTAATATGATTTCTTTGTGTTTAATTTTTGACAGTTTGATTAATATGTGTCTTGGCGTATTTCTCCTTGGATTTATTCTGTATGGGACTCTCTGTGACTCCTGGACTTGATTAACTATTTCCTTCCCTATATTAGGGAAGTTTTCAACTATAATCTCTTCAAATATTTTCTCAGTCCCTTTCTTTTTCTCTTCTTCTTCTGGAACCTCTATAATTCGAATGTTGGTGCGTTTAATATTGTCCCAGAGGTCTCTGAGACTGCCCTCTGTTCTTTTCATTCTTTTTTCTTTATTTTGCTCTGCATCAGTTATTTCCACTATTTTATCTTCCACCTCACTTATCCGTTCTTCTGCCTCAGTTATTCTGCTACTGATCCCATTTACAGTATATTTCATTTCATTTATGGTGTTCTTAATCGATGCTTGATTCATCTTTAGTTCTTCCAGGTCCTTGTTAACTGTTTCTTGCATTTTGTCTATTCTATTTCCAAGATTTTGGACCTTGGAAATAGAATCTTGGATCATCTTTACTATCATTATTCTGAATTCTTTTTCAGGTAGACTGCCTATTACCTCTTCATTTGTTAGGTCTGGTAGGTTTTTATCTTGCTTCTTCACCTGCTGTGTGTTTTTCTATCTTCTCATTTTGCTTCTGTTACTGTGTTTGGGGTCTCCTTTTTGCAGGCTGCAGATTCATAGTTCCCGTTGTTTTTAGTGTCTGTCCCCAGTGGCTAAGGTTGTTTCAGTAGGTTGTGTAGGCTTCCTGATGGGGGGGAACTAGTGTCTGTGTTCTGGTGGTTGAGGCTCGATCTTGTCTTTCTGGTGGACAGGTCCACATCTGGTGGTGTGTTTTGGGGTGCCTGTGGCCTTATTATGTTTTTAGGCAGCCTCTCTGCTAATGGGTGGGGTTGTGTTCCTGTCTTGCTAGTTGCTTGGCATAGGGTGACAAGCACTGTAGCTTGCTGGTCGTTGACTGAAGCTGGGTGCTGGTGTTGAGATGGAGATCTCTGGGAGATTTTCGCCTCTTGATATTATGTGGAGCTGGGAGGTCTCTTGTGGACCCGTGTCCTGAAGTTGGCTCTCCCACTTCAGAGGCACAGCACTGACTCCTGGCTGCAGCACCAAGAGCCTTTTATCTACCCGGCTCAGAATAAAAGGGAGAAAAAGTAGAAAGAAAGAATTGGTAGAAGAAAGAAAGAGAGGGAGAAAGAATGGAAGAAGGAAAGAAAGGAAGGAAGGAAGGAAGAAATAAAGAAGGAAAGGAGGGAGGGAGGAAGGACGGAAAGAAAGAAAGAAAGAAAGGAGGGAGGGAGGGAGGGTGGGAGGAAGGAAAGAAAGAAAGAAAGAAAGGGGTGGAGGGAGGGAGGGAGGAAGGGAAGGTAGGAAAAAAGAAAGAGAGAAGACAAAGTAAAATAGAATAAAGTATAAAATATAGTAGCGTTATCAAAAATAAAAAAGTAATTATTGAAAAAAAAAACGGTCGGATAAAACCCTGGGACTTATGGTGGAAGCAAAGCTATACAGAGAAAATCTCACACAGAATCATACACATACACATTCACAAAAAGAGAACAGGGGGAAAAAGTCGAAAATCTTGCTCTCAAAGTCCACCTCTTCAGTTTGGGATAATTCATTGTAAAAAGAGGAAAAGGGGGAAAAGTCTGAAATCTTGCTCTCAAAGTCCACCTCCTTAATTTGGGATAATTCGTTGTAAAAAGAGGAAAAGGGGAAAAAATCTTAAATCTTGTCCTCAAAGTCCACCTCCTCAATTTGGGATGATTCGCTGTCCATTCATGCACTCCACAGACGCAGGGCACATCAAGCATACTGTGGAGCTTTAATCCGCTGCCTCCGAGGCTGCACAGAGAGATTTCCCTGTCTCCTCTCTGCTCTCACAGCTCCCGGGTCTCAGCCTTGGACCTGGCCCCGCCTCTGCGTGTATGTCGCCGGAGGGCGTCTGTTCTTCGCTCAGACAGGACGGGTTTAAAGGAGCCGCTGATTCGGGGGCTCTGGCTCACTCAGGCAGAGGGGAGGGAGGGGCACGCAGTGCGGGGCGGGCCTGCGGCGGCAGAGGCTGGCGTGACGTTGCACAAGCCCGAGGCGCTCCGTGTGCTTTCCCGGGGAAGCCGTCCCTGGGTCCCGGGACCCCGGCAGTGGCGGGCTGCACAGGCTCCCCGGAAGTGGGGATGGACAGTGACCTGCGCTCGCACACAGGCCTTGTGGCGGCGGCAGCAGCAGCCCCAGCGTCCCACGCCCGTCTCCGGGGTCCGCGCCTTCAGCCGTGGCTCACACCCGTCTCTGGAGCTTCTTTAAGCAGCGCTCTTAATGCCCTCTCCTCGCGCACCAGGAAACAAAAGGGAAGAAAAAGTCTCTTGCCTCTTCGGCAGCTCCAGACTTTTTCCCCGGACTCCCTCCCGGCTAGCCGCGGCGCACCAACCCCTTCAGGCTCTCTTCCTGCCACCAGCCCCAGTCCTCTCCCTGCGCTCAGACCAAAACCCGATACCCGAGCCTCAGCTCCCAGCCCCGCCCGCCCCGGCGGCCGAGCAGACAAGCCTCTCGGGCTGGTGAGTGCCTGAGGGCACCGATCCTCTGTGCAGGAATCTCTCCGCCTTGCCCTCCGCACCCCTGTTGCTGTGCTCTCCTCGGCTACTCCGAAGCTTTCCCCCTCCGCCACCCGCAGTCTCCGCCTGCGAAGGGGCTTCTAGTGTGTGGAAACCTTTCCTCCTTCACGGCTCCCTCCCGCTGGTGCAGGTCCCGTCCCTATCCTTTTGTCTCTGTTTTCTCTTTTTTCTTTTGTCCTACCCAGGTATGTGGGGAGTTTCTTGCCTTTGCGGGGGTCTGAGGTCTTCTGTCAGCGTTCAGTAGGTGTTCTGTAGGAGTTGCTCCACGTGTAGATGAATTTCTGATGTATCTGTGGGGAGGAAGGTGATCTCTGCGTCTTACTCTTCCGCCATCTTCCTCCGGATCCCAATAGCTATTTAATATGCATTTGTATTACATTACTAGGTATAGCACTAAATGAGATACAAAGATAAATAAGATGTGGCTTTTACCCCAGAGGAGGTCACAGTTTTTCAGAAGAGATAACCATGTGAACAATCAACTACAGTAAATTGTGATCCTTGTATAATATAGGCAAACAAAGTGCTATGAGAATGGAGATGAAAGAACAATTACATTTATTTTGGTTCAGGTTCAAGAAAGACTTTAGAGAAAAGATCCACTTTAAATGAGTCTTTAAAAATGAGCAGGGATTTTCCAAGCAGAGAAGGGTTAGGTTGGGCTGGGATTAGGGTTGGGTTAGCAGAGCTCCAGGAAGCAGTTTTTTTTTTTTTTTTTTTTTTTTTTTTTTTTTTTTTTTCTTTTTGCGGTATGCGGGCCTCTCACTGTTGTGGCCTCTCCCGTTGCGGAGCACAGGCTCCGGATGCGCAGGCCCAGCGGCCATGGCTCACGGGCCCAGCCGCTCCGCGGCATATGGGATCCTCCCAGACCGGGGCACGAACCCGTATCCCCTGCATCGGCAGGCGGACTCTCAACCACTGCGCCACCAGGGAGGCCCCAGGAAGCAGTTTTTAAGTCAAGGAAGTATGAACATGTCCAGGCAACAGCAGCTAGGACCATGGTGTGTGGCTAGGGAGGAACTAGACATAAGCCTAGAAGCACAGCCTGGGGTCACTTGTTTAAAGGTCATAAGAATTTGAACTATACCCTGAACAGTGAAAAGATTTTAAGTAAGGGAGTGACATAATGAGATCTATATTTTACAAAGACAATTGAAGCAGCAGTGTGGAAATTGATTAAAATGAGACTGGAGCCAGGAGGATCAGTTAGGAAGCCACTGTAACACTGTAGGCAGGAGATGTTAGGTGCTGAACTCTGATGTGAGAGTGAGAATAGAAAAATGGAGTCATTTGACATTTAAGTCTTGGTGACCAACTGAATGTTGGGGTGAGATAAATGGAAAGACTCAATCATTCAACGAATATTTCTCAAAACTTTTCTGTGTATGAAACATTATGTTAAGAGCTAGTGCAGAGTTTTGCAACTTCAGCACTACTGGCATTTTAGAATGGATAATTATTTGATGTGGGGGAAGGGGAGGGCTCTTCTGTACACCGTGGGATGTTTAGCAATATTCCTGACCTCCACCCACTAAAGGCAAGTAGCACCCCCTCTCAGTCATGACCATCAGAAATGTGTCCAGACATTGCCACATTTCCTCTAGGGAGCAAAATTATCACCAGTTGAGAACCACTGAAACTGGGATCTCTGATTCTGAGAGGCTTATTATCTGTAGAGAAATGCTTATGACATAAGCAAGTATAGGGCACAAGAAAAGCAGAAAGGAGGAAGTTGTCAATACTTCCTTGGGGATGAACAAGCATAGGAAAAGTCTCCATAGAAGAGACATTCAAGCTGAATCCTTACATAAGGGCATACCTGACGGGACAAAAACATGAAAGCAAGATACCATATCAGATACTAGCAGAATTTTGAGGCTCTGAGCCTGAGCTCTTGGCGGTTGGCAATGTCATTAATGAAGATGAGAAACACAGACAAGATGCTGAATTTGTGGGGCTTGCAGGACATCCAGTAGTTCTTGGAAATGCAAGGAGGAAGTCTTCTCCCAGCTCTCCACAGAGAGCTCACAGACACCTAACCCGGGCACACAAATAACCTAATACACACTGTAATACTCAAGTCTAGAATTGGAAAGTTTAAAAAACTTAGCTCTGGTTACATAAGGAATCTGTTCCATAGCACATGCCTAGGAGAATATTGCTCTTGTGATCTTGTGATCATCTCCACTGATCCCTTGTGGATTCTCAGAAAAACCACAGCCTTTCTAATCTAGAAATATGTTACAGATTCATTTGTCAGCCATCTCTCATTTTATAGATGACAAAATTAAGGCCCATAGAGATGAAATGACTGGGCCAGAGTCACACAAGTAGGTGGCTAAACCAAGGATATGACATGGGTTTCCTGGGAGATGAGATCTGCACCTGTACCTAGAGGTCCCTTTATGCAGACTTTACCCTATCTCCTGTGGGAATTTTTCCACACCTGGTCCAGCCTAACTCCCCAGTCTCCTTAGAGCTTAAAATAGCCCAGTTGCCAGACAATTGTTTATCTACCTTGAGCTCCATGGAATGAAGAATGGAGTGAAAGTGAGTCTTGGGACACCACAATAGATTCCAGTGAGTAAAATGCACTTCCCCTGGGTTTTTAAGGGCCCAGGAGCAATCAGTAACTTGGCTCAGCTTTCCCAGGCAGATAGCCAGGGAAGAGCAGGCCCAGTGACAGAAACAAGAAATGAGGATACGAAAGAAAGGAAAATGAGAAGAAATGTCCAAAGGTACAGATACCAGTATCATCTGCAGTATAAGTACCAGCAACTTTTGAGACAGATCTGCTTCAGTCAAATGGATAAAAAAGGAAATCTTATAAATGAAAATAACATTAAAATATCTGTATGTGAGGCAATATAGTCTAATGACTAAAAGCACAAAGTCTGGAGTTTGACGGCTGTTCATACCTGAACTTGGTCTCTCACTAGTTGTGTAACCCTGGGCAAATTACCTAATCTCTTGTAGTCTGGTTTTCTCATTTGTTAAAATCAAATCAAAACAAAACAAACAAACAAAAACCCCTAGACCTTTAAAGATATTGATAGTTAGGAGGGCTAAAAAGGAAATAAATATGTATATATGCTGGTGTCTTACACAGATTAGTGACAACAGAAGGCAATTAAACAAACTCCTGGTTGACAATATAGAACCCAAGCTGAGGGGTTCCTAACACCTTAGAGGACTCTACCACCTATTCACACAGCCTCAGAGAGACCAAAACTAGCCATCCCAGTAGTACTTCCAGAATGGTACAGTGAGAAACTTGGCAGATCTTCCTCCCTACAAAACATTTAACTGGTAAAAAATATTTTTAAAAAATCACTTACAGTCTCTCAAAACTGTCCTAAGGGCATACAGCAAGTGGAGAAACATTCATTCAAGAAAATATACTAAGTCTAAGTTAGAATAATGAGAGTCTGTAGCATTTGGCCATAACCTGCTTCCTTCTCCCGTCCCCAACTGCATGTTATAGAAACTCTATTATGGCCACTCCACTCCAAGAAGACTAGGTCCCCATTCCTCTACCCAGCCCCTACTTGTATGGTGGAAGCCCTACCCCAAGTACAGCCATGAGAAAACTGAGACCCTGATCACGGCTATCTTAGCTCATTCATAGGCAGAGGTCTCATGCTGAGAGAGGCAAGCTGCAAAGACCAGTAGCTACCACCATCCCCTTCTAGCACCTGCCAGGGATATCACTCTGGGGAAGCAGGCCACTATCACTATGTCTAGCTCCTGGGGACTCCCAGGGAAGAGTCAACCCAGGAGGATGAAGAGCTTTGCAGTTCTTAACCAGGGTAGTGACTTTATTGGGAACAGAACATAGAGAATTCCATGCCTAAGGGTGTTGTTGGAAACGATGGAGAGCTTGGTAGAGAACAAGTTATGGGGTACTGGTAGCTTTATGATACTGCTAACAACAAGCAAAATGGCAGAACAATCAGAAGTTTAACAAAAACAACCAGGGAGGAAAAAGCAACCAAGAAAAACCCTCCCTAGATCACAATAAACCCTGGGGCTTGGGAAGGCTATCCACATGGTCCTACTTAGGAACAATCAAAAACAGGACATGGGTCAGATTGAAAACATTTTCCAAGCTGCACACAGATCCATCAACAAAGGGCAGAAGCCTTACTGGCACAAGAGGCTTAAGCACAACCTCTAACCAAATACTGGCTGAAAAATAAGCTATTCTGACACAAGGGAAAATATTATTAAGCTAGGCTTAATAGATAGATTGATACAGATTATGCAATCTGAAGAACAGAGAGAAAAAAAGTGGAGAAAAATGAGCAGAGCCTCAGAGAAATGTGGGACACCTTTAAGTGCACCAACATACTCATAATGGAAGTACCAGAAGGAAAAGAGAACAAAAAAGGGATAGAAAATATATTCATAGTAAAAAAAAAAGCTGAAAACTTCCCTAATTGATGAAAAACATTAATCTATACATGAAACTCAACAACCTCTAAGCAAGATAAAAGCTAAGAAATTCCCATCTACATATGTCAAAATTAAAATGTTGAAAATGAAAAATAAAGATAAAAATCTTGAAATCAGTAAGAGCAAAATGACTTGTCACAAGGAGCATACCTCATTTCACTGTGCTTTGCAGATACTGTGTTTTTTACAAATTGAAGGTTGTAGCAACCCTGTGTTGAGAAAGTCTATTGGTGCCATTTTCCCAACAGCATTATTTTTTAATTAAGGTATGTACATTGTTTTAGACATACTGCTATTACACACTTAGCAGACTATGGTATAGTGTAAACATAACTTCTATAAGTACTAGGAAACCAAAAAATTCATGTGACTCGCTTTACTGAAATATTCACTGTATTACAGTGGTCTGGAACCAAACCAAATATCTCCAAGGTATGCCTGTACAGGGGAATTCCAGTAATATTAACAGCTAGCTTCTCATCAGAAACAATGGAAGCCAGAGGACAATAGAATGACAAATTCAATGTGTTGGAAATAAAAAGCTGTGAATCAAGAATCTTATATCCAGTAAAACTGTGTTTCAAAAATGAAGATTAAATAAAGTACTAAATATGGATGAAAGCTTAGAGAATTCTCTGCTAGTGGACTGGCTTTGAAAAACATACAAAGAAACTAAAGAGAGTTATTCAGGCAGAAAGCAAGTGACACCAAACAATAATTTGAATCCTTATCCTCACAAAAATAAAAATAATTTTAAGTGAATACTATAAATAACTGTATGCCAAAAAAATTACATAATTTATATAAAATTAACGAATTCCTAGAAAGACACAATCTACTAAAACTGACTCAAAAAGAAACAGAAAATCTGAATAGATCTATACCAAGGAAAAATATTGAAGTAATAATTAACAATCTTCCCACAAAGAAAATCCCAGAACCAGATGGCTTCACTAGTGAATGCTACCAAAAACTTAAAGAATTAATACCAATCTTTCACAAACTCTTCTGAAAAACAGAAGACAACATAATACTTTTCAACTTATTCTTTGAGACCAGAATTACCCTGATACCAAACCAGACAAAGACATCACACAAAGAAAATAAAACTACAGGCCAATATCCCTTATGAATATACATGTAAAACTGTTCAACAAAATACTAGTAAACTGAATTCAGTAATATATAAAAAAAGATTATACACCATAACCAAATGGGATTTATCCCAGGAATGCACGGTTGGTTTAACATCTGAAAATCAATTAATGAAATACATCCAGTTCAATGGGGAAAGAATAGTCTTTGCAACAAATGATGCGGAGATAACTGAATGACCACAGCAAAAGAAAAAAGTTGGACTCCTACCTCACACCTATAATTAACTCACAGACCTAAATGTAAGAGCTAAAATTATAAAACTCTTAGAAGAATAAATAAAACTCTTAGGAATAAATCCTTGTGACCTTGGTTTAGGCAATGATTTTCTTAGCTATAACACCAAAAGCATAAGCAACAGAAAAAAAATTAGATAAATTGTGCTAATTCAAAATTAAAGACGTTTCTGCAGCAAATACTACCAGCGAGAAAGTTTAAAAAAAAAATCCATAGAATGGGAAAGAACCTTAGTAAATCACACTGATAAGAGACTTGCAACCAGAATACATGAAGAGCTTTTACAATTCAAAAATAAAGATTCAAATAGCACAATTAAAAACTGGCCGAAGGATTTGAGTATACATTTCTCTGAAAAAGATACACAAATGGCAAATAAGAACATGGAAGGATGCTCAACATCATTAGTCATTAGAGAAGTGCAAATAAAAACCACAATGAATATCACGTCATACCCACTAGGGCAGCTATAACCAAAACGACAGATAACAATTGTTGACAAGTATGTGTAAAACTTAGAAAACATCAGTGAAAATGTACAATGGTGCAGTCACTTTGGAAAACACTTTGGCAGTTCCTCTGAAAGTTAAACATAGAGTTATTATATAACCAAGCAATTCTACTCCTTGGTACATACCCAAGAGAAATGAAAATATATGTACATACAAAGACTTATGCATGAATGTTTATAGCAGCATTATTCATAATAGCCAAAAGGGGAAAAAAATGTTCATCAACTGATCAATGGATAAATAAAATATGGTATATCTGTAAAATGGGAAATTATTCAACAATAAAAATGAATTAAGCACTGATACATGCTACAACATGGATGAACCTGGAATACATGCTACATGAAAGAAGCCAGTCACAAAAGAAAATATAGTGTATTATTTCATTTGTGTGAAATATCCAGAATAGGCAAATCCATAAAGACAGAAAGCAAATTAGTGGCTACCTAGGGCTTAGGAGGGTGGTAGGAAAGGGATGGGGCATAACTGCTAATGAATATAAAGTTTCTTTTGGGGGTGATGAAATGTTCTCTGATTAGATAGTGATGGTGGTTGCACAATTCTGTGAATATATTAAAAACCACTGACGTGCACATTTCAAATGGGTGAATATTATGGTATGTGAATTATATCTCAATAAAGTGGTTTGTTCTTTGTTTTGGGGGGGTTTTGGGCTGGGCCGTGAGGCATGAGGGATCTTAGTTCCCTGCCCAGGGATTGAACTCTTCCGTACCCCCTGCAGTGGAAGTGCAGAGTCTTAACCACTGGACCCCCAGAGAAGTCCCGATATCTCAATAAAGATGTTTTTAAAAAGCTGACCATCTGCTTCTCTACTGGGTATTTCTCTTGGCATTAGAGAAGGCCAAAAGTTTCTATAAACTTTTTAAAGAAGCTCAACTAGCTTTTTTCTAGAAACTAAAGTTGACCCTTGAACAATGCAGGTTTTAACTGCACAGGTCCACTTACACGTGGATTTGTTTCAACAGTAAATACACAGTAGTACATGATCTACGGCTCGTGAATATACAGATGCAGAAACTCACGGATACAGAAGAAGCAAACAGTCTATTTGGAGGCTGGCTGTAAGTTATACACGGATTTTCAACTGCGTGGAGGGTGGGTGCCCCGACTCTCGTGTTGTTCAAGGACCAACTGTAGTTCCTTTGCCATAGGAATATAGTCCGTGAATACATGCACAGTCCATGAATAGTCCAATACCAACTGATAGCTCACTGTTGACTGGTTTTATATCCCTGATCTAAGCATTTACATTGTCTGATGAGGCTGAGCCAGAGTGCTGATAAGTAAAGATAGCACGCCACCCTAGACAACCCCTTGCATTAGAGACCTCAGGTTCTGTAAAAATAATTACCTCAAATCAATTCAATGTGCAAGGCTCTGTCCCATATTTCATTAATTCTAAGAAATTCTGTACACTGAGGCCACTTGGAAGAAGTCATAGTTTTTATAACCTATTTACATATATCTCAATTCTCTACAGAATGATACTAATGTTATACTAGATAGAAATTATTAAGTGATACAGTTCATAAGTATCATGGACCAATAGCTGTAGAGGCTTCATTTTAAAAAGTGACACTTTCAGAAAAGAAAGAGAGGGAAAAAAGGAAGAAAAAAGGAGTATAAGAGTAAAGAACTGAAGCCAATGGAATGCAAAATGATTATATCTTCCTTTCTTTCACCCAATTATAATATGAATCATGCACACTATAATCAGTTATGTGACATGGCATTAGTTTTAATAAAGAACACAGCAAATTGACTTGAAAAGGCAAATAATACCTTCTGGGGGCGTCCCAATGCTGCTGCCAAGACCCAAAACTGCCATCTTGTGAATTCTCGGCTCCAGCATCACAGCAGATTCTTCTCCCCTTTCCCAGTGGGGTATTTTGACAGGCTCCAGGTGGACATTCTCCAGCCCATCTTCCTGCAGGTTTTGGTGCATGATTTGGATGGCTTTTTCTAGGCTCTTGGAACCACTGAGTCTGGGTCCAACAGTATCAACCAGAAGAGCCAATCGCTCATAGGATCTGTTCTGGGCTTTACCATAAACAGCAAGGTTGATGATTGCTTTAGCAACATCTCCATAGCAGGCTATTTCTTCTTTTATTTCTTGAAAAGTCCTCTGAGAGATGCCATTCCCATATACAGCTTTCCCAGAGTTCAGGGATAAAAGGTGAACAACACCAACAAATACGAAGACATGGAACTTCATTATTTTTCCCAGTCTGTTTTCTTCCTAAAATAATCTAGGTAAGTAAGAAATATGTGTTAGGGGAAAAGAATCTCACAGCTATCTGCCCATAACCCAGGGACTGCTTTTCAAACAGGATTCCCCTTCCCTTCTCAACGGTTGCCCAATTTCTACCATCAAATTCAGGCACCATGAATTTGATGAAGGAAGAAGGAATGAAGAAGGAATGAAGGAAGGAATGAAGGAATGAAGAAGAAAAGAGGCAACGATTGGCCTTATTGACAAGGTAGCAAAACCACATGTTACCTAGCAATCAGTTTAAAATATGCTAAAAGATTAAAATAAGAAGATAACTGGGAAAGAGAGGAAGAAATAGAGGTAGCAGTGATAGGGCTAGGGCAGTGTTACCCCTTCTTCTAAACACAGTATGATCCAAAGGTGTTTCAGAGTTCCCTCTACCTGATATGCTCTCTCCTGTTTGCCTATTGAACTTATCCTTCGAGGCCCTTTCAGAGACGT
This sequence comes from Mesoplodon bidens, assembly GCF_964165515.1. Lineage (NCBI taxonomy): Eukaryota > Metazoa > Chordata > Mammalia > Artiodactyla > Ziphiidae > Mesoplodon > Mesoplodon bidens. The sequence goes on along the minus strand of NC_138173.1, from coordinate 40,283,343 downwards.
CATCTCTTCTTGATGCTCTCCCTAACCCCACCCCTTCCACATTTAATCCTCACAACAGTTCTATGAAACAGTTTCTTATTATTGCCTTCATTTTAGAACTGAGGATCCTGGGGTAGCCAGAGATTAAGTAACTTGCCAAAGACACACAAAGCCTTTCCAGCTCTAGAGACCACGCTGTAAACAGTGCTAAAAGTATGTTTGTGGACCCATGCCAGTCCACAATTGTTTTTCACAAGTCCATGAAAGACAAACACAAAGATTAAAAGTAAACATATTCAGTAATGTGCAACACAGTAGCCAATAGTCCAATGTGGTCATTACAATTTAAATTAAATCATTGGCTTCTCAGCCATACTAGCTGCATTTCAAATGCCCAGTAGCCACATGGGCTAGTGGCTGTTGTATTGGGCAGCACAGAAAGAATATTTCTATCATCATAGAAAGTTCTGTTGAATAGCACTGGCTTAGACACCTTTGTAGATAACTGATAGAACAACTATACATTTGTCAAATCTAATGACTAAAAAATGATGCTTCATTTTACTTTTCTACTTCACTATTATATTTTTCAAAAGTATCAGTCTGCAACAAATTCTAAATTTAAAAATCTGGCCCTTCACCAAAGATAATCTGAGAAGCAGGGTCATAAACTACTATATTATAAGTATAAACTCCAAATTCAGGCAGCATACAAGGCCTTTCAAAATATGGTTCCAACAACCACTTCAACCTCATCTCTCCACCTGCCCCTCTAGAGTGAACACATTTTCATTCTCATTCTCATTTCTTCTCTCTCTCCCTTTCTCTCTCTCTCACAGGCACACACACATAGCACTTGAAATGTGGCTAGTCTAAATTGAGATGTTTTGTACCTGTAAAATATACACCCGATTTGATCTTTAAAATCAACTACTTCATACTTAAGTATAAAAAAATAAATATTTCAGATATATTAAATAAAATACATTATTAATCTCACCTATTTCTTTTTACTTTTTAATATAGCTATTAGAAATTTTTAACTTACATAATATTTATATTTGTATTGGACAGTACTGTTCTAGCTGCACTGAACTGGACCCTGTCCTTCAAATACCCAGGCCCTTTTATAACTCTGGGTCTCTACATATGTTCATTCCCTTTTATTGCAAGGCCCTTCTCTTCACCCTGGCAAATGCCTATAGTGAGAATGCATTAAAAATCACCTCTTCTGTGAAGCCTCATCAAACAATACCCCAGAGGTACGTGCACCATTTTCTGTGTTTCTACCATAATTAACTATATTATCAACAAATATATTTGTTTATAAATCTGTCTCTCCTGCTCTCAAAGTCAAATAGGGCAAATTATTCATCATTGTACTCATATATAGGCACTCTATACCTTTTTAAGAAGGAATGAATAAGCATTTAATCTCTCTAGGTCTCACCTCCCTAGAGTATAAGAGTACTTATCTTGCCTCCTTCACAAAGAAGCTGTAGGAATTAAAAACTTGCGATCATATTTAAAATATTTTGAAAAGTTATAAAAACTATATATTGCTGCTGCTTTCTTCTTTATTATAACTACAGTTGACCCTTGAGTGACACAGGTTTGAACTTCCCAGGTCCACTTCTACACAAGTTTTTTTCCCATAAATACTACAGTGCTACAAGATCTGAGGTTGGCTGAATCCGTGGATGCAGAACTGGATATGGAGTGCTGACTATGGGACTTCAGCATCCACAGAGGATCCTGCAACCAACACCCCTCCTTGTTCAAGGGTCAATGCATAGATTTTTCGTTTCTACAGTCACTATACTGATGCTTGTTTTAAAAGCTAAATTTTATTAAGCAATTAAAATATTTCACCAGATTGCAATTTATTCTTGAAAGTACATTTTTCCAATATATTTGGAAAAATGTTCTTGGGGCAAAAAAAGAAAAAAAGGTTAATAAGCCATCTATTAATTGACACTAAACACAAGTATCTACTTCTCATTAAAAGTTCTCTAAGCCTTCTGCAAACATTAATTAACAATTTCATAATACATTTCTAGTGATGGATTAGAATCATATTATGACAACACTGTAGAGATACAGGAGAGCTTAGGGATCCCTAGTCCATATCCTTGTTTCGTAGAAAGTTAATCAAGGCCTGTGTTGTGATTCCTAGGCAGCAGACAAACCAGCAACTACAATTAACCAGGTAAGTGGACCAGCTAGCACATACTTTCTAAAGGATTAAGAATAGTTTTCTTCTAGGAAACTATATGCATTTACATATAATAGAAATTCAATGAAGGATACCCAAATGCAGTCTGAGAAGCAAATACCTATAATAAAATATATGTATACAGAGTAGCATCTGAACGAAGAGAAGAACAAAGGGGATCATGAAAAACTATAGAGAAGACATACCATCTCAGGACAAGCTCAAGAAATGGCTCTGCAGGCAGAAAAGAGTGAATGGTATCCCTCAGAGCTCCACTAGAACATCATCTGTATGTCACATCCTGGTTAAAAGATATGTCCAGAAAATAACAGTGCCTGAGTCTATCATCTTTACATCTTTTTGCGTATATGTCAATTGAATTAACAGATAACACATCATTTTGATAATAATATTTAATGCTTCTTAGCAAGGTCAGTTAAATTAATTTTGACACTAAAAAATGATATAATGGGCTTCCCTGGTGGCGCAGTGGTTGAGAGTCCGCCTGCCGATGCAGGGGACACGGGTTCGTGCCCCTATCCCGGAAGATCCCACATGCCGCGCAGCGGCTGGGCCCGCGAGCCATGGCCGCGGAGCCTGTGTGTCCGGAGCCTGTGCTCCGCAACGGGAGAGGCCACAGCAGTGAGAGGCCCGCGTACAGCAAAAAAAAAAAAAAAAAAAAAAAAAAAAAAAAAAAAAAAAAAAAAAAAATGATATAATTACTTTAAAACAGAATTCGGTATCTGCGAGTGTTGTTCTGAGTATCTTAACTACACTGTTTCTTCAAATCCCACAAATGCAATAAGTGCTTATTTTTAAAAGTAGGTTAATTTAAAAGGTGATGGTTTATTACCTTTCAATGGATCAGTTTTTCCCTGAGTATAAAGTTTACTAAGATCAAAGGCACAAAACAATGCATTACATGAGATATCACCTAGAACACTTGACACAAGTAAACACTAAATACATGTTAGTTGACTCTAAACCTAGTTTTCTCTGGAATATAATCTCAAAATTACCTATGTAATTCTTGGCTAGAATGCATAATTATATATCTCTCCAATGGAGCACTACAAGAATCCTTTTTTATTATTATGACTTTTAGAAACACAACTAAGATGTGTTTTCAGTAATAAATAGTAGAAAATAATAATTATAACTAACAGTCTATATTTGAGGAGGTAATAAAAATGGAACAAGATATTGCTATATCAAATTCCACTCAAGAAGAAAACCAAAATATAATATGTAATTTAAAAACACAGGGACTATACATAATTTGTACAAAATTTGTACAAATCTGATACATAATTTGTACATTCCTAGCAAGAAATAGAAGATTATAATAAAAATTAAAATAGTGAAATATACAGACAGAATAAGATTAAATAAAAGCCAATAATCAAGGAAAACTTGAAGAAATTCTCTCCTAATTCACAGATTTAGGATCACCATACAACAAGAAATTCATTCTAGAACTGGAGTCAATCCAAGTGAGAAGGATGATCAAAGACACCAGTATATTTGCATGAAAGGACTAAAACACTAGCCCTCCCCAGTGTGAAAAGACAGGCCAAAAGTAGAACTATTTTGTTGTATAAAATCAAGAAGGGTTTGGAAAACATGAATACAGATTTACTCGCCGTATCTTTTCATACTTGTACCAGGGGATAGCCCTAGTAGCTCAGAGCTAATTTTAGGAAAATCAAAATGTATAGTTTTACACAGTAAGTGATAAACATGTAAACAGTTTACCTAAGAAAAAAAGAGTGTTTGGATAAAATCATGAATGGAGCTGAACTCATTCAGCTGAGTCATTGGAGCTGAACCCTTTTAAATCTACCACACAACATTGGCACCACACTGAACTAAGTATAGTTTCCTACGGGATCACCAAGAGGGTTTGCTGATCTGAAAGACTGTTAATCTGCCCTAGCTCAGAGATAGAAAATGTCCCTATACAGTCATTTCAGTCAAATAAAATTAAGCAAGCTATAGTATTTTTCTACAGTCTGCAAAGGGAGCAAACAATTTTATGGTGATCAACAAAGACAAATAGAATTACTGATCTCAAACATTTCCCCTTTATAATTGTAAATGGTGCTTTGTTTTGGGTCATAACTTCATTTTTCCAGTCATTTAACAAAAATGTATTGAGCACCTTACCTACTAAGCACCAAAGACACAATTTATAAGATAATATCCATACCCTCAAAGAGCCGCCAAGTATAATAAAGAGACAGATAATGTGAAAACCCTACAACTGAGGTGGTTACAGGCTTCTGTGAAAACAAACTGGAGGAGGGGATCAGGAGGAGATTCCTGATGGCATGTGAAAAAGGAGAGAGTGGCACTGAAGGAAAGATAACCCAACAGAAAAAACAAACCGTGCAAAGACACAGAGGCTTTACAAAACTTGGGCTATGGAGAAAATGGCAAGGAGTTGGATGATAAGTAGGGGGAAATGGTGGAAGATACAGCAGTGATGGAAGGAATTATTCCCCAAGGTCTGACTAAAAAGGTCTACTGTGTGAAGCTTCAACATGGAACACAAACCCCCAGGGCACTGTAACAGGGGACTTAATGAACAGTTCCCACCCCTTATGCAGCCAGGAAAAGGAAAAAAGGAAGGGATTGAGGGAGAGAGGAAGGGAAGAAAGAAGGAAGCAAGGAAGGAAGGAAGGAAGGATAGTTTTCTTTCTGATCTTCACTATGACCTGCTCCTTAGCACAAAGAATCCACACAGATTGCACATCAGGACAAGGACAGCATGTGAAGTTCCTCAAAATCCCCAAACAAGTCACTACTTATTACCTATGTGGTTATTCCTTGGAATTTTCACGGAGGGAAAAGTGAACCATGGTTACAAAAGACGCATTAGTCAAATAATTCACTTACAAAGACACTCAAGATTTTATTTAAAATCCCTAAAATACTAAGAATAACCCAATTGACCAAAAAAAAAAAAAAAAACTCTAGCACACTCTTGAGCAAATTATAGGACACTTGAAATGTCTAAACTTAAACTGAAAACATTTTTTAAAAATACTCTTTATTTTTATACACAGAAGGTTTGAAGTCATTTTTCCTTTACTTGAATTCAAACTGGGGGAATATTAAATGTTATACTCTTCAAAATCTTAAACAACTATTTTTAAAACTCATGCTGTATCATGCCTTTGAATTCAGAAAGTTATATATTCAAAGGAAACTCTGGAGCACTATTTGAAAAAAAGACTTTCTATTCATATATTGTGTTCATGATCCACAGTTACAGATTATCTTTTTCACAAAAAGAGATAAAATTGAAATGTCATTTTCATTCTTTTCTACTTAAATTTGGAAAGAAACTTAAGCAAAACCAACTTTTCTTCTGCTGTGAATTACATTCTAATAATAGGTTTATATTTTGAGGAAACAAAACAAAACCCTTTGCTTCTATTTCTAAATCTTTTTCCTAAAATATTATTGTTTGAAAATGTCTCAGGCTATGATAGAAATGCCAGGATGAATAGACTAAGTGACGTGGAAAAGGACACAATGAAAAGAGAATGTGCTGAAAGACAGAAGGAGTAAGACTTAGGGACTGAAATTTTTATTGACGTTTTTCTTGTGTCACTTTTTTAAAGACTACATATACTACTTACATGAAGACTTAGATATTTCCCCTAAACCTACCATTGCTGAAAAGGATTCACCAATATAAACTTAACTCTTCGTCTTCAGCCTAGATTGTGCAACAGATATAACAGCCAGAAATGCCAAATCCTAGCTCAGACACTGGCACATCGAAGTTCACTTCCTGACTCCCACTAACGCTTCTAGATTTATAATAATTAGCCCTTTAACCATCTTAAGGAAGATTCTTTCCTTTATTAAATTCAAAGTTCAAACAAGAGTGGGCTTCTACTTTCCAAAGCTTATATCCCAATTATTCATTCAGTCCCTCAAGAAAGCTCACGGAGAACTTACTATCTGCCAGGAACTGTGCAAGAATTTGGAGAAGATATAAAATTAAGCAAGACTCAGTTCCTACTATTAGTAGGCACTGTTAATTATTTAATAACCATCCCTCCCTTTTCTTGCTAACCAAACCTGGATTTTATTTGGGGTCAAAGTTTCCAGCCCGATTAACCTAGGCCAGTTGTTCTTAATATGGATGGTAGTAGTCCTAGGAGATGTTCTGTATATGCCATGGTGGGGGGGGGAGCATTTTTGGTTGTCACAAAGGTGTGGAGATCCTACTAGGAATTAGTTGGCAGAGGCCAGGGACACTAGACATACTGCTATGGGGGGGGGGAAACCTGTCTACTAAGAACTCTCCTATATTCCATGAAGATTTTTTTTAATGTGAAAAACTATTATTTGAGACTTGACCCTAACTCTATTGTACATACAAATAGGTACAAAAATAGTTCCTGTGCAGTTTTAATGTAAGTTGACTTTTTCAAAAAGCAACTACCGTGTATATCAAGGGGGGACTATACGTGTTTTGCTCAGGAGCTTACCAAGAGCTGTTCATCATCTCAGTGGAACACCGATGACTACGCTGCTCCTGGTACTGGAAACACCGTCACCACGCCCCTGGACCCGTCTGCATTTGTTGCTGTCACATTCACCATGCAAGCATCTGACTACTTCATTATGTCATCTAGTGCAGTCATGCCTGGGAATGTACGTTTTGACGTACTTTATTATAAAGTACTTTCCTTTAATGGTTCCTTTACATGACAGGTAGGATAGCACACTGATTTACTTGAAAATATGTGGAAGCATATTATCTATGATGCTTAATTCAGGATAATAAAGCAAGCATTATAAACTATTTGTTTTGATTTTTTTTTAAAGAGGCACTGCATCTAATAGGATGGAGAACTAGTGATAGAAGTGAATTCCACAATTCTCTTCCCTCACTCTTCCAGCCTACCTTTTAGCCAGAGGAGGCCCTGTGACCCAGTTCTACTCGAAGATACTCAAACAGAAGCAGCTGACAAGAAAATGGCCACAATTCTAGAGCTGCATCAGCTACTTTGTAACCATGAGGGCAAGTCCAAGAGTACTGGTCCTGACATCACTGAGCAGCTAAACCAACACCAGCACCACCAATTTATCTGTTACACGAGAAAAATAAACTCCATTTGTTATAGCCACTGTTAGCTGGATTTTCTATTCCTTATAGCTGTGATTATATTTCCAACTGCTATAGTACTTTCAGGCCTCTTGGGGATCCATAATTAAATATAGTGTTTATACTAATTAACACCATCAGTGTAATAGGGAAGAACAAATCTGACTCCATATTGGATCTGTTTCTTTTACTTTAATCTTTGTGTTCTATTGCTTTTTCTTCAAGTTAAGAATGTCGCCTATAGCCTGAAATATACAGGACAGCCCATTCTCAAGGTTCTGACCTTTAAAGGTTTAACACTTTTCCATTCACATAGAGATAAATGCAGAACAGAGAATAACACTTGTCTTGTTGGAGGTTTACAGGAACACTGTGACCTGATCTAAGAAGGCAGCTGCAAGAACAAAGGATTCCGACACCAAGAAGTCTGCAGTGACCAACAACACCCCCTCCCTTTTGAGTATAAAAGAAGCCTGAATTCTGACTCCGGTAAGACGGTTCTCTGGGACACTAATCCACCACCTTCTTGGTCTACTGGCTTTCCAAATAAGGTCACTAGTCCTTGCCCCAGCAACTCTTCTCGCTTCATTGGCCTGTTGAGTGGCGAGCAGTACAAGCTTGTACTCAGTAACGTAAGCAAGGCCTAGGAGCCAGCATATGGTCTACCTAGACTTCCCATGTGCACCTAAACTCTAAATATCCAACACCAAACTCAGAATCTTCCCTTCCAAACCTGCTTTTGTTCCCCGCCTCTAGTCAGTAAGTTAGAAACTGCGGTGTGTCGTTGGATTCTTCCCTCTCCCTCAGGGAAACAGGTGAACAGTTGGCAAGTCCTGTAACTCCACCTTCAGATTCTTTCTTGACCCATTTCCCTCCTCTCCACACTTACTATCACTCCCCTAGCTCAGAACCTCATTATCCTTCATGTGAAACCCTTCCTCTTGCATCTCCCCGCCTTAAACTCAGGTCCCTTTCCAATCCGTGTTTCATACTGCCGTCAGCTTTATCTAGGGAGCCAACTCGAATGACTCTTTGGCTGAAAGCATCTGTTGCCCCGTTTACTGTTCAGTGTTCTGGATGTGGCTTTCCTCACACTCCTTCCCTGTCGTTCCTCTCCCCTCCGATGGTGCAGCCCTAATGGGTGTTTACCGTTCCTTGAAGTCACAGAACACTCTTTACACCTAATTTTGCTCTTGCTGTTCCCTCTGCCAAAAATGCCCTTTCATCTTTTCTCCACTTGGAGAAACCATGGTCATGACCAAGGTCCTGCTCATCTGTCCCCAGCTCCAGACAGAACCATTTGCTGCCTTTTCAGTAGTGCACTGCATGCTACATGTCTTTGTGTCTGTCACCCTGCTGGGCTATACGTCACTTAATAGCAATAATATTTTATTTTATAAAATTCACCAAGCACGTTCTCTGAATGTGTTTTGTATACTAAGCAAATAGCACAATACTTGTCAATAAATATTTATAGAATAAATGAATAAATTCATCAAACAAGTAGCTATATTTCACAACAGAAGTATATGGCTCTGATTCATCACTTTAATGATTACTTTTCCTGCATCAGACACTAGAGTTTGCGCCTTTAAACTACAGCATATTCACAACTTTCTTTCATAAAGGGAGTCAAGAGACCTGGGACTTGGTCCTGGCTGTCCCTCTCTAGACGCATGGATGGACCTTGAACAATTGATTCGAAGTCTCCCTTTATGTGTTAAATAAAGGGTTGCATTCCAGCTCTAACATTCTATTATGGATTTTCTTAAATATTTAGTATCAATCACACTTTTCTTTACACTCCATATTAGCACATGAATAAATCACCTTATCCCATTTTGTCTCCTCCCACCAGCCAACTGAAATTGAACTCACAAAGGTCATTAAGGATGCCCTTGTTCCTAAATCCAATAAAAACATTTCAGTTCCTATCGTACTTAACATCTGGAACATTTAACATTGTGGACCGCCTCTCCTTTTCCAAATACTCTTCTTTCTATATTTCTACTCTCCTTCCCAATCTTTTTTGTAGCGTCCCTTTTTTCCACCTATCCTTTAAAGTTTATTATTTCCTAGGGCTTTTCTCCCATGAGCCATGATAATAAGGCTTCATTAAATGTCTCTGCCACTTAACATGTCATCCTGAATAAGGTATGGGCATTGAGGAAACAAGGGAGGAGGACTGAAGGAAGACAGACAAATCCTAACAACTGTGCAAAGAACCCAGTGTATGATATTCTTCTTTCTTCTGGCAGTTAGTACAATAACAGTGGGTTAATGAGTTAATTAGAGCAGGGCAAATGGTACACTGACTGGCAGTCCCGTTCGCAGAGGGAATCCCAGGAGCTCTGGGATGGAAGGTGTCGGAGTAACAACCTGCTGAGTGAGGTCTACCAGTAGACCTTTCTCCTCCCACTGGCCACACTGAATACCCATGGCCCCACTCTACAGATGTCAAGTGACACTCCCTCTCTTATCCTGTCTCATTCCACCAGGATAAGCCAGAGGACTGACTCACTTTGTGTCCCTGACATTTTACTGCTTACCAGTGAGCGGTTTTGAGAAATTGTAAGAAAATTAATTGGGCTCACTTTGTTAATTCTTTTTCCGGACTTCTTTGTCCCTTTCTTGAATATATAAAACAATGAAGCCTAAATTCCTACTGTTCAAAAGTAGGCATCTTTGTCACACAGCCGAATGTAACTGACTTTTGACCTACATCATGATGGGACTAAGAGGAATAAATATGAAGCTCCATGCTACTTAAGTGAAACCATATGATTAAAATTCCAATAACTGAAATCAACCATGAATCTAGGACAAACTTCGTATTCTTGGCTTGCAAAATCCTACTGAAACCCCAAATGTATATGAGACAGCTCTTGGTCCCTTTGTTAGCTGAGGATGCTGGGCTGACAGTGAGGGTGGAGGCCCTTGAGAACAGAGGTGCCTGATCTGTGACGGCCACATGTGCACACATCTGCAGTCAGCAGCCATACCAAGCACATACAGTCAACAAAAATATAGACAAATCACGAAGAATGCAGTTCACACCCTTTGGGGCCGAATACAAAGTAGGTAACCACAGACACAAGTAATTCTGAGGTCTTATGATCTGAGAGAACTGAAAAAAGGGACAAAAGGAAATGGGATTTTAGTCTCATAAAGTCCCAGTTTTCTAGAACTTGGACCCCTAACATAAGAGTAATAATAGGAAGTGCTTTATTTCTGTCAATAAAACCAGTGAAGCATTTGTCTTCTATCTGGTAATATTACAAAACTATTACAAGGCACAGCAGCCTCTTCCAGAGGCAAAGGAGAGAATATGGCCCTCCTTGAATCAGACAAAATACAGAAGTCTTCTAGAGACTCAACCTCAGAAAACTATAAAGCTAGAGATATATAGATTTAATTACTATTTGCCAATATAGGTTTACAGTAAATGGACTGTATTAATGTGCTTTTATTGCTAAAGAGCATGTTTCCCCCATGTATCTTCCCCTGAACTAGTTAAGAACAAGTTCCAAGGAACACTCTGGTAGAGATATTAGTAATTTCCTTCAGAACATGCATTTTAGTTTCCCTCGCTTTAGCCAGGCTCCCCCATTCCATAAACACAAAAGCAGAAAGACCCTCATTGAATCTTGCTGCAAACACAGTTCTTATTACAGCCCAAGCCAGGGAGGCCTGTTCAGCAAGTCACTTACTGCAAACTTTGCTATTAAAGCCGTCAAACAGACATGTATGAAAACGTGGCTTCGCTAAACAGCTGTTAAGTTTCACGAGCTTAAAAAGAAAATACCATCTAGCTATACACTGTTAGCTCAACAGAGACTCACCATTCGGTTTGAAAATCTGATCTGCCGGTACACTTTTCCCTAAATCCTAACATTTGCTCTCTGCTGTGAGATGGCTGCCACAAGGCACCATCAGCAAACATAGGCTGAGAGTGCGCGCGCGCGCACACACACACACACACACACACACACACTTGACAACAGTGTGTGCTCCCTCCTCCTGCAATGGGAGCATGCAGCATCTGTTACTTCAGGCTCCTGCACAGGGAAAAGAGCAGCTCTCAGTCATGTAGAGAGGAAATTAATGCACAGATCCCTCCCTGTCCCAGTAGTCAGATATTAATCAAAGGTGGCAAAAGAAAAGAGGTAAGCCAAATAGATTCACAGTAATGGAGCTAAAACAATTAGTCAAAGTGCTTAATCGGTCAATGTAAAATAAAACTCTTGTAGCACTCCATCAGTGCACAGCCAGCCAAATTATCCTACGGAGAAAGAACATTCGTAAAACAAGTTTTCTCCAAAGTGGAGAAAGCAAGGTGATACAGCAGATATTTGACAGCAGGAAATTAAAAAAGGTAGTTTTAAAAAATAAAAAAAGGAATTAGCGAAACACTTAGAGAGAGATGAGTTTGGAGTGTGGAACAAAGACAGTGGGGAAAATATATCCCAGTCCAGAGGTGAGAAGGGAGGAGAAAAGAACCATAAAGAGGCATGGGACAACAGCTGAGAGCGACTTTTCTTAACAGGCAATTTCTAAATCCAAAGAGTAATTTTTTAAAAGATAATCACACTTATCAGGATACTGTATGATTTAAAGGATCATGTAGACAGACTTAAAGAAAAGATTCTTGGATCCCAGATAGAAACCGCAGAAGAAAAAGGGAGAAGAGAACCAGTTACCTCTGGGGAGAGACGAAAACAGCTTGGGAGGAAGACAGAGAAATAAAAGGTACCACAGCTTGTCTCAATTTTGGTGATTTTTTTCCCGATATCTGACTCAAATGATGAGAAACCCACAGTCAGGTCACTCAAGTCATTGTTATGGGAAATGAGGTGAGGAAACACTAAGTTGGGAATAATCGCCCATAATTGCCTAGAGGTCTACTAAATCCGTGAAGGATCAGACTATTTCCTAAATGCAGTGCGTTTGATTTCCCTCCAGAGGATGCAGGAAATTGTACCCTTTGAAACAGATGAGAAGTTTTGGATAACATCAGATTCTATTGGAAAGCCCCGGGGGTAATGAGTCGGCAGCTCGCAGTCTGCACAATAGTGTCTGATACGTTTAGTAGCAGATGAGGGGAAGTTTGTTGTGACAGCTGTGCAGAAAAACAAGTCTGAAGGTTAGGTGGATTTGCAACATGAGAAGGTGGTTTGGGTTTGGAAAAAGCAAAGGCGTCTTCAGATGGGAAGAGCACACAGAAAAATGAACAAGAGAAAACGCAGAGCAGCAGAAGTAAAGGTGCCAGTGGTATGGAGTTCTTGGCACTGTTTCCGCATCAGAAAGGCCTGCTCACCAGTCAGAATGTCCCACAAACACAGTTAGTTGTACCATTCACTTTTATGGCAGTTAAGGCCTAGCCAAGAGTGGGAATAATGTACTACTTGCAAGATACCTAGAAACAGAGTAAACCGGAGTTATACTCGAAGATGATTCTCCTCTCTGCTTGTCCTCCCCTGAGACCAGCCTCCAGGCCTCTGCTCTCTCCCCTCTGTCCCTAAGGCAATCTCCTCTCACGCTCTGCACAGATGATGGCTGCTGCCTGCCCTCCCCGGCTGGTGTTCTGTTCAGCACAGCCCTCGTTGCTACATTTGTTTCCCATCTCCCCTCTGCCACCACCACTTGCTCAGAGGCCAGCCACTTCCCTAACGAAGTGTCACAGGCAGGACAAGAAAGACCTTGTGTTGTACATGAGTATGGTCCAGACGAGCATCAGAGGGAAAAGACCCTAATGAACTGGAAGCAGGAAGATAAACACCAAGTGACAGAGATGATGGCTGAAAACCCTCCAGATATAACCTCTCTGTAGTCTGCTACGGAAGTCAAGTTCCTGACTTGATGCAGGCAGGAGGGAGGAAAAAAGGAAGGAAGAAAACCATACTGACCCTTGCCCTAGCAAAGGACTGGGCTATGTGTTTTCATATATATCATCTGATTTAATCCTCAGAAGCAACCACTGAGGGAAATAATTATTACTTCCAAAACGGAGGTTCAGAGAACATAAGTGATTTGCTTATGGGATTTGAGTGATTTGCTCATTGTCATCTGGGTATTAAGAAGCAGGACTTTTCCTCGGCTTCTTTGAAGAGGTAACTCTGCCTCAACTTTTTTTTTTTTTTTTTTTGCGGTACGCGGGCCTCTCACTGTTGTGGCCTCTCCCGTTGTGGAGCACAGGCTCCGGACGCGCAGGCTCAGCGGCCATGGCTCACGGGCCCAGCCGCTCCACGGCACGTGGGATCTTCCCAGACCGGGGCACGAACCCGCGTCCCCTGCATCGGCAGGCGGACTCTCAACCACTGCGCCACCAGGGAAGCCCTGCCTCAACTTTTGGAAAGCCTTTGCCTGACTTGAAAGTTTGGGTTGGGTGATCCTCCTACAGGTCCCAGTGCTACTCTGTCCCAAGTACTTTCTCCATGGTACATATCACTCTGCATTATAATTGCCTGTTTCTCCATCTCCACCTCTAGGCTGAAGGCTCACCGGAGGCAAAGGCTGTGGTTCAGTGTCCCTCAGTGCTAAATACAATGCCTGCTCTCTATGTGCTTGAGGGATGCTGGCCAGAAATGAGAGTCCCCACCCCATGCTGTCTCTAAATAATAGTGTCTGGAATTTTAATTTGGCCAAGTGCTTAGCAAAATGAAAAAGAGAAGTTACAAAGACTAAATGTGTCCTACTTTCGAGCTCCACTGTACAGTCTCAACGGTACTCATGCTATTATGTGGAACATGGTTATGGACTTGTGAAAGAATAGGGTGTTTAAGTGCAAGTGACTGTACAACACTGCAGTATTTGCTATTCCCTGGTTGACAATGAATGTTAGGTGGAAATGTTCATGTCTGACAGTCGGTGTTTTCCAGGTTCTTTTCTGTAGAGTACTGAGAAACACTGGTAAGCCCTGCTTTCACTCTTGGAGTCACACAGACACCAATCATTCACACTCAATATCACAACTTCAAAATGTTTCATGTGCTCTGAACTTTGGTGGGTTCTTTCTTTTAGAGATGGAAACAAGAAGAGAGCCAAATTACCTTAGCCCATGTTTTTGGAAGACATTCTGGTTTCTGCACTGTAGAACCCGTGCAACTGTTCCAGCAATCCTATTCCAATGCCTGTTTCCAAAGTAAAAACTACATGACTTGACCACCAGGAATGTGTGTATGTACTACGTCCAAGTCCAGAGCAGTGGCTCTGCCTGAGCTATCACCCCTGATGCCCCATCAATTGATAAGGTCTAATCAACCCAGAAAACCAGAGAAAAGAGGTCAGCCGAACAATCCAGACTGAAGCAAATCTGCTTCTAGTTACTTTTCTCTCTTATTCCAAACACATCTAGGTACAGACATTAATAAAGGCATGTGCAGAGGCTGGTTTTACTGAATTCCACACCCAGTGGGGATAGCAAATCGTGGACTTAAGAAAAGTAGCCTCTAGCAACTAGAACCAACGCTGAACATGCATTTAATTCAAAGGTACTGAACTCTACGAAAAAAGCTCAACCTTTCTCAATTTGTCTTGGCATTTTGTGGTTCCATGCTGTATTCCAGGGCTACCAACACAATAAGGACTCTCTTCTCAGTCTCCTGACTGCCTGGATTGGGTATTTCCTAAAGTATACAAGAAAGAGTCACTCGAATGCTGTTGGCACAGTGGAAATTCTAACAGGCCTGAAAGCTGATTGCTATACTCTTGTATTTTTCACCTTATTCTCTGAGTCTTCATACCATTAGTCCAAGTGTTTTCAGCCACTGTTTAAAGCAGGTTTATTGAGGTATAATTAATATACAATAAACTGCACATATTTAAAATATACAAATTGATAAGTTTTGACATATGTTTAAATTCATGGGACCATCACCACAATTAAGATAATGAACATATTCATTCAAACTCCCAAAAGTTTCTTCATGTCCATTGATAATCCCTCCCTCCTACTCCACCTTGAACCCTTTTACCTTTGGCCCAAGGAAACCACTGATCTGCTTTCTGTTAATATACATTAGTTTGCATTTCATAGAATTTTGTATAAATGGAAGCATATAGTATGTATTCTTCTTATGTCTGGCTTCTATTACCCATCATAATTATTTTGAGATCCATCCATGTTGTAACATGTACAAATAGTTCATTCCTTTTTATTGCTGAGTAGAATTCCATTGTAGGGGTATATCACAGTTAAGGTATCCAACCGTCTGTTGATGGATATTTGGGTTGTCTCCAGTTTAGGGCTATGACAAATAAAACTGCCATAAACATTTGTGTAAATCTCTTTATATGAATATATTCCCTAGTAACAGAATGGTTGGACCATATATGTATGTTTCACTTTTTTTAAAACTGCCAAATTGTTTTCCAAAGTGGTTGTGCCATTTCACACTCCCACTAATGATATGTGAATGTTCTGGTTCTGCCATATCTCTGCCACACTTGATATGGTCAGTCTTTTTTTATTTTCCGAATGGTGGCATTGTGGTTTTATTTTATATTTCTCTAGTGACTGACAATATTGAGTATATTTTCATGTGCTTATTTGCCAGCCACATAACTCTTTTGGTGAAGTATCTATTCACATCTTTTGCCTGTTTTTTATTGGGTTATTTTCTTATTAGTTAGATCTCAGAGCTCTTTATATATTCTGGATATAAGTTCTGTATCAGATCTATGACTTCCAAATATATATATATTCCCCATCTGTGATTTGTCTTTTTATTTTCTTAGCAGTGTCTTTTGAAGAGCAGAAGTTTTCAGTTTTGAAAAAGTCCAATTTATTAATTTTTCCTTAAAACTTATTATAAAGCTACTGTAATCAAGACAGTATGGTATTAGAGTAAAGAAAGACTAATAGATCAATAGAGCAGAATAAAGACTACAGAAATGAACATTTATATGGATGGACAGTTGTTTTTCAGCAAAGGTACAAAGGCATTTCAGTGGAGAAAGGAGGTTCTTTTCAGCAAACGATGTTAAAACAACTGAATACACATACACATACACACACACACACACACACACACACACAACAGGAAAAAAGAACCCACTTCAATCCATATATTATGGGCTCAATTATTTCCCCCAAAAAAATTCATATGTTGAAGTCCTAACTCCCAGTACTTCAGGATGTGACTGTTATTTAGAGAGAGGGTCTTTAGAGGGGTAATTAAGTTAAAATGAGGTCATATGGGTGGCCCTTAATCCAACATGACTGGTGTCCTTATTAGAAGAAGTTAGTTCACAGATATGCACAGGGTGAAGACCATGTGAAGACACAGGGAGAAGACAGCCACCCACAAGCAAAGGAGAAAGGCCTCAGAAAAAAACCAACCCTGCATACCCCACCCTTGGACTTCTGGCCTCCAAAATTGTGAGGAAAAAAATTTATTGTTTAAGCCACCCAGTCTGTGGTGCTTTCTTATGGCAGCCTTAACAAATACCATAACTCTCATCATACACAAAAATTGACTCAAAATGGGTCATAGACCTAAATTTAAAACTTAAAACTATAAAAGCTTCTATAAGAAAATATTTGTGACCTCGGGTTATACAAAGATTTCTAAGATACAATACAAAAAGTAGGATTCATAAAGGAAAAATTGATGTTAGATTTCAACCACGTTTTAAGCATTTTTCCTTTAAAAAGTCTAATGCAGAGCCCCTATATATATAGAACAGGTATAAACAGAGCTGCTTTTGAAGGGGCAAGGATTCTGGGTGGTTTCCTTAGTCCTTCTATCACCTTCCTTTGTGGTCTCTAAGACGGCTCTGCAGAACACAGGGCCCAAAGAATAAAATGTGTAAACCACTGGATTTTATTAACAGGATGTTTGGATCTGCCCAAAATAATAACCACTAGCTTTTACTGAGAGGCTATTTATGTGTTATGTAATGTGATAGCTGCTTTTTTATATTTTTTCTCTTTTAATCCCATGAGGTAGGTGTTATTTACATTCACGCATGAGGAAAATTAAGGCTCTCAGAGCTGGTACATTTCACAGCTGGAATCTGAACCCAGTTCTGACCCCCAAGTCCATGATCTTTCAGGGGCACCTCACAGTATCTTGAAATCAAACATAAAAGATAAGAACCTGGGCTTTGTGTGGACGTAAACCAGTTGTACAAAATAACTGTCAATTCTAAAAAATGAAATTATTTCCCTAGAAAAATAAACTCTAGCTAAAAATAATATATTATAAACATCCAGATATACTTCCTATAAAGCCACATCAGCACGTGATAGTGTGCTATAGGGCAAAGTATTTTGGTAAGCCCCTCTACCAGATACACACATGCCTTCCCTGCTATTAAGCAAGTGGCACATGGGGGGGCTGCAGCTGATAAATTCCATTTGTTTAAAGGCCTAGGTAGTTTACTGTGCTCTGTTCAGAAGACGAGTAGGATAGAAGAATGGTTATGAATATATTAATATCATACAAAGAACAAAGAGACTGAGCCCTGATTAGGTTTGATGCTATTAGTAGAGGTAACAGTTAAAACAATATCTAATCCCTATCAAGTCCTAAGGACTTAATATCACATTATTTCATTTAATTCTCACAACTATGTGAGCTAGGTATCAATAATGTAGTGTTATAGATGGTAAAGAGACTTAGGATAAATGATGAGGTCAAGGTCACACAGTAAATGAGGAACAGAGTCACAATTTGCACCCAGATCTGTGACTGCAGAGCTGGTTCGTTGAACAACTGCTGTAATCTACCTCTGTCAGGTAGAGTAAGAGCAAAGAAAACAGAAAAGCTCTCCACCCTCTCCATTGTCCCTCCACTCCAGTTCCCTGGGGTAGGGTAATCACTCCCCTGGTCATCCTACAGACCCTACAGAGGGGGCTCCCCATTGGAGAAGTCAATCCAGTGCTGCTGGGAGAGGAAGATGAGGGGTGCTGGATGGATGGTGCAGACAGCCCTGACCCCTGGAGGTGGTGAAGTCACATCTGTGGGCAATATGTCTGTATGGCAGTTTATCTGCATATGATGGCATCACAGATTTCAGGCCGGCTTGTGCATATCAAGCAGACAGGCTGCCTTCTTCCCATGAGCCAAAAACCCAGCCTGGCCAGCCCTTCTTGCTCAAAATCACCTCACACCAAAAAGGCCTTAGAAGGAATGGGGAAATGCTGGTCACCCACAACTTCTGCACTTTGTCAACAGATCGTTGGAGATTCAGAAGGCAGGTTTTTACCTGAGGGTCATTAACAGCTGCTTCTTCCCTATGAAGTTTTAGGCAAAATCCTCAGCCACACAACAGTTTAATCAACACACATCCTGAGACTTTTACAGCTTTAGTTTTTCTCGTTAGAAGATTTTGCCTCTCTCCAACATAATTACAAGTTCCATATTTTTGCCCTAAGGCTAAAATGTAAATCATTTCCTGGTATACCACAACTTCCCAGCACTGACTATGTAAGGCAAGGCTGCATAGCATTTAAAATTAAAAACATCATTTTCCTGAATGTGTGTGTTATTATGATGTTTACCAATGTGTTTTTGCTGGTTAAGTCCCAGTTCTTATGCATTTCATTTCAGGCAAAGGCCTGCTGGCATCAGGATATAAGCTAAGCAATTTACCCTAAAACTTGCCAGTTTTTCTTCTCTTTGGATTCTCTGAGTTCCCTCAGAGCATACTTTATGGGTCTCCAGAATATTGATTCTAACGCCTATAACCCTATAACCAGCAGGGGCTAAATTCATCTCTGTTGGTTAAAGTCCTCCGTTGGGCCCTGAGAAATACCACTCCCACTCAATTAGCCCTGAGAGCAGCGCCACTGACAGGCCTGGGTAAAAATCCTGACCCCTCCACTTAGAAGCTCGCACAAACGTCTTTCACCTCTCGGAACCTGTGTCTCCTCCTTCACAGTGTGGGAATGATAATATCAGACTCACAGAGTTCTCAAAAGTGACACAGGTTTCTAACAGACACTGGGCATAAAACCAGTGCTTAGTAAATGTTAGCTCCTTTCACCTTCTCTGCACTTCTTATTCACGCAGCTCCAAATTCTACCCCTGACAATAGACCCCAGATCTGCAGGAGTCGTAAGGAGGAGAATGAGGTTTGTAATCACAGCTCAGGAAATCATTAGAAATGGAACAGCCTTTTAAATGCTAGACTGTGTTGAACATCCTCACAGGCTCTGTCCAATAAAACTAAGAGGGAGCCAAGTGGCTAACAGTTTGGCTTATGAAATCAGAGAAACGTAGGTTCAAGCTGCAGCCCTATCAGTACTAGCTTTGTGACCTTGACCAAGTTACCTAACCTCTCTAAACTGTGTAGTTGGGGAGATAATAGTAGTGGCCTGCTCTGCAGCGTTAGAAAGAGTATTAAATGACAATATGAATATAAAGGGTCTAACACAGTAGCCAGCCTGCTGTAAATACTCAGTGTTAGTGAGCATTTCCTTTACTAACAGTGACAGGCAGCACACTCTTGTCATACTAGCCAGAGACATGGCTCCTTGTCAGCATGCTGCCACCTTACTCACGGCATGACTCTGGATGAGTCACATAACTGTTCTGCACCTCAGTCTCCTCATCCATAAAATAGGAATGAGATGGGCTTCCCTGGTGGCGCAGTGGTTGAGAGTCTGCCTGCCGATGCAGGGGACACGGGTTCGTGCCCTGGTCCGGGAAGATCCCACATGCTGCGAAGCGGCTGGGCCCGTGAGCCATGGCTGCTGAGCCTGTGCCTCCGGAGCCTGTGCTCCGCAACGGGAGAGGCCACAACAGTGAGAGGCCCGCGTACTGCAAAAAATAAAAAATAAAAAATAATGGCCATAAAGCACCATGAAAAATATGGTATAGAAATTTTATAAGTTATGATTATTATCATACAAAATGCTATAGAAATGCTAATGGATGCTAATCATAAGGTTCTTAAGTTCATCCAAAAAGCAAGTTGGTCTGAATAGGGCTTAATTGAGTGCAAAAATCAATCAATCAATCAATCAATCAATTAACCCATAAGCAACCATTAGTCAGGAAATCACACTCAAAGAAGGGTTTTAATGCTTCATACATATTTATGTGGTCTATTTCTGACTTTGGAATTCAACAGCCCATTTTTCTAATACTAAAATCTCTTCTTCTCTCATTGGAGCCTCGGGGGAAAGAAAAGAAAGGAAACAAGAGAATAAGTTGAGCCCTGTGAAGGCAGATTAAAGGTAGGACAGGGATGGAGCAAGGTGAGCCAGCCCATCCCGCAGAGCCCTGGAGCAGCACACTTACTGGCTTCGTCCCAGGAGAAGCAAGGGGATGAGGCCTCCACAGTAGGTGCCTGGGTTCCAACTTCTCCTTAGGAAACATTACTCAAAGCTTTCCTTTTCCAGGGTTTAGCTTTGGTGGGAGAAAGAGAAGTAGGAGCTCATTTATATCCCCTTCAAGAAGCTTATCAGTAAGTATGTATTGAACATCTACTGTATGGGAAATACGGAGAATTAAGACTTAGCTCTCACCTTCAAGGAAGTAGCTCACAGTCTAATTGGTGATTCAATACCTGAGACAATCATCAATGCAAGTGATAAGCGGGATGTGGAAGCAATAAGAAGACTGGTAAAGGATTTCTGGTGTGAAAACGTTGGAAGATAACCCAAGATGAGTTAAGTGAGAGAGAATTCAGCCCCTGAGAATGAATTAAAAACACAAAAATAAATACAAAATATGAAAAGCTAATAATAATAGTAACAATAATAATAATAACTAAAGAGAAAGCCAAAAGCCACCTGAGATCCCTAACTCATCAAAATTTAGTAACAGGCTAATGACTGGTCTTCTTAGCATGGTAGTAGGCTAGATGTGCATAATAGGGCTTCTCCTCACTTCTCATTATAAAAACCACACACACACACACACACACACATAATGACTGGCAAAGTACAGAAGCCAAAGATCAGAAGGAAGAGTCATTCACTGTGGATGTAAAAATTCCATTTAATACAGCCTCAGTGGGAGTGGGTTAGGAACAACATCCTTAGACCGTACATCACAGGCTTCATCTTCACAACCAGACAGAAAGAATGGTCCCAAAGAACATAGGCAAAGACCTCAATCACCTCTAGAGTCAGCACCAAATTTCAGAATACAGGGGCTTCGGCGGTCAGAAATATGGTCAGCAACAGCATCCAGTTCTGTGAGAACTCTCTTTTCTGCAGTCATGGACTCCTACCCAAACCAGTCTTCCCGTCCTATCAGCTCTGCTTGCATTACTTTGCTAAGAGACCTCGGCTCTCCTAACCTAGCAAGATTATAGATATAGGTGGAAGCACAGTTTTTTAGAAAAAGTATTACAAATAGGAGCAAAGACAGGAAGAGTTCACATTCTGGGAGAGCATGTTAAAGACTATTTAACATTTTACACTATTTAAATAACTGCATATCGCATGTAACCTTATCGTTAAAAAAATGCAAGGGTTGTATTAAGAGGATATTAACTGTCCATCTAAATCCTTGATAGATGAATGCCTGCTAGACATAAAAATAAGAAATAAAGAAAACATGAATTAAAATTTTACATTAAATCTGAGCAGAACAATGTGAACAGTTAAGTGGAGTGAAAAATGATTCATCTATTCTTTTTGTGAATAAAAACAAAGGCTGGCTAGATCTCACACAATTCAAGAAAAAAAGTAGAAAAAGAGGGCTTCCCTGGTGGCGCAGTGGTTAGTAATCTGCCTGCCAATGCAGGGGACTTGGGTTTGAGCCCTGGTCTGGGAAGATCCCACATGCCGTGGAGTAATTGAGCCTGTACACCACAGCTGCTGAGCCTGCACTCTAGAGCCCGCGAGCCACAACTACTGAATCCCACGCACCTAGAGCCCGTGCTCCACAACAAGAGAAGCCACTGCAGTGAGAAGCCCGCACACCTCAATGAAGAGTGGACCCCACTCGTCACAACTGGAGAGGGCCCACGCTCAGCAAAGAAGACCCAATGCAGCCAAAAATAAATAAATTAATTTTTTTAAAAAGTAGAAAAAGAGCCAGTAATGGGCTTATGAAAAACAAAAAGCCTCCAGCAAAAGAAAAATGAATAATATCCTAAAACTGCAAAGAAAGAGAAACTAAAAACAGTTTTCTACAAGTGAAAAATTAAATCCTATTTTGTCATCTTCATAAAGATATAAAAGGTCACCATCTCTATGAAACAAGATCAGAACAAACTCTCAGATTAGAGAACAAACTGCCAAAAGACTTGGCTAAAATATGAAGATATAAGAAACCCAAAATGCAATCAGGGATTTTAAAACATACTAACAACAATGGAGAATAGAATGACATTGCAGAAAATAGAATTTGTGATAGAGTAGCACTTCTCAAATTTTCAAGTGCTCATGAATCACTTAAGGGCCTTGTTAAAATATAAATTCTGATTCAGCAGTTTTGGAGGGGGACCCAAATTCTGCATTCCTAACAAGCTCCCGATGATGATGAAACTGCTGCTGCATAGACCATGTACATGGCAAAAATACAGAGAACAAGCTTGAAAAATTCTCCCAGAATACAGAGAAACAAAAAACTACACAAAGGAAGGTGGTAGGTAGGACGAACACAGAATATATATCCAAGGTACTGTAGTTATGCTAGATTAAAAAACAAAAAAGATTAAAAGCAATAATCAAATAAAACTTGTATCAACTTTAGAATAGTAGTCGATAAAATAAAAAGACAGTGTTCTGGTTTGACCCAAAATCATTGAGAAAAATCATACCTAAATAAATTACACACACACAGACATATACACACACATATACCAGATCCAGGCAACAAAACATCTGCTACAAAGGCAAACAGGGAGGGAAAAGGAAGGAAATAAGCAAAAGGCTGCTCTCAGACTTGCCCACCCTAAATATAAGGAACAAAAAAGGTATCAATTTACACACAGATTTTAGAGAAAAAAATTGTGCCGAAAGAATATGACACCCAGACAAGCTACTGTGTGTGTCGCAAAGCAGTAGAACAATATTTTCAGATGTGAATATACTTAGCAAAAACATGACATGTCCACACTCCCTGAGAATGCTACTTAAAGACATTCTGGGGCTTCCCTGGTGGCACATTGGTTAAGAATCCACCTGCCAATGCAGGGGACACAGGTTCAAGCCCTGGTCCAGGAAGATCCCAGATGCCGTGGAGCAACTAAGCCCGTGCACCACGACTACTGAGCTTGCACTCTAGAGCCTGCAAACCACAACTACTGAAGCCCGTGCACCTAGAGCCCACGCTCCGCAACAAGAGAAGCCACTGCAATGAGAAGCCTGGGCACCGCAATGAAGAGTGGCCCCCACTCACCGCAACTAGAGAAAGCCCACGCACAGGAACAAAGACCCAATGCAGCCAACAATTAATTAATTAATTAATTATTTTTTAAAAGACATTCTGCCTTAAGGGTCTAATCAAAATTAAGAACTGATTAATAGGAAAGTCACAGTATTAAAGGACTGTTAGTGAGCATTAATCCAACTCAAGGCTGCTTACAAATGACAAATCTAAAAGAAAATGAGGTATAAACTAATAGGCTGAATAAAGCTATACCAGGCAAAAGTAGAAAAAGAGAAGGGAAAGACGGTATTGTACATACAAAACATAAAGGAATTCAAGACAAAAATTATTAACTAGAAAGAGGGTTACTTTCTGAAGGTTTTCTTTCCTTTTTGTTTATGGTTTCCTTTGCTGTGCAAAAGCTTTTAAGTTTATTAGGTCCCATTTGTTTATTTTTCTTTTTATTTTCATTATTCTAGGAGGTGGATCAAAAAAGGTCTTGCGATTTATGTCAGAGAGTGTTATCCTTATGTTCTTCTCTAAAAGTTTTATAGTATCTGGCCTTACATTTAAGTCTTTAATCCTTTTTTTTTTTTTTTTTTTTTTGCGGTACGCGGGCCTCTCACTGTTGTGGCCTCTCCCATTGCGGAGCACAGGCTCCGAACGCGCAGGCTCAGCAGCCATGGCTCATGGGCCCAGCTGCTCCATGGCCTGTGGGATCCTCCCAGACCAGGGCACGAACCCATGTCCTCTGTATCGGCAGGCGGACTCTCAACCACTGCGCCACCAGGGAAGCCCCCTTTAATCCATTTTGAGTTTATTTTTCTGCATGGTGTTAGGGTGTGCTCTGATTTCATTCTTTTACATGTAGCTGTCCAGTTTTCCCAGCACCACTTATTGAAGAGACTGTCTTTTCTCCAATGTATATCCTTGCCCCCTTTGTCATAGATTAGGTGACCATAGGTGCGTGGGTTTATCTCTGGACTTTCTATCCTGTTCCATTGAACTATATTACTGTTTTTGTGCCAGTACCATGCCATTTTGATTATTGTAGCTTTGTAGTATAATCTGAAGTCAGAGAGCCTGATTCCTCCAACTCTGTTTTTCTCTCTCAAAATTGCTTTAGCTATTCAGGGTATTTTGTGTTTCCATACAAACTATAAAATTTTTTGTTCTAATTCTGTGAAAAATGCCATTGGTAGTTTGATAGGGATTGCACTGAATCTGTAGATTGCTTTGGGTAGCATAGTGATTTTCACAATATTGATTCTTCTAATCCAAGAACATGGTATATCTCTCCATCCGTTTGTGTCATCTTTTATTTCTTTCATTCAGTATCTTATAGTTTTCTGAAAGAAAATATTTGCAAACAAAGCAACTGACAAGGGAATAATCTCCAAAATATACAAACAGCCCATGCAGCTCAATATCAAAAAAACAAACAACCCAATCAAAAAATGGGCAGAAGACCTAAATAGACATTTCTCCAAAGCAGACATACAGATGGTTTCAAAAGCACATGAATAGATGCTCAACATCACTAATTATCAGAGAAATGCAAATCAAAACTACAATGAGGTATCACCTCACACCGGTCAGAATGGCCATCATCAAAAACTCTACAAACAGTAAATGCTGGAGAGGGTTTGGAGAAAAGGGAACCCTCCTACACTGTTGGTGGGAATGCAAACTGGTACAGCCACTATGGATAACAGTATGGAAGTTCCTTTAAAAAATGAAAATAGAGCTACCATATGATCCAGAAATCCCACTCCTGGCCATATATCTGGAGAAAACCATAATTCAAGAAGATACATGCACCCCAATGTTCATTTCAGCACTATTCACAATAGCCAGGACATGGAAGCAGCCTAAATGTCCATCAACAGAGGAATGGATAAAAAAGATGTGGTACATATATACAGTGGAATATTACTCAGCCATAAAAAAAGAACAAAATAATACCATTTGCAGCAACATGAATGGACCTAGAGATTCTCATACTGAGTGAAGTAAGTCAGACCGAGAAAGACAAAAATCATATGATATTGCTTATATGTGGAATCTAAAAAAGGGTACAAATGAACTTATCTACAAAACAGAAATAGAGTTACAGATGTAGAAAATAAATGTATGGTTACTGGCGGGTAAGAGGAGGGAAGGATAAATTGAAAGATTGGGATTGACATGTACACACTACTATATATAAAATAGATAACTAATAAGTACCTCCTATATAGCACAGGGAACTCTACTCAATACTCTGTAATGGCCTCTAGGGGAAAAGAATCTAAAAAAGAGTTGACATATGTATTTGTATAATAGGTTCACTTTGCTGTATACCTGAAACTAACACAACATTGCAAATCAATTATACCCCAATAAAAATTTTTAAAAAAGAAAAAAGGTCACTTAATATTGAAAAAAATTACAATGCAGATTTATTTCCATATCAGAAAGCACACTAAATACTTACAAATAACACTTTTTCCTCCTGCAAGCCAACTAAAATGACAATTTCAAAAAGTACAAAAGAAAATAAAAGCAAAAAGTAACTGAAGAAATAATAGAATAAAAACTTTCAAACCTGAAGATATGTCTTTAGGTTAAAAGAATCCAGAAATGTTCACCAGGATAAATACAAAAAGAAATTCTTAGCTACATTTGACAAAATTCACAATACTGAAGTTAAAAAGAAAGTATTAGAAACTTCCAGAAGGAATAATTCAGGTTACCTAGAAAGTAAAGACAATCAGAGTGGCAATCAGACTTTTTATCAGGAATGGTACATGCTAAAAGACAAATGAACAGATAAAGGAGCAATACTTTCAAATTGCTAAGAAGAAATTATTTTAAATCTAGGATTCTATACCTAGCAGAATATCAGTCAAGCATTAGGTCAAAACAAAGACATTTTCAGAAAAGCAAGGACCTAGAAAGTTTATCTTTGATGTACCTTTCCTGGAAAAAGCGAATCACTTGAATATGAACTTCAGGGGGAAAAAATGAAATAAAAAGAGAGGAATATACAGGATGTAAGGAATAGTGGAACAAATCTAGAAGTGAAATTAAATAAAATTCCAGGATGCTAGCTACAGACAGACCTAAAAAATATGTCAACACATACTAAAGCATTCAACAAACACTATGACTAACAGTTGCAAGATACTGGTATATGGTAGAGAGGCATGTGATTCTTTTGTTAAGAAAAAAGACAATTAGAAACTCCAAAAAGAAAAAGCAAAAACATTTTCCAAGAATGGTCCACATATGAAACAAGTTACGAGTCTGAGTAATAGATGAAATACTAAAAGAGAAAGAATCCATTTAGCCTTGACCTTTGGAACATTCCCCTTCAAGGGGTGTAGATGTTGAATTGCACTGCCTTCTCTACATATTCAATATTTCTACCAAATATGCAGTGAATATTTACATAACTATTATATTAAAATGCCATCTATCAACTTTTAACTTTCAAAGTCAACCTATAGACAAAGTATGGAAGGTTTATTATAACTAGAGAACAAAATGCTCTAAACCTTCCCCAAATAAAAATGATAAACATATTTGGATGGTAGAGAAAGAGAGGCACAAAGAATGTTAAATTGGGAAATTCATTTCTTCATCTTAAATAACAGAGTCAAAAAATGTTTAAAACTAATGAATCAAGAACTTGCAGTTTATTATTTTAATTATAAAGGTTGTTTAAAAATTAAAATTAGGAGGAATTTGAGGAGAGGTAAAGGTAGTATAAATAATTTAAATCTTAATCTTTTATATTGAAAAATCAATATATAATATCAACAGTTAATAAATTAAGAATGAAAGATAAAAACATATTATTAAAGTTATGGAAGTAACCACTGGAAGAAATAAAAATAGTTTTAAAATATTCAAAAATAATTACCACTTAAGTGTGACATTGCGGGTGGGGAGTCTGAAAAAATATTTTACTTTTCATTTGATTTCCTTCTCTATTACTTGACTTTTTATTTCCAGGTAAAGGTATTACTTTTAGGATTTTTCTAAAGAAGTAAAAGTTAGAATCTAGAATAAATATATAGAAATCATTAAGCTTTATGTGCCAAATATTATGGAATAAAATATAAAACAAAAATTATCAGGAATATAAATAAAAATTGACAAAAGTTCAGTTTGAAAAAGAAAGTAATTTACTACTCTCTATAATAATATATCAAGTAAACCACAATAAACAAAAATTGTTTTGAATTAATAATTATATACTTTGGGCCTCTAAAGCCAATACAATTTAAAATATCTATGAAATATTTATAAATATTGACCATGTAATTGATCACATGATGAATATCAGGACTTTCCAAACAGTATAAATTATAGATTACATTTTCTAATCACAATGCAATAAAAACAGAAATTAATAACAAAATAATTTAATGTCTTGTGAAAAAAGAGTTTTAAAGCCATAGTCCAATTATTGTACCAAATGAAAAATTAAATTAAAAGTAGATCCTCTACAAAACAGAAATAGAGTTACAGATATAGAAAACAAACTTACCATTACCAGAGGGTAAGGAGAGGGGGGATAAATTGGGAGACTGGGATTGACGTATATGCACTACTATATACAAAATAGATAACTAATAAGGACCTACTGTATAGCACATGGAACTCTACTCAATACTCTGTAATGACCTATATGGGAAAAGAATCTAAAAAAGAATGGATATATGTATATTTAAAACTGATTCACTTTGCTGTACACCTGAAACTAACACAACATTATAAATCAGCTATACTCCAATAAAAAAAAAATTTTAACATAGATCCTATTTAAACCTAATGAAAATAAAAACTAATTATAATTGTATGCATTCCTGACAAAGCCACTTAGAGTAGCTCTGGAACAAAACATAAGGAATTGGGAACTGTAGTTGTTTCCTGATGAGTAGACGACTGGGGCAGGGGAAGAAAGGAGAATCAATTTTCTGTGCAAGTCTTTTTGTAAACTTTGAATATTGCACCATGTATATAAAGGAACACAAAATACGTCTTTTAAAATCAAATTAATAGACTTAAATATTTTTATTACTAACCAAGAATTTTGTTTAAATGAACTATTCAATCAACTTAAGAAGCTAGAAAGAAAGAAAAAAACAACTGCAAGAAACACAGGAAGAATAAAATAGCAATCTAAGCAGAAAACTAATGAATTTTAAAAGAATAAAATAAATAGATGGATAGATAGGTGGGTAAATAGATAAGTAGAAGGGGTGATTAGTTGGGAAAAATTGACAAAGTTCTGACAAACCTAAATTAAAAAGAAAGAAACAAAATTAGAAAGGAAGTAGAAAATAAAAGAATTCACCATTTACAAAGTGCCATACACTGTGTTTCAAATATTTGGCATAGATCATTTCTTTCTATTGTATTTACCAACACATAAGTAAACATGTCTTAAGAATTAAAAAGAATTCTACACATAATTACATTTTAACAAATTTAGAAATCTCAATAATGTGAACAATTTTCTAGAAATACGAATTAATAAAATTTATTCAATGGAGTAAGAAAGCTGAATATCCATGGAAGACATTGCAAATGTTATCAAGAGATAATCTGTAAAACTGGCTCTAGAACCAGACAGTGCTATGGGCAAGACCTTGAAAGTTTTCAAGAGACTGAATAACGTCCATATTGTATAATCTATTCCAGAACATATAAAATTATGAAAAGCTATCCCAATTCACTTTACAAGGCTAACTTAACTCGAATGCCAAAATATGAAAATGACTAGTATATTCCAAAGACGGCTCTGTGGACATTAGTATCACTTTCTGAGAGGGAAGGTCTAATTGTGGACTAGTTTGGAAAACACTCTCAGAAATTTACAGCATGTATTAGCATATTAAAGTCTCTCAGAGGCCAGAAGCAAAGAAATTCGTTTAAATGTTTTAATCTGTCTTTCTCAAATGTGTTTGACCATCGAACCCCTTTTTTTTCCTCATAAGATTCCTTTTTAGAAAACACTTCAATTAATGGTACTCCAGACATGATTCATTTATGGATACAGTTGTGAAAATCCTAAATGAGGAACCAGTGAAATTAAGTCAAGTATATTAAAACAATAAGCCAGCACAATCAAGTAGGGATTACTTCAGGAATACAGGATTATTTAATATTAGAAAGTATATTAATATAACACATTAAACAACATGAGGTCAAATGAGAAAGAGCGCATAATTATCAAAAAGGACAAAAGATCATTTGATAAAATTCAACATCTTTTTTTTCTGATTTTTAAGCCTCCTAGTGATCTAGGAAGCAAAGTGTATTTCTTAATCTCTCAGACCAACTGCCAATCCCTTTTAGCAGCAAATTACTAAAATTCCTCTCATTAAAATCAGGAAGGGGCTTCCCAGGTGGCGCAGTGGTTGAGAGTCTGCCTGCCGATGCAGGGGACGCGGATTCGTGCCCCGGTCCGGGAGGATCCCATGTGCCGCGGAGCGGCTGGGCCCGTGAGCCATGGCCGCTGAGCCTGCGCATCCGGAGCCTGTGCTCCGCAGCGGGAGAGGCCACGGCAGTGAGAGGCCCACGTACCGCAAAAAAAAAAAAAAAAAAGAAAAGAAAAGAAAATCAGGAAGAAGGTAAGGATGTCCAGGATCACTACTAACATTCAAGAAAAGAAAAAAGATATATAAATATTTGAAAAGGGGATTGCACTCCCTTCGGCAGCACATATACTAAAATTGAAAATAGAATAGAAATTATAATTATTTGCACAACATGACTATTTTCCTAGAAAAATAAGAGAATCAAAAAACTATTAAAACTAATAATAACACTCAACAAATTGGCTATGTACAAAATATATATTCAAGATTCAGTTTTCTATATACTAGCAATAACCAATTAGAAAATGTAACGAGGGTAAGGTCTAATTCACAATAGCTACAAACTATAAATTACTTAAGTAAAACCCTGAGAGATGAAACAGAAGAGAAAATTTAAAATGTTTTGGAAGGTAGACTAAATAATGGAAAATGTCAATTATTCCCAAATAAATATATATTTCTGGAATAATGCCAAGCATTGAGTATGGCAAACATTGTGCATGAAGATAGTTATGGTAAAAAAACAAAAAGTAAAATCAGTGGAAATGTACCCAAACCAGATATTAAATTGTATAATTATCTTTTAATAATTAAAACAGTATAATACCAATGTAAGAATCAATAGACAGATCAATGCAACAAAACAAACAGGCCTGAAATAGACGCATATATATTAGAACTTAATATATGACAAAGTACACATCACAAGCCCATATGGAAAAAATGGATTACTCTATAAGTGATTTGTGCAAAACTAACTATTTCGGAATAAAAAAATCAACTTATGGTCTCGCTTCAAACCATACAAAAATGAATTTCCAATAAATTTTAGAATTAAATGAAAATATATTTTTGAACAGAATAGATAAATATTTGCCAAATTTTAGAGAGGAAGAATTTTCTAGACCTCATAGCCACTGGAAGGGCTCACAGGATGATGAAATGACATGGGATCATGAAACCTGACTCTCAAAACCTTTAATGAAATGAGCAAAAATAATTTAATGACCAGCCAGAAATTGCCAGCAACACCCAGAAAAAGGAAGGGGCACAACCTCACACTAAGGAAGGCATGGAATCTCATAAACTGGTGTCTGAGAAGTGAAAACCAGGGAAGGAGAAAAGATCTCAAGAAAAACTAAAAACAGCTGTCCTGCAGAAGCAGTTCCAGTGGAAGAAGATGAAGGAATAAAATTCAGAAAAATATCCCTGATATTACCTAATAATGCCAAGTTGGGAGTAAAGTTGCTTGCCTACTCTTTCACTCATTTAATTTGCTAATACATATGATACATTTATTCTATTCCAAGTACTATTCATTCAGTCTAGAGAATACCAATCTGAATGAATTATCCTTTCTACAGGTAACAATTTTGAAAAAAATTATCATCTGTTTATAAGTGAAGCATTATATGCTCTCTGTAGAAAATTTGTAACATTAAGATAAATCAAAAGAGGACTTCCCTGGCAGTCCAGTGGTTAAGACTCCACGCTTCCACTGCAGGGGGCAAAAGTTCCATCCCTGGCCAGGACACTAAGATCCCATATGCTGTGCCACAGGGCCAAAAAAAAAAAAAAAAAAAAGAAAAGAAGATAAATCAAAAGAAAAAATTTCTCAGTGTACAACTCCCCATAATAGTTTGGTCCACATATACATAAATATATATGTTTTACAAAAATTAATCATAATCCGGGCTTCCCTGGTGGCACAGTGGTTAAGAATCCACCTGCCAATGCAGGAGACACAGGTTCGAGCCCTTGTCTGGGAAGATCCCACATGCCACAGAGCAACTAAGCCTGTGCACCACAACTACTGAGCCTGTGCTCTAGAGCCCACAAGACACAACTACTGAAGCCCACGAGCCACAACTACTAAAGCCCGCAAGACACAACTACTGAAGCCCGCATGCCTAGAGCCGGTGCTCCGCAACAAGAGATGCCACCGCAATGAAAAGCCCGCGCACCGCAAGGAAGAGTAGCCCCCACTTGCTGCAACTAAAGAAACCCCGTGCACAGTGACGAAGACCCAACACAGCCAAAAATAAATAAATTAATTAAAAATAAATTAATCATAATCTACCCATGGTTTCATGGACAGCTCTTTTTTTTAATATTGATTTATTTTATTTATTTATTTGGCTGCGCTGGATCTTAGTTGCGGCATGTGGGATTTCGCTGTGGCATGTGGGATATTCGTTGCGGCATGCAAGATCTAGTTCCCTGACCAGGGATCAAACTGGGGCCCTCTGCATTGGGAGTGCAGATACTTAGCCACTGGACCACCAGAGAAGTCCCCATGGACAGCTCTTTTTAATATATCATGTACCTCTTTCCTTTTCAATAAATATAACTCTACATTATTACTTAAATGCCTGTGTAACATTCCCCTGTGTAGATAAATCCATTTATTTGATCAGTTCTCTATTTTTGGACCTTTAGATTGATTCCAAATAAATATCTTTATACAAACATCTCAGATTATTCCATTACGAAAAGTACTTAAGGAAAAAAAAAGGAAAATTCTTAGAAGTGGAATTGGTGAGAAAATTAAGTGTAAACACGCATAAGATGTTTAACACACACTGCAAAACCGCACTCTAGAAAGGCTGTACCAATTTACACTTCTGTCCTCGCCAACAGTGTAAGCTGCCTCTTCCCTCACACCCGAGCCAACTCCCAGTGGACGCGCAGGCCCAGCGGCCATGGCTCACGGGCCCAGCCACTCCGCGGCATGCGGGATCCTCCCGGACCGGGGCACGAACCCGTGTCCCCTGCATCGGCAGGCGGACTCTCAACCACTGCGCCACCAGGGAAGCCCTAAGTTACTTTTTTGACTACTGTGCCCTTACATTTCCGTTATTCTCAAGCTCTTTACCAGACCTGAACTAAGCCTCTTTCCTGAGTTCCACACTGGCAGCGAGCACCCCTTCCAAGCTGTAGGCTTCCTCCCTCTTCCTTCTAGTCCTAGAAGGTCTGTACTGTTTACTGACAAATCATCTCAGCAATTTTTCAGGTCAGAATGAAAGATTATGAATTCCTGAGTTCTGATACTTACTAATTGAGATACTCAAACACTGGCCCCAATCCAGACTTGAGACAGACACAAGTCTATTAAATTAAGAAGGTAGTTCCAAGCTTTTCAAATAGCCATCATCATATCACACTCAATACGTGAATTTTTCTTGATTGCTCTTTGACAGAGTTAAACTATTTCCCAGAGCAAGGAGAGAAGTCAGATAACTTGGACAGTCTATCATTGTTAAGTGGGTACCTATAAGATCCTGTGTTCCAGGTACTACAAAATAAGGTAAGAAGGATAAATTTCTTAAAGAACAAATATCTTAGTCAAAAGAAATTTTTCATTTTACATCATTTATTGAACATCACTTTATGCCAGACCCCATAGAGGCGCTTAGGTATAAAGCAGAATAAAAAGCATAACCTAGCAAGAGAGACAGAAACAGAATAATAATAATTATAGTTAGTGTTATTATGTTCAATATGAATTGTAAAAAAGTATAGACAAATATCCCAAGTAACATGGAAAATATATAGGAGAGAGTACTTCATCGGACCTGTAGGCATCAGAAAAGGCTTCACAGAGAAGGTGAAAAGTCCACTGAGTCTTGAACAATGAATAGGAGTTCTTCAAGAAGAGAAGCTTCAGAAAAGCATTCCAGAAAGAAAAAAACCACAGGGACACAGACCCTGCTACTTCACAGAGAACCCTGGTGCTGCACAAACTGAATCAAGGTAGTTTATTGTTTAAGCCATGAATGGCAATCTGGTACAACAAATCTTTTTCCTAAGGTAATATATAGGATATTCTTAATTTTAAGTTATTCTTGCATAAAAATGTTTTGGTACTTTTTTCCTCCAGTTTTATTGAAATATAATTGACATATAGCACTGTATAAGTTTAAGCATAATGATTTGACACTACACATACCATGAAATGATTACCACAATAAGTTTAGTGAAAATCCATCATCAAATATAGACACAAAAGAAAAAGAAAAACTACATTTCCTTGTGATGAGAACTCTTAGAATTTACTCTCTTACCACCTTCACATATAGCACACAGCAGTGTTCATTATATTGATCACGTACATTACATCCCTGGCACTTATTGATCTTATAACTGGACATTTGCACATTTTGTCTGCCTTCATCCAATTCCTTCTCCTCCTACCCTCTACCTCTGGTAATCACAGATCTGATCTTTTTCAATGAGTTTGTTTGTTTATTTGTTGAAGTATAATTGACCTCAACACTATGTTAGTTCCTGGTGCACAACACAGTGACTCAATATTTCTGTACATTTCAGAATGATCCCCATGATAAGTCTAGTTACCATGTGTCATCATACAAAGATATTACATACTCTTTGTAATACCTTACTCTTTGAATATATTACTATACTCTCCACACTGTACATGTTATCCCCATGACTCATTTATTTTGTAATTTGGAGGGTCTTTTTAAAGTTTTATTTTATATTGGAAAATAGTTGATTTACAATGTTGTGTTAGTTTCAGGTGTACAGCAAAGTGACTTAGTAATACATATACATATATCTACTCTTTTTCAGATTCTTTTCCCATAAGGATTATTACAGAGTATTGAATAGAACTCCCTCTGCTATACAGTAGGTCCTTGTTGATTATCTATTTTATATATAGTAGTATATATATGTTAATCCCAACCTCCTAATTTATCCCTCCCTCACCTTTCCCCTTTGGTAACCATAAATTTGTTTTTTAAGTCTGTGAGTCTGTTTCTGTTTTGTAAATAAGTTCATTTAGATCATTTTTTAGATTCCACATATAAGTGATATCATAGGATATTTGTCTTTCTCTTCCTGACTTACTTCACTCTGTATGACATTCTCCAGGTCCATCTACGTCTCTACAAATGACCCAATTTCATTCCTTTTTATGGAGGAGTAACATTCCATGGTACATATGTACCACATCTTCTTTATCCATTCGTCTATTGACGGGCATTTAGGTTGCTTCCATGACCTGGCTATTGTAAATAGTGCTGCAATGAACATTGGGGTGCATGTTTTTTTTTTTTTTTTTTTGCAGTACGCGGGCCTCTCACTGTTGTGGCCTCTCCCATTGTGGAGCACAGGCTCCAGACGTGCAGGCTCAGCAGCCATGGCTCACGGGCCCAGCCGCTCCGCGGCACATGGGATCTTCCCAGACCGGGGCACGAACCCGCGTCCCCTGCATCAGCAGGCGGACTCTCAACAACTGCGCCACGAGGGAAGCCCGCATGCGTCTTTTTGAGTTATGGTTTTCTCAAGGTATATGCCCAGTACTGGGATTGCTGGGTCGTATGGTAGTTCTATTTTTAGTTTTTAAGGGAACCTCCATACTGTTCTCCATAGTGGCTGTATCAATTTACTTTCCCACCAACAATGCAAAAGGGTTCCCTTTTCTCCACACCCTCTCCAGCATTTGTTGTTTGTAGATTTTCTGATGCCCATTCTAACCAGTGTAAGGTGATACTTGATTGTAGTTTTGATTTGCATTTCTCTAGTAATTAGTGATGTTGAGCAGCTTTTCATGTGCCTCTTGGACATCTGCAGATCTTCTTTGGAGAAATGTCTGTTTAGGTCTTCTGCCCATTTTTTGATTGGGTTGTTTTGTTTTTTTAATACTGAGCTGTTTATATATTTTGGAGATTAATCCTTTGTCCATTGATTTGTTTGCACATATTTTCTCCCATTCTGAGGGTTGTCTTTTCATCTTGCTTATAGTTTCCTTTGCTGTGCAAAAGCTTTTAAGTTTCATTATGTCCCATTTGTTTATTTTTCTTTTTATTTTCATTACTCTAGGAAATGGATCCAAAAAGATATTGCTGTGATTTATGTCAAAGAGTGTCCTGCCTGTTTTCCTCTAAGAGTTTTATAGTATTCAGTTTTACATTTAGGTCTTTAATCCATTTTGAGTTTATTTTTGTGTATGGTGTTAGAGAGTGTTCTAATTTCATTCTTTTACATGTTGCTATCCAGTTTTCCCAGCACCACTTATTGAAGAGACTGTCTTTTCTCCCTTGTATATTCTTGCCTCCTTTGTCATCAATTAATTGACCATAGGTTCATGCATTTATTTCTGGACTTTCTATCCTGTTCCATTCATCTATAAGTCTGTCTTTGTGCCAGTGCCATACTGTTTGATTTACTTTTCTGAAGTCAGGGAGCCTAATTCCTCCAGCTCCATTTTCCTTTCTCAAGATTGCTTTGCCTATTCAGGGTCCTTTGTGGAAGTTAATTTTCCTTGTCTATTCTTTTGTACTTGTTTCCAATTTTCTAATAGCAAGAAGTAGCAAACAGTAAAAATAAATACACAAAAATATTAAGTAAAAAAATTAAAAAGCCAAAGCAAGCACTAAGTCTAGTGCTTGCTTTCTTATAAATAAATCCTATGGTTTAATGTTTTAGCATATTTTCTATGAATAAGGTTGTCTCTGGATCCAATGATGAAGTAAAATATAAAACTATTTCATATTAAAAAAATATTAGGAAAAGGATGACTGACTCTAGGTAATCAGCTACCTGCACTAGTTTGAGAACCAAAGGATTCCTAGATGGATGAATGGTGAAAATTTGGGAGATAAAACTACAAAGGTAAGGTATGAGGCAGTACTTGAAAAGTTCTAGTAAGCCATGCTGAGAAATTGTGTTTTATAGCACAAAGAAATAACATATCAATTGTGTGAGGGACTTCTTTGCATTTGTTATTTTACAGACAACAAAACCCCTGCAGATAATAGCATAAAAAATGAATTTGCATGAGAAGAGATTGAAAGTTACTGTAGTTTTGCAGGAAAAAAACAGGACCAAAGCGGATAAGTTGGGAGAGACAGGCATAAATAATGAAAACTATATACTGTCGTCACATACTAATTAGATGATTTCTGGCAAATCTAAAACTAGAGTCTTTGACATTAAAGAAGAGCGATCAGTTGTGGCCGACAGGTATATGAAAAAGTGCTCAACATCACTAATCATCAGGGAAATGCAAATCAAAACCAAAATGAGATATCACCTCACACCTATTAGGGTGGGTATTATTGAAAAAGACAAAGATAAATGTTATCAAGGATGTGTAGAAAAGAGAAACTTCACACAGTGTTGTGGGAATGTAAATTGGTGCAGCCACCATGGAAAACAGTATGGAGTTTCCTCAAAAAACTAAAAACAGAACTACCATATGATCTAGGAATTCCACTTCTGGGTATTTATCTGAAGGAATTGAAATCAGGATCTCAAAGAGATATCTGCATTCCCATGCACTGCAGCATTTTTCACAATAGCCAAGATATGGAAACAACGTTAATGTCCATGGATAAAGAAAATGTAGTATTTACAGTCAATGTAATGTTATTCAGCCTTACATGAAGGAAATCCTGCCATTTGCAACAATGGAAATAAACCTGGAGGACATTACACTAAGTGAAATAAACCAGAGACAGAAGAATGAATACATGATTCTACTTATATGAAGAATCTAAAATAGTCAGCCTCATAGAAGCAGAGAATAGAATGGTGGTTACCAGGGGCTGGGAGAAGGGGGAAATGGGGCAATGTTGGTTCAAGAAGACAAAGTTTCGGTTATGCAAGATGAGTAAGTCCTAGAGATCTACTACTGTACAGCATAGTGCTTAGAGCTAACAATACTGTATTATATACTTAAAAATTTGTTGAGAGTGTAATCTAACGTTGTGTTCTTAGGAGGGAGGGGTGAAGGAAGAGAGGAAGGGAGGAAGGAAGAGGGGAAGGGAGGAAGAGGAAGCTTTTGGAGGTGATGGATACATTTACGGCACTGACTGCTGTGATGGTCTCAAAAGTGTATGCTTATCTCCAAACCCACCAAGTTGCATCCATTAAATATATTCAGCTTTTGTATGTCAGAAAATAAGTTTTATACACAAAAAAAGAGGAGTAAGGAAATCTCTGCCAAAAGTAAATCCATAATTGCTATCTTTCTTTTTTGTCTTTCTCACTCAGAAAATCATAGGACGTCAAAGGTAGAAGGAACCTCATTCTGAGGTGCTCAAACTTCAGTGCACATGCTTGGTCACCTTGTTAAAAGGAAGATATCTGAGTCCCATCCCCAGAGGTTCCAATCCTGTAGGCCTGTGTGGAGTCCAGGAATCTCGACATTTAACAAGCCACCCTAGTAATTCTGATACATATCCAAGGAACATACTCCAAGAATCACTGATCTGGTACAAGCCCCTCAACTGCCAGATGAGAAAGCTGAGGCCAGGACAATAAAAGTCATGAATCTAACCTCGGGAAGTTCCAGAATTCAAACCCTAGGTTCCCAATTCCCAGCCATCTTTACACTACACATCTCTTCCTGCCCCAAACAACCCAAAGTCACTGTGGGCCAACTAGATGAAACTGGAATAACCAATCTATAAGAGACATAGGGTCAAATTCCGAAAGCAAGAATTTTTGGGGGTGGCTTTGGTCTCATGCATGCAGGTGACAGCACATTCACCTCAGCAGTAAACCCTTCTCAAAGTGTGTTCACATTCTGGTAGGCTGTTCATAGCCATTCATCTTTCCATGCCTTGGGCAGCACTTGGGTGGCCCATTCCAACAATGAGCTCAGAAAATTGCAAATACCCCAAACCCCAGGCATCAGCCATGTCATATAACTTAAACTCTCAAGAGTCAGAAACTGGTGGGAAATATTTTGCAACACAGCATTTGACCGTTAGAGCTGTGGGGCGGAAAGATGCTAAAACTGCAGCTAACTACTTACAATTCACAACCCCCTTATGCCTCAGTTTCTTCACGTATCAAAAGGCCATAATGAGACCTTTCCTACACACCTCAGAGACATGCTGTAGGAAGCAGGTAGCTGTGAAACTGCTTGTACAAGTTTTAAAAGGACTATACGAAAAGGTAAAATCCTTTCTTGTCTACTTCAGCTGCCCCTATTGGATACTTTGAGAGGTCCAGGCACAAGGAGAAGCATCTGGAAGAAATCTGCTTTTGGCTGGGCTTTAAAAGAAGGAGAAGTGATTACTGATGGAGTGACAGTGAGGATAAAGAAAATAAGGTGGACAGAAGCAGAGACCACAGGGCGGGCAGTCTGATAAGACTGCTGACAGAAATTAACTTTTTTTTTTTTTATTCCTATGGGCTCTTGGCCTTCATAGGGCAGAATGTACCAAGAAAGTAAGACACAGAGGAAAGACCTTTTTTCTCTAATTCTGGCTACTTACTAAAAGCTATCTATAAGATAATATTTCATTTTTAAAACATTGTATTTAAAATTAGGTATGGCTTGATTGTTAAAGGTTTTAATGTGAGGAGGTGTGTTGATATTAAAGGGAGATTCTCAGTGATTGCATCTCTTGACTCCAGCATTTCAAAATAACAAACCTCACGCTGCACTCATGTTTTCACTCTATAAAATACACATGACTTGCTTTTCTCCTATCTAAACAGGCCAAGTCAACTTTCATCAAGTCATCATCAAACAGCATTTTATTAAGCCACCACCTGTGCACATCATATAACACTGCAGTGAGTTAAGGAGCCTGAGTGAAGAAAGGACAAGTTCACATCGCAGCTACTTCCAAAAAGTAGGGAGAGTTTTGTAAAGCATACACTTGTTAAGCTTTGGCACAGTTTC
The DNA here is from genome assembly GCF_964165515.1 of Mesoplodon bidens. Lineage (NCBI taxonomy): Eukaryota > Metazoa > Chordata > Mammalia > Artiodactyla > Ziphiidae > Mesoplodon > Mesoplodon bidens. Next base: position 40,243,484 of record NC_138173.1, on the reverse strand, counting down.
AATAAGATGTTAGAAACTAAACTAGACCTTACTGGTCATCTAATTCAAGCATCTGTTCTTTTAACATCTTTATTGGAGTATAATTACTTTACAATGGTGTGTTCGTTTCTGCTTTATAACAAAGTGAATCAGTTATACATATACATATATCTCCATATCTCTTCCCTCTTGAGTCTCCCTCCCTCCCACGCTCCCTATCTCACCCCTCTAAATGGTCACAAAGCACCGAGCTGATCTACCTGTGCTATGTGGTTGCTTCCCACTAGCTATCTATTTGACATTTGGTAATGTATGTATGTCCATGCCACTCTCTCACTTTGTCCCAACTTACCCTTCCCCCTCCCCGTGTCCTCAAGTCCATTCTCTAGTAGGTCTGCATCTTTATTCCCGTCTTGCCCCTAGGTTCTTCATGACCATTTTTTTTTTAGATTCCATATATATGTGTTAGCATACAGTATTTGTTTTTCTCTTTCTGACTTACTTCAGTCTGTATGACAGACGCTACGTCCATCCACCTCACTATAAACAATTCAGTTTCGTTTCTCTTTATGGCTGAGTAATATTCCATTGTATATATGGGCCACATCTTCTTTATCCATTCATCTGTCGATGGACACTTAGGTTGCTTCCATGTCCTGGCTATTGTAAATAGAGCTGCAATGAACATTGTGATACATGACTCTTTTTGAATTATGGTTTTCTCAGGGTATAAGCCCAGTAATGGGATTGCTGGGTCATATGGTAGTTCTATTTTTAGTTTTTTAAGGAACCTCCATAATGTTCTCCATAGTGGCTGTATCAATTTACATTCCCACCAACAGTGCAAGAGGGTTCCCTTTCCTCCACACCCTCTCCAGCATTTACTGTTTGTAGATTTTTTGATGATGGCCATTCTGACCAGTATGAGATATCTCATTGTAGTTTTGATTTGCATTTCTCTAATGATTAATGATGTTAAGCATTCTTTCATGTGTTTGTTGGCAATCTGTATATCTTCTTTGGAGAAATCTTTATTTACATCTTCTGCCCATTTTTGGATTGGGTTGTTTGTTTATTTGATATTGAGCTGCATGAGCTGTTTGTAAATTTTGGAGATTAATCCTTGGTCAGTTGCTTCATTTGCAAATATTTTCTCCCATTCTGAGGGTTGTCTTTTCATCTTGTTTATGGTTTCCTTTGCTGTGCAAAAGCTTTTAAGTTTCATTAGGTCCCATTTGTTTATTTTTGCTTTTATTTCCATTTCTCTAGAAGGTGGTCAAAAAGGATCTTGCTGTGATTTATGTCATAGTGTGTTCTGCCTATGTTTTCCTGTAAGAGTTTGATAGTGTCTGGCCTTACATTTAGGTCTTTAGTCCAGTTTGAGTTTATTTTTGTGTATAGTGTTAGAGAGTGTTCTGATTTCATTCTTTTACGTGTAGCTGTCCAGTTTTCCCAGCACCACTTACTGAAGAGGCTGTTTTTTCTCCATTGTATATTCTTGCCTCCTTTATCAAAGATAAGGTGACCATATGTGTGTGGGTTTACTTCTGGGATTTCTATCCTGTTCCATTCATCCATATTTCTGTTTTTGTGCCAGTACCATACTGTCTTGATTACTGTAGCTTTGTAGTATAGTCTGAAGTCAGGGAGCCTGATTCCTCCAGCTCCATTTTTCTTTCTTAAGATTGCTTTGGCTATTCAGAGTCTTTTGTGTTTCCATACAAAATGTGAAATGTTTTGTTCTAGTTCTGTGAAAAATGTCAGTGGTCATTTGATAGGGATAGCACTGAATCTGTCGATTGCTTTCGGTAGTAGAGTCCTTTTCACAGTGTTGATTCTTCCAATCCAAGAACATGGTATATCTCTCCATCTACTTGTATCATCTTTAATTTCTTTCATCAGTGTCATAATTTTCTGCATACATGTCTTTTGTCTCCTTAGGTCGGTTTATTCCTAGGTATTTTACTCTTTTTGTTGCAATGGTAAATGGGAGTGTTTTCTTAAGTTCACTTTCAGATTTTGCATCATTAGTGTATAGTAATGCAAGAGATTTCTGTGCATTAAGTTTGTATCCTGCTACTTTTCCAAATTCATTGATTAGATCTAGTAGTTTTCTGGCAGCTTCTTTAGGATTCTCTATGTATAGTATCATGTCATCTGCAGTGACAACTTTATTTCTTCTTTTCTCATTTGGATTCCTTTTATTTCTTTTTCTTCTCTGATTGCTGTGGCTAAAACTTCCAAAACTATGTTGAATAATAGTGGTGAGAGTGGGCAACCTTGTCTTGTTCCTGATTTTAGTGGAAATTGTTTCAGTGTTTCACTATTGAGGACAATGTTGGCTGTGGGTCTGTCATATATGACCTTTATTATGTTGAGGTAACTTCCCTCTATGCCTACTTTCTGGAGGGTTTTTATCCTAAATGGGTGTTGAATTTTGTCAAAAGCTTTCTCCGCATCTATTGAGATGATCAAACGTTTTTTCTCCTTCAATTTGTTAATATGGTGTATGACATTGATTGATTTGCATATATTGAATAATCCTTGCATTCCTGGGATAAACCCCACTTGATCATGGTGTATGATCCTTTTAAAGTGCTGTTGGATTTTGTTTGCTAGTATTTTGTTGAGGATTTTTGCATCTATGTACACCAGTGATATTGGCATGTAGTTTTCTTTCCTTGTGACATCTTTGTCTGGTTTTGGTAACAGGGTGATGGTGGCCTTGTAGAATGAGTTTGGGAGTGTTCCTCCCTCTGCTATATTTTGGATGAGTTTGAGAAGGATAGGTGTTAGCTCTTCTCTAAATGTTTGATAGAATTCGCATGGAAGCCATCTGGTCCTGGGCTTTTGTTTGTTGGAAGATTTTTAATCATAGTTTCAATTTCAGTGCTTGTGATTGGTCTGTTCATATTTTCTATTTCTTCCTGGTTCAATCTTGGAAGGTTGTGCATTTCTAAGAATTTGTCCATTTCGTCCAGGTTGTCCATTTTATTGGCATATAGTTGCTTGTAGTAATCTCTCATGATCCTTTGTATTTCTGCAGTGTCAGTTGTTACTTCTCCTTTTTCATTTCTAATTCTATTGATTTGAGTCTTCTCCCTTTTTTTCTTGATGAGTCTGGCTAATGGTTTATCAATTTTGTTTATCTTCTCAGCAAGCATCTGTTCTAAAGTACAACTTATCACTCAAAGTAAAACTCCCACTGTCATAGCCTTAATTTACGACTACCCTCTCTCTGCTTGGAAATGTCCAAAAATGGGATGCTTACCACCCCAAATGATAGGTCATTATACTTTTTATCAATTTTAGTTAAAATAATGTTCTTTTATTTGCTGTTTACCCGTTCACCTCCCTGCAATATAACTTAATGAAAAAAGCAAGAGTTTTAGAGTCATACAGGATTGAGTACAATCCCCAATTCTACCATTTACCAGTTGTTTGACCTTGAGTATCTTCTTTAAGCTCTCTGATCCTCAATTTCCTCACCTATAAAATGAAAACAATAACCCCCTACCTTAGTGGTTTGTTGTGTGAAGTAAACTATGTAGGTGAAAAGTGAATTATACGTGAAAAGTGTTTAGCAGTGTACACGGCACTTAACAGCTGCTCAGTGAACAAAGTATTATTCCACTCATTTGTTCTAGCTCTGTCATTTGCTGCTAATGTTTTAATTCCTCTTTTATATGCATATAAGAGTTGTTTAAACATATGATGATGGTGAATGTCTTCTTTCCTAACACTGGTCTTTAACCATCTCCAGTTCCTACCTTGTGTTCTGTTGCCATTTAATCCCAAGTCACTACCCTGTTGGGGTCATAGGGATAGTCCAACATAATGGGCTATAGGTAGGTGACTGGGTTATTCAGTGACTTGGAACATCTTTCAACCAAAGGATATGATACAATCCAGATCAACACTTCAAACCATGACAAGACGGAAGAAATAAATCCAAATACAGGCATAACTCATTTTATTTTACTTTGCTTTACTGCACCTCACAGATACTACATTTTTCAAAATTGAAGGTTACTCTGCATCAAGTAAGCTCTATCAGTGCCATTTTTCCAATAGCATTTACTCACGTCATGTCTCTGTGTCACATTTTGGTAATTCTGATAATATTTCAAACTTTTTGATTATTATTTGTTACGGTGATCTGTGATCAGTGACCTTTGATGTTACTGTTATAATTATTTTGGGGCACGACAAACTGTACCCACTTAAGATGGCAAACTGACTTAATAAATGTTGTGTGTGTTCTCACCGCTCCAGACTCTCTCCCTTTCCTTGGGCCTCCTTATTCCCTAAGACAAAACAATATTGAAATTAGGCAAATTAATAGTCCTACAATGGCCTCTAATCACTTGTTCAAGTAAAAGGAAGAGTTGCACATCTCTCACTGTAAATCACAAGCTAGAAACGATTATTATGCTTAATGAGGAAGACACATCAAAAGCAAAGAGAGGTCAAAAGCTAGGCCTTGGGGCTTCCCTGGTGGCGTAGTGGTTGAGAGTCTGCCTGCCGATGCAGGGGACACGGGTTCGTGCCCCGGTCCGGGAAGATCCCACATGCCACAGAGTGGCTAGGCCTGTGAGCCATGGCCACTGAGCCTGCATGTCCGGAGCCTGTGCTCCGCAAAGGGAGAGGCCACAACAGTGAGAGGCCCGCGTACTGCAAAAAAAAAAAAAAAAAAAGCTAGGCCTCTTGCACCAGTTAGCCAAGTTGTGAATGAATGCAAAGGAAAAGTTCTTGAAAGAAATTTAAAGTGCTACTCCAGTGAACATACCAATGATAAGAAAGTGAAATAGCCTTATTGCCGATATGAAGAAAGCTTGAGTGATCTAGATAGAAGATAGTATCAGCTACAACAGTACCTTAAGCCAAAGCCTAATGCAAAGCAAGGCCCTAACTCTCTTCAATTCTGTGAAGGCTGAGGAAGGTGAGGAAGCTGCAGAAGAAAAGTTTGAAGCTAGCAGAAGTTGGTTCTTGAGCTTTATGGAAAGAAGCCATCTCTATAACATAAAAGTACAAGGTGAAGCAGCAAGTGCTGATGTAGAAGCCGCAGAAGTTAGCTAGAAGATCTAACTAAGATCATTCGTGAAGGTGGCTACACTAAACAACAGATTTTTAATGCAGATGAAACAGCCTTCTATCAGAAGAAGATGCCATCTGGGACTTGCATAGCTAGAGAAGAGAAGTCAATGCCTAATTTAAAAGCTTCAAAGGACAGGCTGACCCTCTTATTAGGGGCTAATGGAGCTAGTGACTTGAAGCTGAATGAAGTTTAAATGACCATTTCAAAAATCCTAAGGCCCTTAAGAATTATGCTAAATCTATACTGCCTGTGCTCCTTAAATGGAACAATAAAGCCTGGTTGACAGCACATCTGTTCACAACATGGTTTACTGAATATTTTAAGCCCACTGTTGAGACCTACTGCTCAGAAAAAAAGATTCCTTTCAAAATATTACTGTTCATTGGCAATGCATCTGGTCACCCAAGAGCTCTTATGGAGATGTATCATAAGATTAATGTTGTTTTCATGTCTGCTAGCACAACATCCATGCTGCAGCCCATGGATTGAGGAGTCATTTCCACTTCCAAGTCTTAACAATTTAAGAAATATATTGTAAAGTTATAGCTGCCATGGGTAGTAATTCCTCTGGTGGATCTAAGCAAAATAAATTGAAAACCTTCTGGAAAGGATTACCACTCTAGATGACATTAAGAACATTCGTGATTCATGGGAAGAGGTCAAAATACCAACATTCACAGGAATTTGGAAGAAGTTGATTCCAATCCTCATGGAATGACTTTGAGGGGCTCAAGACTTCAGTGGAGGAAGTAACTGCAGATGTGGTGGAAATAGCAAGAGAATTAGAATTAAAAGTGGAACCTGAGATGTGAATAAATTGTTGCAATCTCATGATAAAACTTTCACAAATGAGAAGTTGCTTCTTATGGATGAGCAAAGAAAGTGGTTTCTTGAGATGGAATCTATTCCTGGTGAAGATACTGTGAAGATTGTTGAAACGACAACAAAGAGTTTAGACTGTTACATCCACTAAGTTGATAAAGCAGCAGCAGGGTTGGACAGGATCAACTCCAGTTTTGAAAGAAGTTCTACTGTGGGTAAAATGCTATCAAACAGCATTGTATTTTACAGAGAAATCATTCCTGAAAGGAAGTGTCAATCGATGCAGCAAACTTCACTGTTGTCGTATTTTAAGAAATTCCCACAGCCTCCCCAGCCTTCAGTAACCACCACCCTGATCAGTCAGCAGCCACCAAAACTGAAGCAAGACCCTACAGTGGCAAAAACATTACAACCTGATGAAGGCTCAGATGATGGTTAGCATTATTTAGCAATAGAGTAATTTTTAATTAAGGTAGATACATTGTTTTTGGAGATATAATGCTGTTATTGAACACTGAACAGACTGCAGTATAGTGTAAACCTAACTTCTATATGCACAGGAAAGCCAAAAATTTCATGTGACTTGCTTTACTGTGATATTTGCTTTATTGCAGTGGTCTGGAACAGAACCTGAAATATCTCCAAGGTATGCCTGTATAACGTTAATCACAATCAATGTAAATGGACTTGACTATCTGGTTAAAAGACAAATATTGTCAGACCGGAGTAAAAAGTAAAATACAACTCTAAGTTATTTGTGAGGGACACATCTAAAGCTTAACACACATAAATTTAATGTAAAGTTTATGAAAAACATATATCAAAAAACACTAATTAAAAAAAATTGGTAAAGCTGTATCAATATCAGACAAAACAGATTTAAAGGCAAAAGGATTACTGATATGAAGAGATTCATTACCAAAAATGCTCAGTTCACTAGGAATATATAACGATTTTACATGTATATGCACTTAATTACATGGATTCAAAAGTACATAGAGCAAAAAAATTTCTGAACTACAGAGAAATGGGCAAATCCACATAATAATGGAAGATTTTAACATACCTCCTCAGTAACTGACATATCGAGCAAAAACAACAACAAAATCAGTAATGATATAAAAATCTGAACAACACAACAAACTTGATCTACCTATGTGTACCTATGTGTGTACCTATGAAACAATACATTCAACAACTTGAGAATATACATTCTCTTCAAGCGCACATGGTTATAAAAATTAACCACATTCCAGGCCATAAAATAGATCTCAACAAATTTCAGATTCTCTTATCTCACATACTATGTTATCTGAAAGCAAATAGTTAAATTAAAAATCAGTAGCAAGAAGAACTATAAAAGGAAATTACATATTTGAAATCCAAAAACACACTTCTAAATTACCCAGTGGTTATAGAAGAATTAAAATTAGAAAATACATAGAACTGAACGATAACAAAAATACTACTGATCAAAACACATGAAATGCAGCTACAGACATTCATAACTTTGGAATAGTGTAGAATGTACTTAAATGAGATTTTAGAAAGCAGAAACCATAAAGGAAAAGATCAGTTAATTTCCTATGTTAAAATTAATCATCTTGATTCATAGAAAGACCATAGAATCACTGAGGAGTAAAAAAGCCACAAACTGGGAGAAAATATTAGCAATACAAATACCCTCAAAAGCACTAGGACCCAGGGGCTTCCCTGGTGGCGCAGTGGTTGTGAGTCCGCCTGCTGATGCAAGGCACACCGGTTCGTGCCTGGTCTGGGAGGATCCCACATGCCGCGGAGCAGCTGGGCCCATGGGCCATGGCCGCTGGGCCTGCGCGTCTGGAACCTGTGCTCCGCAGCGGGAGAGGCCACAACGGTGAGAGGCCCGCGTACCACAAAAAAAAAAAAAAAGGCATTAGGACCCAGAATACAGAAGAATCCCAAAGAACAAAAGAGGAAAAGATGAACAATCCAACAGAAAAATGGCAGAAGTCACTTCATAGAAAGGGAAACAGGAATGGTGAATTAAAAAATTAAAAGATGTTCACCTTCATTAGGAATCAGGAAATTATAAATTTAAATCACAAGATACCACTCACACCATAATACTGGCAAAAACACAAAAGTCTGATAATAAGTATGTGAGATAACATGGAACAAAAGAAGAATTCCTACACTCTGGAAAACAATTTGGAATTATATGGTAAATTTGAACATGCACATACCTATAACTCCCTTTCTGGCATGGACAACTGAGCAGTGTTACTGAACCAGTACCACTGCATACAGCCATGTGCCTTGTAATTAGTACCTGTTAGAGGTATACAGTATCCCTACATGTAAAAACATACAGAGCAAGCCTGTCAGTGACAATTACTGAACTGGAGAACACCAGAGAAGACTTGGGGAGAAAAATCATCAGTTTATATTTCAACATTTTTCACAGAGAATACAGTCTAGTTAAAACTAAATCTAAGCTCACAATTCCATACTCTTCTTACTCAGAAATTTTTTCTATGAATAATATAGTCACTAGCTACATTTAGCCACTGAGCACTTGAAATATGGCTACTGCAAACTGAGATGTGCTATAATTGCAAACTACCTCCTAGATTTCAAAGACTAAGTACAGAGAAAAAAAAAGAGTATGAAATACCTCACTAATTATTTATATTGATTACATGTTGAAATAATATTTTTACATTGGATTAAATAAAATATACTACTAAAAATGTATTTCACCTGTCTCTTTTTATTTTTTTTTTTAATGTGGCTACTACAAAATTCAAACTTAGGTATGGAGCTCACATGCTATTTCTATTGAACGGGGCTGTTCTCAGAACTATCTGAACCATGTATTCATTATTCTCCATGTCTTCATTAAGTAATGATGGATTGAAAAAGTTCATTGTTAAAACTGGTGAAAGGGAAATAAAAATGTGTCTCACACTGAAAAGTCAGGACCATAATAAAGGAAGTCATTTGTTAATTGCATGCAAAGTGAGGAACTGAAATCCCTGTACTCCGCAAATTTCACCTCTTCACCAACAGAGAATAGTCACAAGTGCACAGAAATTGAGACGTCACCAATGTCTTATCTTTGGTAGGAATGGAAGGGACTTTTAAATGTCCTGGCAATGAGGAGGTATAACAAAAAGGGAGTTTAGTGATATTACGCTAAAACTTAAGTCCTGTCTTTAAAATAGGTTTGAAACAGAAGTCTTGTGCTGAGATTCGAGGAAGTCTGTATAAAAGACTCTATACACCACTCTGCCCCAGCCGTCAAATCTGTACCTGAAGTTCTGAAAATGCCTTTGTTAACAGGTAGATGCATTAGTTGGGGTTTACAGGGGACTTCTTTTCAAATGTATATACTCACAGCACGATAAAACACTGAGTCCTACCACTGATCTCACATAGAACTTGATCTATCTTCATCAAATTCTTTCCTCAGACAACTCACTAACACTGAGGCATTAAAAAAATTTTTTTTCTCTGGAAGGAGAAATGATAAAAAAAACATTGCCTTGCAGGGGGTGTTCTCACTGGGACACTATGGGCAAGTGAACTCTGACAGCAGAGCCACATGGGGGCCCTGCTCAGCACCTGGATGTGAGTGGAGGTGTGCCAGACAGCACGGGGATACAGGAGGATAACATGAGAAGAGGCCGCCGTAGAGACAGCATCACATTTTGCCAGAAACTGCCTTGGTTTCAATTTCAAATTAGCAAAAGATTTTATGGTCCCAAATAAGCATTTTCCACTTTGTACTTCTTGGAAGTGTGTTTTGTCATCTGTCAAGAACGGAAATAAACAATACAACTACTATGTTAAAGTGGGTTAGCAACCAAACTTACATATTTTGGATAATAACATGTCAATAAGATAATTCAAAAAAAAAATTTTAGGGGACTTTCCCTGGCAGTCCAGTGGTTAAGACTAAGCGCTTCCACTGTAGCTAGCACAAGTTCGATCCCTGATCGGGGAACTAAGATCCCATGTGCCACGTGGCACGTAAATAAATAAATAAATAAATAAATAAATAAATAAAATTAACCATTCTAAAAAAAAAAATTTAACAGACTAAAGATAATCCACAGTGAGCCCACCAAACATCCTAATTGGCCCAAACACCTATTTTAATAGGGTGCTATTCCTCCATTTATCCAGACACCAGAAAGAAAAGGTTCTTCACTGTGAACGCTGAGGAAACTAAAAAGCATTTTTCATTCTGTAGAGGTCGGGGGTGTGCAAGGAACATGATGTGGAAATTGATGTCAGCTTGTGAACGATAAACAGGAAATACCACCTACGGCCATGTTGAGACTTGAGAAACACTAGTTCAGTGTCATGGAGACAGGGCCAAACCCAAATGAGTCTTTCCTTTAACAGATTTTAGACACTTTTGATTTGTGTGTTCTACTCAACATTATTCAATTACAGATCATCTAACTTTGTAATTCCCCAAGCCTCTGACTTCTCTGTCATCTCCCTGAACGCGCCCAGTCATTTCACTACTTGCCAAAGTCTGGGTGGGAAGAAGGAGGGCGAGGAGGAAGCTAAGTTCATATCAGTCAATTACACTTCGTAGCAACCCTGTAAAATATTCACAAAGGAAAAAGTGAGGTGTCTGCATTACCTGGGAGTTTTGTTTAACCACATTGGAATACCAAAATGGGAAAGAATATGTTTGTGTTTTTACATACCTGCTTCAAATTCCACTGTTCTTTAAAAAAAAAAAATTTCATCAAAAAATACTCCCTCAGGCTTCCCTGGTGGCGCAGTGGTTGGGAGTCCGCCTGCTGATGCAGGGGACACGGGTTCGTGCCCCGGTCCGGGAAGATCCCACATGCCACAGAGCGGCTGGGCCCGTGAGTCATGGCCGCTGAGACTGCGTGTCCGGAGCCTGTGCTCCACAACGGGAGAGACCACAACAGTGAGAGGCCCGCCTACCGTAAAAAAAAAAAAAAAAAAAAAAATGCTCCCTCATCCATGAACCTGCACCTCTGTCTGGTCCACAGAGATCTCCTTCCCACATCAAACCTCCCAATCCCCGGCCCATCCACCACCACCATTTACAGACCCTCATACCATTTTCATTCTCGTGAAAACAGTTTTGTGCCTGATTCCCTCTCCACTGATTATCTCAGTTCCTTCAAGTTACAGAGTATTTTCTGAGACATTTCATGGAAGCTCCTGGCTTCTCCTTCGTCATTCAACCAGGAACAACTCCTCCCCCACCCCATCTGGTCCTATGATGCTACAAGTCAATCAAGAATTTTGGACCCATCATATATAGAGGGAATCCGTGTTCATCCTACAGCACAAGTACAATACAAAGGTAACTGAGAGTTCCCAGATTAAACCAAACCATCAATCCCATGCCAGAAGAGACCTGAAAGCTTATGGTGGATTCGAGGAAAGGCTGAACTATCCAAGGAGCCAACCTCTATTAAGAGTACACTAGCTTATATCCAATGTTCGTTTTCGTTAACAAGTTGTGAGACAGGTATTATCTTTAACTAAGAGGTAAAGGAACTGAGGGTCAGAGAGTTTAGCTATAGTTGTCCAAAGTCACACAGTTAATAAGTGACAGAGACACGGTTCAAATCAAGGTCTAGATGGTTAAAATCCAGTAAACTCTAGATCGGTGATTTTTTTTGAAGTCTTCCTCTTTGGAGCTTAGTTCTAGGCAGATGCTGCTATAAGGAGGAAGTGAGAGTTTGGAAAAAATTAGTAATGCAGGTGGTAAATGGTGCCCAATGAGCAAGGTTTCAGAACTATCTTAGATGAAGAACCTCCACTTCTATCTTTTTTATGCATTGGAATTCTATAAAGTTTAATGGAGGTGGGGGAGACAACTGAATATGTCTTTTCTTTTTTTAAAGTTAATGTATATACAGTTTATTGCTCTAGGTCAGTAGGTCTCAAACATAGATGCACATTGAATCACTTGGGGAGCCTTTAAAAATCCTGTTGCCATGGCCACATCTGAGACAAATTACATCAGAATTTCTGAGGGTGGGACCCAGGCATCAGTTTTTTAAAGCTTCCCGGGTGATACCATTCAAGTTTCAGATCCCCTGCTCCAGGTTAGGAATGCTAAAGATTGAGTAGTTTTCGAAAACCTTTAAGATTAGAAAGATTTTACAGGCCCTCTGACAACCACCAGTCTTTTGGGGGAAGGAGAAAAGAGATGAGTTGGACCCTCTCACTGTTTCCCTCCCTGTACTAAGCTTTCTTCTTTGGCTGTGTTCATCTTCCCAAGTCTAATCTCCTAATGTCTGTCATCTGCTTCTCCCAAGACACTTGGTCCTCTGCAGTTGTCTATTCCAAATTTGGTTTCTTGCTACCCCCAAGAGAGATGAGCTGACTTCAGGAGAGGAGAAGAAACTCAAGGTGTCAGGCCACTGGTAATTTTCTATGGCCTTCTCATAGCTTTAGTTTCCTTTCATCTTCCCGTCTCTTTAACTTGTTCTATTCAGGATACCTTATTTAAAATATATGTTCAGTAGGATCATTATATCCTCAAGCTCTGTGCTATGGCCTAGCAAAGAGAAAAAATTAGCTGATTCTTTCTGAAAGGACTATGGTCCTGAGTGTTCACATGAGTCTGTCAGTTCTGACAGGGAGCAAGACACAGGAACATGCAACACTGCCACTGCCTTTGTGTATATCTTCCTCATTATCCGAGGCCCTGTGTGTACAGGGTCTCCCAACTGCTGCCAATCTCCAGACCCAAGGCCATTTTCAATATCAAATAAAGCATCAAAACTCATCCTGAAATATCAGACAAATTCAGGAGATGAGACATGGTATAAGCCAACTGGCTTGCCTCTTCAACAAGTCAATGTCCTGTGTTCACACAAACAAACACACACATACACACAAAAGCAAGGATGAGGAAAGACTGTTCTAAGCTCAAAGAGGCTTAAGAGACATAAGAATGAAGTGAAAGGCACTGGCCCTGATTAGATCCTGAACTGAACAAACCAACTACAAAAGATACTTTGGAGACAAATGGGAAATTTGAATATGGATTAAGTATTAGATGATATTAAGGAATTTCAGCTCATTTTAATAAGAGCAATAATAGTATATGGTACTGCAGGAAATAGTCATATTTTTAGAGAAATATGTAGAGATGATATAACACTAGCAATAAAACAAAAATGATGAAGCAAATATGGCAAAATGTTGACAATTATCAAATCCAGATGATGTGTATATAGATATTCAGCATTATGTGCTAACTACTTTGTTTGAAATTTTTCATAATAAAAAATAATTTTAAAAATTCTCATCCCTGAAAAATAGGCACAGCTAGAAAATACTCTTTCCTATAATGAAGATTTCCATAGGAAAATGCTCAGGAAATGTGAAACCAGGATGTACAAATATACAAGGTGTGTAAGGCAGCCATAGGATGAGTGTCTACACTATGCCCAATACAACTCTCTCCACCCTCTGACCCACTCTGCATGGGAAAAGTGTTGTCTCAAGGTGCACACGCATGGCTTCACACCTAACAAGGAATCACACAGAGCTCTTTAGCATACTCAGAGTTCCATGGAGGTCCACCCCAGCTCCGTCAGCTATAAGACTCCCTGTCATTTCCCAGATTTCTTGGAAGTCATTGGTTTCCACTGGTTATTTAAATTTGTGTGACAGGTATTACACCTGTTGTGATGCAAACGTTCTCCCTATATGTAGGTAATCTAGGTGCTGATTCCATCCACAAATGACATAATACATCCAACAGGACACGCACTTTGAGTTCCTTTTTCGCCTAGTGATGAGGGATTTCTCACTCTCTAATCTGATTCTTCTTGAGCCTGAAACCATACATTTGCCAGACAGGCTGAGCCAGGAGTCCCTCCTTTGGCTTAGTTAACAGACCTGTATGGGGATCAAACACATGACTCTGTGCTCTAATGAACTCCACTAGCTCAATCTCAGGGACCACATCTATAATCCCACACCTGGAAGACCAGCACAGCTGGCTCAGAAAATATTTCTGATACTGACTCAAGAACAGAGAAAACTCTGTGATTTATAAAGTGCTTTCTTAGTTTTCCAAGATGATACTGACCACATCTACCCTCGGAATGTGTCAAATAATCCCAAGGAAAGCAAATGTTTTCTGTTTCAAGAAGGCTATGCCCAAAATGCTCAAAAGCCTAAAATCCACAAATCAAAAGGTAGAGAAAATTCTAAGAAGGTTAAACAACTTTTTTTATAAATAAATAAATCTGACTGCTCTTTAGCCTATCAATCTATTAGGATAAGAGGAGGAAAAATCCAACTTCTAATTACACTTGAGTCACCTGATTCACATTAGAGCACAAGGAAGCACAGAAACCCTAAAGGGCAAAGAGGTTTAAGAGTCGCTGAATCATAAAATGCTGGCCTCTTTTACTTTTCCAACAGTTAAAAAAATATATCCTTCCATATAACATTTCTCTTCTACTAAAAGTATCATAACAAGTCAGGCCTCCCAAGCACCAGCATTTGGTAAAAGTACTTAAGACAAGCAGTAAGGCTAAGTGCTCAGACATTGTCCTGCCTGTTTTCAGTACCAGATGACTTGGAAGTCAAGGTTAACATGACAGCCATTTCAATGAAGTATCACCCCAAGAGGTAGGTGACACCCGGGTAGGAACAGCAGAATAGGGGCTGAGACCAGGCAGTAGCCAAAGCACAAGGCAGATAAGCCAAACTTTGAGGCAGAGGTGACAAATGAGTGATCTGTGGGCTGCATCCAGGTCAGATATATTTTGTTTGGCCTGCACAGTGTTTTTCCAAATATCAAAACAATTAGTGACATTAAAAGGTCAGGAGATTTCACATAAAAATCTGGATTTATATTTTTTTCTGGAAAAATCAGAAGACCTGGAGCAGCCCCATGAGAAGTGGCTAACTGGTCATCAGGTCACCATAGTCCCGCTTCTCCTGATGGTGTCACACGAATCCTGGGTCACTCATTAGTGTTCCCATCCTGGATCAAATAAGCATTTGCATGTGTCATCCCTGGTTCAAGGAGCCCTCAGCTGCCAAAGGTGAGAAAAGACCAGGTATCTGGAAGTCAGTGAGTCTGTGAGTTACCTTTTTACAACGTTTAGCTGCAAGCTAAGGGTCTTTTGAAGCCAGAAAGCTAGGTGAGATGTAAAAGAACTGTCAGGACTCAAGGAGCTAGAAAAATCAAGACAGCAGCACCACAGAACACAGCAGTGAGACTAACTCTGAACAGGCACTAATGGTGTTTTTATACCAATGTCAGAAGCAGGACCTGCTAACAAGACCAATTCAAAATTCTGTCCTGGAGATGCCATAAACAGTGGTTTTCACTCTTCAAGGATACTACAAAGGTGCCCATATAGAGAGGGAGGAATGGGGTAATAAAACAGGGACCAAGTAGATAGGGATCCAGCGCTAGCCCTCTTAAACCACAGCAGCTCCCTTTATGTGTTTAAATTGAGCTTCCTCCTAAGATTTCATTTGTTGGAAAGACTTCATTGCTTATAACAAACAGAATGAGGGGAGGAGAACTTAAAAGCCACCAGTTTAAATAACACTCAAGTAAGAGGATAAGTTTTCAGTCTACAGATCTTCGTCAACTTCCTCAGCTTGGGTTTAGGTCCTGATAAACCGATCATAAACTGAAAATATCTTAAGTCAAAAATGCATTTAAGGGCTTCCCTGGTGGTGCAGTGGTTGAGAGTCCACCTGCCGATGCAGGGGACACGGGTTCGTGCACAGGTCCAGGAAGATCCCACATGCCGTGGAGTGCCTAGGCCCGTGGGCCATGGCCACTGAGCCTGTGCGTCTGGATCCTGTGCTCCACAACCGGAGAGGCCACAACAGTGAGAGGCCCGTGTACCACTAAAAAAAAAAAAAAAAAAAAAAAAAAAAATGCATTTAATATACTTAATCTACCAAACTCATAGCTTAGCCTTATCTACCTTAAATGTGCTCAGAACACTTACATTAGCCTAGAGTTGGGCAAAATCATCCAACACAAAGCCTATTTTATACTAAAGTGTTGAATAACTCATGTAACTTATTGAATACTATACTGAAGGTGAAAAACAGAATGGTTGTCTGGGAACAGAACGACTGTAAGGATATCAATTGTCTATCCTTGTGGTTACATGGCTGACTGAAAGCTGCCCACGCTACCGCTGCCCAGCATCACCAGAAAATATTGTCCACATATCGCTAACCCGGGAAAAGATCAAAATTCAAAACTGAGTGTATGGTTTCTACTGAATACATATTGCTTTCACACTACTGTAAAGTCAAAAAATCATAAGTGGAACCACCATAAGCTGGGACATACACATAAGGGTTTATAAAACAATCCCCTGTGTCAGGGAGATCATTCAGGTCATTTAAAACATTGCTATATTTCATTTAATATGCATGATTGACATATTCTTGGACAATTGTGTCAACTGAATATTTTTAAATAAAATCAATTTTTAAAAACCATTAGATCTTGATTTTAAAAGAAAGTGATTGAATTATTTACTTTAAAAAAAATATGGATTATCTGTAAAGAATGGGCATGGCTGTGTTTCAATAAAACTTTATTTACAAAAACAGCCAGCCAGCCAAATCTGGCTGTAGTTTGTCAACTCCTGCTATAGACATTTAAACTTTTCTTTTATGATCTCTGGATACACAGCCTGAAGAAGTGAAGATTAAGGAACCACAATAGCTATTCTGTATATCTGAAGAGCAGTGAAATGAAAAAGGAAGTAAGCATGATCTGTTTATCTATTCATTCAACAAATAAATATTAACAGAATGCCTATTCATGCACCAGGCATTTTATAAGCATTGTGGATACAGCACGAGACAAGACAGATCAAATCCCTGCCTTTATACAGCATATTTCCTAAGGGAGTAAAGAGGAAAAATAGAACTGTTAAATAATTACACTCAGCTAGTGTATGAAGCATAAAGAAGGGGTTCTGTCCTGGTACAAGTATCTCGCGCTTCTCAAAAGTTCACTTTATACCACTTTGCTTTTACAAAAGACCTACATTAGTACCGGTTTTTGCTAACCAAAAGAAATTCAAAGAGGAATTTCACCTTTATGAGAAAAGGCAAAAAGCAAAGGTTCAGCGCTTGTTTTGCAGCAAACTGTTATAGAGGCGGCACGCACCCAAGCAGCGCACGCGGAGCAGTGAGTGGCAGCGTCAAGCTCCTTCCGTGGGAACTGCACTCAGCATCTCAGCATCAGGCCGCCATAGCTTTGAACCGTGTCTGTGAGCATGTGTGCTTCATCTCAATTTACTTTGTGCATCTGTTAGTAAGATACGCTGTAACTGCCTTTTTGCTTTACGGCATTTCGGCTTCATAGGTTTCATAGGAATGCTCTACTTTCAGATAGCAGGAGACCTATATTGGCCTTCCAGAAAAAGATAATTCTGTGCTGCAACCTAAAGGAAGAGCAGGAGTTAGCCAAGTAAGGTGGGAAGTCAGGGATGTGGGGATTCCAGACACAGGAAAATAAACATACGAAGGCAAGTGACACCAGTGCACAACTGACAACTGGAAAAGATCAGTGTGCCACATACAAGTGTTCAAGATAGGGCAACAAAACCCAAGGTGGAGAGGAAGATAGGGAATGAATCAAAGAAGGAGGACCATGAGTCACTTTAGAGATTCTGAACTTTATCCTAAGGGTAATAGAATTCCTAAGAAGGGTTTCCAACAGTGAAATTACAGAAGAGATTGGTGTTTTAGAAAGCTCCCTCTAGAAGTTGTATGGGGGCTGAAAGTAAGGAGACCAGTAGACTAGTTAAAACGCTATTGTTTTAATCCTAGGGTAATGATTATCACCTGTACTAGCTATGGATGGGGACTAAAAGAAGTAGAGGAAGGATTTCTGCTTCCAACAGAAGTCAGAGAGACTGGAGTTACTGGTACAGGACTGACCCTCCCACCATTGCCATAGAACCATAAAACTGAATAAGGGCAACAATTTTCAGACACTGGAAAAGAAGCAGTGCAAGACTGCAACCTCTGAGAGAAGACAAATTTGCAAGGTGACCCCAATTGTCCAGCTCTTTGCCTAGGAACAACTTAACCAGAAACAGCAAAGTGAGCTAGAATCCAAGCAGAGCACAGCAGGCTCACTGAATTGAGAAAACAGAGTTCTGAATTTGAAGAGTTGGACTCTGCAAGGCAGGGCACTAGAGAGAAGGAAGCTATATAACAAGGGGCCCTGGAAGTCCATATGGTGTCCCTGCAAATCCTTAGCTGAGGGCTGGACTGTACAGCCCTGGTGAGACTACCTAAAGCTTCCCAGAGAGTAGCTGCCATAGGTTTGAAAAAGAAACAAAAAAACTAGAGCTTGAGCCTTGGTGGAAGACACGCATTCTGGCACAGCCCGAGAGGAAAAAATCTCATTATCACCTCATAAATCCCCTGGGCATCCAGCAGAAACACCAAAAAGGCTTCACCTTACAAATAGGGGCCACACCCTCTGACATGTACGCTCAACAAGGATATCACCAAAAGGGTGAAAATTAATTCTGGGAGGAGAGGGGGAGTGAAAAACATCCTAGATATTACACAGCTCATAAGCAGGTATATAGTTATATCTGTGGTATTAAAACTTCACAAGAGAAGTGGGGAAGTGGGGGCAGGGTCAATGACGGGGGAAAGGAGTGAAAATGTCTAAAAAGTCTCCTTGACGAGTAATAATTTTAAAAAGATTGAGAAACACTGCCTTAGAGTACAGACTACTCTAGACCTTCCCAAGAAAAGCCTAAAACTAAACCTTAACAAGGTCTTCAAAGGAAACAGAGTTTATAAATTAAGTCCCAGTAAGTTAAGAGAGGCTTAGGTAACACATAGAGCTTTCCAAAGAACCATTCTAGCAAAGCATAACCCAAGCTTATCCAAGTTCAAGGTGATCAAGTGACTTCTAAAAAAAACACTGCAACTGCCTTCGAAAAAGAAAAAATACTCCTCAGAGGAAGATATTTTCAGAGGAAGATAACAGACCACATAATATCTAAAATGTATCACCTGCAATATCTAGCATACAATCAAAAATTGCTAGGTCTGGAAAGAAAAAGGAAAATGTGGTCCATAATTAAGAAAAGAGTAATCAATAGAAACCGACCCCAAGATGGCCCAGGTGTTGGATTTATCAAAAACTTTAAAATAATTATTATAAGCGGGTTCAAGAAATTAAACAAAAATATATATATATGCTCAGAGAATTCAAGAAAAAAATATGGTTTTCATTATTAAACAAATGAGACTATAAGTAGAGCAATGGAAACTATTAAAAAATTTTACATTCTAGGACTGAAAAGTATCGTTACTAAAACGAAAAAAGTAGACAGACCTGAGAGATATTTTAGGAGTTGTATATTTTAGGATATCTAATAGTGGTGAACAGAGAGACAGGACTCTGAAAAATTTTGCTCAGACAACTGTGTGGGTGGTAGCACCATTTCTTGGATAGTAACACCATAGGAAAATTATGTCTACATTGTTCCAAAAGTCAGAACCAGAGGGCTACTGTGTAGAGATGATAAAGGACCAGATGATAGGATGACAAAACAATTAAAGCTATACAACAGTGCAACTGATTTTGTTGCTAAGTAGGGAGTACCCTTCATAGGAAACTATTGACAGACACTAAATGAACTATAGATTCTATAGAATAAAATAATACTTTACGGGATAGAAGATTGGGCTAGGTATCATATAAGGTCCCTTTTAAAGTTAAATTTCTATTGTTCTCAAATCATTATGAGAACTGTACTGTGGTGAATGAAAAACAGGTATAGGCTCAACAAATAATGTGAAAAAGATGTATAGGGCTTAGCCTGCCCTTTCACTAGATGGCTCCATATTCACAAGATGTTGTGGTACGCAGAATAAAGCACTCCTAAAGATGTCCAACTCTTAATCTCTAAACCTATGAGTATGTTAGGTTACACAGAAAAGGGGAATTAGGGTTGCTAACCACCTGACTTTTAAACAGGGAGATTATCCTGGATTATCCAGGTGAACCCAGTGTAATCAGAAGGGTCCTTAAAAGAGGAAGAGAGAGACAGAAGAGGAGAGTCAGAGGGAAACAGAACTATGGAAGAAAGGGACAGAGAGATGTAACACTGCATTAAAATGGAGGGAAGGAGCCATGAACCAAGGAACGTGGGCTGCTTTTAAAAGCTAGAAAGAGCAAGGAAATGGATGCTCCCCAGAGCCTCCAGAAAAGCAAGCAGCCTTGCCAGCACTTTGATTTTAGCCCCGTGAGAACTATGCCAGACTTCTAGCCCACAGAACTGTAAGAAAATAAAATCGTATTGTTTAACCCACTAATTTTATAATAATTTTTTAAATGCAGCAATAGGAAACTAATACAATGATCTAGAACTGTGCCATCTAAGATAGTAGCCACTATGCGCATGTGATTACTTAAGTTAATTAAAATGAAATAAAAATTAAAATTCAGTTTCTCAGTCACAGCAGCCACATGGCCAATGGACACTGTACTGGACAGTGCAGACAAACACTTCTGTTATCACAGAAAGTTCTACTGAACAGCACTGATCCCCTCAGTGACTCTCTTCAGTTATGCTTTCAGGCCTATAACTTTGTGCAGGGCTGTTTTTAAAGCCATAAGCCTCCTTTTCTTTCCTAGGTCAAAAGTAAAAACTATATGTTTCCAGGAGAAAATAAATAAAATGTCATAGATATAACTAAATCAAATAAGTTCTGGGCCTATTACAAAAAAGGAAATGCCATTCTGGTTTTACCGAGTCAAACCATGGGCTTTGTGGAAGATATTTTCATTGAGCTCAAAGGTTTTTATTTCAGTTTTCTCCTATATTTGTGGTTATTCCAGAAGGTTATAGTTGTAAGAAATAGGCAAATTGAGTAGCAAGATCACTATTGCAATTTAAAATTTGCAAAAATGTAAAAGGGATTTAAGTAATCACTATTGAATAAAAAAAAATCAAAATCACATCCTCCTCTATAACTTTTCTGGGTTTTATTCACAGTACTGATATAATGAAACCTGAAGATGTAAAGCAAGTTAGTGTCGATGAATAAGGTCATGTTATTCAAAATTATACTACTGCTTATGAATCATAACTACCCATTTTAACATTAGGCTGTCATCTTAAATGTATGCCTTCAAATGTTTTAAGAATTGGTCTTCACTCATGTAGACAGAACTTCATATTCATCTTGATTTGAAATCAGTGAAATTTATTTTGTTGAAAGTCCCCCTCCAAAGTAGCCCCTGAGACTCTCTACCCCAATACCCTCCACACACTCACCCCCTAACCCTCAAAAGCTAAGCCCCACTCTTCTCCAGTCACACAGGTCATGCTGATGCTTTTCCCCAAAGCTAACAAAATGCCCTATCATCCAAGTCACTCTGGAGATGAGAAACATAACAGGCAGCACAAGAGATAGCAGGCAGAGGCTGAAAAACACAGAGCTGGCTTAAAAGAACAGAGGCATTGGTTCAAAACCAGGGACTTAAGAAAAATTCCACAGGTCAAGAAAGCATAAAATTCCACAGGTTAAGAATAAAACAGTAAGTCTGGAGAAAAGAAAATTCAGGCAGCAAAGATCATGAATTAAAGCAGAGTCCAGGCAACAAGGACTGGATCACTAGCTGACAGCAAGGTTTCAATATTACAGCTGTTGCTTCAGCCCAGGAAAAAGAGCCGCTCTCCAAAACTGGACATGGCAGGCTATGCCTGCACAGACAGCCCCGCGGGAATGAGGAATGATGGGAGGGCAGCATGGCCTACTCACCTTCGCACATCGATCATATTAGCATTATTAGAGCCATTATCACAGAGAATGCAGAAACCTCAGTCATTACCAAAGGTAAAAATGGCATGAAACGAAGTAATACATTTCTGAATGAAACATGGAGAAGAGCATCACTAACCATACAAAAATATAATTAAAATTTGAGTAAAATAATGCCTATAACTGTGAAACATACCCCTGGGATTCTTTGCGCAAAGGAAAAGGAAGGCTCCATATAAAGTTAGGGAAAGTGGCAGTACACAATCAAGAAGGAGATGGAGGACTTCCCTTGGCAGTCCAGTGGTTAGGACTCTGCGCTTTCAGTGCAGGGGGCATGGGTTCGATCCCTGGTCCGGGGAACTAAGATCCCTCAAGCCACGCAGCACAGCCAAAGAAAAAAGAAGAGATGGAAAAGAGAGAAAAGGCCTACTGGTAGACCTGAGCAGGCCAGCGTTCTGAGGTGGATACCAAACTCTGATGCAGCAGCTTCTGCAAATAACTTCTAGCAGCCATAGGTCTTAGGGTAGGAGCAAATCCATGCAAAGACACCACAGATGAAGAATTTGGATTCCTCTGCCCCCAGAAAGTTTCCCATATGCTTGCTGATACCTGAAAGTCACCGTTTCAGTTATAGACAAAATTCTTAAAATTAAGTGTCTATGGTTGCCATACAGAGAAGCTATGTGAGAAAAACTCTGCTTTCCGTTCTTACTCATCTTTCCTAAGGAGGATCTTTATTCCCACTCAAACACAGACATATTCCTTAGCTACTAAGCTGTCAGTGTGCGAGATGATAGGGTCTCAAGCATCTAGTTTTAAAAGACAAAGTCCCGGCTCTCAAGGACAATAGAAGGAATGGACAAGAAAATGAATCATTAAAATATGGTAAATTGGGCTTCCCTGGTGGCGCAGTGGTTGACAGTCCACCTGCCGATGCAGGGAACACGGGTTCGTGCCCCGGTCCGGGAAGATCCCACATGCCGCAGAGCGGCTGGGCCTGTGAGCCGTGGCCGCTGAGCCTGCACATCCGGAGCCTGTGCTCCGCAGTGGGAGAGGCCAAAACAGTGAGAGGCCCGCGTACCGCAAAAAAAAAAAAAAAAAAAAAATGGTAAATTAAGTTGAATTCCAGTAGAGAGATTAGGCTCAAGGTAGATGCAGCTATCTTTGGGCAACTGACGACAAAACTGTTTAGAGAGGCTATAGAAATTGGTGTAAATAACTCAGCCCCCCCTGCTTTTAAGATTCTTCCCTGTTCAACCTCTTTGTCAAGTCTTTAAAGTTGAAGTTTCCGAGCCTGAGACTCTCTTTTTTAAGTCTATATGCTCTCCCTAACCAATTCATCAATACTCTTGACTTCAAATACCATCCACAGGGCTGTCACTCAAATGTGTATATTCACTTCAGACCTCTTCTCTGAACCCAATAATATGTATACACAATTGTCTATTTGACATCTCCAACTGGAGATGTTTTACAGGTACTTCGACTTCAAGATTTCCAAAACGGAATGCCTGATCTTCAGAACCACAAAAGGTCACACTTGTCTCCCTCCAATCTACAGAGACACAAGATTGATTTCCTGTTTACAGTTCTTCAGTTGCTTCCCACTGCTCATAGGATAAAACTTTAAATCCCTACACACAGCCTGAAGTCCCTCAATGTCCTGCCCTGTCCTACCTTTATAGGCTCTTCTCATGTATTCTCCTACTCTTGAGCTCCAGATATGTTGACTTTATCTCACACACTCCAACATGCCATGCTTTGTCCTGATTCCTCTGCCTGGATTATACCCTCCTTGCTGCCTTCCGTCAATTCTTACTTCTTCAGGGTTCAGTTCAATCAGCATTTTCTTAAAGACACATTCCTGATTCCCTGCACTAAGTCAAAATCTCTAGGAATACACTTCATAGCATCACCACAATTGTAATTAAATAAGAACAAACATTTATTAAGCACCCACTATTAGACCAAACACTATTCTAGGTGATGAAAATTCAGCAACAGGAAAACAAGGTCTCCACTCTCTTGGAGCTACATATCTATAGGAAAAGAGAGACAGACAATAAGCAAATAGACCCCTCGAAAAGGAAGATAATGTTATGTAATAATATGGGGACAATAAAACAGGTGATGTGAGAGAAACTGGCTGGGTTACGAGCAAGGCCAAAGGAGAGAGTACTTCTCTAATCAGATTGTTCAGGGTCTGCTTTTCCTGAAGGAATGTAAACTTCAAAGGGCAGAGGCTTTGTCTGTTGTTATATCCCAAATGCCTGGACATAACAGGTACTCAATGAATATTTAAGGAATAAATTAAGAAATCTATTGCTTTCTACATAGGACTATTTTCCAATATGCCACAGAACAGCTGCAATCTCAGGGAAGTCACATTTTTTATATTATAAATTACATCACCAAAATACTTGTTCAACATACTTGTTGAATAGATGAATTAATGAAACAAAAATATCCACTTCCATAGGTCCCCGGGCATTTATAAGGTTCTTCATGGGCCAGAATCCCTTACATAATCTACCTCTCCAAGTTGGTGATTCTTGACCTCTGAACCCAACAACAGCCAAACAGACTACAGGGTATCCACACAAGTAGCTGATAACCTCTTTGTTTATCAAAGTGCTCTTGGTAAGTGAATAGTGCACTCTTATCCAAGCCAAATGGACCTTAATCTTATCAGACAGGACTAAGGGAAATAAACAATCTATACAGCAAACCACAAAATTCCATTCAGAAAGTCCCAATAGCCAGATTGGGAAACTGGATTATATACTATATACAAATAGTATATAATCAACTAGAAGGCAACCTAAAGGTTTTATGGCTTACCTCAAAAGAAAGAAAATATTGATTCCCAGATCAATTCATGTATTTCTCAAGATGTCGAATACTAGACTAGGTTATCTTGTAGATATGAAGCACTCACTTATTCATTTATGCACTCATTCATTCAATAAGCATTTACTGAGCACCAACCACTTGCTAGGGACCATGTAAGATATTGTGTATGGGATTTTATGAAGTGAGGAAACAAAACCTATATAGCATAGTGTCAGTATTTAGCAAATTGACAACATGGCTTAGAATGATGGCTGTATGTCTAGCCAAACTTAGATGGCAAGGAGATATCTGTTATCCTCTTTGCCAGAAAGAGATATATAATCGAGTCTCATTATTCATGGTAGTTACGGTCTATAAAGTCGCCACAAACACTGAACCATAGCACACTGAATCATGGCTCCTAGGGAGATACAGGGTTAGGTTCCTGTGACCCTCCGGTTACAATGCTTTTGTCAACTTATCAATATACAACTTTGTTTTATGTGTGTTTCTTTTAAAGGTACCACATATAACGCCTATTGATGCATTAACATTGAACTTACAGCCAATAGCACTATAACTCATGCCTGAACAAAGCTTATCTAACACGTGTACTTTCCACGTAAGGCCTCCTTGCACTTAGGAACACTGGACAGGACTTCAGCACTACACTTGAGGACCATTTTAAACAGTGTAATCACCCCCCGAGAGACCACAAAAATGTGAAAAATATGGCAGGAAATAGACCACAAAAGACACTTGTTGACAGTATGAGTGAAGAGAGAAGGAAAGGGAAGGAAAGGGAGGGGAAGGGAAGGAACCGACCGTCCCCAGGCAGAAGGGGCCTTCCTGTGAACTCCGCAACTCTGCAACTGCCCCTTCCCATGCCAGCAAGGGACTAGAGCACTGCCATCTTGCCAGCACTTCAGTTTTCAGTGGGTCACCAAAGAATCCAGGCTCCAGACAAAGTAAAGAGAGAGACAAGAGCCAGGTGAGAATGACAATGGTAAAGCAGGGGCCTTCTCAGAGCAAACCTCCCACGTGCATGGCTGAGCTAGAGGATGTGGAGAGGAAGTCTGGGCCAGGGCCAGTCAGTAGAAGGGAACAGATACAATGGCCATCACACAAACAAAAGTTCCTTGGGTCGGGGATAGGGAAACGGTCGGGAGCAAAGACACTCAAGCCAACCCCAAGTGGTAGGGCTTTAGCTGGCAACATGAAAACCCCCTCCTGCCAAGGTTGCCAAGGAACACGCTTGCAAAGCTGAGAGCATGTCATTCAGAGCATCTTCCCAGTGAAACGTGTGTGGCACATTTGCAGGCTGGCAGAAGCCCGGCCTCAAATCTCCTCTTTGGAGCTTCCTCATCTTTCTGATCAGGACAAGAGGTCCTTTTTCACGGTCTTCATAGTATTAGATTCCAGTTAGATACGTTTAAACTTCCAAATTCAGCAGAAAAATGCTTTGAAACTGTACTGCCTTCATTGAAAAAGATAATTTGCGATTTAGAAAACATCAAAAACTTAGCAGATTCGACACGTCTAACTAACTGCAAACGATATTTGACAGCTACATTGGCCATTAGTTCTTGACTTATCACATCTGTCTCGAGTTATAGTAATAACCACCTTTCAAGGATCTATGCTGTGGCCATCACGCTAGACACTTCCTAGAACTTACTTCATTTCATCTTCCCCCAAATGTCTGGGAGGTTGACATTACAACCCATCCCCATTTCACAGTTAAGAAAACTGTGAGGAAAGTAATTTGCCAAAAATCATGTGGAAAGTAAGTGGTTGAGCAAGGTCCCAAACCGAAGTCAGCCTGACTTTAATATCTATATCCTTTCTATTATACTTTATATAACCAGGTAATTGTATGGTCTGCACTCAATGGAACACGGACTTGAGATGTGTTATTTTCCCCAGTCCCTCCTGCCAGTTGTGCTACAAAGCTCCATACCTTACTGTCCCTTAGCAACATCTGGGTGGATTCCACAACTTTCCAATCGTTTTCAGTTATTAGAAGAGTCTCATTCCAGTTTTTAAGATTCAGACCTATTTATTTATTTATTTATTTATTTATTTATATTTTGCGGTACGCAAGCCTCTCACTGTTGTGGTCTCTCCCGTTGCGGAGCACAGGCTCCGGACGCGCAGGCTCAGCAGCCATGGCTCACGGGCCCAGCCACTCCGCCGCACGTGGGATCTTCCCGGACCAGGGCACGAACCCGTGTCCCCTGCACCGGCAGGCGGACTCTCAACCACTGCGCCACCAGGGAAGCCCCTATTTACTTTTTAGATTCCTGTTTCTCATCCAGTTTAAAGCGCTCCCTCTTCCATCTCCCCAGGGCCAGCCCCGCTTCAGGGCAGGTAGGGGCTTAGAGAGAGCAGAGGCCCTGGTCTGCTCTTCCCCCCGTCTCCACGCTCCTGGGAGAGAGGAGACATGCTCAGCGCCCAGGGTACCTCCTCCCTTCCTCACCTCCCAGGCTTCCGTCGGCCAGTGCTTCAGAGCAGAGAGAGTGAGATCCATGAAGTGGCAGGGCTTGACTTCCCAGGCCAGCTGCCTGTGAGAGGCGGACAGCTTCAGGAGTCTATTCAAGTGTCCAGTCTAGTGAGTCTGGTTCTCTCTGCTGCTGGTGGTCTTCGCTAATTTGGCAGTTTCTACCAAGAAGGTGCATGTGGTTTACTTGCAGAGATGCCTTGCTTCACTTCATCTCCGTCCGTGACTGAGAATGCTCTCGGAGAGTGGGGCAACTGTGTTTCCATGTTGTCTTTGTCAGGGGTCCATGCCCCCAAGCATCTGCCCCATCCCCTAACTAGATGTCACCTGATCATCCCAAAACTCATGCCTCCCATTCTGCATTCTATGCTTCTTCTGTGAAGCCACAGGAACCATGAAAATCCTCTTCCAGGCCTTCCAGGTAGGGTGGGGGAGTTCCTCTGCCTTCTTAGACACCTTACCCTGCGGTGTCTCTATGAGCTCTGGCAGACTACCAGAGCCAGGCAAGCAGCAGCCATCAGTCTCCAAGTTCACATATGCCCCTACACTTCAGGGAGCCATGCCAGCCTCTCTCCTTCCTTCCCCACACTTAGCTCCACTCCATGCTAATGACAGCACCAAGGAGGGCCTCTGCTGCCCCATCTCATCCACCATCTAGCCAGGGTGAGAAGCCAGTCTCCTGGGACACCCCCAGGCTCTCATCAAGTAGTCCACATTTCACAGGGCTTTGAGGTCAGCAGGAAGCCGCCATGGGGAAGGGAGGGAAACACCGTAACATTTGGATATTTGGTCAGCAACTCATAACTGTAACTTCCTCCTCTCTACCCCATATCTTCTTTTATCATTTGGGAAGGGATGGGGGAGGTCATGAGGTGATACTTTAGAATGGGAACAGCTTGGCCACCTCTGACTGAGCTCTGGGGAAGTGTCTGACTCCACTTATTTGCATCTCACTTTAAAATAAGAGGTGTTTGATATGTGGGCCCTAGTTACCGATTCCAAGGTAATAGGAAAAGTTCCACTCAATACATTGCAACATAAATTCTGACCAATTTCCCCATGCCTTTCAAATTTTGGTTGAATTTAGTGGAGTACAAATATGAAGCTGTGGTTATAGATTATTGCAAAAGGTGCTGAAAGTCTAGTACCTCAGTGAAAACTGTATTTTAATGTTGTCAATTTGTCAGCGGAGTCAGAAGAATATCACTCAGATTGAAACTGACGAAGACAAATCTCCATCATAAGTGGTAGTCCCAAATAAAGCCAGCCGTCAAAAAGCCAAAATGGCCACACAAAAGGCATCCTCAGCCCTCATTTAACAGGGCTGACAGACTGGTGGCCAAGGGCCAAAAACTGCCAACAGGCATTTTTGTTTGAGTCACACAGCATTTTCAAAAATTGGAAACAAGTGCCAATTCATCAGGAGGTTTCATGTAAATTCCAAATCTCCCAGGATGGGCAATACTGGCCATGCATCCCCACACAGTGACAGCTGCAGAAGCCGAGTCGTGGCTTTCCCCTTTAGCCTGGGCAGGAGTTCTCCAGTTCATGACCAGCCCTCTTCAGTCACTGGTGCTATCCTGGCCCCCAGAGATGTTTGTTTGTAGATCACGGCACTTCTCCTTTGCCTGTTCCCTCTGCACATGCTTTTTTTTAACTCAATTATTCTTGCATCAAAACTCTAGTAATCAGGGCTTCCCTGGTGGCGCAGTGGTTGAGAGCCCGCCTGCCGATGCAGGGGATACGGGTTCGTGCCCCGGTCCGGGAAGATCCCACATGCCACGGAGCAACTGGGCCTGTGAGCCATGGCCGCTGAGCCTGCGCATCTGGAGCCTGTGCTCCGCAACGGGAGAGGCTGCAACAGTGAGAGGCCCGCGTACCGCAAAAAAACAAAAACAAACAAACAAAAAAAACTCTAGTAATCAAATAAACTCAACCCATATTTTCCTTCAATTCTTCCTTGGCCTCCATTCTCTACCAGAATCATATCTCCCAAAAGATTAAACCTCTTCCATACAGCAGAGCCCAGAAGACCCTGACCCCATACTTTACCGGTTCTGGGGGTCAAGGCTCTGCTCTCCCCTTCTCCGGCATTTTCGCTCATGGAACCACCCCTGAAGGAGACATCCACGGGGAGAACGTTCCTCTTCCTGCCAAGTAAACTCAGCCCTACTTGTCCAGAGCCTGTCTACCTTGGCCAGTTTCATGGCACCCCTCACTCTTACATCTCTAGTCCCTGTCTCCAAACTGTTGTCTTCCACTCTCTCACCTGGTGCTACAAATCTTCTCTGCCTGGTAACAGAGTTACTTGACTGGACCACCTGCTCGACTTGCCATTCATTCCGTTCTTTCCTTTTATTGCCACGCTTCTCACTATGGCTCCATTTCCTCCCCACCCTCCTCCTCCTAATTCTCCGCAATGTGCCTTTCAAGGCCCTCCAACCAGTCACACACCCACAGTGCTGTGATGTGTTATTAAACATCAGAAACTCCTGGTTGCCAAAAGGCCCTTCTCCTGACCTCTCTGAGCTATGGGGTTTATGGGTCAATCATGCTTCTCAAAATTTTCTCCTACTTTCACGCCAATGACACCAATCTATACTGGTTCTCCCATCTCTGGTGGCTCCTTCTCTGTATTCTTAACAGACTCCTCTCTGTCTCCTTCCTTCCCTCAATCCACCTTTTTTAACCCTATTAAGGCCAGTCTCACAACAAAATGAATGGTGGCTCTCACTGTGAAGTATGGTAAAAACTCACAGGCTATGGAAGGCTCACCCTTTATTAAGAACTACAACTTCAGGACTTTCCTGGCGGTCCAGTGGTTGGGACTCCAGGCTTCCACTTCAGGGGGCATGGGTTTGATCCCTGGTCAGGGAACTAGGATCCTACATGGCATGCAGTGTGGCCAAAACAACAACAACAACAACAAAAAAAACTACAACTTTATTCGGAATAGTCCTAATATTCACTTACAAGTAAGTACGCAATCTTGCACTTCTACTGAAAGCCTGAAGGAGTCAGCCAGACCAGACCATTCATTTGTTGTTTCAAGATTGTCTTAGGTACATTCCTGCCTTTACTAATGTCACAGTCACTGTTGGAATGCCCTCTTTCTCAGTCATATTGTACCCTTCCGTTCAGATTCAGCTCAAGATTCATTTCCCAGAGACAACTCCAACCACAGAGACCTTGCCCATCTCCAAAATTATAGGACTTATTAATAGCATCACTGTCTTACATTTAATCATATGCAATTGTGTGTTTTTATAAATCCCAGCTCCTTCACTGGTTTCCAAAGGAAATCCACTCCACAAACTTTTATCATGAGTTTTATGGTTTTACTAATATAGAGAGAATAAGGAAGGGTCACAGTGCAGAGAACACAGAATTTCACATGAGAAATAGCCATTTGGCTTTCCTCTCCCTAAAGCCACCTCTCATACCACCATCGATGACCCTCTTGACCATTCTGCCTTTTATATTCATTCTTGCAGAAACTTGAGGACTAGCCCGGCCTTGGAGCCTAATTCTTGTCCAAGCTTATCAAAGCATCATCTCAAAAAAGACATTTCTCCTAGCAAAGTAATTCTTACACCAGTTCCCAAGATGCTCCACTTTTTTAACTTATTTTTTAAACTTGTATCATTGTTCAAATATAGTTCTTAAGTCCTCAACTAAATTATAAACATCTTGAGGAATACTGGTAATTAGTAGTAGTAGTAGTACTAATGATACTAATAGTCATAGTAAACACTCTGAAACCTCTAGAACAGTGTTATTCACAAAGGTAGTATTCTGTAAAGGTCTGAACGTACGAAGGGAGGTGATGCAAATAGAAACACCAGTGTAGTGGATTAAACCCCAAAAAGTTTTGTACATATCTTAACACCCGGAACCTAACTGAGACCTTACTTGGAAAAAGGACCTTTGTGGATATAAAGTTAATAAGGATCCTGAGATGAAAGCAGCCTGAATTACTTGGGGGGTCTTAGATTTAATGACAAGTGTCCTCATGAGAGACAGAGTAAGAGATGCAGAACACAAAGGATAAGGCCACGTGAAGATGGACGTAGAGATGGGGAATTACGTAGCCACAAGGTAAGGAATGCGTGGAGCCACCCAGAGCTGGTACCTGCAGGAGGATTCTCCTCTAGAGTCTCGAGAGGGAGCACAGTCCTGCCAACACCTTGATTGGAGACTTCTGCCCTCGAAAACTATGAAGGAATAAATTTCTGTTCTTTTGAATCACGAACTTCGTGGTAATTTAGCAGCTCTAGGAAACAAATACAACCAGCTTCTACAGATTTATTCTTCCACTAGAAAAATAGTCCTCAAGAGGTTGCTATATACAAAATAGACACTGTGCTAGCATTTTAGATACATAAAGATGTCTTACACATGGATCTTGCCTTGGGGAAGTTTATATTCCTAAAGCAATTATGGTTACCTCCTGGATTTGGGGTGTCAGTTGCTAGCAGGACATTTTATTTTGTGTTTCATAAAAGGCCACAGATACAGTCATATATTTATGTCATGAGAACAGGAAGTCATAATGTGGCTCTTAAAAGGTACATGGGAAGAGTACTCTAGGCCAGCTTTTCCTAATTCCTGCCATTATCAGGAGAGACCGTGAGAGTCTGAACAAGTCAACAACTACAGCAGGGCACACATCATTCCCCTTGCATTAGACATGTAAACCTGTGTCACAGCTCAAACAGGGGTACAGAAAGATGTCAAAGAGAGCACTTGTGGCTACAGATCTGAGACAAAACCAGCAGAGGACAGTTTTCCAAAGTGCTGCACCCTGATAGAAAAAAACCTCTTGCTTGTAATGAATAGTAGAAGCATGAAGTAGCAGCAGATTTCCTGGACCAAACTTAGCACAAAAGAAAGAAGGTGGCTGAGAATAAATAACAAGTTAAATATACAAGCCATATTTTCAGAAAGCTAAAGATGAAGGATTGGGGAAGAAAGTAAAAGCTAAAAAACCATACTCACCCATAAAATCCCATGTCACAAAGGACAATAGCTGTCAGCCTGGAACATGGCATTAGTCCCTCTCCCTTACAAACCTTATACAAATAACTGATCCAGAAAGTACACACCTCATTTAAAGATGACGATAAAAAAGAAGGGAAGGGAATTCCTTGGCATTCCAATGGTTAGGACTCAGCACTTTCACTGCCAGAGCCTGGGTTTGATCCCCGGTCAGGGAACTAAGATCCTACAAGCCACATGGCACAGCCAAAAAAAAAAAAAAAATTACATAAAAGCCACAAAGGAGGAAAAAAAAATATTGCCACAGAACAGATAAAAACTGTGGCCAAATATAATGTCACAAAACCAAAACTAAGCAAATGCCTCTATAAAACAAAAACTCAATGTAAATATACAAGAGCTCAAGTTAAATAAAGGAAATAGAAAGAGATGAATTATGTATTGATAAAATTCATAAATAGAAGAGAAAAATCAAACCATCAGAGAAATGAAAATCATATTCGAGACAGCCCAAAGAGACTGCTGAAAACAAAGTAAGGATCATGAAGGACACAAATGAGAAAAGTGATCAGAATGAAATGTAAATGCAAGTTAAAAATAATTACAACAAAAATAAAAAATTTTAAATGGTTACAGCTAAAATGAAATATATGGAATTCAAAAAATGGAATCAAACATATGCATAGCTAGTGTCCCCAAAGAGCATAATCAAAACAATGGAACAGGATTCAATCCATATTTATTTCCCTGTCTAGAGAAAAATTCTCAAGGAAAGACATTAAGACCAAGTATTTTATATCCACAAAACTGTTGTTGAAGTATAATGACAGCTGACAAACATTTTTTGAGCGTGCAAGGACCCAAATAATTGATTCCCTCCCTCCTCTTCACAATCCCTAGAAGAAATGCTAGTACATTAACTTCAGCCAATCAAGAAATAAATGAAAAAACTCTGGCAAAAATGACTAATAGTAGTACTGAAGTCACAACAAATAAGACCAAAAAAATATATACAGATTATGGTTATAGGATAGAATGAATAAGTTATAAGCCCTAATATGTAGAAATTTATAATCAACAAGTTAAGAGAACAAGGGGGCAAGAAAATGGTAATATCCTTCTGCTGGTTTCCTCATCTTAAAGAGGCAGGCATAGCAGACACCAATGTGTAGGTCCCACCTACACAAATCTATCCTCCCCTGCTTCTTTGTTGGTAGAGCTAGGAGGGGCTCTCCCCTGATCCAGGGAACGGATCTAAGCCAGGCTTTGTAAGTCTATTTGCCTTAACAATAATGCTTTAGCATGAACATGTGATTCAATTCTAGCCAATGAGGCATGAGGAGACATTTGTTTCTTTGCTCTTATGAAGAAATTTGAGAAGCCGAAAGAGCACATTTTTCTCTCTCTTGCCATAGCTTCATAGCTACCCCATGCCTATAATCGAACCAAAAAGAGATAACCATGAAGATTAAGCCTACATGCTCAGAATTGCAAAGTGGAAGGATGGAAAAACCTAGGTACTGAAGACACTATTGAGATATTAGAACTATCCTTCCTCTGGACACTTATTATTGAGATAACAAATGTCTTTATTGATTAAGCAATCATTAGATGGATTTCCAGTTACTCATTGATGAAAACATTCTGATATACTAGCAGTCAAAAGATATCATTTAAAACCGATAAATCGAGCATTGGAATTATACGTTTTAAATGTATGAAATGTATTTAAATGTAGAATTATATTAAATGTAAAGAGACAGACACGAAGAAATATAATGCCATCAATTTGGGGGTGGAGGTAGTGGAAAGAAGCAGAAATTGCCAAGTTCATCAGTGTTCATAGTGAGAAGAGAAAGAACTATGTAAAGATATGGTCATAAGGGTAACTGTTAGAACAAAAATACAAATCTTCCAAATTATCATAAAATACACACATACCCATAAAAGCAGAAATACAGTTCATATTGTAAATTTAAAAACAAACAAAAAATGACAGAACTGAAAGCAAACATTTATTTCCAAAAATACACATGGCCCAAGCATAACTATTAAAAGAAAAAAAGGACTCAGACTGAATCTCAAAGCAAAATCGAACTATCTGCTGCATATAAGAGGAAGTTGAAAATAAAAGGAAGGGCAAAGGCTCTAACAGGCCATAGCAAATAAAAGAAAACAAGGTTCATGATATTAATATCAGATGAGTTTGAATGCAGAGTAAAATGCATTAAATGAAAAAAATCAGCTTTATAATGTTAAACAGTACAATCCAAAATGAAGATTAATTGTTACAAATATCTAAGTACCCAACAATATAGCATTGCTATAAAGAAAAACCTACAAAAAATTCAAGTTTTAAACTAGAAAATATAATCTCAGCAATAGGAAACTTAAATTCTTTTCTTTCAGTACATCACAGAACAAGCAGACAAAATATATCTCAGAATAAAGAAAACATAAATAAGATAATGTATTCCTAAGTGATATACTCTGCAAATAGAGAATACACCTTCTTTCCAAGTTCCCATGATACATTTACAAAACTGACTATCTGGAAACAAAGAAAACTTTAGCAAGTTCCAAAAAAGGAGAAGCAATATAGACATCTGTGATCCCAATGCAGTAAAACTTTAAAATAACAAAACTAGAACATAAAAAATACTCTACCATGAGATATTTTAAAATTCTGTTAACTTTTGGAACCTTCCTACACTGTAGGTGGGAATGTAAGTTGGTACAGCCAGTATGGAAAACAGTATGGAGGCTCCTCAGAAAACTAAAAATAAAATTACCATATGATCCAGCAATCCCACTACTGGGAATATACCCAGACAAAACTATAATTCAAAAAGATACATGCACCCCTATGTTCATAGCAGCACTGTTCACAATAGCCAAAACATGGAAACAACCTAAACGTCCATCAACAGATGAATGGATAAAGATGTGGTACATATATACAATGGAATACTACTCAACCATAAAAACGAACGAAATAATACCATTTGCAAAAACGTGGATGAAACTAGAGATTATCATACTAAGTGAAGTAAGTCAGAAAGAGAAAGACAAATACCGTATGATATCACTTACATGTGGAATCTAAAACATGGCACAAAAGAACCTATCTACAAAACAGAAACAGACTCATAGACAGAGAACAGACTTGTGGTTGCCAAGAGGGAGGGAGAGAGCTAGAGGGATGGACTGGGAGTTTGGGGTTGGTAGATGCAAACTATTACATTTAGAATGAATAAACAACAAGGTCCTAACGTACAGCACAGGGAACTATATTCAGTATGCTGTGATAAACCATAATAGGAAAGAATATTTAAAAAGAATGTATATATGTATAAAACTGAGTCACTTTGCTGTACAGCAGAGATTGGTACAACACTGTAAATCAACTATACTTCAATATAAATAAATAAATAAATAAATAAATAAAATTCTGTTAACTTTTGCATCAAAGATGAAATTAAAACTGAAGATATAGAATATCTAGAAGATAATGATAGAAAAAGAACTATATAGATTTAAAACACTATACAGAAGAACAGGATAACTATGTTATTTAGAGGACATAGCTAAAAATATTAAGAAACAAGGAAGAATGAAAGAGATGATTTAAGCACTCAACTCAAGAAGGTAAAATAAAGGAAAGAAAGAGAAGACAGTAGGAAGAAATTAATAAAAATAAATATTGAAATTAATGAATTAGAAAAACAGAACATGGTAGAATTAACAAGTAAACCAAAGAACTGTTTCTTGGGTGAAGGGGAAGGGGGGAATACAAAAGAAAACCTTTAACTTGCCTAATTTTTTTAGTTAGGAGGAAAGAAACAATGATGAGAAAAATCACAAAACATAAGAAATTAAAAGAATCCTAAAACACCATTTTGCTAATTCCATGTGAGTAAATTTGAGAACTAAGATGAAATAGATTATTTTCTAAGAAATCTCACCCCAGATGGGAATGAAAATTTAACAGACTAATGTCCACAGAAAAAGTAGGACAAGTTGTCAAACATGTACTCCTACCAAAATAGTTCAACACACAGCTGGTTTCACAAGGGGAATCCTGCCAAATCCTTAAGAAACAGATAACCCCAATGCCATTTAAAGTGTTTCAGAGCATAGACAAAGAAGAAAAGCCTCAAAATTATATTTATGAAGATATAAAACTCCAATAAAGGTAGTGTAGAAAAAAGAAAACTACAGCCCAAACTCATTTATGAATTCTGATGAAAACTTCTAGATGAATACTTGCAAACAGAATCCAGGATCACATTAAAGTATATTAATACCATTACCAAGTGGAGTTTATTCCTAAAATAAAAGAATAATTCAAAACTTAAAAATTGATTCAATAATTTTCCATTTTAATAATAAAAAAGAAAATTAAATGACCATCTCCATAGACTGTGAAAAAGCTTTTACTGCGGTGCAAAGGAAATCCTTGGAAAAGGAGCTCCAAACAAGAAAGATCAGTGTAGTCAAGCAGAATTGGTAGCAGCAACAGGACCCAAAGTGAACTTCTAACAGCATTCGGGACAATGAGAAACACAGGAATGGTGCCCTGAGAACCCTCCTGAGTTCACTGTTTTCTCACCAGTTTGGAGGGCCATTGAACCAAGGCAGCCCTAGAGTCCCCTTGGAAGGGACCTTACCAAGTGGTCATGACCACTGACACTGCTGTGAAACTAGTGGCCATGACCACTGACACTGCTGTGAAACTAGAAGCTTTGCGTATACATCTCACAGTTAAAGAAGGCTTCACCTGACACCTGTACAAACTCTGAAGACCTCCGAATCAAATGACAAGGAAGAGAAGTAGCTGACATCAAGGTAGATTGATTCTACCCAAATGCTGGGTCAATTTTTCATACTTTAACTAAACATGAAACCCTTTCTTCTTTTTCCTTCCTTTATTCTGTCACTGACCTGGAAAAATAATGCCATCATCTGTATCTCCCAGGGCATTGCTGGGGGATGGGGGAGGGGTAACCTCTGGAATTTAGCATAACGCTTTATTTCAGGCTAGGGAAAATCTAACTGACCCCAGACTCGAAGGGGCAATTATGCCCTGACAGGATTTATCTTTGTCTGGGGTGGTTAACATTCTCCTTGAACCTAGATGGTTAGTGCACAGCTGGACAATGCCTTTTAGGTTATCTAGCTGTGCCCCTAACTGTTCTAGAAAGGACCTATTGGGATGCTTTCCATGATTCAAGGTTCACTAACCTTGGTAGGGCCCTACTTCCCTGGTTAGGAGTTAATACAAATGACAATATAATCAGGAACCCTTCCTTAACTCTTAGAGACATTGTAGATTCTGTTGCTAGACACTAGCTGCCTAACAAAAATCTTTAAGATTCTCTGGCTAAGGGTGTTCTTGATAATAAGATAGGCCTTGATTCTCTTTTAGCTGAGCAAGGAGGTGTCTACACTGTGGCCAACACCACCTGCTGTACCTGGATTGACACTTCTGAGGAAGTTGAAACTCAGTGTCATAAGATCATGAAACAACCCACTTGGCTTGAAAGAGTGACTTCTTCAGTAGGGTCTTCCTTTGATTGGTTTGAGTCTTAGGGACAATGGCTTCAAAGTGCATGAGAAACATAGGGAATAATCCTGCTTCTTATAATCATGATGATCTCCCTGGAGCACTGTATTCTCTCAAAAACTTTAAATCTATGTTCACGGCCAGGCAATGATCTCCCTAAGACTGGAACATTGGAAAAGGAATGAAGAGAATGACCAACTTAAGACATGTGAACCTGGAACTGTGATCTATGGATGTCATGGGAATTAAGCAAAAATACCATGCCACACTAAGGATCAACAAAGCTTCAGAGTGGTAGCTGAGAGTGATGCTAATACCTTAATTTTTTATCACATCTCTCAATCAAGCTGAGAGTTTGACCAAAAGGGAGGAATTATTAAAGAGAAAAACATAGGCCCAAAATGGTGTTACTTGTGCCAAAGCCCACATCAGCAAACCAAGACTTAATACCTGATTTAATTGCAGTTTCAACCTTCCCCAGGAATGTACTCTTTTTTTTTTTTTTTTTTTTTTCTCTTTTTTTTTTTTTTTAATTAGTTTCTGCTTTATAACAAAGTGAATCAGTCATACATATACATCTGTTCCCACATCCCTTCCCTCATGCATCTCCCTCCCTCCCACCCTCCCCATCCCACCCCTCCAGGCGGTCACAAAGCACCGAGCTGATCTCCCTGTGCTCTGCGGCTGCTTCCCACTATCTATCTACCTTACGTTTGGTAGTGTATATATGTCCATGCCTCTCTTTCGCTTTGTCACAGCTTACCCTTCCCCCTCCCCATATCCTCAAGTCCATTCTCAAGTAGGTCTGTGTCTTTATTCTCGTTTTGCCCCTAGGTTCTTCATGACATTTTTTTTTAAATTCCGTATATATGTGTTAGCATACGGTATTTGTCTTTCTCTTTCTGACTAACTTCACTCTGTATGACAGACTCTAGGTCTATCCACCTCATTACAAATAGCTCAGTTTCGTTTCTTTTTATGGCTGAGTAATATTCCATTGTATATATGTGCCACATCTTCTTTATCCATTCATCCGATGATGGACACTTAGGTTGTTTCCAGCTCCGGGCTATTGTGAATAGAGCTGCAATGAACATTTTGGTACATGTCTCTTTTGGAATTATGGTTTTCTCAGGGTATATGCCCAGTAGTGGGATTGCTGGGTCATATGGTAGTTCTATTTGTAGTTTTTTAAGGAACCTCCATACCGTTCTCCATAGTGGCTGTACCAATTCACATTCCCACCAGCAGTGCAAGAGTGTTCCCTTTTCTCCACACCCTCTCCAGCATTTATTGTTTCTAGATTCCTTGATGATGGCCATTCTGACTGGTGTGAGATGATATCTCATTGTAGTTTTGATTTGCATTTCTCTAATGATTAATGATGTTGAGCATTCTTTCATGTGTTTGTTGGCAGTCTGTATATCTTCTTTGGAGAAATGCCTATTTAAGTCTTCTGCCCATTTTTGGATTGGGTTGTCTGTTTTTTTGCTATTGAGCTGCATGAGCTGTTTATAAATTTTGGAGATTAATCCTTTGTCAGTTGCTTCATTTGCAAATATTTTCTCCCATTCTGAGGGTTGTCTTTTGGTCTTCTTTATGGTTTCCTTTGCTGTGCAAAAGCTTTGAAGTTTCATTAGGTCCCATTTGTTTATCTTTGTTTTTATTTCCATTTCTCTAGGAGGTGGGTCCAAAAGGATCTTGCTGTGATTTATGTCATAGAGTGTTCTACCTATGTTTTCCTCTAAGAGTTTGGAATGTACTCTTAATCAACCAGTCTGAAATTTTCCTGTGAGAACCAAGGAGGTAATCTGTCACACTCGGGCCCTTCCCCATCCACCCCTCACCACCACCATAGGAAGAAGAGTCAATCTGCATGACAAAACCCTTGACAATCCCTTGCCCCACAAAAGAAGGTGTCCTGACCTAAAAATAATCCTTTCTTTTCTTTTACTAATAGCTCCCCATGCCCCACCTTTCCTGGGAGCACTCTTCTAGTTTGCTAGATGGGATGCCATCAGATTCATGAATTGTTGAATAAAGACAATTAGATCTTCAAAAAAAAAAAAAAAAAAGAAAGGAAGAAAAGGAAGGGACGGAGGGAGGGAGGGAGGAGAAAGAAAAGTTTTTGCTAAACTTCAAC
Source organism: Mesoplodon bidens (assembly GCF_964165515.1). NCBI lineage: Eukaryota > Metazoa > Chordata > Mammalia > Artiodactyla > Ziphiidae > Mesoplodon > Mesoplodon bidens. The sequence goes on along the minus strand of NC_138173.1, from coordinate 40,203,742 downwards.
ATCCTTTTTGACAAAAATTCTTACTGTATACTATACTAAGAATAGATGAATTCTCACTTAACATGATAAAATATCCCTATTGCATCTCAAAAGCCAGCATATCATACTTAATGAAAACACTATTAGTATTCTTATTAAAGTCAAGTTGAAGACAAGGATGTCTACCTTGACCACTATTAATTTTTTGAGGGTCTTGGATAATAAAATATAAAAAAATATTATCCAATATTTGTAGACAATAAAAAATAATTAGGTATAAAATTTTAAAGGATAAGGTAAAATTATCATTATTTTCAGACAATATGATTAGTTACCAGGACAACACTGGAGAACCAACTGAAAAAGTATATAATCAATAAGAGAATTCACTAAAGTAGATAAATATAAACATAACATAGTGACATAACTACTCTTCATATATACAGACAAGACTGATAGGAGTTTTAAGGGAAGAGTACATTGCAACCAGAAGTTAAAATAGCTAGTTTCAGGTGTACAGCAAAGTGATTCAGTTATACATATACATATATTCATTCTTTGTTAGATTCTTTTCTCATATATGTTATCACAGAATACTGAGTATATAGTAGGTCCTTGTTGGTTATCTATCTTATATATAGTAGTATGTGTGTGTTCATCCCAAGCTCCTGATTTATCCCACCCCCTCACCTTTCCCCTTTGGTAACCATAAGTTTGTTTTTGATATCGGTAGGTCTGTTTCTGTTTCGTAAATAAGTTCATTTCTATCTTTTTTTTAAATTAGATTCCACATATGAGTGATATCATATGCTATTTGTCTTTATCTGACTTACTTCATTCACTTAGTATGATAATCTCTAGGTCCATCCATGTTGCTGCAAATGGCATTATTTCATTCTTATTTATGGCTAAGTAATATTCCACTGTATAGACGTACCACATCTTCTATATCCATTCCTCTGTCAATGGACATTTAGGTTGCTTACATGTCTTGGCTATCGTAAATAGCACTGCAATGAAAATTGGGGTGCATGTATCCTTTCAGATCATGGTTTTCTCAGGATATATGCCCAGAAGTAGGATTGCTGGACCATATGGTAGTTCGATTTTTAGTTTTTTAAGGAACCTCCATACTGTTCTCCATAGTGGCTGTACCAACTTACATTCCCACCAATAGTGTGGGAGGGTTCCCTTTTTCTCCACACCCTCTCCAGCATTTATTGTTTGCAGACTTTTTGGTGATGGTCGTTCTGACTGGTGTGAGGTGATACCTCATGGTAGTTTTGATTTGCATTTCTCTAATACTTAGCAATGTTGAGCACCTTTTCATGTGCTTTTTTGGCCATCTGTATGTCTTCTTCAGAGAAATGTCTATTTAGATCTTCTGCCCAATTTTTGATTGAGTTGTTTGTTTTTTGACATTGAGCTGCATGAGCTGTTTGTATATTTTGGAGATTAATCCCTTGTTGGTTGCATCCTTTGCAAATATTTTCTCCCATTCTGTGGGTTGTCTTTTCATTTTGTTTATGATAATGCTTTTAAAAAGAGACAAAAGATATGAACAGACAGTTCACAGAAAATACAAATGGCTCTTAAATTTAGGAAAAGATGCTCAACATCATTCATGATGAGATAAAAACCAAAACAGTATACAACTTCCCTCCATCAGATTGCTAAACATCATAAGCTTTGGTACACATGGTGGTGACAAGGGAATAGGGAAATAGACACAGTTACATATTGCTGCTGGGAGTGTACAATTTCTATAGAGAGCATGCACTTTTTTACACAAGAATTCCTCTTCTAGAAATTATCCTATAGATATACTCAAACAAAATGATCTATACACAAGGATATTCATTTTTATATAGTTTATAATAGCAAAAGTTTTTGGAAAAGCCTATATGCCTGTGTATAGTAGACTAAGTAAATTAGGGTACATCATAAGGTAAAACATGAGGCTATTAAAAAGAATGAAGTGCTCTCTCTGAACAAATATTGAACAGCCTCAAGATGAAATGTCAGAAAAACAAAACAAGGCACAGAAAAAAAGTGTATAGTAAGCTACCATTTAACTACCAAAAAAAAAAAAAAGAATATGCTGTCTCCTGAAAGATACACAAGACACTGATAACAAGGGGTCCCTCTTAGAACAGGGGGCGCCTCTCAGGAGAGTAACCCAGCAGCTTAGAGCAGGAGGAAGAGGAAAAGTGACATTTCACTACACACCCTTTTTGAGTGGTGTTCCACTTGCATATATTGCCTCAAAAACTATAAAAATTTAAAGCCTTCTTTATATGCTTTCTTTTATCTGGCATGTATCTTCTCAAATTCTCAACAAATATACACTTAGTGTCTGTTCTTCTAAAGAGGGTGTCACCTTTGTGGGTATCTTGTTTTGTTCCAGGGACAGGCCAGATAAATTCCATGTTTAAGGGTATCAGTGTTTCAATTTTCAGTGTGATTATGATCTCGAGGATAAAAAAAAAAAAATAGACGATACCGTCTCTTTTTTAAAAGCCCGTTAAACCATTTCCGTTCTTAAGCAAATCTGTTGCCAAACATCAAAAGGTGTCTTTCTACCTTTACATCCAAAGATAAACTGTTTTTCAAGGGCACTCCTTATTTTACTAAAAACAAAATAAAAATCAAGATTCCCACTTTTGTGGGATGTAGCTGTATCAGGGTACAAAGGGAATGTCTCCTTCTTCAAACAAAAGAAAAGAAAGATTTTGTTCACACTTTGTTTGAATCTCTTTCTTCTTTAGAACTGCTATGCCAAGTTTCAACCCGAAAATATGTGCCTGTCATAGATGTGCTGACAGACCTTTATCTAGAGAAATGTTTATCTAATGCAATAATTCTTAGTCAAGTAAGACAGGTAGTTTTTCATCATTTTAAAGGCTCTGCAAACATTCCTTAAGGTAACTTATAACCTTGGTACCACTAATTCAGGGTAATATAAAATTTTACCTGGGTCATGAAGTCTTAGAGACTACAAAACAGTACTATTCAACCATGTAGATCTGACTTTAATGAGATTAAACAATCTCCATAAATCCACAAAAGTGTTTTAAATACAACACCATTAAGGAAAAAACAAAAAGTTCAGAAAATCCACACATTTCAGTCCCTTCTACTTCTCAGACTCCTTCCTCTTGCAGAACCTCTTCTGTTTCCAACTGGTTTTTCCAGTTGGAGGAATCCAAGCTGTAACAGGTATTCTGGGTATTTCATGATGTTGAAAATTTTAAGATACCATGGTAATGGTTGGTATATTATTGCTTTACCTACTAAAATAGATCTCCTATGATCAGTTTCATTGTTCCTAGTCCAACAATTATTTTAGATACAAGACTGCTTTCATTACAAGACTCTTATCTCTGACTCCTCCACCTCCACTATCTTAAAAGTAACAGAGGGCTTCCCTGGTGGCACAGTGGTTGAGAGTCCGCCTGCCAATGCAGGGGACACAGGTTCATGCCCCGGTCCGGGAAGATCCCACATGCCGCAGAGCGGCTGGGCCCATGAGCCATGGCCGCTGAGCCTGCGCGTCCAGAGCCTGTGCTCCACAAATGGAGCAGCCGCAACAGTGAGAGGCCCGCGTACCGCAAAAAAAAAAAAAAAAAAAAGGAACAGAAAAGTCTCATCAGATGTTGTGTATGTGTGGTTTGGGTTTTTTTTTTCTTTTTTCAGTCTAACCACCCTTTTCCCCAGTTGCAGCCCTAACTTACTTAGCATTTTATTGCTAAGTTGCTTCATTGTGGTATTTGAGCTGCTTCCTTACTAGCAAGGCAATGTTGTACTCACACCAAAGCTAGCTGTCAAACAGGATGTTCCCCTGCTTAAAGCCCTCAAATTGTTCCCCATCTCGCTCAGAGTAAGAGGCAAAGTCCTCAGGATGCCCACAAGGCCCCTGCTACTTTCAGACCTCTTCTCTACTACTCCCTCCCTCTACTCCAGTCACTCTGACCACCTTGCTAAAGTACAAGGTTCCCACCTCAGAACCTCAGTACTAATTGTTCCCTCTGTCTGGAACACTCTTACCCAGAAGGAACATAGTACCTTCAAGGCTATGCTCAAAATTCCCTTTTCAGTAAATCTTTCCTTGACCACCAGATTCAAAATTCCCATGACTCCCTGCTCTAGCAGTCCTTTTCCTCCTCCCTCAAATTATTTTCTGCATAGAACATGTCACTTCTCAACATACTATAAAATTAACTTACCCATTTAGCTTATAGTCCATATTCCCAGTCTAGAATGGAAACTCTATGAGGGCAGGGATTTTCATCTGTTTTATTCACTGCTGTATCCCCACTACCTAGAACAGTATCAGGCACATGGTAGGTGCCAGGGCTGCTACACAGAACGGAGCTGACTATGTAATACATGACCTCAGAGGACATCATTCACATGGTCTAGGAGTGGCGCAATGGTGCAGTCCTGTCCAGGTAACTGGAGTTTGTTAACTACTACCTGCTTTGTGATCTGTAACACAGCAGCTTTCACAAATGGCTTCAGATGTCCCTAAAGCTTTATTTTTGCCTCCTTTTTACTTTTATGGTTTCATTTTTATTATGTGGTAAGCTGGTATTGGATACTGCATAGAAAAACAATTATCTGGTTCTATAAAAGCAAAAATCTTCATCTATTACACTTAAATCTGTAAGAATTACTCTAAACCATAAGATCTGATAGAATCTATTTTTCTGCCACATCCCTGAATACCAGAGTAGTGAATTACCACTCTAGCTAAAACTTAGTTGTTTTAACTAGATCAAGAAAATTAACTAATAATTAGGAAATAATCTAAAATGCTTAACTTCCATATACTCCATAAATACAAGTCAAGAAAAAGTTGGCAAGAATTTTATTTTCTTTTTTTCCCTAATTTTTGGAAATGAGTTGTAGATTCTTCATTCATTTCAAGCTCTAGAATTACCTGGAAGAATTCTTTTAAATGTAATCCATTACAATAAACCTCAAATTGATAGGTCCCTTGTTGCAGCTGCCAAACCTTAGCTAGGCCATTTGTTTTTCTTTTGTTTTCCATAATTCGTATGGATTTCACAATACAATGGTTAGTAATGTAGTGAAGCTACATATCCTGAGAGAGGGTATTCTTCTTGGCAAGTTAAGAGCTGAATAGGATTACAAATGCCACTTTACACTACTGTATAGCTCTTACAATTTACAATGGAACATTGAAATATTGAAAAAGAAGAATTATGTCCACTCCCTAAGACATACTTACACATGCTTTTCACAAACACACACACAAACACTCACTCACACTTTAGTTTGTATATACTGTAAATTGGATGCCTCTATATTGTATTCCTAATCATTCCAGCCACCACAATGCTGATTGATTTTCAAATACTGAACCAGTCTTGATTCCCAGAATAAACCTTCCTTGGTCATGATGTACAGTTTTTTTTTTTTCTGTGTTGCTGAATTCTATTTGCTAATATTTTGTTAAGGATTTTGTGTCTATATTCATGAGGGACATTGGTCTGTAGTTCTCTTTTTTGTACTGTTTTTGCCATTTGGTATCACAGTAATACTAGATTCATAAAATGATTTGGGAAATGTTCCCTTCTATTTTGGGGACTGACGTGAATTCTTCTTTAAACATTTGGTAGAATTCTCTATAGTGAAACCATCTGGGGCTAGAGATTTCTTTCTTGGGAGTTTCTAAATTATCAATTCCATTTCCTTTATAGTTATAAGGCTATTCAAATTATTTGTTACATATTGGGTAAATTGTGGTAGTTTGTGTTTTACAAGGAAGTGGTCTGTTTCGTCTACACTGTCTAATTTATGTATGTAAAATTACTTGCAGTATGTAGTCCCTTATTAAGCTCTTAGTGCCTGCAGTTGGTGATTTCCTGCTTCACTCCTGGTACTGTTATCTGTGTCTTCTCATTTCTGTGCTTTTTGTTGGTAATTTTACTGTTAAAATGGCCTCAAGCATAGTGCTGAAGTGCTGTCTACTCTTCCTAAGTAAAAGAAGCTATGATTTGCTTTACAGAGAAAACGTGTGCTAGATAAGCTTTGATCAAATATTAATCACAGTGCAGGTGGCAGTGAGTTCCAAGTTAATGAATCAACAATATATACTCAATAAGGTGTCTTTAAACAGAAACACATAAAACAAGAATATGTATTGATCAGTTGACAAAAATGTGAACAGAGGCTCACAGGAACCTAGCCCTGCATTTCCCTTAGAAGCAGCAGTTCAGTATTTGCTAATTCAGCATGCATAGTAACTTTATTAGCTACCAAAAATAATGATAATCAACTGTTTATAATTTTCCATCCTTTTATTTTCAACCTGCTCATATTGTTATATTTGAAATGAGTTTCTTGTAGACAGTATACAGTGGAACACATTTTTTTTAATTGCCCCTGCCAGTCTCTGTTTTTTAATTGCTATATATACACCATTTACATTTAATGTAATTCCTGATATGTTAGAACTTAACTCTGCTGTTTTACTTTTTGTTTTCTAGTTTTCCTCTCTGCTTTTTGTTTGTGTTTTTTTTTTCCCCTTCCTGCCTGTGGGTTACTTGAACATTTTTTAGAATTCCATTTTTACTTATCTGTAGTGTTTTCAAGTATACCTCTTTGCATAGCTTTTTTAGTGCTTGCAATAGGTGTAACACCATATATATATACATCATCTATATATCATATATATATCATCACTGGTAAAATATTTTACCAGTTTGAGTGACGTATAGAAAACTTACATATTATGTCCCTTTACTTCTCCATGTTTATAATATAATTTTCTTAAATATTTTCTCTACATACATTTAGAATCACATTTAGAGAGTGTTAACAGTCTTCACCTCAATCATCAAACATAATTAAGAAAACTCAAGAGGAAAACAAAAGCCAATTGTATTTACTGACATATTTGTTTATCATGTTCTTTCTTTCCTTCCTAATATTCCTTCTTTTAGCATTTCCTTTCTGTTCAGAGAACCTCTTTTAGCCATTCTTTTAGGGTAGGTCTGCTTACGGTTGTTTCTTTTACCTGAGAATGTTTTAATTTTCCCTTTATTCCTGAAGGATATTTTTGCTGGATATAATATCTAAGTTAACAGTTATTTTCTTTCAGCACCCAGAAAATACTGTGCCATCATCTTCTGACCTCCATAGTCTCTAGTGAGAAACATACTCTCATTCCAATTATTTTTCCCCTATAGGTAAGGTGTCATTTTGCTCTGGCTGCTTTCAAGGTTCTTTTGTCTTTAGTTTTCAGAAGTTTAATTATGCTGTGTGTTGGCAGAGATCCAGTAGTTTATCCTGTTGGAAGTTTGCTCAGCTTCTTGAATCTCTAGGTTTATGTCTCTTATCAAATTTGGGAAGTTTGCAGCCATTATTTCTTTGAGAGTTTTTTTCAACTCTGATTTCTTTCTCCTCTCCTGAAACACTGACAGCATGAAGGTTAGATCTTTCTTATAGTACAATGGCCTCCTGAGGCTCTGTTCCTTTTTTTTTCCAGTCTATTTTTCCTCTGTTGGTCAAATTGGGCAATTTCTATTGCTCTATCATCCATTTTACTGATTCCTTCTTCTGTTGCCTCTGTTCTGCATTGAGGCCATTCACTGAGATTTTTATTTTGCTTATAGTATTTTTCATATATAAAATTTCCATTAGATTTTTCTTTATATCTTCTATTTCTTTACTGAGACTTTCTATTTTTCCCTGAGGCTTTCTATTTTTTCAACTGTTTCAAGCATGTTTGTAATTGCTCATTAAAGCATTGTTATCTGGTTGTGTTAAAGTCCTTGTCAGATAATTCTAAGACTCCTGTCATCTTGGTATTGGCATCTATTGATTTTCTTTTTTCATTCAGTTTGAGATCTCCCTGGCTCTTCTGTTATGACAAGTGATTTTCAACTGAAACACAGACATTGTTGCATTATGAGACTCTGGATCTTTTTGAAACCTCCTATTTTAGCTGGTTTCTTCTGATACCACTGCAGTGGAGGAAGGGGGTAGGAGATGTTGCTGTTGCAACACTGCCAGTGGGTAGCAGTGCAGGTTCCCCACTTGGCCTCTACAGACACTCAAAGAGCGGGGTCTCCTTATAAATTCTGAAGGAGGATGGGAGTTTCAGATACCCCAAGTGGTCTTCACTAACTATGTAGTGAGAAGGTCTCACTACTGCTGACAATGGTGAAAGTCCTGACTCTCCAGGATATCCCCTCTGACACCATGCCAGCAGGGAAGTGGAGGGGTACATTGTTGCCAAATGGGTCATAGTCCCCGCTCCCCACATGGTCTCTACTTACTCTACAGGTGGGGCTGGGGGTGGGGACGCTCATTAGTGGCTGGTGGGTATGAAAGTCCAGACTCCCTGCTTGGTCTTCTGTGACACCACCCAGGAGGCATGTTGGAATACCCTGCCTAAGCTATCCACTCAGTCTTTGTTGACATGGGTGGGTCACACAGTGGGCTATATATTTTTCTGTAATGTTTGACTGGAATAGAGTGATTACTTTCTAAAAGTTTTCTGTCTTGCTAGACTCTCCCTTTCCTGGTCCTTTGACTAGAGAGAGCAGGCTTTTGTTGGGTTTTTTTGTTTGTTTGTTTGTTTTTTGTCTGTACTCATTGGCATTTCCAAGTTGCCAGCTTTTTCAGCTCCAAGTCTGAGATATATGACACAAAAAGAAAACCCAAGGAACTCGGGTCCCAATGTCCCTAGCTGGTCTACCATCTTTCCACCTTTCAGAGTCTTATTATGTTTGAGCAGGTAGGTAGGTAGGTAGGTAGATAGATAGATATATAGACAGACAGACATAGGTTTTTAAATTTTTTTAGTTGTACTTAGCAGGATAAATAGGAAAAAGTACATCTACCCCATCTTCCCAGAAGTGGAAATTCTCCAGCATGTTAATTTTTAACAACACACTGTGTAAAATACAAAATTGTAACAAAGCGATCAAGAGTGTCAAAGCTACCTCCCTGCCCACTTCATTTTTTTCCTGAATGTTATCTCCTCTGTGAATCCGTTCCTGAACTATCAAGTCAGAATGAATTGCTCCTTTCTTTGTGTGTCCACAGCATACTATTTACTTTTCTATAATGCCTTATAATCAACCAATGATGTCATCGTTGGTCATTTAAGCAAAGCAAATTAAGGATGTGGACCATGTGGACTTCTCTGGTGGCACAGTGGTTAAGAATCCACCTGCCAGTGTAGGGGACACGGGTTCAATCCCTGGTCCAGGAAGATCCCACACACCATGGAGCAACTAAGCCTGAGCACCACAATTACTGAGCCTGTGCTCTAGAGCCCATGAGCCACAACTACTGAAGCCCACATGCTTAGAGCCCATGCTCCGCAACAAGAGAAGCCACCACAATAAGAAGCCCGTGCACAGCAACAAAGAGTAGCCCCCACTTGCTGCAACTAGAGAAAGCCCATGAGCAGCAACAAAGACCCAATGCAGCCAAAAGTAAATAAATAAATTTATCAAAGAAAAGGATGAGAACCATGTCAGAGTCATGTTTTGATTCTTAATGTCTGAATGTCTAATAGGTTGCATGTATTACAATAACTCACACAGTGTGGGGCATATAGTGGATACTCAATAAATATTTGTTGACTGAATAAGTGAACAAATGAATATTTATTCAGCACTTGCCATATGTTCCAGAACTCAATAAGGGTTTGTTAAATTGGACTAAATTGTTTCCACATCTGTCAGTCTAATCAATCCACAATTATTTCTTCCTATGGGGAAAAGAGAAGCTCACTAAGCATATCCAAAGTGCAATTATTGCAGGTTAGCACTTTTTCCCAATTAACAAGTAATTAACTACCAACTATTTATTTAAACCTATATGACCAGAACTATGCATGGTACAAAGATAGTGAAAGTCAGGATTCCTGCCCTCAGAAGTATAAAATACATTGTGGAGACTAAAAGATGAGCAAAAATTAAAGAGTAAATAATCAGTAGTGAAAAATGAAGTATAAGGAAAAAAAAGAGAATATGGGTAACCTGAATAATTAAAAAGGACTTCATAAAAGAGGCAGGACTTCAGTCAGGCCTTTAAAAAAATGGTTAAGATTTAGTTACCAGGAGAAAAAAGAGAAGGGCATTTTAGGTTTAGGAACAGTATAGAAAGATAGAACCAAATGTGGGCTAAGCATGGGGATAGAGAGGAATTCACTTTAAAAGAGGAGATAAGGCTGAAAATTAGAGTTTGGAAAAGACTTAGAATTCATATAGCATAGAAAGAGAAATAAAGAAACCACCATTATCTGAACATTAGAGTTTACAAAGATTTTTTCAAACAAGCACTTTCTCATTTAAGCCACAAAATGTCTCTAATGAAATGCAAAGGAGGAACATGAAGTGACTTGAATTTAGATCTTCAGACATTCACCCTTGTGCCATGTACACACCATTCTCTCTATATAATGTTCAAATAACTGGGGGTAGGGAGGTGATCCTGGGGAGCAGGAGGTGATTTTTCCCCAGTGAGATATATCTGACAATATGAAGAAAGATGGATTAAAAAGAAGAGATTAGAAAAGTGATGAAGATCCTAACTAGAATGTCAGCAGCAAATATGCATGAGAAAGGAGTAAATCTAGGAGAGATTCAGAAGAGGATAGATGACTTGAGAGAGGGAGAAGGAAAGGAGTCAAGAAAAAGCTAAACTTTTTGTTGTAAGCATTGAGGAAAACACTGGTACCTAGTCAAAGGGATCAGAAAACATAAATAATGAGTTTACATGTGGTCACTGAGTTTCAGGAACTCTATAGGCTTGTAGAAATGCAGGATAAAGGAAAGGTGTCAAGCCAGGGAACAGTGCATGTTGTGCAGTGAGAGCTGCTAAGGCAAAAACAAACCCCTAACTTCTCTGAAGTCTAGAAGCCCAGAGCCACATTTGAACTGCCACCTGCTCAGCTCAACCACGATGGCTACAGGCATCTTGTAGTAGACTACAGTAGCTATAGTTTTTGGCTTCCCAGTACACTTTCCCACTTTGTTTTCTTTCTCTTTAAGTTTATCCTCTGGTCTAGATTGGCTGTCAATCACAGTACCATTCCTTACCCCACGCTCCATACCCAAACTACAGAGACAGGATGACTCAAGCAAGGCCAACCAGAATCTTCCCTGATATTGATATACAGTAAAATAGCAACTACAGTTTTTTATATTCTGTATTCTTGATGCTCTGGCATCTTGGACCTCACTGAGTGGAAGAACTGCCCCCTCCCAGGGTTAGTTAATTCTTAATGAACACTCCTTTCACATGCAAACCAACCAATCTAAAGCCCATACTGTTCAATCACTTCCTTTATCTAATTCTCACAGGCCAAACCAATTTTTCCCTGCTCTAATCAACCCAGGGCCAGGTACCAGACAACTTGGGATAGTTCTAATACCTGAGAGAACCCAATGAAATTTTTCACACTAGCCAAAGCTAAGCCTGCTTACCCAGTCTAACCCATTCTTTCTCACCAAAACCACAATAGAGTCTTTTGCGCGTGCTTTCCCTTCATTCCTTTTGCCTCCTAACTGACCCCACTGCTTCCCTATGTGACCCTGCATGGCATGGCATGCCCCTCCTCCTGGGAACTGTGAGCAACAAACTACCTTTTCAGTGGCAATATTTTCCTGATCTGTTGGCCTCACCATACCTGAAAAATAATAAAATAGATTTTAAAACATACAGATGTTGCAAATTAAAGTTGTTACTGGAAGTCCTAGCCACAGAAATTAGGCAAGAAAACGAAATGAAAAGCATTCAAATTGGAAAAAAGAAGTAAAACTGTCAGTATTTGTAGATAACATGATATTGTATATAGAAAACCCTAAAGACTCCATCAAAACAACTGTTAGAATAAACAAATTCAGTAAATTTGCAAAATACAAAATCACACAAATCTACTGCATTTCTATACACTAATAATGAATGAAATATCAGAGAGATAATTTAAGAAAACAATCCCACTTACAACTGCATCAAAAAGAATGAAATACCTAGGAATAAATCTAACCAAGGAGATGAAAGACGTGTATTGAAAGCTATAAGATATTAATGAAAGAAACTGAAGAAGACACAAGTAAATGGAAAGATATTCTGTGTTCATGGATTGGAAGAATTAATACTGTTAAAATGTTCATACTACCCAAAGCAATATACAGATTCAATGCAATCACTATTAAAATTTCAATGGTATTTTTCACAGAATTAGAACAAATGATACTAAAATTTATATGGTACCCAAAAAGACCTCAAATAGCCAAAGCAACCTTAAGAAAGAAGAACAAAGCTGGAGGTATCATGCTCTTTGATTTCAAACCATATTATAAAGCTATAGTAATTAAAACAGTATGGTATTTGCATAAAAACAGACACATAGATCAACAGAACAGAATAGAGAGCTCAAAAATCAAACCATGCATATATGATCAGTTAATTTACAACAAAGGAGCCAAAAATATATAATGAGGAAAGGACAGTCTCTTCAACAAACAATGTTGGGAAAATTGGACAGGCACATGCAAAAGAATGAAACTGAACCACTATCTTCACCATACACAAAAATTAACTCAAAATAGATTAAAAACTTGAACATAAGACTTGAAACCATAAAACTCTAGAGGAAAACATAGGCAGTAAGCTCCTAGATGTAAGTCTTAGCAATGATTTTTCATATCTGACAGCAAAAGCAAAATCAACAAAAGCAAAATCAATAAGTGGGACTATATCAAACTAAAAAGCTTCTATACAGCAAACGAAACCATCAACAAAATGAAAAGGCAATCAACTGAATAGGAAAAATATTTGCAAATCATAGGGCTAATATCCAAAATATATAAATAACTCATACAACTTAATAACAAAAAAACAAACAATCCAACTAAAAAATAGGTAGAAGATCTGAATAAGTATTTTTCAAGGAAGACATACACATAGCCAATAGGTCCATCAAAAGATGCTCTACATCATTTCATCAGGGAAATGCAAATCAAAGCCACATTGAGATATCAACTCATGCCTGTTAGAATGGCCATTACCAAAAAGACTAGAAATAACAAGTGTTAGCGAGGATGTGGAGAAAAGGAAACCCGCGTGCACTGTTGATAGGAACGTACATTGGTGCAGCCACTATGGAAAACAGTATGGAGGTTCCTCAAAAAATTAAAAATAGAACTATCATATGATCCAGCAATTCCACTTCTGAGTATTTATTTGAAGAAAACAAAAGCACTTGATATATGCACTCCCATGTTCATTGCAGCACTATTTACAATAGCCAATATATCGGAAACAACCTAACTGCCCACCCATGGATAAATAGATAAAGAAATTGTGATATATATGCAACGGAATGCTCTTCAGCCATAAAAAGGAATGAAATCTTACCATTTTCGACAACGTGCTTGGACCTCAAGGGCATTACACCACGTGGACAGAAGGACAAGATGGCAGAGTAGAAGGACTTTGAACTCACCTTCACTCTTCAGCACACCAAAATCACAACTAACTGCTGAACAACCATTGACAGAAAAGACTGAAACCTGCCAGAAAAGATATTTTACATCCAAAGACATAAGGAAGAAACCCAACAAGACGGTAGGAGGAGTGCACTCATAATATAATCAAATCCCATACCCCCCTCCCCCATGACTGACCCACAGACTGGAGAAGAATTATACCACAGAAGTTCTCCCACAGGAGTGAGAGTTCTGACCACCCCCAGTAGGCCCCCCAGCCTGGGGGTCTGGCATCAGGAGAAGGAGCCCCCAGAGCACTTGGCTTTGAAGGCTTGATTGCAAGAACTCCACAGGACTAGGGGAAACAGAGACTCCACTCTTGGAGGGCACACACAAAGCCTTGTGTGCACTGGGACCCAGGGCAAAAGCAATGACTTCATAGGAGCCTAGGCCAGACCTACCTGCTGGTCTAGGAGGTTCTCCTGGGGAGGCAGGGGGCAGCTGTGGCTCACTGTGGGGACAAGGACACTGGTAGTGGAGATATCAGGGAGTAATCAGGCGTGAGCTCTCATGGAGCCTGCCATTTTGGACCAAGACCTGGCCCCACCTATCTGCCTGTGGACTCCAATGCTGGGATGCCCCAGGCCAAACAACCAACAGATAGGGAACACAGCCCCACCCATCAGCAGACAGTCTACCGAAAGACTTCCTGAACTCAGAGTCACCTCTAGACACACCCCTTGATGCAGCCCTGCCCACCAGAGGGCCAAGGTCCAGCTCCACCCACCAGTGGGCAAGCACTGGCCCCTCCCACCAGGAAGCCAGACACCAGAAGCAAGAAAGCTATGATCCAGCAGCCTTCGAAACCAAGTTCACAAACACAGATCAGAACCTACCCTGGGGGGACTTCCCTGGTGGCACAGTGGTTAAGAATCTGCCTGCCAATGCAGGGGACACAGGGTCAAGCCCTGGTCCGGGAAGATCCCACATGCTGCGGAGCGACTAAGCCCATGCGCCACAACTACTGAGCCTGCACTCTAGAGCCTGCAAGCCACAACTACTGAGCCCTCGTGCCACAACTACTGAAGCCCGCGTGCCTAGAGCCCATGCTCCGCAACAAGAGAAGCCACCACAATGAGAAGCCCTCTCACTGCAACGAAGAGTAGCCCCCGCTCACCGCAACTAGAGAAAGCCTGCATGCAGCAACGAAGACCCAACGTGGCCAAAAATAAAATAAATAAATAAATCTTTTAAAATATATACATATATGTATATTAAAAATAATAATAATAACCTACCCTGGAACCAGCTGGTCCCTGGGCCTTGGGTGAGGAGAGGGGAGTGTACTGCTAGAAGACATAGGACATACCCTACAGACAGCCACTTCTCCAAGGTCAAGAAACATAATTAACCTTCCACATACATAAAAATACAAATAGAAATTTAGAAAAAAATGAGGGCATTATGCCAAGCGAAATAAGTCAGACAGAGAAATACAAATGCATATGATCTCTCTTACACGTGGTATCTTAAAAAAATAAATTAAATTAAAAAAAAAACAAGCTCATAGATATATAGATTGGTGGTTGCCACAGGCAAGGGTTTGAGGGTGGGAGAAATGGGTGAACTATTTTTTAAGTGTAAAAAGGAAGGAAGGAAGGAAGGAAGAAAAGAAGGAAGGAAGGAAGGAAGGGAGGGAGGGAGGGAGGGAAGGAGGGAGGGAGAAAGAAATAAGAACCTCTCCTTGCAATTAAATGATATGAATTCAGACATGTCTCTATCACTGGGATTTGTTTTCTAAATGTTCCCTTTGTGCTGACATTAGATGCCTTTAAGATCTACTGAGTTAATTTTTTTGTTATTATTCTCCTACCCAATTGCTTTTCTCACCCACCTTATTCAGTGTCTCTTTGAATCTAATCCCAAAGCCTGTGTTTGTCTTCTCAGACCAAACCTACGGTCGGCATCTCAATCTGTTGATGCTTTCAAAGCCTACCTAAATTCATAACCCCTTTTCCTCAACGTCTTTCCTTTCTAGATTCCCTATTTCTGATAGAACACACCATCCTTCCACATATAAATTCTCAGAACTTGGTGGGCAGCCTTCCCTTCTTTTTTCTTCCTCAAAATCCTGCACACAGATAGGTCCCTGCATTGCTTCTGCCCTACCTCTGTGCAGCCCTGGGGCCTCCCTCCTGGACCAGAAGCAAGCCTCTCTGCTCTGTGGCTCTCAGTCTTCTGCTCATTTTCCTCCCGAGGATCACTGCAGATCATTTTGAGTATTATGTATGCATGATTGTCTCTGACACTAGACCATGACTGTCTTGAAAAAAAAGAGCTTTGTTTCATGTATCTATGTATTCTGATTTCCTCCACATTTCAGTCTGAAATCAAAAAGTTGCTCAATAAATGCTGGTTGAATTACTTCTTAATTGCATTGACTGCAGTAAATGCAATGGCAAATGAAGACAATGTAAACACAATATTTAAAAGGGAGGATTTTCTTGAGTCTTCTGATTGGTGAAAATTAACGGAAAAATCTGATGAGTGGGGTGTGATTAGAATGGCATAAATATATAAAGGGGTAAAAATTCAAGGAACTTGGTAGAAAGATGTTAAAAATGTAGCAACAGTTTCCTAGATTGATGGAAATAAAATAAATTTGGAAAATACAAATGTCTTTTAACTTCAAATTATTGGAAGACAATTATAGTATTTCTGTCCCTAAATCAGACTACATTGAAGATTGGACATTTGAAATTATTTGTTTTTAAAATTATAATTGAGAAAAGGTAAAATAAAGTCTTTGTGTATAAAATTAGAAATAAAAAATTGTTTCCTCTGGGATTGCTAGGATGCAAATCTATAGCTATAGGTACCCATTTTGCCTACTGTGTGCTGAGAACCTGTCTGCAAAATGAAACTAAGCAGGACAAGCTAAGCCAAGAGATACAGACAACAGGGATAGAGATGGACCCATATCACATCATTTGTACCCTGGATCCTGCCATGCTTAACGCCAGCTGTATCTCTGTACTTTCCAGTTATGAAAGTTACAGATTTCCTCTTTTGGTTTAATATCATTTTAGTTGGATTGCTTTCACTTATAATCAGATGTTCTGATTCAAAATCTCCAAACTCATCTTCCCCAAAATCTTCTCTAACCCAGAAAGAGGATTTCCCTCTTTCTGTTAATGAAAACATAACTGTCCCTACCATTCAGTCTTATCTATTCATTCTCCCACATATTCAATCAGTCACTAAATCTCATCATTCTATCCTCTTACATCTCTTTCTTCTATCCCTACCAACAAAAATTTTACCACTTTAATTCGGTCTTCTTTATTTCTCTCACTTGGCAATGGTATCATACATCACACATCTCAATGCTCACCTTCTCTCTGGAACCTTTTTTTATCTGCCCTGGCCAAAGCAATCCTCTCGCTCTGCTTTTTCTCCACCCCTACTCTCTTTCAATCATCCTTTTTTTTTTTCCTGTCACATAATTACCATTTCTTTTTAATGGTGAAAACATTTAAGATCTCCTCTCTTAGCAACTTTCAAGTATACAGTACAGTTTTATCAGCTATAATCACCATGCTGTACATTAGATCCCCAGAACTCATTAATCTTATGACTGAATGTTTGTACCCTTTGATTCAATATCTCCCCATTTCCCCCCACCCGCTCCCCCAGCCCTTGGGAACCATGGCTGTACTCTCTGTTTTTCTGAGTTCAGCTCTTTTAGGTTCCACATATAAGTGATATCATACAGTATTTGTCTTTCTCTGTCTGACTTATTTCACTTAGCATAATGTCTTCAAGGTTCATCCAAGCTGTCACAAATGGCAGGTTTTCCTTCTTTCTCAGGCTGAATAATATTCCATTGTGTGTGTGTGTTATGTATATATGTGTGTATATGTATAATGTATATATACACTTATACATTATATCTTCTTTATCCGTCTGTTGACAGACACTTGAGTTGTTTCCTATCTAAGCCACAAGAGTCTTTCAATCATCTTGAGTCAACTCAGGCACAGTTTTTTCCAGGATGCTTTCCCTGACCTGGTTCCTCTTCTCACAGGTTGTGTTGAATGTCCTCTTCTACAACTTTCTAGCACCCTCTGCTTACCTCCTTCAAAGTTTACCACAATCTGAATCGAAATTATCCAGACTATCTCACTAGTCTTAAAGCTTTTCAAGGGAAAGATCAATGTCTTTCCACGCAGTATATAGTAGAAGCTCAATAAATGATTTTGAGCTTTTAAAGTGAATTGTGTTTTCTTCATCCTTGTATCCCCACCACTCAGCACATGTGTGGCACAGAGAAGCAGCTAGATTGACACTGGCTAAGTGAAGAGCCTCCTGCAATAGACTGAATGTGTCCCCCTAAAATGCAAATGTTGAAATCCTAACCATAATGTGATGGTATTAGGAGATGGGACCTTTGATAGGTAATTAGGTCATGAGGGTAGAGCCCTCATGAATGGAATTAGTGCCCTTATAAAAGGGCACCTTCTTCTTTTGCCATGTGAGGACACTATGAGAAGGTGGCAGTTTGCAACCCAGAAGAGGGTCCTCAGCAGAACCTGACCATGCTGGTACCTTGAACTCAGATTTCTAGCCTCCAGACTGTGAGAAGTAAATTTCTGCTGTGCATAAGCCACCCAGTCTATGGCACTTTGTTACAGCAGTCAGAACTAACTAAGACACTTCCTCGTCTCCAGTCTGACTGTACTTCTATCCACCCAACTCACCATTTCAGATTAATCTTGGTTCAAAACCTCAACTGGGGGCTTCCCTGGTGGCGCAGTGGTTGAGAGTCCGCCTGCCGATACAGGGGACGTGGGTTCGTGCCCCGGTCCGGGAAGATCCCACACGCCGCAGAGCGGCTGGGCCCGTGAGCCATGGCCGCTGAGCCTGCGCGTCCGGAGCCTGTGCTCCACAACGGGAGAGGCCACAACAGTGAGAGGCCCGCGTACCGCAACGACAACAACAAAAAAACCTCAATGGTAATTAATGATTCCAACAATGCTTTCATTAGCACCTTAGAATACCTTTGCTTTTCCTCCTCACCCAAGTTGCCAATTCTTCACAACTAATTGTGAATCTTCTCCGTATGTGCTCCATAACACCATCATGAACGTTTACTTAATCCTGCCAAATATCTCCATATGAACTAAAGGCTGTCTGATCTCAGCTGGGTCCCTTGCATTGCTCAGCAACCCTTATATTTATCTTCAACTGACTCCTATCAAATTCCCCACAGCAGCTGCTACAAAGTTTTTCCACTCTCCTTAAGCCCCGGATTCAACCCCTACTCCCCTCATGCTCAGCAAAAGCTCTCCTCTTCTACATAACTGAGAACACGATATTATGACCATGAGATGACTTGGTTTTCTTCATCCTCAACTCAAAACTCTTCTATCCTTTTATCTATACAGCTCTTCTCAGCTCACGTCCCAGTGAAAGAAGTGCCCACCCTCCTTTCCAAGGCCAAATTCTCTATCCATACTGTACCAATTATACTGAATACTGAATAATATAATAATAATAATTATTATTATTATTAATTATAGTTAGTATTAATAATACTAATAATAATTAGTATTATTATGAATAATAATACTAATAATATAATAATAATAATAATATACTGAGATACTGAATAATATCCTCCAAACTGACAAGGAACTTTGAGATAGAAAAACAAAGCAGGCAATTCCATAAAGTGCAATGATGAAGTTTGTCGTGGGTAACCTACACACAGGCAGGAAGGATCAGGCCGACGGGATGATCCAGAGGCATTCGCAGCTGCACTTTGCACCACGGAAAGGGGTACTGGGGGATATAAAGGGGCCAAAGCTAAACACGGAATCTGACTACCAAGTGAGAAGCATGACCACACCGACAGGGACCGGGGATTTTCCCCTCCCCCAGGGATCTCAGGACCATTAACCATCTGTGTCAGCATAAGGCATTCTTCCAATTTTCACATCAGATGAAGACAAGGGTAAAAGTTGATGGGGAACCTATCCTTGTAAGTTAAGCTAAAGCTGAGTCACACAGAAAGGGGAGGGGGTAGGGCTGTGGACCTAAGATGGAGATGACAAAATGGAGTCAGTGTGGTTCAGCCACACATGGCCATGCCACGTGGCTTGCGCATCTTAGTTCCCCAACCAGGGATTGAACCTGGGCCACGGCAGTATAAGCACTGAGTCCTAACCACTGGGCCACCAGGGAATTCCCTTAAGAAGAATTTTGTCTGAACAAGAAGGACAAGATTGGGTCCAGAAAGGAAGAGCATACAACAGTATCAGCTGAAACTCCTTCCCCATCAGAAAGGCCAGGCTGACACCAGGTCAGCTGAGGAAGTGTTTAATTGGACATTTTGAGAATCTAATGTCATGTATGCAGATGCAAATGTTTGAAATGTTTGAGTTGTTTACAGTGTAGTTTGTGCCAGACAGGCTCCCATGCCAAGCCAGAACACAGCCTCCCATTATTCCTCTGGGCTCAGTTTCTAAAGATGTTTCAGGGCTCTCTGAGACTTGTAAATTTCCACATCCAAAGGCTCATTTGTGTTTTCAAGGCAGAGTCATTCTTCCCCTCATGAGCAGACATCAGTCCTCCCCCTGCCAATCTCTGTTACTGCCTGCTCTTGTTCAGAAAAGGCTTTGGAGAAATTATTTGAGAGGTAATTACTCCATCTCTAGAAATTTTAGTAGTTTGGGGAAAACTAAAACAAAGGAAAAGTCAGACTCTTGATCCCTGCCTGGAAATTGGGTCTTAGCTGATGTAATTATTTCAAGAACTGTTTCTGTTATTCACTGACCCAGGAAAACACAGCTTATCATTAGCTCAGCGAATAGACAATTCCACCTTAACATACCCCCTATAAGGCAGTAGTTCTTGATCGGGAGGATAAACAAGGATACACCACAAGTGGACACTAGGGAATCCGTTCATCTTTAAGAATTGAACCATCCACACTCTGCCTTGAAAATGCAACGCAAAAAAAAAAAAAAAATTGTCATTATCACAAATTGTTATGATGCCTTCGCTATATCCTCTTCCTATTATCAAATACCTTCTTCAAGAAAAAATTTTACGTTTAAAGTTCTAAATTGGAAATACACATGAAGACTATTGTTCATGTATCATGTTAAGGATACTCAATTCAAAAATAAAACTTTGCCACTAGTTTTACATTTGATAAGCTTATTTGTTTTATCCAATGGTCTCCATTGGATAAAAAGTCATAAGAAAATTATTAGCATTTATTAATGAGTTCATTCATTTATTCATACTACAGATATTTGATTGATTACCTATTATGCTAAGAGCAACTGCAACTGTTTCAGATATACAGAGATAAAGAATATGTCGTCCTAGGCCTTAGGAAGCCAGTGAAAGAGGAAGGCAAATGACTGCAATACAAAGACAATAGGAAACAGATTCTCAAGTACTAACAATAAAGTACAGTTGACCCTTGAACAACATGGGTATGAACTGTGTCTGTCCACTTATATGTGGATTTTTTTCAATAAATACTGCAGGTACTACAGGATCGAAGGTTAGCTGAATCTGAGGATGCAGAACCACAGATAGGTGGGGCTAACTGTAAAGTTACTCTCGGATTGCCGACTGCTGTGGGGTTGGTGCCCCTAACCCCCAAGTTGTTCAAGGGTCAACTGTAATGATAAAGTATTGCAGGATTATCACAGGAGAGAACAAGGAAGCAGTAACGGAGAAGATGATATTTCAGCTCAGCCTTGCAGGATACATGAATTTGCAGAGTTGTATGGTGGGAAGGGTATTTAAAGAACAACCATGAGCAAAGATGTGAACATTTATAATATGTTCCCCAGAGATGATTTTAAAAAAAAATTCTGGCCTATAAAAAGCTGAAGTATTATAAAGCACTAGGGAGAAATTTAAACACACACATGCATACAAGAAGTGTATTCCCAGTCCCATTTCAGACATAGTGATTCAGAACCCACAGAGTTAGGTGGGGACCAGGAATCAGTATTTTTCACATCTTCCCAGGTCGTGATGTGCACTCATGATGTGATCTGTTACACACACATAGAATACATGGAGGAACCTAGTAGGTGTCATGGGCTGAATCGTGCCCCACCACAGTTCATATGTTTAAGCTCTACTACCCAGTGCCGCAGAATGTGACTATATTTGGACATAAGGACTTTAAAGAGGTAATTAAATTAAAATGGGGGCATGGGGGGTGGGGCTAATACAATCTGACTGAGGTCCTTATAAGAAGAGGACATTTGGACACACAGAGACACCAGGGATGCACACGAACAGAAAGAAAATGACCATGTGAGGAAACAGCAAGAAGATGGACATCTGCAAGCCAAGGAGAGAAGCCTCAGAAATCAAACCTGCTGACACCTCGATCTTGGACGTCCAGCCTCTAGAACTGCGAGAAAATACATTTCTACTGTTTAAGCCACCCACTCTATGGTATTTTGTTTTGTCAGGCCTAGCGAACTAATACAGTAAGTGAATGCACTAGGAACATACTGAGAAATACATTTTAATGCCATATTAGGAGTTTAGACTTTCTTAGGAGTTTAGACTTTATTCCGCAGACAATTTCTCAAAATGTAGGTCTTTTGAGAAGGGAAGTAATATGATCCAGCCTATGATCCAACTCTTGAAGCAGTGTGGAAGATGAAGTAATTTAAAAGATTCTGCCTGGCCAAGGCAAGAGACAATAAGGGATATGACTAAAGTCATGATAGAAAGGATGGGGGGATAAAAAAAACAGAAAATTTCAGGTGCTATCACAGGTAGACACAACAGCATCTGGTGACTTAATAATGTGGGAGGATGAGGAAAAGGAAGAGTTAAGGCTAACCTCCCAGGTTTTGACCCTGTTTTGTACCCTATATTTCAGATACGTCACATTACCTACTATCTCATAGACTGAGATGCCATTAACCAAAATAGAAAACCCAGAAAGCATATTTGGGAATGAAATTGATGGGTTGAAAACCAGAGAACAGAAATCAGAAGGACGTCAAGTGTAGAGCTAGAGATCTCTTGAGAATAGAGGAGCTCTTTAGAGCCACATGGCAATGAGAGCACTGAGCTCACTTCCGTCATCACTCCCGTCCTTACAGCAACAAAGAAAATGAGCAAACTGAAAACCAACGACTCTCCTTGGAGCAGAGAAGTGAAGGTGCAAAGCAAACCACCACTCTAAAGTCTAGAGAGACAGGAAAATCCAGAGAGTCACAGCCCAGATCTGCTTATCTGGAGCAGAAGCCACTGGACCCATAAAGTCTAGGAATACCTCAACAGTAACTTTAACAAATTGCTGGAGACTGAGTATGGCCTACCTTGAGAGTGAGAAACTCCTAAGGCCACAGTCTTGGGGAAGGAGGGGGGTGATTTCCAACAATTTCAGGTAATCACGAAACAGCTATTACAAAGGTGCAAAGACAGGAGGGAACACACCAATGAAAAAAATAATAATGATAGTGGCTAATATTGACTGAGCAGGCCTGTCCTAAATGTTTATATTTCTTAACCCTACAGCAAACCTATAGGATAATGCATTGGTTTTCTATTGCCGCTGTAACAAATTACCACAAAATTGGTGGCTTAAACAATACAAAGTTATTATCTTACAGTTCTGTAGGTCAGAAATCCAGCACTGGACTCACCAGGTAAAATCAAAGTGTTGGCAGGGCTGCATTCCTTCCGGGGGCTCTAGGGAAGGATCTTTGCCTTTTTCAGATCCTAATGGCCACCCATATTCCTTGTCTCATGGCCTCCTTCCTCCATCTTCAAAGCTGACAACATTGCATCTCTCTGGCCATTCTTCCCTAGTCACATCTCCCTAACTCTCTGATCCTCTTCTGCCCCCCTCTCCCACTGTTAATTAGGCCCACCACACAATCCAGGATATGGATTTCAAGTCAGATAATGAGCAATCTTAATTCCATCCACAGCCTTAATTCTCCTTTGCCACATAACCTATCATATTCACAGGTTCCAGGGATTAGGGCATGGGCATCTTTGGGGGAGGACATTATTCTGCCTACCACTGATAGTTATAATTATTTTTCCCATTTTACAAAGGAAGAAACTGAGGCATAGAGAGGATATGTAATTGGTCCAAGGTCACACAAGTGTTGGTGACAGCTGAAATCTGAACCCAAGAAACTGACTTCAGATCCTATTTTCTTAACTGTTAAACTACAGCAAATATAGGGTGCTAGTGAGTGGTTAGTTTAAGTGGTAAACCCTAAAATTTAGGCTGAATAAGTAGTGAAATGAAGTCTGAATAGTGCTGACTTCCATGATTTGCCCTCTGCTTCCCAAAGAACTAAATTGGGGTTTGTGATCCTCCATTCATTCCCTAGTCCTCCTATGGCCCCTGGTTTTCTGAAAGTCTTATCTCAGAAAAGCTAATGAAAAGAAAAACCCTATAAAAGAACAGCCAGATGTTTCAGATGGTAAATTTTGCGATACAATACACACGGTATTAATGATTTAGAACATTTAACCAAATGTAACAAATGCATCTTCAGATTAGTCACAGATAACATAGATCCAAAGTATTTTGATAATGGTAAAAGAACCTCAAAACGATGTTCTGGGAACAAAAAGGACATATGAAGGTGGAAGATTAATTATATGAGCCACTTGACAGCATCGTGAAAGAGAAGATGTTTTCTTTTTACCATTTCAATCAATTACAAAGCTAATTGAAAACATGGCCTAAACCAGAGGATCAAAGCACAAGACCAGCAGGACTCTCAAATTCACTGAATTCTTCGTTAAACTTTTTTTACAATCTTTCATAAATGTTTGAAGAAGAAATGAGTTTTCTGTGAATAAGAGACCATATATATACATATATAATCATATATCTTACACATATATATTCATATACAACATAAAGAATTTTTTGATAAACATTTAATACACCGTATTATTGAAACTTTCTATATCCCTGTTCACCCTTATGAATTATATTCTTCAACCTCATGAATTATATTATTCAAATCTTACCATTTGTCTTTTGTACGTTACCATCTGGCTTTTGTCTGCTTGATATGTCATATAAACAACAGATCTTAAAGTCTCCTATAAATTGTTTTGGTCAAGTCAGACAGAGAAAGACCATTATCATATGATATTGCTTATATGTGGAATCTAAAAAAAGGCTACAAATGAACTTATTTACAAACAGAAATAGAGTCACAGATGTAGCAAACAAACTATGGTTACCAAGGGGGAAGGGGGGAAGGGATAAATTGTAAGACTGGGATTGACATATACACACTATTATATATAAAAGAGATAACCAATAGGACCGACTGTCTAGCACAGGGAACTCTACTCAATACTCTGTAATGACCTATGTGGGAAAAGAGTCTAAAAAAAGAGTGGGTACATGTATATGTATAACTGATTCACTTCGCTGTACAGCAGAAACTAACACAACATAGTAAATCAACTATACTCTAATAAAAATTAATATTTTTAAATTGTTTTGGTCACTTTCTCATACTTCTGACCATTTCCTTTATATCCTTTGAAGATAAATATGTTTAACTGCCTGGCCCATAAAATGTCCCAGCTATTCTGTCTTCCTTGTAGATTTTATCTTTCATCAACTCTAGATCTGGTATAATGCTCTTTGCTTTGAATTACACTTGGTTTCTTTTTAATAATGATGTGGAACTCAAGGTCCATAAACGTTTCTGGTTTTCCCACCCCGGCCCACTATGTTGATGGATTTACACCGATGACTGTCTCTTGTGGGTCCCACCAGGGGCAGTGCCAGTACTGGGCTTATCTCTCCATTTCACAGCTGAGCTGTGGCCAGTGTCCTACCTGTAGGTGCTTCATAAGAAGCAAAGGTAGCTAGATGGATTTAATTGAAAATCATTACATTCAATGTGTTGTAAATGGCCTCAAATAATTAGGGGATCCAGGTCCAGATCCCCATTTTCTTATTTGATACTCAACGTGGAAAAGTCTTCACATATAATACAATCAATATAGACGTAGCTTACTGCAGATGTATCTTGCTTTAAGCAAACCCCATATTGAAAGTCTGGACTCATCCAGATAATATGTTAAGGAATGATTAATAGTTCACTTTGTAAAGGGGTTATTTGCCTCTTGGAAGATTTAATCATAAGATTTTTTTATATTGCAGACTCTCCTATTACATTTTAAGTATTATTTGATTTCCACAGCAATTCTCTATATACAACCCTTCATAATCATCCCTACTGCACATAGCAGAGTTGGTGCTAAGGATCCTTTCCATCACTGCCTGTCTCCCCAGAGATCTTGGCTCTGTTGGCCTTCAAATATCATCTGCTTTATTCTTACTTTTACATGACGGACATGGTGGGAGGTGGAGGGGACTCATTGTAAACCGCCAAGGTCCGATACAATGGACAGAGCAGTGGGCTGAAACTCCGAAGGCCTAGAGTTCTTGCCAGTTATGGGATCTGAGGCAAACTACAGCCTCCTTAATACCCAGATTTTTAGTTTACAAAAGAAAGATAATAGTGCCTGCCTGCACATGCTTCTGAGGGTTCATATAAAAATTATTTTTAAATATAAGGTGCTGTGCTAATATATCCTTTTTTCCAAGCAAGTCTAATGCCACGATCCTAAGAGAACACTACATCAGTTTAACTTTTTCTCTGTTAGCAACTGTTTCTCACAGAATTCATTAAAAGTTCTGAAAATTCCTCCTAATCATTATCCTTTTCATTTTATCTTACTCTACTTCTGTTATTCTTCCCTTAGTTCAAAGTCTCCCAATACTTTCTCTGCAAAATAAGATTAAACCCTCTGCACAGCACCTCTAAACAATCACCTATTTGTCTCTCCCTGACAAGCTGAATAAGATGAGAAACCAAAGCTTGTGATACTCTTACCACTAAAGAAATACGTTATTTGGAAGAGCCAGCTCAAATTTCCTCTCTGTATTCCAAATCTGCCTATACCTGTGCTTTAAGCAACCAGTCCTCTCTGCTACACTCCTGTCATTTGCTCATCTTTGTTCCTTTCAACCACTCCTGTCTGTGTTGCTCTGTTTTGATTTTTCTTGATGGTTTATAAAAACCCCTCATTGTCTGCGTATCTAACTTTGTTCCTTCACTGGAACTTACATAATATTTAGAGTTCTAAAGATCTCGCCTGAAATATAAGGGCCATTAGTTAAGTCTCATGTGGTTTTTTTTTTCTTCTTTTTAAGTTTTTTATTGAATTGATTTGTCTTTTTAGACTGTGGACCTGTCATAAAGTTTGGCCAGTCTTGGCTATATGACGTCACAGTGCAGCTACAGTCAAGGATGTACACCAGGGATCTCCCCTGGATGTTCCAAAGTTGTCTCACTGTCTTTCTGCCAAAACCTCTTCCTCGTCTGGTGTGTATTACCTTCATTAGTGGCATCTCCATCCACCCAGGTAAGCAATTCCAAAGCCTCAGAATTATTTTCAACCTTATTTCCCATATGCAGCTAGTCATTAAATCCTGCCTTCCCTATATTCTGAATATCTCTCAAACTTAATGCTAGCTTAGACTTTATCCTATTTCATTTGGACTATAGCAACAGCATCCTCATTTTCTTCTGGCCTCCTGGCTTTTCCCTCTCTAGTTCCTCTGACATACTATTGCTGGAGCTATTTTCTAAAGGAAATCCAATCATAGCACTCCTCTGCTTAAAAATTCAGCTTAAAAACTCTTAAAGATTATCTAGGCTGTGATAAAGCCTGAATAACATGACATTCAAGGACCTTTCTTCTCTGGCCCCAACCTCACAAGACCTCTTTACTACAGACGCACCCAACCCCTGTCTCCCCCTGGGAATGCCACGCTCAGACTGCCTCCATTTCTTTGCCCATGTAGTTCTCTGTGCTTAGAACAAACACACTTCTCCCTCCTCTTGGCCTTCAGGCTTCGAAATCCAGTTCAAAATTCACCTGCTCTGTGAAGTCTTTCTAAATTCTCACCATACCTCTCTCCTGGGAGAATGAGTGGCCACTATTTCCACATCACCCTGTGCTGCAATTATTTGTGGATGGATCACTTTCCTACATAAACTCGGTATCTCATTCATCTTTATCTGGCACACAGTATGCACTCATTAAATGGTTACTGAAATTAATATGCGCTGAGTAAAAGAATAACTAAAGAAAAATTCCACAGATCTAGAAGCACACCAGTCCTCCTTCTTAGCTGCATTAAAGAAACAGGGCCCAGGGATAAAGGAAAGGACTGATAATCTGATGTAGCAAACACATGAATGGGTGGTTTGTTTTTAAAACCGAAGTGGTTTAGGGAGGGCAGGGGGAGAAGAAAGTATATTTTAAAGCTCGAGCTCCAGGGCAAGTAAGAAAAATTGTTGCTTTAATGTTTTTTTCATAATATTGTGAGCAATGGGAAGGTCTATTCCATCACACCCGCCTTCAGGGCAGAAAGTTTCAGCCTCCTGAGCTAAATCAAACTGGCACTGGCTCTCTGTTTTTCAAGCAGTCGCAATTGATCTCTGCCTTCTAGGAGACTAAACTTGACTGACAAAGAAGACACAAAATAATTTCCCAGTTACTTTATGGGCCTCTCTTTTCCTCTTTTGCTCTTGTCAATTAATTATAAGAGTGCTGGAAATTCATCTTGCATTTCTGCCCCTACGTTACACTGAGGTAGGCATTGTACTTTGTCTGCGTTAGGAGTTGTCATTAGGCTGGGAGGCAGCAACTAGCCCAAGAAACAACACTCTTTGGTACTCAGAGTTTGAAGCCCTTAGGTGCCACTCACCCACACAGCTTTTGATGTCATCCTTTTTATACTCCCTGGATTGTTAAATCTGAACACGTTTAAAATTAGGATGCATGTGCATCTAGGTCAAAATATCAGAGTCTAGAGTACTAATGGAACTCAATAATTTGCAAAATGATATAACAAACAATTCTCTATAGTTCAGTCTTAATCATTCCACCCCTGAGTTCCCATTCTAAATTTACTTACCCACAATGCCCAAGAGTTTAATATACTACCTGGAACACACACAGAGACCACATGTGACAACATTACAAGGCTTTCCTAGCAGGAAATGTCTATATTTCTGGCAGAAACCCTGCCTCCATCTGCCTGTGTTTTGAATGCCTGACTTTCCCATTTCCCAAGCACTGTTTCCATTTAGGAAGGTTCAATAGGGATCACAATTGCACCTAGCACTTGGGTTTATAGTGAGGAATACATGGGGCAATACAAGTAAAATGGTTAAATATAACAGTGCTTGGTGAGTGGTCAGTGCCCCATAAATATCACCTCTGTTACATTCCATGCCGGAACCACATGTGACCCCATAATTGGATCTTTGAGAAAAGAATCAGAGAAAGTGGGTCTTTTTCACCAAGCACCATGTTTGACTTCACTTCTCCCAATAGACTTGAAAGAACTGAAGTAGGCAACATTAATTTTACTTTACTTAACATGTTTGGGACTTTGTGTTTGTGAAATGTAGCATGCAAGAAATATTTCAATATGTATGTAAAATGACTTTTTAAGTGCCTTTAAAAAATCTCTAAGGACCTTCCGTTTCCAAAATGTTGTGATCTATGATAACTAATCTCAAATGCAGTCAAATTAATAGTGATATAACTCCCTAGATATACTGAAAATATATGGCATTGTCAGGCTGGTTGTATTGGAAACAAGGTAGAGCCAGGACCAGGAACCTGGGGCAATGCACAAAACAATCTTGCCCTTCTTTCTCCCCTCCAGCCCAGAGTGTATAATTCTCATCTCAAGCTCCCAGGTTCTTTTGTAGCAGATGTGGAGAGGATGAGGAATGTGTTGGAATTTGCAGAGAAAACAGTGAAGCCAAAATTCTACAGAATCCCAAGTAGAGCAGCTGAAGTGAGCAGGCTTCATGAAATCACCTGCAATTTCACCTTTTAACCGATAAAAGAGAATCCTAGAAGTCTAACTCAAGAAGGGGCCCTACCTAACCTCCTGCATCTTGGAAAGTAAGAAACTGAGACCTAAAGAGATCAAGTAACACGTCTAAAGTCATCCAGCTTTTCTGAAACCTGGGTCTGGAAACCTAGAAGTGATGCAGTGACCAATCGAATTAAAGCAGTCTCAACCTATGTCACTTCCAAAGGGTCTGCACACTGATAAATGCCTCTCTTTTCCTCTCTGAACTATATTCAGCCTTCTTCAGTCACCCACAGACCAGCCAGCACTTGTCTCAGGAAGACAGACACGATCCTCCACAATCCTGAATTCAAAGAGACATCTGGTTTTACAAACAAGTTACTAAAAGCAGAGTCATGTGGTACTACCTTCAGATTCATCCTTATCTTTCAGAAATACATTAAATAATATTATAGTGACAATGATTCTCCAAAGTAGAAAACAAAACTCAAGAAAAAACAAAAAAAGCCTAGGCATACTTTGCTTTAAGCAATGCATATAGGAAAATCTACTTAGAGTGGAAATATGAGGGGGTGCTTCTGGTGATTATTTTCTTTTGAAACAGCATAGAATAGAACTTTTAAGTAGCCACAGTCAGAATGACTCCATTTACAAGAATGCCACATTCACACAGCTTTTGGGAAACTACCAGAAGATAAGAGTTGTAAGCCTGTGTCTCCACTGCCTCCTCGTCGTGTGTATTTATATCCATTCATGTATTCCTTCATTCAGCTCTACTTCATGTGTACTCATTCATTAATTCACCAGTTCTCCCTCATAGGAACTCACTCATTCATTCAGTTGCTCACTTGAGTACTACCGAGTACCTGAGAAGTCCGACAGGGGCTCTGCCCCCCGTGTAACTTAAGAGCCTGCGTGGAGCCTAGACGTACACACCAAAAATGAAAGTACAAGATAAAAGGCGAAAAGAACCACAAAGGAGACCCGATAAAGCAACCTGGAGGCTCAGGGAAACTCGGTGCTAGTTCCAGAAGCGGGCGAGGAAGCTCCTGGGCGGCTTGGGGCGGGGCACCTCCCCTCCCCGAGACAAGAGGGAAAAGGAGACATCACGCCCGGCTCGCTGCCCTCCGTGCACAGCATCTCCCTCCATCCCGGCGGCCGCACGCGGCTTCCCCATTGCTGGGCCCTTGTCGCGGAAGCCGCACGCCCGGCCCGTCTCCCGGTGGCCTCCCTACCCTGTCCGTCAGTCGCTCCCACGAATGGGT
This sequence comes from Mesoplodon bidens, assembly GCF_964165515.1. Lineage (NCBI taxonomy): Eukaryota > Metazoa > Chordata > Mammalia > Artiodactyla > Ziphiidae > Mesoplodon > Mesoplodon bidens. The sequence continues at coordinate 40,173,062 of NC_138173.1, read as the reverse complement.
GACTTGGGAAGTCCACACCGGGGCCGGCACCGCCTCGGCCCGCCCGCCGGGAGGAGCCGGGCCCAGCCGCCCGCGGGCACGGCCCGGCCAGCGGCGCACGCACCTGGTCGGCTGTTCGGGCTGCGGCGGCGTCGCCGGCGGCGCCCAGGGTCACGCTGCCGGGTATCCGCGGTCCTGCCCGCTGCGCACTGGGCGGGAAGGCGGGACGCAGCGGCCCGGGACGCTGGGCGCGGGCGGGAGGGCCCGGCGCGGCGCCGCCTCCACCACGCCCGCGGGCCTCACTGCGCCTCGGGAGACCTGAGGGCCGCGGGCCGAACAGCTGGTGCCTCACCTTCTGGCTCTGGCTCCCGTTAGAAAATCAGTGTCCCACCCTGGGTCCTGGGCCCCGCGGCCTTGCTTTATTTAGGGGCCAAAGCGCCCGTGCGTCTCCCTCAGGCCCTCGCGGGTCTCTGGGCGGCGGAGGTTTCAAGAGCTGTAACCTCCGGTGGGCCGAAGGGCTTGGCCGAGGTGTCCTGTGCTTTCATGAGTGGCCGTGCAGGTAGGGAAGGAAGGGGTTGTGGAGCTGAAAGGAAAGCGTGAAAGGTGTTTTTCTGTCTCTGCGCCTGCATAAGGGCGTCTGGAAACCCCATGCTTTGTAAGCGTGGATAGGATACGCGTTTATTAAACCGTTATTGTCCCATCCTGCTGGGCAGGATTGTTAGAGAGGCGGTGATGATGGAAGGTGGACAAGAGGACCCGAACTGGGAGATCAGAAAGAGTCCTGTCTCTTTGGTTTATGCGTTAATTATATGAGACTCGCCTGATTACCCAGCGTAGCTTATCTCAACGAGTCACTCGCATCGCTGGTCACAAAGCGTGTGCTCACGTAGTTTCAATGTTTTCTGTTTTGATAAATTTGAATTCCTTTGTTTAACCACACTCTTATCAAATACAAACAGTTATCTTTGTGAAACACGGAGCAATTCAGGTCTCCTCTTTAACCAGAAAAAAAAAAAAAAAACCTTTTAATTAAAAAAGAAAAAACACGTGCTCACTGGGAACTTAAAAAAGTACAAAACTTGCAATGTCCATTTACCTGCATACACTTGACCCCCAGTTAACAATCTCTCTAAGCTTTAATAACCCCGTTGCCCACCGAATAAAGTGTGAACTCAGACATTCAGAGTAGTTCTTCACAATGTGACCCTGGCCCACCTTTCCAGGATCATCTCTATGGTGCTATATCCAGCTCCATTGAATTACTTTTTTCTCAAACTATCTGAGGTAAAGGACAAGTTTTATTATTTCCGATAAGTTATGGACTGTCATTCTTGTAATATAAATTGAAAACTTGCTAGAAAAGTGAAAAAAGACATAAAAAACTGCAAGCCCCAATTTTCATTACAGGTATATAACAGGCATACAAAAATAAAATCACTGTCAATTTATTTTTGTGTTCTTTTAATGTCTAAGTGTTTACTCTCAAATTCTATATTTATCTCATCCCAGGCCAGTAAAAACAGTTCATAGATTCAAACTGATGACCATACGTAAAAGTGCCTTTTGACCTGCTGTTCTTCAAATGCGTCAGATACTTTTTGACTTTGGGGCCTTTTATTCCTTCAGTGCCAATCAAAGTTCTTCTCACTCAAGGTTCAATTCGTAACGTTATAATAACAATAATGGCTTCACATTTATTGGGTACTTTATGCCAAGACTTTACATGCATTAACTGTGAATTCTTATCAACTCTATGAGTTAGGTATTATTATTATTCCCACTTTACAAATGAGGACACTGAGGATTAGGGAAGTCAAATCACAAAGCTAGTGAGGTGCAGAGTTAGCACTCTGACCTGAGCAGGCCTATACTGTCAACCTTGAGGTGAACCCTCCTCCATAAAGCCTCCTCATTTGCTTTGGAGTTGAAATGAATCACCTCTTGGTCCCTCTACTACAACATTTTTCCCCCATTGGTTTGTGCTTTTTGTTTTTTGGAGGTTTTTTGGCCACACCACGCGGCTTGTGGGATCTTAGTTCCCCCACGAGGGATTGAACCTGGCTCCAGCAGTGAAAGCCTAACCACTGGACCGCCAGGGAATTCCCCTCCACCCCCGCATCCTTGTCTTTTATTGATGTCTGGCGTTAAGCTTTAAGCTCCTGAGTCAGTGTCATTTGTGTATCTCCACACCTTTCAGTGCTGCGTTCTCCAACTGGAATTTCCTTTATGCTTTATAACCGGTCCAGCAGAGTAGGTATTATTTGATCACCATTTAACCCATGAGGAAACTGAGGCACAGAGAAGTCACTAGTAAGATGCTAGTAAGTCGCGGAGTCAGCCTTCCAAGCCAGGCAACCAGGCTCCAGAGTTGATTTCTGAACCGCCATGCTATGCTGATTTTCCACCGCACCATGAGGTCTTCCTGCTCAAAACACTTCCGTGACTTTCCATGACTCTTAGGATAAAGCCGAAACCCTTTAGTGGGACCTACAAAACTCTGTGTGGCCTCCACTCTGCAGGTGCCTCTCCCAGCAAGCTTCCTGGTTCCCGTCTGCCACGCTTGTCCTATTTCCCTTGCCTCTGGGGGTCATGTTCCCTCCAACCATAGCACATATTGTTCCCTGAACCTGGAATGTCCCCTCATCTGGTTCCTTCCTAAACCTAAACTTATCCTTCATCCAATTTTAGCTCAGGAAATCCTTCCTAGACAAGGTCAAATATCCTAGTATAGATTTTTAAAGCGTTTTTAGGTCTTAACATAATTATCATTTTAAATGTAGTTTATGTGGATATTTGACTAAGGTCGGTCTCCCCCATTCAACACTGTCAGCTCCATGATGGCCAGGATTATCTTATTTTCCCACCTTTATATTCTCAGCGACAAGAACAATATCTGACATGCAGTAGGCAGTGGGTAAACATTCACTGAATGAATGAAGTAAATGGTGTTCCAAATGTTATGAAAATATAGGAGGGGCACAGCGTTGTTCCAGTGAATGCTTATTGATCAGTTAAAAAAAAAAAATCCAGGTTTGTACCGTTTGTCAATTTCCCGGATACGAATACTCCCACGATGGCCAATTTCGAGATGTCAACACTACATCCCACAGTGCTGAAACCGGGACGTGATGCGAACAATCGGCTTTGAGAGCCTGTTCCAGTTGGCTCCAGCACACCCCTGGAAGGGCACCAAAGCTAGTGGGACAGAGAGTGGCTCACAAAGCCCAGGCAAGCTGCCCGGAGATCTAAACTAAGACCTCAAGTATGAATAGAAGACAGGTTTGGGAGGTGGATGTGTGTGGGGGACAAATAATTGGCAAAGTGGGTGGGACTGGAGAAGAAAAGGAGAAAGTTCAGTAGGCCTGACATGTACATTTGAGAAGAGCCTGGTAAATCTTGATAAGAGGTTCAGACTTCATCTTTATGGGAAGCACCAGACTGGCTTAGGCAGGTAAGTGGAACAATGAAGTTAGCATTTTGGAGAGATTGCTCTGGCTGCCTTTGCCAAATGGATTGGGCATTGTGCAGTCACCCAGAGGAGAGATGCTGGTGAACAGAACCAGGACAGGGATGAAGAGAAAGTGCTGACAGCTGTAAAAGGAAGCCCAGTAGGAGGTTTTTGATGTGGAGATTTGGGCAAAAGGGCAGTCTGGCAGTGAGCAGACCTACACTACAGCCTGAGTTTCAACAGGTGGGACCCCATGCCCCAGGGAAGGGAATCAATACAAGTCAGGAGACACAGGGACAACACCTGATTATAAGCACAGGCTTTAGAACCAGGCAGCAAGGCTTGGGTTCTGGTTGACTCACTTACTACCTGTGACTGGTCAATTAAGCTCTCCGGGTTTTCAGTTTTCTTATCTGTTAAAAAAGAGGGGGTACAATAAAAACACCTCATATGGTAATTCTGCTGATCAGATATGTCAAAGGAACTAATATAGTGCATGGAACATAAGTAAACAACGAATATTTTTACAGTTTAACGGGAGAAAAAGAAATGTCAGTCACCCCTTTGTTTACAAGAGCCGTCTTCAAATCTGAATAATGTTCCCTTGGGGGACCACAAGGGGTACTTGATGGGGTGATCAATACTATCCTCCAAACTGAGATACTTAGAGAGTGACATCATTGCTGTTAAGAATTACTCCAGGACGACAGGCATAAACTGGAGTGTGTAGTCATCTTAGTGCTGAAGGCATGTCTGAGCGACAGACAGGCATGACGAGTCTTAAGATCCAGAAGCTCAAGAAAGAATTCCTCTCACATATCCCACACCTCCCTAAAGTGCATTGTCCTGAGGGAAAAGATGTCCCAGAGGCCAAGCTAAGGGACATTTTTTTTTAATATATACATTTATTTATTTATTTATTTATTTTTGGCTGTGTTGGGTCTTTCTTGCTGTGTGCGGGCTTTCTCTAGCTGCAGCGAGCGGGGGCTACTCTTCATTGCGGTGCGTGGGCTTCTCATTGCGGTGGCTTCTCTTGTTGCGGAGCACGGGCTCTAGGTGTGTGGGCTTCAGTAGCTGTGGCACACGGGCTCAGTAGTTGTGGCTCGCAGGCTCTAGAGCACAGGCTCAGTAGTTGTGGCGCACGGGCTTAGTCGCTCCGCAGCATGTGAGATCTTCCCGGACCGGGGCTTGACCCTGTGTCCCCTGCATTGGCAGGCAGATTCTTAACCACCGCACCACCAGGGAAGTCCTAAGGGACATTTTGATAATGCCCTTAATCAGAGTTCTATAGATCCCCATGACCCCCATCTATCTCATGAAGATTCATTTCCAATATCTTATATTTGTGTTCAATAATTACTGAATGTGTAATATATTTATGTTTTAATAAATTATGAACTACTAGTAATTAATAATGATAATTCAATTCAGAAAAAAATTTTAAACAAGTCCTTATTCAGAAAAAAATTTTAGGTGTATTCATTATTGTAGAGAAGTATGATAGGACAACAAACAAAATATTTTGAAGCATAAAAATTAGGGGGATAAAATCCTGGAATAGGGACATTGAGATGGAAAAATAACTTCATGGAAGGAAAGGAACAGTGTAAATTTATAACTATTGTGAGTTTTTTCAAGTATTTTTTTTTAAATGGACTATGGTGAGTAGCCAATCAATGTGAAATTTAAATGCCTTTGGGTACATTTAGAAGAGTGATATAACAGTTTTATTTTGAAATGCCAATATTCACAATGCTGGAAATTGTATTCTTTGTAACTACTATACTTACAATGAAAACTATAGAAGTAATTTTTTTTAATGTGGCAAGGAATATATTAGCAAAAACATTTGAAGACCATGGGTCTACATGACCTAGAAGTTAAAGTCTGGCTCTGCCATTTGTTAGCTGTTAGCCACGGACAAGTTGTTTAACTTCTCTAAGCGTTAATTTTTTTATCTATAAAATGGGAAATAATAAACCTGCTTTGAGGATTAGATTGAATAAACTTTATAAAAATTCCTAGCAAGCCTGGCACTCCAGCCTGGTACTCAGTAAATGGTACACAATGGTACTCAATGTTAACAATAGCTAATATTTCTTAATCACTTACTATATGCTAAGCACTGAGCTAATGCAATTTAATTTTCATATGACTCTCTGAGATAGGTTTCTATGAATCATAGATGAAGAAACTGAGGCACAAAACAGTGTCACTTTGTTTTTTAAGTACGTTACAAAACAGTTGTTTAATGATAGAGTCATCATTCAAAATCAAGTAGTTTGACTCTAGAGCCTTCCCTGGAAATTACTAGACCTTACTTTTCCTCCCTAGAGGCTCCTCTTGCCCGTCCAGGAACCTGGGTTACTATCAGGATTTAAGAATAATTCTCATTTATAAGTGGAACTTTTCAGTGTGCTAGGGGTCTCTTACTATTTTTTCTCATTACTGACTTTCCAACCCTTTGTACATTACTTCACACAGAGAAAATGATATCTGCAGGAAACAATGGATTGAAGGATTGAGGTATCTCACTGTAGGAGTGACCAGCCCAGTAATCTCCTTCTCTTCAAGCCTGGCTTGACCACCCTTGAAGGTTGAGTAGAACCCGTGCCTCCCTACACCTGTAATGCATTCCCAGCATGCAGTGTGCCAAGGCACACAGACTGGGCAGCTCTAGTACAGGTACTACTGAAGAGAGGTCTACACCTTCTTTTCCCCTTGACATGGGCTTTCAGAAATAACAGTTGGATCCTTATTTTGGTGGGTCCTGATCAACTTGGCATGATGGAAAAGTGTTTTTCTGTCAAAGTTGGCATTACCAGAATATTGCAATTAGGGAAGATGTTATAATCAAATGCTATCTGTCAGCTAGAAAAAGTCAATGTTGTTTTGATTCTTCAAAGAATGCAATAAGAAGCATTGCTTATTCTCTTTCATCACTCACTCCTAACTACTCCTCCAGGTATGTGAGAAAAGAAGTCTACCTAAATATGAATGACTGAAACTTGTACCAAGACACTTATCTTGTCTACTGAGAATCCAATTGCAAAAAAAAAAAAAAAAAATGCATGTCACAGTAATTAAAAGCAGTACAGGATCAATGGATTTTGATCATATTTTTCTGTTTCTATGCAATCATTTTTAAATAAGACTACATTAAATAGTATAAAGAGTCTGCTGGTAATTATGAATGCTAAATACCTTTATAACTCAATGACTTTTCAAAGTGAACACACCTGTATAATTAACACAAAGATCAAGAAACAATATTACCAGTAGCACCAAAACTCCCTTCCTGCCCTTTCCAGTTACCACCCACACCCACAAGGATACCCCCTGACTTCTAACACCATAGGTTAGATTATTTTTGAATTTTATGTAAATGGAATCATACAGTTTATATTATTTTCTGACTCCTTTTATTTAAAAATGTTTGATGGCATAGGGACAGACTTATAGACAAATGGCTTAGAACAGAAAGCCCAGAAATAAATCATCATGTATATGGCCAGATGTTCTTTGACAAGGGTGCTAAGACAACACAATGAGGAAAGGACAGTCTCTTCAACAAATGGTGCAGGGAACCTGGATATCCACATGCAAACAAATGAAATTTGACTATTACCTTATACCATATACAAAAATTAACTCAAGATGGATTGAAGACCTAAATGCAAGACATAAAGCTATAAAAATCCTAGAAGAAAACACAGGGAAAAAACTTCATGACACTGGGTTTGGCAATGATTTCTTGGATATGACACCAAAAGCACAGGCAATAGTAGCAAAAATAGATTAATTGGACTTCATCAAAATTTAAAACTTCTGTGCATTGAAGGACACAATCAACAGAGTGAACATTTATCCCTGAAGAACAGGAGAAAATATTTGCAAATCATATATCTGATAAGGGGCTCACACCCAAAATGTATAAAAACTCCCATAACTCAAAAACAACAACAACAAAACCAAATAGCTGGATTTAAAATGAGCAAAGAACTTGAACAAACATTTTTTCAAAGATAACGTACAAATGGCCAATAAGCATATGAAAAGATGCTCAACATAACCACAATGAGATTCCACCTCATACCCATTAGGATGGCTACTGTTTAAAAAAACAAAAACAAAAAACAGAAAATAGCAAGTGTTGGCAAGGATATGAAGAAGTTGGAACTGTTGTGCCATGTTGGTTGGAATGTAAAATGGTGCAACCACTATAGAAAATGGTTTGATGGTGCCTCAAAATGGTAAAAATAGAATTACCATAAGATCCAGATATCCCACTTCTGGTTATATATCCAAAAGAATTGAAAGCAGAGTCTCAAAGAGGTATTTGCTCACCCATGTCCATAGCAGCATTGTTCACAAGAGCCAAGAAGTGAAGCAACCCAAATGTCCATCAAGATGATTAAATAAACAAAATTCAGTATATACATCCAATGGATATTATTCAGCCTTAAAAAGGAAAGAAATCCTGTCACATGCACAACATGAATGAACCTTGAGGACATTATGCTAAGTGAAATAAGCCACTCACAAGAAGAAAAATATACGTAAGATTCCACTTATATAAGGTATCTAAAGTAGTCAAATCCATAGAAACAGAAAGTAGAATGATGGTTGCCTGGGGCTAGCAGAAAGGGGAAATAGGGAGCTGTTGTTTAATGGGTACAGTTTTTCAGTTTTTGCAGGATGAAAAAGATCTGGAGACGTATTGTGCAATATTGCAAATACACCTAATGCTACTGAACTGTACACTTAAAATGTACACTTAATATATTTTGTTACATGTTTTTTTACCATAATTAAAAAAAAAATTTTAATGTAAGTATGTTTGGGAGATTCATTCATATTATTGTACATAGCTATGATTCACTCAGTCTCATTGCTATTCCATTATATACATATACCACAATATATTTACTTATTCTACTGTTGATGGGCATTTGGGAAGTATCTAGTTGGGGCTATTGCAATTAGTGTTACACGTATTTTAAAACAAGGAAAATAAAAACCAACCAAATTTTTAGGGCTTAGAAGGCATTCAGAGAACACTCATAATGTATTTTGAATACGTTAATGTATCCTCACTCTAAGTTTGTGTATCCAACTGCTAGCTACTCCACTTGAATATCCAACAGATGTCTTGAACTTATTGTATCTGTGTCTGCTTTACCTGCAGCCTTCTTCACATCTGTTAGCAACTCCATCCTTCTAGTTGCCCAGGCCAAAAACTTTGGTAACATCTTGACTCCTTTCTTTCTCTCACACCCACCTCCAAGGCATCAGTAAATAATGATGGCTCTACTTTCAAACTAAATCCAGAATCTGACCACTTTCTATTATCTCTACTGTTATCATCCTGGTCTACACCACTGTCACCTCTTGCTGAGATTAACCTCTTGGATAGGCTGTCTTTGGCACCTGCCACTCCCATCCTTCCCCCAACCACCCAATCTATTCTCATCGCAACAGCTAGAGGGACTTTGAGGCATATTTTCCAAAGATAGAAATAATAATAATACCTCCCATCCCACATATTCTTTTGCAGTGTGAGCTTTGCCATTCTCCCACAAGAAGTGGAGTCTAAAACACCTCTAACAAATCTGGGCTGACCTCAAAGACTTGCTTGAACAATGGCAGAAGTAACATTCTGGGATTTCCACAGCTAGTTCATAAGAACCCTTGCTGCTTTGGTCTTTGGAAGTCTTGCCTTTGGGATGCTTCCACTAGGAACCTACCTTCCATGCTTGAGAAGCTCAAGCCACATGGAGAAGCCACATGTGGGTGTTCCAATCAATACTCAAGCTGAGGACCCAACCAACAGTGAGAATCAAATGTCATCTGACTGAGAGAACTCAAGGAAGAACTGCCCAACTCAGCCCAGTCAATTCACAGAACCATGAGAGATAACAATAAATTGTTTAAGTCACTACATTTTGGGATGGTTTGTCACAACAGTAGATAATGCGAACAGAACTTCTAAATAGTGAAAGTCAGATAATGTCATTCTGTTCAAAATCCTCCAGTGGCTTCCCATTGTACCCGGAGAGTAAAGGTTCTTATAACAGCCTATAAGATGCTGCATGATGTAGCTTCCATCCTCACTTCCTTTCTTCAGGGTACCTCTGCTCCAGCCATACTGCTTTCTTTTTTTGCCACTTCTTAAACACTCCCACATTAGGAACTTTGCACTAGTTGCTCCTCTTTCCTAGACATCTACTTAACCGACTCTCCTCGGTCACTTCAAGTTTTGGATCCAATCTCATCTTCTCTATGAGGTTAACCCTGACCATGTATTTAATACAGTAACCAGCCCCCAATCACCCTTACCCTGCTCTACTTTTTTTCCCATAGCACTTATCATTTTCCAACATACTATATAATAATATTTATTTATTATGTTTATTGTATACCTTCTGAAAATTCCTCAAGGGCAGGGAGTTTTCCATTTTTCCTTTTTTACCTACTGTATTCCCAGCGCCTAGACCACTGTCTGACACATAGTAGGCACTCAATAAATATTTGTGTTGTAAGTCCTAGTAATAGTTAAGACTGAGCTGGACAGGATAACCGGGAGAGTAAAGTAAGTTGACTTGCTGGCCATGTAAGAACAGAGAGTTAAAATTAAGTATAAGGGAATGGATTATACTTCCAGAATCCTAATCACCAGCCATTCCTCCACTCCCAGCAGAGTACAGCACTGTGGTAGAAACCATGCTTGAAATAAAGCATTCAGCTCATGTAAGAAACCCAAAATGGTAACGTGCCCCATAAATCAAAGCCAATGTATGAGTTGAGCTAAACTTCACTATAATACTGTTCCTAATTATAGTGAATTGCAGCCAAATTACATTCCCCAAAACCAAATAAATATAGAATATACCAGGTGGTGGCCCTGTTTTCCAACACCAGAATTTCAAAGGAATTGCTTGATATTTATTTTGAATGTGCTATTCTGCAGTTATCTGATTAACAATTTAGTTTTCCCAGAATTGCAGGATCAAATCCAGTTGGGTTTTTTTTCTTGGTCTTGTTGGTCATGATATATTACTATACCTTTAAAACATAATGATAGTTTAGGATCTTCTAAAATATTAGCCAAGAAAACTAAGTCTGACTCTCCAGGTCAATAGAGTATTAATTTCAGATTGTCTATAAACTTGTAGATTGGAACAATGAAGTGCATCAAAGAAGGAAAGATATATTTGAGTGCTTTAAAAAATTATATAACTTCCATACTTGAAAAACTTCCTAAAATGCAAATGATTAATAAACAAAAATATTCAACTTCACCGGTAATCAAAAAAGGCAAATTTAATAAGGAGTCTTTTCAAGTAAGGTGGTAGACATATTTTTAACGTTGACCATGGTGTGGGCTTTCTCATACATTGCAAATGAGAATATATATTATCAGTACCTTTTAGACAGCAGTTTAAAAATATATACAAAAATAACAAACTGTACAAAGATATTTTAAAGTGTGTATTTTTTGTTAGTCTGACAACATTGATCCAAAAATGTATAATGGCTCAAACAAAATAAAAGTTTTCTTCTTGTTCACATGATTTTCCTGAACTGCTTCAGGTCTTAGTTGTGTGTGTGTGTGTGTGTGTGTGTGTGAGAGAGAGAGAGAGAGAGAGAAAGATAGATGCTCCATACAATCACTCAGGATCCTGGAAATTCATGGATCCTTGGCCCAATTTAATGGAGATGTTGAGAGTCATTCTACAGAGTTGGAGAGAATATATAGAAGTCTGCATGTAATGTTCTATGGCCAGGCGTGGAAGTGGCTCTCATTCCTCTGGCCAGAACTCAGTCACATTGGCACACTTCACTGCAAGGACGGTCGGGAAATGTATCTGACTGTGTCCAGGAAGAAGGGGCAATGTGTTTGCTGAACAGCTCACAGTGTTTGTCGCCCAGTAATGCACTTCTAGAAATCTCTTCTAAGGAAATGATTATACAGGCAGCAGATTAATTTAGTATAATAAAACACTGACAATGTATCGGATGACTAATAATACCAGAATAATTCACAAGTTTATGTACATTCACAAAGTGAAATATCATACAGCAATTAAAAATTAGGCTTAAAAAATAATTTTTCATGACATGGGAAATATCAGCATATAATTTTAAATTAAAAAGCTTGATACATGGCCATATTTACAATGCTTTAATTATATAAATATATGTATTTCATCATATATCATACATCTACCCCCAAACAAGGATATGTTTAAGTAGGCAATACTCTCATAGCTGTGTAATAATATCAATATTATGAATACACGTATGCCTAATATTACACTTAATAATATTACACTTAATATTATATTCACAAGGATTAAAACAGTGGAAATGCTTTTGTTATAATATTAAAGCAAGAAAAATACTTTATATGATTATAACTGTGTAAAAAAATCCTGAAAAACTTGGAAATGAAATGAACCAAAATATCAACAAATGGTTGTCTCTGTATGATGGGTTGAATGTGTATATTTCTTCTTTTTTCTTGTATGAAATTTCTAATTTTTCTAGAACTAACTTTTATTCCTTTTACATTGGAAAAAATTTACATCCTCAAACAGATTGATCAGTCAGAGGATATCCTTTAATAAAATTGAGTCTCTACTGGAAGGTTGTGGTAACAATCCTAGAAACAGAAGGTAGAGCTTTCTTGCATCCTCTGCCTCTTAGGAAAGAGGAAGGGAACAATCACTAGTCATCGGCACTGATCTTATCTCCCTGAAGAGCTGGCTGTACAGGAACCCTTGAACCTGGGAGTAGGGGGAGGAGAGGACACCAAGGAACGTCAGTAACTGGTACTGAAAGATCCCCCAAATGTTGGAATAGGGCCTGAGCTATGAGTGTCCTGCCAGAGCCCCTTTGCTGAACCTCTCTGTCCTGTTCCTGTGAAAAGGGGTGGTGGTATTGGGAAGCAGAAAAGGAGAGCACATGGCTTTTCCCCAACATCACCAAGGAATCTAGCTGCCTTATTTGACTTCACAGTGATTGCTTGTTACAGTAGAACAATAACTAAGCTAACTCTCAAAAGACATGAATTCTGACTCTACTACTAACCCTTAGCTGTGTGGTTCCAGCTCCAACTCCAGTTCTGAATTGCTGATAGTCGTGCAACATACCACAGCACTCCAGGCCTCTGTGTCTTCATTTCCCTAACTTCTGGAAGTACTGCTGGCAGACAATCAGCCTGCAGCTGTTAGCCCTCTTCCAGCATTTCCTTTGTTGCAGTTGCCTTATTCACGGAGTGCTTCCTTACTTTTTAGCACAAAAAGAGGGTGTGATGTATTAGGGAAATAAGGAAGAAATTATAAGGACACTGGGATTGAGGGGCTGTGCAAAGTCCATAGACAGTGGTTGAGAATGATTAATGTAAATCAAAAGATAAGTGTGAAAGCCAAGAGTGCTCCTTTGGTGGCATATAAAGAGGTTTCATTGCTACACAGGAGAGCAGTAAAAGCTGATGACCCTCCTTAATCATTAGAGAAGAGCTTCGAAGAAGATAAAATTCTCACCCTAGGCAGGTTTCCTATGCAAAGGTCAGGACTCTGGTTGGGCTGTGCTGGACCTTGTACAAGAAGAAGGGATTATTCCCAGAGTTGAGGCAGGATCTGACTATTATGTACCAACAGGAGCTCGATCAATACGGTACTGTCCCTAATGATGCAGGATCAAGGAGGGCAGAACACAGAGATAAATAAGAGAGGGTTTGTCAACATGGTAGCACTTTCCCCTGAGATAGGATTTAACATATGGCAAGGACCTCACAAGAGGATACTAATATGCAGCTAGGTTAGTTTTTTGGGAATCTTGGAAAAAGTGATGCCCCACACTACAAGTGCCAGATCTGCCAAGGCAGATGGTTTAGGAAGGGATCAAACGTTCAGAGAGGTGGGCATACTAGATAGATTACCTAAGGCTAGAAAGTCCACCAGCCAACCATTTACCAAAGCAGTAAGGATGGGCTGATGATTGGGGCAAGAACTCCAAGATAATAGAGGTCAGGCAGCTGCAGTTAAATGTCAGAAGGAGGTGTGTCCAATTGTCAAAATATGGCAGTAGGTTCAGAGTGACACAAAGATCTACAGGATGTAGGGGTGGTGGTCCCCCCTGTATCTCCATTTAATTTTCATCCTGGTTCCCTCAAAAATTAAATAAAGTTAGAGGATGATGGTGCACTGTTGTAAACTCAATCAAATAGTAACCTGAGTGAAGCTGCTGTTCCATGTGGTACCTTTGTTTGAGCAGATTATAACCTGAGTGAAGCTGCTGTTCCATGTGGTACCTTTGCTTGAGCAGATTATCATGGCCTTAGACATGTGGTATGCTGCCATTAATCAGATGCATATATTCTCTTCCATTCTCATTAGAAAGGAAGATGAGAAAAAAAGTCATGTTCATTTAGAACGAACAGTCTTACCCCAGGGCTATGTTAATTCTACCATCCTCTGTCGTAATATAGTACAAAACCACGTAGGCCAGCTGGACATCTCACAGAAATTTGCACTGGTCCACTATAGCAATTACATGATACTCCTTGAAGAGGATGAGCAAAAAAGGCTGAGAGGTAGCAATACTGTAAGACACATGAGCTCTAGAGAGTGGGAAGTAAACCCAAACAAGATGAAGGGACCCACTACATCAGTAAAATATTTGATGAGTGGCCTGGGGTATGCTGGGACATCCCTCCAAAGTAAAAGGCAGATTACTGAATCTTGCATTTCCCACCACAGAGAAGAAAGCACAATGCTTGGTAGACTTCTTTGGTTCCTTGAGTCAACATTTCTATAACTAGGGATTCTCTAACTCATATACTGAGGGACAAAAAACACTGCCAGGTTTGAGCGGGACCAGAGCAGGAAAAGGCTTTTCAGCAGATCCAGACTGCAGTAAGCACTGCCCTGAAGTTGGGCCACACAACCAGGCAAACGCTATGATACTGGATTTATCAGTGTGGGAAAACACACCATAGAGAATTTATGGAAATTCCTAATGAAAAACCCACAACATAGTCCCCCAGGATTCTGGAACAGGTCTATGTCACCTTCAAAGAAATATAATACACACTTCGAAAACAGATGGCCTTCCCAGACCACATTCCTAGTGAGGAAAACTGGAAAGAGCCATCCTAGCTTCAGAGCTTCCCATAGATTTAGCTTCTATCTTATCCTGCTTTCTTCCCTGCCCTTTTTTCCACAGGTGTTGATCCCTCCAGCCCTCCCTTATAATTTTTCTGCATGGTAATTTCTCTCTTAGAGTCTGCATCCTGGAAAACCCAACCTGTGATAGGTGTTGTGTTGGTTGGTTTTAAGCATATTGTATGATTTCATTATAACCTCTGCAAATGATTCCAGTTAGATACTGGTTGAACAAACAATGCTGAGTTTAAATACTTTTCTGCTTCCTTTGAAAATTCTTATGGACAGTATGTCCTGAATCCAAATAAGAATTTACTTAAAACATAGAAGCAACCACCTCATATGTCATACCCTTAAGTATGTCAAAAAAATAAAAATATTAGAAAGAATGTGGAGAAATTGAAGCTTTCATGCACTGTTGGTAGAATGTAAAATGATAGAGCCATTATGGAAAACAGTATGGTAGCTCCTCAAAAAATTACAAAATAGAATTACTATATGCTCCAGTAATTCTACTTCCAGGTATTCAAGGGGATCAGAATGGAGGTTCCTCAAAAAACTAAAAATAGTGTTGCCATATGATCCAGCAATCCCACTCCTGGGCATATATCCGGCCAAAACTATAATTTGACAAGATGCCTGTACTCCTAGGTTCATGGCAGCACTGTTTACAATAGCCAAGACATGGAAACAACCTAAGTGTCCATCGACAGATGAATGGATAAACAAGATGTGAGATATATATATACAATGAATATATATATATATATATATACACATATATGTGTATATACACAATGGAATATTACTCAGCCATAAAAAAGGATGAAATAATGTCATTTGCAGCAACATGGGTGGACCTAGAGATTATCATACTGAGTGAAGTAAGTCAGACAAGGACAAATACCCTATGATATCACTTATTTGTGGAATCTAAACTATGACACAAATGAACTTATCTGTGAAAGAGAAACAGACTCATAGACATAGAGAACAGACTTGTGGTTGCCAAGGGGGAGGGAAGGATTTGGAGTTTGGGATTAGCAGATGCAAACTTTTATGTATATGTAGAACTGAATCACTTTGCTGTACATCAAAAACTAACACAACATTGTAAATCAACTATACTTCAATAAAATAAAATTTTAAAGGAAAAGAATGTGCTACCAAAAAAATATGCCACTTTAGCATAAGGATTAATTTGAGCTGAAGACAATTGACATACAGCAAGTGCAGGGGAAAGCTCTCTACCCTCCCCTTTCTGCCTAAAAGGAGGGTACAAATTTTCCTTTGTGAAGAAGTCCCCACTCCCCTCTCCTGTACCAAGAGAAGGAAAACAACCTTCATTGCTAGAGATGGCACTAGAACAAACCTGCACAAACAAACCTTATTAAAATAATACTTATCTTCCATTAGCTTCCTGCATCTATTTACCGTCCTACAATTTACCTCCCCACAAATCCAAAACCTCTTTTCTTTTATTTTGGCAAGTCTCCACAAATTTATTGCTCTTTGTTAAAATAGTATACAAGCCCCTGGGTCTAACTGCTTCTTTGGGTCTTCATTTCTTTTCTATGAAGTCCTTACTACGCATACATAGTAAACCATTTCTCTTGTTAACCTGTCTTTTGGCAGTTGAATTTTCAGGGTCCCAGTCACCAAAGAAGGTAGAGGAAAAAGATTTTTTTCCTCCCCTGCAGTTTATACCCAAGATAATTGAAAATAGATTTTTATATACCCATATTCATTGTGGTATTTATTCACAGTAGCCAAAAACTGGAAGCAACCCAAGTCTCCACTGACAGATGAATGGGTAAACAAAACGTGTTGCATAAATAAAGTGAAATATTGTTCAGGCTTAGAAAGAAGGAAAATTTGATGCATGCTATAAGGATAAACCTTAAGGACATTATGCTGAGTAAAAAAAGCCAGTCATAAAAAGAAAATTACTGTATAATTCCACTTACATGAAGTACCTAAGGTACAAGCTCATAGAGACAGAAAGTAGAATGGTGGTTGCTAGGGGATGGGGGTAAGGGAGAATGAGGAGCTATTGTTTAAGGAGTATAGAATTTCAGATTTGCAAGAGGAAAAGCGTTCTATGGATGAACGATGATGATGGTAGTAAAACAATGTGAATGTACTTAGTGTCATTAAACTGTATACCTAAAAATGGTTAAGATGGTAAATTTTGTGGTATATGCATTTTATGACAACTAAAATTTCAAAAAAACAAAAACATAGTGGCAGCCCTTAAGTAGTTGGTAGGAGGCTGGGGATCATGTACAGTTAAAATCCTTCTCTTATTGAGGGAAAAGCGCCTCTTCTTAAAGATGCAGATGGATTTCTTAGTTTAGGAATGTTTTAAGTGATTGCTTGATATCTCATGCTTTTGTTTAGTATTCATTTCCTGCAGGGGTTGTCCTCTGCCTAGCATTGTGCTGGATTCCAGGAATCAAGGACAAATGAAACACTGTCCCTGCTCTCAAGGAGATTAGAGGCAGGTGGAACAGACAAGCATGTGAAAAGATGGTTTTAATATGATGTGACAAGGGCTAGACTAAAGGTGAGCACATCTAAGGGGGCATCTAAATCATACTGGAGGGCAGAGAAAGCTTCCTGAAAGAGGCGATGTTTTGCTTCATCTTGAAGAATGATTAGAATTAATTAGGCAGAGGAGTCAAGACATTCTAGGAAGAGGCTGCAGACATGGAGGTGTGAAACACGACGACCTATGTGGGGAGGAAACATCATGAGTGTGCAGAGGAGATACAGTGGACAGTTAGGCAAGGATCAGATCCAAGACTGTTTGGAGATCAGTTAGAGTGTGGACTTTATCATAAAATCTACAGGGAGCTTTTATAAGCAGAATAATTACATCCCCATTTCAGGACAATGCAATATTTCCACAGTGGATAAAAAGTGTTCTAAGAGATTGTTTCAGCCAGCTATTGATGTATAACAAACCATCCTAGCGTCTTAAAACAACTCATTTATTCTTGCTCACACGTCTTCGGGTTGGCCGGGCCTATACTAGGCTGGGCTTAGCTGGCTTCTCTGCTTCAATCCGCAAGTCTGTCCGGGCTCAGTTCCTCACTGTACGTCGACCTCACATCTGCTCCATGTGTGTTAATTCTGGGACCTGGGATAAAGGGGAAGTACTACCTATGGGGGCTTCTTCTCATCCTCCTTGGTGCAGTTGATCATCCAAGGCATCTTCTTTCCATGGCAATGGCAGAAGCCCCAGAGAGAAGGCAGAAACTGTGATTCTCTTAAGGCCTAGGATCAGAACAGGGACATAATGATGTCCACCCACATTCCATTGGGCAAAGCAAGTCATATAGCTGAGTCCAAAGTCAAGAGGCAGGGAAGTACACCATGCCTCTAGTGAGAGAAACTGTAAACTCACTTGTAAAGAATGTAGATACAAGGAGAGGTGAAAAATTGGGGTCAACAGTTCAATCCACAATAGAGGCCATTTTTACTCAATATTTAGAGACTACAGACAGACTATTATTTAATATCTCTGTGGCCTTCTACAAGTTATTTAAAATTCTCTAGACATCAGTTTTCTCATCCATAAAATCTAGATTTGTATCTCCCCCATCTTGTGATTGCAAGACTTGCATGTGATATTGTCCATGGACTTTGCATTTTGGGCACCACTGCTAGTTATATGTAGCATGCCATGACTCTATGGATAAGAACTGTGGGGAGAGAGATCAGTGGTTTGACTTTGGTGCTGCAAAGTCAACATATTGGAGAGAAACAAAAATTCAGTAGAACCCAGAATATAGCATTCCCCTAAGATGAGTATTAACACCCTCTCTGCTGGCAACTACAACTTTTTGTCTTTGGGGAAAGATGTGTCTCCCAGAAGAAAGCCAGCCAAATGATATGTGTTTGGTCTGACAGTTCTTTTACACATCCACTTTATTCCTTGGCAGTTTGAATTTTTGGTGTCTAGGACAAAGTTGGGCAGGAGGCAGGAGGAAAAAGCACCTCCTGGCATTGCTTTAGAGATGTTCTCCCTGAGTCTGTAGCTACTGCTCTGTCCAGATGGCCTCCCTTGGCTGAAGCATTGTGCCAAAGACAATACGCAAAGTGTTCTTATTTATCGTCTCAGATTGAGAGCAACTGGCCCAACATCACACAGCTCTTCGGACCCAATTCTCTTGAATCCCACTGCAATGCTCTTTCTCCTATTGGTATAAATTAGATAGGCAAAAGGCTAAGCTGCTGTATAAAAGACACCACAAAACATAGAAATTCAGATAATATTGACATTCATTTCTCTCTCATATTGTCCAGAGATGGGCAAGCAGTCAAAATGGGTTGGAGGCTGAAGTCCAAGTGGACACCCAGGAATGCAGGTTTCTTTTATTTTCTTGCTTCAACATCCTCAAGCAGCCCTTCCCAATTGAGAGAATTAAGCTTTAATGCTTTAAAGCATCCATTGTGGTAATGAATTAACCTTTCTCTTATGTATCTGGAATAGTATAGCTTTGTACCATCTTTGGAATAATGGAGATAAGAGTTACTTAAAAGCAGAAACTAACACACCATTGTAAAGCAATTATACTCCAGTAAAGATGTCTTAAAAAAGAGTTACTTAAATCATTGTCTGTAAGGTTTATTTCCCTTACAGGAACCCCATTTGAGATAGGCTGCTAGAGTGAGGTTCTTACCCCGTGGGGGAAGCTGGACCCCAGCACCACATCTGTACATTCTAATCCATGGGGAGACAAAAAACGTGAGAGAAAGGGGATTTTTCTTTTTTTTCTCATTAAACTTTTTTAATGGGTCTCAAATTCTGTGACAGATTTTTGGTCAAGTTGTTTCCATTAAAAAGTACTGATTTTAAAAACGAATAACTTAAAACTGCCACACACAAAACAAATGGTCCACAACACATTCTCCTTTCCTTCTGAAGGTTTTACGATGCATTGTTATCATTAACCAGTCTTTTGTTACTAAGCTTAAATGGCCAATTGAGACAAACAGTCCTGAGACCGTTCTTCCATCACTGATTAAGACTGGGGTGGCAGGTATTGGGGATAATATTCATTTAGCCTTCTGAGCTTTCTGGGCAGACTTGGTGACCTTGCCAGCTCCAGCTGCCTTCTTGTCCACTGCTTTGATGACACCCACAGCGACCGTCTGTCTCATGTCACGAACAGCAAAGCGGCTCAGAGGAGGATAGTCAGAGAAGCTCTCAACACACATGGGTTTGCCAGGAACCATATCGACGACGGCAGCATCAGCAGATTTCAAGAATTTGGGGCCACCTTCCAGCTTTGTCCCGGAACGACGATCAATCTTCTCCTTCAGCTCAGCAAACTTGCGGGCAATGTGAGCTGTGTGACAATCCAGCACAGGTGCATAGCTGGCATTGATTTGGCCTGGATGGTTCAAGATAATCACCTGAGCTGTGAAGCCAGCTGCTTCCATCGGTGAGTCATTTTTGCTGTCACCAGCCACATTGCCCCGACGAACATCTTTGACAGACACGTTCTTGACATTGAAGTCCACATTGTCCCCAGGAAGGGCTTCACTCAAAGCTTCATGGTGCATTTCAACAGACTTCACTTCAGTTGTCACATTGACTGGAGCAAAGGTGACCACCATGCCAGGTTTGAGAACACCAGTCTCCACTCCACCCACAGGGACAGTGCCAATACCACCAATTTTGTAGACATCCTGGAGGGGCAAAAACAAGGGTTTGTCAGTTGGGTGAGTTGGTGGCAGGATGCAATCCAGAGCTTCAAGCAGTGTGGTTCCACTGGCACTGCCATCTTTATGGGTGACTCTCCATCCCTTGAACCACGGCACGTTAGCACTTGGCTCCAGCATGCTGTCACCATTCCAGCCAGAAATTGGCACAAATGCTACTGTCTTGGGGTTGTAGCCAATTTTCTTAATGTAGGTGCTGACTTCCTTTACAATTTCCTCGTATCTCTTCTGGCTGTACGGTGGCTCGGTGGAATCCATTTTGTGAACTCCAACAATTAGTTGTTTCACACCCAGAGTGTAGGCCAGAAGGGCATGCTCACGGGTCTGCCCATTCTTGGAAATACCTGCTTCAAATTCTCCAACACCAGCAGCAACGATCAGGACAGCACAGTCAGCCTGGGATGTGCCTGTAATCATGTTTTTGATGAAGTCTCTGTGTCCTGGGGCATCAGTGATGGTCACATAGTACTTGCTGGTCTCGAATTTCCATAGGGAGATATCAATGGTGATACCACGCTCGCGTTCAGCGTTCAGGTTGTCCAAGACCCAGGCATACTTGAAGGAGCCCTTCCCCATCTCGGCAGCCTCCTTCTCGAACTTTTCAGTGGTTCTCTTGTCGATCCCACCACATTTGTAGTTCAGATGGCCAGTAGTGGTGGACTTCCCCGAATCTACGTGTCCGATGACAACGATGTTGATGTGGGTCTTCTCCTTTCCCATTTTTGCTTAGGTTTAGTGGTGGTTTTCACGACACCTGTATCCTGGCGGCAAACCCGTTGTGGAAAAGAGAGAAAGGGGATTCTTAATCAACTGACCTGGGAGTTGCCTGTATTACTTCTGCTCACACCTGATTGGCCAAAATATAATTTCACAGCCACATTTAGTTACAATGGTGCTGGGGAAAGTAGTTTATACCTTGGCAGCCATAGGCACAGCTAAAACTTTTGGGGATTCTTTTACTAATAGGAGAAGGATGGAATAAACAGGGAGACAATGATCAGTCTCTGCCACATTTGACTATTACTCACTAGAGAGTAAATTTCATGAGAGCAGGAACTGTGACTCATTCACTAAGGACAAATAAATAAGTATATATGTTTTTAGCATAGTATCCAATACATAGAAGATTGAATTCCTTTTATTTATATCACATTAAGGTAGTTCAGAGGACTGTCTGAAATGATAATTTTCAAAAGACTCAAGGACTAAATACTTCAGTGAATACTTACTCAACATTTATTTTTTTTAGCAGGGGAGGGAGGGTAAACTTGATGTGCCCTGAGGTAAGTTTCTCATTGTTAGTTTTTTTTTTTTTTTTTTTTTGGAGTAGAATTGCTTTATAATGTTGTGTTAGTTTCTGCTGTACAATGAAGTGAATCAGCTATATGTATACCTATATCCCCTCCCTCTTGGACCTCCCTCCCACCCACGCCCCATGTTAGTTTTAATTATTGATTACTTTGACTTTCAAATGTTCAGGATCAATTTTTGGACTTTCATAAACCTGCAGAAGAAACACTCTTTCCTCAACTGTGACACAAAGGGGACTGTTAGGATGTGAAGATTATGTGGAATAAAGGAGCTGGTATTTGTAAAAAGCACTTAAAATGATGCCTGGTACATGGTGAGTGCCATATAAGTGTTATAGATGATAGAAGATAAATGATGATAGATAGATAGATAGATAGATGGAATGAAGGAAACACAATGAGAACCAACCTGATATTATCTGCCTTATTTGTGAGTATATTATAACGTTTTCTACTAAAGGCAGAAACTGTCACTAGGCCTCTTCGGCAGGAGACATCTCACCAGAAACCTGAAGATTCATTTCTTTGCTTGGCCAAGCCTGGATGTACTTTGCCTACTACATGTACTAGAGTCAAGGTAACTCTTACCGATCTCTTTGTGGACACTAAAATGACAAGCAAAAGTGGATGAGAGTGGACATTGGTTTAGCAGGTAGAGACAGCGCCTGACTCAGAAGGAGGCCAGTGCCATAGCAAGAAACTCTAGGAGTCCTCAGACTTAGTCTTCTGAGGTCATTCTCGGGCACATTAGAGATAATCTAGCACACAGACTACTTCAGGACATAAGATGACCTGGGCATGTAAAATGTGTCCACCCCTGGTTTTGGCAGAGCAGTCTGGAATGGATGCATGGTTTGGCCCACCTTCCATGTAATCATGCTCCATTCCTCTGGCAACAGCACTTTGCTGCCCTTCTAGGGATCCACTGCTCTCTCTTTCCACATGGTTTTCGTACAGTTGTGCCCACCCCTCCACCATACCCAGAATGAGTACGCCATCTTCCTAACCATGTGACTGGTTTGGAAGTGGGTATATGACACAAACTGAACTAGAGTCTTCCTTAAAATGTAATGCAGATGCTGGAAGAGAGAGGGTGGATTCTTCTGGACAGATAAAGGAAAGTGGAAGTTGATCTATTTGAAAACATCTATCCTAGTGCTAGAAAGGACATATGTGGTGAAAAAATGCAGCCAAACCAAAGAGGGAGGCAAGGTTGAGCCAATATCAGTTGGAAAGTACTGATACAATTTGAACGCCAAGATCCAGTTGTTCCTGAAGCTAGATTTGCCCCTTTCAGCTACATGCACCAACAACTTCCCTTTTAATTTAAGCTTATTTTAGCTAGTGTTTCTGCCATTTGCTTCTAAGAGAGTCCTGATTCATAGAGTACATGCTTTGGTTGGATTACCCTAACAGGTGTAAGGGCTAAGCTCACCCATGGCTGAGACTGCTGAGGACCTAGAGACAGCTCCTAGTCATGTCCCACTGGTTCAGAAAATTGCCCCAGGTTCCACTTTGTACTTTCCACTCTAAAACTTCTTCCCTGGTTCCTTATCTCTACTTCTGTCCTGTGGTCTGGTACCTGGATCTCTTTGGATTGACACTTCATGGTACATTGAGCCTGGCCGCCTATTTCAGTCTCACCCTGAATGCAGTTCCTCCAAAAACCCTGGGCTGCATCCTTTGTATCCCATGGGCCAATGTCTCCAACCTCTGCACCCGGCCCATGACCCCTGAGCCAGACCTCTCTCTATAAGCGAGAACCACCGAGTCATTTTGCTTCCATTCTGTGGGCCCTTTGTTTCCTTGCATGGGCCCCTTAATACATGTTCCCCTTCTTTTGGTGGTGTTGCCCTTGGCTTTAATTTATGTTGTTCAGGAAACCCAAAGGTCAAAACGTCCTCTATAGCTGAACAAAATATTCAGACTATTTTCCCCAGATTTGTTAATAGGAATTTTTGATGGGAAAGGATAAAAAAGAATAAGCTTTTACAGAGAGGTTAGTCATTCAAATAAGGAAGTCTTAAAAATCTGTATTGCATAAGGCACTCTGGCCACTTTTAGCCTTACATAAGACTTTTAGCCTATGGGAGTATGTTCCTATTGTAGACTCAATTGTGTCCCCTTGAATTTCTTCCTAATCCCCAGTGCCTCAGAATGTAACTGTATTTGGAGATAGAATCTTTAAAGAAGTAATTAAGTTAAAAGGAAGTCATTAGGGTGGGCCCTAATCCAATATATCTGGTGTTCTTATTGCAAGAAGCAATTAGGACAGATAAACAAAAGGAAGACAAAGTGAAGACATGGGGAGAAGACGGCCATTTCTAAGCCAAAGAAAGAGGCCTCCAAAGAAACCAGCCCTGCGGACACCTTGATCTTGAAATCCTAGTCTCCAGAACAGTGAGAAAATAATGCCTGTTTTTTAAACCACCCAGTCTGTGGTACTTTGTTATGGGTTCCCTTGCAAACTAATCAGTTCCCTGCTAATTATTAGCAAACTGGCATCACTCTTCACCAAATTCATTGGAAAAGAACAATAGAAATCTCTTTCTGGCTCTCTCTCTCTCTCTCTCAAAAAATATCCACAGGAAAGAAACGCATGGTATTTGTGGAATTACTACTAAACACTTTCTTATCCAGCCAGTAATAAAGGTGTGGATCTGGGGTCTTGATCATTGGTGGGAGAGGATGATACTACAGTATTCTCTTCCTCCAGTGTCAATTGTGGTCCCTCTTCCTTCTCTTCTTTCCCTTCCTGTCTCCTTCCCTAACAATTTATGCAACAGCCATTAGATAGAGCTGAGCAAGTAAAGTGTGTATGTGTGTGTGTTTAGGGCCTAGGGGGATGGTAAGCTGTGGTGGCCCAGAGGAGGGTGCTAGTGTCTGAGTGGAAGGAGGAGGGTACCCACACAGGGGCTTAAGCCTAGCACAGGGTAGTCTGGCCCGGGAAGGGTGAAGAGGGCATTTATGTCGATGAGCTGCCCGTGTAAGGAGCTGAAGGCTGAGTGGGGTGAGGCAAGTCTCCATGTGGGAGGGTGACCCTGTGTGGGGTGTCATGGCCAGAACAAGGTGAGAAGGATGTCTCTTCCCCACAGAGGTGCAACCCAGTGTAAGACATTAAAGCCTGAGCAGAGTGAGAAAGATGTCCACATTGCGGGGGGTGGAGGGGAGGCTGGGACGGGGTTGGAGCCCCAGTGGGGTGAGGGGGATACCCAGACAGAAGGGCGAGGTGGTATGAAGTGGCAGGGCTGGAGCTGGGTGAAGAGGACATCCACATGGAGCCCAAGAGGTATAAGGAGGACAGATGAGAGACTGGTTACACAGAGGTGGGTTGATTAAATAAGAAAATGTATTAAGGACAAGGAAAGCTAGATGCCTCATGGTTGGAGAAGGACATTACAAATATGGAAAAGGGAAGACTAGAGTGAACCCTGTGGTGCTAGATTAGAGTTGGAGATGATGGTGTGAACACATAGTTTTCAAGACAGATATATAGAGGATAACCAGATAGATAGATGATAGATAGATAGTTGATAGATGATAGATAGATAGATAGATAGATAGATGATAGATAAAAAATGTAAATGTGTACATGCACAAATACACTTTCCCTAGCTCTGTGCACTGAGAGGATCTGGGAGTAGTGATACTCCAATATCAGTGAGCATCCTAAGTACCTAGATTTTGGTTTCTAAACACTATTCTCCACTAAAAGACACCAGGGATCCTTGGATAAAGGGCTGACGCCAGAGCTGGGCTAGGAAAAGTACAAGGTAACCCTGAAACCTCTTTTTGTACCAGAAAGTTAAAAAGTGATCAAAGAATTGAGAGACACGTCACATCAAAAAGACACAGAAGCCAGCTTGAAGGGACTCCCACTAGGCAAATATGGAACAATAATAAGCATGAAAATAAAGATAGTTATAGATTATGACCCATTAAATAAAAGAGGATTTCATGAACCTATACTGACATAAATAAATAACAAATTGAAGGTATGATAAGAAACAGGATAATGAGGGGCTTCCCTGGTGGCGCAGTGGTTAAGAATCCGCCTGCCAATGCAGGGGACACAGGTTCGAGCCCTGGTGTGGGAAGATCTCACATGCCGCGGAGCAACTAAGCCCATGCACCACAACTACTGAGCCTGCGTTCTAGAGCCCGCACGCCACAGCTACTGAAGCCTTCCTGCCAGAGCACATGAGCCACAACTACTGAAGCCCGCGTGCCTGGAGCCCGTGCTCCACAACAAGAGAAGCCACCACAATGACAAGCCCATGCACCACAAGGAAGAGTAGCCCCCACTCGCTGCAACTAGAGAAAGCCCACACGCAGCAACGAAGACCCAACACAGCCAAAAATAAATAATAAATTTATTTAAAAAAAAGAAAAGAAGTAATAGGATAATGAGATATTTCCCTAGTCTTAAAGTGCCTCCCCATTAGATACTGACTAATTACAAAGAGAAAGATGCCTGGGTGGCAGACACTGCATTAATGCTTATTGTTAACAGCATCAGTAATGGGACAAACCTAAATCTTAGGACACCTGATGGGATGTAGTGAGAAGAATGCAACATCAGTTCTGTGATATTTCTGCCAAAGATACATAGGCTGAATCTAATCATGAAGACACATCAGACAAATCTAAGTGGAGGGACATTATACAAAATAACTAGCCTCCAATCTCCACCAATGTCAAGGTCATGAAAGCCAAGGAAAGATTGAAAAATGTTCCATATCAAAGGAGACTAAAGAGATGCGACACAAAAACTCCACACGTTATTCCAGACTGAATCCTTCATCTGAAAGGCTTTACTAGGGTAATTAAAGAAACTTGAAGGGGGTCTGAAGATTAGATGGTAGCGATGGATCAGTGTTAATTTCCTGATTTGATGGGGGTATTGTGGTTATGTAGGAGAATGTCTTTTTTTATAGGAAATATACACATAAATGTTTGGATGTGATGGGGCATCATGTCAGCAACTCACTCTCAGATACTTCAGAAAAAAAATACAAATTATTTGTACTGTAACTTTTCTGTAAATTTACGATTGTTTCCAAATTAAAAAAAAAAAAAAAAGGTCAAGGATGCAGAACAACTGGCCCAGTCTCTTCAAAGAATCTGTGTCATGAAAACAGGGATAGATTAAAAGAGGCTTATGGGACATGACGAGCAGTTGCAAACACGGTCTTGGATGAGATTCAAATTTGGATAAACAGCAACAAAGCACATTTTGGAGATGATTGGGTAATGTAAATATGGTTTATTATTAGATGAGATGAAATGTGTTGAAATGGAAAAATGGACATCATTGACCAGAAGAGAAAAAAAAAAGCAGGTAATAGAACAGTGGTAAGCATCATGTGATCTGATTTTGTGGAAAAAAGAGAAATACAAGTCAAATTCTAGAAGGATAAATACTAACCTTAGTACTAGTACTCACTGAGTGGCGGGAATACGTTTTTATTCTCTTATTTTTGCTTGTCTTTATTTTCTAGTATACAACAATGTCTATGCCCTTTTTCTGTGGTAGTAAAAGATAATTTTTAAGCAAAATTTAAATAACAGAATTAGGGGGAAAGCATCAATGGGGTCAGTGTATACAACTTTGAATAACCCACATTTTTATCCTCTGGGACATGTTAATGTTACAGAAGACGTTTGGACAAAGTCCCTGAAGTATCTCCTTGTCTCTGGCATAGGGTCATCACCTCGGCTCCATGTGTCTGAGAGGTGCCTAAGGGTGTGTCTGACTGTACCAGTCCATTTTAATACCATATAGAAACGTTTCAGTTATCTCACCTGTAAAATTGGAACTAATGCCCTGCCACAGAAAGTTATTGGGAGTACTAAATGAGTTAATACATTTGTAAAGTGTTAAATAAATTATTAATAGATACCAATAGCACCTCATTTATACAACTACAAAATTTGTGATCATCTCATTTTTTTGTTTCATAGAGAGAATAAAAGGAAACAGATATAGCCTCCCAGTTCAGATCAGAACATGGCATTTATTTTAATTCATGAACTCTTATATTGTACCTTCTGTATGCTAGGCACTATTCTAAGGGCTTTACAAATAATACTTTTTTTTTTTTTTTTGTGGTATGCGGGCCTCTCACTGTTGTGGCCTCTCCTGTTGTGGAGCACAGGCTCCGGATGCGCAGGCTCAGTGGCCATGGCCCAAGGGCCCAGCCGCTCCATGGTATGTGGGATCTTCCCGGACCGGGGCACGAACGCGTGTCCCCTGCATCAGCAGGCAGACTCTCAACCACTGCGCCACCAGGGAAGCCCCAAATAATACATTTTTAATCCTCATAATAATCCTATGAGGAGGGTAATCCTATTACCTTCCTCATTTTATAGTTGAAGGAATTGAGCCACAGAGAGGTTCAGTTGTGTAAAGTCACACAGCCAGTAAGAGGTAGGGACAGGGTTAGAACCATGCAGTCCACGCTCTTAACCTCAACCCTTGTAGCTGCTCTTACCACCACATAACCAAAGTACAGGAGTTGCTGGTACATTTATGCACGAGTTGCTTTCCAAAAGTTCACTTGTAAGCTAGTATTTCAAGTTGAATGCATTTCCGACCAAAACAATACTGCAAATTAGGTTTGGTTCCTGGGCCAACCTATTTAAATAGACCAAACTTTTTTAACAACATAGCTGATTCAGAGCAACTATGGCCTCAAGACCAGTGTCCTGCTGGGCAAAGGATAGTGAATAGGTTTTATCTCCCAACTCAATTCCAATCAATGACTGTGGCTGCACAGAACTCAGACCACTGTCTGGAGAAGAATTCTGAGATTGGCCTTAGCAGGAAAGGATACCAGTGTCAATTAATGATGTCTTCCATGAATGGAGAAGCAGGAAGAGAGGTCCCAAAGCCAGGCATTTGCCATCTCTGCTCCAGACCCTTTTACACCCTGACACTAAGCTGTGAGGTAAGGCTTGCGACCCTGTCTCTGGATATGTCTCAATCTAGAGCCCAGAGGAATCCAGGGAGTGGAAGAAAGGGACAGGGCAGGGATTCTGAGAGCAGAAACTGCTTGAGGCTTCTGTTGACAGCGTGTGGGGCCTGGTGAAACTAGTGGCTGAGATTCCTCTGATGGGGTGACAACAGCTGTTCAGAATTATGGGTAACTTTGCAAGCTGAAAATTTGTGTGTCAACCATGCCGGCCTAGCCCTTCCTCACACTCACAAACATCACCCCAGTGATCCACACACCAGCAAGCCCAAGGGAGGCAAGTCTTTGTCTACTCTTGTAGCATTTCAAGAAGTTGTCAGAATGGTTAAATGATTTATTCCAGGTCGTACAGTGAGATCAGTCATGAGTTATATATAAAAGCAATGTCAGAGTAGAAAGAAAATGAGTACATAGAACCCAGCAAGATGATCCCACAAACCACCAGCTTACGTACAGGGCTGTTAAACTAGGGTTTGGGATGGGTGGATCCTTGCTCATACTGCTGAGGTTTTCAGAGAGGGACATTAGAATGTGAAATGGACTTTGCATGTGGTTTGCTGAGGACTTATTTCTCAAGATAAACTAGAAAAAGTTAATTATATAAAGCTAAAAGTGAGTCCCAGGCTAGGTTGCATTTGAGAGAGTACTGTAGCCCAGCAGGCCCCCAAAATGTCATGTCAGCTTTCAAAGGCATTTCACAGTTGCTGCAACAGCACCGTTGGAATAAAGCCAAGCAGCTTTAGAAGCAGCCCAGTCCCTTAGACACAGATGACAGTGCCAAGAACAAAATAAAAAAGGGCCATGGCATCTGGGTCCTGCAGCGGCCAAATCATATCCATTCACCATGCCAAAGTCATCCTCAGAAAAATTCCCAGTGGCCCAGCAAGCTACAAAATCGCCTATGATGCAGGCAAGCAGTGGGTTCCAGTTCTCCAGCTTCTGCCAAGATTGCCAGGCAGTCCTGATTAAGCAAGTCAGTAGGATGATTTCTTGTTCATAAAATGGACACTCCACTCCTAGTGTGTGTGTGTGTGTGTGTGTGTGTGTGTGTGAAAGAGAGAGAGAGAGAAACAGACAGACAGACAGACAGACAGAGACAAGGAGAGACAGAGAGTGCACTAGAAGGCAATGATAAAATGAACAAAAAAATTTTTTAGGGAATTCCCTGGCTGTCCAGTGGTTGGGACTCCATGCTTTCACTGCCGAGGGTGCAGGTTCAATTGATCCCTGGTCGGGGAACTAAGATTCTACAAGCCACACAGCTTAAATAAATAAATAAATAAATACAGTTTTTTACAAATTGTCCGAAAGATAAGGTTAACATGATTAAATGAACTAAAAAGAGGAGTGGGGAGAGAAAGAAGATGCTGGCCATCTCCTTAAGCCTTCTCCCAGTGCAGCAGGAAACTGACACAGGGACTGAAATCCCTCCCTGAAGGAAGGAAAGTCATGCCTTCCTCTGCTGGGGAGGTAAAAGAAAGCAAAGCAAAACTCAGAAAAGGTGGCCAAGCCAGGCAGAACCTTCTCTCCCACCTGCACATCTGCCTTGGGCTTTTCTTCTTTTCGGATTGTTGCAAGAAAACAGATGACTGTAGAAGGCTGAATTTTAAATTTATGAATGGAAGTTTGAACAGATGTTAGCAATCAAGATGGCATATAAGAATTTTCTTTCATACCGTGTTTACAGCCCAGCCTCCTTCGCATAAATGGGAGAGGGGGTCATAAAAAGGGTAGTTTTTGATCTCAGGACAGCATAGATCCAGCTTGGTGATTATATGGCACAATAACGGAAATATTGAGAGAACAAAGCAAGAAAACACTAATCAACTCCCTGTATAAATGCTAAATATTTATCTACAAGATGATAAAATATATCTGCAAGAAAACCATTAACCCATCAAGAGCACATTCTGTGTTTTAAGTGGGGGACGTTCAAGCCCAGGGTCTTAACAAATATCTGTGAATACCTAGTTGCTTGGATTCTGTTTAGATTTTTGATGTGATATAGATTACTTGCTTTGGTTTGGTTTGGCTGAATGTCCCAGACATATGGGGCCTTACTAAATTTCAGGGAGGAATTGAGTAAGAGCTAGTAAGAGATCTGATGATATGGGCATTCATCCATCATCCAATGCTAGGAACTGGGCTAGGTGCTCAGGGTGGGTGGGAAGCCGCAAAATGAATCAAACCTGATCTAGGCCCCCCACACAGAGAGCTGAAGGAAAAAGCAGGTATGTAACACAAGGCTGGAACAAGGTATATGTTGAAGGTTATAGTAGTGAAAAGAAAGGAGTGGGGTTGATTGGGGAATGGATCATGACCGTGATTCCTGATATCCTAAGAAGGGAAGAGTCAGGAGCTTGCGGCCATCTGGTAGAAGACCATCACCCAGGCTTTGTTAGCAATTTCTGTTGACTACACCTTCAAAACATGGGGTGGCCATAAAGTCTGGGAGCATGAATCATATAATGTGATCAGGTGTTATGATATAATGTCAATAAACCATTTATTATGTATTCACTTGGATTTCCAGACTTTGCAGCCACCTTGGCTCTCCAGAATGCATCACTTCTCACCACTGCCATCCACCGTGGTTCTCTCTCTCCTGGAGGACTGCAACAGCCTCGCTAGTCTTCCTGCTTGTGTTTTTGCCTACATCCATCACCCACAACCAATCTATTCTCAACACAATAATCAAAGCAATCCTTTTGAAGCAGTGGTTCTCAAAGTGGGGTCCTTGCTGGGAAAGTTGTTGAAAAGGCAAATTCTTGGGTTCTCTTCACCTCTAGAATCAGAAACTCTGGAGGTAGGGTCCAGAAATCTGTGTTTTAAAAAGTGCTCCTGGTGATTCCGATGCGTGCTGAGGTTTGAGAGCAAATTGTAAGCATAGGTGAGGTAATGTCACTCCTTGGCTCAAAATCCTACAACTCTCCAAGGCCATTACAAAGCTACAAGGCCATCCATATACTGTCTGGCCTGTGGATCTTTCACTGACTGCCCATCACTCTAGTCTCTAGCTCACTTGCTCCTTGGCTATACTCAAGGTCTTGGCATTTACTGTTCCTTTGGTCTGGAATGTTGCCCATTCCCCAGGCCTCCTACCCCACCT
This sequence comes from Mesoplodon bidens, assembly GCF_964165515.1. Taxonomy (NCBI): domain Eukaryota; kingdom Metazoa; phylum Chordata; class Mammalia; order Artiodactyla; family Ziphiidae; genus Mesoplodon; species Mesoplodon bidens. Next base: position 40,141,338 of record NC_138173.1, on the reverse strand, counting down.
ATCATGGCTCAAACCCTCCTCACCTTCCCCCCCCCCCACCTCAAATGTCACTTTCTTGTTGATACATTACATATCCATGGTCTGTCTCTTCCCACTAGAATGTAAGTTACTTGAGAACCAGGATGTTGTTTTGTTGACTCCTGTATTCTCAGGGCTGGAACTGTGTACCTGGTACATAGTGAGTATCCAGGAAACAGCTGGTGAAGGAATGAATAAATGATCCTGTATTGAGGTCCTACCAGATGCCAGATATTGTTCTAGGTGCATCACCTCATTGAATGTGCCTCACTGAATTCCCAGTGTATGTTATCATCTTTATTTTACAGATGAAAAAGTGAACTAAATGCAAAAAAGAAGAGTGACAGATACTAAAAAATTAAAAAAGGAAAGGACTGAGATACGAGGTTATCAGAAAAGGAAACTTTTCATAATCCCCAAGTTCTGGGTTTGACATGGAGCCAAATCCACCTACATTTTGTACCAACTTTACTGTTTTTCCTTGAAATTGGTCTGGGCAGAGGACATGCCAGCTTACTCTGGTATTTACCTAAGCAGAATGTAACTAAAGAGGTAAAATCCTGCTTTCAATGATCCCAGGACAAGGCTACAAGTAGGAGAATTGCTGCTTTGTTTGCTGATATTTTCCCATTGGAAACACAGATATTTCCTGAATATTCAAATAGTTCTTACTCTTCCTCCCAATTACTTTTTTTCAGTTTTAAAAACAGTTCATATGTTGTTAATGACCTGGTAGAAGTGGATACTTGAACATGCTTATTAATGTGCTCGAAAATGAGCTCTCTATCAAGCCTCATGGGGATTTTTTTTCCCCCGGCCGTTAAACATTGTGTTCTCTGCTAAACATCTGCCAAAACGAAAATCCAGTCCTGTGACCAGTGCTGAAGAGTGAATCTGGTAGTGGTTCATCTACAAAGAAAGACTATGCGAGCAGGCCGACCCAGGGCCATGGTCCTTCTCTATCTGTGCACATCTCCAGATGATCTCATTTAGTCCCATGGCTTTTAACACCATCTACATGCTGTTCGCTCCTGTGTCATCAGTCGGGGTCCAGGAAGGAAAATAGAACCCATGCCGGGTAACACAATGGAAGGAATTTATCCAGGGAATTAGTTACAAAGATGTTGGAAAAGCTGTGTGGGTAAATGGGGGGTGGGGGTGAGATAACCCAGAGAAGAGCAACAGCAGGAAGCTGTGACCCTCCCTGAGGCTGGAGAGACAAAAGGGCCACAGTGGTGTTTATGAGAGTTTAGGAACAGTCGGAGCAGGGAACTTGGAAGAGAGTCAGACCAGTGGGATCTCAAACCATAGAGGAGACTCATTAATGCGACAGACGCTGCCCAAAGCAGGGAGAGGGGAAAGAACGCTGGCTTTTCCATTCCTCCTGACCTTTAGTGTTCTGCCAGTACCTTCCATCAGCCAGATTTTCCCAGGAGCCAGTTGGCAGGGAAGCTTGGGAAATGTAGTTTGCATAGGTCACCCCCACTTCAGTACAGAGCAGAGCAGGGAAGAGAGGGAAATGAATCAGAGTGCCAACAGGCAACGATGGACACTGTTCCCAGATTAACTTCTCCAGCTCAGACCTCTTCTCTGAGCTGCAGATTCTTACATTCAGTTGTTCACCTGACACCTCCACTTGGGTGTCTAATAGTTCTAACTTAACAAGGTTCAAAAGGACCTGGTTTTACCCGCCACCTCCCCCCGATATTCTCCTTCTCAGAATGCGGATCACCCAGCTCAGCCAGAAATACGGGTGATCTTGGATTCCTTTCTTTCCTTACTCAGTATTCCCTCCAACCTTTTAGCAAGACCCCCTGATTCCGTCTCCCAAACGGTACCTCTCCAGGCTTCTGTGCCTTCACTATCACCACCTTAGGCCAAGCCACCATCATCGCTCTGACAGGGAACAATAATGACATGCTAATTGGCCATGGTACTCCACTCCCCACCCCGTCTCCTTCCAACGCATTGTCCCCCACCCCGAAGGCCTGGGGGGCAAGTGTAAGGAGTCAGGACTTTATTCTAAGTGCTTTAGGAGCCACTGAAGGGAATGACATAAGTAATTTATACCATAAAGAGATCAGCTTAACTTCTTTGTGGGAAATAAAACGTAAGGGCCAAAAAGTGGAAGGAAGACTAATTAGGAGGCAGTTACACGTCTCAGCCCTCTTACCCCAGCTCTTCCACAGCTATTCACTTGCTTGGCAGCCACTCCCCTTCTCCCTGTGCCTGCAACATGCCAAGCCCTTTCCCTCCTTAAGGCTGTCCACAGCCTGGAACGCTTGTCTTGATGTTAGCACAGCCGGCTCCACATCATTCAGTCCCTACCCTCTCAGAGAACTTTCCTGACCAGGCGGTAGTAATTACAGCTGTTCGCAAACGTCCCATCTCTCTACATAGGGGCACAAAGTAGGATTGCACTTCTCTGCGCCTGGGCAGTTAGTTGTAGCCACGTGACTTGCTTTGGCCAATGAAATGTGGGTGGAAGTGATATATGGCTCCACTGGGTGGAAGCCTACGAGCCACTGTGTGTTTCACCACGATTTTTCTTCGGCCACAGAGACTGGCAGCGTACCAGATGATGGCTCCTCCACTGGCCTGAGACCCAGACTTAGGATGATGATCTTTCAGGGCAGAATTCTCTGCCAACCTACAGACACGTGGCATGAGCAAGAAATCAATGTTCCCTGTTTTAAGTTGCTGAGGCTTTGAGATGGTGACTGCAGCATACCTAGCCCATCTGGGCTGAAAGAGTCCCTCAGTCCCTTACATCAACCTGCTTCAGGGCCATCGTGGAAATACCACCAAGTGATCATTTCTACTTGCTGGTTTTATTCATTAATTTTGTTTCCCCTCTGCACCCCTCTCCAAACCCCATGAGAGCAGGACTTCTGTTTACCTAGCTTCTAGAAGAGAGCCCAGTACAAGTCACTAGGCAAGTATCTGTTGATTAAACCTCCAGTGCCTTGCACCTAGCATTTGTGCCTTATGTGTTAGTTTGCCAAGGCAACTGGAATGCATGGGTCTTGTACTCAGCACATCTGAAGCATCGAGGCCTAAAGCTTCACTCTGCTATTTACCGGTTAGGACAGTTGCTTGGGTTACACCCTTCCCAATTCACAGGAAACCAAGTTTCCCAAAGTCACCATGATTCCTTAGTCAGAAAAAGCTCTGCTAAAGACCACATGCAGCAGATAAACAAAAAGGAGTGAAATCTTGGAGCCATAAATCATGAGAGTGAAGCCGCCCAGAGTTAGGAGACAGAGTGGAACAAAATTCATTTTGATACTATTTTACCAGTGTTACTTGGCAGACAGTTGCTCTATCTTTTTTACAATTTTCTATGCCAGCTAAATCTAATTCCCCAGAAATGACCAAACCTCCAATTTCACTCTGGTCATAAAATACTGGCATTGAAAAAAAACTTAGTGATTACTTAATTCAGACAACTCCATTTATCAGCTGGCTTGATTCCCTTTATTTGGAAACCTCTTAGGGTCTCACTGTTTTCTGCCAGAGGCTTAGAATGTAAAATTCAAGTTAGAGATTGTTTTGTTTAACGTCTTTACCTTTTTAAACCAAATAGATTTTAAAACATTTTTTTTCTAGCATTCCATTATATAATTATAATAGAGCTGTAAAGAAGATCCTGATTATAAAATTAACCCTGCGATATTTTTAGGTTTTATATTTTTGCTCCTCACTTAAAATTTTTCCTTAAGGTTTCAAAATGTCTGAGATATTGAAGAAATAAACTCTTAAAAACTACGAAGTTATTACTGCATCTGTTCTTTCAGGAACTAGCACCCTTTGGTTCTTTAGGGCAGCCAGAAATTAATTATGTTCTACTTATTTAGCTTAGTCTCTTAGACCCTAGACAAACAGGCTGCATCCTCAGGAAGCAAGTGCATTTTGCCCAAAAAAAGAGTAAATATCAATTCACTAAACATTTGATCTGAAACTATCAACTTTTAATGTTAATAGAAGGCAATTTCTGCAATCTTGTCCAAACGAAATTCAATGTTATTAACCAGGTCCTAATCCTGAAGTTCAGGTACTAGGCACTTGCAGGCGAAACTTTTTTAAAAAAATGAGCTCATACCATTTCCCCCACATGCTGAAAATGGGACAGTTTGAATATTGCAAGTCTCTCAAACAAAGCCATATTCATTCACATGCAGGAAATCATTTAGATGTGGTTAAGGAAACAGGAAATTTTTGCATTGGCTTTAATATTTATATTTTACCAAAATTTTCCTGAACTTGGTAATCATTACTAACACTTCTTATAGCACTGTTTACTGCATCTTAAAAATAAAATAACTAAGCAGAAAATGTACAGCTGAAGAAAACTGGATGTCAGTCTATACAATGATTTTTTACTTTCAGCATGACAGACTTTATTTTGGCACTTTAACAAATATTTTGCTTTACAGCAGTGACAAAATATTTGCCAGAAATCTCCTTTTCCTGGCATGGATAGTCCAAGCAGTTGTTACTGTACGAACTGAATTTCGCTATGCTTTGCACAGTTAGAGGTGTACCCACTACATTCTTAACCTCCGTAACCGAGGGACATTGTGCAGCTTTAAGAAGGTGTTATCACTTCCTTTTAATCACTTCAAAGTGGACTGATTGTGCAAGTGACTGGACAGGAATTTGAGAATTAAGGCCATTAAGAATTGACGTAAACACTGTTCCGAGTGCTGCATTAAAAAAACTTTTTTTTTAAATGAGTTCTGTGGCAATTCTGGGGAATGTTCTCTAAATGAAGGATTCATACTTCATTAAAAGTAAATTACGTGTTGGAAAGGTTGCTGTTTTTGCTGTCTTCCTACTTTGGCCACTCACAGTTTAAAACAAAATTGGTGGTAAAATAGAAAAAGGAAATGTTCAGTTAGAAGGCAGTCCCCAGACAGGGTACTCTCATATTTCCAGCTCTTGATCAGGCATCGCTGCTTTCTGGCAATTGCATTCCTAAGCAGTGAGGCCCTCCTTTTAATGCACAGAGCCTCCCTGCCTGACTCTTCTTCCCTACAGTGTGAACTATGGTATTCCATCTATTATCTCTTCGGTTAAGCTTCAGGAGAGATTTGGAGCAGTTTCGAAGGTAAAACAATCTACAGGACTAAACCATAGACACCGATGTCAGGAAAGCCCCCTTTAGTCCTTGGGAATTTATGGTCCTAAAAGTTATTTGCAAGAGCAGGCATTCGTCTCAATATTGCCATCAGCTATCTCCATAAAGGTTGCAAAAGTCACAATTCCCTCTCTGGCGGCCTTTCGATATCTACATTCAAACATACACAGGATGATGATACATTCAGATTTCCTCTGGCCAATTCACAAGTGAATCTGGTAATAAACAGCCTCATCACTGAGCTCTTTGGTTTTTGATTTACAGACACTGTGGAACACTCAGAAATCAAACCCACATCATCCTTGAGAGCAGACAGTCGTTAGCAAAGGGGAGGTGTACATTTGACCGAAAATGTACAAAATTTATAACAGTGACATTTTCAATATTAGGCCACATGATTTATTCAGTAGTTTTTATGTTCCCAAATTACAATTTACGTCTATTTGTAAGACTACAAAAGTTACCATTATAATCGTCTGTTCTTATAAAATACCAACTTTTTTTTTAACTGTTATATATACTCATTAACACCAGTCTGCGAAGAGTTACATAGAATCATAGGCACTTCAAAGGCTTAAAAAGATGTTTACAACTTAAATGCGTTTTTAAGAACAAAAACTGATTTTTTCCTTAAGTCCCTACTCGTACCTTCAAATTGCAAGAAATTAACAAATACAGTGGCCAAAGGAATCTGCAGCAACTTCTCAAAATACTGTTATCATCTTTGGGTTTGCTGAGGCTTGTCAGTAACTCAAATCCTCCCAAAAGAAGATCTGATTAGACAGACATGACTAAACAGTTTTGTGGTGATAATCCAATTTTACACATTAATTTGCTGTTGCAAATCTGCCTGAAGCTACAGGTAATGAAAAACAAAGCAAGTGTAAAACGGATAGTCTGACACTTAAAAATTTATACAAAGTGGAAGTTAAAGTTTATATATTTGAAAATCACATATACACTAAATTACCATTATCTGAAATATCCAAAGACAAACTGCACCGTAACAGCTACAAAAGGCATAGAGTTTTGTTTTCTTTTCAAGGGGACAAGAGGGGCAAGCAGAGGAGAGGGAAACAACAGATAAATTAACAAAGTAAGACGAACTTGGTAAGGTCAATCTGAGACATGCAGACTCAAACGAAACAGCTTTCATCTTCAAACCGTAGGATAAAAACAATCTTTTCATATTTGCACATAAAAGTTTAAACCGATTCCATGAACATTGAGGGTTTTTAGAACATAATATTTTGCCACTGCTATTCACAGAACACTGCAGATGTTAAATGTGAATTTTATGTTGTTCTAAAGAAATACATGAGAAGTTTTAAATACAATGGGATTTTATCATTAAAGTGCCAGAATGGCTCTTTAATGGAAAAAACAAACAAACAAAAAAACAAAGATCTTCATTATTCTATGCAAAAGCTTTATTTTTAAAAGTTCAGTGATCTCATAAATAGAGACACTCAATGGGAGTTTTCACGCATAAAACTCCTTAGTAGGTGCCTTCTGATAAGCGGCACTGGATGGTTTGCGCTCTCCAAGGTCGTAACTTCCTTCGTCCTTCTTTCTCATGCGATACACCAACAGCAGGATAAGGAAAATTGCAAAGAGAAAGCCGATAACTCCGCCAGCAATGACAGCTGAAACACACCAGAAGGAAGATTACTCTCAGAAGAGGTTCAAGGGTGGCAGAAATTAGCTTTGTCAAGCCCAATCTATCTACACTTTCATAAAAAGCTTAATTTAAAAACCCCAAAACTGGATTCAATGAAGCAACCAGGTAATTATGCAAATCTGACATTCCTCAGGAGGTATAATACTTTCTTTGATTAATATTAATAATATCCCCCAAAAGCCTCAATAAGAAAAATCTGGCTGTGACCTCAACTAATTCCATACTTTAAAACTCTTGAGTCTCTTCGGTATTCACATTTTGTAGTCTAATCTTCTAATTGCTTTTTTCAATGAAAACACAAAACATGATATAATCGACTTAAATTCTGTAAAGGAAAATAAATATGAGGGGCTTCCCTGGTGGCGCAGTGGTTGGGAGTCTGCCTGCCGATGCAGGGGACACGGGTTCGTGCCCCGGTACGGGAGGATCCCACATGCCGCGGAGCGGCTGGGCCCGTGAGCCATGGCCGCTGAGCCTGCGCATCCGGAGCCTGTGCTCCGCAACGGGAGAGGCCACAACGGTGAGAGGCCCGCGTACCGCAAAAAAAAAAAAAAAAAAAAGCATGCAAATTTCCTTTCTAGTCTTGGATTTGGGACTATCCTCTTTCAGGGATCAAGTGTTGTACAGACATAGAGAACAGATTTGTGGTTGCCAAGGTGGGTGGGGAGAACAGATTTGTGGTTGCCGTGGGGGGTGGGGAGTGGGGAGTGGGGAGTGGGGAGTGGGGGGTGGGGGAGGGATGGACTGGGAGCTTGGGATTAGCAGGTGCAAACTAGTATATATATGTCTAACTGAATCGCTTTGCTGTACATCAGAAACTAACACAACATTGTCAATCAAATATACTTTAATAAAATAAAAATTTTTAAAAAGGATTAAGTGTTCTAAAATCTTGCAAATCTTCCCCTTTAAAATCAAATGTTAATCCTTTCATCAGTAAGTTACGATTAGAGACAACATACCTTGGGCACTATATCAATGGCCCTCCCCATAAAGAACCTTTCCTTAAATTTGTTTTGAAATCAGGATGAATGACTTGGATCAAGACTGATCGATTTTCATATTCTGCCACCCCCAACGCCCCACTGTTCTGGACCAGCTCAGGCCTTAACTTTCTTCTTCCTGCCTCTCCCCACCCCGCCCAAAAGGCTGGCCAAGGGGGAGGCTGAGGGAGCCGACAGAAAATAAAGATAACATTTGCCTAACTCTTGTCTCTCACTCTGGAATGAGACAGGTGCTCAATATGGTGCTAAGGTAACATCCAGCAAGCTTTGCCGATACCTCTGAATATCACTTAGGCAAATGCTGGCCTGTTTAAGGACGTGCCACCTGATCCCCACTGGGCTACTCACCTGCCAGGACTTCTGTTCGTTTAAACAGATTGTCTGAGTGCTTCTCAGTATACACATTTGTAGCCTCTTCAGCTGGGTCCATTTTCCTTTCTGAGTCAGAGAGGTGAACTTTTTCCTTATCAATTTCTTCAGGTGACTGGGGAAAAAAAAAGATTATGAAGATTTTCTTTTAATGTGCTGGAAAGAAGAAATAGTAGATAAGCACATTCCCAAGTTGGTTCTTTTCAAACACTGAGTTCAGGAAAGAATTGCAATCATTGCTTTGTGTGATGTGCATATCAGTGGGTGAGTCCTATGGTGGACCTACGTTGTTCATGGTTTTATATAACACCCATCACATGCATACGCAAAATGGATAGTTAGTGAGTTCATAATAATCCTAATGACATGGTTAGGTTGTTTGAGTCGACATTTCGTAAGATCTCTTTCCCACCACCCTTCGGACTTTAGGCCACCATCCCCCTCTGGCTGCTCCAACCCAATAGCACTGCCCCGATTCTCCTCACTCCTTTATCATCTTTTTGCTACACAGGGCACTGTGATGACAGCTTCCTTGTTGGCATTCTCTCCAAGTGTTCTCCCAGGGCTCTGCCTGCTACCAGTCTGTGGCGAGCAGCCCCCAGGCTTCGTCTGTAATGCTCCCCTCTATTTATTCACTCTTACAACACCTTCACCAAACCCTGGATGACAAAGAACTTCAGGGGGCCTGGGTTCTGCAAGTAGCTCCTATGTGGTCCTGATCAAGTCATACCACTTTTTTGGACTTCGTTTTCTATATCTGTCCAATGAATGGCACTCTCAGGTTCCTGAGTATTCTGCAAGCCTAAAGTACACTCTTCTCATAGAAAGCCCATCGCTATTTGGATACCTGGTAGAAGGACAGACAACTGGACAGATGAGAGAATGAATTATCTGGGTTCTAATCTAGGAGCCTTTTCACTATGCATTAGCAGTCGGGGAAGGGTTAGGAAAGGGAAGAGAAAAATAGGTTAATACTCAGGTTTTTGACTAGGGAAAGAGGAAAGCAAGTTCTGGTGGCGAATGAGGTGAGCATAAGTAGCTACTGTGATATTAGAGACTGAATTTAACTCATCCGTATCATCTTTGTCCCATTATTATGACAGATCGCATGAGTCCCCTCAGGTTTTTTCAGTCCCTAAGATCATTTGAGAGAGTTGACCTTCCCTCTGACTCAGCTTCTGATCCAGCAGCCAGGAAGGAGCTTGCATTTCAGGGGGTCTGCGGGTGTGGGGACAGGAGGTCTCCATAGAACTGGGGCCTCCACGTACTCACAGGAATGGTCCACCAGTGTACAAACTTCCAGGTGCTCTGGATGGAGCATTCGCTCTTTAAATTTAAAAGTTTTATTGTATGAAAGTAAGAGCTTGACTAATAAGAATTCTTCCAATAGTATAGAACTAACCTGAAATACCTTAACTCCTGTATAGATGTACAAAGTGAAAGTACGGAAGGCAGCAGAGATAATTAAATTAGGCCAATTAAAGATGTATCACATCCATGTCTGGTTGTTTGGATGCCATGGAAATGTGATGGAAGTAAAAGATGACGAGCAACGCTCGGCTCGAACAAACAACTGTGTTCCTTTTATTCTGTCCCATGACAAACTAGACAGAATATCTATAACAGTGACATTAATGCCACAGTGACGCCCATTCAAAAGCAAAGTCTACTTTAATGGTATCCTGGAGGCAATGTTTAATTTAGCTGTGCCATGTAACGACAAAATAGAAAATTGAATCACCAGTATTAATATTATTCATTATCAGTATTATCATGATAAGTACCTTGAAAAGTGTTGGATACAATGAGTAGCACTCAGTAAATCTCCCACAAATGGATAAATTTTTATTATTACTACATCGAACACAAATGATACCAGGAATGCAGTAAAAGATTTGGGGGTCCTTAATTTCTGAGCTCATCTGCCAAACATCTGTCTTCTTTATTTTAATCTGACACAATTATTTCCTTAAAACCAATTCTTAGGGCTTCCCTGGTGGCTCAGTGATTGAGAGTCCGCCTGCCGATGCAGGGGACACGGGGTCGTGCCCCGGTCCGGGAGGATCCCACATGCCATGGAGCGGCTGGGCCTGTGAGCCATGGCCGGTGAGCTTGTGCGTCTGGAGCCTGTGCTCCGCAACGGGAGAGGCCACAACAGTGAGAGGCCCGCATACCGCAAAAAAAACAAAACAAAAAAACAAAACAATTCTTAAAAACTTCAACCAATTTTCAATTCATTGTTGTGAACTGACCAGAGAGCTCTACGTCAAACTAGGTTTTGCTTAGGATAAACTCCACCATGAAAAGCCAAAACTGATTTTTTTTTTTTTTTTTTTTTTTTTTTGCGGTATGCGGGCCTCTCACTGTTGTGGCCTCTCCCGTTGCGGAGCACAGGCTCCGGACGTGCAGGCTCAGCGGCCATGGCTCACGGGCCCAGTCGCTCCGCGGCATGTGGGATCCTCCCGGACCGGGGCACGACCCCGTGTCCCCTGCATCGGCAGGCGGACTCTCAACCACTGCGCCACCAGGGAAGCCCAACACTGAATTTCTTGTCTCACGCTAGCGAGTCCTAATGGTTCCTAACGGTTCTTGACTTCAAGGGATTCAGTTATGACATGTGGTCAAATAAACAAAGCCAGATGCATCTTTCAGCAGCCACACTGGATGACCTACCCTCAGATGCACCTGTTACTTTTCATTGCCCCTTTTCTCCCTTCTTCCTTTCACTCACTGAACCGAATCCATTGCTGGAGCAGCTACCGTGCCCGGAGCCAGGTGTGTCTGCCTCAGTGCTCAGAGCTTCTCCCTCCTTTCCTGCTGCCTGGCCTGTGAAGTCAGTCTACTGCTAACGGCAACGAGCCCTTCTCCATCCCACAAACAGCACTCCCGTCTGGAGAGGGCTGACCTGACTGCTCCACATCTGCAGAAACCCATCCCGCCTGTCCCTCACCACCCTGTGCCCAGGCACCGGGAGGACGGCAGGTGAGGGGAAGAACAGCTGCACCCTGGGAAGGGGAGGCGCATCAGTGGGCAGGAAGCCTGCGTGCGTTCCGGCCTGCAGAGGGGTGCTCCTTCCTCGGGAGCAGGCCCGTCCCTACCTTCGTGACACAGCCTTCCACAGCCTGTCTGCTGCTAAAGCTTAGCAGCACCTCATTTCTAACCAGCAGACGGGTGAGCTCCAAAAGGGGGCACTTGTGTTTCCAAGTTCTCATAAGCAGCATGCTACCCCCCAGGCCGCCTGCAGAGCCTCCTGCTCTGTCATTCCACAGGCTCACTTGGTGAACTGCCTCGGCCTCTCCTGCTCTAACCAAATTCAATAAAGGCTTACAAAATGCTTACTGGCTCTCAGGTGCCACGCTGCATGCCCTCACATGTAACCTTCTCAAGGACCCATCAGGAATGCGCTCAGAGAAGCTAAGAAACTTGACCAGATCTAGGATTTGAAACCTAGGCCTTCTTCAGACTTTAATATGCATTTTCCAACTTAAATAGCTTACCTAGTAGTGGGTAGTCAGCTAGTTGCAGCAGCATGCTAATAAGGCCAAAATCATTGGTCTCGCAGTTTCCATGAACTAGTAGCTTTGCTCTGTTCTAAGCCCAAAGACCTTATTTCTTAGTAAGTCAGCTCTCAAAATGAATATAGGGATGTACCCGCATGCATCATTATCATTGGAAGAGGTCAGGGTTTACATACCACTGAAGGTGGGCCTGAAAAAACTCTGGGAAAACACGTATTGAGACTAGTACCTGGAGGCTGCTTAGTCCATAACCTGTTTCAGCAGATGTAAAAGTTCACAATGGTTTTAACTCAGAACAAATTCTTTACGAAATAAAAACAAATTTTCTTAGCATAAGCCAAATAAACTGAAAAGGTTTTGCTTCTTAACTGGGCTATGAGGTCCTTAAGAAGGAGTACCCTGTAAAAAAGATTTGTTCATAAGCTACGCCTGGGTGATAAAAGTACTAGGTAGAATTAGCTATCAAGCCATGAACAGACGTGGAAGAACTGTAAATGCATGTTACTAAGTGAGAGGAGCCCACCTGAAAAGGCTACAGACTGCATGATTCTAACTATGCAACATTTTGGAAAGGCATAACTATGGAGGCAGTAAAAAGATGAGTGGTTTCTAGGGGCTGGGGCAGGAGGGATGAATATGTAGGGTACAGAGCATTGTAGGACAGTGAAACTTTTCTGTAGGCTACAGTAATGGTGGGTACATGCCCATTATATATTTGTCAGAACTGACAGGATGTACATCACCACGAGTGAACCCTAAGGTAAAACTCTGGACCCTGGGAGACTATGACCTATCAGTGTAGGTTCATCAGTTGTAAGAAGTGTACTCCTCTGGCACAGGATGTTGATGGGAGGAGGCTGTGCATGTGGGGGAGTCTCTGGGAACTCTCTGTACTTCCCACTCAATTTCCTGTGAACCTAAACCTGCTCTGAAAAACAAAGGCTATCTAACAGCAACAACAAAAAAGCAGTAGGTGGGCAAATGTCAAAAGGATCATAAAGAGTAAGGAAGAGCCATTTACGATACAATGAAAAGACCCTTTGTCCTTACACAGTGTTAAAGGGCACCTCTTAAAAGGTATAGTCTGGGGCTTCCCTGGTGGCGCAGTGGTTGAGAGTCTGCCTGCCGATACAGGGGACACGGGTTCGTGCCCTGGTCCGGGAAGATCCCACATGCCGCCAAGCGTCTGGGCCCATGAGACATGGCTGCTGAGCCTGCGCGTCCAGAGCCTGTGCTCCGCAACGGGAGAGGCCACAACAGTGAGAGGCCCGCGTACCGCCAAAAAAAAAAAAAAAAAGCACAGTCTGTACAATTTTTTAAAAAGGCACCTTTACAATAACCTGAGAACGCAATGGAAAACAAAATACACCTTTGTCTGAGCGGGGATCTTATTCTGTATCTTGTTCAGAGTCGTGGTTTCCACTCTCGGAGCAGCACTGGTGAATGGGATCTTTGGAAGCGGTCGAGATGTGCTCAGCTCTGGACTCTCTCCGTCCTCAGCAGCTCCTGGCAAAATAAGCGAAGATGAGCTAAGCCCACGAATCAGGACACAGATTTCTACAGTATCAGACAACATTGTCTAAGGCTGACGATGACAGAGCCATGTTCTCTCAAAACACCTGCTCCTCAAGAACTTAGCACAAACCTTCCTGCAGTCTTCATAGCAGTGAAGAGTGATTTCAAGGTGGATCTGTGGGGAGCCTGGCATTTTTTCCTATATTATTATTATCCTGAATGCTCTCAGGTAGCCCTTCTTTTACTTCCATGTTCAGTCTGTCCTACTCAAGAGATTTCTTCCCTTCTGTGCTGAAAGGAGCTACGTTTTCCATTTTAAAACATATCCACCACAAAAAAGGAACACGGACGCTTTATCTGTGTGAGCTGCTGTTCTCTCCCCTTTTTGCAACCAGACTTGTCTAGTGGTGGCGTGCAGACTCACCACCAGCCTCTTCCCTCACCGTCTACTCTACTCTGTGCTCTACTGCCCCTAGCCAGGTGTCCCCTGTCACCACACTACTGGTGCTGTTTTGTGAAGGTCACCATTCCCCTCCACGTTCCATAGCCAGTGGCATTTTCCAGAGTCCTCATCTAATTGAACCTCCTAGCGCCACTGGACGTTTGTCACCTCTCACCTCCTTCTTGATATACTACCTTTGGGTTTCTATGGCTTTGACTTCCTGGCTTTCTCCCCTCACCTCTCCGGCTATTTCTAAGTCTCCTTTGCAGGCTCATTCTCTTCTACCTGGACACAAAATATGAAGAGTTCCTTAAGGCTGAGCCCTAGGCTGCTTCTTACTCCGCACTTCCTCTCTCACCCATGGCTTCAATTACCATCTAAAGACAAATGAAACCTAAGTTGACATCATTAGCTTCTACCACTCCTCTGAAATGTAGACCTACATATCCACTGGCCTACTTGGCATTTTCACTTGAATGACTCAAAGGTACCATATACATCTCTATCATGTTCAAAATACAACTCACGGAACAGACTTGTGGTTGCCAAGGGACGGGGGGTTGGGGAGGGAAGGATTGGGAGTCTGGGATTAGCAGATGCAAACTATTATATAGAGAATGGATAAACAACAAGGTCCTACTGTATAGCACAGAGAGCTATGTTCAATATCTTGTGATAAACTATAATGGAAAAGAATATTGAAAAAGAATGTATGTGTGTGTGTGTGTATATATCTAATTATATACTGAATCACTTTGCTGTACAGCAGAAATTAACACAACATTGTAAATCAACTATACTTCAATAAAATTAAAAAAAAAATAGAACTCATGATCTCCTTGCCTCTTCCCTCTACAAACCTGGTCTTCTCCCCATATTATCTTACAGTGAATGGAACCCTCCATTCCTATAAATCACAGCTCTGGCCCCTTCCCCTCTTCCTTACCACCACATTGAATCCATCACCTAGTTCTGTGGATTTTACCTTTTTATTATGTTTTCACTCTTACACCTTTCTATGGTTCCAGGGCCACCGCCCTCATCCAAACCATTGTAATCTTCTTATCAATCACTGTACCTACCTTCTTCCTAACAGCTCCCTTTCAGTCCACTGTCCACAAACTGGCTGTGACCACATCATCCTCCTGTTTAAAGCTATTACAATGGCACTCCACTGATTTCAAGATGAATATAAAATGCCTCAACCTAGCCTTGTGTGGTCCAGCCCTGGCCTACCTTTCCAGCTTCCTACAGCATCATTTTCCCTGCTGTCCCCTGTGCTCCAGCTGTGGTCCCCGATCTCTGGCCAGAAGCCTTTGCTTAGTTAATTCCTTCTCACCTCCAGACCTCAGCACAAATGTCATTCCTTGGAGAAGGCCTCCCTTCCATATTAGATTAGAGTCTTCGTTAAGTGGTTTTTTAACACCACCTTTCTTACCCTAAGATTGCATTTATCAAAAGTTTGTAATGATGCATTTGTTTGTGTAATGATTGACTGAAGTTTCCCCTACAAGACTGAAGCTCCATATGGCCAAGGGATTGTTCACCAAGTGCCTAACAGAGTCCCAACACCTCCAGACTCTGACCCAGTATTTGTGCAGTAAGGACTGACAACTGACTGCCAGCTGGGCACTATGTTTTTTTGTTCATTTGTTTTGCTTTTTTATCAGAAGAATTTGAGAATTTCTCATATTCAAATATAACATTCTTTTTTTTTTAAACATCTTTATGGAGTATAATTGCTTTACAATGGTGTGTTAGTTTCTGCTGTATAACAAAGTGAATCAGTTATACATAAACATATATCCCCATATCTCCTCCCTCTTGCGTCTCCCTCCTACCCTCCCTATCCCACCCCTCTAGGTCACAAAGCACTGAGTTGATCTCCCTGTGCTATGCGGCTGCTTCCCACTAGCTATCTATTTGACATCTGGTAGTGTATGTATGTCCATGCCACTCTCTCACTTCGTCCCAGCTTCCCCTTCCCCCTCCCCGTGTCCTCAAGTCCATCCCCTACGTCTGCATCTTTATTCCTGTCCTGCCCCTAGGCAATCTTGAGAAAGAAACACAGAGATGGAGGAATCAGCCTCCCGGACTTCAGACTATAACATTCTTTTTTTTTTTTTTTTTTTTTTATAACATTCTTTTTAAGCTGACCATTCGTCAAATTTGTAACAACTGAAAAAAAACTCAGTCTGTAACTCGAGCTAACCTGCTTCCTCGGACAGGAACAAATGATGAATAGCCCCAAATTCCTCACAGAAGCATGTTACAATAACAAGCGGTTCAAAAAGCAAGAGGTAAGATACTGGGAATAGTGCAAAGCTATGAATAAGGCCCATTTTAAAAATATTTTGATATACCGACTGCCTCTGGCACGTACACTCATTATACAGAGAAGAAATGGTGAGGGTCTATTGGAACAAATGTTGGATTTGGCATTAAACAAACAGTACTGATTCTGGCATTTATTTTCTCTGTGACCTTGGGCAAATAACGTTTGAGTCAGTTTCTTCACCTGTAAAATGGGGATAACAACAACTAAGTCTCAGAGGTGCAAATATAATATGTATATTTGAAAGCATTCTGTATACATAAAATGTTACAGAAATGTAAGTCATTAATAATGATGGCTCCAAGTACACTGCTCTTTCATATCAGTCTCCCCAATTTTCCATCAAAGTTTTATACATAATATGATTAATTTGCTTCTTACAAAAAAAATTCAATGAGAAATGAAAAATTTTCAGTTAAGGGCTTTCAAGACTCCCTTGGCTCACAAGAGTTACAAATACGAACTGCCAAATTAGGAATGTGGAGAATTTGTTGTGAGAGAAGAGATTTTGTAAAGTAGAAAATTCCCTCAAGTTGGCACTTCTTAAATTAGAGATAGGTGAGTGACCCACCTCAGAGGCTCCTCCACTGCATTTATTATCTTTATTAAAAAGATTGACCCTCCTGCCCAAACCAGTAATCTGGGGACCCCCTTTCAGCTCGCTTTGCCTGAGACATGCTAGCCCAGAGCCCAAAGCTCGTTTCCACCTGGGAAACTCCTGCTTACACTTTTATGCCCAGAATCAGTGTCATCCCCTTTCCATCCATTGTGGAACTGTTTCTTTCTCTATGTTTCCACTGTTCACTAAGTCTCTTCTTTTTTAAAAAATATAACATTTTCTTCTACTTATAAAAAGAATACATATTTTTAAAAAATACATTTTTCATGGATGATACTGGGAAACAGAAATACAGGAAGGAATAAATAAAATTATTCCACCACCAGAGAAAGCATCATTAGATTTTATTTACTGAAGTGTTCCTAGCACCTAGAATAGTGTCTGTTCCCCCGTGTTATGGGTCATTATTAAATAGTTGTGGAATGAATTGAATAAATATCTGCATATCATCTCCTAATGAGTTTTTCACCTCTTAGATGACAGTTCCACCCTCCAAGGACTCATGCACTCTCAGAATGTTCCCTTTTCAAAGTATCCTCTTCTTGTTTCAACATTAAAGAGCCTTATCTCTCCAACTGTAATAAGTTTTTCTGTAAGTTCTCTTCTCACTGTGAGTTTCTGTTCTCTTCCAATTTGGGGGTGTGGGAAGGTCTCTATCTTTCAGAAGTTACAAGTTCTCCTGTAAATGTCTGGGGAGCCTTGGTTGTCTTCTTGTATTTAAGAAGGAAAGGCTGAGAAGCTGACTAGAAGTTCTGAGCACACAGGAGAGGTCTGTCAAATGTTAGCATCATCAGTTAGATAGACTTGTGTGTTTTGTTGGAGAAATTGCCAATGCCAGTATCTTGGAGTTGGTCCAATTTCCTGGAGAGGGTAAAGGCCAGCCCGTCAGTGTTCCAGGAACTGACTGGGAGAAGACAACTGGGAATATCTCTGCATTAAATAACTCTTAATCTGAGAACCTGTATTTCCTGTTTTCAGTGTGGGGTCCCTTGCCCCATCTGTGCCTGGTACACTCCCAGTCCAAAGACCCTCTGTTTTATCTTCCCCAGATAATAAACCTCCAGTTTTCTCCTGAGGTTGGGAGCATCAGTCCCTTTGCTGCGTTATGGTGGGAAGGAATTAGGAAATCTACCTGCATCTTGAACAGACTTTCAACTAATCATCCTGAGTTTAGTACCATTTCCACACTCCATCTAGTGCCATGAATTCTGGGGCCCTACGAGGATTCTACTGTGTAAAGTGGTTGCCTCTTGGCTCTCCTCACCCCCACTACTGGCTAACTCAGCTTTCTCACATCTGCCAAGTCTGTTACTACTAGCCCATCTGCTTCCCAGCTTTCAAAACATTGTGGCGTTTGTCTCCTGTACTGTTTTGTTTGTCCTTGTGAGTTTAGGCCCAATTCCTTTATTGTTGGTTTAGTTGCATGTTGAAAGGTATGTGTGTTCAATCTGCCATCTTTAACCAGAACTCTGCATTTCACTCTTACATTTTTGTTTTATAGCACCTTCTTATGTTATATCACCCATGACAAGGTATAACAATGATTTTTTTTCTCATTTCTACATTTTTCTCATCAGACTCTTGGTTCCTTGAGGACAAGGACCTAGTTTTTCATCTGTGTCCCAAGAACACGGCCTAGTGTCTGGTCCACAGTGAATGCCCATGAAACACTTAAGTGAATGGTTGAAGTTTTCATGTCTGCCAATGTCCACCCCTGAGTGCACATATATAGTCTGGTACCATCTTCTCAGCTGGGAAGCACCCTCTAGGCCTCTGGCCATTTCCCTCCAGTCCCTTTGCTCTTCCACTGGATAGCATGACGGGAGTGAGGACAGAGGGAACGAAACCCTCTGGCCAAAACCCGGGGGATCCCAGGCTCCAGCTGGGACTGGGCGTCAGTTAGGCAGGGTCTCCTCATTCTGGAGTAGAGTTTTGAGACACAAGGAGGCAGTAGAGCAAAGGAGTGGAAGAGAACACACTCTCAAGCCCAACTCCCTGGCCCCCATCCCAGCTCCATTTCTTTCCAACAGTGTGATCTGAGGCAAGTTATTCAATCTCCCTGAGCCTCAGGGTTTTTCATGTGAAAAATGGAGATAATACAGTCTCTCTTTACAGAGATGTTATAAGACTAGGAACAGTGCCTGACATGCAGTAAGGGCTGTACAAATTTTAGTTACAGCTTCTATTACCTTTAAGCTGAAAATCAACATCCCCAGTGCACTGCAAGGAGGTTTCCAGAATCCAGAATGATACACTTCTTCTTTTTTTTTTTTTTTTTTGGTACGCGGGCCTCTCACTGTTGTTGTGGCCTCTTCCCGTTGCGGAGCACAGGCTCCGGACGCGCAGGCCCAGTGGCCATGGCTCACGGGCCCAGCCGCTCCGCGGCATGTGGGATCTTCCCAGACCGGGGCACGAACCCGTGTCCCCTGCATCGGCAGGCGGACTCTCAACCACTGCGCCACCAGGGAAGCCCACACTTCTTCTTTTTTAATTAATTAATTAATTAATTTTAAAAATTTATTTTATTTTTGGCTGCGTTGGGTTTTCTTTGTTGCGTGCGGGCTTTCTCTAGTTGTGGTGAGCGGGGGCTACTCTTCATTGCGGTATGTGGGCTTCTCATTGCGGTGGCTTCTCTTGCTGTGGAGCACGGGCTCTAGGCGCACGGGCTTCAGTAGTTGCAGCACACGGACTCAGTAGTTGTGGCTCACGGGCTCTAGAGTGCAGGCTCAGTAGCTGTGGCGCAGAGGCTTAGTTGTTCTGCGGTATGTGGGATCTTACCAGACCAGGGCTCAAACCCGTGTCCCCTGCACTGTCAGGTGGATTCTTAACCACTGTGCCACCAGGGAAGCCCCAGAATGATACACTTCTTTGTAGCAATGATCTGTCTGAGGCTGGAGCCAAGGCGGAAGCAATGTGGGACCACATTTAAGCCTCAGCTCGATCCGTCTGATGAGTGGTTCAGGATTTCAAATGATCCACTCCAATCCCCTTTCACCTGGATGGGGGGGAGTGGGGGAGGAGAGGTGCTGCCAGAGGAGCAGGACTGAACCTGAGTCCTTATATTAAACTTAGGGACAATCTTGGCAGAAATCAGCAAAATGACTTGGACAACCTCCACATATTTCTAACAACTCTTAGATTCTAAGATCTGTGAAATGGGGACCAAAATGTATACATAGTTATTATTTCCTGGGACATTTTGAAGAAGACAGTTACAAAGCACTTTTGAGGTGCTAACGAAAAAAAAAGAAGTGCCATGAGTGAACGTTATTAATAGAGTTGTGGACTATGGAGAACAACTTTTCACACTCTTCCTGCATGTGCGTTATATACCACTTTCCCCAGAATAACTAGTTTTACATGAGGGCTATTTTTACATAAGGACTGCATTGTAAGCTCATTGTTACTAGGTCAGCCACCACCTCTCTTGTCTTTCTCAGACTTGCTGTTTTCCAACCTAAAACACTCACTCTTATGTAGCTAGAGCTCTCCCAAAGACACAACTGATTTTAATTTCCTCCGGGTCATTCTGAAGCCCAGGCCGATCTGATTGTGAGACATCTACATTCAGCGTAACTTTTACCAAATGTTGAACAGAAAATGAGATCAAGGAAGATCCTGGATAAGAGTTGCCTAGCATGCTGCTGACTTCGAGTTCCTGACTGGATCATTAACGTATGCCCAAGCTCTTCTTCTTTCTCTGCTGCCTGGGGTCCAATCCTGGCACAGGTGAAATATTTCCCAGGTATGGTAGACTGCAAAATTGGCCAAATCCTTTATTCCCCCTTGTATCCACATCCTCTGCAATGTGGCCCTGCAGCTCTTTTCATTAAGAGGCGGACTCTGGCCTCGCCTTATAACTGGCTCTGACCCATCAAATATGGTAGTGAAATTGTGCCAGTTCTAAGCCTTGGCTTCAGAAGATTTTGCTCACTCCTGCTTGCTGTCTTGGAATCTCTGCCTCCTCCCTGTGGACAAATGGCTGGCCTTCTGGAGGATGAGAGACTGCATGACCAGAGCCAAGTCTGTCCCATTGTCCCAGAGATATGACAGAATCCAGAAAGATCAGCAAAGCTGCAAACCCAACCTGCAATTGACGATTGACATGTGAAGGAGCCCAGTCAGGCCAGCCTAAATTTCCACCCTGCAGAGTAATGAGCTAAATAAAATAAATATGACTGTTGGTTTTAGCCACTACACTTCGGGGTGGTTTGTTACGAGTCATTACTTCAGTGATAGATAACTGATACACCACTGGAGTTGAGGATATCACTGTACAATCATTTTACCTGGCTACTACGTTCTCCCTCCTACGCTTGAGCAATACACTAGGAGTAAGAAAGTATAACTCTTCTCTGTCTCACCTATAATATTTAAGGTAGGGTTGGCAGCTGTATGAAACCATTGTCTCGGGGATCTCTTTCAGGGTGGTTTTCATGACATCGCTCTGAAAGCGTTAATAATAAAATTAAAAGCTAATGTTGACAGAACACTGACTACATGCCAAGCAGCATACTCTAAGAGCTACAGATGTGTCAACCCCTTGAGCCTCATGACAAACCTATGTGGGAGGGACTATTATTACCTTCCATTCTATAAATGAGGAAACTGAGGTTCAGCCAAGTTAAATACATTCCCAAGATCTCACAGCTCAAGTGGCGGGGAGCTAGAATTCACACCCAGATGCTGTGACTCCACAGAGCATGCTCTTAACCACTGTGCATACCGCCTGTCTCCTCAAAGTAAGTTCCGCTAGTGTGTGTGTGTGTGTGTGTGTGTGTGTGTGCATGCGTGCACGCACACACGTGCTTACACAAGCGCAGAGAACAGAGGAGAGTGTGGACGTAGCCTGCCTTACCCGAGCCTGATGCAGAAGCATAGTCATCGTCATCAATAGGATACACTCCTGAAGCTTCTTCAATGGAGCTGTTGTCAAGGTACATGTCTTTATCAGATGTCAGCTCTGCCCGCTGAGAAAGGAGAGAGAAGGGATTCAGGATGGTGAGAAATTAGGAAATGAGCTTATTCAACTCACTGTGCAGGTTTACACCTCGGCGACTACCCGTCCCTCTCCCCTGTTCCTTGGAACCCACATTTCTGGCCCTACCCCTCCTTAGGACACCCTGACAACTCATATGACGTCAAGGGCTGACCACAGACAAATGCCCCTGAGGGAAGCCTACAGAACCTAACTCAGTAACATGAAGATGGCTCAGAGGCCGAAGCGCCTATCACGGGCTTATCTCCTTACGTCCCACTAAACCTGTCTGAGTTCCAGGGCCCCCCAGTGCTAGATGGAACTATCTCAGGCATTCTTGTTGTCACAAAGTCACCGTGAGGCTCCTTTACTGGAAAAGATACAAGACATTCAAATCATTTAAGACTTTCTTGGGGATGTATTAGGGTGCTTGGGCAAAATCACCACCCAGGGATCCGTCAAGGCCCCTTGGATGTTTGCAGGCCTGGCCACACTCAGAGAGGCATCACCGCAGCCAGGAGCTCGTGGTGGCGGGCAGGCTGTCACAGGGCTTCCTGCCACAGCCCAGACGCATGCAGATGCCAGCACCATACCCCTTGAGGAGCAGGGCCTGTGAGGCTCATGGACCAGGGCGACAGCCCACCGTGAGCCGCGTCTGGGGCTCATGGGCTTAGCAGAGCCTTAATGACAAATGCAGATAAACCCACATGAGCACATTCTTTTTATATTCCTGGCACTTGGTAACAGCAAATCACACAGTGAATATGGAGAAGGGTCATTCACTAAGTCGACCAGTTCCGCAGCTTCTTAGCTCTTCGGTAAGAATTTTAGTATTACAATTCAACCTAATCCTACCAAGAAAGCAAGTCGCATGAATTGGAGGCCGAGTGGACGTATAATTTTTTCTTAAATGGTTTCAGTAAATTGATATTTTACCACCAGTATCTCATGAAAGCCCAGAAACAAATACAGCAATCTGTCAGCTTCTAAAACAACATCTGTGTTTGGAAAAAGGCAACACTCATTATTGTCCTATTTTTTAAAATCCAATGGAATGTCTCTTCCTAATAGGAATGACAAAAAAATGTTTCCCTCACGACAGAGGCTTTCATTAGATTTCCTTTAAAGCCTTCTGTTCCAGCTGTCACTGGCACTGGAGCCTTCCTAGGAGGATGCTGGCCCCGCCCCTCATCAGAGCAACACCATCTTCCCTCAGGTTTCGGCCGCTGGCTGGAGAGGCTGAAGTGTCCTAAACCCGAGTCTGTGTTCTCCAGGAGTCAGGGACAACTGACGGGAAGGTATGGGCACCCACCCTGTGTGAGCGGCCACATCGGCACATTCTGAGAACTGAGACTTTAATCGGGGACTGGTTTCCCAGTGGCCTGGCCTGCAGACACTGAGTGACCACCCTGATCCAAGAGTGTGCTGGAGTTTTCCTACTAGAACAGTCAGAGCTTAACTCCGCCCTCTGGGGCCATTCTACGTGACACAGGTCTCCCAGGCTCTCCCCAGTCCAGGCCTCGGGTGTTTTCCCAAGCTTGTGAACCGAGCGTATCAGGAGCCCTGCTTTCCACAGCCCCACCATCAGCGTCACTGAGCCACAGTATGCAGTCAGCTCCTTTGAGGGCGAGGACCGCACCTCATACATCTTCAGTCCACCCCAACTCCCCACAATCATGTATCTGGCGCATAGTACACGCTCAGTAAACACTGCTTGGTCTGTTTCATGTGTTGTCCTGCTTGTATTAAACTTTGTCCTGGGAACTTCATCTGCAGGACCCTGTCGTTCTTTCTCTCAAATCCTGTCTACAAAACAGGCTCTGACTTCTTCAGTCCTTCCATGTCCTCTCGTTCCAGACTACTATTTTGGATTTTGTAGCCTATGAACAGTTTAAGACAAACTCTCAGTGTTATTTATTTTTTTATATATATACATTTTAAAATTTTTATTTATTTTATTTTTTGGGCTGCGTTGGGTCTTCGTTGCTGCGTGTGGGCTTCCTCTAGTTGCGGAGAGTGGGGGCTACTCGTGGTTGCGGTGCGCGGGCTTCTCATTGTGGTGGCTTCTCTTGTTGTGGAGCGTGGGCTCTAGGCACGTGGGCTTCAGTAGTTGTGGCATGCAGGCTCAGTAGTTGTGGAGCATGGGCTCTAGAGGACAGGCTCAGTAGTTGCGGCGCACAGGTTTAGTTGCTCCGCAGCATGTTGGATCTTCCTGGACCAGGGCTTGAACCCGTGTCCCTTGCACTGGCAGGCGGATTCTCAACCACTGCGCCACCAGGGAAGCCCTCAGTGTTATTTTAAATTGTTGCCCCTCAGCAGAGCACACTTGGAGAAGGCAGGGCCTCAATGCCCTGTGTGTGCTCCCCGGGCCTCTAAGACTGCATGGGGACTCAGTAAATATTTGCCAATTGAGATTACCTAAAACAAATTGGCCTTTGACTCAGGCTTCAGAGATAACATGTGTCATAAGATCCCTAAAGTTGAAATCTTTCCATCTGAAGCCTGGGAGATCACTGGCCCCAAACCTCCCCCACACATGGCATGGCACCTGGCTTAGGTGACCTTGAGTCTTAAAAGCAGAAACCCGTTTGCCTTTTCTTAACATTGAACGCCTTTTTCCTCCTGGCTCCGTCAAAGAAGTTTGAGGTGGCGCCGGCCACACGAAGGTATTTAATCCCTCCTTGTAAACTGAATTTCTGTTCATTAGGTGACCCAGTTGTCGGACAGACATGTCTGTCACACTCACAGGCAGATGGGCCAAAAACGTCTCCCAGAGGATTCTGGCCACCGCACAGTTCAACCACACGGGGAGGCTTGACAAGCAACTCACTTCTCCAGGACAACCGGCTCCTTAGGAAGAAGCTGTCAGACCTGAATTACTATAAGACTTGGGGTCAGGATGCATGCAGAGAAGCTGGCTTGCCCTCGGGCTCTGCGGGGCTCCAGGGTGGTCCTGCGGCTGACGGGATGTTTAATGTGCTCAAAGGCAGCTAAAAGTATTTGTTCCTCCAGCATCCGGTGCGGTGCAAATAGTGATGACCTCACACTAAAAGTTAACTCCTGCTCTGATGTCAGGGGTGCCAAGCACCTAAGAGGAATTACCAATATCCATCCTTCTATAGATTCCAATTTAAGCAGACTCCTTTTCACTCGGTAGCAGATAATGCTCAAAGAAACACCTCCACTGTCTTTCCTTTTAAACAAAACCCACCTTCACAAACATGACAATTCCTTTGGTGAAGCCTCCGCAGTCTGTGGAAAGGATTGCTGAAGTTAACATGCCCGGAGAGGGAAAAGAATTCTGCATCGACATTCCCTGGGGGCAAGATGTGCATCTCTAGAAAGCCAAGAGAAGGGGTGACTCAAGACTACTACTTCTACACCAGCCAACTGCGAAGTGCCTCACTCAGCAGAAAACCCCAAGACACACAGAACGCTCTCGTGTTCGATGTTACAGAGCCTCTGGATGAAAGGAACCAGGAGGAAACGGGCAGAGGCACAGCCCAGGGGGTGGAGATGCAGCCTGACGGTAGGATTTCCTAATGCATTTGTTTCACCTGGGACCAGCCATCTCTACGAGGCAACGCCAAGACTGTTGGCTAACAGGGCTCAGAGTACGAGTTGGAAGAAAAACAAAGCTGGTCTTTCAGACCCTTCCCCCCTTGGCTGATGCAAGACATGCATGCAGGAGAGCAAGGGGAAGTTGTAGAGAGCAACTGGGTACACGAGAAGGAAAACTGACTGCACGACCAAATGGAGCTTCAACCATGGAAACTGAGCACTAAGTTGCCTTCATCGAGGAAGCAGCTCCTCCCAGAGGAGAAGGCCCACTGCCTGAGTGCTGGGTCCCCACATGCCTGGAAGGCAGGCAAGATACACGTTTGTCTCCCAACTCCATCCCTTCTTTTCTAGCCTTCGAACTGCAGCAACCTCATCATGCTGGGTCCAGACCGTTACAGAGGCCTCCGTACTTAGCCACCCTTCAAGACATTGTCTTTGAATCCACTGTCTGCTGAGGTACTCTTCTTAAAAAGGGCCACATTGCTCCCCTGCTGAAGAAAACCCTTTAGTGGCTCCCTATCACCTATAGGATGAAAGAAAAATGCCTTTTCCTTGAAAGAATAGCATATGACCTCACCTGCATTTCCCCTGTCACCTGCTGCCACTTCCTCCGCCCAAACCCTGGGCTCCATGACAAAAAAAACTCCACTCAGAGACCTGGTGACACCAATTTCCTTTATACAAAACCCCTAAGAGGGGCTTCCCTAGTGGTGCAGTGGTTGAGAGTCCGCCTGCCGATGCGGGGGACGTGGGTTCGTGCCCCGGTCCGGGAAGATCCCACGTGCCGCGGAGCGGCTGGGCTGTGAGCCATGGCCGCTGAGCCTGCGCGTCCGGAGCCTGTGCTCCGCAACGGGAGAGACCGCGACAGTGAGAGGCCCACGTACCGCAAAGAAAGAAAGAAAGAAAGAAACAAAAACCCCTAAGAGGAGATAAACTCCCCTAAGGACAGAAAATTGAGGAAAACAATGGTGATCTAGGACTCATATACTTGAGAATGGTGAAAACTAATATTCTGACAAGACGGTTTGGCCCAAACATACATGGTATTTGTAATAAAAATGAACAGAGAAAATGCTGATCCAGTGCCTGGAAGACCACAAGTGCACCAGTCTCGATTTTAGTAAGCAATATCACAAACCTGCCCACTTTCTCAGCAAAGAAAATCATGGGATGGCAACTGAACAAATCTACTTGTTGGTTTTTTTCTTGTGAGGTAAAGCTTACATCAAACAGATATCATGTTTCAAACTGCCAGGGTGGAAATCTGTTATTTAGAAGTTAGAGGTCTTCCTTGAAAGATACACTGCCTTATCTACTAGATGAATGTCCTCTAAATGCCTTAAACTCGTGCAACCGATAAACAGCGGTCAAGATAATTAAAGCTCAAAGCAGTAGGTGTTAAATTCACCTTATGGTGGAAACTTAGGTTGATAACAAAGTCAGAAAGTAGAAAACCTAACTACTTATGGATACCACTCCCAGACCCAAGCTTCAGAAAATTATCCTTTGGACATAAAATTTAAATATTCATGTGGCCTGCTATGACATTCTAAATCATATCTTAGATAACAAACACCTGGATGGTGTCTCTTAGTTTTAAGATAAAGGCACATCCAGTCCTGACTTAGACTCAAATATATATTAACTTTTATGGTGATTACAAAGCACCAAACTGGCTGTAACTTTAGCTTATTTTTCCAGAGGTGACTCAATAAACTATTTTATTACTAGCTAACACACACTGTAAAAGAAATAATAGTTAAAATTTTCTCCCACATAGTCCCGCAGAGATGATACACTTGCCCTTAAGATGAACTTGCCAATTCTGGCTTAGGTAGAGCCCAAAGGAACATATAATCTTAGAGCTTGACTGGACACTACAGGTATCTAGATGACCGATTTATTTCAAAAGTGAAGACACAGAACACCACAGTGGCAAAGTCACTGAAAATCACCCAGTCTAGTTGGTGGCCAAACTAGAGCCCCAGACTTTTCCCTCCTAATTTTTACTATTGCACTGTAATGTCCTACAACATGAAGCTATCAGAGCCAGTCAGCCTGGGGTTCAAAAGGATTAGCTGTAGCTAATGGTTAAGTGTTTATTATGTGCCAGGCATTCTGTGCTAAGTGTTTTATAAGCACTGGCACCTTTAATCATCTCAACAGTCTCCCCTGCCGACCAAGGAAATGAGGCTTGTCCAAAGACAGACAGCTCAGAAGTGGGGAGGCAGGGGTTCACGTCCAAATCTGGGCTTCAAAGTGTGTGGTCATTGAGAGGGCTGGCCATGCTGTGCCTCCCACCAGCCCCCCTGGTGATTCACACACAATAAAGGTCCTGAGAAGAATTGTAATAAAGAGTCCTGTTGAACTCTGCTTGATCCAGGACCTTCAAACTTTGGCCACGGAAATTCTCCAACCCCCCCCCTCCCCGAAAATCTATTTAACATCTTTTAGAACTAGTATTCTTGGCATCATAGATGGGGAAAAAGTCTGTGTGAAGAGTTAGAATTCTAGCTTAACAATTTCTTCTCTGCCTAACTTCTTGTAAACTGCCCATGTGAAGGATGCCAACTGCCATTCATTCATTTTTAGTAATACCTTCATCTCTATCAGATGTCCCATCCAAACCAAAGATGTAATGGAAGGAAAGAAACCTAGGTTTATTGTTGGGAAAAGATATTGCTGTCCTTGAATATGTGAGATATGACTGCATTATATATTTCCAGGCAAATGCTATTGTATTTACCAAGCACTTGTTTACAGAAAACTACCTGGTACCTAACAATGTCCTAGGCATATTCTACTATCCTGTATCTAATTCCCACAAAAGCTGAGGTCAAAGGTGAGGTCACACATGAAAGCAAATTCTTAAGTCCTTACTTAAGAAATCCTTAAGAAAGATCTTTAGCTCAGACCTGTTTCAAACGCCTAGACTAGTCCTTAATTACTAGTCCTTTTAGCTTTTTGCTAAAGTCTCTAACTTTAAGAAACACTTCAGCATACCTTCCATAAAGTGGGGATTTAGTTTAAATTATTTACTGGTGCATAGGAAAATAAATCCAATTCTGAAAAGAAAAAATCAGGTTTATGAAGGTGGAATCACATTTGGGTGTGAACGAGACAAAAAGATGACTGGGCTGCTCATAAAAACGTCACATCAAAAAATAAATTCTAAAAAAGTCAAATCATCGGCAACCGTGGAAAATTTCAACTAGTTCCATGAACCTTTTGAAACAAACCAAAGCATGACAGATGACAGAATTCCTACCGTATCTATTTACAATCCTTCAGGTCTGAACCACTCATTTGGAATTGACCAGTCATGGCGGATTTTCCTGCTGGACACTGCATACAGAGTGGGAATCTTATCTCACCACTTAGAATGTACGTTCCTTGAAGAGGTCCAGGAACCAGGAGCAGGTCTGATGTTTTCTGTATCCCCTACTGCTTTAGAGCCAGCACACGAAAGAGGTTCAACAAAGAGTAGGAGAGGTCACATTTTTCTGAAAGGCTAAACCCAAGCTTTAAGCCATTTGGTGAAAGGAAATAACCATGTATTTTAAATAAGTTAGCTGGTTACCTCGCATCAAGGAAAACTCAACCGATGTACTCTTACTAGGTCTCTTTTTAAAAAGGGAGATCTGGAATTCAGCCTTTTACTGTGAGGAGGACTAACAGAAAGATAAGTATGACCTTAGAAGAACCCACCAACTCATTAAGAATGCCTCCAATGAGCCGGGTACAACACTAGTCTCTGGAGAACATTAAGTGGCTGAAAAGTGTTTTAAAAAGTAACACTGAGTTAGTGTACTTCACAGTAGAAATTTTCCTCTTTGTTTAAAAAAAAAGAAATGAATGTGGTTCAAAGTACTTAGATTTTCTAGCCAACAAAGCTCAAATATAATCTTTCTCTAATAAAATGCTCAGTCCAATAATCAGCATGTTAAAAAAAACAACAGCAAAATAATCTTGCCAAAGGATTACTTGACTCATCTCAATTTATATTTATGATTCAATAGAATCCATATCATTTTCACCAAACATGCCTCACTGTAGGTATATTGGTGTAGCTGGAGCTTCAAAATTACTTTTCTCCCTACAACGTTTGTCTGTTGAGTCTACAGTACGGTACCTGGCTCAGTAAGTGGTTTGTTGGGTAAATTTCAACCAGCCTCTCAGATAGGAGGACCCAGAAAATCCTGCACGTTTATTTAACTGAATGATGCAACCCTCCTCTGCCCCCAAGCATTACGACACACAGAACAGGCAGGAGGCTGGTCCCCAGTCCCATTTCTCTTTAATCTGTGAACAGCCCTGATTACACAGACTCGTTGAGAATATGCTCATCTACCAATAATCATACCACTGGCCTATCCCTCTACAAACCCCCATGTTCCAAAGCCCTTCGTTTCTATAAGCCACCACTTCATGAAGAAAAGCCCTCAACTAAATAAACCAAGCCGAAAGAAATCTAATCCTTGCACCCAAATTCTTGACATACTTTATGCTTTGGCACCTAGAGAAACTACAGGGACAACTAATTAAATGCAAAATCTCTCACCTGGAGTTTTCACTTTATGTCCTTTCATAACTTTTGAATTTTGAAACATCTATACTACAAAATTCAATCAATATGTTTTTGTTTTTTTTTAAATCCTCTTCCTGAGATTGGTTTACTGCTAATAGTAAACAAAAACCAGTCTTCCTCTTTGGGAGCAAGGAAGTCAACCGGGAGGTAGGGGATTAGGGGTAGGTAGTGGGGGACAAAAGCAGAACACACCAAAACTTTTTACTTCTGTCTGTGGTAAAGCGTTCGGATTCTTGATCCAGAGAGAGAAGGGAAGCCACCTTTGTCTTGAATTAAATTTGTCGGCTACAAAAACAGGGCTCTATGAAGCAATGTACATTAAAGCAACGCCTGGGATGCGGAGTGGGATTATGTTGAATATGCATGACACACAAAAGGAAAATGTTCATGACTTACAGATGTGCTCCAAGTTGTGCTTTCTTCCTTTTTTGGAATATCAAACAGAGGGAAGCCAGAGGTTTGCAGCCATGTTATTATAAGCACTCCTGCCTCTCCCCCTCCCAAACGAGAATATTCCAGTTTTTATTTTGCCATCCATATGACCACAGTTTAGACTAGGGTAAAAATAGAAGCTGTGTGGGCCTAACCTGAAAACTCCCAAGTGCTGGAGAGGGTCAGTATTAATATATTCTAACTGAAATAACGAGATTCTGTTTCCTGGTGGCGTTTGACAGGAGAGGGGGGAAAAAAAGAGATTTGGAATTTATTTCTCATTCAGAAGTGGTTTGTAAAAACTACCATAATGGAACAGACTCCAAATCAAGCACAGGAAGCCAACAGGCTCTGGTTTAGATTTAATAATTCACTCTAAAGGCTTTTCATCTGCTACAATTTTAGGCCCCAAGGCACAACCACATATACTCTCCACCCTATACGGGAGCTGACAGACTGCCACAGGACGCCCACGGGACAGAAAAATGGGAAAGACCGGTCCAAAGGGCACACCACGCCCTTCCAGGCTCCAGCTGATGCTGGAGAATGAACCTGCTCTTGGCAGTGAGCAGCGGTTGGTGGATGGAATTTCCAACGGAGCCTGTATTTCAGGTCTAAGCTAGCACTGAGTTTGAACGTTGATAGGAATATGGGAAGCTTTACTGCGGGCCTGTCAAGAGAAGCTTTATTTAAAAGATGCCAACTAACAGAAATGGGCACAAGTCCCTTGGGAAGCACACTGGCAATGTGTTTTACGAAGATATGAAACCTTTCTTACCATCTGACCAGGTATTTCTACTCTCAGGAATTACCCTAAGGAAATATTCTAAAAAGAAGGGGAGGTGGGGTGTTTACTACTGCATTAAAGCGAACACCCTGAGACAACCTAAATGCAACCCTAGAGGGGTAGCTATGTCAATTGTGTATGATACGTTAATTTCTCAACACAGCCATTAAAAAGCATGTACCACAGAACAATGAGTAAAAAGTTTAGACGACACACTATGTTTAAAAAGCATATATTGCTTTAATGTTTTCTAATATTACAACTCTTAAAATTTCATATCATTTGGTTAAGCATTGAAAGGGGAGTGGAAAAATGAAGAGAGTTAATTGGTGAGGGTGGTGGCTTGTGAATGATTTCATTCCTAATTGATATTATTGTTATATTTTCCAACATATATATGCTGCTAAAGGCACAGAAAGCACAAGATCAATGGAAAGGGCCAGGGACCGGCTTCCAAACATCAACAGTAACTTTTAACAGTTAATGCATCCAAACAGACAGGTACATACATATATAAAGAACCTAAAGGAAGCATCATGGAAGTATATGGGTGTATAAGTGACAGACACTAACAAAAAAAGTGCACACTTCAGAAAAGTGCCACAGAATCATACCACAGTGCTTGGGCCGCTTCCCATCCAGTTTAACTGAAGCCATAAAGGCAAAACGTATAGTAAAATGGATATTTAATCACAAGATTCTAGGTTTGAAAATGTCCTGGGTCTAATTACCCATCTCATTAGCTACTCTTTGCTCTTGAGTTATTTAAAGAAAGGAAGACACTCCACATCAAGGTGAGGCTGCCGGTGCCCCAGTCAACAAGCTCCCTTCCAGCTTAGTCCCCACCTGCAGTGGCCACTACCTGACCTGGGAGCACTGTGCCCCCGACACACCTCCAGGGCTGATGTGCCAGTGAGCCCCCAAGATGTTTCGCGTTGTTCCTGGTTTTCAGAGTCCATTCTGTTACACTGATCTCGTCTGTCTGCAAGGGGAGCCTCTTGTTCTATCTCTCCTTCTGCTGATTCCAGAGAGCCTTGGATTGGCACAGTGACTACCTGATCTAGGAGACTTTTTCAATGAAGAAAATGACATGCGGCTACTTCCTTACGCTGGAAGACTGAGAATGTGTCAGCACTTATCTAAATAAAAGGAACAAAGCTACACAGAAAGGGACACACCCAAAGGGGATGAGAACACGGACTTCAAAAGTGGAGTCAAGCTGTTCTGAACATGGGCTTTTTAAAAATTTTTAATTTTATATTGGAGTATTGTTGATTAACAATGTTATGTTAGCTTCAGGTGTACAGCAAAGTGATTCAGCTATACATATACATGTATCTATTCTTTTTCAAATTCTTTTCCCATGTAGGTTATTAAAGAACATTGAGCAGAGTTCCCTGTGCTATACAGTAGGTCCTTGTTGTCTATTTTAAATATAGCAAAGCGTACATGAACAGTGGGCTTTTAATACCTAGTGCCAAGTCACAGCGGCGGCTGCACCGTGTGCTGAAGGATTATTCATATTCTTGATTATCTACTGGAAAAACACTCTGATTCTGCCCAAGGCACATAGCCCCTGGCCCTGTATTTCTTCTTGTTATATAAAGGAACTGTTCTTGACCAAACTTTCCAACCAGTAAACAATGAAGGCCAAGCAGCTTTTAAAGAAATGATTTCCTTGATAGAGGAAGCGGGAAAAAGTTTAAAGGTATTAGAGTCCCATTATGAAATCCACTGTGGACCCTGCATGGAATTTCCCAAGAAACGAAGCCTGAGCTCCCAGACAAAAGCACCTGTTTCACAAGGACTGTTTACAGTCACGTGACCTGTGCCATCTCTCAAGCGAACGCATTTTAGAAAGCGCTCCTGTGGGTGTTCTCAAGTGTTATTTATGAGTTATTTATCTGAAGATAACATTTACAGTCTTGCCATAGGAAGAGGAAAGGAGATGTGTGGATAGTCATATTTTTTCCCAAAAACAATAGACACTTTATTGGCTGTTCAAACTAACATGTGAGCAAAGCCTTCAAAAATCCAAAAGGTAACCTAATCCACCCCAGTGCTGCCTGTCTTTCTGATCTGCCTCCATCAGAATCTATCTATGAAGACATTCTGACATTCTGCTGATGGAATCGTAACTCTTATTCTTAAAATACGAGGATGTCAAAGATGAAGGGAAAAACAGAGCCTGCAAGATGGTAAAATTACATACTCAGTTAAAAAATAATATTTAAGAAGCTCTTTAGAGAATATATTGAAAAGAGCCTGTCATTATTTTTTGCACCCAAATGAGGCCAATTCATGATAATTCGCTAGTGATAATTAAAAGGCTCAGCTGGAACACACATTCATAAGTACCATTTCATAGGAGACATAGCACTTAGTTTTCTAAAAATATGGGAGATAAGGAAAAGCAAATAGTTAGGAGTCAAAAACACAGATTATCTCAAGGAATTTTTTTTTCTCCAGGTGAATCCAGTAATAAAAGCAGCTTACTAGCTGATTCCATCAGTTCTGAAGCAAGCCATACCAAAAGCCTGAGGTGATTTAGCACCCAAGTGTGCTAAATTATTTTCTAAAAATTCCCATATTCCCCAGGATCCTTCCTTCTTCCCAAATTAATGGGCCACCCCATGCCTGCAAATGCCTTCTGCAAAGCAACCAATGGCAAGATCTATGTAGAAAGCCCCGCCCTTTCGGATGACAGCCGCCTGGAGCTACTTGCTACATCTTCATTTCCTAGAGAGCACAGGGTCTTACTGAGAATTAAAGCCGGGGGAGCCCAGTCCACATTCATGGTCTCTCACTTGGGTCCTGTCACACACAGCCTTTTGAGATGGGACCGGTTTCGAATAGATGGAACTGCTCCGGGCACCCTGCTGCCATATAGCGCCTCTGCCCACAGAGTAGAGTTTATTATTTAATTGGTACAAGATCAGCAGGCAGGCTGAGAAGAACTCTCTCCTGGGGCTCAAGAGTAAGAGACCCAAGGAAGATGCGTCCACTCCTCACCGGCCTCCAGGCCACAGCTGAGGATGTGGAAGCTCGGGGGCTATCCGTTTCTATCCTTCCTAACTTGGACTGGACCTACCTGCCTTTGGCCAATGGAACAAGGTATATGGATACTTCCATCTCTCTCTTCCAGCCGCTTACACACGGCTGGTAGAAAAACCACTTGCTTCTTGCCCCTCCTGCTTTGGAGGCTGAGGAATTCGGCTGAGTGATGTCAGCTGCCAGGGTAACCTCTTTGGCATGCAGGCCAACAGCCCCCTCACCTAATAGCCTTTCCCTGCCTGGCTGCCCTGGCGCGCCGGTGCGGCCACAAGCCCTTCATTCAAGTGGTCACACGGCAGCGCAGCCCGCGTGGAAACCCGCTTGGAACTGTTCCAGCTCATACCAAAGAAGGAGGCTTTTAATACAGATTGTTCTTTTAAAATCCTTTACAAAAACAGCTGTAATCAATCGTGCTGGGGGGCTCTGTAAAAAGCTGCCACTCGGAAAGCCCTAATATTGATTCTTTCCCCTCGCATGGCTTTTAAGAAAACAATCCCATGGCAGAAACCGTAATCAATTTCTTGAGACTTTGCTAACACGAAACAGTGTCTAAATTAAAATATACTTTTCAAAATTAAAGGAAAACCATAGTAAATATAAGAAATCCATCCGTTATCCTGCTTTTTATTCAAGGGCCAACGTGTTTGTTTTCAAAGAAAAGTCAGTTGAACAAATGCAGTAATTATTAAATACTGATTAAATCTCAGCAACTCTTCTAAGAGTTGTTTAGCAGGTGACCCTAGCCGAAAGATTAAAGGGAAATCTGTCTTCATTTGAGGTCTGGCATTTCCAATTCTTCATTTGCAAGATAATATACTATTTTCTCTGTGCCTATTCTTAGGGAAAACTATCAATTCTAAGCCTGTGTTTACAGACAGTCATGATTCCAAGTGGTCACATCCTGAATGGACGTCCAAATACCAGAATATTTTAAGTCTTTTCATAGGAATTCTGGTAGATATATTATGCTGTCAAATTTGCCTTTCCACATGAGGCCCTCTTAGAAACCCAAGCATGTCAAAAGGTGAAAAGTCAATATTTAAAGCTACAATGTGCAAACAGAGCAATTTGGTGTTTTCAGTTGAAAATTATATTAAAAACCCTCACCAACATCAACAGCCAATTTCCAGATTAAGCATTAAGGAAAAGCACAATTTCATATAATGTCTGTTATCTGTACTTCTATTTAGAAGAAAACAACCTGAAGACTTTATTAAAATGCCATACATAAAATGCATACAGAATTGAAATCTAAGTAGACTGAAGAAACCCATAACACTGTGTCAGCATGGCACTTACCACGTGAATGAAATTAGATCTGATCACATCCAAAGAGCTGGCAAAAAAGAAAAAAACCAAGAAAACTTAACTGTCATTTGCTTTGCTCCCAAATAAAAGTAATCTCAATTTCAAGGGAATGAGCTACAATTTCTGTGGCAAACATCTGATATTTGTTCAGGTTTCACATTCCTGGCATCCAAGGACCATAGGCGTTTACTCAGGGGTGGGTGTACAATTTGCAGATTTATTAGTTGAGAAGTTTAACTCCCTCTCCACACCCAACCCAACCCCTCAAATTAGAGAAGGCCCCTGCTTTTTCACCAAACTAAATAAGTAAGAACTCAGAGTTCTATAAAACTCCGTTAACACTAGTTGATCAAGGGATTAAAGCTTTGGCAAGCTAGGCCTCCTGGGGTTGTCACACAAGAAGGATTTCACAGCTTCACTGGCCTGGGCAGCCTTTTTATCCCCAGTAAGTTATTTTAAGCAACTTTTCTCCAGCAAACAAATCTCTGGCCTTCCTCTCTTCCATTGTAAAATTGTTACAGCTCAGAAACAGCTAAGCATTAAGGAGAAACCAGAATCGGCCTGATCAACTCATGTCAATCCCCTCCTTCCATTTGAATGCTCTAGATCAGGGCTGTCCGATACAATTGCCTGTGATGATGACAATGCCTTGTCCAAAATGGGAGCCACTAGTCACATATAGCTATCGAGCAATTGAAATGTGGCTTGTGCAACAGAGGCACTGAATTTTTTTATTTTATTTACTTTTAATCAATTGAAACTGAAATAGCCACACGTGGCTAGTGGCTACTACAATGGACAGCGCAGTGCTAGGAAGAATGTTTAAACTGTTGTTGGAAGCCTGGGCATATCAAAGCTGTCTGCAGCTGCTGGGCTAAGCCGCTGTGGGGTTAAATGCTCTCTCCTTAAACAATAACTGCATATTAGCAGAAATCAATGCCTAACACAGAATTGCCTCTTCCATCACAACACTCCCTTTGCACTACACACCTGTCAGAAAAAGTAAGGATTCAATCTAACTAAGTCATTTAACAACTACTGATTTACCAAACATCTACTATGTGCCGGAATGTTCTATCATCTATTTAAAAATAACGACGACCTAGAGGGGTGGGATAGGGAGGGTGGGAGGGAGGGAGGCTCAAGAGGGAGGGGATATGGGCATATATGTATGCATATGGCTGATTCACCGTGCTGTACAACAGAAACTAACACGGCATTGTGAAGCAATTATACTCCAATAAAGATGTATTTAAAAAATAAATAAATGAAACAGTAAGCTTTGTGGATAAGCAAAGTGTGGTAGAGCCAAACAGTGGAATAGTATTCAGCGAGAAGATAAAATGAGCTATCAAGCCAGTAAAAGACAAGGAGGAAACTTACATGCATATTACTAAGTGAAAGAAGCTAGTCTGAAAAGGCTACACACTGTACGATTTCAACTATATGACATTCTGGAAGAGGCAAAACTATGGAGACAGTAGAACATCAGGTGTTCGGGGGAAGGAGGGAGAGATGAACAGATGGAAAGTGAGATCTTTAGGGCGGTGAAACTATCCTGTGTGAAGCTGGAACGGTAGAGACATGACATTAAGCATTTGTCAAAACCAACAGAATGTACACCACGAAGTGTGAACCTTAATGTACACCGTGGACTATAGCTAATGGCAATGTACCAATATTGGTTCATTAATTGTAACCAATGTATGCAATAATAAGGGAAATGGGCAGGGGCCTGGGGGATATATAAAACTATATACTATCTGTTCAATTATTCTGTAAATCTTAACATGTACTCCCCCAAAATAAAGTCTATTAATGATCATGACGTCCAAATCTCTGGTGAATTCCTAAGGCCTGCCCATGTACCTGTGCTGAGCTATGCTCCTTTCTAGAATAAAAACACACGTTTTTTGGCAAACCAGCACACACAAGATGGTTCCTGGGTACTAACAACGTGTGTATGTGGCTGCCTCACACCAATGACAATTAGGTTCATGAAAGAAATGAGACCTTCCAGACTTCTAGGAGTGATAAGTGGCCCATTCACAGTGGTGATGGGTGTCTGCATTCATGCTTATTCATTCACTTTTGCCTACACTTGTTGCATCAAGTAAGTAAGGAAACTGCCAACAACAGACAGGCAAATGCAGACTTCTCCTGGGGAACTGTCTACATGATTAACAATGTCTGCACCACTGTTCTATCCACTGAGCCATCACAATCATCCAAATATTCTGATGCATTAATAAACTACCAGGAATAAAAACTCTAGTATACTCTTTCATTTTTTTAATTGTAAAAGACATTCTTAGGACAACTGGGGAAAACTGAATGTGGACTGGATATTAGAAAATATTATGGAGTATTAGTTCGTCACTAATGGGCCAAGAAAGTGCTATTTTCCTAACAAGGGGGAAGAGTGAACTGCACTTGACTGAAAATTACACCAGCCTGTGTTAAGTTGGCTTCAACTAAGTGGACCGACAGAAGACAGCATGGGAGGAGGGGAGGTGATCGGACAAATCTTCTAGAAGAAAAGAAGGCCATGAGCTTGAGAGATAAACTACAGCCCTAAAGAGTTTCCACCTCTGAAGACAGAAAAGGGGAAGACATAGGGGTAAGAGAGGCATTGTCATAAGGGGGGGAAATCCAATCTAGGTAAGGAACTCCCTTATCAGAACCACGTGGGCAGATAAACTCTTTGGGGTCCTTTCTTCGGACAAACAAGTAGGACAGGAGCAGGCCACCTTTATATGTGGGGGCTTCACTGGAATTCATCTGTGTATTCAAAAGGCTAAAGCAACAGAACTGGAGACAAAAGTTACAGGCTGTGAGCACCAGGAAACAAAACTTGGCCTTCTTGAGCATGTGAGTAACGGGGAGGTTATTAAACAGCTGTGTCAAGAGAATGGAATTCAGAACTTCATTCCCATCTCCATCCTCACTGACCCCTTCATTTAATTCAATGAGAAACTGGTGGTGGCACCAAATCCTATTAATCATTATATATTAATACATATGAAAAGGGCAACTTGCAAATTCAAGCTGGGCACTTCTGATTTGTGTCCTTTGCTGATGGCGTTATACTTCAGTAAAAAGTTGACTGAAACACACCAGCAGAAAGAGAGCAACCTCTGTCTTAGAGAATAAATCCTTTTCCCTGGTCACAGCCTTCTCTTTCAGAGAAGTCTGCATTTCCAAGATCCATAACAGGTGGATCGTGGGGTCCTTTTTCAGGCACTTCTGTATATCTGAGCATGAAACTCAAGAGATGTCAACACTTGCTTGGGAACATATTTAGCAGGTTTTGCACCTTTTTTTTGTGGGGGGGACAAAGCAAATCCCCATAGTTCTCATGAAGGAGAGAGGCTTGGATTTCTAGTGGTTTCAAACATACATGTAATGCAATAAGTTTTCCATGCTTCTTGAGTTTTCCAGAGCATAACATATGGAGGGAAGCATTAAATGTCTTTCTCACAAAACAATAAGACTAGACTAACGCCTCACAACCTTCTGTGGAAAGCTGTGAGATGACTCTGGACAAGTGTGATTCCAGCCACAACAGGGTAAGCGCCTACGGCCTGTAGGGCCAGCAGGCCTGGCTTTGTC
The DNA here is from genome assembly GCF_964165515.1 of Mesoplodon bidens. NCBI lineage: Eukaryota > Metazoa > Chordata > Mammalia > Artiodactyla > Ziphiidae > Mesoplodon > Mesoplodon bidens. The sequence goes on along the minus strand of NC_138173.1, from coordinate 40,102,377 downwards.
ACTTTTCAGCTGATGGAGATGGTAGGCCTGGTAACCATGGATAATCACTCAGCTGGTTGTTGATGGCGTGGGGGTGGGGGGAGGATGGCTGCTTCTGCAGGGAATATTTAGGGACAATTATGATGTAAATTCTGAACAGTCAAATGGCAACGCTGGATAAATTCCTGGTGGGACAGCTGCTGCTGTATACACTTGAACCTCAGGTAGGCTTTCTTGCTGTGATAAAGTGGATGACTTGTGGTGACAGTGACCTCATTTCTCTTCACCCCAAGTTCCCAGGGGCAGACTCCAGGCCTCCTGCTGGCTCAGCTACCAACCCAGGGTCTTCCCCTGAAGATCCAGTCTGCGTCCAGCCTTGTCAACCCCCGAGAGACACCGGAGACGTGAGAGGACCCTGGGCTAAAGATGCTGGCCACGCAGTATCCACTGAAGCCAAGAGTTAATTCGTTCACTTCTTGAGCACCCACTGTGTGCAGGATGCCATGTGAGGTGCTGAGACCACGAAGCTGAAGGTGGGTTGATACCAGCTAGGCATGGCCGCAGGGGGGATCTGAGGGGCAGGAGGGAAGACGGGAAACTGGGGACAGAAAACCAAGACATTTAGGGGACCCAGACAGGATGGGGCATTACTCAGAGGAGCCCCAGTTCTGCACGGTGGAGGGTAGCGTGTGTGTCCAGGAACAGGAATGATAGTGAGATGAGGCTATGAAAAGGGTCAGGTCATGAAGGGCCTTTGGGGAGAAACTAAAGAATTTATATTTATTCTGTAAGCAAATGAAGGACTTCAAGGAGAATTTCAAATTTGTGCTTTTGGAAATATGAGGCTGGATACAGTGCAGATGATGGATTAGAGGGGCTGGACTGGAGCCACGGTTGATGAGTCAAATTATGGCAGCAATTATGTAAGAAGTCCAAGGCAGAGAGATTGGAAAGGACAGAGTCGATGGTATTAATGTGGGTAGAATCTGCAGGACCTGCCAACTGATTGAATGAGGGGAAAGAGGCTATAATGATATTTTTAAAATGACAACAGTAGCTGCTATCCTTGTTGAGCATTTGTGTGCCAAATGTAGATGGATGAGACCCCAAAATACTCTCAACACCCAATAAGACAAGTATTAGCCCCATTTTACAGCTGTGGAACCCTGAGCCCTAGCGATCACATGGTGTGTCCACCATCACGCACCATATGATCCTAACACCCAGGTTTCGTCAAATGAGGGGTCGAGTCTTTCAGTGACTCAGAAATACAGGAAGAAGCAGGCATGCGGCTCACACAGCAAGGTGGTTTGAGACAGGATGAGTTTGGTGACCAAGCAAGCAGGACGTGCCAGTGGGAGTTACTAGACAGAGAATCAGAAATACTTGATGGATGATGGGTTCCTCCCATTATGTTGAATGACCATATTCTTAGAGACCACTGGGCCACGTGCCAGAAAGTTAGGCAACATGTGAGTTAGAAGGGGCTGAAGAGAATCCAACCTGAAGTCAGCGCACCTGGACAGAAACTCGGAGGCTGAGCCTCCTTACCTGTAAGATGAGAAAATAACAATGCCCATCTCCCAGGTTTCATGGGAAGATTAAAGAGAGGCAACGTGTGAAACAGCCACTGTAAACTGTAAAGTAAAAACCCAATGCATGATTATTTATAATTGTGTAGACACATTTGCTCTTTTAGGCAGATCCGGTACCCTGTTAAAAAAAAGTGACTGTTCTTCAAACTCAAGCTACTCTGGGGAATCACACAGCTTTCTTAGTCTGTGTCATAATGAAGCCTGGGGGTCACAGTGATCTGGCTAACTTTGATATAAAACAAACCAAATGAAGCTGATCAGGACTGAAGAATAAAGGAAAGGCTCTGTTACTACCCTAAACCCAACTCCACCTTCATATAAACTATCCATATAAGGAGTTCCTCATGTGGTTAGAAAGTGGTGAATGAATGTAGTTCATGACTTCTATTAGTTGGCCATTTGACAGTAAACAAGGATGACACAACAGTGACCCCACAGAAACAGATCACAATATGCAGAGCTGAGAGATCTTCTAGGAATTATGGGACAGATTTTTGCTTTGTGGCTCAGATATCAATAATTACATAACATGCCTCTACTGTTCTCAGAAAACTAGCGTGCACAGCACCTAGGCTGGAAAAGATGCCTACTCATCCCAGGGGAGCACAACGCATCCAGTCAACTTTTAAAACTCCACATAGCCTGAGGAATCCGCATTCACCTCTTCCCCTCACACCACCTGAGATGCCCAGAGCCACTTAGAAGCGTTTGGTTGGGGAGTTCAAACAGAACCCAGACCACTTCCAGAAAAGACCAGAGTCCAAGGCGGTAATCATTATTTCTGGCTGGACCCACTGGTCCCCAGCAGGTGGCCAGAGAGGTTTCAAAGCCCAGAGAATGTTTTCACCAGATGAAAGATTTTAGGTATTAACCATCTCCCCCTCTAATATGAACAAACATTTTCCACCAGGGGCTCTGGTATCAAAGACTATTAAGAAAAAGAGTTGTCCCGCAGCACCTCCCATGGGGTCTCCTTTCATTGTCCCAGGCCCCCTGCTCCAGGAAAGGTTGTAATAACATAATGAGGCCACCAAGGTGGGTGCGGGATGCAGAGCACGGCCGCGAGACGACCTGAGCCAGCACCAACGGCCTTTAATACATGGATAAACCGCCCAACTTGCCTTCCTAACAACCCTCCCCTACGGGGAAGGCCAATCCTTCAATTTTCTTATCCTGAGTCAAGCCCTCTCCAGAAGGAAAAGTCTCCCTGTGCAATAATAATAAATGCGCACAATGACTTGATAGAGACAAGAGATCCAAAGGTGCTAATGATACTATTATCTTTCCCTCCACGTTCCAAAAGCCACAGAGGTGACAAAGACAAAGGTTTATAAAACAGGAAACATTCAAGAGACTGCGTTCAGAATTTTTTATGATTTGTGACGGTGTCAGTTTGTGGCCAGCTAGGTTTTCTTCCATTTCAACACAGATTTGCTATCAGGCATAGTGCTCTCAAGCTCTCAGAGGAAGGGTGCTGTCCTCTGAGGCGCCCATCAAAGAACAGGTAATTAGAAACAATGAAGTGCACTCTTTGCTTGCAGAAAGGGCATAACAAATCCCAATATTAGGTTCAATCTGATGAAATTGCCATTTTGTAGGTCAGAAATGTTAGCAGTTTTGTATGGTGTTGTCTATACAGACTTTGCATTTTTTTTCTTGCTTTGCTTCTCATCTCAAGTTGAGCAGAAGAAGTATCTGAACTCTTCACCATGGCTCATAAGACTCTGCATGACCTGGGACCCCCACCACCATCCTCATCTCACCCGCCTCCCCAGGCATTCAAACTTGCTCCCAGCCCAGGACCTTGGCACCATCTCTCCATCTGACTGAAACTCTTCCCTCATGCTTCTGTGTGGTCAGTTCCTTCTCATTTCAGAGGACTCATCTTTTCTTTTTGAAGATCTCCTCAAAAAAGCCTTTCCTGACCATCTTACCCACCACTCGCTATCCCGATATAGTCCAATAAGGATAGAATGTGAACCACACATGTAATTTTAAATTTTTAGTAGTCAGTGGCACTCAGTACATTCATATTGTCAAGTAACTATGACTACCATCCATCTCCAGACTTTTTTCATCATCCCAAACTGAAACTCTGTACCCATCAAACAATGATTCCCCATTTCTTGCCCCTCCAGCCCCTGGCAACCATCGTTCTACTTTCTATCTCTAGAAATCCAATTATTCCTCATGTAAGTGGAATATACAGTATTTGTCCTTCGGGGCCTAGCGTATTTCACCTGTCACTTATCTAGTATATTTTATTTCATCTAATACATGAACAATTTATTTTAAGATGTCATCAATGTAAACATTGAGATACTGATAATCCTTTTCATATTAAGTCTCTAAACTGCCGTGTGTATCTCACACAGCACTGCACAGTGTGGCCTGGCCACGTTTCTAGCGCTCAATGGGCACGTGGCGAGCGGCCGCCATAGTGGATCGCACAGCTCTATCACATCCCCTTTGAACCTTGTTTCACTTCCTTTTCTCCAGCCAGAATGATGTTTCTCTTTGTATATCCATGTGCTGTTTTGTCTCCCCTCAACATAATATAAGTTCCTCAAGGCAGGGCCTGTGGCTTCTGTTTTTTGTTTTCTTTTGTTTTCTGCTCTAAGCTAAGCATATATATATATATTTTTTTGCACTTTTTTTAAAATTAGTTTCTGCTTTATACCAAAGTGAATCAGTCATACGTATACATGTGTTCCCACATCCCTTCCCTCATGCATCTCCCTCCCTCCCACCCTCCCCCTCCCACCCCTCCAGGTGGTCACAGAGCACCGAGCTGATCTCCCTGTGCTCTGCGGCTGCTTCCCACTATCTATCTACCTTACGTTTGGTAGTGTATATATGTCCATGCCTCTCTTTCGCTTTGTCACAGCTTACCCTTCCTCCTCCCCATATCCTCAACTCCATTCTCAAGTAGGTCTGTGTCTTTATTCCCGTTTTACCCCTAGGTTCTTCATGACACTTTTTTTTAAATTTTTTTTTAATTAGTCTCTGCTTTATAACAAAGTGAATCAGTCATACATATACATCTGTTCCCACATCCCTTCCCTCATGCATCTCCCTCCCTCCCACCCTCCCCATCCCACCCCTCCAGGCGGTCACAAAGCACCGAGCTGATCTCCCTGTGCTCTGCGGCTGCTTCCCACTATCTATCTACCTTACGTTTGGTAGTGTATATATGTCCATGCCTCTCTTTCGCTTTATCACAGCTTACCCTTCCCCCTCCCCATATCCTCAAGTCCATTCTCAAGTAGGTCTGTGTCTTTATTCCCGTTTTACCCCTAGGTTCTTCATGACATTTTTTTTAATTCCATATATATGTGTTAGCATACGGTATTTGCCTTTCTCTTTCTGACTTACTTCACTCTGTATGACAGACTCTAGGTCTATCCACCTCATAACAAATAGCTCAGTTTCGTTTCTTTTTATGGCTGAGTAATATTCCATTGTATGTATGTGCCACATCTTCTTTATCCATTCATCCGATGATGGACACTTAGGTTGTTTCCAGCTCCGGGCTATTGTGAATAGAGCTGCAATGAACATTTTGGTACATGTCTCTTTTTGAATTATGGTTTTCACAACATCATTAATCATTAGAGAAATGCAAATCAAAACTACAATGAGATATCATCTCACACCAGTCAGAATGGCCATCATCAAGAAATCTAGAAACAATAAATACTGGAGAGGGTGTGGAGAAAAGGGAACACTCTTGCACTGCTGCTGGGAATGTGAATTGGTACAGCCACTATGGAGAACAGTATGGAGGTTCCTTCAAAAACTACAAATAGAACTACCATATGACCCAGCAATCCCACTACTAGGCATATACCCTGGGAAAACCATAATTCAAGCATATATTAAATAGAACAGAATCATTTAAATATTTCTAGACTAATGTCTTTAGAGCAGATGCTTTTACAAATGGAAGAATCCATCTCCAAAATATCACCGAGATCCTCTACTATCTGGAATAGGAGCATCCCTGGAAACCACCAGTAATCAGGTGTTCCCTTTTACAGGAAGACTCAAGGCAGCATGGATAGTGGTTAAGAGCCTGGACTCAGCCTTGTCTGGCCCTGCCACTTACCACCTATGGGTCCTCCCTGAGGCTCAGGTTCCTCCATCTATAAAGTGGGGATGATCGTAACAGTGCCGACCCCGTAGGGTTGCTATGAGCATTAAATCAGTTAATATTTGTAAAGCACTTTGAACAGTGCCTGGCACATAGGAAGTGCTCCGCCTGTTTGTTAAGTCAGTAAATCACGCTGATATGTCTTGCCAGTGCCGTGTCAGGGATGACTGCCCTGCTCCAGGCATCTCCCTCCTTTGCACAGTCCATCTACACAGCAGCGCCAGGATTACTTTACACGGGCACACACTCCCCTGCTTAGAGCACTGACAGCCTCCACTGGCTCCAGGAGCTAGTCTAAACTCCAAAGCAGGGCAAGCAGGGAGCAAAGTGGGTGAGAACAAGACTCTGGATCCAAAAGACTAGGGTTGGGCCAGGCTCGGCACTTATAGGCAACCTGTGAGGACCGATTCAACTTCTGTGCCTCAAGTTCTCCATGTATAAAACAAATAGTACCAACTTTCTGGGTTGTTGAACAATTAGGGTGTTAATACAAATCAAGTCCTTTTATAGTGCCTGGCACATAATAAGCATTCAGTAAATATCTATTATTATTACAGGGCCCTCCCCAACTGAATTCCAACCTTTACAGCTTCATTTAGCAAATATTTAAGCACGTACTAGGTGCAGGGCCCTGTGTCTACATGGGCTTTCTCTCACAGGAGCTTACAGTCAGGTAAGAGTCACTTATAATCCAGGGGGTAGCTGTCTGCTATGGGTGGTAAACTGTACTCTAGGACCCCACACAAGGGAATCTAACCAAGTCCTGGGATGCGGGGGTCAGGGAAAGGCCTTCATGGAGAAAAGGATAGCTAGGCTGAGATAATAAGAAGGAAAAAGGGGGACTGAGAACGAAAGGACATTCTACCTAAGCACCAGCCACATGCAAGTCCTCATCTTTCCCTGGTCACATAATGACTTTTCATTACTCCTTATGACTTTTACTTATATTACACTCTGATTTACGTCTGCCTACCCCAAGAGATGAAGAGTTCCCCTCGTCACCTGCTTCCCTACTAAGCACAGAAAAATTCAGTAAATGTTTATTGAATGAATTCACTTCTCCCTTATTTTTCCTTACGAGTAAAGACCCACTTTTCCAAAATGGCAGCCTAAGCTATGGTCCTAGAGCAGGGCTACACCAATCAGCTCCTGGCTTCAGCAGACCCATGCTCAGTTTACAGTGTCAAACCAGTTCACATTCTACAAACCTGCAGATACAAGAAAAGATGGCTCTAACTCAATCACTGTGGTATTTATTTCTCACCTATGAATCAAGAACACCAAGTGAGAGTTCCACCTCCAGGTTTTCCCTCAGGCAAGTGATTGAACCTCTCTGACCCAGATACATCACCCCCTCCAGCCACGCTGCTTGTCCAGCTAATACAGACAGAGCTTCAGGGTTCTATCAACACGTACTGATCCAACCGTTTTAGCAACTGGACGATTGTTTAGTATCTTCAACAAGTTCTGATTACGTTTTAAAGGTATATTATGAAAAACAAATTCGTTCGAGGTGCTTCCCCCCCTTTTGTTTAAACCAACTTGTTGGACTGGCTAACAATTTTATTCATTATAGTTACCATTTCATTTTTCACCCCCACAAGACGTATTCTTTCACTATAAGATGTGCCAAATGTAATCAAGAACTTCTGAGGAAGAGAGGAAAAACCCACAGGCTTCGTTGCAGACAGAGGGTTTACCTGACCCCTAACTCATATAACTTTTAAGACAAAGCAAAGGAAACTGAGACAATCTCCTTTAAGTGTAGAATAAGCTTTACTGGCATATTAGATAAACAGTTGGCAATTTATGTCTTTACAAGGAAACAGTGGGAAAAATATGGACATTCAGTGTGCGGGAGACCTAGGTTTGAATGACAGCAAGAGTTCACAGGAGTTTCCCCTGCTAAAAAGTGAAGATTATACCCCTACAATGGTAAAATGACACCTGCACATAAAGTGTCTTAACAGTGCCTGGCACATAGTAGGTACTCAAAAGATGTTATTTCCGCTCCACTTCTCAGAATACAGTTGGGAAATGAGGCTTTTATGGCAAAAATAAGTTTAGGAAAAAATATCTATGACAACTAAATTATCCTTGTGAACACTCAATCAGATTAAAGATGGCAGAACGTGCCAAAACTTAAGACTTTCATAACAGGACACCATTTTCTCTTCAAACTGCAACTGAGAAATGAGAATTCTTCCCTATCTTTTTGCTACTAGAATTCTTGAAGCCAGCCTTTGATGACATTTGATAGATACACTTGAACATACACACACAAACACATATACAGACCCCCTCCCTAAATATAAATGCTTACAAAGGGAAGTATGAAGATAATGCCCATGCTTCTCAAATTGCAAGGTCAGAATGACTTTAAAACAAACAAACAAAAAAAAAAACATCTTAGGGAAAGTAAGATCAGCAAAAACATTTTCTGGTATGTTATATATGCTTATTAATTGTCTTTCACATAAAACTAATAAGTACAATAGTTATTATAAAGGCTTCTTTAGACATGTAAAATATGCTCAGGTAAACTCTATTATGGTTCACGTTTCATTATTTTCCCAGACATGTTGTGAGTAGAATGATTGAAAACCCTTTCACAATATTCCTTATCATTCTAATGAATTAGCTGTAGCCTTTGCTTTCAGAGCCATAATAATATTAATGGTTTTATAACTCCAAAGCATTAGGATGAATTAAATGCTCTTAAGTAATCAAGAAATAATTAAAGGCCAGGAGAGAGTTTAAGTGTTTAAGTTCACGAATTTACCAAAGTCAACTCCGATGCTCTTACATGAAATGTGCTTTTAAATTAAAATCCCATATTTCTTTAAGAGAAAGCATCTAAGAAACCCACAATAAAGTCAGCCAATATAATAAACATATAATATAACCAGGACAATTATCATGATAAACACCAGACATTGCATTTGGCTACTTTATATCCATGCCACACTTTCATGTCATCCAGGGAGATGCTCCCCACACCCAGGAGGTAGTCAATGCTCCCAGCACCCAGATGAGGCAGACCAGGCAGTGGGCATCACTGACATCAAAAAGGGTGCTCTCTCTTTTTTTCCGCCATCCTGGTGTGTGCAGTAGAATCTGTTCCTCACCAGGTCTACTCAGAAGATTTTCAGGATCAAGCGATTCCTAGCCAAGAAACAAAACAGAATTGTCCCAATTCCCCAATGGATTTGGATGAAAACTCGTAATAAAATCAAGTCCAAGTCCAAGGGGAGACGCTGGAGAAGAACCAAGCTGGGTCTATAAGGAGTTGCTCATAAGCTGGCACACATACTTATGCTGTTACCAAGGTCACTTGTATCTTAACGTATCACTCTGAAAACATTGCTACTATCTGGACAGCCGGATGTACTTTATTGGGAAAATGATTTTTCTCTTTGTTTCAATGTTTCTGCACTAGTGGGCTGGTTGGTAATAAATACGTTAAGACCTTTCGTTTGGAAAAAAAAAAAAAAAGAATGTGAGTCTACAGAGTCCTACTCAAGATTGCACAGCTACTAAGTGACATAAGAGGCAGGAAAGAAGGCAGACTCAAGCCCAGGTCTTCAGGGTGCCATGCCCACGGTATTCTTCTCTCACAGTATGAGTCTTCTGGGGGTAACAACTCAGATATTTCAACCGGCTGCAGAACTTCAACTCCACAACTTCTGGGTCATTGATTCCTCAATTTTCCACCCCTGGACCCTTCACCTCCTGCCCCCAGGGGAAACACCATTACATTTTAAATGTCTCCAATTTCTTCATGGCAGTTATCTATGAGGCCTTTTTTTTTTTTTGCGGTCCGGGAAGATCCCACATGCCGCGGAGCAGCTGGGCCCGTGAGCCATGGCCGTTGAGCCTGCGCGTCCGGAGCCTGTGCTCCACAACGGGAGAGGCCACAGCGGTGAGAGGCCCCCGTATTGCAAAAAAAAAACAGCTTGCTAACTTATCAAAGTTTATGAAGTAGAGTGAAAAACGGACAGAGAAAGACTAAAATGCGACAGAAGACAAGTCAGTTTTCCAAAGGATCACGAAGTTCAACTTCCAAAGCAATGGGCAAGGCACTTTCCCAAAGCACTGGCAGGGCTGACCTCGTCACTTACTTACGGGAAACAATAAAACTTGTAAGATGAACCACAGAAAAAAAATCTAAAATCTGATGGCATTTCCTTGGAATGTTTTATTTTGGGTTAGATATCAAAAGTCCAGAGGTGTGTAAGGGAAACATCTTAGGTATGTTCATACAACAGCAAGCACTCTTCAGCCTTTCCCTTTAGAATCCTTCACAAATGAAGCTCCATTAAATGAGAGGTTCTTTACCTCTCCGTGTGAAGCCAGGCCACAGGCAAGCAACGTTTAAGGGACTGCAGGCTAGACCTGCGGAATGTAACTGCAGTGAGAAGAGGAGTGAGATCTATGAGGAACTGATGACCTTTTCAGGAGTTCCAAACACCCTCCTCAAACTGCAGTCACTCTTGGACCTGCCCTTGCAAAGTTAAAAGCATGAAAGTGCCTCTCAACAGGTTGCAGGCCACACTGCTTTCCCACCCCTCTTTTCCCACCCCTACTGACGGCACTACAGGCAGCTTACACAACCATTTTAAAAGGGACGAGGACAGATTCCCTACATTTAAAACTAAGACTAAAATGTAAAACCTTCTCACTAGGACAGATGAGGACACCTGAGTCTTTAACAGGGTGTAATTACCAAGCCACCAAGCTACAAGATTACATCCAGGCCTGGTAACAGAAAGAACCACCAAGATGCTGGCAAAGCTTTCAGTAGACAGGCCTGCAGTTTGGTAATTGGCAGTTGACTGGCTGTAGAGCCTGTTGGTCTGTAATGACAGAGCGAGCTCATCGGTGGCCTGAGAGTAAAGAGGACAAGTGTCCTCATCCAGTATGTAGAGAGGAAACAGAAGTATAACCCTCAATTCAACAGTGCTTTTACAGGCAAAGGGCCTGTCAGATGGCACAGAGTAACAGCTTAAATTACACATTTTTTAAAGTTCAAAACTCAATTTTAGCACTGTTGTAAACAAACTCCAGTGCACAGATCTGAATAACTGACAACCTTCTTAAAGAGTTAAATTTATCTTTTAACCCAAATATATTAAACATGGACTGTAATACTTCCACATCAGCTTCGAAAATTGCTTAGAAGAGCGGTTCTCAAGGTATAAGGTGGAGTTCTATACCACCAGCATTGGCATCACCTGGATACTTGTTAGAACTATAAATTCTCAGACCCCACCCCAGACCTAGTGAAACAGAAACTCCAGGGTGGGTACGGAAAGAACACTCAGCTTAGTTAGGTAGCAAACAGCATGAGGGAATGTACCAGAAATAAAAATGAAAGTTAGGTAGAAAAGCCAGGAAATTCAAGTTGGTTGAGTGCCAGCCTAGGAAGCCCAAAGCCTAGCTGGGAATTGTGAGCTCTTGAAAGTTTGGGGGCAGGAAGTGAGATCATGAGAAGGGTGGGTTAGGAAAAGCTAGGAAGACTTGACAGAAGGCTGTCAAGAAGGCTACTCTAGAGCAAGGTAATGAAATATGGACATGGGAGGGATTTGTAAGGTATCAGGACTGGAAGTTTCAGTAAGACTTGGCAACGGAGACATCTCACTGACACCATTTATAGAAAAAGCAATGAAAAAGATAAGTTTGGGAGAAGACCAGCCAATGTCGCTTTTGGTGTTTGAGGTACCAACAGAGTGTCCAAGGAAAATGTCTATCAGGTGATTAGAACAGTGAAAGAGAAAAGAGCATAGAGCCAGAAAAACAAATTAGGGATGAGGCGTGCATGTGAAAATGATGATGTGAAGCCACAGAGTTAAGTGATATTGGAGGGGGAAATGTAAAGAGAAAAAAAAAAAAAAAAAAAGGATGGAACTCTACAGTGAACTGGCCCCTCTCTTACATTCACTAACCTATCATCAAATGAACCTTGACCTCCGTGGGAGAACTATCCAAGTCCCCAAATAGGAAATCTGGAATTTAGATCAGCCTGCAGATACAGAGAGAGAAGTGGGGTAATTTAAGCACAAAAGCTCTGCTTGAAAACAATCCTAATTTTATTTTAGGTTTCACTAGAATGAAGAATTGAAGGTGAGGACTACCAATTATATTTGTATCAATGGAATCCTTGGTTCTAGTAGTTACTCATTCTCACTGATAATTATCTTCCCAGTGAGAATGAGTGTGCTATGAACGGGTAGCCTGCAGAAGAGAGGGAAACGAGGCTTGGACTCATTGTTATTCTACTGATGCAGAGCCTCTGGTAACAATCAGTCCTTTCCTCAGAAACTCCCAGAGCTCCCAAGACCCACAGGGAACGTCCTCCCTGCCAGCCCCCTGCCATCCCGACTCCCCCATGAACCACTGCCTTCAGAAGGCCTGCCAAGAACAAGCAAGGGAGGCAAGGCAGCTCCAGCAAACATACCACCTCTGTCACTTACCTTTAAGTCACTGAAAGGTTGTGGCCCAGAAACAAACCGGCAGAAACACAGCTGACCCTTGAACAACGCAGGGGTTAGGGGCGACAACCCTCCTCACAGTTGAAAAATCCACCTGTAACTTACAGTTGGCCCTCTGTATCCCTGGCCCCCCATATCCATTGTTGCCAGTATCCTCTGCATCTGCCTGTCATGCCAACGATTCAACCTACCACGGATCATGCAGTAGTGTAGTATTATATTTTATTACTGAAAAAAATCCACATATAAGTGAACCCGCACAATTCAAACCCATGTTGTTTAAGGGTCAACTGTATAGTCAGTTGATTTTTAACAAAGAGGCAAAGGCAGTACAATGGAGAAAAAACATCTTTTTGACAAATGGTGCTAGAACAGCTGGACATCCACCTGTCCCCCCCCCAAAAAAAAGTCTAGACACAGACCTTACACCCTTCACAAAAATTAACTCAAAATGGATTATAGACCTAAATGTAAAACACAAAACTATAAAACTCCTAGAAGATAATTAGGAGAAAATCTAAACGACTTTGTGTATGAGAATGACTTTTTAGAGAAAACACCAAAACCATAGTCCATGGAGGAAATAATTGATAATAATTCATTAAAATTTAAAACTTCTGCCCTGTAAAAGACACTGCCAAGTGTCTTTGAAGACAAGCCACAGACTGGGAGAAAATATTTACAGAAGATATATCTGATAAAGAACTATGATCCAAAGGTTGTGCAGCAAGTGGTCTTCTTATTTGACAGGGGACACCTGGCCATTCTGTGTTTACTAGCATTGATTCGCTTTCTGCTCGTTTTTTCTCCCCATCGCGATCCTCTGGGCTTTGTTCTTAGTCAGATCCTTTTACTGCCAGTACCCAAATATTTTCCCACAATAATAAACATTTCCAACTAAGGGAAGGAACTGGGAAAATAGATATGATAAGGCAAAAATTTTCTTTTTCGATACGGTAAGAACTTTGTTAAATCTACTAAGGGATGCCGCACCATGGGGCCATGGAACCACGATGAAATAAACAACAGTGGAGCAATATCAAGTGGCTCGTGAGTAGCAGCTACCTGGAGAATAAACTCAATCAAGGCCATCCCACTCACTTTGCACAGTAAGGCTGTTGTGAATTCCCACTTCTCCACAGTCCTTTGGGAATCCAATGCTTGTTTATACAAGGGTTCTAAAATTGGCAGGACCAGGGCGGGTGATGCTTACAATATGACAGATGCTCTGGTTGTTTTTTCTTTTTCTCACCAGCTCTCTCTTTCAAGGACACTACCCTTCATTTCTTCCCTATGTGAAATGTGTGTACATTTCTATACCTAGAAGAAAATCCACCTTGCTTGGCCAAACACATACTGGGCACACTTTGACATGGGTACTAAAACTTGGAGGGTAAATAAACACACTTCAAGCTGATGGCTGTGTTTTCCTGCCAATGTGTGGGACTGTTCACTCCAGCTTTGAAGAGCTATTTTATCTCTCTTTTAAAAGACTAAGGGCTCTTAATCTAGTATGCAGGGAATAAATGGATGGTTTTAAGGGATCCATCAGCCTCCTGATTTTTAAAAAAATAAAATCAGGGCTTCCCTGGTGGCGCAGTGGTTGAGAGTCCGCCTGCCGATGCAGGGGATACGGGTTCGTGCCCGGGTCCGGGAAGATCCCACATGCCGCGGAGCAGCTGGGCCCGTGAGCCATGGTCGCTGAGCCTGCGCGTCCGGAGCCTGTGCTCCGCAACGGGAGAGGCCACAACAGTTAGAGGCCCGCGTACCACAAAAACATAATAATAATAAAAAATAAAATAAAATAAAATAAAATAAAATCAAGTGTATGCATACAGCTTTCATCAAATTCTCAAAGGAGTTTGTGATCCAATAATAGCCCAAGTACCACTACACTAGGTTCTGCAGGGAAATCCAGAAACACTTCTTCCATCTTAAAAGTCAAACCCTTAAGTCACATAAATAATAAAACTATAGCTTTAAAAACATAAACTCTGTCCTTTTATATGCAAACATTTGTTATGCATCATATTATGTTCCACCAACTATTTTAAAGGATCAATATTTGAGACCCTTTAGTAATTCAGTTACACACCTCCTGTGGAACAATGAACACATACGTCACTTAACACTTTTATATAAACATCCTTTAATCTTCACAAAAAGCTGTGAAGTAGATATTATTCATGTTTCAAAAGTATGAAAACAGACTTACAAAGTTAAAGTTTTTTCTCAAGGTCATAGTACTAGTAAGCTGGGGTTTGAACCTAGGTCTTCTGATGCCAAAATCTGTGGTAACATTCTGTAAAATACTAGTTTAAAAAATATCAATTGGACTATAGAGACCGAAATTTGATTAGTGGCTGCCTAGAGTTGAGGAGGGGGGAGATGGAGAGAAGAGGTGAGAACTGCTGGGAGGTGGGGGGAATGACTGCTAATGAATACAGGTTTTTTTTCATGGGCCTGATGAAAAAGTTCTCAAATTAGAGTGTGGTGATGGTTGTACCCCTGAGCTGTGTACTTTTTAGATGGATGAACTATACGGCATGTGAATTACATCTCAGTAAAGCTGTTAAAAAATCAATTAAAAACTAAGGGGGCTTCCCTGGTGGTGCAGTGGTTGAGAGTCTGCCTGCTGATGCAGGGGACACGGGTTCGTGCCCCGGTCCGGGAGGATCCCACATGCCGCGGAGCGGCTGGGCCCGTGAGCCATGGCCGCTGAGCCTGCGCGTCCGGAGCCTGTGCTCCGCAACAGGAGAGGCCACAACAGTGAGAGGCCCGCGTACCGCAAAAAAAAAAAAAAAAAAAAAAAAAAAAAAACTAAGGGAAGGAATCAATTTTCAATATTTTGTCCGCTTTAAGACCAAAGTAAATACAACTCAAAAACTCACGGAGGTATTTTGTTTCCCCAAGTATTTACAATTCATTTCACATTAGGAAGGTCAGTAGTAACTGGAAGAGAAAAGATGGCTTACTATTCCTGGATTAATTCCAGCTTGGTTAGAATTTGGCTGCAGAACTCCTGAGTTTCCTTTACCTCCCCTTCTGTAGAGTGGGGACTGAACCACTTATTTACACTCTAACTTAGAGAGGCATAAAAATGGAGACAAAAGCCTAATACTCAGAAAGGTTTAATCCCTAAATCATTACTGGTCATTAGGGGTATAGAAACAGCAAGTTATACCAATGTCATGAGAAGTACTCATGAACACAGCAAATCAAGCTTATCTTTAAACCACAGTTTCATTCTTTCACTTCTCTTTTCAGAAATGATCAATGGTCTCTTATTATTTATCTTATTAAATCCCATATCCTCTGCCTGGCCTCACACCCCACCTCATTTCCCACCTATTACAACAGCCTCATGGTCGGTCACCCTCCTCAGTCTCACACTCAACTCCATCTCCAAATTAGTGGAGATTGCCCAGCAATCCCTTTCATTCTCTCCTCTAGCCTTCAAACTCCTAAATCTTTTAAGCCCCACCTCAAATCTCACCTCCTTCTTGGCCATTCAGCCTTGACTCTCCTCTCTCACATCATTACATCCTATCTAGTCACCACCAGACCTTGTACCAAATATGGCAACCTTGTTTCCACCATCCTTCTTTGGGGAGGAGGTCCCACATGGCAAGCACCTAGACCAGAACTGAGTATAAGGTAGATAACTTAGTCATTAAATTGCCATGAGTAGACTTACTCCCCAACTCCAGTAAGTCATGCAAAACAGTCTAAAAATAGACCAGTTCCTCTACTAGCAATCCATGAAATAATCTGGAAGTTAGATTTATAAGTGACATTTAAGATACTGTGTGATTTAAGAGTTTTCTATTGAGGTGCTTTACTAATATATATCACTTAGTTTATTACACAGTAATAAAAAAATTCATATGATTTATGGAAATGCTTCAAAAACGGATATTTGATTTATATGGACTTATCCCATTTAAAAATCACATCCGTTCTTCCATTCAATAAATATTTCAGAGCACCCACTAGGTGTCAGGAACTTAATCATCAGAATTCAAGCCAATTTCAAGAGGTAAAATTCAGAAATGCAGCATCGTTAATTCACTTTGAAAAGATTTCCTCCATACACATCAAGGATGCAACTGAAGACAACAACCAACACAGGCACCGACACAGGCAACATCCCTACCAATGAAGGTCCATCAGCTTCCTGCCACAATGGCACCATCTGCCATCTCTTTTGCTTGAGCATTCCTGGTTCCCCTGGTTCCTGGTTATCCAAACCTTGAGCCTGAATCACAAATCCTCTTCTCTCCCAAGAACCAGGGCAAATCCAGTTACTTTCCTCTCAGCCCATCTCCACCCACCAGAAAAGCAGCATGTCTGAACCCTAGCAAACCATTTCTAAATGACACACGTCTCTACCCTACACTTATAATCTCCTCAACTGCCAAGAACAGAATGGATCCTTCTCAGATGGGTTTCATGCAATTAGAACTGCTAACTACTTGTGCGTATGGGCTTTATTTACAAAGTACACTGAGTGTAGACATGGTTTAGACATGCCCTGACATGTAGCCTCAGTATCGATTTAATGTACTTATGTTCCTCCTGTACTTGTGTATCTTCTTTAAAAAAAAATCCCAGCCTGGCATTCTAGCACCTTTCTACTACACAACACAGCTGTTTTGTTTTTGGGCTTGGGGCAAGTATCAAAGAGACAAAAATATTGTTTAGCAATAAACAACACATATCTTTACATATGGAGAAACGACACTTCATATATAAAGATATGGAGTGATCACACATATGACAAAATACTCAATTGATCCCATCTTAAAATTGGTTAAAAGTTAAAAATCCACGGCATGAGAGCAGTAGTGTGGCCAAAGAGGAGGAATAATTTCAATGTTTAGTTTCTTTTTCTTTTAAACATAATAAAATTTCTTATTATCCCCCATAGAGCAATGAGAATGATTCAAGTAGCTGATGGAAGCCACCAGGTAAAACTGCACAGCTATTTTATAGCTATTTTATAAAGCTGGCTTATATGTAGTTAACCTCTCAAATGATCAGTCCCAGAGAGGGAAACATAATGGTGAAAAATCTGAACTAACATTACAAAAATAATCCAAACCATAAATTTTCTAATTCAAGTTGGACTTCCAAGTATGTCCCTTAATCCCATTCGAATATACGTGTATGTGTGATATTCTGATAATTCACTCCAAAGAAACTATGTTTTAACAACCAAGCTCAAGAGGAAGTTGAGAGGTCCAGCTTGCACTAAGTTTAACAATTTATTACGGCTCAAGCTGGATATATACTATTCTTAGACCATGAGGAAATTTATACTATCTCAAACCTCTGCAACAGTCAAATAAGTTAAGCACGTGGATTTGTACGGATGCCTCAATTTGCAGGGTCAGTAAAGGGAGTTTGAGAAATGAACAAAGGAAGGACATTGGTGTAGAAAATGCTATTAAATTGGAAGAGTAAGTGTTGTCTGGAGTAACTGAGAAGTGGCCTCATTTTCTGAAAACTTCCAAGACCATGAAGTATTACACACCAGAGGGAAAACATTTTAATCTAGCCCACTTTATCAAATTTCACATTTGCGTTTAAATGTTCATGCAGCTCCCTTAAATAAATACTAGTATTTATTAGCTGTGCAGTTTTACCTGGTGGCTTCCATCAGCTACTTGAATCATTCTCATTGCTCTATAAACGTGAGTAAATGCTAAGATGGAGACATCAAAAAGACAACAGAGCTACAACACTTCACACCCTGTCTCATACGCAATAGATATTGGTTAAGTGATTGGAGTTGGAACTAAACAAAACATTTCTAATTTGTTCAAATCTGGCCAAGTGCCATACCAGCTACTTTTTTTTGCGGGGGGACAGGGGGCTTGCTGCATGGCTTTCAGATCAGGGACTGAACCCAGGCCACTGCAGTGAAAGCGCCTCGTCCTAACTACTGGATGCCAGGGAATTCCCATACCAGCTACTCTTAAAGGATGCTAACTGAATCCCATGAGCTCCCCATGATTCTAATGGCCTAAAAAAGGAGACAAAACAAGTCTGCGCCATCCATCCATCCATCTACCCATCCAGGTATGTGAAACCTCTTATGTGCTGGGCACCAAGCTAATGGCTGAGAACATAATGTGTGTATAGTAAATTTTTCCAACTTCTTATTTTTCTTAAGCCTCAGCATCCCCCAAATAGGCTGCCAACACCTTGTCCAGGTGACCAGTTGCACCACTACAATATAGCTGATCTTACCACAAGTTCCCCATCCTGCCCTTCCCCGACTGCGAGCTAGTGACATTCAGACACACCAAGGAACTCACCTCACGTCCTATACTTGTGTACTCCATCTGAGCCCAACAAAGGCACCTGCCCGCAGGTCCTCTCTCCCCCTGGGCCCGCCACCTGCCTGGCTGAGTGTGCTCCCTGGAGCTCCTCTCACACGGTCCCCTGAGTGGCATGCAGGGCCTCCCTCTTCTGGGACCTGTGAGTGTAGTAACTCCTTTAATTTCATATGCCTCTCCAGGGGTAACTTCTGTGGCCATTTGTGATGATCCTTAAAGACCCCACAAGGAGGCCATACTCCCCCATTGATAACACAGGGTGCAAAACTGGACAAAATCCCCATCCTCTGGAGCTTGGTCTCATGAGAGACAATCAAGCACCATGAAAATAAATTGTAGAAAAAAGTGCTTCCAAGGAGAGGTGAGCAGAGCTGTGAAAGTGTGTAAGGTTTGGCTTTTTTTTTGGGGGGGGCGGTCAAAGAAGACTTACCCTGAGGCCTGAAGGATGCTAGGTCTTTACTAAGGCAAGAAGGAAGAGGAAACAGGGAAGAAGAACGTTTCAAGCAGAAATAGCAGTTAATGCGAAAGTCACTGGAGGGAGGAAGCAGCCCACAGGAGAAGCTGAAAGCTGCCCACACCGCTGACTGACAGGAAGGCAGGTAATACGGGTCGAGAGGGCAGAGAAGTAGGCAGAGGCCAGACCTGCAGCGTCTAGTTAAGGATGTGTCTTTATCTTAACATAAAAAAAGAGAAAAACACCCCCCCCCAAAGTTTCATGTAGCACAGTAGAAAGTGGACTGGATCCCAAATGAGACAAGGGATCCCCAGTCCCCAGTTCCAGATCAAAATCAGGTGGGCACCGACCTCTGCCCCACTCAGTGTGTCAAATGAAGATATCAAAACCTATCTCAGAGCACCTTGTGAGGAATGAATTAGGTGAAGGATGTGAAATTGCTTTGTAAAGTGTTTGGCAAATTAATAGCATTATAAGAGTATAGATTATTTTTAATTAAATGCTGTAAAAGAAACCAGGATTTGCATAAAATCTACTTTCTCCTTTTAAAATCACAAATTAGGAAAATGTGCCCAAAGATATAATCATTTTAAGAGTAATACTCTCACACTTGTGCTTCACTGAAGGAAATGATATTCACAAAACTCAAGACCTTATTAAATTTCGGATGTTAACCTGTTCTATGACCCCTTACGGATGGATGGCCAGCTGTTTGGATATTCATTTATTATATTTCAATGCACCAGAATCTTATATCTTAAATAATCACCATGTAAACCTCCCTAGAAAAAATATCCCTGGTATAAATCCAGAACTGTATGTCATCAATCAATTATCTTATTACACAGAGAGCTTGGAGCCAAACTAGACAGAGAGCTTACCTATTCCTGTATACAATTAAACATAAATAAGTTGAAGTACAAGTGGCTCTCATGGTCTGAAGGCATTATCCTGAAGGACAGCAATAAAGCAGAAAGAAAAGAATACATCTGTGGTTCTTTACGATGGATAAATAGCTGTAGCATCTACTCTGTTTTTTGGTGCGTGAAATTCTTGCTGCCAAGAGAGAGCAAGCAAGAAAAAAAAAGCAAGGTGCTCTAGACTGATGTTGGTATGAGGTTAGCTTATCTCTACAGCTTCCCATTACCCTTATCTCTTCCTAAAAGGAAAACATTAAAGCAATCAAACTTTAGCAAGAGGAATGACTCAGTAGACACACACACACACACACACACACACACACACACACACAGCCCTCAACTGTTTAGGCTATTCGCATATTAAACAGTGTAAACTTCTAGGTCCTTTACAGTTACAACTGCTGTAGGTATCTTCAAAAAGATTATTTAAAAAAATCAAAATAATAAAACAGTATAAAATTTTATAAAAGTGCATTCTCATACAACCCATGTGTATAGTATTCTTATAGATTGGTTATCAGAATTGAATGCCTGTAATTAATATTTTCTGAAATTAATACTGGTTTACAGGGGTTAAGTCTATTTAAAAAGTGTGCCTGATAAAACACATTTTTCTTACAAATATTTATCAAATGAAACTTATTTTATGCCTTTTAGCAATTTCTCCCTCAATGTAGAAGAGCATTTTGTAAAATAAGCGTGTCAGATTTTTGCATCATTTTTAAAATATCAACCTTGCACTACATATTAACTCCAAGCCTAAAACTGCTTTTTTTTTATCAGTCTGATTATAAAATAGCTATTCTGGAATTCCTGAAATACCTACAAGACTTTTTCATTCAATACCAGAAAACTCTTATAAGCTTAATGAATTGGAGAAGCATTACCCGCTAACAAAGGCAAGAAGCTTCAAGGCTCCACAGGAATTTCATCATTCAGTTTTCCAATGGGGGAGGGGGGAGGGGAGACCACACTCTAGGAAAAGTTAACTAAATACACTGAAGGATTGTAAAGTATCCCTTCTACAGAAAAACAGAACCACAAAACAAAATAGAGAGGCTTCAAAACAGTATAAAAATACTTTTAATTATACGTTAAAAGTTAGTGACAAAAGCCTAAAAACTCCTTTGTCCCTTTTAGCCTTGAAAGCAGAGGAAGACTGCCTATAGGTAGCACTATTAGAAAATTTTGTCCTAAGTAAAATTTAGGACTTTACAATGACATTGAATCAGAATAAACTCTTAGACATGGCAAACACCAAATGTACTGAGTGAATCAATCCAAGGTGCAAACTGATTTTATGTCAAAAGACAGTGGCTGGATAGAATTCCTTCCTTTTAGATGTTGCATGGAATTCAAACAAATGCATGGTAACGACACGGCACTATTTAATTCTCTCAATTTTGAAACCCCCATTTGCCAAGATCAATAACATGGAATATAATTCAAGAACTTTAATATATCAAAACAAAAGAGGGAAAGAAGGTCCTCGGGGCCTCTGGATAGAACAGAGTCCCAAGATGGAGCTCAGAGTAAAAACAAGTTAGAGTTTTATATTAGATACTAGAATCTGTATTTCATTCCTCATTTCACCTGGAAGCTGAGACATTCACTGGAACAAGGTCTGGGTGAAGCAGGGGTTTTGGCCAAGCCTCGCTGGAGAAGAGCACCATCAAATCAGAGGCAAGCCAAATGCACACCAATGGGTCGCAGCTTCTGTTGAAGAATGTTGAAGTTGGTTACTTTCCCCAAATCAGGACACATCAAGCCCTCCAAGGAGGCAGCAAGAACTGGCCCCTCGCACTGCCAATCAAGTCCCTGACTCATGGGGCAGATACCCTGCCCCCCCCAGAGTGAACGCAGGCTGATCTTGTTCAAGAAAAAGGAAGGAGGAAGAGAAGAAAACATCTGAAGGAAATGGAGATATCCAAGAAAACCTATTCCAAGAAAAGAGAAATGGGCACAAGAGGAACAGGCACCCAAGTTCACATGGGTTGGAATCAGAGCTGAAGGAGAGAAGTCTCAGAGCACTGGGCCTGCCAAACTCGCTGAGCTGGTCAAGAACTCTTTCTGTTACTGGCTTCTTTCTTGATATCTCTCCTCCGTAGATTCTCAAAATGACCTGCCTAGTCTCAGAAATAATCAAACTCAATCGCCTGAAAAGTCCATTAGAATCCAAAATTAACCACCCTAAAACTAGCTTGCACTTGATGACGAGCAGTGCAAGAGCTTAAAAGCCTTGGAGCTAGATAGGCTGGGTTAATTCCTGGTTCCACCAGCCCAGTGACTTTGGGCAAGTGACTTACCTGCCCCGGGTCTCTCTGGTTAACTCACCTGTGACCTGGGGTGGATAACAGTATACCTGCCTCACACAATGGCAGTGAGGATTCCAGACATAGACTGCTTAGGAGAGCTGCTTGGCACCTAAGTAAGCAGCGCATAGCATTAGTTACCAGTAATTATTTACTGACGAAGTCATCGGTTTTCTACTGTCCTATGCAGAACAGATGGGTTTGATAAGGAAAATTATAACCACAGGCAGATTTTCTCTCTTAATCCCATTTAGTGGGTGAGAGGTGAATTTCTTGGGGCTTGTAGGAGGAATGTGATGCAACCCACAACAAGCACGTGACAGGTGTCTTCTCTGCACCTACACCACCTGCCTGGGCTAGGTGTGGGCCAAAGGAAGCCTCCCCCAGCGAATGGGCTAACATGCTCAATGGCTAGAACCAAGCGGGAGCTTCCCAGGGACAGTCACTTACTTTTCCAGTAGCCCTGCTCGTGGGTGGAACTTGGGTGAGCATGCTGATCGCTGGCTGGGCAGGAGGCAAGTTCTGAGCCCTCCTCAACAGTAACCTGCGAGCTGTGTGCAACCCAGGGACCTCGTCAGCCCGATGATCACGGAGACCGTGGGTAGGAACCAAGAGCTGATGATATTAGGACTAGAAAAATGATCAGGGCACCCATCAACAGGAAGGAATTTGATTCCTGTAACTCCAGAAGCGAGACCCACAAAGAAGGCTCCTGGGGGCTCCAGACGCCAATGAGGAATAATCACAGAAGGGCAGTGGACTGTTATGATTGGCCAGTTTAAATAAGAATCACTGTAATATACTTCAGTGGAACACTTTATTCTTTAACAAAACGTGCCTAGCGAAGGGAGGTCAGGGGACTTGATTTGGGCTAAGTTATTTCCCCAGGGTTCTAGGGCTCTGTGTGTTGGGTGGGAATCAGCCCAAGTCAATGCACTTGTTACACATGCACAGCGGGGAGTATCAAAACTCCTTCCTCACCAGCACCACTGACACAAGTGTGGTGCCAATAATGATAGTATAATTAGCCATTAAGCTTTCTTTTTCAGTAGAATTTGTCCCTCTCTGGGCATGACTGTTAGCATTCTCCATCAACTGCTTGAATTATCACTAGATTCTATCAAAAATCCTACAGTGACACTGGGGCAACCATCCCGTCCTCCATTTTGATTTTAATTTTTATATTTTAATTATACACACTTGTAAATATGAGATCGTTGACAAGCTTTTAGGGTTCAAATTTTCATGTGAGCAGAGAGATCCCAGCCTATCTAAGCTGCCCATATCTGGAGGGACAATACACTACTAGGGAAACCCCAAAAGCCCAAGGGTAAAATTGCAAACCGAAAAGAGAGAGAGCAGTCTCCAAAGTGAGCTGGATTTCAAAACTGATGAATCAGAAAAGTTCTTCTAACTCTATTCTTTTAGCTAAAGGACTACTAATCACTACAACAGTTTCTAGGCTCTGGTTCAACCTAAGCAAATAGGCGTTATTTGTTTTAAACACCGCTCATTAAATTAAAAAAAATCAAATTCAGTAATATTTGAGTCATTATTTGAGTAATATTCAGTACTTATTGAGCCCCTATACAAAGGCATTTCCGAGTATGCAAACATATGGGAGTTGTTACTATAGTCCTCAGAAGAGAAACTGATATTAGGACTTTTAAAACCATATTGTCCCTGATAGGAGGCACCAAAATAACAGCCTGATGAAGACACTCCAGACAAGGAGAAACAAAGGGCCAATTAATAAACATTCCCCAAATTACTGGCTCCAACGGACCTACTCGTGAAGGACAACTGAGTCTATCTACCGGCTGTGTTAACGCTTCCTAGCGTTGCTGTCAGGTTTGAACTTCCCCTTTCCCAACAACTCATGAGCCGCTCATTTCTAAAAAGGCTGCTCAGTTCACAGCAGTTGCTGGACAGCTCTCCGAGACAAAGACTTCAGTCCCATTTTCAGGGTTACCTACAGATAAGCGTTTTGTTTTTCACTTATACCACACCCTTCAGGAGAGCCTCAAGCCACCCAGCTGTTCAGGGGGATTGTGGTTCAACAGCAGGAAACATACAGAAAACATTGGGAAAAACATTTTTGTTTGTTTTTTTCCCCATGTCAAGGCCATTGCTTGAGAGGAAAATGAATGCAAAGGAGAAAAAGAGGGGGAAAGTTTAGAAATGCATCAAGTTGGTTTCAAATAACACTCTTCCCTAAGTTTTCTTGAAGAAGTAAGGATCTCAATTTCAGGATAAAGTGTTCTGTTAAACACTCCATGTTTAGATTCCTATACTGTGACTACCCAAGAAATGTTTCTGACATAGAATTTGAGATCCAAGAGATAAAAGGTACACAGGCGCATTTGAGTTCAATTTGCTAGAACAGTGATAAGAAGGAATTGTACACAACACAGAATATGCTGCAGAAACCCATTGAATGATGTCTACTCCGTGTGTGCACTGTCGTCTAGGACGCTGTAAAGTTGGCAATCAGAGCTTTTTTGTTGCTGTGGTCCTACTTACCACCAAAATCGACATCAAGACAGTAAACTGCATGCCCTCAAAGCTGCAAATTCTCTGTTTCGTGTTCATTGCAAAGCAGATTCTCACCGTTAAAACTGGCCGTTTAAACAGAAGGTTCAGACCAGGAATTTCATTGGTCCATTTCTGGTCATAGCTACTTCCAGTAGCTTCTCACCTTTCATGAATATTCCTGTCACTTCAAAAAGAAAAAAAAGGAAGCACTGAAATGATGGGGTAAAATATAGGTTAAAAAACAGTGAAAGGATGGCAGCTCGCTCCCTGCAGGGAAGACTGCCTGAAGGTGAGAAGAATCCCTCAATAAAGATGGATCACGTTGTACGTCTGTCTGCAGCAAAAAGCATCTGTGATCCTTAGAACTTTCTTCCTCCTTGACCTTTCATGTTTGGGGAAAGATGAATAGTGGATATCTCAACTGCCTCTATTATTGTTGTTGCTGCTAGTGTTAGTAATAAACATCTACGAAAGCTGCAGTATAATTTGCATAAAAAGTCAAACCAGGCCCCGCTCAAGTCAGGCCAGATATCAAGACAAACAAAGCATCCTTTAAATCCAGACCCCACAGTTTTGTGTAAGAGCCACTTTGATATCCTCGGACAGCAGGCAAAAAAAAATAACAATAATACAAAAAAAATTTACCCAGGTACACCCTGACACCACGTATTACCATGTGCAAACCTTATGAAGAGCCCAGACTGGCCTCAAGATTGAATACTGGGATGCGGCAAATGAATATAGACCCTGACAATCGCCGGTAGCTTCTTCTATAAATAGTGGGTGGAGAGCACTGGTGGGGAGGTGGTCTCCAAGTTTATGGGTGAGCTTGAGTCATAATTAGGCCTTCTAGATCCATATTTACCGACTGTGACTCACACTGTAAGTGGGGCTGCAGGAGTCTTTCACAGGATAAGCTACTGAACCAGATTTTTACATGTGCATCCAAGGCATCTGATGGTAGTAGACCTTTCAACAGCAGGGGAACATCACTGCCTAAATGCCGTCAACTCAAACCTTTGAGACACAGTAATAAATTGAAAATAGCCTGTGTTTTCCCCTCAACTCAGATATAAGACCATTCAATCTGACACCAAAAGGTTTTGCAAATCAACAGGCCATTTAGAAATGGCCCGTTTTCATTCTAGCACGGTGGCTTTTTAAAAATGGTCACACCCAACAGAGCAGGCTACAGGCTGCGTGGAAAGTGCCAGTTCAGAAAAGCTTTGCTCTTTGTGAAGGCTCCCATCAGCAGAGGGAATTCACAGCAGGATGCTCTGCTGGGCCCATTAATCAATATATGGAAATTCAAACAAAAGGCTTGTGGAAGCCCTCTTCCCAAAAACATTTTTTAATTCCACAAAGGTATCAGAGGTGAGACTCTAGTTGGTTAGAGGGCTAACTGTTCTGACAAATCTTTAATGAAACACTTGAGAAATCCATTCACACGTAGTCCTGTTTCACACACCAGCTTTTTCCCTCAGTTCCAAACTTGATAGCAATAACTAGTAATTCACCTCCTTGTCGTTAAAATAGCCCTTTCTTTGTACTTCAGCTGAGACCACTGAAATTGCTCCATGAGGAACAGAAAAATTCATCACACATTCTACAAAAAGCTCCCCATTCCCCTTTTCCTCCAGTTTACTATGATGATGGCATTCCCATCACACAAAAGCAAAGGGACGGTCTTCTTTATGGAAGCCCACGGCTCCTCCATCACTCCATACTATGGACTGGAGTCTTCTGTGTTCTCTTGGCTAATTTTTTCACTAATAGGAACTTTGTTTCATATTTTAAGAGAGAAGAGACAGAAAGCAAGCCAGCCAATTGGCCAAGTACTAAATTATCTTACCCCAAGTCCTAGTAAGGGCTCCTCTGAGAACATGAGGGAGACTACGGACCCTCTCCCCCAAAATTGTGTGTCCACACAAATTTCTACAGTTTTTGGCAGTTGATTCATGAAATCCTTAGGTCCGTCCAGGATTCCCGGATTCCTAGTCAAACCCCCAGACTGGACCACTCTCCGATCTTAGTCTATTTTGGATGTCTGTGAGGGACCACTGACAGACCCTTCGAAGGATGGATGAAAAGGTTTACCTTTCTAAAAAAATTGCAACAGATTATGAAATGGAAAATTTCTCTGCAATTTCTGAGCAGTTTACAGCAGAGTAAACTCCCTTTTCAGCTAATATCTTCTTCTGAGTTAAACTTCTGCCCTTTAATTCCTGATTCTCCCCTCTCCCTGTCCCCTGCCTGCTTGTAACCCCTCACCAGGATTACTCAGCAGCCCTGGAATCGATCCCCCAGCCAGAGCTCTGGTCTCCCCACCTTAAACCCCAAAACCTCATCCAAAAATGGAAGGGCTGCCAAAATGTAGTCCTTGCTATCCCGTCAGCTTATGCTCTTTACTCCAGAGCAGGGGTTCCATCCACTGCAGGGAGTTCAAGGTCATTTGGATGTCTGTCAGAAATGCAGATGCCCAGGCCACACCCTAAATCGCAGAACACCCCAAACTGACAGAATTTCAGAGTGGGGTGCAGGAATGTGCACATTTACAGAGCTCGTGGACATTTCTCATGCACCCACAGTTTGTGGACTGTTGCTGACAAATCATCCTCCACTGAAGCCTGGGTAAGATCCTCCTTGCCTGCCTCCGTCCTAACATTATGTGCTCATTCTCACCTTAGACTTTCATTCTATTTCTTACCTCTACGTGGAAATATTCTCCACCTACCTAAATCTTACGCACTTCAAACGGTCTATCTCAAAGCCCCTCCTTCCCAGATACTGATCTATTCTGATCTCTCTCAAGGTGAATTTTTCTCTGACTTCACACATCAGGATTACCTACCTAGTCCTTAAAATACTAGTTATTAGCCCATTCCTGGTGCTACAGAATTGGTGGACCATGGAGTGAAACGTAAATATGTAAATGTTAAAAAAAATGAAGTAGACGGAAAACTGAGAGAACTCTCAAAACCACCAAAATCTTGTCTGTTAAATTTCTACTTTCCAAAAGTCCTCTAAAATACTTCTGACACCAAGGCCAGGCAGAGAAGAGTTAAAGTCTTCAAACCTGCTCTCTCAGCTAAGGCAATAGATGCCAGCTACCAGAGAAAAGCTAGTCAGGTGGGAACAGCTGTGCCAGGGCTTAGCCTAACAGGATATACTGACAGCACAAAGAGCCAGCTCACTGAGCTTCTGGAAAAGACCTCAACTCTGCCCCTCCCCCCTCCTCACGGCAGTGTCTCAAAAACCCCTATGCCATTTACTTAAACCACAGGCCCGTAAAAGGTAGTGCGGACTTAAAACTGCACATGATGACTTGCTGCATAAAAATATACAATTATTTTTTTAATTATGCACAAACCAGGTGATAATTATAGCATATATAGCGTATAAGCATATATAATTATATGCTTGTGTTATAAAAAGCTTCAGTCCTCAAACCTTATGAGTGGGCATAACCATCGCTAAACCCATCCATTTATTAAAAAATATTAACTGCAAAGCTTCCTAGGGATGTGGCAATTGTGCTCACTGCGGTGGGGACACCAAGATGAATGAGAAATGGTTAATTGCCCTTGAGGAGCTCAGCACAATCTTGTCGGAAGGAATATAATAAAGAAAAATAGTGCAAAGCAGTGTGTGATAAGTGCCGTGAGAGAAAGTCAAGGTACTAGAGGAGAGAAGGCGTGATTACTAGAATAAATAGAGAAAACAGCGCTGGGGCAGCAGCGGTCCACCTGGTTCTTGAGGTTAGGACGGAGAGGACAGTCAGCATGCAAGAAGGGCAAGAGCTTAAGAACACAGATGGGAAAATCCTTCTGCTCGGAATGGGATGGGATGGCAGCTGAGGCAGAGTTGTCGACAGGATAACTGAACGGACGCTCCTTGGCCTCTCGGGTATACCCGTAGGATGGGGATGCTTTTACAATGGTCAAGTCACTTTGCTGATGGGTAAACCATGTCCAATTAGCCTAAAGGCACCCAGGTTACTTCTTTACTAACAATAGTGCAGCCCAACCTCAAATTAAGCCTCCATGGAAAGGAAATTGGGGAAAAAACGATATTCTGCAATAAACTAGGTGAGAAAAAGTACCAGGGATCATCATGGCTAGACCAATGGACATAAAGTCAGAAGACTTGGGTTTGAGTTCAAGTTCATTTTGTCAGCTGTAACACTTGGAGTAAGTCACTCACACTCTGTTTCTTTGCATGCAAAATACAAATGGTAATTTCTCCACCCAGTAAGAGTGCTGTTCCAACAACATGGATGTGAATGAAGGTCCTCTGTAAAATTATAAAGCTCTTTCAAAATGTAAGGCAATATTACTGGATAAGTTTTGAAAAGTTTTAAATTTTATTTTAAAGTACACATTGTCGTGATTAAAAAATAAATAAATAAAGACCCTCAAATAACATGATGACTGTCCTCAGCAAGGCGAGCACTAGGCTCAGACAGAAGCAGATACCAGAGATGCCAGAGCAGAAAAATGGAAATAAACAGGAAGGTGCTGAAATTGTTGGGCTGCTAGAAAACCAACCCTGAAAGCACCCTTCAGCTAGTCTTTCCATTTACTTAAACAGAGACACCTCCTTAACAGAAAATCAGCTCAAACTTGTTTAAATTGAAACCTGTGACATAAAAAAATCCTAAATGATACTGGATTTAAAAAGAAAACACTTATTCTGTTCAGATTACATGATGTTCCCTCAATAACTAAAAAGATATTACTATGGTCCTACCTAATTTCCTTCATTATTATCTTGGCTTTTTTTAAAAGCAAGGGTCAATCAATAATGAATACCCAATATACAATTACCTAAGTTAAATACATACACATATAAAACAGAACTTTAAAAGATTGAAATTCATTTTCATAGTTAAAGAAACAAATGCAAGATATTCACACCCACTTGTACATTACAGTGAACTCTTTTGTCATTAGCCATAAAAATGTTTGAAGCTCTAAGTAAATATATTAACCTGTTAACCTGCACTGGAGGATTTTATAGTGTGACTAATTAAAATAAATCTTCATTTGATGCCATGCAGCCCTCAAGACTTTCAAATTCTAACATATTAGATTAGCATGCTTATAATTTAAGAGCCAAATATTTTTTTCCATCCAAAGAATATCTAACATGCCAGACGACACAGCTATTTCTCAAATTCCTCACCTCCTGAATCTCTAGTAGTCTAAATTTCCCTTCCTCATTCTCCCAACCTCCCCTTAATAACTGATTTTCTCTACATGTTCCTCCTTTTACCACAGTAGCAATAAAATTTATCATCAACTAGGGCACTTTGGAGAGTGAAAGAGGGGAGCGATTAATAATTAAGCCAGAAAAACAGGTATAAAAAACTGGGACATACAGTAACCCTACCTACGGCTATTATTCTAGGTAGAGGGAAAAGTCTACTCAGGATGAGGGAGAGAAGGAAATCTCTTATTTAATAGGCTGAACTAGTATGTAAATATTCGGACCCGGGAGTTTCCTGGTGGTCTACCGGTTAGGATTCAGCGCTGTCACTGCTGTGGCCTGGGTTCGATCCCTGGTCAGGGAACTGAGATCCCACAAGCTGCACAGTGTGGCCAAAATAATAAATAAATAAATAAAAATTAAAAAAATAAAAGACTATCTTAAAAAAAACTCTTCGGACCCATCCCAGCCCTGATTTCCGTCTTTGAACCATGCACAGGAAAGAAAGTTGCCCTGCTGCTGCATCTCTCCTCCTTTCTGGGATGCAAAGTCCAGGTCAGAATGTACCTGACTGCAAATTCTTTGGGACCACTGGCAAAAGCTTGAGGCCTTGTTTGTCTGCTGGTTTCAACAGAGGACTATCCTTCACTGTTAAAGAGGCATTAATAACCTTCAATTAAATAGGCATTAGCAATGTCATCTTCTAACTTCAGAGGCTCATTCTTATCCAAAACCTTCGTTAAGTGTAGTTTACTGTGTTGGGTGCTGCAAAGGTCAAAGGGCATAGCCCTCGTCCTCCCTGAATTTACAGTCCAAGAAGGAAAATGACATGGGCTATAAAGTAAGAGATACTCACACATCAAATAGGGGATACAAAAATGCAGGCCAAGGAGGAAGAGCAGAGCTGGATTTGGGAAGAGAGCAGAAAGCAAACCAGTTAAAGGAGAAACTGGTTCAAATGATCCCAGGGGGGCTTCCCTGGTGGCGCAGTGCTTAAGAATCCGCTAGGGGGCACAGGTTCGAGCCCTAGTCCGGGAAGATCCCTCATGCCACAGAGCATCTAAGCCCGTGAGCCGCAACTACTGAGCCTGCGCTCTAGAGCCCGTGAGCCACAACTACTGAAGCCGGCGTGCCTACTGCACTCGGCAACAAGAGAAGCCACTGCAATGAGAAGCCCGCACGCCACAACGAAGAGTAGCCCCCGATCTCCGCAACTAGAGAAAGCCCGCATGCAGCAATGGAGACCCAACACAGCCAAAAAAAAAAAAAAAAAAAAAGATCCCAAGGCACTGGCTTTGGGGATGCAGCAACAAGGCAGCACTACGTGTTGTGAGGGGAAGCGGGGCAGAAGTGGGAATCAGAGAACCACGTCTGGTCCTTTTTCATGGCTCGGTTCAGGTTCACCTGAGTTTAGGACCAAATCATCCTTAATTGTGACGTGACTGTGCTCCTCATCCCAGCAGCATCACACCCTCACCTCTCCCGTGAGCAGCCTCAAACCTGGGGGCTTTTGTGTCAGTCACTGGAGTATAATTGGCACCCAAAAACCAGATGTTCAACAAACACCTTTTTAAAAAAAAAAAACATAGTAAAATATGCAGAACATAAAATGTATCACCTTAGCCATTTCCAAGTGTACAGTTCAGTAGTGTTTACATTCATTATGTTCTACAACCATCACCGCCACCCTCCACATCTCTCTTCATCTTACAAAACTGAAACTCTGCCCCCATTAAACAACTCCCCATTCCTCCTTCCCGCAGTCCTTGGCAACCACCCTTCTACTTTGTCTCTATAAACCTGACTGCTCTAGGTGCCTCACATGAAAGTGGAATCATACAAGACTTATACTTGCCTTTCGTGACTGGCTTATTTCACTTAGCATAATCTCCTCAAGGTTCATCCATGTAGCATGTGTCAGAATTTCCTCCCTTTTTAAGGCTGAATAATAACCCATTGTATGTATAGACCGTGGACAGTTTTTCTATAATAAATACTTTTTGAATCGAAGTAGGTGTACCTCAGAGACTAGAACACAGTTTCCCCACATGTGAGGGAGTTTTAAGTCTCTTTCTTCTTTTTTTTTTTAAACTTTATTTTTGGCTGCATTGGGTCTTCATTGTTGTGAGAGGGCTTTCTCTACTTGCGGCTAGCGGGACCTACTCTTTATTGCGGTGCATGGGCTTCTCATTGCAGTGGCTTCTCTTGTTGCGGAGCATGGGCTCTAGGCACACGGGCTTCAGCAGTAGTGGCACGTGGGCTCAGTAGTTGTGGCTCGCGGGCTCTAGAGCGCAGGCTCAGTAGTTGTGGCGCACGGGCTTAGTTGCTCTGCAGCATGTGGGACCTTCCTGGACCAGGGCTCGAACCCGTGTCCCCTGCATTGGCAGGCGGATTCTTAACCACTGAGCCACCAGGGAAGCTCTAAGTCTCTTTCTTATACTGGACTATTTGAAATTTCTTAGAGAAACAGAGATGAACTGGCAATTAAAAAAAAATCAGGTAAGAAAATGCTTCCCGAGGCTCTCTTCTATTACCTACTACTCAAGGAGAAGGCGGGACTTAATAGCTCACTTGCCCTGTGTGAACTGAGATTTTTCTGGTAAACTGCCTTGCTTTTATCAGCTTATATTTTTTATAATATTCTTTCTTTTTTAAAAATTAATTAACTTATTTATTTATGGCTGTGTTGGGTCTTCATTTCTGTGCGAGGGCTTTCTCTAGTTGTGGCAAGCGGGAGCCACTCTTCATTGCTGTGCGCGGGCCTCTCACTATCGCGGCCTCTCTTGTTGCGGAGCACAGGCTCCAGACACGCAGGCTCAGTAATTGTGGCTCACAGGCCCAGTTGCTCCGCGTCATGTGGGATCTTCCCAGACCAGGGCTCGAACCCGTGTCCCCTGCATTGGCAGGCAGATTCTCAACCACTGTGCCATCAGGGAAGCCCATCAGCTTATATTTTAATGCTTCTGTTTCATGGCAGGAGTCAAACCTATTTTCACGAAGGCCAAGAAGGTAGCCTCTTCATCTGGAAAGAGAAAGCTGCTACAGAATGAATAAACAATTGCTAAATCTTTTCAAATCCAGACTTCCACAAACCACAGAAGTTTACAAAAAAAAAGCTGTGTGTGGGGAGGGGCCTCTGGGTAGCCACTGTCTCCACAAGGCTGACCTCCCAAGGCGGGCAGGTGAGCACAGGGGGGCCTGCTGAAAGCTACTGTGTACAATTCTGAGTCACCAAGGCGTTTAGTGCCGCCCCTGTAGGGGCTTCCCTTTTCCTTTCTCCCTCCATCTTGAGATTCTAAACAGACATCAGAAATGCATAATCACAGACGCTCTTCATAATGAACCCGACACTTCTTCTTCCTACTCCTTGGAACTTCTTGGAAGCTTGATCTAATTATGTCAGTGAAGCTAAATATAATGACTTGTTTTAGAAGCATTTCTTCTGTCAAATCTTCCTGTCAATATGGTCTCATTTTCCCAACCACGTTAATTGGTCAGAACTGCTTCTGTTCATTCCTCTCATATGATGTCCCAAAGGGTAGGAAAGGGTTGATTTATACCTTGATCCAGAAAGGACACCTTAGAAAACTGGAAAACCTGACTAGGGGAGTGACCTATAAGACTAAGAATACCAGAAATGTTATCTAACACAAGCAAACTGGATGAATGAAAAAATGGACGTAGAATGCACTGGTAGTGAAAACCTCATTAAACGCATGTCATACTGCTTTTTAATCACTAATAAGTGGTCAGGCGACTTCAAGGGAGTAGAGACCCTTCCTCGTGTCTCCTTTGGATCCCTGTGGTATAGTGCTAGGCAAATAACTACTGTTGATTAACACATGTTGATATATAGATTGATGTTTACTTGACTATGAGCAATAATGCAAGATTGTTGGTTCTCTTCCTTTCTTAACATAATTCAGTTATTTTTTAAAAATAAAAATTCTATCAGAAAGTGAGAGTCAACATATCCATAAATTCTTAAGTAATTTACCATGTATGCAACTCTACAAAGCACAAAATCTAGCTGAGATGATCAGTAAGAAAAAATAAGTACCCCAAGATGTTTGAAGAAAATACTTTTATATCATCTCGTTCACACTTAGATGTGTTTCATCTTTGACAACATGGGAGATAAAAGATCTTCCTTTAATGTCACTTCTGCAGGAACTCCTACATGAAATTCTATGGTCAGTGCTGGTTATTACAAGTAATGCCAGGCCCTGCTTTGTTTTCTTATTTAAAAGGAAAACCAACAAATGATTACAGCATAAATTTGTTCTCTTAGCCAAAATTTATGTTTTGCTTACTTTCTTGAGACACAAACACACACAGATTAAAGGAGAACATCCTAATGATGTTTGGGCAGCAAACCCCAAAGACAGCTCAACTTGGGACTGCCTCTCCTCTTAAAAGATCCTTACGGGGATAACAAAACTGATGGCAATCAGACCCACAAAAGTCAATGCCTTGGTCAGTGTACTGGCCTGGCTGACACAGCTGGGGACAGCACACAGCCAGCTAACTGTCTGCTCTAACCATACTTAGGGAAAATGAATTTCTTTAGCAATTGCTCATTCTGAAGACTTGAATGAATTCTTAGTATTTCATTCACAGCTCAGCAAAGAAGATCCTTCTGAAATATCAGAGCATGGGTGGCTGCAGAAGTTGCCATGGCAACTGCCCCTCCTTCAACTTTCAGCAATTAAGAAACTTAGTGGCATTTCTAACAATTTTCATGTGCAACAGAATCTGAGGCAGACAACCCTATCATATAATACAATTTTAAGGTCCTTGAAGCAATGGAAAAAATACCTATATCTGCTTAAGGGAAATTCAAATAACAAGCTTCAATCAATCCAACCTAAGCAGAAAAATTCCCCAAAAGTAACATTTATTTACAGCAAAGCTTTTTTGTTTTTTTTTTACTATCTTTAGTATCTTTCATTTAAAATATTTAATGTTTGTTTTTTAAAAAGTGCATTTGTATTTTTGATATATTTTCATATCCATTTTGTTATTTTTAGTATTATAAAACCGACTTCCAGGAATGGAAGCCCAATACATCACATAAGCTTTACATTTAACACAGCCTACAGGAAATAAGAGTTTGTGTTATGGCCATGCCTCAAGACTAAACGTTCGGGAACCAATTAGGTCTAAAGTCAGAGGTCACTTGTAAATAAAAAGATTTTAAAGACATACTTTTAAGTGTATTAGCCCTTAAGGAATAGGAGAATGAACTTTTTCCCCCCTAAATTATCATTAAAATTCATGGCTATGTTATAGGCCCACTACAAAATACTAGGCTCATTAAAATAGCATTTGAAACCAGTACAAAATAAACAAAATATCCCAAAGCAAAAATCTTTCAGAAGAAAAGTTATTAGTTTCTTTCAACTTCCCTGAACACCGAAAACCAATGATTTCTATGCAGTCTTTCTGACATAACCTCCTGATCTGCCTGATTTGCTATTCCCCCCCGCCCCCGCCACAGAGAACCCTGCTAGCCCTAAAGAGTACTCCACTGCGGGCATCTATTCCTTAAGTATATTGTTTTCAGAATTTTTGGAGAACTTTGTGACATCTCTGAGATACCTGGACACTGTGAGATCCCGTGAACTTCAGGCTGGGGATCTCAAGCAGCCCAAGAGGGTTCTAGAATACAGGCAAGAGTTCAAACTCCAAGGGGTTTAAAATAAGGCTTATTTTTTCTCTTATCTTAAAAAAAAATTAGAAATTTCAGAACCACGAGCTTTCTCTGTTACTCTGTACCATTTATAAATTCTCTTGGTAAGGAAGAAAAACCTAACTGTCACAGTACAATCTTTTTAGCCCCCTCAAATTTATCAAAATGTCATCAGAATTAATCAAGTTCCACCATTTTTCATAACAGTAGACCCCTGCAGAAGTACTGCTAACGTACCAAAATTAGGAGGCTTCCTATCTGACAAAAGATGGAGGGTTCCTTCATTCGTTTATGAAGATAGATTGACTGGCTGGTTGACTAGCTATTTTGTTACAGCCTGCCACTGTCAGCTTGGACTAGCTACTGAAGATTCTGGTATAAAATTCCTCAACGAGGGACCTGAGGTTTGATGAGCTTCCCAAACAACAACACACAGACAGATTTCCAGTGCTCTGGCCAACAGCAGACTCTCTCTAATTGAACAGAGGGAAAGCACATAGGAACCAATCCTCATTAGGCTCCTGGAGGCCAGGGTTCCCTCCCAACCTGGTACATCTGTATTTCTCAAAGCACCCACATGGATGGAGCACAAGCTCCACATAGCTGGAACTGTGTCACTCGCTGCTGCAACCCCAGCACCTAGAGCCCTGCCAGACACACACAAGGCACACAATAAATACGATGACCAACCACATCCAGCAGGTACTCAGGAAATATAATGGAGCCATCAGCGTAACCTCTATGTGGGAGCCTTCTGGCCATAACCAACCTTCACATAATTATTCCTATCCATAGCTGTGGCAGCCCCTAGTTCTGTCTTTCGGGAGGGACATGAAAGGAAGAAACAAAAAGAAGAAAAAGAAAAGTTGGCATAAGCCATTCTATATTCAAATTTCTCACCCATAAATCAGATTCCTTGCGGGGCAAGTCCATGTCATCTGATTACTTCGGGGTTCCCCACGGACATTTCCAGAAGTGTTCATAGTCAATGAACACAAATCATTCCTGTCTGGGTTTTCCCCTTCAACATCGTGCCTTTGAGCTGCATGAAAAAGCCTTTTCTACGTTTCATAAAACTGCCTGATGTAACACTTAACTGCTGAACGACCATCTTTTTAGAGTGTCCATCTCCCAAATCAAAGTAATAGATATGTATCTCATGCCCTGACATCACAGAGCCCCCTGATAACTGTCAGACTCTCCTCTTAACCTGCGGCCATCTTCCTTTCAAGGAAGTCAAACCAAGGCCTCGGGAGGTGCCTAGGAAGCTTCTCTTATTCCTGCTGATGCTCCTAAAGCCAAAAGATGCCCCTGCAGGCGTGAGTTACAACAGTGTCACTGGTACAGGTATGCACAGGGTTGTCAGCCCTAAGAATAGGGATGCTCAGTTAAATCTGAATTTCAAATAATGAATACTTTTTAGTATAAGTATGTCCCACTTAGTGCATAGGATGTACTCATGTTAAAAAAATTTGGTGTGGGCTTCCCTGGTGGCGCAGTGGTTGAGAGTCCGCCTGCCGATGCAGGGGACACGGGTTCGTGCCCCAGTCCGGATAGATCCCACATGTCGCGGAGTGGCTGGGCCTGTGAGCCATGGCCGCTGAGCCTGTGCATCCGGAGCCTGTGCTCTGCAACGGGAGAGGCCACAACAGTGAGAGGCCTGCGTACCGCAAAAAAAAATTGGTGTTTATCTGAAATTACATTTTAACTGAGAGTCCTGTATTTTATCTGTCAACCCTATGGGGGAGGGGGTAGGACAGTGAGACAGCAAGAAGCGTGGTGAGGCTAGAGACTGTGATGAGGGGACTAAGAACTTGGGTGACAAAACTAAAGGGGCTGAAATAACTTAGAATGATGCTCAAAAAGTTTGTGGGGGAAGAGAGCAGAGAACGAGGAGCCTGAGAACCATTCATTGAAAGCCACCAATGGAAAGGCCACTGGAGTGAAACAGCCTCCCATGGGCCACCACACAAGACTGCCCAAAGACAAAGGTAAAAAATGCATTCTGAGTTCATTGTTGCACTCTGGCAACAATGAACTCAGAAAAGAGAAGTCACATTCATGGCACGCGGTCTACATTCCAGGCACCTAGCTAGTCTCTTACACCATATCCCTGATGGCTCGCAACACCTCTAGCAGTTGGCTCCCACCTGGAGGACTGTCAGAGAAGGTAAAGGCACAGCCCAGGATGTACTCAGTCATATGTGGGCCAGAAGCCGTCTAGAATATTGGTACTTGCAGTCTTCGGAAAGCCAAAAGTTGGGATCTTTATCCTTCCTTCTTAGTCCACGATATTCTGCAAAATAATGACTAGAATTTCATGTTAACTATGGGGGAAAATATATTTACCCATGTCTCAGGAGGTAGGCTTTCTTTTGCTCCCCCCAAATAAGAAAGCCCAACAAAAAGCCCCCTCAAAAGGCAGCCAGTTGGTGCCTGGCAAGAGTCATGCTCCCTGGGGTCCCAAGCACTCAGTTAGGTGACTACTATTTATATAAAAGGTGTGAGTCTGAGACTAACAGATTACGGTAGTTCTTAGCTACACCTGAAGACCCCAACTGCTGCCTTCTCCATGACAATCGTGGCAAATAATAACAACAACTAACATTTATGGTGGGTTTACTATGTGCCGGATGTTATTCTTAAGTCTTTGCATTTACAAAAAGTACTTAATCTGTGCAACAAGCCTAGCAGACAGGTACTATTATTCCCCCACTGTATAGATGAGAAAAAGGAGTCAGAGAGAGATTAAGGAACTTCAAGGTCATATAGCTGTTAATGGTAGGTGATGCTAGTCCAGAGCTACACATCTACAGGTAATGATGGAACAACTCAATGTGATGTCACAACTCTAGCATGCCATAAATTGTCCTAAATTGGCACACAGAGTTTGTAGTTCAGTCGAGGAACCGAAAATGAGATGCCGTGTTCCAGTGCCCATCTTGACTGGCACACACGTGGACGTACATAAGGCTGAACCAAGCCACGAATATACTAGAATCATTGAGTCATGTTCAATAGTCGGTCAGTAAATATAAGGGTGGAGGTGATGGTGGTTCATTATGATATTAACATTTTTCACCTCCTTTTCCATCTTACTTTTATCTCTTGAATTTCAAGAGCAAGATAACTCCCAAACTTACAGGTTTTAAATGTTGAGTACATTTTTGATTTGTGTAAATAAAATATTTTAAAATGGTTTGGTGGTTTTTATGTATACTGGACTGTTCTTAGCTTCATAACCTTCATTTTGCTGTTTTTTTAAACAACCTTTTATTCTTTGGATTGTTGAAAAGAAATATTCGTATAATTTCCTACTCTTAAGCATGTACTTCTCTTTTATATAATAGGGCAAAGAGATAATAAACCTTCTGGGAAAACATGCCCTGTAAAAGGTCTTCATGGTCCTTAATGATCTTGAAAAAGATCATTCTATGTAAAAAAGAAGTCATTTCAGACTCCGAAATGCTCCAAATTCTATCTACTATAACACATCACTAATTCATTGTATGACCTTGAACAAGCGATTTTACCTCTCTGGGTCTCAGTGTAAACACAGACGTCTCATTTGTAAAATGGGAGGTTGGTTTAGATCACAGTTCCCCAACTGGGATGCGCTGGCACAGCCGTGCCGGGATTCTGATGCCCCTGGGCCCGCAGGGCAGCTGGCCAGAGCCCACACTGGAGGCCCCAGAACCATTACCTCCAGCCCAAAGCGGCCATTTGTTTCCCGGCAGTGGGCTGTGCAAACCGTTTCGATGTGTGCCATGATGTGAAAATGGCTGGGAAGCACTGGATAAGATGACCTCAAGGTCCATACTACCTCTGACATTTTGTAACTCTAAATTTTAAGTCCGAGCTACTGCCAGTGGCCAGCCACTAAGTGATTCTATCACCTGCGATGCAGAGCATGGTGCTGTATAATCAGAAAGCACTCAACAAATTTGTTACACTGGCTCAAAGTGCAGTGGCATCACTTAAGAAAACGACATTACTTTAACAATTAAATATATAATTACAATGTTCTTTACTAGGGTTCTACCGACTGGAAATTTCTATTACTTAATACCTTAGTTTGTTATCTCTGCTTAGAATGTCAAAGCACCCTGTAAGACCCTAAAGTGTTATATAAAAGAAAGTAATCTATATTTAGTATAGTTTTAATATAAACAATATGATAATACATTCTAACCTTTATAAGTAATTACTATATGCCACAGTAGCCTCACTATTAATCAATCTAAAATTTTGCTTAAGAATTATAATGGCACTTCTCATTTCCCGTGGGCCCACCACTCCCATCACTTAGACAAAGCAATTACATTTTTCAGAAAATTAAAATGTTTGGAGTCAATCAGAAGTACCTGTTTAAGAAGCCAGAGAAAATAGGGTTTAAACAGATTTAATGTCTATAATGTTTATCCTCAAAGTAAAGCAAGGCCAACAAAGGGTGAAAAAAAGCCCACATTCCCCAATCTGATTTAAACTAATAGGTTGGAAAGTTCAGGCAACGCATTACCAGAAAGATGTAAATAAGCAGGAGGGGGCTGGGAGAGGAAAACCAATAATGACTACGGAAGGAGAAGGGCTGCCATATAAAGGACAAGTGAACAGCATCTCCATCCCTTAGCTGAGCGGGCACAAGGGACCTCTAACTAAATCCACACCGGGGATCAAGAAGACAAAGAAGGAAGGATTATTCCGTAACTCCAGGGATCCCAGGGAAGGGAAAAGAAAGAGGAGAGAGCATCTGGGGAGGACTATGGGGAAGAAGACTTTTCTGGTGAGCTACCCTTGAGTAAGGAGAAGGGTTCAACTCCCTTGACAGACAGGTCTGCTTAAAGATTACTTCTCACACCTTAAATCAGCCCGAGCAAGAAACCCTGGGCTGAAAATGCCCAGGGATATTTACATAAAGAGAAATGGGTCCAGGTTTGGTGTTTTACTTTTGTTAGAATCTTAACACTGACAGCCACAAGCAGCCACCTGTACTTATGGGGTTTTGGAATATAAGGACGGCTACAGGGAGAATTTGTTTTTAAAGACTATTCTTATTTTAAACTTAACCCATTCCTAACACAGCAAATTTAAAAGATATAGAACATTATAAATAAGAGAATAAAATTACCCACCACCAGAAACAATTACTGATAACATTCTGATGTATTTTCCACCATTCTTTTTTTTTTTTTTTTTTTTTTTTTTTTTTTTTGTGGTACGCGGGCCCCTCACTGCCGTGGGCTCTCCCGTTGTGGAGCACAGGCTCTGGACGTGCAGGCTCAGCGGCCATGGCTCACGGGCCCAGCCGCTCCGTGGCATGTGGGATCGTCCCGGACCCGGGCACGAACCCGCGTCCTCTGCATCGGCAGGTGGACTCCCAACCACTGCGCCACCGGGGAGGCCCCCACCATTCATTTTTAACACGCTATTGAATATTGAGTGGAAAGGATGAGTGGTTTATTATGGTATTTGAAATTATCTCCTTCTCCACCTAGCTTTCACCTCCTGAATTTAAGAATAGAACAACTTGCTTCACACAGGTTTGATGCATTAAGTGTGATTTGTGGTAGTATTTGCACGACTCACTGGGGGAAAGAAATAGCTGCTCTTGGCTGGAGGTGACGGACCTGTGGCCTCCACCACAGGCTCTGTCCAGCTGCCCTGAAGGCTCAGGGGCATCAGAATCTTGGCACAGCTGTGGCACGGCATCCCAGTTGGGAAACTGTGAGCAAATCCAACTCTCGCATTTTTACAGATGAGAATACTGAGACCCAGAGAGGTAAAGCAGCTTGTTCAAAGTCACCCCGTGGGGCTTCCCTGGTGGCGCAGTAGTTAAGAATCCGCCTGCCAATGAAGGGGACACGGGTTCGAGCCCTAGTCTGGGAAGATCCCACATGCCGCGGAGCATCTAAGTCCGTGCGCCACAACTACTGAGCCCATGTGCCACAACTACTGAAGCCCATGCTCCGCAACAAGAGAAGCTATCACAATGAGAAGCCCGCACACCACAACGAAGAGTAGCCCCCGCTCGCCGCTACCTAGAGAAAGCCCGTGCACAGCAACAGAGACCAGACGTAGCCAAAAATAAATAAAGTAAATAAATAAATAAGAAAAAGAGAAAAAAGAAATGAAGAGTCATTTCACAGAAGAGGTAACATATATGGCCAATGCAAATCAAGACTGTGAGATACCATTTTATACCCATTTAATTGGCAAAAATTAAGAAATCTGACAATACCAAATATTGGAAAGGATATGAATGAACAGGCTCACTTGTACATTGCAAGTAGGAGTGTAAATTGCTACATTCATTTTGGAAAATAGTTTGGCATCATCCTGTAAAGTCATGCCTCGTGACCCAGCAATTCTACTCCTAGGCATATACTTGTGCATTACACAAACACTCATATTTTGGGGGACAGAAAAAAATGGATGTTCACACTAGCAGAATAGATAAATTATTCTGTGACATGTCACTCAACAGAATGAGTGAACTATAACTACCCACAACTACATGGATGAATTTTAGTAACATAACATTGAATGAGAAAAGCAAGTCTGAGATATAAAATAAGCAAAACTGGGACTTCCCTGGTGGCACAGTGGTTAAGAATCCGCCTGCCAATGCAGGGTTCAAGCCCTGGTCCAGGAAGATCCCACATGCCGCGGAGCAACTAAGCCTGTGTGCCACAACTACTGAGGCTGCACTCTAGAGCCTGCGAGCCACAACTACTGAAACCCATGCGCCACAACTACTGAAGCCTGAACGCCTAGAGCCTGTGCTCCGCAATGAAGAGTAGCTCCCGCTCGCTGCAACTAGAGAAAGCCCGCGCACAGCAACAAAGACCCAATGCAGCCAAATATAAATAAATTAAAAAAAAAAAACAAAGTCACCCTGCAACTTACAATGTGAACATTTCAGAAACTGGAGTCTAGTATGACTTGTTTTTTACATAGGATGTTTCATTATGGTCTTCTAGAATATTAAGGATCATAAATCCCCTTCATAAGGCATGTTTTCTCCGATGGTTTATCTCTTTGCCATATTTTATATGGAGAAGTAAATGATTAATAGAAGTAAATTATAGATATCTCTCTTTTGGACAACCCAAAGGCCAAAAGGTCTTTGTTATTTTAAAAAACAACAACAGAACTAAGATGAAAAACCAAGGTTATAAAACTAAAATTAGAGATTTTCATTTTTAAATAATTTACACTAGTTTTTAAATAGTAACATTCCCCCAGTATATGTAAAATCCAAACCACTTAAAAATATCTAGAATTTATTTTAAATTACATTTCTTTCTAGAAAGGATGTATCCGAATGAGTACTGGGTATTTGCATTTTCTAAAGCTTGTCTAATATAGGATAGAACAATGAACACTAGTTTGGGTTTGTATTTTTTGGTACTAGTGATCATTATTGTCATTTGTAATTCCCCAGTAAAAGGAATAATTTCCTGTATTCAAGTTGAGCAATCACTAAGTTTCTTGCTTTCAGGCTTTAAAAGATATCCTTGTTCAGAGATTAAATATCCTTTTTTTTCTGTTTTATATAAAAATATATAACCCAAACCACATGAATGTATTTTGGTGATGACCTGAGGCAAGGATCTAAATAGCTTGTGTGTGTGTTTTTTTTAAACTATCCAATTTCATGACCTCCTTTACCAGATAATCTGTACGTTCCCCCAAGGACTTATCGTGGAATTGCTATTCCACACTGAAAATTTCTGAGAGGTGCTATTCTGTTTGATTGTTTGTATATTTTTACTCCCACATCATCCTCTTTTCTTATAGCTTTACAGTACGTTTTAATCTCCAGTAGCACGTCTCCATCTCATTCCTTTTCCAAAGTAAAATATATATATGTGTGTATATATGTGTGTACCTATACAAACATATATTCTTCCAGATAAACTATAGGATCAGTTGAAAAACACTTTTTATTGAATAGAGTTTTGAAGACTATATGCAAAGGACTCTTAACATCTCAATTTTCTCTGGTCCCTTAACATGAATTATTGCACTCCTGTTCCAAACATTCAATGACTTTTTTTTTTCTTTTTAGTGTACCTTGCTGACTTGTCCCAAATATATTGATTCTCAGCTCATTTGGAGACTCAGCACATAGCAGGTTTTAAAACTCCCTGGTTTTAAACCCAGCAGATCTAATTCCACCTGGTAGATTCGAGCCCCTCCCCCTCCCCCCCACCAAATAGCCTGCAGGGCCACCCAAGGAGGCCCTGGGGTATCACACAGCGGAGGCACCAAGGCCAGGTCAGAGGGCCCTGTGCCGTGGCAGCAAGGAGTGCGGACTTCACTGGGGGCGATAGGAAGCCGCTGAGGGCACTTAAGTAGTAAGGAAAGTGCCATGATCAGATTTCTCTTTTAGAAGGATAAAGATAGCTGTGAGAGTGGACAGCTAGCTTAGTGTAAAAGCATCCAACAGAGGCACAAGAACAGCTGGGAATCTCCTGCAGTACCTGTTCTAGACAAGCAGTGACCAGGACAATGGCAACGGAAAACAAAGAATGATTTTGGTGATATTTATGGCACTGCAGCATCGCCTCTGCTGCTACGTAGGGCACATCTGAACACTCCAGAAGCAGAAATAATGAAGCTCGAAACTTGTCCCCGGGCATGGTCTCTCCCCACATGTCAGTAAGCACACTGTCCCTCTTCCCCTTGGGGTACATTCACTCAACCAGTATTCACTGAGCACCTACTATGGGTCAGGCACCATGCTAGCTGTTGAAATAAATCCTGGATGGGTCAGTGCCAAAAATCAGCAGGAGTCACAAGAGAACGAAGAATATGACTCTGACATCCAAACACCAAGTGTTAGAAACCGGCGTCACCCAGACATCAGGAAGACTGTTGCACGGAGCCACCATCTTCCAGAGGACACCTGCCTCTCCACTCCAGGCCAGTGGCCAGGCCCCCATCTCCCCCTGCAGATCCGGGAGCCCTGTGAGTGCCTTTCAAGCCTTCCTTGAAGCAGTATCACCATCCCAGTTTTACAGATGGATCAACAGAGACAAGTGAAATCAGGCACCC
This sequence comes from Mesoplodon bidens, assembly GCF_964165515.1. Taxonomy (NCBI): domain Eukaryota; kingdom Metazoa; phylum Chordata; class Mammalia; order Artiodactyla; family Ziphiidae; genus Mesoplodon; species Mesoplodon bidens. The sequence goes on along the minus strand of NC_138173.1, from coordinate 40,057,634 downwards.
CGACCATGGCTACATGCAGGGGGATCAAAACAGAACCCAATTCTGGATTCCCTGGCTTGACCATTGTGTCTTTGTGATGTATCCCAAGTACTTAGGAAGGCCCTTAATTCTCATGAAGAAAAAGGAAGGGCTTTTCCCCACTTTTTGCTCACTGTTTAATCTCCTCCCCTTGATGGGGGTGTGGTTTCCACAGCTCTCTGGGCACAATCCACCCACTGTTAACAGGAGCCCACCCTCTTGGCACTCCTGTCATCTAGAAAGAAGTTTCTCTATTTCCCCCATAGCACTGAAAACAGACTAGAGACATCTGCTCCACCTTTTTAAGGTCAAGGAAAGGAGTGAAGAAATTTCTGCATTTAATGGTCATGTAAGGCATAACAAGAATCACATATTGTTATATAATAACAGGGTGGTTTTAGCAACTGCTTTAAGGAGATCAGCTCTGTACATCAAGCATGTAAACTTGTAACTTTTTTCTCTGGCTTATGTAAAATGATTTTTGATACTTCATTTTTCTGTAAGACTTAAAAGTCTGCATTCCCTTTAAAGATTCCTATGTTTAAAATCAGGAATCACAAATAATCAGTATGTATTCACTGAATTCTAACCTCCTTAGACCTATAACAAAAATAGGTACAAAGCCACTTTGGGGAGGTTGCCAGGCCCAAAACATCAAGAAAGGCAAAACATGCCTCCCACTACCCGTAATGTCCAAGAGCCAAGGCCATCTCTACCATCTGATGCTTCATAAACTTCAGAACGAATGCTCAGTTTTGCTAAGCCTGTCCTTCAACCTCGCGAGGAGACTGCTTTCCTCACCTGTGAAACAAGGTCAGTGATGCCCACCCCTCAGGGTTACTGTGAGGAATGACCTTGATAAGTGTGAGAAAAGCTCTGTAAATTATGAAGAGCCATGAAGACATCCTAGATCCTTCCCTCTGGAGGCACTGTGACTGCTCCCCTTTCAGTTACATGAGTTAGTCGTCTTATTCTGATTTTACTTATGGAGAAACTAAGGCCAGACAATGCTTTTTCCAGGGCAGGTGGGAATCTAACAAATCAAGAGAAAGCCCCCAGAAATCAATAAAGACTGAGGAATCCAGTTTGTAGCAAGGTATGATCTTAGAGGAGTCTAACCCTTCCAAGCACCGCGGTTTCATCTGTCTGAGTTCAACAAACCTGCCTGGAGGATAGACCAGCAGAGGAAGGTTTTATCACAAGAAAGCTTTAAGGAGAAGACAAAGACTCGAGGAATTGGCCCTGACTTCTCGCTCCCAGGGTAAGAACCTTGTCCCTGTTCCCTAAGCGGCCCACAGATAATGCAGTCCAACCAAGACAGCAGGGATAGGAGACGGTGCAGCCTCAGTCTAACAGGAAAGGGGCTCTGTCGAGGAACTTGTCCAGCGACCTAAGTGGACCGCCCAGTGCTACAAGGAACAAGACCGACCAGTATTAACCAAGCACAGGTGGGAGGCTGAACATGGAGCTGCTGTGGAAAGAAGACTGATCAACCCCAAGGAGGGCATCTTCCAAGGTGAGAGGCAGAAGCTTCTCTAGGACGACCAAGTTCAAGACAAGGCCATCTCCTGCCCTAAGTGACATCATACCCAAACCAGAAGCCTCACCACTGCTTGCCTCCAGACTGACCAAAGATGAGACTGAGGATGCCGTGGGGAGAAGGAACGGGCAGCCAGGAACGCTCAGGAGCACTTGGGCAGAGGGAGAAACCATGACTGGGATCTGCCTGAAGAAGGGAGAGCAGGCGTTCCAGCCACTTCTCTGGAGTAAGTTGAAGGACAAAGTCCAATTTTATATTATTGTGACCTAATTCCTGCGCTATCCCCCAAGCTCACATGGAAATTCGGATGACTTGTTAAATAATGGCCCAAGTCGTGTCTCCCGCAGGTTCTGATCCCATAAAAGACTGTAATTATTGGAAAGTCTTCAGACCTCACAGCTTTTCAAGAGTGAGCAGTAAACCACACAAAAATAAGAACCACCCGCCACCCACCGAAGTGCACATGTCACTCCATTAGGTCCCATTAAACAGCCCAGTGAAGTCTGAGGGATTTATTAGGTGTAACCACAGCCATGCTCTGACTCCTATTGGAAAGGCGGAGAGGGAGGAGGGATGGTTTTTAAATATTTCTCGAGCACGTTGATAACAAGCCTTGCAGCGCTGGCTCATTATTCCCAGCCCACCCTGCGATCATTAACCGGGGCAGTCGGAGGCGGGGTGGCGGGGGGGGGGGGGGGGAGCGGCGGGGGCGGCGCGGGGGAGGGGGAAGGGGGAGGGTGGGCGCGGAGGGGGGCGGCCAGACAAAGCCACCCAGTCCCCGGCCCAAGAAGCCTTCCTGATGCTGCCTGCAGCTGTGACTTGCAGGAAGCCCTAACGTCTACATCTGAAACGAGGAGAGCTGAGACCCTAAACAGGAATAGGTAAGTGAAATTAGTTCTGACTGGTTTTCATTAAATCTTTTTAGCCAATTGTCAGTGTACTTCAGAGGGGAAAAAAAATTATATATATATATATATATATATATATATATATATATATATACACCCCACATGTTCAACAGATGTGGGCCGAATCAAAGCCGAGCTGAGCACAGCAGCAGTGATCTGCAACTCCCCCAAACAAAAGGTCAGCCACAGATAATGACATCCCCCGAGTGATATATGTGCACATTAGAAAGTTAAATTTCATGAAAAGAATGTCCAATAAAGCCATCAATTTTATTTTTGGTTCATCTGGCTTCAGTTTCTGCCTCCGGTCATTGGGCTCCAGGAAAACAGCCCCGGGCAGGCACCTGGATTCACTTGGGGACGGGGGCCCTGGTCCGTGAACTACGACATTCCACACATATTTTCCCAAAGCGAGCACTGAAAGGCCTGCTCCCTACTTCTTAGCTCACTGTCTGTACAACATTCCCTGGCCTTTGATGTGAAAGAAAAATACTCTGCTTTACAACATTCCCTTCGACGGAGCTTTTTCTGAAAGAAGCCAAAACATCCCCACCCTTGTGGCCACCCTGTCGGTCCCAACACCTTGGGAATGAATGGCTATCTGAATGTTACAAACACTTGGAACGAGTTTACATCCACTAAATCCTGTTACCCTGGTAATATTTAAGGGGAGAGAGATCATTAGCAGAACTCCCCACAATTTTCCTTGAAAAAAGCCCACCTCATTTCGGGGGGGTGAGGGTGGATTCTAATCCCACATAGTTAAGAATTCCTCCATCCTTCTGAAAGTGCCAGAGTAATTTGCTTTTAAATGCACGTTTAAACCAACATTTTATAATGTTGTTGCTGTTTTCAATGAGTTTCCTCCCATTCCGACCAGGCATTTTGGGCTAGAATAGCCGTCCTGTACAGTCACCTCCTACTGAATAATTATAATAGTGGGCCAATTAAACTAATCACCTTTCCATGTATTTTTATCCGGCTTACAGATGTAAATCTCCCCCAGAACGCCAAGAATGAAAGGGTCCTCTCTAACAGTACCCAGGACTCTGAGTACCACTCCTGGAAGAGGCCCAAGGCACCAGGGGCAAGCTTAACTCCCAGCCAAAATTAATAAGTCACATTTTCAAACATGGGACATTCATGTATATTCACCATACATTCCTCTTTCTTCTTCAAGGGAATCTAAAGGATCTCCCGATATTATTCCTTCACTGCTTCTACACTTCAAAAGCCTGAACTTCATGTTAATGTGGTTTAGCTGAAGCAGCCAAACAACAGTAAATCCTCTAAAAAGAGATTACAGACAATGACAGTGCGATGCAATGTGGGATTTTTAGCGGCTTGGAAATCCATTGTATACATTTTTGGAAGAAAAGAAAAAAATTTTTTGAAGAGACTTCAAATTCAGAGGTTTATCATTGCAGTGTGAGCTATTTGCTCCGGGGCAACTGAATTAATAACTCCTCAGAGAAACTTCTCCTGATGAATTACGCAGAATCTTCTGGCTCTGAAAGGGAGGACACATTGCCATTCAGAGGCCAAGTGACAAGAAGTGAAAGGGAAAAATTCCAACCCTAGGCAAAGAGCAGCAGGTGGCAAAGACACTTCATTTGTGTGAAACTAATCCAGAAATAGACATATACATCCCCTTCCCAGAGAAAGCTTCCACCTGAAGAAGGTTGCTTCTGGGCAAGGTGACAATTTGGAGGCAGTACATACACAAAATTCATCTTATGCTACACATTCTGAAACTGCCCATTTTGCTCAAAATATCCGAGTAGAGAGACTAAGAACTATCTCAAATAAAGATCATAGATTCCTAAACTACTTCCCCTCTCTTATGAGTCTAAATGGCTCTTCCAAAAGTTTTATAATATATCATAAACTGGAATAATTGCCTTCAGAGAAAATCACCTTAATTGCCTCCTTTGATATCATTACAGCGTTAGAATAGCATTGAGAAAGTGTTTCCCAAAGGGACAAAGAGCCACTGCTATCAATTAAGGGAAACAAAGGAGGAAAGGATTCATTACCTTTTGATAACCTTCTCTTTCCAAAGTACCCAAAACTCTGTCTTTGGTGAAGAACAAGGAAAATAATATATAGCTTCTTCTTGTGCCCTAACTTTTCCCCAGTCGAGGGGAAAAAAAAAATCAAGTAACCACTTGAAAAATTCACTTGCAGGCAACAGGTACTTCAAAAGCTTGTCAATCAGTAAACGGACTCAGACATGTCCTAATTAGACCACTAAATAAAAGACATTCCCAAGGCATAGCTCTAAAAGAAGACTCTCACATTTGCCTGTTTGGGATATGCTCCAGACCTCCCGTCAACCGCTTTATTTTCAGCTATAGACGTCACCAAAATCCTAGAAAGAGAATAAATGCAAAGAAAGACATTCCACTGTTATCTCAGTAGGGTATCCTAAATGTAGTATTTTCTTTTAAGTCTTGCAGAAAGGATGGTGAGACATAGAAAAGGATGCTCAGCTCACAAGCAACATAACCTTTAAAAGTGAATAAAGTAATTAAAAACCCCACTATTAGAAAGTATAAAAATAGGTTCCAGGGACTTTCCTGGTGGTGCGGTGGTTAAGAATCTGACCGCCAATGCAGGGGACACGGGTTTGAGCCCTGGTCCGGGAAGATCCCACATGCCGCGGAGCAACTAAGCCCGTGTGCCACAACTACTGAGCCTGCGCTCTAGAGCCCGCGTGCCTAGAGCCCATGCTCCACAACAAGAGAAGCCACCGCAATGAGAAGCCTGCACACCACAACGAAGAGTAGCCCCCGCTCGCTGCAACTAAAGAAAGCCCGCGCGCAGCAACAGACCCAACGCAGCCAAAAATAAATAAATAAATTTATATTTAAAAAAAATAATCGGTTCCAAATCCACTTGGCATGTTAGTGAATAAGATCATCCTGATTTTTCTCTCTTGCTTAGTCAAACACCCTTTTAGGTAACAATGATACCCAGTTCCATTATACCAAACAAAACTCTACCAGTTCAGTCCTTTAACTGGGCAAGAAGGGAAAGCATTCACATTTCAGTGACATCCCTGGATTTAATGTATTATTTCCTACAAGAAATTCGCTTCCCAACCTCTAAAAGGAAGAAAACTGGGGATCTTGTTTCAACTACAGAGCAAGGAAAATTCTCACTTCCCAGCACAAATGTGAAACAAACAGCCACACATTACACTCCAAGAACTCTAGACAGCCATCTTCTTTGACGAAGCCTTTTGTTACCTGGACACCATTAGGCTCAAGGACCCCCCACACATTCTTCAGCACAGATAACGTGAGCCCACCTACCTTCTCCAGACTGGAGGCCATAAATCCTCAGAGGTGGCAGCCCTGCTCCAGACACCACCATTGTTGAACAAAAGAGTTCTTTACGTAAACATCCTTCCTAGTTTTCAGAACAGTCTTCCTAGACTCAAATTTTCCCTCCCAACACCTCTCTAATATGCCTGTACTGTCTTTAGGACTCATACACAGAATTTACTGGAATAATCTATATACTGGTCCAGTTATTAGGATTTACACGCTGAGGAACACTACTGCTTTAAAGAAAAATCTGAATGTGGCTGGTTAGCTCATAACTCCAAATGCTTTTTTAAAGTCTCTTCTCTTTCGGCTCAATGTTCAAAAATATACAACGTATTACGTACATCGATGTGAGAATCGTGTCATTAAGAATGTGGTGCTCTACAAAACAGCTATAATCCGGGGGCGAGGAGACCTGGATTTCAGTCCTGACTAGTTCTCTTTGGGCAAGTCACTTAACTTCCCCAAGTCTCTGCTCCTTCGTCTGTAAAATTAAAGGGTCTTAAAAGGCACAATGCAGTTCCGAACTTCTGCAGTCAGTTTGCTTCCTAGATTGTTTTCTCAAATCCAATCTTCAAAAGCTCCACCTTCTTTTAACCTCCATATTGTTTTGGCTTTTGCCCTTGGGTGTCCAGGGGAAGAGGCTTTTGTTTAAAAGACAGCCCTGATGTTCCCCAGGGGCCCAAGGGTTAAGGCAGTTCTCCCGGAGCAGGATGTGCATAATCAAACTCAGACAGCAGCTGCGGAGTTGGAGATAATCCTAAAAGGACTACTTCAGACCTCCTCTTTCTATCACAGTGAAACTGCCTGGCACCAGGCCTGTTCCGGCTGTTTGGACCTTATGTTTTCGGCACATTGCAAACAACATCTTCTGTGGATTCAACTCTCAAAATGCCAATGGATTTTTCTGTTTTGCTTTTTCAAGCTGGCTCTCCAGAAGCAAATACTTAAAAGACATAAGCATGCACAGTGTCCACACGCTCATCATATATAAACAGCTCGGGATGAAAAAAAGAGAGTCTTTGAGGGGCAGGGAGGTAGGGCTCCTTATTAAAGGGATTCTTTACTGTCCCTCTGTTCACTTGGACAGACAATCTTTCATGAAATAGCAAAAGTGACTAAAACAACAAAAAATCACCCATTTAGAAATTGCTCAATGTATGGATCTCACACTAATTCCTAATAGTGACCTAGTGTTTCCACAAGGTCAGAACCTCTCTCCACTTCACTTCCATGGCCCTCTGAAGTAAAAACAATTCCAACTTGCTTCCCTGGAAATACAATGTGAACAACAGCTTAGCTTTGTAAAATGGGTTCTATTTGTAGATTCAAGAGAGCTTTTTACAATGTGTTCCTTTAAAGGCATAAAGGTTGTCATTACAACGTTTTCTTGGCAGCATTCTTATATCAGCTCTACCTGGCAAAAGTATTCTTGTTCTAGGAAGTCCTGTGGGAAAAGTGAAGAGGATGTGCTTTGAGAATCACTTAGTTTCAGAACACAAGTGTGGACTGCCGCAGCCAAATTAGTGGTCTGTGTGAATTTTAAGAAGCTATCAATTTGTTCACAAAACTAAAGTTCTACCACTAACTCCTAAAAATAACATAAATTAGGATTTACATTTCTTTGACATGAAATGTAAATTTAAGATTTTTTTTTCTCCCCAAGGTATCCAAGGTAAAAGAGGTATCCTTTAACAGTGTGATGTAATTACATGTTCTCATATGAAATCGATTTTGTCGTTGCTTTAAAGTTTCTCAGAATACTACTTCCATCCAAATCACTGTTCAAGAATACATGTTTTTTAATACTTGTTCTCTCTCTATTTTTTTTTTCTTCTTTGTGGCCACGCCTCATGGCATGTGGCATCTTAGTTCCCTGACCAGGGATGTAACCGCACCCCCTGCAGTGGAAACACAGAGTCTTAACCACTGTGTCCAATACTTATTCTCTAATAAATATTTATCACTTAGAAAAATTTCTCTAAGATGGAGCCATGGAGCATGAACTCCACCAATAAACTGTCTTATTACTTTGGAATTTGAACACTTTACAAAAGTCTTCAAAGGTGGGAGGGATAAATAACTTATAAAAATCAGCTTTCTGGGCTTCCCTGGTGGCGCAGTGGTTGAGAGTCCGCCTACCGATGCAGGGGACACGGGTTCGTGCCCCTGTCCGGGAAGATCCCACATGCCGCGGAGCGGCTGGGCCTGTGAGCCATGGCCGCTGAGCCTGCGCGTCCGGAGCCTGTGCTACGCAACGGGAGAGGCCACAACAGTGAGAGGCAGGCGTACCGCAAAAAAAAAAAAAAAAAAAAAGTCATCTTTCTGATTTGGGTCTACTATCCAGGGAATAGAAAGAGTTTTTTACCCCAAGGAAGTAATGAGCGCCACAATGGGGTTCAGCCCCCATTCACAAGCGCTTAATTCAAGCTCACTTCCTCTCCTAACAAGGCTCCCATCTCCATCAGGTAGGGTCCAACTGCAGGGGCCACATCTGAGGTCGCAAGCTCCCCAGATATGCTTGATCCAGGCTCATGGTGCTCACTGCATCTGCTCAAGGGCTCTGTAGTGAGGATGTCTGGATGGATTTTGTTGAGTATGGGCTGGTTTTGTGTATGTGCTTTTAGGTGGAAGACCTTAAAATCAAACCATGGAAATCATTCTAACAAATTGGCAAAACAAAGCAAGACACGCACACTCCCTGACTGAAAACTAGGACGGACCCCCACCTAATGTTCCACTGGAAGATGCTGCCGGACTTCAGATCCAAAAAATTTAGTGGGGGCTTCCCTGGTGGTGCAGTGGTTGAGAGTCCGCCTGCCGATGCAGGGGACACGGGTTCGTGCCCCGGTCTGGGAAGATCCCACATGCCGCGGAGCGGCTGGGCCCGTGAGCCATGGCCGCTGAGCCTGCGCGTCCGGAGCCTGTGCTCTGCAACCGGAGAGGCCACAACAGTGAGAGGCCCGCGTACCGCAAAAAAAGAAAAAAAAAACAAAAACTAACAACTTAAGAGGTGAACCATATTGTTCCTAATTATTACCACTATATTCATGCACCAGCTGTGAACAGTTAAAAGCCTTTATTTCTAAAATTCCCACGAACCCAAGAATAAAATTAAGACATTTCTGAAAGAAGTTTCAGCTATTTATCTGTAAGTTAACTGCTCTCAAAGTAAGGCAGTCTCTCTAACTATATCCACAAGGCAGAAGTACACAGTGTCACAGCAAAATTTTGTTTTTTCCTTTTTCTATGTCATGCATTTTATCGTTAAAAATTAAAATAACCAAGAAATATTATGAAAGCACACGACTAGGCTTTTAATACCATTAAACTAAGAGAACGGATCACTTCAATGCCACCATTTATGTGCTTCCCAGCCACTTCTCACCAGAATCACCAATAGAGAACATTAGTAGGACATGTCTTTACTCTTTCAATTATATGTGTAGGCAACAATGATAAAACATACCATTTTTTAAAGGGTGGCCAGGCACAAAAATCACACAATTTCAAGCTGACTTGGGGAGGAGCATCAGAGGCTACTCAAGCTCCTTCATTTCACAGCTGAAAAAACCCAGGCTCAGAAACTGTAGGCAGGGTAGAGGCAGTCAGAGCTCAGGAAGGTCACTTAACCAAGTTTTTACTGGCAAGGCTAAGCCAGGGACCAGGGACCTAAAATGTGCTCCACTCCAAACATTCAGAAATGCATTCCATTTCAGAAGGGAGAAAAACAGAATAAAAACTAACAGCAATCCAACCACTCTGCTACCTACCCTTTGTATCACTGGCAAGTGGGCTCAGTGAGGCTTGAGAGGCCTCATGGCCAAGTCTCCTGATATAGTTAATGTCTTACATTCCTACTTTTTAATTCATCCCATTTCCTAACCACCTAAATTAAAGCCAAAGGAAAGACACCCATCACAACCAAGTTTGTTTGAAGATTCCCTTCCATAGGTGTGTCTATAGAGATAGACACACATTATTTATGTACATAAATATGTACCTATAGTACTTATAGATCATACAGATAAATGGAATAAAATCAAGAGTTCAAAAATAAAGCCTTACATTTATGGTCAACTGATTTTTGACAACAGTGCCAAGACAGTTCAATGGGGGAAAGAATAGTCTTTTTAATAAAATGTGTTGAACCAACTAGAAACCACATGCAAAAAAAAAAAAAAAAAGTTGTACCCCTACTCCACAACACATGCAAAAATTAATAATTAACTCAAAATGGATTACAAACCTAAACGTAAGAGCTAAAAACATAAAACTATTAGAACACATAGGAGTAAAGCTTTGCAACCTTCAGTGAGGAAACAGTTCCTTACATATGACACCAAAAGCAACAAATGAACAATTAGATTAACAGGACTTCATAAAAATTAATACTTCTGTGCTTCAAAGTACACTACCAAGAGGATGAAAAGACAATCCACAGAATGGGAGAAAATATTTACAGATTGAATATCTGATAAAGGACTTGCATTAAGAACATATAAAGAACTCTCGAAACTCAGTAATAAGAAGACAGATAACCCAATTTTTAAATGGGCAAAGGATTTAAACAGACAGTACTCCAAAGAGGAAATACAAGTGGCTAATAGGAACACAAAAAGATGCTCGACATCATTAGCCATTAAATGCAAAACCACAGTGAGGTACCATGTCATCCCCGCTAGAATGACTATGATCAAAAATGACAGAAAATAACAAGTATTAGCAAAGATGCAGAGAATCCTTGTGCACCGCTGGTGGGAACGTAAAATATTCCAGCCACTTTGGAAAACAGTTTGGCAGTTCCTCAAAATGTTAAACATAGAGTTACTATATGACCCAGCAATTCCACGCCTAGGTGTACAGCCAAGGGAAACAAAACCACATGTCCACACACAAACCTATACAAGCGTTTTTGAAACAGCGTTGTTCATAACTGCCCAAAAGTTGAAACAACCCAAATGTCCATCAACTGATGAATGGGTAAACAAAATTTGGTACCTCCATACAACAGAATATTATTCAGCAATAAAAGAGAAATGCAGTACTCATCCAGGCACCCATATGGATGAACCTTGAAAAGTTTATGCTAAGTGAAAGAAAGTGGTCACGAAAGACCACATATTACATGACTTCAGTTACACAAAATGTCCAGAATAGACACATCTATAGAGACAATCTTATAAAGACAGAAGGTAGATTAATGGTTACCTAGGACTTGGTGGGGATGGAACGAGAGGTCACTGTGGATGGGTAGAGGGTTTCCTTTGGAGGTGATAAAAATGTTCTAAAATCAAATTGGGGCAAAGGTTGCACAACTGTGAAAATACTAAAATCACTAAACTGTACACGTTAAATGGGTGACTTTGTGGTATGTGAGTTATTGCTTAAGAAAGCTATTAAATTCTATGTATATATGTACATCAACTGCAAGCAGCATAAAAGAAAGACTATTTGCCAGTGATCCTATTGCACAGCCAAATAAACTATTTTTTAATAACTAAATAATTTCCCGACAATGCAAGGTATGTTTTGATCCTGAGCTCAGTGTCAAATTTTGCATTTTGTAGAGGACCTCAGACCAGAACTAAAAACACCAAAAAGGTTATTAGCATAGAGGTGGGGTCCACAGAAAGTCCTTCCAAGCTTTCTAGTTTTTCGGCCAAAAGCAGTTCATTCTGTAACTTCAGTGTGTTTAGACATTAAAATGCAGAGTCAAGGGTGGGAACCAAGAACGTGCATTTTTTTTTTTTTTTTTTTTTTTTGCGGTACGCGGGCCTCTCACTGTTGTGGCCTCTCCCGCCGCAGAGCACAGGCTCCGGACGCGCAGGCTCAGCGGCCATGGCTCACGGGCCCAGCCGCTCCGCGGCATGTGGGATCCTCCCAGACGGGGGCACGAACCCGCATCCCCTGCATCGGCGCCACCAGGGAAGCCCAGAACGTGCATTTTTAACAAACTCCCCTTGCCCTCCCCCAAGATGTTTCTAATCCAGGCAGTGTGAGGACAGCACTTTAGGCAAGGAGACCCATCCACCTGGAAAGCCTCCTCTGGGCAGTCCTGGAGCTAATGAGCTGTAAATCGGTGGGCCAGTTGTGATCACAGCTGGGCAGCATTTTTCATACTAATACTTGCCATCAATTTCATAGGCATTTGGGAGATAGTCAGATTTGAAAGTCTGTGGATAAATCATGCTGGGTGAAATGCTCGCCTTTAGAAGAGGCAGTTCAGTCACTCCTTGGGACCCCCAGAATACCATGCTTGAGCTACTCAAAGTCTCAGTATCTTTCTAGAGTACATTCACTTGCACAGTTTTTAACAGAACTATTAGATTCCAGGACAAAGAAACTGCGTAGTGTGTAATGTTCAGAGCCCAAAAATGAGGAAAAAAATCTGCTGAGAATTGCCATCCACAGAACAAGGACAGCTGGCCTTCACACCCCAGTTGTTTCCTGTCTCTAACAGGTGGAGCACATTCTCCCAACTGTGAGAACTTCACCTCCTACTCCAGCTTCTATTTCCCATACTCAGAAGCAACCTCCATCCTCCTATCTGGGAGGAAGAAATCTGAGCTATAACAGCTAGATGGAGTGGCATCCCTGAGAGGAAGTGGTTAGTCATGAAAGATTATAGCATTCTAAATGACAACTGTAACCAATTTACTTGGCTGACAAAGGAGAAGAGAATAGAGCAAAATGTTAAAATGTGGACTGGAATTTTAAAAACTTCATTCCGGGCTTCCCTGGTGGCACAGTGGTTGAGAGTCTGCCTGCCGATGCAGGGGACACGGGTTCGTGCCCCAGTCCGGGAAGATCCCACATGCCGCGGAGCGGCTGGGCCCGTGAGCCGTGGCCGCTGAGCCTACGCGTCTGGAGCCTGTGCTCTGCAACGGGAGAGGCCACAACAGTGAGAGGCCCGCGTACTGCAAAAAAAAAAAAAAACTTCATTCCAAGGTAATAGGTAGAGAGGAGAAAAAAATTATTTCCTTAAAAAAAAAAAGAAGAGTGCAGCCATTATAGAACTATAGCACATTTGGTGGCAGAGATCAGCGGGTTTTACAAATGGGGAAAATGAGACAAAAGAGGTTGAGTGGTGGATGTGCTAGAGGTCACTGCTGGCTACTGGCAGAGAAAGGCCAGCTTATAAGAACCCAAGTCTTCTGGTTACCTGGCCAGCATTCTCTTGCTTCATGCAGGATAAAGAAGTAAACATGAACGGGGTGCTATTTGGACAAGAGTAAAGAGGTAGAGAAATGGTTCCTAACCTAGAGCCCTTCTGCCCATCATTTGTTTCAGTGGTGTTTTTCACAGTGGTTGCTTAAGCCTCATAAGGAAAGCTTTGTGCTGTGTCCCATGGGTCATGGGTGATCATGACACAGCATGACCATCTCATCCAGTCAGAGAAGAGGTACTTGGTGCATGTCACAAAGTGATGGGGGAATGAATGCTTCGGAGGCTAAGCCTACCTTCCACATCCCTGACAGCCTGGGACAGTGGCCTCTTTGCCTGATACTCTTCATGCTGGCTTGGAGACCGTCTACCTCTCCTCCTTTGAAGATTCTTCCACTGCCCTCAAGTCCTGGCCCCTTGCTGTGACTTGAGTTTGCCTCATCTCCCAGGTCCACACCTCTCTGGCTCACATCACACAGTCAAGCTGGCCATTCTTCCTCATTTAAGTACCTGTCAGGGTCACTTGAAGTTTGAGGCAATGGCAAATTTCAATAGTTACTTGTCCCCTCAAGTTGGCAAATAGACATCTTGCCAACAGTTTAACAGAAAATTGGCCCTAGAGTGCCATACTCCTTCAACTGAGGCAACAAATGATGTCTAGTCTAAGACCAGGTTATCAGGAAATAAAATATATTTTAAGTTGTTTGGCATTTAACTTCAAAATATTATAAGAACAATAGAATCTAAAGTTAGAAGGAAGCTATACAGGTCAGCTCATCTCCCAGCCAGCTAATGCTTTGAATCTCCTCTAAAAATCCCAAAAGGCCATCCAAGCACATGCTTACTTACCTCCAGCCTGGGGCCCTCACTACTTCTGAAGTGGTCTATTCCATCCCTGCCTGCCTTTTAGAAAGGGCTTCCTTTTATTCAATCAAAATCTGTCTCTTTGGAAGCTACCACCCCTTTCATTCTTAATTGTCCAAAAGAATATAAGATCCAAGAAGGCAAAGGGTCAGATGTAAGTCATCACATTATATCTTCCTAGTGCTTGTTAGATGATGATGCTTTCCAGAAAATGTTTTTATTATTGTTTTTTAAATTTCCAGTGAAATAAATACAAGCTCTTGCACATGTAGATGCTAAAAGAAAGTAGTTTTATATGAAATAGATTAAAAGGATTTCCTGAATGAATACTAAACACATCTGCGAATAGTTTACGGTATGGAACTTGTTTGAATCTTCTAGGTTTTCTGTCTCTATTTATACCTCAAGGCACAAAACAACACAAGCAGTCTGGTAAAGACTCACAAGAGTAGTTAATGCCCAGGGAGAAAAATGACAAACACTAGGAGGTGTCTCTTAATATTTATTAAACCAACAATAGTGTTTTGGGTAAATCTTATTAACACAATACACAAAGTTCTGGGCAAATGAAATTTTAATTCATTTACATCAGATGTGCCTGCAATCCACATTTTTATTAAAAAGGACAATAATGCAATAAGCAATAAGCATTCAGTTGAGAGGCTTGAAAATACCATGTCATTTTGAATATTATGCATTATTTTTCTATCATTTAACGGTTACAACTTTTTTTAACATGGTATTCTTTTAAAGTGCTCCTGTTTCATATAATTCAACCACATATCATTTCTTCTAAAGTTTGTGGAAAAGTCTGCAGTCTTGGAAATCACCTCAAATCTTCTATACAATGAGTAAGTTATTAAAAAAAATATATATATATATATATATATATATATTAAAGGAAACAAAACCTTGAGAATGAGAGGTAAACACAGCACAATTCATCATTTTTATAATACTCATCACTGTTTGATGATGGCCTCTATTTATACAGTCCTTTGCAGTTAAAGATGCAAACCATTTCATTTAGAATATTTAAAAAAAAGTTTACCAATCAGTCAAAGATAAACAAATTTATCTTTTCCTTTATCAATACTTACCAATCATTAAAATAAGACATCAAAAGTACATTGCTGCAGTCTCCTATGTTTATTAAACTCATCAAAATATTTGTTTTTAAATGCCTTTTATCTAATGTGCCAATAATCTTCAAATATTCCATACACAACTAAGTTGACAGTAAATACTCCTCCACCCCTGGCTTTAGCATCCCCAAGTTCTCCACTTCCCTTTCTTGTCTAGGTCCAAATGCCAGTTAAAAGAGTAAGCTCACTGTATACTATGCCTGCTATTTAATTTGTCACTAAATAGATGGATACTGGAGTTTTTACCTGGACAAAGGGCAATGCCTGAACCCACATCCAAGTTACAACCTCCACTTCCAAGTTATGACCCCCCCTTCCAAGATATGACCCCCCTTCCAAGATATGAACCTACTTCCAAGATATGGTCATCAGGAGTGTAAGCCCCAAGGCAAACTGTTGTGTGTGTCAAATATCTTACCCTGGCAAAATCAGGTAAGGTGAAGGTCAGGCTTGAAAGAGGAGAGAGAAGTTACTGTAGTAAGAGCCAGAGCACAGGTGAAGGGGAAAAAAAGGTGTCCCATTTTGACAGCATTCATTCTCCTCCCTCAGGTAATAGTCACTCCACTTTTATCTGGGGAGCCAATCCTTTCCTATCACGGTCCAAGGGGATTCAGGCTCTTCCTCCACTTGTAGTTCCAGGGATGATGCATATGACCCAGGCCAGAGGCAGTCAGGTCAAGCCAATCAAGAGTCAATGATGGGGGGCTTCCCTGGTGGCGCAGTGGTTGAGAGTCCTCCTGCCGATGCAGGGGACACGGGTTTGTGCCCCGGCCCAGGAAGATCCCACATGCCACGGAGCAGCTGGGCCCGTGAGCCATGGCTGCTGAGCCTGTGCGTCCGGAGCCTGTGCTCCGCAACGGGAGAGGCCACAGTAGTGAGAGGCCCACGTACCACACACACAAAAAAGTCAATGATGGGACTTCCCTGGTGGCACAGTGGTTAAGAATCTGCCTGCCAGTGCAGGGGACACAGGTTCGAGCCCTGATCCAGGAAGATCCCACATGCCACAGAGCAACTAAGCCCATGTGCCACAACTACTGAGCCTGTGCTCTAGAGCCCGTGCTCTGCAACAAGAGAAGCCACCGCCATGAGAAGCCCGCGCACCGCAACAAAGAGAAGCCCCCGCTCGCTGCAGCTAGAGAAAGCCCACGCACAGCAACAACAAAGACCCAACACAGCCAAATAAATAAATAAATAAATAAATTTATATTAAAAAAAAAGTTAATGACAAGCTATTTTCGTATTCTTACTAGAATAATTGGGAAAGAGAAGCTCTTTCTACAACTGCTGAGAAGACAGGCTGTGTGCTAACCTGAAGTTGCCATACCCCATCTTGCCACCACAAGGGGAGTGGTTTCTCCTGGTTGTCATCAATATCCAAAATCGTCCCTTCTTTAGTAATACGACCTCTCCAGATTCTTACTAGGCATGTGGCTGCCCACGTAGAGACATTTCCCAACCTGCACTGCATTTTGTGTAGCCATGACTATACTCTGACCAATGGGATGTAAGTGGAAGTGACGCTACACTTCCAGGCTGTGGCCTAAAGAGGAATGTGCATGTCCACCCTTTGACTCTTCCTCCTGGCTGGGAGACGGGAAGGATGAAGCAGCCACCTTGGAGCCACAGATAAGAGCTGCATGGGAACATGGTAAAACCATCCCACCAGCTCTGTCTTTGGACTGTTATGACAAAGGGAAATAAAACAGCTATTTTAAGCCACTATATTTGGGGAAATCTCTTTTTAACAACAGCTGAGCTGTTACCTTAATTAGTAGAAGTCCTGGGAGTAAACCTAAGAAAGGAAAGTTGCACTGAAAGACATGTAAAACCCAAGACCTGATACTTAAGCCTCTTGATGCAGCCCAGACTGAAGACAAAACTACTCCTGGACTTCTCCATTATCTTAGCCAAAAAGTTTCTTTTTATTTCTTATGCCAATCTGAGTTGGGAGTTTTGTTACTTGCACCGGGGAGTGTCTTAACTGCTTAAATGATGATGGCTTATGGGCTACTGTTACACCTCACGGTCCCAGGATCTCCTAAGCAGTAGCTCTCGAGCCATCCCTTGCTTCCTCATCAGTGCCTGCTTCCCTGAGTTGACACCAGACAGAAGCCAAAGCAGCTATTCTGCCTCCCCTCAAAATTGTAAATTAAGGGCATCCTAGGGACTGACTTCTTTAAAGGAAACTCACTATTTCTATAAAGTAGTGTTTGACCAACTATAATGTGGCTGTGAGTCACTGAGAGTCTTGTTAAAATGCAAATTAGAAGTCAGCAGTCTCAGATGGGGTTTGGGATTCTATATTTCTTTCTTCCTTTCCTTTTTTTTTTTTTTTTTGCGGTATGCGGGCCTCTCACTGTTGTGGCCTCTCCCATTGTGGAGCACAGGCTCCGGACGCGCAGGCTCAGCGGTCATGGCTCACGGGCCCAGCCGCTCAGCGGCATGTGGGATCTTCCCGGACCGGGGCACGAACCCGTGTCCCCTGCATCGGCAGGCGGACTCCCAACCACTGCGCCACCAGGAAAGCCCTGGGATTCTATATTTCTAATGAGCTCCCAAGGTGATGCTCAGGCTGCTGGTCCAGTGCCCACATTTTGAGTAGTAGCGCCCTAAAGCAGTGGTCTGCAAGCCTGCCTGCACAGTAGAATCACCAAGGCAGCTTTAAAAAAAAAAAAAAACACTGATATCTGAGCCCCACCCCTAGGGGCCCTCCTTTAGTGGTGCCTGTACCATCAGGGATGAGAACCACTTCTCTGTAGTTCTCAAATTCTAGCAAGCCACAAAAATCACCCGAAGGGCTTT
Source organism: Mesoplodon bidens (assembly GCF_964165515.1). Classification (NCBI taxonomy): domain Eukaryota; kingdom Metazoa; phylum Chordata; class Mammalia; order Artiodactyla; family Ziphiidae; genus Mesoplodon; species Mesoplodon bidens. Next base: position 40,039,855 of record NC_138173.1, on the reverse strand, counting down.
TAAAAACTCAGATTGCTGGGCCCCACCCCCAGATTTCTGATTTGGTTGGACTGGAGTATGGGCCCAGAACCCACATTTCTAACAAGATCCTAAGTGATAAAGATGCCGCGATCCATCCACACTTTAAGAAACGCTCGTCAAAAGCTAGAGTTAATGACTCCTGCAACAGACCTCAATTTCCACTGAGAACAAATGCCTTTATCTGCCAATTTTATTCTATTAATGCTCCGGAACATCTATCAGGGGATACACTGGGGGAGGGGAGTAGAATTCACATTTCCACTTCCTTGATTTCTAAGACTAGTCTCTGTGCACGCTTAATACTTTGTATAGACAGATTTAACCCTATTGTCACCAAAATAATAAACAGTAATGATAACTTTTCTTCTGGATATTACAGACTCATTGGGTTTAAAAGCCTATGAATCACAGCAAATGGCTCACTTTAACAGCTTGCTCAGAATAATACTTCTTCCATCTGTATTGTAGGACAGATACATGTTGAGTGGTAGTTTCTAAAGGGTCAGCATTTTAATGTCATCCTGCAGAGCTGTTTTTAAAAGCTTTGAGAACTCCAGAATTCTTAAACAAGGTTTTTTCCCGAGTCAATTAAAGAGATCCTCTTTTATTCAAGGGATGGAAAATTGTGTTCAGAGTTGAGTGAGGGCAAACATGCTCCCAAATTAGATATCTGAACAAAGTAAACTATGAATAGATTAGATAATGGGCTGCTGCTTTTTTACTTAAGAAAGAACTAAAGACAACTCAGATGTCTTATTCACAGGACAGCCTAAAGCACTCTCTCTTCCCAACTCCAACTGGAAACAGTCTATTTCCATGGAATTAATTCGAGTTGAACCAGGTTCAAGTAGCTGAAGTGCAGTTACAATAAGAGGGCCATCATTAAGACACGTGTGCTCGGCTTATACATGACCAGTACATTCAGACAAGCCCTAGAATACATTTTCAATCAGTAAAACACACCATCTCTCTGCTCAAAGCGTGAACTCAGGCAAATCTAATAAGCTGACCAAACATGCTTTTCTGCAACCAGGCCAAGAGGACAGGCATTCTTTGTTCCACCAAGGAGAGTTTTCAAAAGGCAAGGGAAATATTTCAAATTTTTAAAGACATCCTTAGATAACTTTCACTTATACATGTATAATCTTCTGTCTAAAGACCTCTCAAATGGCATCCTAATCCACCAACATAATTATCAGAAGAGTATAACCCAAGAGAAAGAGATGTTGAAGAGAAGGGTAGAAGAGGAAAAAGCTCAGACGGAGCGAGCACTTCCCAGTTCTACACAGCTTTGACTGTGCCAGGCAGCAGAACTGTGCGGGGAAGCCACTGTATTCCACGTGGCTGGGTCACAGGCAGTGGTGAGCATGGTTTAAGAAGACAAAATCTTGAGTGCCCGACTTCCTCTGGAGCTGGAGGAGACCACGAAAGCATCCAAAACAGTTCTCTTCTCAAATCTTCTAGAGGTTAGAATCACCTGGGGAGCTTTCCAGCTGGCTGGGCCCCGTCCCCAGAGATTCTGGTTTAATTGGTTCTGGGTGGGGCTCAGGTACAGAGAGCTTTGAAAAGCTCCCTGAATGAGTTTAATGTGCAGGAAAAGCTGAGAACTACTGACCTAGAACCTGCTCTTCACTCTCCAGATGAGAACAAGAGCTGAAGAGGCAAAACACCACCTTTTTTCACCAAAAAACAACAGCCACAAAAAAAAAAATAGAAAAGAAAAAAATTCAGCCTCTGCTTTTGTCTTTCCCATCTGGTCAGTGGCACCATCATTCTTCTCTGTCTCAGTTTCAAAACCTCAAAAGAGGATGCTTTCTTCTTTGATCAGCACACCTAATTAGCCATCCATTTCAATTAGCGTCAACAGGAGACTAGTGACTATTCTACACCAGGCACTCTCCTAAATGCTTGACGTGCAGGAACTCTAATCCTCATAGCATCTCGATGAGCTGCTACTGTGACTCACCTTCTTTTCACAGATGAGAAAACTGAGGCCCAGAGAGACTAAGTAACCTGCTGAAAGCCCTACAGCCAGACACCAGCAGATCTGGTATTTAAAGAGATTCCTATTTATTCTACACTCAGTTCTCCCATTCTCTCCACAGACAGAAGCTTGTGGAGAGAAGCCTTTGAGGTAAGGTGCTAAATGTTGGTAAAGGAATCAGGAAATGTGTGACCTAGAATATTAGCCCAACCATGCAAATGAAGGGTCTGACCCATCACTAATGGGGGCTGCACCCATCAGACTGCTTTAAAAAGTGATTATACATTTAAACACTCTCACTGCTCTCTTGAAAGATTACAGTATCAAGCCAGGGCTATTTAAAGCTAGAAAAACTGAGGATCTGACTTCTGCTCTGTCATCTAAAATACAGTCATGGTAAGTAATACCGCCTAGCAGTTGTGAGACAATTATAGGCAATAAATGGGAAATGCCTACCACAGTTCTAAGCACACAGTAGGAGATCACTGTAGTAATTTCTCATGTTATTGTCTTTTAACAAAATTCAATTCTTAAAAATATCATCCCACAGACTTATTTTCTGAAAAACTAGGACTCAAATATATTCATGTTATTACACTAAGATTTACATCAGTACTCAAGAGAAAAATGTTAGAAGATCATCCAGTGCTGGCAAAAAGTGCTTCTACCTGGGCCCTCAGTTCCACAGACATTTTTCCCTGAAGGCTCTGACATAATTTTAGTATAAAAATCCAAAGAATGTTCTTCTCCCCTCAACCTACAACAGCAGTTTGCTACCTACATAAAATGTGGTAGTAATTCATGAGGATTTTGCTTCCAGTTTTGATTCTTATCTCCATGAAGTTTTTATCTCCTTTTCTGCCTGCAAGTCTCCACAATCTTCCCAAGATTTACAAATCAACTTGACTTCAGTCTCTCTCTCTCTGGGTCTTCCAGATCCTAGTGCTCCCAGCCCTGCTCCCCTAATCAGCCAAAAGCTTCACAGACAATAAAGAAGTTAGCAGGAGCACATTTTTTGTTGGAAATTCTGAAATTATCTCAACATCACTTTATTCATTTTGCACAAAACACACTGATGCAGAGATATAACATATAATGTATGTTCCACTTGGAATTTCATTTATTTATCAAACATGTGGCAGAAGTAAGTGTATTAGGTGCTAATCATTAGTGTAGGGAATAAGGGAGAGGAATGAGCCCCAAAGGGAATGTGTTATGGTAAGAAGAAAACAGCAGCAAATCAGATAGCCTGGGCCCAACTTATAATTCCACCATTAACTAACTATGTGATCTTGGACAAGTCAATTCTAGCTCCAAAACCCATGGTTACATAATGAAAAGGCAGAATCCAAAAGAACACAGTGAAAATCATCCCAACACTTGTATACCTCTTTCATTCATCAGTTAAGACTATCTGATCAACTGAACACATAGTATAAGGTCTAGCTCTCCCCTTTAAGAGTCCAAAGCTTATAAAGTATGGAGAATTAAACTGGATGAAATGTAAGATTTCTTTCTTGCCTGATATAAATATCAATAGCCTATTCAGGTTCTAAACAATTTCTTGCTCTTTGAATCTTTTGTACATTTTAATATTCGGAAGTCTTTGCTTGCAGAGCAGGTGGAGGAAAACTAAAAAGTATGAAAATCCAGTGTCTAATTCTGGTTTTTCTCTAGCACACTGTGCCACTTCAGGGAAGGCTTCTTTCTAGGAAAGCAGTAACTTCTCTTCTACAAGGGGTTTTTCTTATCCTTCTCAACTGTAGTTCTTAAGCAGTTTTGATTGCTAGATATGTCTAACTAGATTCAGACAAAAACAAACAGATCCATAGTTTACAAAGAATGCATGTGTTAAATATGGCTCAACCCAGGTGCAACTATCCTAAACAATCAAAAGGTAGATAATAGTTGCTTGAAGGTAGGTATCATGTCATTTCTTTTTAACCTGCAAGACAAGCAAGAGCTTTGCCCTTGTTCGATGTGCAATAACATGAGTTAATTATTAACTGACTTACCAAATAAGAAACTTCATCCAATAACTAATCAAAACAATTACAAAATCTAATCAACTCAAAAATAAACAAAATACTCAAACCAAAATACCCTGCACTCTTATCTAAATGAGTTCAGAGGTGAGACATAAATGAAATTAAGATTTTAATTCATTAGTAAACCTAACAGATAAATCAGTGTTTATAGGACCTCCTTTAAGCATTTTATAATTATAATCCCAAGTATTATGTTAGATTTTTCAAATCTCAACTAAATTTCCAACCTGTATGCAAGTCTATTTTGAGCTTTACTTGAATGTAATCCAGGAAACGGATGATGCAGGAAAGAAAAAATATAATTCAGCATCACACCTTGCTTGGTGAAAAATAAACTGGTCATAAATGTGTGAAAACATATGTCCCTTGGTGCCAAGGGTCAGAATGCAAGCAAGAAACAAGAAACATGCATACATATTTGTGCATATATAATATACTCGGGAATCACGAAACTTAAAGCTGAAAGGAAAGAGGATCAAATGAGTTTATAACACCTACTTTGGGTCGGGTTTTTTGTTAGAAGTTTTCAGTCATTATTGAGGCTAATCTTCAAAATTAACCCAAAAGCAAAATATTATAATTCCCAATTTTACACTGAGAAAAATGAGCTCAGAGATGATAAGAAACTTCCCCAAGGTCATGTGGCTTTTAGGTGGTAATACCAGAAACTGAACTACAGCATACCTGACTCATCATCATACCCTTCAATATCATCTCCTGTGTTATCTTAATTTGGGAGGGCACACAAGTGAAACATGACAACACTAGAACTACGACTTCATGTGAATTAGGATCTATATATGTTATGACCCATAATTTACTGCACTGTCACGCACCTGTCATCCATGCAGAGACTGTTGCCTAACAACTCAGTACACAGTGGCTTTTTGGTTCCTAAACATGTCAAATATATTGAGTCTTCAGCACAGATGTACTAACCCTAATACAGTAAGCCTTCAGTTAACCAGATATTAGACCTTTATATTAACATTTTTGTAAATTTTTATCAGATGCTTTTCTGAATCTGTTGAGATGACCATACTGTTATCTCCCTTAAACTGTTAATAACTGCATTGCTTTCTGAGGCTGAAGCATTCTTTGGATAAACCCAACTTGAACTCATCATTATTCTTTTAATAAGCTGCTGTACTCGGTTTGATAACATTCTATTTAAAATTGTGGGATAGGGAGGGTGGGAGGGAGATGCAAGGGGGAGGAGATATGGGGATATATGTATATGTATAGCTGATTCACTTTGTTATGAAGCAGAAACTAACACACCATTGTAAAGCAATTACACTCCAATAAAGATGTTTTAAAAATAAATAAAATAAAAAGTTGGCATCTATGATCACAAGTGAAGCTGGCCTAAAGATTTGTTTTCTTGTGCTTTCCTTGTCTGGTTTTGACACAGAATAATGCCAACCTCATGAAATCTTCTGTCATTCTCTAAGCTTTGGAACAAGTGTCTGTTCCTTGAAGGATCAGCAAAACTTATTTGTAAAACCATCTAGGTCTGGCGCCACTTTTTAAAGTTTTTTTTCTTTTTTTTTTTTTTGATGTAGACCATTTTTTTTAAAGCCTTTATTGAATTTTTGTTACAATATTGTTTCTGTTTTATGTTTTGGCTTTTTTGGCCGTGAGGCATGTGGGATCTTAGCTCCCTGACCAGGGATCGAACCCGCACCCCCTGCATTGGAAGGCGAAGTCTCAACCACTGGACTGCTAGGGAAGTCCCCTGGTGCCATTTTTTTTAAAGGGAATTTTTTGTTGAGATAATTGTACATTCACATGCAGTTGTAAGAAATAACAGAGACTTCTCTTGTACCCTTTACTCAGTTTACCCCAATGGTAACATTTTATAAATATAAAAACAAGGATACTGACATTGATACAATTGACCAATCTTATTCAGATTTCCCCAGTTTTACCTGTACTCATTTGTGTTTGCATCTGTGTGTATTTAGTTCTATGTAATTTCATCAACGCACAGGTTTGTGGATACATAAATACATAGTATATACATATATGTGTAGATATATTTAAATTTATTTAATATAACCAGGGTTTTACTATACATAGTTTTTTATTAAAGTATAGTTGATTTACAATGTTGTCTATACATAGTTTTATATCTGACTTTTTTTTCTATTATAAAAAGTTTCCAAGTTATAAACATTCTTCCAATACATTTTTAATGGTTGTATGATAATTAATGTATAATTTAGAATCTTTTATTTAACCATTCCTCTAGTATTATACACGTAGGTTGTTTCCATTTTTTTAAACTATTATAAGTAAGGCTTCAATAAATACATTTACCCAGCTACGATTATTTCCTCTGGAGAGATCTGTAGAGATAAAATTACTGGAGAAACTGTTCATGGGCCAGAAATAATCGATGACATATTCTCTCACATCACCCACATTTAGAGAAAAGGGTGAGTACAGGCATACTTTGTTTTATTGTGCTTCAAAGATACAGCATTTTTCAAAAATTAAAGGTTTGCAGCAACCCTGCGTCTCGCAAGTCTATCGGCGCCACTTTTCCACCAGCTTTTGCTCACTTCGTGTCTCTGTGTCACATTTTGGTAATTCTCACAATATTCAAACTTTTTCATTATTAATATATTTGTTATGGTGATCTGTGATCAGTGTTCTTTGATGTTACTGTTGTAATTGTTTTGGGGACGAACTTCGGCCATATAAAACAACAAACTTAATAACTGTTGGATGTATTCTGACTGCTCCACGGATCAGTTCCCTATCTCTCTCCCTCTCCTCGGGGCCCCCTATTCCCTGAGATACAACAATATAGAAATTAGGCCAATTAATAACCCTACAGTGGCCTCTACATGTTCAAGTGAAAGAAAGAGTCTCTCACTTTAAACCAAAGGCTAGACATGATTAAGCTTAGTGAGAAAGGCATCTCAAAGGCGGAGAGAGGTCGAAAGCTAGGCCTCTTGCGCCAAACAGTTAGCCAAGTTGTGAAAGCAAAGAAAAAGTTCTTAAAGGAAATGAAAGTGCTACTCAGGTGAACACACAAATGATAACAAAGCAAAACAGGCTTATTGCTGATATGGAGAAAGTTTAATGGTCTGGTTAGAAGGCCAAACCAGACACAACATTCCCTTAAGCCAAAGCTTAATCCAGAACAAGGCCCTGACTCTCTTCAAGTCTATGAAGGCTGAGAAAGGTGAGGAAGCCGCAGAAGAAAAGTTTGAAGCTAGCAGAGATTGGTTCATGAGGTTTAAGAAAAGAAGCCGGGGCTTCCCTGGTGGCACAGTGGTTGAGAGTTCGCCTGCCGGTGCAGGGGACGCAGGTTCGTGCCCCGGTCCGGGAGGATCCCGCGTGCCACGGAGCGGCTGGGCCCGTGAGCCATGGCTGCTGGGCCTGTGCGTCCGGAGCCTGTGCTCCGCAACGGGAGAGGCCACAGCAGGGAGAGGCCCGCGTACCGCCAAAAAAAAAAAAGAAAAGAAGCCGTCTCTGTAACGTAAAAGTACAAGGTGAAGCAGCAAGTGCTGATGTAGAAGCTGCAGCAAGTTATCCAGAAGATCTAACTAAGATAATTCATGAAGGTGGCTACACTAAACAACAGATTTTCCATGTAGATGAAACAGCCTTCTATTGGAAGAAGATGCCATCTAGGACTCTCACAGCTACAGAGAAGTCAATGCCTGGTTTCAAAATTTCAAAGGATAGGCTGACTCCCTTGTTAGGGGTTAATGCAGCTGGTGACTTAAAGCTGAAGCCAATGCTGATCTACCATTCAGAAAATCCTATGGCCCTTAAGAATTATGTTAAATCTACTCTGCCTGTGCTCTGTAAATGGAATAACAAAGCCTGGATGACAGCACATCTGTTTACAACATGGTTTACGTAACCTTAAGCCCACTGTTGAGACCTACTGCTCAGAAAAAAAAGATTCCTTTCAAAATATTACTGTTCATTGACAATGCACCTGGTCACCCAAGAGCTCTGATGAAGATGTACAAGGAGAGCAATGCTGTTTTCATGCCTACAAGCACAACATCCTTTTTGCAGCCCATGGATCACTTCAACTTTCATGTCTTACTATTTAAAAAACACATTTCGTAGGGCCATAGACAGTGATTCCTCTGACAGATCTGGACAAAGCAAATTGAAAACCTTCTGGAATGGATTCACCGTTCTAGATGCCATTAAGAACATTTGTTAAAATATCAACATTCACAGGAGTTTGGAAGAAGTTGATTCCAACCCTTTGAGGGGATGACTTTGAGGGGTTCAAGACTTCAGTGGAGGAAGTAATTGCAGATGTGGTGGAAATAGCAAGAGAGCTAGAATTAGAAGTGGAACCTGACGATATGAATGAATTGCTGCACTCTCATGATAAAACGTGAATGGATGAGGAGTTGCTTCTTATGGATGAGCAGAGAAAGGGGTTTCTTGAGATGGAATCTACTCCTGGTGAAGATCATTGAAATGACAACAAAGGATTTAGAATATGACATAAACCAAGTTGATACGGCAGCACCAGGGTATGACAGGATTGACTCCAGTTTTTTTTTTTTTTTTTTTTTGCGGTACGCGGGCCTCTCACTGTTGTGGCCTCTCCCGTTGCGGGGCACAGGCTCCGGATGCGCAGGCTCAGCGGCCATGGCTCACGGGCCCAGCCGCTCCACGGCATATGGGATCCTCCCAGACCGGGGCACGAACCCGTATCCCCTGCATCGGCAGGCGGACTCTCAACCACTGCGCCACCAGGGAGGCCCTTGACTCCAGTTTTGAAAGAAGTTCTACTGTGGGTAAGATTATCATACAGCACCAAATACTACAGAGAAACCGTGAAAGGAAGAGTCAACCTATGCGGCAAACTTTACTGTTGTCTTATTTTAAGAAATTCCCACAGTCACCCCAGCCTTCAGTAACCACCACCCTGATCAGTCAGCAGCCATCAACATCCAGGCAAGGCCCTCTGCCTGCAAAAAGATTACAATTCGCTGAAGGCTCAGATGATGGTTAGCATTTTTAGCAATAAAAAATTTTTAATTATGATAATGTACATTGATTTTTTTAGACACAACACACTACACTTAACAGAATACAGTATAGTATAAGCATACTTTTCTATGCACTGGGAAACCAAAAAACTCATGTGGTTCACTTTATTGTGATATTCGCTTTATTGCAATCTTTGCTTTTTTGTGGTGGTCTGGAACCAAACCCACAGTATCTCCCAGTATATCTACACAAAAATGTCCCCAATATCTCGAGGTAGAGCTAGGCCTCCCCAAGTCGGGGAAAGAACCCCAGCTATGAAAATGCAGGCTCAATCATGTAGTTTCCAGGCCACCCTCTGGGCTGAAGCTTATCAGATGAGCCCGTAGAGTGTCAAGCCCCCACTCTTTAGGGAAGCAGAAAACAGAATATAAGTAACTAACATGTGACACTGAGTGTGAAGATGCCACTGTGTTAAAAGCTCCAGTGTGTTCTGTCCCATGTAATCCTAAGAACCTATTGGACGATATTCCATTTTACAGATGAGAAAACTGAGCACAGAGAGGTTTAGAAACTTGCCCAAGTTTACACAGTAAGTGGATTCTAACCCAGGCAAGTCTTAACTCCAGTGCCCAGGCTCTGAACCACTGTACCATACTGTCTTCTCATTTAGACTCTTGCTATGGCCTCTACAGCACTGACGCTGGGCTCTGGTGCTATAGAAAGGAACCAAAGGGAAGGCAGTTAAAGGCCCCTCTCTGGAAATGAAGGTCAAGGCCAGAAACCAAATGAGAAACCTGAGACCCTCAGTGGATTATGCTTCAAAAGCCCTCCAGATTACATCAACAAGTCATGTTGTCTTCTTTCTAGAATGAAAGTGAGTTCCATCACATCAACTGCTCTTGCTGCTACACTGGCCTATATCAGGAAATATATGGGAAAACACTAGATATTAGATCATGAATATTCAGAGCAATGTATATAATCCCAGTACATGATGAATAGTTAGCTCAAGTTAACTGATTACCACCAGCATTTTACCAGTAGCTTTACATTTCTGTAATGTGAAGAAATTCCTTGCTCCAGTAATAAAATAGTAAGTATTTGGCAGGAGCTTAATAATTACTTATTGATTAGGTTAATCTTAACATTGCTCCAATCATACCCTGAAGCATACAGAAAAAAATAAATATTAAAGACAGAAGTTCTTCTAGTTCACTTTATCATTTTGTAGCTGGGAAAGCTGAGGTCCCACAGGGATTAAGATTGTTAATTATATGTGTGCAAAGCCTCTCTTTTGCCTTCAATACTGTACATTTATTTTCACTATCTTTATATTTAACAATACATTGTACAAAAATACATATTTAACTCTTACTCTTTTTTTGATAAGAACTTTAAAAAAAAATTTTTCCTTTAGTATTTGTATACCTTGCTCCATGTGTCATTCTTACCATGAGACTAAACTCTATTTATTGTACATATTCCTTAAACATCTGTACTATTTGTATTTAATATACCTGTATAAAGATAAGAAAACATCAAAATGCTTTGCAAAGGACACATTTTACTGCATCTTTGTGACATTTTTCACAGAACAGATTCAACAACAGAGGAGAGAAATGTGAAAACATATCTTGTCTTTAATAATATTTTTCTATAGCTTGGAGTCCAACACCATGACCTGACTCTCACATTACCGACTGGGGTACCAGTTGGCCTCACTGCTGATTCAAATGGGAAATCTCCAGTGACTTTCTCCTAGTCCCACCAATTCTTTGAGATACCCAAGAAAAACAGATGTACACAGTCTATTTCAACAGTGTCCTTTCCTACTCAGAGGCAATCACCCCTCTAGCCTTATTGTTAAAACGAATGTTGCCCTAGAAACAGACTCATCAAAATGCAATGGAGATTTTTAATAGCAGGACCCACATCTCAAACTGCTAAGAGAAGAAATTCTTCCATGCATTTCTACTCTTAAAAAATAAAAATTCTCCCTATTGCTACTCACAGCTGCCCAACATTCCCTGACCTCCCGTGCCACCTCATTCTAGACACCCAGTGGCACTTAAGCATGCGATGCCACTGTAACTCTCTCCTTCCGACCTGCTAGAATCTCAACTCAGCCAAAGGACATGGACACGGGAAGGAGTAGGAATGTACACTGATGGGAGGCACTGGATTTGCCTTTTTATTCTTCAACACCACAATGTGGATGAAACTGAGGTCGAGAGTCAAAACTTGCAAACTAACCCAGGTCCACCCACAAGCTGGTAGATTCAGCTGACCCCAGACCACACTGTCTTCAGTGACCAGAGCGAAGGAGAGCTTCAGCAGGACCAGCTGACCCTGACTGCCCCAGCCATGGGCACCTGCCCTTAAGTATGGAGCATCAACAGGTGTTTACCACAGGGGTCAAAGGTGTGGAAACAAGGACCTTCCCCTCAGTGCCAGTCTCCAAAACATCAGAGGGCTAAGGGCCCTCAAGAATATCATATATGGCTCTCTCATTTCATAGTCAAGAAAACAGCCCAAGAAAGAAGAAGGAAAAAAAACAACACTTACTTTCTGTGCCTCAGGTACCACTCCCACGCTCCATCATTTTATCCTCACAACAATCCTGTTATAAAGGCATTCTCAGGTGCAATTTATATGCACACGCACATATGTATTTTTTTTAAGTGACTCAAAGTGTCAGTATCTTGTCCAAGTCCTAACACGGAGTAAGTGGCAAAGTAGCAACATCTCCCCCACCCAAACCCTTTATCTCTACACTGGTCCCTCAGGGTCACAAAGCTTCTTACCCCTGGGAGCCCCAAGACTAACACAAAATAGCACGTAGAAGGGGTAAAGTGTGTTACTAGACCAGTGGTTCCCAGATGTGGCTAATTCTTTAGCATCATCTGAGATGCTTTCTAAAAATACAAACCCCCCACCCCCTTTAGGTTTCTGATTGTTAGAAGGCCCTGAAATCTCTATTTTTACATACTTACAGTGATTCTGATTGTCAGTCTGCCTTACTATTTACAGAGAGAGAAAAACAATGGCTAGATCAGTCGTGAAAGGCTGTCTGGAGCTTGGATTTGAATCAACAGAATTTAAAAGGAGAAACACTGAAGAGGTGGCTATGTCCAGCGAGCATTCACAAAAGTGAGATGAGTGGGCGAGGGCGGGGAGACGTGATGGAGAGGGATGGGGGCGGGGGGGTGGGACTAACTAGGAAGGAGTGATATTCTGGAGCATCATATAAATCTGGCAGAGGTATTTAGACTCCGCACCATGATAACAAGGAAACACAATCCAAGTGGTACAGGGTAAATCAAACAGCAGGTGAGCATCTGGGCCAGGAAGGGCAATGGCAAGGCTGTTGACATGGGGCACATGCTGGCAAGGTGCCAACAAAGAAAAACCTGAAGGGGAAACACTTCCTGGCTGCCTGGTTTGATTACGCCTTTATCCTGAGCACTTAGTACAATAGATGCTGAATAAATATCATGGAGTGAACACCATATAGGTGCATATAGTGGCCAACTGGTCACGAAAGTCAACAAAGATGAATGGGTCAAGGACCGGACTTCAAGATTCAAATCTGATTCAAATCTAGAATTAAGATGATGGTACTGGCAGAGGTGACTGAAAAAGAGTAGCTTGTTTTCAGCGAAAGCTCTTCCTCACTCCTTCTTGCTTTTCTCTAAAGCTTTATTTTGGCTTCTGGTGCATGAAAGAATTAGGTGGTTTTGAAATACCGGAATGTACCTTCGACAGTGGCACGAACAGCAGGTCTTCTGTCTTGGGAAGAAGAAAACGATGGGCAAGATCTTTTGGTTTGCTTCTTTGGCAAAGGAGGAGAGACAATCTCGTGAGAATCTAAACTCAGATGACATTCTTCACATGACCTAAGATCACTGCCAGCTGACGTGCCGATAGCACTGTGGCGTTAAGCCACTGGACTCCCTGTAAACCTGAATTGACAGAGCTGGCCGGGCTCTGTGTGGCTTGGTCAGCCTCAGGCTTTGCCAACCTGAGGAGACTCCGGGCCCCCTGAAACTGGCCAGTCAGGTCTCTGGGGGCTTCTAGGAGACTTGAGAACTAGTTCTACCCAAGAAAAAAACTAGATGATCTTTTGAAATCCCTTCCAAACGAATGATTATTCAAGGTGCCTTGTGTGTAAGCATATTCCACAGCTCCTCAAATGGCAAGCACCATCAAAATTATACGTTCCGGGTCCCAGAAGCAGGAGTTGGAGGGTGTACTCCAATTCCTCTGGATGCCCATCTTCCACAAGCCTGATCTTAATAAGGTCTTCCCTTCTCAAGTGACATCTACCTCCTGCTAATATCCAACTAACAGAGAAAGAGCCCTGATTTCTCTAAGATTCCCTAGCAAGTATGATCTGCCACATTACTGGAGCAGCCAAAATGCATTTTTCTAAAGAACTGCAAAAGGTTATATGGCTTCAATTTAATTTTTCCTTCAAATGCAAGTTTTCCAAGGCCTGCCTTTCATAATACACGGAGACGTGAGGCATGGGTCCAAATGATCTGGCAGTTTCTTTTAATTTACACACATCTAAGCGTGTGCAAAAAATTCCACTAGTTCAAAACGCTTCCTTTTCTTAAGCATACTTCCAGTTCAAATTACGTGTTTATGGCAGTCTGCAATGTATTATTTCTGAAGATAAACAGTCATGTAAAAAATTGATAGAAAAGCAGCAGCATATCACTACTGCCACACTCTGTCAGTCTCTCCTCTCGCATGCCGGTGGGAGGTATAAATGCATCGCCATGACCAGGCTCGCCCTGATGCCTCCAGCGTCCAGAAAGGCAGGGCCACCAGTTCCTTTCCACAGACAGCTTTGAGCCTTGGTTGCTGAGAACCTCTTTTTTCACCCCCTTGAACTTAGTATAAAACTCAAGAATGCACTAACTGGAGATGTTCTTCCTTTTGAAAATGAGAGGCTTTACGCTTAGATGATCACTACTTCTAACTCCCGGAAAACAGTTGCAGTTTTCCAATTAAAATTAGAAGTACTGGAAATCATGTACTCTAATAACTAAATGTTGAAAAGTGAAGTCTTTCAACTTCGCGTACGTTTATGCTGCTACATGTGAAACAGAGGCTGAAAAGTAATTTAAATGGACTATTGGCTGTTCTGGGCCTTGAAAAAGCTTCTATTGAGAAAAAATTGATTCCCTGCTTAACAAAGACTCTCTGCTACAGTCTTCAAGTTGACATTTAAAAAATATCTAACCACCCTTTTGAATGATATTCCAATTACTGAAAACAGTATCTACCACAGTGAAACGGCTCAATTGGAAAGCACCCAATTCTGGTTGGAAATAAGAAATATTAGAACCCCAAAGGCACAGAGTTGGGGGTAGAGGTGTCACCAGAGAAGACAGGTATAGTTCAGCCAAAAAGCTTCCTTAAGAAGCACTGTCAGAGGGAGATCAGCTCGGTGCTTTTTGACCACTTAGAGGGGTGGGATAGGGAGGGTGGGAGAGAGGCGCAGGAGCGAGGCGATACGGGGATATATGTATACATATAGCAGATTCACTTTGTTATACAGCAGCAACTAACACACCATTGTAAAGCAATTATACTCCAATAAAGATGTTAAAAAAAAAAAGAAGCACTGTCAGATTTATGCAAAACTCCAAGGAAACATTATTCCTCTAGAATCCCCAAACATCAACACTTTCTAGCAAATTTATGAACAGGACTCAGCAAAAAAGGGACCTCCTTATAACCCTGCACAGCTTTTTAGGCAGGCAGGCTTCTCCTGAACATCTTTAGATGGAGTTCTCCCTTTGCCCTGCTTTGCAACAAGATGAGCAATAATGTTTTTCTGAAATAAACAGAGAATCTCTCCCTTTCGGTGTGCAAAGAGCCAAAGTTCATAACTGGCTGGCAGATTACCAATCCCAAGGGATAAAACGATCATTTGCCAAAGAGAAATGCTGATACGTTTCGGAGTTCTGTTCTACAGCCGGAGCACCCAAATTCTCATCTGCTGTGTTCAGTTTACAATCCTACTTGTTCTCCAATCTCGCCTAACGTTTGGGCACCTGCTAGCACACACAGAGGTTCCCACACCGATGAAAAATGCCCATCTGCTGCTGAGTGCCAAAGAGGTTTCCCAATCCTAAATCGCATCAACTCAAAAAAGCGGGCTGGGGTGGGGGGAGAAGGGAGAAATAACACGCTAAAGGCGAGGGGGAGAAACTCACAAAACCACCTCTAAAGATGACATTATTTGTCTTCGAAGAGGCGGTTCAGTTTATTAGAAATGGACAAGTTATTCGGTGGCAAAGGGAGGAGACATGGGGAACTGGAAGGGACAGAAACAGCTGCACTCCCTAACCGAGGCCCCGGACCGCCCTGAGGCTGCAGACGGGATCGCGGACAAAGCTCAGGGCGCCCAGGTAGGGGCCGCCAAGCACAAGTGAAAGCCCAGGAGGCAGTTCTCTTTAGAGGGCGCTCATTGGGCGTCTTAAGGAAGCAAGCTCCAACCCCCCCAAAACGCGACCCAGAGGAGGAGAAACCAAGTTCCCACGGCCGAGGCCGGGGAGGGAGGCTGGGTGCCCGCAGCCGGCCCCGCCGGAGAAGAGACTCCTCCGGGCCTCGGGGTACTCCCGCCGGGTGCCACGAGGGCAAGCATGGCGGGATGGAAGCCTCGGTCTCCGAGCGGCCGGGCGACCCGAGGCCGATCGCAGTGTCACAGTACCCCGCCTCGCCCCGCTGCTGCACTCGAGTGCAATCCATACTGAAATGCCCTCCTGTCCCTAAGGCCCCGCGAGCTGCCCCCCGCCCCGCAGGAAGCACGGGTCGCCGCACCACCGGGAGTCCAGAGGCCCTCACGCCGGCATTTTCGGGCGCGTTCCGCTCACCCACCGCGGGACCGAGGACTGCGCCTCCGCCGGTAGCGTTTCCACGTAGTGTCTGCTCCCTCGCCCCAGCCAGGGGAACATCAAACAAAAGAACTTTTTGCAAACTTTCCTCTCCGGACACTCAAGGGTTTCTTAAAGCTGAGCCCCATCTCCCCAGAACCTGCATTCAATCGAGTAGGAAAGCTGGCGTGGGGGTTTGGGGGGATGGTGTGCAGGAGAAGGGACCCCAAAGTTTCCAGGGCGTCTCCGGGTCTCGGGGAGCGCGCGGAGGGGGCCAGTTCCCTCGCAGCCCTATCCGGGCTTCCTCTCTCCGGCCACCCTTCCCCATCGGTCCTTCCCGGCCACGCTTCCAGACCCTCCGACTGCAAAGAAGTTGGGAGTGACTTCAGGGGCCTCTGCGGTTCGACAAAACTGCAGTACTCTTGCCCTCATCCCGGGGGACCTCGGGACAACTCCAGCGAGCGGCGCTTTTCTGCGGGAAGCGAAGGGGGAGAGGAGTGGAGGAGCGAGCTCATTTGTCCCAGCAGATCGCCGGGGGCCGAGGGGCACGTCTGGGAATGGGGGACATCCCCCAGGTGGCGCTCCCCGATTCCCCGCGGGCTCTGCGGACTCTGCTCGGTCTCTGCACCCTAAACGGCGCGCGCGTCCCCAGCCTGGCCCACTCACCGACTCCGCCGACACGCAGGCCACCAAGCCCAAGGTGAGCAGGATCCAAGCGCGCCGCATATTCCCCGGGGACCGGCTGCTCCCAGCCGCCGCTTTGCAACGAGGGAAAAACGAAGTCTCTCGCCCAGCGACCGGCGCAGCCTGCGCAGAAGGACCGGAGCAGAGCAGCCGCAGCGACCGCGGCTCGGGCTCGGGCTCGGGAGCTCGGGCTCCGGGCTCTCGCTTCCTCCTGCTGCGCCTGCGGCTGCGCCCCGAGAACGCGGCGCCTTCTCACTTGTTGGTTCCTACACAACCGATGCCTAGCTGTTGCTCCGGTGAGGCAGCTCTCTGGAGCTCTTCTTGCTCTGCTGTTGTTGTACTCCTCCGCGGACTCCTTCCCCGTGTCGCGGCTCCGTTTCTGATTTTTAAGGAATAAATTAGGTGGCTTGGAATGTAGCTGCAGCTGAAGTTTGGGCACAGGGCGGTGGGAGCGCCTGATCCGCGCGGCTGGAGCTCCCGGAGTATCTGGAGAGAAGCGCGTCGGAGCGGAGCTAGTGGCTCAGCGGCTGCGCCCCTCCTCCTCCCGCGCCGCCGCCTCCCTCGCAGGGTCCTCCTCCCTTCCTCCTCCTCCTCTTCTCCTACCGCTCCCAGCCTCCCTCCGGAGCCCGCTTCTCTGGGCTTCTCCGGGCGTCTCGAGGAGGGGAGGCGGCAGTGTGACTCCCAGCTAAACCCGGGAGAAATTCCTACAGGATTACGCCCGGATTGGCAGCTCCGGCGACCAGTGGCCACCAGCAGCTCCGCGCTGTGGCTGCTCTGGGTCTGTGCGTCCGCAGTCTGTGCTCCAGTGCTCTAGTATTCCTTCATTTTCTGACTCCCTTACCCGCCCCCCACTCTCTCCCCCCTTTTTCTCTCTCCTCCTCCGTGCTCCTTTTTTTCTCTATTTTCTTTTCTCTTCACTTTCACTTTTCTGGAGAAAGATCGGTGAAGCGACGAGAGACATGTTGAGCTTTTCTGCCTGTGAGAATCAGACCAGTACGAAGAAACTGCTTTGAGAGTTGGAAAAACACACACACGAAGTTTACAGATGCCTTCAAGCAATGTGAAGTGTTCATAAAATGGCTAGTTCATGAAAATTGTATTTTAAAAGAGAAGACAATAAATATAGTAAACGTGTATTGAGTATTTCCCACCCTCCCTAACCACCCGCCCCCCAAAAAGGAAGTGAAAGAAGACTCCCATAAACCCAAAATGCGACACTTTCCAAAGCTCATAATTTCATTAAGGGCTTAAATACCATTTTTGCCTCACACACAGTTTAAGCCCCTAACGCATTTTATAGGCTCCATTTCAGCATAGAGGTGTTAACGTTTGGAAGCTACAAATAGGGCAATTTGATGAGAAATTGGATAGAGATCTGAATAATAACAGATTTAAGAGAACTTCAAAGATAAAAGGGATAAAGTAATTTCTAGTTTGAAGAAAATAATGAGCATGTATTTCCTGAATGGAAGTAATCGACCTGAAATATTTTCCTGTGAAATCTTTTTTTTTCAATTCTGTGTCTATAGTACACTACAGAACATGGCAAATGCATACTCCCTTCCAGTTTCTAGCACGATTTTTCTCACTGACTTCTGAAGTAGATAATTCTATGGAGCCATTCTGCTCCTAGAATGCCCACTCTAGGAAACCAGGGATCTTTCTGTCTTGTTCACCACTGTATTTTCATTCCGACTGCATAAAGATACACAATAAATATTTCTTGGATAAACTTTCATCTAAAACTCAATCTATACTGCATAAGAGTTGTGAGTCTTTAAGAAACATCGATGTAGGTATATAGATACTAGACCCTGAGATTTTTTGAATTTATATTTCAAAATATAAGTTTTGAAATTTAGAGAAATTTAGAGAACTGGAGAGAACTTTAGAGAACACAACCTCTGAGACGTCTGCCTCTTTGGTTTTAAGTCCCAACTACCAGGCTCCCAACAGGCAAATCTAAGTCATTGGCAGCCAAGAGGTAATTTGGAAAAATGGAAGAGTAGGCAAAAAAGAAAGAAAAGAAGAAAAAGATCGGGAGACTGGGCGTTGTAACATCAGGATGTTTCTGATTCCACAGAAACTGAGCTGGCACCTGGGTGGGTCAATGTGGGTCTGGCTTGGTTTTTGGAAGAATGAACTACGACTAAATTTTTAAGATGGATTCTTTGTGGGTTGAACACGGCTGAACATGGCCGTTCCTACTTCTGCAGGGCTGCCAAACTAGGGGCCGCTGTCATCCTGTAACTTGGATGAAAGTAATCTTAGCCCCTGCTGCAGAAAAGGGTCCAGCTACACACGCTAAGTCAGCAGCTTCTAAGGAGGGAAACTGAACCCGGGTCTACGGGTTTCGGATCCTGTGGGTTCGGTAGAATTTATTTGTGGGTTGAAGAGTTTCTTGAGAAGGGGAGACTTCTGAGAGGAGTTTTCCAAAGGACAATGAACAATGTGAGAGAAATGCACAAAGCCATAAAATGTCGTCTCTACTCCCAAAAGAGATCTAGTCCGCTCTCCAGGCTTTGGACAAGGTCATACCCCTTTTCTCCCCAGCAGTTAAGAATCCATCAAATAAATTAGAATTCCAGAGAAAGGGGAAAATGCACTTCTCCACTGGCTTTCACAGCTATTGCTGTTTATTGGGGCATCCACCTAACAAGAAACATGGTGGCTGCTCTCTGATTCAGCTTGGGCAGGCAGTGATAAAAATGAATTAGCAGATGCATCTGTTGAAGGAATGTAGCTGTGCCCCTGAAGACATACCCCAAGGCTGTTGGTGTTTATGAGACTCTCAGTGACTGGGTATTTTTTATCAATGGTCATGTAGCATTGAGAGTTTATGTAATAAGGCGATGGTACTATTTTGAGAGTCACAGAATATCAGATATATGATAACAAATAAATATTCAACATCTTGTGCTCAAATGCATGAACAGTTGTGGCCAAAGGATAATCTGACTGTGTAAAAATCACGAACAGTGAAAGCACTTACACAAGAGCTGGCTACAAAAAAGTTACCCATGCTGAGTGGGAGTGGGCCTTGTCCCCCGGTGTTAGAAGCACATCTAAACTTGGAAATGATGAAGGCCTGTGTCTTAGTCTGTTTGGGCTGCTATAAGAAAAATATCATAGACTGGGTGGCTTATACACAACAAAAATTTATTTCTCACAGTTCTGGAGGCTGGGAAGTCCAAGACCAAGGCACTGGCAGATTCAGTGTCTGGTGAGAGCAGGCTTCTTGGTCCATCATAGACAGCTGTCTTTTCATTGTGTCCTCATGTGGTAAAAGAGGTGAGAGGGTTCTCTGGAGCCTCTTGTAAGGGTGCAAGTCCTACCCATGAGGGCTATGCTCTCATGACCTAAACACCTCCCAAAAGGCCCCACCACCAAGTACCATCACCTTGGAGGTTAGGGTTTCAACATATTTACTTTGGGGGGGGGGGACACAGACATTCAGTCTATAGTCACCTATTTGTGTGTTTTGCTGACTGGAATTTTTTTAAACTGATGAGGACTAAAATTCAGGAGAATTTTGTGGAGTATATCTAATACACTAAGTGTAGCTTGTAACTAGAGCCAGAGGCTCCTCTCTAATATATGTTTTCAAGTCCTTCACTTGAGGACTGTGCTTTGAGGGGCACAGCAAATACAATAGCAAAACTCATCACTTCCCAAATAGTGTCACTGATTGCTAAAAAATAAACACCCTTCCTCAAGAATCTTAGAAGAAAATATAACAAATGAACAGAATATAGAGGCTAACATGCAGAAATGTAAAAAATAAGAAATAATGAGAACCAGACAACATGAACTAATAAAAACGAAAGCTACTAGAGACATATTTTTAAACCCAAGCTGACACATTGGATTCCATCATTATGGTATCTAAGGATATCATATGATAACTGTGGACAAGCAGGTGTATGTTCCAGGGTGATCTGTCACAGCAGGAAACTGCAGAGGGACAAAGATGCCACTTGGTTGTTCTCGGTTGTTCTTCCACTCACCATCCCCTGGAAAGTTCCCAGGGGTCCAGGCTAGAAATCCATTTATTAGCATCAGTCCTGATTAAATTCACTCGAATTATGATAGAACCTGAGACTAAGAGGAAATCCAGCTAGCCAGCTATTAATTACCCATGCTAATAATGGCAAGTGAGCGGAGACCATGATAAACATCTACCAGCAATCCAAAAAGTCTATTCTTAGCCTCAGTCTTTCCACTGTTCTCTCCACTCACCTCTGTCAACCCTTTGCCAAGGAAGTTGGCTGATTTGAGTCTTATAATTTGATTCGGTGCTAATGTTGAACAAAATTGTCACATTTTGGGCAGCAGGACACCGGCAGGAAAGTCAAAATTGTATAATACATAAGTTATCCCCTGAATAAAACAGGAGGCAAAACATTCTTATCAGTTTACCTAACAGAGTGGCATGGTTCTTGAAAGACTGGCAAAACTTGACATTCACTCGTTTGATAAACATACATGGATCACCTGGCACATGCCAGGTACCCATGGGGTAGGAACATGAATTTTCTTGAAATGTGTTAGAGTTAATACATTTTACACTAAGAGTTTTCCTCAAGTCACAAGTCTGTGACTAAGGTCCAAGTCAAACTTCATCCTATGAAAATTGAAAGAAAGCATTATTTATGGACTACATCGTTCTTAGGCATCAAACAACATTTTCCTAAGAGCCATACTTGGATATGTGAATTGAGAAAGGTTCCATAAAGGCATCTTGAAATTATTTGCATTGCATTTGTATATGTCCAGCTGGACAGGAATATCTAAGCTTGGCTGATTTTATGTAAAATGTTACTCCTTTTGTTACTACTGTCTGTAGACTATTACTTTAATGGCAGCAAGCCCTACCCTCTTTACTATTCTTAGAGATCTGTCTTCTCCAAGGCCCTGGAGGGGAGCCCTACATACTATATACTAAATGGTCCCACACTTCCTTGCTCACAATTATTCAGACCAGGGCTGGATGTGGGGGGGAAGCAATTTATTAGTGGGCCAGCAGAACTTCAGATCATTTAAACCAGGGAACTCAGAGTCTAACTCAATTGTACATTGACCTGGGAGTCATCCAAACCCAGTAGGGGGTCCTTGTGTGCTGAAATAGAAGTGGCTGATCTGCAGTAGAAAGAAAAAAGCAGGTGAACAGAGAGAATCAGAAATAGAGAACACTTGACTCCAGAATAATGTAGGTTCCTGACTCTTTTCCAGTTCATTTCTTAGCCTCTTTGGAGACCCAAGTCAACTTGATTCCTTCAGGATCCATGAGATACTCTGGTATCTTAAGGTAAATTCCTCATTTTTTCCTTAGCTCGTTTAAGAGGATTTCTGTTCCTGGTAAACAAGCGATCCCAAAGACAGAGCTGAACATGAGGCAGAGTTTTGACTACCTTACCTTCACTTGGAGTAGAATAGAATCCTTGTCATTTAGTGCTTTATACACATATATGAGTAAAGAACAGTTAATGAAGACAACCTACTGTAAAAGCTATTTAGATTTTCAGAAGAAAATCAGGAAAAAATGTGTTTAAATTATTGAATTACCTTAGGGAAAATATTTTCCCCACTCAGTAGAGTTAGGTATCTTAAAATTTCTAGAAGCAGAAGAGAATACATAGATACTTCTCTGAATAGAATAGTATTAATACTGGGACCACCTGCAGGTTAATGCTGGAAATTGCTTCACTGAACATTTTTCTAAAAGATCTAGAAGGCAAGGTGCACAAACATCCAGGTGTGAAATGTTACAAAATTCTTTCAGGTAGTGAAATGTGAAGAAGGTAGTATGGTCATGCCTGGGTGAGTTGTTAAGTAACCCAATACATTCAGGAGACAGAATGCAGCCTCTTACACCTGCAGTTAGGGGAGGCTGTACACTATAGCAGGTAAGAGCTCAGGCTTTGGCAACAGACAGACTGGAGTTTGAATCCCAATTCCACCCCTTACTGTGTGTGTGTGTGTGTGTGTGTTTTGTATTATTTACTCATTTATTTATTTTTGGCTGCATTGGGTCTTCGTTGCTGCACGTGGGCTTTCTCTAGTCATGGCGAGCGGGGGCTACTCTTCGTTGCGGTGTGTGGGCTTCTCATTGTGGTGGCTTCTCTTGTTGCGGAGCACGGGCTCTAGGCTCACAGGTTCAGTAGTTGTGGCACACGGGCTTAGTTGCTCTGCGGCATGTGGAATCTTCCTGGACCAGGGCTCAAACCCGTGTCCCCTGCATTGGCAGGCGGATTCTTAACCACTGCACCACCAGGGAAGTCCCCTTACTGTGTTTTAAGAGGCCTTGACACCCAAGCAGGCCACTGAATCTAAGCCTCAGTTTCCTCATCTGTAGATTGGAAATATAGGGTTAATGTGTAGAATCTGTGAGCTAATGCATCAAAGAGGTTATCGAGTCACTTTGTACATAGTGAATTTCCAATAAATGCAGGTTGTCTCAATAAATGCCAGTTGTTATTATTAGTATTTCCTTGCCTGGAATAACCTATCTGTTCTCCCAATTCTCTGGCTAATGCCTACTTGCCCCTTCAGTGTCAGTTTAGAAGTTCCCTCACTGGCAAACATTTGAATGCCTATTATGTATCACACACCTCCTCCAGGTAACCTTTCCTGATCCACCTCAACTGAGTAGGAGACCTTTAAGACAATTAATTCTCAGGGCTTCCCTGGTGGCGCAGTGGTTAAGAATCCACCTGCCAATGCAGGGGACATGGGTTTGTGCCCTGGTCCGTAAAGATCCCATATGCCATGGAGCCACTAAGCCCGTGCGCCACAACTACTGAGCCTGTGCTCTAAAGCCCACAAGCCACAACTACTGAGCCCGTGTGCAGCAACTACTGAAGCCTGTGCACTTAGAGCCTGTGCTCCACAACAAGAGAGGCCACCGCAATGAGAAGCCCGTGCACCCAAACGAAGAGTAGTCCCTGCTCACCGCAACTAGAGAAAGCCCATGTGCCGCAACGAAGACCCAACACAGCCAAAAATAAATAAAGAAAGAAAATAAAGAAAGAAATAGGAAAAAGGAAAATTTTTTAAAAGACGATTAATTCTCACCTATTAATTATAACCTAGGATAGAATATTTGAGTATTAATAAAATTTGCTCATAGAAACATGTTCTGTTGTGGCTAAAAGTACAAACAAAAAACTGAATAGCATCAGTAAGGGCACAGGAAACAAGAGTACCCATCAATCTACCCTCAAAAAAATGGGCACCATAACAAGTTTAAACCTGAATAAAAACCTAGGGAAAGAGTGTAAAAATGTAAAGTAACAAATTCTGAAATAGAAGTAAAGAGAATTGAATTGTTAAAACAAACAAAACAATCTCACTCTTTTGAATTCAGATAGAAATAAGGAAAATGCTTCTGGGAAGGAAAAAAACATAATCTATGATAAAGTCAGAACTGAATATGTCTGATTTTTGCTCTTTTTTCTTGTAGCTGTTAGTGATTCACGCAGCAAAGGAAGGGAAGTTCTCTGCAGATTTGACTCCAGGGTTGCACTGTAAAAGCAGCTCTTCATGCTTGCCAAGTCACCACACGCCAACACCCCAAGATGACCTATGTGAGCAGCCCAGTCTGAATGTCTCCCTTTCCCTCCCTTCTCATGTAACCCTGTATGGATACACACACACATACATGGCACACACATGAGTTTTTTTGTGTTTATTTTGTTCTTACTGTTTTACAAAATAGTATCCATTAAACACTTTCTTCGTCTTGCAGAAATTCCTTCAAGTCACTTGACAGAACTTTCATGCATTTTTTTTAATGGTTGCATATTTCCCTTTGGTGTGGGTATTTCCTACTCGATTCAGCCATTTCCCTACAATAGGCATTCATTCTGTTTCCAGTTATTGCCTACAAACAATCTTACAGGAAATACCTTTTATATATTTCCTTAATTCATGGTAATTTTCTTTCTGAAGGCTAGATTCCCAAGAGTGGGATTGTTGGGTTGGAAAGTGTAAACATTTTTAATTTTATCAGATGTTGTTTGACGGTTTCACAACAACAAAACGTTCTCACACTTCCACCAGCGATGCTTGAGATCGCGCCTTTCCTTTCTCTACGTCGCAGCCAGCAATAGACGTTAGCTCTCTTTTTAGCCGTTTGATGAGCATGAAGCGACAGCTCATTGCTAGTGTTATGTGCATTTTCCTGAGTCCTAGTGCTTTAGAGCATCTTTTTACGTATTTGCTATATTTGGAATTGGTCCTTTGTGAATTATCTGTTGATATCATTTTCCCACTTTCTACATGGCAACATGCCTTTTTCTTGTAAGAGCTCTTCATGATTGCTATAAATATATCCATCTACAACTATGGTATTCATCCATCTTACATATATTTTTATATATACTACAATCTATTTCCAATTCTCTATTCTATCCAGTGATCTATTTGTCTGTTTCTATGTCATACCATACTCATTTAATTACCTTGAAGATATAGTACCTTCTGAAATTTCCAAAACCATTATTGCTACTCTCCCTAACATCACATTGTTTTCTGTTCTTTTCCACACTTTTTTGGGGATATCTTTGGGTAGTTGTTCATCCATATAAGTTCGAAGAATATTTTAGACAATAAAATAAACCATTTTAGAGGGACGTTCAAGACAGCAGAGGAGTAAGACATGGAGTTCACCTTTCTCCCCCATAAATACATCAAAAATACATCTACATGTGGAACAACGCTTACAGAACACCTACTAAACGCTGGCAGAAGACCTCAGGCTTCCTAAAAGGCAGGAAAACCCCCACATACCTGGGTAGAGCAAAAGTAAAAAGAAAAAACAGGGACAAAAAAGAGGGATGGGACCTGCACCTCTGGGAGGGAGCTGTAAAGGAGGAAAAGTTTCCACACACTAGGAAGCCCCTTCACTGGTGGGGACAGGGGGCGGACGGGGGGGAAGCTTCAGAGCCACGGAGGAGAGCGCAGCAACAGGGGTGCAGAGGGCAAAGCGGAGAGATTCCCGCACAAAGGATCAGTGCCAACCACCACTCACCAGCCTGAGACACTTGTCTGCTCACCCTTTGGGGCGGATGGGGGCTGGGAGCTGAGGCTTGGGCTTCGGAGGTCAGACCCCAGGGAGAGGACGGGGGTTGGCTGCGTGAACACAGCCTGAACGGGGCTAGTGTGCCACAACTAGCTGGGAGGGAGTGGGGGAAAAAGTCTGGACCTGCGGAAGAGGCCTTTTGTTTCGGGGTGTGTGAGAAGAGGGGATTCCTGCTCCATGTGCCCACAGAAGGCAGAGCACCACCTCAGTGAGCTCCAGAGATGGGCGTGAGCCACGGCTACCAGCTCGGACAGCAGAGACAGGCGTGAACTGCTAATGCTGCTGCCGCTGCCACCAAGAATCCTGTGTGCAAGCACAGGTCACTACCCACACCCCCACCTGGAGCCTGTGCAGCCTGCCACTGCCAGGGTCCCGTGATCCAGGGACAACATCCTCTGGAGAGCACACAGCGCACCTCAGGCTGTTGCAATGTTATGCTGGCCTCTGCCACCGCAGGCTCGCCCACATTCCAATTATGACTACTTACCCCTCCCTCCCCCCAGCCTGAGTGAGCAAGAGAGCCCTAATCAGCCGCTGCTTTAACCCCCTCCTGTCTGGGCGGGAACAGATGCCTGAGGGTGACCTACATGCAAAGGCAGCGCCAAGACCAAAGCTGAACCCCAGGAGCTGTGCGAAGAAAGAAGAGAAAGGGAAATTTCTCCGTGCAGCCTCAGGAGGAGCAGATTAAATCCACACAATCAACTTGATAAATGCTGCATCTGTGAAATACCTGAATAGACAATGAACATTCCCAAAATTGACGTGGTGGACTGTGAGAGCGACTGCAGACTTGGGGTTTACATTCTGCATCTGATTTGCTTCTGGTTTTATGTTTACATTAGTTTAGTTTTTAGTGCTTGTTATCATTGCTGAATTTGTTTATTGGTTTGGTTGCTCACTTCCTTTTTAAATTTTTTAATTCTTTTATTTATTTATTTTATTTTATCCTTTTTTCTCTTTTTGTGAGTGTGTATGTGTATGTTTCTTTGTGTGATTTTGTCTGTTTAGTTTTGCTTTTCCCATTTGCTTTGGGATTCTATCTGTTTGGTTTTTTCTTTTCTTTTTCATCCTTTTCTTCGGAGTCATGTGGCTGGCAGGGTCTCTGTACTCCAGCCAGCTGTTAGGCCTAAGTTTCCGAGGTGGGAGAGCCAAGTCCAGGACATTGGACCACCAGAGACCTCCTGGCCCCACGTAATATCAATCAGTGAGAGCTCTCCCAGAGATCTCCACCTCAACACTAAGACCCAGCTCCACCCAATGGCTAGCAAGCTCCAGTGCTGGAAGCCCCATGCCAAACAACTAGCAAGACAGGAACACAACCCCACCTATTAGCAGAGAGGCTGCCTAAAGTCATACTAAGTTCACAGACACCCCAAAACACACCACTAGACCTGGCCCTGACCACCAGAAGGACAAGATCCAGCCCCACCCACCAGAACAGAGACACCAGTCTCCTCCACCAGGAAGCCTACACAATCCACTGAACCAACCTTACCCACTGGGAGCAGACACCAAAAACAACGGGAACTATGAACCTGCAGCCTGAGAAACGGAGACCCCAAACACAGTAAGTTAAGCAAAATGAGAAGACAGAGAAATACACAGCAGATGAAGAAGCAAGGTAAAAACCCACCAGACCAAACAAATGAAGATGAAATAGGCAGTCTACCTGAAAAAGAATTCAGAGTAATGATAGTAAAGATGATCCAAAATCTTGGAAATAGAATGGAAAAAATACAAGAAGCGTTTAACAAGGACCTAGAAGAACTAAAGAGAAAACAAACAATGATGAACAACACAGTAAATGAAATTAAAAATTTTCTAGAAGGAATCAATAGCAGAATAACTGAGAGAGAAGAACGGATAAGTGACCTGGAAGATAAAATGATGGAAATAACTACGACACAGCAGAATAAAGGAAAAAGAATGAAAAGGGGTAAGCTGGGATGAAGTGAGAGAGTGGCATGGACATATATACACTACCAAATGTAAAATAGATAGCTAGTGGGAAGCAGCCACATAGCACAGGGAGATCAGCTCAGTGCTTTGTGTCCACCTAGAGGGGTGGGATAGGGTGGGTGGGAGGGATATGCAAGAAAGAGATATGGGGATGTATGTATATGTATTGCTGATTCACTTTTTATACAGAAGAAACTAACACACCATTGTAAAGCAATTATACTCCAATAAAGATGTTAAAAAAAAAAGAGAGAGGACTCAGATCAATAAAATTAGAAATGAGAAAGAAGTTACAACTGACACTACAGAATTACAAAGGATCATAAGAGACTACTATATGCAACCATATGCCAATAAAATGGACAACCTGGAAAAATGGACAAATTCTTAGAAAAATACAACCTTCCAATACTGAACCAGGAAGAAAGAGAAAATATAAACAGACCAATCCCAAGTAATGAAATTGAAACTGTATTTAAAAATCTTCCAAGAACAAAAGTCCAGGGACAGATGGCTTCACAGGCAAATTCTATCAAACATTTAGAGAAGAGCTAACACCTATCCTTCTCAAACTCTTACAAAAAATTGCAGAGGAAGGAACACTCCCAAACTCATTCTACAAGGCTACCATCACCCTGATACCAAGACCAGACAAAGATATCACAGAAAAAGAAAATTACAGACCAATATCACTGATGAACATAGATGCAAAAATCCTCAACAAAATAGTAGCAATTTGAATCCAACAGTACATTATAGAGCTCATCAATGAATTTGGTAAAGTTGCAGGCTACAAAATACACAGAAATCTGTTGCATTTCTATATGCTAACAATGAAAGATCAGAAAGAGAAATTCAAGAAACAATCCCATTTACCATTGCATCAAAAAGAATAAAATACCTAGGAATAAACCTACCTAGGGGGACAGTACAACTGTATTCTGAAAACTATAGGACGTTGATGAAAGAAATCAAAGAAGACACAAACAGATGGAAAGATATACCATGTTCTTGGATTGGAAGAATCAATATTGTCAAAATGACTATACTACCCAAGGCAATCTGTGGATACAATGAAATTCCTATCAAATTAACAATGGCATTTTTTACAGAACTAGATAAAAAAAATCTTAAAATTTATATGGAGACACAAAAGACCCCTAATAGCCAAAGCAAACTTGAGAAAGAAAAATGCAGCTGGAAGAATCAGGCTCCCTGACTTCAGACTATAGTACAAAGCTATAGTCATCAAAACAGCATATTACTGGCACAAAAATAAAACTATAGTTCAATGGAACAGGATAGAAAGCCCAGAAGTAAACCCATGCACCTATGGTCACTTAATCTATGACAAAGGAGGCTGGACTATACAATGGTAGAAAGACAGTCTCTTCAACAAATGGTGTTGGGAAAACTGGACAGCTAAATGTAAAAGCATGAAATTAGATCATTCTTTAACACCATACACAAAAATAAGCTCAAAATGGATTAAGGACCTAAATGTGAGATTGGATAATATCAAATTCCTAGATGAAAACATAGGCAGAACACTGTCTGACATAAATTGTAGCAATATCTTTTTTCCGTCTTCCAGAGTAATGGAAATAAAAACAAAAATAAACAAATGGCATGTCATTAAACTCAACAGCTCTTGAACAGCAAAGGAAACAAAAAACCCAATCAAAAAATGGGCAGAAAACCTAAATAGACATTTTTCCAAGGAAGACATACAGATGGCAAAGAGGCACATGAAAAGATGTTCAATGTCGCTAATGATTAGAGAAATGCAAATCAAAACTACAATGAGATATCACCTCACACCAGTCAAGATGCCTATCATCAAAAAATCCACAAACAATAAATGCTGGAAGAGGGTGTGGAGAGAAGGGAACCCTCCTACACTGTTGGTGGGAATGTAAATTGGTACAGCCACTATGGAGAACAGTATGGAGGTTCCTTAAAAAACTAAAAATAGAGCTACCATGTGATGCCTCCAGAGATACTTCAACTAAATCTCTCAGGACAAATTAGTATCTGACTCACATTTTGAGATATCTCTGGGAAACTATTTCTCATTCCAACCCTTGGTTGTTTTTCTTAGGAAACTTCTCCTCTGCCTAGTCATAGAATCATGCTCATTTCCTTCACACTAAACCCTACTGAAAAATAATTTATTGTAATAATAATTTGCACATGGATCACAAATCTCCCCAAAGATCATAAACTCAGATTAGTTTAAATTAGCATTATAAATAAAGGTTTTGAATCCTTGTCCATTAGAACTTTCACCGGCCTATAAAACATTTGCCTCTCTTTTGGACCAACAAAAGAGTCAGAGCACTGCTGTGGTGATGGCAGGGGTCATTAGTAGCATAGAGAATATTGGTGGGGTTTTTTTTCAATTGAAAAATATTACAACCATTTAATTTTATTTAAGTCTAACTCAATTTATTTTTGCCCTCCTAGAGGAGAGAATAAATACAGGAATAGAGTCAGAAATGGTAACTGTTTTACACGATAACAACAGCAACAAAAACCAAAAGATGAGTTGAAAATTATGAGTTTAAACCTAATTCTCAGGTTTTGGAACTTCTTTAGATAACAGGGAAACAAGGGGCAGAGGTAATTAAATAGGCTGTGGTTCCATTTTAGCCAAATTACATGCTGAAAATAGTACAAGAAAGCCCTTCTGACAATTCAAATACAAGATCATAGTCTTGGATAGATATTTTACCTAGTAATAAAAGTGATAATTGTCTTCATATTTGTAAAGAATTAAGATAAAAGTAAGCCAGTAAACCTACCCCAACCTGCTAATTCTGAGAAAACCATGAATTATTTCCTCCTTTTCTATTATGTTCTAGTGCTCTTCTTCCCTGGTGACGTTTTCTTCTTGGGACGTCACAATTTGCTTGCCTTTAACGTTCTCATTGCAGATCCTTTGTCACTGGCTGACAAAGCATACTTTTTTTTAAGGGCAGGGTTTGAGTTATAGTTTTCCTATGCAGCTTTAGTGCTCTCAAGATAGGTACACAAGAAGTGAGTCATAAAGGCACACATCAGTTCTAGATAGAAGTTGTTGATGATGGCTTTATTGCTTTTATGGACAACTGGAAATAGCAATGCACATTTAGGGGTGGGGATAGAGAGATGATATGTAAACATCTAATTTCCTTTTCTTTTTTTTAACATCTTTTTTGGAGTATAATTGCTTTACAATGTTGTGTTAGTTTCTGCTGTATAACAAAGTGCATCAGCTATATGGATACATATATCCCCATATCCCCATATCCCCTCCCTCTTGTGTCTCCCTCCCACTGGCCTCCCTATCCCAACCCTTTAGGTGGTCACAAAATCTCTTATATAGCAATGCTGCTAATAGCAATCTAAATGAAGCCTTAATTGAGGCTTGTACTAAAATCATTCAAATGTTGAAACAGACTTTAAAACTGGAGGCTGCATTCTCTGAGAATTAGTAAATGGGCTAGAAGTTATATTTCTGTTTTTGTTTTATGTTCAAAGATGTATACTCACAACTTCCCCCCCCATTATACTGGAAGGTAAACAAGCTCTTTTGGGTTCAGATCAAAGAGTTCTTGGGTTCTTGCTTTGCTTCTGCTATAATGTGATGAGTTTTGATCAAATCACTCTATTTTTCTTCTGTTTTTATTACAATATTAAATGGAGATAACCAACATGTTTTAAAAGGCTTTTGTTAGACATACTTCAGTATGTTTAACTACTACATGCTATGTTCACTAGCATGATTCCTCATTTGCCCTTGAAGTAATTTAGGAGGCATCTGGTTCTGGTGTATCTCCATTCTTGGTTTAGAACTAAAAAGAGAAAAGCAAATAATTATAAAAAAGACTGTATGAAAGCCCAAAGCATATATTAATGTATATTTTTAAGAGAGAAATGAGAGGAAGGAGTAAAAGCATCTTTTTTGTCATTTTCCTCCATGTTTCAACTTTATACCCTAAGAAAGAAAAAATCAAAGAATTGCACTGGGGACTCTCCAGTTGAGTGTCAAAACATACATGCCAGTGTGTTTCTGAGTGAGAAGTAGACAGAGGCAGGTAAGGAGTCCCTTCTAACTCTCCCTTTCATAAGTAAGCACCTCTGGTCCAGGGTGGAAGACCTGCAGCCTTTCAGCCGCCCTGGCAGGGCCAGGCTCTCCAGGTGGTTACCCAGCAGGGCTGGAGTGGCTGTGTTGTCGAACTGAGTCAGTTTAGGGCCAGTTCCCACAATTCAGTTTGGTTTGTGTTTGGTTCCTGGCAACGGTCCAGGAAAGGTAAGGAACTGTGGGTAAGAAGGAAGGGGATAAAGAAGCAGATGTGTAGTGGAGAGTCACTAATTACCATTTTTCTGTCCTATTCAGCAGCAAATGACTGGTCTTTGTTGGTTGTTCCTTTCAGTAAACACTTATGTGCTGGGGAAGACACTGTCCTTCAGATTCTTTAATTTTTTTTATTGAGTATAGTTAATTTACAATGTTGTATTAATTTCTGCTGTACAGCAAAGTGATTCAGTTATATATATGTATATATATATGTATATATATACACACATTCTTTTTTAAAAATATTCTTTTCCATTATGGCTTATCATAGGATACTGAATATAGTTCTCTATGCTATACAGTAGGACCTTGTTGTTCACTGTCCTTTAGATTTGTTATCTGCACGTCCAATGGAATATATAGTCAGTGTCTTTTTCAGTGAATTCATATGATATTCTTATGACTCCCTGAATAGCTTGCCAATGGCCATAGTTCTTTTGTTTAAAAATAGAAAATGTGTGTGTGGGAAGCATCTGTATGGATGGTGTGAGAGAAGAGTTTGAATGGGGGCAGGAGTTGTGTTGGGTAGCAGAGGATGTCAGGAAGAATAGAAGCATGTAAACCACAGAAAATGTAATGAATTAAAATTCTGAGACACAATGGCAATAAATGCTTACATATTAAGCAGTATATCACCTAAAGGGAAAATAAAACAAAAAGATCATAGTATGAATTGCTGAGATGTCTCAGAACTTAACGGTTTATTTATTTATTTTTTTTAATCTATTCAGGAAAAACTACAAACCTAATTTTTCTTGTCTTAGAAACTTTTTATTTGGTTTCCAGGGGCAACAAAAATTTGAGCTTTTAAGTTTTACTTTTAACATTGAGGACCCAAGGGGTAGAAGCATTATTGCTTTTGAGCAAAAAAAAAAAAGACTTTGTGACAACTAAGATTGAATTGAAAATAGTGTTACACATTCTGCATACATAGGACACAATGACTGCATACATAGGACACAAGCCTGGTCTAAAAGGATGCTTTTTTGATTAGGTGCGTACAACCGGAATTTTGGCCCAGGTTAGTCTGTGATGCCTTCCCTGCTCCTCCAGCCCAAATCTCTCCTTCCTCTGCAATCCCACAGCTTCTTATTATCATCTCCCAGGTCACCTATCATGTGCCCTAAACAGCACCTACTAAGTGTCTTGAGAACTTAGGCCACATTTTAGATTAAGTTCCCTAGAAACAGAGCCAAAGACAGAATTTCATGTGCAAGTAATACACTGAAGGGGTTCTCTCAGGAGGCATCTGTAGGGTAGTGAGGGCAGCAGGACAGGGAAGGGGAAGCATGTGGCTTCCATCAGATCCTCTCAAGCTTTGGAGCATAAATTGTACTGTAGTCTGTCCTACCTTGAAACAAGAGAGCAAGACGTTTATACTCTTTCCTTGGGTTCCTGACCTTGGATGAAGGTATCTTAACTTTGGGCAAGGTGGCTTCCATTGCCCAAGGGCAATCCTCTGGACAAGGTTGCAGGGGTGAGCCTTTAGCCAAAGCCACAGCAGAAGCTAGGGGGACAAGCACGTCAACCATCAGGTAAAAGGGATTCCAAGGGATCTGGGTGAGGGTCTGATATCTGTTTCAAATTGGTATGGGAATCAGCATCATGCTTCCAGAATGGTGGAAGAATTCTGGAGCAGAATTAACTGAAATACAGACAGACGTGGGTCTAGGGTTGAGGGCTCACTTGGCAGGAACCAACATGGACTAATCAAGGCCTAAGACCAGATGATAATAATAAGAGTAACCACAATAATAGCTAATAGTTATATCATGTTTACTGCATGCCAGGCCCTGTTCTAAGCCCTTTACTTAAATGAACATATTTATTCTTCACAATAAACCAAAGAAGTAGGTACTGATCTTATTCCCAATTTACAGATGAGAACATTAATTTACAGATGCGGAAGTAGCCATTTGTGGAGAGGTTCCATAAGTTCACTAAGGTTACAAAGCCAACAGGTGACTGAGCTGAGTTTTGAATCCAGGCAGTTTCTACTCTGCGTCCCTGTGCTTTATATCACCTCTCTGTATCACTGTTGCCTCCCCCTTCCAGAATTTAGTTACCATGCCAGCAAAGTGGGGATGGTGTGTATTAGTCTCCTACTGCTGCTATAACAAATTATCACAAACTTAGTGGGTTAAAACAACACACACTTATGATTTTACAGTTCAGGAGATTGGAAGTCTGAAATGGGGTTTCATCAGGCTAAAATCAAGGTATCAGCTCATCAGGGTTCCTTCTGGAGGATTTAGGGGAGAATCTGTTTCCTTGCCTTTTCCAGTTTCTAGAAGTCTTCTACATTCCCTGGTTCATGTCCTCTTCTTCTTTCTTCAAAGCCATCAAAGTAGCATCAGCAAATCTCTCTCTCACTCTGACTCTCCAGCCTCCCTCTTTTAAATTATAAGAACCCTTAGTAATTACATTGGGCCACCCAGATAATCCAGGATAATCTTCCCATCACAAGATCCTTAATCATATCTGCAAAATTCCTTTTGTTAAGGAACTTTAGCATATTCATAGGTTCTGGGCATTAGGATGTGGACATCTTTGGGGGCCACTATTCTGCCCACCACAGAGTGGCAAGGAGCTATCTCAGATTTAGTTTTGGCCACCTAGCCCAGCAGAAAGAAGGTTTAATATATTTTTTAAATTTTAATTATGGAAGAATAAACTCACATTTCTTTCACATCTGAGTTTATAAACTGATATTCATACCTGGTACTATGGCTTGTATACACATCTTATAAACCACACTTATTCATTCATCCATTTAACAAACATTTATTTACCACCTGCCATAGACTGTTACATGAAAGAAATGATCTTCTATTATGTTTTAGCCACTTTACATTTTGAGGTCAACTTGTTGGGGTCTAGGCTACACCAACTAGTACAATTAAGTTTGAAGTGTAACTTTAAATGTGAGCACTAGAGGGTAGGTTCCTCAAAGTCTAGCAGATGCCCTGTTATTTGGGTTAGATCATCTGTAATTTTTTAAAATTGTGATAAAACACACATACATAAAATTTACCATCATAATCATTTTTAAGTGCACGTACAGTTCAGTAGTGTTGAGTATATTCACATTGTTGTGAAAGAGGTCTCCAGAACTTTTTCATCTTGCAAAAGTGAAATTCTATACCCATTAAACAATGGCTCTCTATTTCCTGCTCCCCACACCGCTGGCAACCACCATTCTGCATTCTGATTCTATGAGTTTAACTACTCTAGATGCCTCATATAAGTGGAATCATACAGAATTTATCTTTTTGTGACTGGTTTATTTCAATTAACAAAATGTCTTCTAGGTTCATCCATGTTTTAGCATGTGTCAGAACTTCCTTCCTTTTTAAGACTGAGTAATATTCCACTGTATGTATATCCTACATTTTGTTTACCCATTCATCTGTCGATGCACATTTGAGTTGCTTGTCTGTAACTCTTTCAGGGTCTAGGAGCCATCTCTACAGGAGGATGACCCCACAGGCAACACTGGAGTTTGGCTTTTTATTTCTTCACCTCCTACAGACCCTTGCCACTAACTGCATTCTTTTTTCTTTGCCTCATCTTTATTTAAAAAAAATTTTATTTTCATACAGTTTTTAAAGTTGCTTTCCATTTACAGTTATTACAAAATATTGGCTATATTCCCCGTTTTGTACAATACCTCCTTGAGCCTACTTACACCCAGTAGTTTATGCCTCTCACTCCCCCACCCCTACCAACTGCATTCTAATTCTGAAATGACAAATTCAGGGATTTAGGAATGGTAGTTGAATCAAAGTATATACAGATGCAAAATATGTTTTTTAAAAAAAGTACTTGAGGTGTCACTAGTACATTTCTCCCTATATTTTGTTGTTCCATGTATAAAAAACAAATCTACAAAAAAATGCTTGAAAATATGAGTAATGAAGGGCATTACTATAAGGTGTAAAGCCTGAACTTGACATCAAAACACCCCAAATTATACTCATTACTCTGAAAATTTTTCTTTGCCTCATGCTGGAGAACAGAATAGAATTTTATAGCTCTTTTATGATTACTCATAGCTTTTTGGTCTATTATCCAAAATAGAAGGCATGTAATTTATACCTCCTATCTTTAAAAAAGATGTTTTTCAACTTTACATTAAAACGGAAAAAGAATGTTTCAAAAAGCAATTTAGGTCAGAAGTTAGAGTTGTTTCATCAACTCAACAATTAATAAATTTTAGGTTTTTAGTTTTTAAAGAAGAACAATGACACTCTACTTTTGGTATCCATCCTACAGAAATGTATACAAGGTTGTATAAACAAAGATATTCATTGGATTATTGTTTGTATCATTATAAAGAGAACAGAAATGTCCTAAACATCCAACGATAAGAGAATGGTTCTATAAATCACCATACGTCAATACTATAGAATAATGTGTGTCCATTTAAAAGAATGTAGCAGATCAGTATATGCTCATCTGGAAATAGCTCCAAACGTATTGTTAAGTTAAATAAAAGCAAGGCACAGATTAATATGTATAGTATTCATTTATTCAACCCATATTTTTTGAGAGGGAGCTGCCTAATAGCTAGTTGTGAGAATTTAATGAGGTATAACTCATGCAAAACTTAATTAGAAATCATGTAAAACTTACTTAGAGCACTGGCACATATATTAAGTCCTCCAAAATGTTAGTTCTTTTACTAGACAATATTCTGCTTGTATAAGCAGAATAACAAAATATGCAGAATAATCTCCAAGAATAAGTCTCTAAGACATGATTCTTCCACTTCCTTAAACAGGGCCAGTCCCTAGTGAAATTATGGGCTTGCTTCTCATCATTCCCTTACTCACTTTGCAGACCTGCTACTCTTCAGACTTCCAGAGTCCTTGGGCTATAGTACGTCTGTCCCCTCATGTCCCATCACCCTGTCTACTCAAGATGCCTCATGTGGCCCTCATACAGACCTACCATCTTTGAGCAGAAGATAAAATATCTATCTGTACTGTGTCCTATGTCCATAAGATCCCGACTGAATTATTAGCTAATCTGAAAGAACTTGTTTATACCAGATCTACAAGTCTTTGCTAAGAATCCCCATTTTTCATAAAGATGTCACCAGTTTGGAGACACATTCTCCTCTTATGGCATGACTGCCAGACCTCTACCGCTCCTGGTTCAGAGCACGTGGAGGACGGGGTTTGTAATCTTGGTTCTGCAGTCCTGTGACCTGGCTCAGAAACCCAAATCCACAACTTGTTCTTGGCTCTGTGGTCTAGCACAAATTAATTACTTTTCCTAATTAGAACTTCTTCATCTGTAATTGAAGATAATATGTACTTTCTAAAAGTCATTGGAAGGATTATTTTAAAAGTAGATGTAAAGCATTTAGCATAGGGTGGGGCATATAGGGTATACATACCAAGTGGTAGAGGTATGGCTGTCTAGATAAATGAGTGGATATCTAGACAGTAAGTTTCATGTGTCCGGGTCACTCTCTCTTTAACATGTATGTTGATCTCATCTCCATATTATGGCTGTAAGCTCCTTGGAGACCCTACCTTCTGCTCAATTCTTTCCCCTCATTGCTAAGGTGACTTGGTTCCCAGATCTTTCAAGGAATCTTTCCTGATCTCTTTGAGAGACCATGGTCAGGACCATGCATTCATTTTCTGGATTGGACAGTATGGCCAGCAGAATAACATAGAAGTTAAGGCTATGCTCCCTGGAGTCCAACAAGATATATTTCTGCCACATACTCATTGTGTGGTCCTGGACAGATTATTTCACCCCAATAAGCCCCAGTTTCCTAGGATGTGTATGTGACCAGTAGAAATTCCTACCTCATAAGGGCTGATGTGAGAATTAAATAAGATTGTGTGTGTAAAAGATGTGACAGAATGCCTGGCGTATAATAAATGCTGATAAACGTTAATCAATGTCATCCTCCTCCTCCTCCTCATCGTCATCATCATTGCTGTCATTATCTTCCTCCTCATCATAATGCTAGAAAACTAGCCCTAATATTGAGCATATAGTTCTCATTCCTTCATTTAGACCATTGCTTAAGGCTTGTCAACTATACCAAGAACTGTGATGGGCGCTGTAGGATATAAAGATGGATGAACATGCTGCTGAAATCACTGTGCTCATTCAATGAAGGAGACAAACACATAGACAAAGCAGTGAGTGAAATGACAGGGGTGCTGGTAGCAGGGAGCAGGGTAGAAGGAGGATTCTCTGGATGAATTGAATGGGCATAGATGTGCTTTCTGGAAAGGCTGACCCATCATTTCCATTTCCTCTCAGATCGTGAATGTACATTTTGTCCAGGGCTGGGAAAAACACTCTATCTTCGCTGCCTGGCTCTTAACAGAGGCTGCCTGGGAAGGCTTCAGGACAAATGGGAGGAAAATGTGACATCATGACACAGGAAGAGATGTTCTGGAACAGGTGGAACTCTGTAGTTACCCTCTGGACCCTGATGCTGGCAGTGGCAGTGCTGGATTTGGGGCACACCCTCACTCATTCATTCATCCATTCATTCATCCAACTGTCTCTGAAACATCTTGAGGTCAGTCTCTCATTAGTGTCAGTGGTTGGGCTCCTACATAAACATGTGATGCTTAGCATGTTCCATGTTTACAAACACTCCAAACCTTCTGTCAACTATTTACTTTTTAAAGGTTTGTTTATCTTCTATGTTTACAAATTATGATGCTATATACAGACTTTCACGTATAGAGAAGAGAGCACATGATTTGAGTCATAAAACTTAGATTTTCATCACAGTTCTGCTTTGGATGTCACTTTAACTTTCTGGGCCACACTTTTCTCATCTGTAAAATGGGAGTGACATCATTGACATTATCTTTGCTATTACTAAAAAGAATACATTTTACATTTGTAACTGTTTTTTTTTTCTTAAAGAATACAAAGATTGGTGAAAAATCTGTGGATAAAATGTCTTGATTTGCCAGCTGCTGGTCAGAATACATGTTTAAATCGCACTAAAAATGTGATTTGCTCTAGAT
This sequence comes from Mesoplodon bidens, assembly GCF_964165515.1. NCBI lineage: Eukaryota > Metazoa > Chordata > Mammalia > Artiodactyla > Ziphiidae > Mesoplodon > Mesoplodon bidens. The sequence goes on along the minus strand of NC_138173.1, from coordinate 40,000,846 downwards.
ATGCTCTAGAATGCTCAAATGGGGTGCCCGAGAGTGGTGGTCTCCAACATTTTTGGCACCAGGGACCCGTTTCGTGGAAGACAGTTTTTCCACGGACTTAGACAGGGGCATGGTTCAGGAGGTAATGCGAGTGATGGGGAGCGATGGGGAGCGGCAGGTGAAGCTTCACTCACTGGTCCTCTGCTCACCTCCTGCTCTGCGATCCAGTTCCTAATAGGCTGTGGACCGGTATTGGTCTGCGGCCCCAGGGGTTGGGGACCCCTGCCCTAGAGTATCAAGGTGCAGTGATAGTTTTGCCAGTCAGTGAAAGGCATTGCATACAGGCCTCATCATTTTTAGCATTTCATTACAAATGTTCAATGAGAACATTGATTAAAGAGATTCTGAATGTGGTTTTTAATAAAGCATAAGATGGCTGGCCTCTGCTGCCAGATAGGAGGTTGTGAGTGAATGGTGACTTCGATCTTTGAAGAAATTTATATAGAAGGATAAGAAAGGAAGAAGAAGAAGGAGCAACAATATTAAGGAAAAAAACATCAGTTAATGAGGAGCCAGGGCAAGAAATAGATTCCAAGTCCAGTTCCGTGTCTGTGGCCAGGGAAATGGATCTAAATGCCATCAGAAATGCATTATATTGAGTCTATTAATACTTGGGTTTTGCCTGAGCAGAAAAATGCTGTAGAATTTCTAACTCTATTAACCTTGAGATCTTCATTTTTGAGCAGGGGAGGGTTCAAATTATTTTACATGTTTGTAATATTACAATTAAATTTAATCTTGAGATGAAATTTGCATTTGGGGAAATAATAAGAGTTAGAATCAGATCATTCTGGATATTAATTCCTCTGCAGTATTCACAGAGAGGCCAAGCCTCTCCAAGGCTGCTCCCAGCCAATAGCTGAGCAAGGTGAGGCATGGGGATATAAGAATCCTGATGATTCCTACCCAACATGGGGCTCCTCTAGTGGGAAAGTTTTGTTCTAGAATTTCCCCCATAAACCTGGCTGAGATTTTCTCAGACCTGTGCTACAGTCTGAGTCTCCTCCTCCTTTAAACCTCCTTCCTTACCCCCTTCTTTCATTGTGTCAGACCTTTTGCAGCATCATGACCTGAAGGCTTTCCCTGTTACTCCTGCTCCCTCTCCCTTTCATCCTCTATAGAAATTGCACTCAATAAAACTTTTGCACTTTTAAATCAATGTTGACATCTGCTTCTTGGCAGGCTTGAACTGATACAGATCCTCAGAGGTCTTTTGTGAAGACTAAATGAGATCATTCACATAAGGTGCTTGGCATGGTGTTGGATTCATAACAAAATCACATTGAAAACTGGCTGATGAAATCCTGAGAAAGAAGAATAAAGTTAGAGGAATCACACTACTTGATTTTAAGACTTACTATAAAGCTACAGATATCAAGACAGTGGAAACATTGGTGAAGGGATATAGACACATTGGTCAATGGAAGAGAATAAAGAACTCAGAAATAGACCCACACAGATACAACCAGTTGATTTTTGACAAAGGTGTAAAAGCAGTTCAATGGAGAAAGGATGGTCTTTTAAACAAACTATGTTGGAACGATTGGACATCCATAGGCAAAAAAAAGAGAAACTTGACCTAAGTTCACACCTTATACAAAACTTAACTCAAAATAGATCATATATCTAAAACTATAAAACTTTTAGAAGAAAACACAGGAGAAAATATTTGTAACTTGGTGTTAGTTTTTAGATATGACACAAAAGCATGATACATAAAAGACTATAATCATAAGTTAGATTTCATCAAAATTAAAAACTTTTGGGCCTCCCTGGTGGCGCAGTGGTTGAGAGTCCGCCTGCGGATGCAGGGGATACGGGTTCGTGCCCCGGTCTGGGAGGATCCCATATGCCGCGGAGCGGCTGGGCCCGTGAGCCATGGCCGCTGAGCCTGCGCGTCCGGAGCCTGTGCTCCACAACGGGAGAGGCCGCAGCAGTGAGAGGCCCGCATACCGCAAAAAAAAAAAAAAAAAAAAAATTAAAAACTTTTTGTCAGTGAAATATATTGTTAAGAGAATGAAAATAGGAGCTACAAACTGGGAGAAAATTTGGCAAATTAAATATTGTATAAACGATTTATATCCAGAATATATAAGAACCCTCAATACTCAACAGTAAGAAAACAAACAAACGAATTAAAACACAGGCAAAAGATGAAAAGATACTTCACCAGAGAGGATACAAGGATGGCAAAGAAGTATAAGAAAAGATGTTCAACATTATTAACCATCAGGGGAATGCAAGTTGAGGTCACAATGAGATATTACTGCATGTCTAGTAGAATGGTTAAAATAAAAATTACTGACAATATGGCCTGCTGATAAGGATGCAGAGCAACTGGAACTCTCATTCATAGTTGATGGGAATACAAAATAGTACAGCCACTCTGGAACTTTACCATATGAGCCAGCAATCCCACTCCTGGGCATTTACCTTAGAGAAATGAAAACATGTGTTCATATAAAAATCTGTACACAAATATTTAGAGAAGCTTTATTCTTAATTGAAACTGGAAACAACCCAAATGTCCTTCCACAAATGATGCATAAACTGTGGTAGAGGCATGCAATGGAATACTACTCAGCAATGAAAAGGAGTCAACTATTAATACATGCAACAACTTGGATGAATCTCAAGGCATTATTCTGAGTGAAAGAAAATCTCAAAATGTTACATAGTATATTATTCCATTTATATGACAGTCTCTAAAAGACAAAACTGTAGTGATAGAGAACTGATCAGTGTCCAGGGCGGGGGTCAGGGAGGGTGTGACTACAAAGGGACAGCATGAGGGATTTTTCTGAGGTGATGGATTTGCTCTGTACCCTGATTGTGGTGGTGAGTACATGAATCCCTACATATACTAAAATGCATAGCACTGTACACACACACACATACACATACACATACACACACAGGTTGATTTTACTACATGAGAATATTATTTTTTATTTTATTAATTTATTTATCTATTTTGGCTGTGTTGGGTCTTAGTTGCATCAGGGAGGATTCTCACTGTGGCATTCGGGATCTTTTGTTGTGGCACGCAAGCTTAGTTGTCCCATGGCATGTGGGATCTTACTTCCCTGACCAGGGATCGAACCCACATCCCCTGCATTGTAAGGCTGATTCTTTACCACTGAACCACAAGGGAAGTCCCCCTTACATGAGAATTTTAAAAATAAAATTAATTTAAAAATTAGTCATTAATGTTATTGATATCACTGAGTGTTTGTTATGTAAAAAATAGTTGCACTGATCGTTGTCTAATTGTTTTAAGTGTTCCTGTTTTTCACTTCCCACACCCTGCTAAACCTACCATCAGGCTCATGCTTGCTGTGTTCTAAAACGTCATTCAGTCCCATGGTCAGACTAGGAAGATTTTGTTCAGAAAATTGGTTCAGGAAAGGATAGCTATCGATTGCTATGAAGATTGCATAGTCAATTTACTTGAATGATGTAATGATGTAATGATGACAGTGATGATGCTGATTATGATAACAGTGTTCTGAAGCGCTGGAGCATTTTCTCAATGGTTCATACATGTAAGAAGAGCCTAACAGATATTAACATTAACTCTTCCCATTGGCATGAAAGTCAGCAAGTCATGGCTCAAAATGTGGTGAGGACTTCCTGGGGAATCCCTGGAGTGACACATCACTGTTGCTTTGAGGAACTAAATGATTCTTTTGGCTTCCTAGAAAAACTCTCAATGGGTCTGCGCGGGAGAGTGGAAGCCACAGAAATAACTGTGAGGCTTGATTCATCACCTTTTTGCTTGTCACATTCTAATCAAGGCCTGGCTTTTTGTCAGTGGCTGACCCTGCTTCTGATGATGGGGCAGTGTTGTCACCAGTTTCCTCTGGATGGCAGATGGTTTGCCCTAGCCCAGTGGCAGAACATAAAGGCTGGCATGGAGGTACCTGGGTACCTTTTGTATACGGAAAGTGTAGCCACTGGACCACCTTCACCCCTTTGGATTGTCAGTTTTTCTCCAAAGCCCACCCAGCTCACCTACCATCCACAGGCCCGCTCTGAGTTCGGAGTCCCTACACAAGGCTAACGATTCCCTGGTGGAACACAGAATTCCACAAACCTTGTTTTTGCATTCATTGAAAGCCCACCCAGCTTTAAAGGAAATGTGAAGGATAGAAATGTGAATTTCGTGTGTACAGAGAATACTGTGGGTGTCCCTTTGATGACATCATACTGTACAACAGATTCCCAAAGTGATTTCTCAGTGCTTTTTCCAAAAGAGAAGTGTTCAACAACACTGGTATCAAAATAAGAAAAATTAACGACACTGAGTTATTATCTTTTTCATTTGTCAAATTGGCAAAGAATAAGAAATGCCCTTGTCCATACCTTCACTCTGCAAGTTCACAGCTTGACTGGTCGAATTCTCAGGTCCAGCCAGTGCCCTCTTCCTGCACACAGCCTCATATTTTAATTTACTATTATCGAATAAAGCTTAATGCTTTTCTATTATAAAAGCAATATGTACTCAGTACAGAAAATAGATAAAATACCAAAAACTGCAAGCAAGCAAAAACAATTACCTGTAGAGAACAGATTTGTGGTTGCCAATAGGGAGGGGGTTGGAGAAGGGATGGAGTGGGAGGTTGGGATTAGCAGATGTAAGCTATTATATAGAGAATGGATACACAACAAGGTCCCACTATATAACACAGAGAATTATATTCAATATCCTATGATAAACCAAAAAGGAAAAGAATTTTAAAAAATTACCTGTAGTCTCAATAGCCATAGCTGATCACTGTTGAAAGGTCGAAATATTCCTCACAACTGCTTTTGTAAGGCGCACATATTCCTATTTTTATTTATTTTATTTTATTTTTAAAATTTTTATTATTATTATTATTTTTGCGGTACGCGGGCCTCTCACTATTGTGGCCTCTCCCGTTGTGAAGCACAGACTCCGGACATGCAGGCTCAGTGGCCATGGCTCACGGGCCCAGCCACTCCGCGGCATGTGGGATCCTCCCAGACTGGGGCATGAACCTGTGTCCCCTGCATCGGCAGGAGGACTCTCAACCACTGCGCCACCAGGGAAGCCCTTGTGTTCCTATTTTTAAATAGAGTTAGTATGACATTAAATATAATATTCTGTAGCTTACTTTTATTTTCATGTAACATCTTATCAAGCATAGTCTTGTTCCTACACATTCACATCATTTAATCAGGGCAGTTGGCAGTTCTGTCCCAACTGATAGTCATAATGCCTCATCATAAAAACTCTCATCCCCATGGCTGTCCCACTGCCAGGTTAATTTCCTTACTTTGTTAAAACTTTTGTGCTCTCTCTTTCTGTCTGCTGCCACAGGGAGAGGGAGAATTAATGTTTATGTGGGGTTTTCACTTCCGGTTAAAAGCTTTACAGCTGACAAACATCTCCCTACCTTAAAGGGCCTCTTGGGATGCAATTCTGGGTCTCTTAAGAGAGCCTAGGATGTGTCCATGGAACACCCTGGCATCCTTGCAGCAAATTTCCAACACGAGAGGAGATACTCATCTGGGTCTAGTGTTACCAACCTTATTAATGCCTAATTTCTTCTCTGAAATAACACCACCTGCCATAGTTTAGAGTTTTGTTTTCTAAAGCCCTCCTCAATGTTTTCTGGAATACCCAAGAAAAACAAATGCCCATTTGCTACAATCTTTCAAATAGACTTCCTGCAAAATAATGACAATAGAGGATTCCAGCTGCTCCACTGAGTCTCAGAAATGACATAACCTTGTTGAATCTCATTCAGACCTGTGCTTCAAAATTAAGAAAGAATAAAATTATAAAACTTTACTGCACATCTGAAGACAATGCAGAAAAAATGCAAAGTATCCTGAATTTACAAAAAAGGATCTTAAAGGATCTTGAAGATCCAACCCAAGCACTCCCGTTCAGGGAAGGCTTCCTGGAAGAGGTGATATCTGAGTTGAAGAGTAAAGGATGAGTAAGAGTTAACTGGGGTGGGGTCGGAGGCAAAGAGTGAGACTCTTGGCAAGGAGTGTGATATGAGCAAAGGTACAGAGGCAAGAAATAAGGAGGTGAATCTGTTCAGTGTTCTGCTATTAAAGAATAAAGTACAAGGTGGTGTGGGGGGCAGAGGGAGATTGGTCATAAGTGAGACTAGAAACCTAGGGAGGGAACAAAAGAAAAAACCCACACTGGTCCAGGCTGAACACAAAATGTTCTATTCCAGTGGGATTTATTGATTTGGTGACTCTGTCTGCCACAATTTGGTACAATATGAAAACCCTTATATGTAAACTGAAATATGAACAAATGTTTTTTAGCAAGTTTTACTCCCCAAATTTCTCCTTCTCAATAAGAACCTATCTTCAAATATTTTCTATCCTTTCTTGATGTAGAGTTTTGTGTAAGTTTATGTCATTTGTAAGTTTCACCCTAATGGTAAGAAATAAGCTTATATTTGAATTAGGGTTTACATGTACATATATATACAAGCATGTGTGTGTGTGTGTGTGTGTGTGTGTATTTGTAAGGTGGCACAGTAGATATACTTTGTACTTCATTCCCTAAATAGCCTTTCATATCTCTGTGGCTTGATGCATGCTGTTCCTATGCCTGAATCCCTTTCCTCCTAATCCTTTCCCACCTGATAAATTCTTGCATATTCTTCAAACCCAGTGCCCCCTCCTTGAAGCCATTCATCATGGCCCTGGCTGTGTTCATTGTTCCATCTGTGCTCCCAGATCATTTTCTATCACTTTTGTAGCACTTAAGACAGTAGTTCTCAACTGTGGCTGTATGGTAAAAACATTGGGGTTGCTTTGCAAAAATACCCTTGCTTGGACTGACTCCACCCCTAGGGATTTTGATGTCATTAGTCTGGGGTGGGGTCCAGGGATCAGTATTTTCCAGGTTCAAATGTGAATCAAAATTGAGAATCATGACATATCTAACACTAACTTAACTTTATTTCACAAATTTTGAAATGTTGTAGTTTTATTTTCATTCAGTTCAAAATATTTTCTAATTTCTTTTGAAACTTGCTCTTTGATCCATGGATTATTTAGTAGGATATTCTTTAATTTCCAAGTATTTGAATATTTTCAGTTATATTTTTGTTATTGATATCTAATTTGATTCCATTATGTCCAGAGAACTTACGTTGTATGCTTTTAATTCCTTTAAATGATTTAAGGTTTGCAATAGAACCCAGAATATGGTCTGTCTTGGTGAATATTCAATGTGTATTTGAAAACCATCTGTAGGCTTTTGTGATTGGAAAGATGTCAATTTGATGTAGTTGGTTGATGGTATTGTTCAATTCTACTATATCCGTGTGGATTTTCTGTCTACTTGTTCTAACAACTACTAAGAGAAGAGTATTAAAGTCTCCAGCTATAATTGTGAATTTTTCCATTTTTCCTTCCAGTACTATCAGCTTTTGTTTTATGTATTTTGAAACTGTTGCTAGTTTCATGCACATTTAGACTTATGTCTACCAGATGAATTGACCCTTTTATTGTGGTGTAATGTCCATCTTTACCCCTGGTAACTTTCTTTTACTCTTTTTTTAAAATTTATTTTATTTATTTATTTTTTATACAGCAAGTTCTTATTAGTTATTTATTTTATACATATTAGTGTATACATGTCAATCCCAATCTCCCAGTTCATCCCACCACCACCAAATCCACTACTTTCCCCCCTTGGTGTCCATACGTTTGTTCTCTACATCTGTGTCTCTATTTCTGCCCTGCAAACCAGTTCATCTGTACCATTTTTGTAGATTCCACATATATGCGTTAATATACGATATTTGTCTTTCTCTTTCTGACTTATTTCACTCTGTATGACAGTCTCTAGATCCATCCACGTCTCTACAAATGACCCAATTTCTTTGCTTTTTATAGCTGGGTAATATTCCATTGTATATACGTACCACATCTTCTTTATCCATTCGTCTGTTGATGGGCGTTTAGGTTGCTTCCATGACCTGGCTATTGTAAATAGTGCTGCAGTGAACATTGGGGTGCATGTGTCTTTTTGAATTATGGTTTTCTCTGGACATATGCCCAGTAATGGGATTGCAGGGTCATATAGTAATTTTATTTTTAGTTTTTAAGAAACCTCCATACTGTTCTCCATAGTGGCTGCATCAATTTACATTCCAACCAACAGTGCAAGAAGGTTCCCTTTTCTCCACACCCTCTCCAGCATTTGCTGTTTGTAGATTTTCTGATGATGCCCATTCTAACCGGTGTGAGATGATACCTCATTGTAGTTTTGATTTGCATTTCTCTAATAATTAGTGATGTTGAGCAGCTTTTCATGTGCCTCTTGGCCATCTGTATGTCTTCTTTGGAGAGATGTCTATTTAGGTCTTCTGCCCATTTTTAGATTGGGTTGTTTGTTTTTTTAATATTGAACTGCATGAGCTGTTTTTATATTGTGGAGATTAATCCTTTGTCTGTTGATTCATTTGCAAATATTTTCTCCCATTCTGAGGGTTGTCTTTTTGTCTTGTTTATAGTTTCCTTTGCTGTGCAAAATCTTTTAAGTTTCATTAGGTCCCATTTGTTTATTTTTGTTTTTTTCCCCAATACTCTACGAGGTGGGTCAACAAAGATCTTGCTGTGATTTATGTCAAAGAGTGTTCTTCCTATGTTTTCCTCTAAGAGTTTTATAGTGTCCGCTCTTACATTTAGGTCTTTAATCCATTTTGAGTTTGTTTTTGTGTATGGTGTTAGGGAGTGTTCCATTTTCATTCTTTTACATGTGCCTGTCAAGTTTTCTCAGCACCACTTATTGAAGAGGCTGTCTTTTCTCCATTGTATATTCTTGCCTCCTTTATCAAAGATAAGGTGACCATATGTGCATGGGTTTATCTCTGGGCTTTCTATCCTGTTCCATTGATCTATATTTCTGTTTTTGTGCCAGTACTATACTGTCTTGATTACTGTAGCTTTGTAGTATAGTCTGAAGTCAGAGACCCTGATTCCTCCAGCTCCATTTTTCGTTCTCAAGATTGCTTTGGCTATTCGGGGTCTTTTGTGTCTCCATACAGATTTTAAGATTTTTTGTTCTAGTTCTGTAAAAAATGCCATGGGAAATTTGATAGGGATTACATTGAATCTGTAGATTGCTTTGGGTAGTAGAGTCATTTTCACAATGTCGATTCTCCCAGTCCAGAACATGGTATATCTCTCCATCTGTTTCTGTCATCTTTGATTTCTTTCATCAGTGTCTTATAGTTTTCTGAGTACAAGTTTTACCTCCTTAGGTAGGTTTATTCCTAGGTGTTTTATTCTTTTCGTTGCAGTGGTGAATGGAATTGTTTCCTCAGTTGTTCTTTCTGAACTTTCATTGTTAGTGTAAAGGAATGTAAGAGATTTCTGTGCATTAATTTTGTATCCTTCAACCTTACCAAATTCATTGATAAGCTCTAGTAGTTTTCTTGTGGCATGTTTAGGATTCTCTATGTATAGCATCATGTCATCTGCAAAGAGTGACGGTTTTACTTCTTTTCCAGTTTGTATTCCTTTTATTTCTTTTTCTTCTCTGATTGCTGTGGCTAAAACTTCCAAAACTATGTTGAATAACAGTGGCAAGAGTGGGCATCCTTGTCTTATTCCTGATCTTAGAGGAAATGCTTTCAGTTTTTCACCATTGAGAACGATGTTGGCTGTAGGTTTGTCATATATGGCCTTTATTATGTTGAGGTAGGTTCCCTCTATGCCCACTTTCTGGAGAGTTTTTATCACAAATGGTGTTGAATTTTGTCAAAAGCTTTCTCTGCTTCTATTGTGATGATCATATGGTTTTTATTCTTCAGTTTGTTAATATGGTGTATCACATTGACTGATTTGGGTATATTGAAGGTTGCTTGCATCCCTGGGATGAGTCCCACTTGATCATGGTGTATGGTCCTTTTAATGTGTTGTTGGATTCTGTTTGCTAGTATTTTGTTGAGGATTTTTACATCTATATTCATCAGGGATATTGGTCTCTAATTTTCTTTTTTTCTAGTATATGTGTCTAGTTTTGGTATCAGGGTGATGGGGGCCTCATAGAATGAATTTGGGTGTGCTCCTCCCTCTGCAATTTTTTGGAAGAGTTTGAGAAGGATGGGTGTTAGCTCTTCTCTAAATGTTTGATAGAATTCACCTGTGAAGCCATCTGGTCCTGGACTTTTTTTTGTTGGAAGATTTTTAATCACTGTTTCAATTTCATTACTTGTGATTGGTCTGTTCATGTTTTCTTTTTCTTCCTGGTTCAGTCTTGGAAGGTTATACCTTTCTAAGTATTTGTCCATTTCTTTCAGGTTGTCCATTTTATTGGCATAAAGTTCCTTGTAGTAGTCTCTTGTGATGCTCTGTATTTCTGCAGTGTCTGTTGCAACTTCTCCTTTTTCATTTCTAACTTTATTGATTTGAGTTCACTCCCTCCTTTTCTTGATGAGTCTGGCTAAATGTTTAACAATTTTGTTTATCTTCTCAAAGAACCAAGCTTTTAGTTTTATTGATCTTTGCTATTGTTTTCTTTTTTTCCATTTCATTTATTTCTGCTCTGATCTTTATGATTTCTTTCCTTCTACTAACCTTGGATTTTGTTTGTTCTTTTTTCTGTAGTTCCTTTAGGTGTAAGGTTAGATTGTATTTGAGATTTTTCTTGTTTCTTGAGATAGGATTGTAATGCTATAAACTTCCATCTTCCCTGCTTTTGCTGATGCCATAGGTTTTGGGTCATCATGTTTTCATTGTCATTTGTCTCTAGGTATTTTTTTGTTTCTTCAGTGATTTCTTGGTTATTTAGTAACATATTGTTTAGCCTCCATGTGTTTGGGTTTTTTTACATTTTTTTCCCCTGTAATTGATTTCTAATCTCATAGCGTTGTTTTTGGAAAATATGTTTAATATGATTTCAATTTTCTTAAATTTACCGAGGCTTGATTTGTGACCCAAAATATGATCTATCGTGGAGAATGTTCTGTGTGCACTTGAGAAGAGAGTGTAATCTGCTGTTTTTGGATAGAATGTCCTGTAAATATCAGTTAAGTCCATTTGGTCTATTGTGTCATTAAAAGTTGTGTTTCCTTATGAATTTTCTGTCTGGATGGTCTGTCCATTGGTGTAAGTGAGGTGTTAAAGTCCCCCACTATTATTGTGTTACTATTTCCTCTTTTATAGCTGTTAGCATTTGCCTTGTGTTCATATTTGGGTGCATATATATTTATAATTCCTATGTTGAGTGCATATATATTTGTAATTGTTATATCTTCTTCTTGGATTGATCCCTTGATCATTATGTAGTGTCCTTCCTTGTCTCTTGCAACATTCTTTATTTTAAAGTCTATTTTATCTGATATGAATATTGCTACTCCAGCTTTCTTTTGATTTCCATTTGCATGGAATATCTTTTTCCATCCCTTCACTTTTAATCTGTATGTGTCCCTAGGTCTGAAGTGGGTCTCCTGTAGACAGCATATATATGGGTCTTGTTTCTGTGTCCATTCTGTGAACCTAAGTCTGAAGGGGGTCTCCTGTAGATAGCATATATACTGGTCTTGTTTTTGTATCCATTTCGTGAGCCTGTGTCTTTTGTTTGGAGCATTTAATCCATTCAATTTTAAGGTAATTATCAATATGTATATTCCTATTACCATTTTCTTAATTGTTTTGGGTTTGTTTTTGTAGGCCCTTTTCTTGTCTTGTGTCTCCACTTAGAGAAGTTCCTTTAGCATTTGTTGTAGAGACGGTTTTGTGGTGCTGAATTCTCTTAGCTTTGCTTGTCTGTAAAGCTTTTGATTTCTCCATCGAATCTGAATGAGATCCTTGATGGGTAGAGTAATCTTGGTTTTAACTTCTTCCCTTTCATCACTTTAAATATATCATGTCACTCCTTTCTGGCTTGTAGAGTTTCTGTTGAGAAATCAGCTGTTAACCTTATCAGAGTTCCCTTGTATGTTATTTGTCATTTTTCCCTTGTTGCTTTCAATGATGTTTCTTTCTCTTTAATTTTTGTCAGTTTGATTACTATGTGTCTCGTTGTGTTTCTCTTTTGGTTTAGACTGCCTGGGACTCTCTGCACTTCCTGGACTTGGGTGGCTCTTTCCTTTCCCATGTTAGGGAAATTTTCGACTATAATCTCTTTAAATATTTTCTTGGGTCCTTTCTCTCTCTCTTCTCCTTCTGGAACCCCTATAATGCAAATGTTGTTTTTTTTAATGTTGTCCCAGAGGCCTCTTATGCTCTCTTCATTTATTTTCATTCTTTTTTCTTTATTCTCTTCCATGGCAGTGAATTCCACTATTCTGTCTTCTTGGTCACTTATTCGTTCTTCTGCCTCTGTTATTCTGCTATTGATTCCGTCTAGTGTATTTTTCATTTCACTTATTTTGTTGTTCATCTCTGTTTGTTTGTCCTTTAATTCTTCTAGGTGTTTTTTCTTTAATTCTTCTAGGTCTTTGTTAAACATTTCTTGCATCTTCTTGGTCTTTGGTTCCATTCTTTTTCTGAGGTCCTGGATCATCTTCACTATCATTTTTCTGAATTGTTTTTCTGGAAGGTTGCCTATCTATCTCCACTTCTTTTAGTTGTTTTTCTGGGGTTTTATCTTGTTCCTTCATCTGGTGTCTATCTTTCTCTGAATGTGGTTTTTGTTCAACAGGCTGCAGAACTGTAGTTCTTCTCGCTTCTACTGTCTGCTCTCTGGTGGATGAGGCTATCTAAGAGGCTTGTGCAAGCTTCCTGATGGGAGGAACTGGTGGTGTGTAGAGCTGACTGTTGCTCTGGTGAGCAGAGCTCTGTAAAATTTTGATCTGCTTGTCTGCTGATCGGTGGGGCTCAGTTCTCTCCCTGTTGGTTGTTTGGTCTGAGGTGACCCAGCACTGGAGCCTACCAGGCTCTTTGGTGGGGCTAATGGTGGAGTCTGGGAGGGCTCATGCCAAGGAGTAATTCCCAGAACTTCTGCTGCCAGTGTCCTTGTCCCCACAGTGAGCCACATCCAATCCCCACCTCTGCAGGAGACACTCCAACACTAGGAGGTAGGTCTGGTTCAGTCTCCTATGGGGTCACTGCTCCTTTCCCTGGGTCCTGATGTGCACACAACTTTGTATGTGCCCTCCAAGAGTGGAGTCTCTATTTCCCTCAGTCCTGTCAAAGTCCTGCAATCAAATCCCGCTAGACTTCAAAGTCTGATTCTCTAGGAATTCCTCCTCCAGTTGCTGTTCCCCCAGGTTGGGAAGCCTGATGTTACCCCTGGTAGGTTTCATCACTCTGATATTTACTTTGTCTTTTATTGATGTAGCCATTCTAGCTCTCTTTGCATTAGTGTTTGCATGGTCTATATTGCCTATCCTTTTACTTTTAACCTACCTATACCATGGTATTTAAAGTGGGTTTCCTGCAGACAACATGTAGTTAGGTCTTTCTCTGTTATTTACTATGACATTCTCTTTCTCCTAAAAGATGCAGTTAGACTACTTAAATTTTCTGTAATTATTTATGTATTTGAATTAAGAATTCCACTTTATTATTTGTTTTCTGTTTGATGTCTCCTCTGATCTCTCCCCTCTGCTGCTATCTTTTTAATTATTTGAATATTTTGAATAATTTTGTTAGCAGTTGCTCTAGAGATCACAACATATTACTTAACATTCACAACCTACCTAGAATAAATATTTTAGCATTTCGAGTGGAGTTCAGAAAACTTACCATCATATAAGTCTCTTTACTCTCCTCCCTTTATGTCAGTGTTCCCCAAACTCTTTGGCACCAGGGACTGGTTTTTTGGAAGACAATTTTTCCACTGGTGGGGGGATGTTTCAAGTGGTAATGTGAGCGATGGTTCAGGTGGTGATGCAAGCGATGGGGAGCGATGGGGAGTGGCAGATGAAGCTTCGCTGGCTCACCCACCACTCACCTCCTGCTGTGCGGCACCATTCCTAGCAGGCCATGGACCGGTACTGGTCTGTGGCCTGGGGGTTGGAGACCACTCCTTTATGTTATAGTGGTCCTGTGTGTAACATCTATATGCATTGAAAACACCATCGAATAGTGTTATTATTTTTGCTTTTAACTGTAACATATATTTAAAACTTCACAATTTTTCTATTTACCTAGATATTTACTACTTCTGTGTATTGATTTTCTTTCCTTCATGAAGTTTCATGTTTCCCTCTGATATCATTTCCTTTCCATCCCAAGAACTGCCTTTAACATTTCTTTCAGAGGAGATCTTCTGGCAACAAATTCTCTTACTTTTCCTCCTCCTGAGAATGTCTTCACTTCGCTTTCATTCCTGAAGGATATTTTCACTGTATACAGAATTCTAGGTTGACTGTTCTTTCCTTTCAGCCCTTTGAAAGTGTTCTGTGGCTTCCTTCTGGTCTCCATGGTCGCTGATGAGAAAGCTACAGTCATTCTAATTCCTGTTCCTCTATAAGTAAAAGTATCATTTTTCTGTGACTTCTTTCAAGATTCTGCCCCACCCTTTTTAGTGTTCTTCAGCTTGACTATGATACATATGAGCATGGATTGAGCTTACCCTGTTGGGGCTTCTTGAGCCTGTAACTTGAATCCCAAGTTTACTCTAATTTGAGAAAGTTTCAACCACTATTTCTTCAAATATATACATATATGCTCTTTCTCCTTCCTTTCTGGGACTCTGATAACAAAAACATCAGGCCTTTGTGTATTGTCCCATAGATCCCTGAGGTTCTGTTCATTTTATTTTTCTATCTTTTCTCCCTTTGTTGTTTGACTGGCTAATTCCTGAAGTATTATCCTTCAAAATAGGAAAAATATGCTAAGGTTAACTCTCAGTGATTTACTCTCCTGTATTACAACATATTGTGGCAGCAGTGAAACTAGATTCAGTTCTCACCTGACAATCCTGCAGTCACTGATAGTAAATGATAATTCTTAACACTCACATGGTGACACAGTTTACAAAAAGTCTTCCCACACATATTGATCCCCATAGCCTTCAGTGAAGAATTATGTATTATTCTCATTTTTTAGGAGCCAATCTAAGATAGCAGAGCTTGTAGAAATTAAAATGGGGACCAATTAATTATAGATTATACACAGTTTCCTCCTTTATGGCAGTGGAATTACAAGCTAACTTTAAAATTAAGAATGTGTTTTCAAGCAATATATTAATACAACTCTAGTATATAAATGAACATGAGCAGAGTTGCTCTGGTTGCAAGATTGGCTTGTAGAACATTATACTCTGAGTGATAGAGGGTGAAAACTACTGCCATGAATCACAATTAGGCTTTGAAGGACTGAGACGTGACCACTGAGAACATAGCTTCTTCTCACCAGAGGTGAAGCTCATCTGTCACACATTCTTTATTTCAACAGATTTTGTCAAGTTCAATAACAGTTTCTCCTTGTGCACACTAAAGGTGAACCCATTTTTCTTCTTATTTTTACTCGAAAATTGGAAAGAGAGGGGGCATCCTGCATCTTGACAGACTACCACCCTCAGCAGTCTTTGTTAATTTGTGAGATTCTCCTTTAGATTTACTAAAGAACAGCAGAGACCAGATTAATCTTGGGCAATGTTCATGGTAATCCTAAAATTTCTGGGTTTTCAACCATTCTTCACATTCCTGAAAAGGGATGCTTAGCAAGGAGGCAAAGTTGAGGAGCAGAAAGGCTACAGGCAAGTGTCCAAAGGCAGTCAGTGATATGGTGGTCCTATGTCTCACTTGCAATGACTCATTAACAAGGCTCAGTATTTTAGTGTGACCTTGGTGGGCAGCATCTCACACAGTAATGTTCCAGATTAAATTTAAAATTTTATACTGATATTACTTTTAAGTTTCAGGTCTGGAATTTAGTATCTATTAATTCCTGGGGAAGAAAGACTAAGTGGCCTCCACAGCCACAGCTCCTGTTGTCACTGTTCCCTGCTCCACACCTTGAGGTATAACCAGATAAGCATGTATAAGACTTAACAGCCTGCATCTCAGGATTTATTCCAATGCTTGTCTGTGTTCTTTCTGTGACTCTGTTGGCAGCTCTCAGGGCTAGAATAGTAGCTATTCCAGCATCATTCCAGAAGACAATAGCCTTGCAGAGTGTTTAACCACCTCCCTCAATCATGCAAGGTCAAGTTCTTCATGGATGCAAACTATTTGATTTCTATCAAAATTGTAAAGTTTTACCTTCTATATTCTTCTCTTCCATATTTTCTATCTCTGCTTAGTGTTACATTTCAGGTAATTTGATAACATCATTCTTCCAATTCTCTAGTTCCTTCTTCAGGGACAACTGTGTCTAGCCTAGCCTAGTCTAGCCTAGTGTTTTAAAGCTTTTACCATTGGCTTCTTCCCCAGACAATAGTAACTAGCTAGTATCTACTCTGACAAAGACAAAGCAGAGAGAACTCTCTACTAAATATTTATTTATTATTTCAAAGCAGAAAAAAAATCACAGGGTGAAAATCTTACTAACAAGCAAATGCAATAGTATTTTTTTGTAAATTTGTATTGGAGTAGAGTTGATTTCCAATGTTGTGTTAGTTCCAGGTTTACAACAAAGTGAATTGCTTACATATAATTGCATATATCCACTCTTTTTTTTTAAGATTATTTTCCCATATAGGCCATTACAGAGTATTGAGTAGAGTTCTCTGTGCAAATGAAACAGTATTAAAACAACCATGCACTAATCTATTTTATTCTTTTTTAGGAGACCAGTCAATGCTGGCAAGGAAGTATGGGAATAGATATTTCCATATATTTCATGTGTCAGCATAAATTAGTACAACAATATTAAGAAGTAATTAAAAAATATGTATCAAGAAGCTTTACCCAGTTTTTATTGGAAACAAGATGGTAGAGTAGAAGGACGTGCTCTCACTCCCTCTTGTGAGAACACCAGAATCACAACTAGCTGCTGGACAATCATCGACAGGAAGACACTGGAACTCACCAAAAAAGATACCCCACATCCAAAAACAAAGGAGAAGCCAGAATGAGATGGTAGGAGGGGTGCAATTATAGCAAAATCAAATCCCATAACTGCTGGGTACATGACTCAAAGACTGGAGAACACTTATACCACAGAAGTCCACCCACTGGAGTGAAGGTTCTGAGCCCCACATCAGGCTTACCAACCTGGGGGTCTGGCAACGGGAGGAAGAATTCCTAGAGAATCAGATGTTGAAGCCTAGTGGGACTTGATTACAGGACTTCAACAGGACTGGAGGAAACAGAGACTCCACTCCTGGAGGGCACACACAAAGTAGTGTGCAATTGGGACCCAGGGGAAGGAGCAGTGAACCAAGGGGAGACTGAACCAGACCTACCAGCTAGTGTTGGAGGGTCTCCTGCAGAGGCTGGGGGTGGCTGTGGCTCACTGTGGAGATGAGAACACTGAGAGTGGAAGTTCTGGGAGGTACTCCTTGGCGTGAGCCCTCCCAGAGTCTGCCATTAGCCCCAACAAAGAGCCCAGGTAGGCTCCATTGTTGGGTTGCCTCAGGCCAAACAAGCAGCAGGGAGGGAACCCAGCCCCACTCATCAGCAGTCAAGTGGATTAAAGTTTTACTAAGCTCTGCCCACCAGAGAAACACCCAGCTCTACCTACCACCAGTCCCTCCCATCAGGAAACCTGCAGAAGCATCTTAAATAACCTCATGCACTAGACGGCAGACAGCAGAAGCAAGAACTACAATCCTGCAGCCTGTGGAACAAAAAACACATTCACAGAAAGGTAGACAAGATGAAAAGGCAGAGGGCTATGTACCAGATGAAGGAACAAGATAAAACCACAGAAAAACAACTAAATGAAGTGGAGATAGACAACCTTCCAGAAAAAGGATTCAGAATAATGATAGTAAAGATGATCCAGGACCTCGGAAAAAGAATGGAGGCAAAGATCGAGAAGATGCAAGAAATGTTTAACAAAGACCTAGAAGAATTAAAGAACAAACAGAGATGAACAACACAATAACTGAAATGAAAACTACACTAGAAAGAATCAATAGCAGAATAACTGAGGCAAAAGAACGTATAAGTGACCTGGAAGACATAATGGTGGAATTCCCTGCTGCAGAACAGAATAAAGGAAAAAGAATGAAAAGAAATGAAGACAGCCTAAGAGACCTCTGGGACAACATTAAACGCAACAACATTCGCATTATAGGGGTTCCAGAAGGAGAAGAGAGAGAGAAAGGACCCGAGAAAGTATTTGAAGAGCTTATAGTTGAAAACTTCACTAACATGGGAAAGGAAATAGCACCCAAGTCCAGGAGGTGCAGAAAGTCCCATACAGGATAAAACCAAGGAGAAACACGCTGAGACACATAGTAATCAAATTGGCAAAAATTAAAGACAAAGACAAATTATTGAAAGCAGCAAGGGAAAAATTACAAATAACATACAAGGGAACTCCCATAAGGTTAACAGCCGATTTCTCGGCAGAAATTATACAAGCCAGAAGGCAGTGGCATGATATAGTTAAAGTGAAGAAAGGGAAGAAGCTACAACCAAGATTACTCTACTCAGCAAGGATCTCATTCAGATTTGGTGGAGAAATCAAAAGCTTTACAGACAAGCAAAAGCTAAGAGAATTCAGCACCACCATACCAGCTTTACAACAAATGCTAAAGGAACATCTCTAAGTGGGAAACACAAGAGAAGAAAAGGGCCTACAAAAATAAACCCAAAACAATTAAGAAAATGGTCATAGGAACATACATATTGATAATTAACTTAAATATGAATGGATTAAATGCTCCAACCAAAAGACACAGGCTTGCTGAATGGATACAAAAACAAGACCCATATATATGCTGTCTACAAGAGACCCACTTCAGACCTAGGGACACATACAGACTGAAAGTGAGGGGATGGAAAAAGATATTCCATGCAAATGGAAATCAAAAGAAAGCTGGGGTAGCAATACTCATATCCGATAAAATAGACTTTAAAATAAAGAATGTTACAAGAGACAAGGAAGGATACTACATAATGATCAAGGGATCAATCCAAGAAGAAGATATAACAATTATAAATATATATGCACCCAACATAGGAGCACCTCAATATATAAGGCAACTGCTAACAGCTGTAAAAGATGAAATCGACAGTAACACAATAATAGTGGGGGACTTTAACACCTCACTTACACCATTGGACAGATCATCCAAAATGAAAATAAATAAGGAAACAGAAGCTTTAAATGACATAATACACCAGATAGATTTAATTGATACTTATAGGACATTCCATCCAACCACAGCAGATTACACTTTCTTCTCAAGTGCACACTGAACATTCTCCAGGATAGATCACACCTTGGGTCACAAATCAAGCTTCAGTAAATTTAAGAAAATTGAATTCATATCAAGCATCTTTTCTGACCACAAAGCTATGAGATTAGAAATGAATTACAGGGAAAAAACGTAAAAAAACCCAAACACATGGAGGCTAAACAGTATGCTACTAAATAACCAAGAGATCACTGAAGAAATCAAAGAGGAAATCAGAAAATGCCCAGAGACAAATGACAATGAAAACACGATGATCCAAAACCTATGGGACGCAGCAAAAGCAGGTCTAAGAGGGAAGTTTATAGCTATACAAGCCTACCTCAAGAAACAAAAAAATCTCAAGTAAACAACATAACTTTACACCTAAAGGAACTAGAGGAAGAAGAACAAACAAAACAAAAAGTTAGCAGAAGGAATGAAATCATAAAGATCAAAGCAGAAATGAATGAAACAGAAACAAAGAAAACAGTAGCAAAGATCAATAAAACTAAAATCTGGTTCTTTGAGAAGGTAAACAAAATTGATAAGCCACTAGCCAGACTCATGAAGAAAAAGAGGGAGAGGACTCAAATCAATAAAATTAGAAATGAAAAAGGAGGAGTTACAACAGCCACTGCAGAAATACAAAGCATCCTAAGAGACTGCTACAAGCAACTCTATGCCAATAAAATGGACAACCTGGAAGAAATGGACACATTCTTAGCAAGGTATAACCTTCCGATACTGAACCAGGAAGAAATAGAAAATATGAACAGACCAATCACAAGTAATGTAATCGAAACTGTGATTAAAAATCTTCCAACAAAAAAAAGTCCAGGACCAGATGGCCTCACAGGTGAATTCTATCAAACATTTAGAGAAGAGATAACACCTATCCTTCTCAAACTCTTCCAAAAAATTGCAGAGGAAGAAACACTCCCAAACTCATTCTTTGAGGCCACCATCACCCTGATACCAAAACCAGACAAAGATACTACAAAAAAAGAAAATTAGAGACCAATATCACTGATGAATATAGATGCAAATATCCTCAACAAAATACTAGCAAACAGAATCCAACAACACATTAAAAGGATTATACACCAGGATCAAGTGGGATTTATTCCAGGGATGCAAGGATTCTTCAATATATGCAAATCAATGTGATACACCATATTAACAAATTGAAGAATAAAAACTATATGATCATCTCAATATATGCAGAAAAAGCTTCTGACAAAATTCAACACCCATTTATGAAAAAAACTCTCCAGAAAGTGGGCATAGAGGGAATCTACCTCAACATAATAAAGGCAATATATGACAAACCCACAGCAAACATCATTCTCAATGGTGAAAAACTGAAAGCATTTCCTCTAAGATCAGGAACAAGAAAAGGATGTCCACTCTCATTGCTATTATTCAAAATAGTTTTGGAAGTCCTAGCCTTAGCAATCAGAGAAGAAAAAGAAATAAAAGGAATACAAATTGGAAAAGAAGAAATAAAACTGTCACTGTTTGCAGATGACATAATACTATACATAGAGAATCCTAAAGATGCTACCAGAAAACTACTAGAGCTAATCAATGAATGTGGTAAAGTTGCAGGATACAAAATTAATGCACAGAAATCCCTTGCATTCCTATACACTAATGGTGAAAAATCTGAAAGGCAAATGAAGGAAACACTCCCATTTACCATTGCAACAAAAACAACAAAATACCTAGGGATAAACCTACCCAGGGAGACAAAAGACCTGTATGCAGAAAAGTATGAGACTGATGAAAGAAATTAAAGATGATACCAACAGATGGAGAGATATACCATGTTCTTGGATTGGAACAATCAATATTGTGAAAATGCCTATACCACCCAAAGCAATCTACAGATCCAGTGCAATCCCTATCAAATTACCAGTGGCATTTTTTATGGAACTAGAACAAAAAATCTTAAAATTTGTATGGAGACACAAAAGACCCTGAATAGCAAAGCAGTCTTGATGGAAAAAACGGAGCTGGAGGAATCAGACTCCTTGATTTCAGACTACGCTACAAAGCTACAGTAATCAAGACAGTATCATACTGGCATGAAAACAGAAACATAGATCAATGGAACAGGATAGAAAGCGCAGAGGAAACCCACACACTTATGGTCAACTAATCTATCACAAAGGAGGTAAGGATATACAATGGAGAAAAGACAGTCTCTTCAATAAGTGGTGCTGGGAAAACTGCACAGATACATGTAAAAGAATGTAATTAGAACACTCTTTAACACCATACACAAAAATAAACTCAAAATGGATTAGAGGCCTAAATGTAAGACCGGACACTATAAAACTCTTCGAGGAAAACATAGGAAGAACACTCTTTGACATAAATCACAGCAAGATCTTTTTTGATCCACCTCCTAGAGTAATGGAAATAAAAACAAAAATAAACAAATGGAACCTAATGAAATGTCAAAGCTTTTTCACAGCAAAGGAAGCCATAAACAAGACAAAAAGATAACCCTCAGAATGGGAGAAAATATTTACCAACAAATCAACAGACAAAGGATTAATCTCCAAAATATATAAACAGCTCATGCAGCTCAATATTACAACAAAAAAACCAATCCAAAACTGGGCAGAAGACCTAAATAGACATTTCTCCAAAGAAGACATACAGATAGCCAAGAAGCACATGAAAAGCTGCTCAACATCACTAATTATTAGAGAAATGTAAATCAAAACTACAATGAAGTATCACCTCACACCAGTTAGATTGGGCGTCATCAGAAAATCTACAAAGAACAAATGCTGGAGAGGGTGTGGAGAAATGGGAACCCTCTTGCACTCTTGGTGGGAATGTAAATTGATGCAGCCACTATGGAGAACAGTATGGAGGTTCCTTAAAAAACTAAAAATAGAATTACCATATGACCCAGCAATCCCACTACTGGGCATATACCCAGAGAAATTCAAAAAGACACATGCACCCCAATGTTCATTGCAGCACTATTTACAATAGCCAGGTCATGGAAGCAACCTAAATGCCCATTGACAGACAAATGGATGAAGAAGATGTGGTATATATATACAATAGAATATTACTCAGCCATAAAAAGGAAAGAAATTGGTTCATTTGTTGAGATGTGGATGGATCTAGTGACTGTCATACAGAGTGAAGTAAGTCAGAAAGAGAAAAACAAATATCATATATTAATGCATATATGTGGAACCTAGCAAAATGGTACAGATGAACTGGTTTTCAGGGCAGAAATTGAGACACAGATATAGAGAAGAAACATATGAACACCATGGGGGGAAAGCGGTGGGGGTGTAGTGGTGGTGGTGTGATGAATTGGGTGATTGGGATTGACATGTATACACTGATGCATATAAAATTGATGAGTAATAAGAACCTGCTGTATAAAAAAAAAAAAGGAAGCTTTACCCAGTGTTTATGCTCATGGAACATACAGACCATAGGCAATAGTTTGGAAATAACATTAAGTGTGAAAACAAAATATAAATTATAAATGCACTATGAATTATTACTCTGGAACATAAACTGGAACAAAGTGCGAAGGGTATTTGGTTTTGGATGGTGCAACTCTGGGGAATATTTTTTCTTTCTGCTTCTCTGTTTTATACATTTTCTTGTACTATTCTTTTTTAATTGAGGTAAAATTCACTTAACATAGAATTAACCTTTTTTTTTTTTTGGCTCTGCGGCATGTGGCATCTTAGTTCCCCAACCAGGGATCAAACCTGTGCCCCCTGCAGTGGATGCATGGAGTCCTAACCACTGGACCACCAGATAACTCCCTAAAATTAACTATTTTTAAAGTATACAATTCAATGGTTTTAAGTACATTCACAATGTTGTGCAACCATCACTTCTACGTAGTTCCAGAACATTTCATCATCCCAAAAGGAAACCCTACACCTGTAAAGCAGCCTCCTCACACTTCTCCATCCCCCCCAGTCCCTGGCAACCACTGATCTACTTTCTATCTCTATGTATTTACCTTTCTGGATATTTCATATAAATGAAATCATACAGCATGTGACATTCTGTGCCTGGCTTTTCACTTAGAATGATGTTTTCAAGGTTTATCTATGTCATAATATATATCAGTACTTCATTCCTTTTTATGGCTGAATAATATTCCATTATATGGATATACCACATTTTGTTTATCCATTCATCCATCGATGGACATTTGGGCTGTTTCCATCTTTTGGCTATGGTGAATAGTGCTGCTATGAATATTTGTGTACAAATTTTTGTTTGAATACCTATTTTCAATTCTTTGGGGAATATACCTAGGAGTGTTTTTAGAGAATTGGAACTAGTTACTCAGTGAAGGCATATTATTAATTTTTCTCTCTAAATGTGTGTGCAGCATCTTAGATGTGATGGAATACATGAAAGGAGAACCATATGGTAGTTTTTCCCATCCCCACCGGTAAGTGTGTGAGCTCTGGTGGGCTGCCATATTGGTCCTAAGGAGTTGGTTCTCTAATTTAGTCCTACTCAAATTGTAGTCTGGGAGCCAGGTGCCAGCATGTGAATGATGTAGCACCAGTCAGGGACTGGCATTTTGAGCAGTGTTGCTTAGCATTGGTAATGTGCTAAGCACTAATAAGAATCTGGGGAATTTTTGTGATGAGACTAATGGAGGTCCAGGAATCTTTGAATGAGGGTTAGGGAAAGATGGGTCTTCAGGTCTTTAAGGATCTATCAGGCTTCTTCTAACCTTATATGGCATCCTTAGGCCATATCTGGAGACGGGGAAGGACGAGAGGAGTTTGCACTGCCTTCTATCCTAGCAGACCTCCTCGCCACGCCATTTATGACTCAGGGCTGGCTCTGTGGATGGATGGTTACCCAGGCAACAGATGCTGTACAGCTCTCATCCATAGTTCTGCTCTGTGTATGACAACTTGGTCAGGAGCATGGGGCTTTGCCATGTTCATCTGAAACAGCTGGGTCTCTCACCTGGGATTTGCTTCCAGTTTCATCACAGAGAGCTGATCCCAGAGTTAGGCATGTGGCCTGAATACACCTCTACTTCTGTTTCCTGCAAGAAGAAAATCATAAAAAAATGATTACAAATGGAGGGGAAAACTCCCTCAGTGAAATGGATAGAAATTCATTTACCTATTATTATTATTATTTTTTTATTTTTATTTTTTGCGATACGCGGGCCTCATTGTTGTGGCCTCTCCCGTTGCGGAGCACAGTCTCCGGACGCGCAGGC
Source organism: Mesoplodon bidens (assembly GCF_964165515.1). Taxonomy (NCBI): domain Eukaryota; kingdom Metazoa; phylum Chordata; class Mammalia; order Artiodactyla; family Ziphiidae; genus Mesoplodon; species Mesoplodon bidens. The sequence continues at coordinate 39,976,301 of NC_138173.1, read as the reverse complement.
TCAGCGGCCATGGCTCACAGGCCCAGCTGCTCTGCGGCATGTGGGATCTTCCCGGACCGGGGCATGATCCCATGTCCTCTGCATTGGCAGGCGGACTCTCAACCACTGTGCCACCAGGGAAGCCCTACCTATTATTTTTTGAATGTCATATATTTAAGTCCACAGAAGCCCTTGGAAGAATATTACAAATATATTGCAGCCAGAAAAAAAAAAAAAAAAAACCTACCTGAGAAATAGTTCTTCCTCTTAATGGGATGTGGAGGTTAACCTTATTTGGGCATCCGACATCAGCCAAATGCTCAAAAACTTGAGGTAGAAAGTGAGGCAGGCGTTAAATCAAAGTCTGGCTGAGTCAGAGTGATGTTTCAGGTAAGTTTAGCCTAACATATATGTTTCGACCAAAGTTGGGTAGCCTTTAACATTTCTCCTTAACTGAAGAGTGCTTTAATTAGGGAAAGCAAAGCAAGCAGCTTGTGTGAATCTGTCCCGCTGTTAAGTTTTCTATGCCAAGGCCCAATTTTGGGCACTTCTTAGTAAGCTCTCAGTACCATTCTGGAGTCTGAATTTGGGGTAGTCAACAAGGGTTTACCAGTAGTAATGGTGAAATTTCAGCACAAGAGTGGAAAAAAAAAAAAAAGAAGCCATCCTGACCTCAGGTCCTTTTTCTTACATAAGCATTAGCCTCAGCTTTTTAGCAGTGGAATTTTCAGGTCAATAACTTTTTCCCCCTAAGGCAACCGAAAACTTGAGAAAATTCAAATCATCCTGCCTGAACCTCTGGCTCCGTGAGGTTCCTTTAGAACTCCTCTGGCTCTTCCAGATACATTTTCTTCTTCTATGCGGCAAATAGGTTTCAAATCTGATCAACGGTGGTCCTGGAGTGTGAGACTGGGAAAGATTCTAAGGCCACTTCAGGGCCCAGCAACAAACAATGCCATGTGCCTGCCTCAGACCTGGGAAGGGATTTCTACACGGGCCTTTTCTGTCTGACTTGAGTCCACAGAGGTTTCCCTCCACTGGGAAGGTGATTCCCTTGGCCTGAGATCCCAACCCGCAACCCACCTGCCCAGGCCTGCCTGGTTCCTCAGCAGTGGGAAGAAGTCAAATGGGTTTGGGTACAAACCAACCTAATTCAAACCCCAGTTTCGATACCTATTAGCTCTGTGACTCTGGTGAGATAATTAATTGAAATGAGGTAAGTAAAATATCCAGGACAGGTGTTCTGTAAATTATGCCCTTCTTTTGAGACTCAACTTGTTCTTGTTTTGGGAAGCTACTTCTGGCTCTCTTCGCTCTCATGGCCTCCCATGTACCTTTCTCCTCTGGTCTTTTCCCATTTTACTGTGATAGGTGTTCTCCTCACCTCTCTCCCTCACTGGACCAAGCCATTTGTAGTGTTTACATTAGTTGTTCAAGAAATGTTGCTTGTTGATTAAGGGATTCTAAACTACTGGTCCTTACCCATCTGCGAGGGAAAGGATCAGTCCATAAGGCTCTTTCAGCACTGTCAAGGGCAAGGGAAGCCCTGGCAGCATCTGCTTTTCCCAAAAAGAAATGAGCCAACAACACAGAATGTGAAGACAGCCTTAGTTGTTTCCAGACCATCAAACTATAAAAGAGCTCTTCCGAACTGCTGTTTGGCCTGAGCAGACAAATGCATCCAGTGACAAGCTTCGTGGTGACTCACAGAGCTTGGCTGCTCACTGAGTCACTGGGATGATAAGACTTTGGATGCTGCTGGAATCAGAATCCCGATCTGGGCAGAGGGTGATGCTTCTATCCAGCTGTTCTTCAGCAATGCAAAGCCTCCACTAAACACTTAACCCTCCTAAATTAGACCTCAGGAGATCAAGCTTGGCGTTCAGTGAGCTTATAAATAAAGCAAGCCACAAAATGTGCTCTATGCCAGACTTCAGTATGGGGAATTGAGTAGGGACTTTTATAATATATTTTATGTAGGGTCAAGACTGTTCACCCCCATTGTCCCTCCCTGTTCTACCTTAGCAGGGAAGGGGTCTTTAGTATAAAATACAAATTATTCTATGGGAAGTGATTGGTTTTAGCTGGAAAGAGGCTGGCTTATGTAGTGGGTGCCCTCCCTGAAGAATTTTAAAACACAGGCAAACAGAACCTCAGTCACGGATTTGTGGGAAGCCCTGAGAGATGACATTTACTAGCTCCAGCTCAGGGCCAATGACAGGATGAAGCCAGGACCCTGGGGAGATGAAAGTGGATGGTGGGAGGGTAGGTGACCAAGGAGAAGGGCCTTCGGGGTGCCCACATAATACTGAGCCAGCCCTTGCTGAAAAGTGTCCCCAAGGGCAGGTAAATAAGCATCTATGCAGGGCTTTAGGAGCCCCATGTGTTTCAGATAAGCCACGAGAAAGATTGGGTTTTCTGGGGTTAAAAGAAGAGGATCCATCTTTCTAGACTTCAAGGGGTTCAGTGGTGGCATTCCATGGGCAATGTTTAGTTTCAAAACAAAACAACAAAAAGCAAAACTCCTGATATCTTATGTGCCTGAAAAATTCTCCCTTTCTCTTACCCACGCCATAACAATAGCTTTTACTACAGGCCACATGCTTCATTGGGTTTTAACTCATTTAATTCTGCAAGTATTATCATTTCACCATTTTACAGCTGAGGAAACTGAGGCAGGGAGGGATGAAGTAACTTAACCAAGGTCATATGAGCTCATGGGGACAGATCTGGGATGACGACCGTCTGAGACGGGCCTGTACCTAACCCCTAGATCACACTGCCTCTCCTCAGTCATCAAGACCCTCCAGGAGCTTCCTTTAGTCCTGACCAGCTCATCCCCCACCTGGGTCCTCCTTTGTAATCTCACATCTGTGCACGGGGCACTCTGAAGGTGGCTCTCCTGTTACTTGGTGGATCTATGGTTCATTTTCAGACTAAACTAGGACATTAGGATATTTAGGAGGATATTTATGTTGCTTAGATATTTAGGAGCATGAACCTCACCTCATAATCATTTTTGAATTCTTGGTGTCAGGTTTGGTAATAGACACAAAATTAGTCCTGGTAAATGTCTGACAGATGGAATGAATGAACAAGTGTATAAACTTAGGGATATGGGACAACACTGGGCCAGATGGAGCAGGATGGGACCTAGTAATAGCAGTCATTAATATTTATTGAGCACTTGCTATGTTCTAGGCAGTGTGCTGAGCACTTTTGATACATCATCCATGTAATCATCAACACACCCTCTGAGGTAGGTTCTGCCCATTGTACATTCGAGGAAAGCAAGGCTCAGACAGATTGAGTTCCTGGAGTTCACATGGCTAGTAATCTGCAGAAGGAGGATCCCAGCTCAGATCTGTCTGATGCCAAAATCATCTATTTCAATCTTCACAATCTTCTCCTGCTGTTCACATCCCTGCCATGCTAGTCTAACCTTGTGTACTTGTTAAGGAACGGAGCAGAGGTTTTTCCAGCTGTGTTTTTATAGTCCAAGAACCTTTGCTAGGATCTCCCAAAAACAATGCTGCATGTAGTCATCTCAAAAAAGCTCTATTTTTCTTATTGGTGTTACATAATCATCTCATTGTTACTACTGCCGGCTACTTCATGCTGAACCCTTGCTCTAAGTACTTTCAATCTTTAAATGCACTTAATCCTGACAACAACTACATGAAGAAGGTACTTTAGTAAACTCCTTTTACAAGTGAGGAAATTGAGACCCAGAGAGGCAAACTAAAACTTGCCCAAAGTTCCACCATTAACGAGAGACAGGTTGGTATTTAGTCCCAAGCAGTCTGATTCCAGAACCTACATTCTCAACCACTGTGCCAACCTGACTGCCAGCAGTTCTGGGCACTCCACATCCCAGCCTGAGGTTGCTGAGTCTTTAATTAGCAGGGGGTCTTCAAAAGCCAGGGCTTTGGGCTTGATCTCTTATCGCGGTCGCCTGCATTTTAATCCTGGCCAGATGTCCTGAAGACGTCTCACACATCTAGGCCCTTGGTTACCAAGGAGACCAGGTGAGGATGGATCAGTGCCAGTCTCCCAGCACCATGGGGAGAACTGTGCTGCAGATAAAAGCTCAGAACTAGCCTCTTCATGTCATTAAAATACCCATTAAAAAATACGTTGGTCAGTGAATCTGGCTTACTTGTTTCTCCACCGTCTGTACACTCACAGAATGTTGGCTTTCGTATCCATGTTTTGTCAAAAGGGTCAAATTCCACACCGTCCATTTCATCCGAAGGGTAAATACTGTGTGTTTAGATATTTGCTGTCTTTAGACTGAGAGTTTTTCAGTGAAAGCTTTGGAGGGTTTTGGACAGAGGCTAGTGTCAAAAGGGGCTTTAGGGCTCAAAGTCCAGCCCTGACGTTTTACAGATAAGGGAGGCCTGGTTGGTGGGTTCTGCATGCGTGCAGCTAGTGAATGGCAGACCCAGGACTAGACCTCCCGCTTGCCACTAACAGGCCAATTGTGGCTGAAATGCTCACTCAAAACTCTTCAGGAATTTGTTTTGGTTTCATTGGCAAGGTCTGAGAATTGAAAATGGCTGTTTCCCCATTGGAGAAGGAAGAAGGCTGTGTTATCAGGGCATTCACATCTGTATAGTCAAAGTGAAGGGAAGAATTGGTCGACTTCCTGGCCAATTTGATCATCAAGGCGGTGAACAGGAAGTTACTTCTGTAAATATCCAGGTCCTATATTTGAATTAACTACACACTGTGTGTTAATTCTGTGTAACTCCATGTATTTCACTATGTTTCTGTAGATAGAATCACACTGAAGTTTGTTTTTTAATCCTTTATTCTTTCGTAATAGGAAAATTGTCACACCATTTAATATCTCTTTATTTATTTATTTATTTATTTATTTTGCATTTAATAGCTCTTATGTACCAATTATCTTTCACAAATCTTTGCACACAAAACAAGTCTGTCGGGGCTTCCCTTGTGGCGCAGTGGTTGAGAGTCTGCCTGCTAATGCAGGGGACACGGGTTCGAGCCCGGGTCTGGGGGGACCCCACATGCCGCGGAGCAACTAGGCCCGTGAGCCATGACTACTGAGCCTGCGCGTCTGGAGCCCATGCTCTGCAATAAGAGAGGCCGCGATAGTGAGAGGCCCGTGCACCGCGATGAAGAGTGGCCCCCGCTTGCCACAACTAGAGAAAGCCTTCGCACAGAAACGAAGATGCAACACAGCCAAAAATAAATAAATTAATAAAAAATAAGTCTGTCACTTTAAAAACAAATTTGTAGTATGGGATGTCCATTTGGGATAATGAAAATGGAACTGGGTAATAATGGTGGTTGTGCAACATCATGAATGTACTTAATGCCACTTTAAAATGGCTAAAATGGTAAATTATGTATATTTTTCCATAATAAAAGAATAAATATATAAAGAAACCTACTGGGAATAAGAAAAAAATTAGATCAGTTGAAAATAATATACTTCATTGATTTATTCAATAAATATATATGGAGTATTAACTATGAGTCAGGTGCATATCTGAAGGATATTTTGAATTTCTTGCTAACTGTGAGGTGATACGAACATGTAAGATACGTGTTTAAATGTATCTGTGTTTGTGTTTGTGGTGTGAGTGCTGGATATAGTCCAGTCACTCTTTTTTTTTTTTTTTTTGCGGTACGCGGGCCTCTCACTGTTGTGGCCTCCCCCGTTGTGGAGCACAGGCTCCAGACACGCAGGCTCAGTGGCCATGGCTCACGGGCCTAGCCTCTCCGCGGCATGTGGAATCTTCCCGGACCGGGGCACGAACCCGCGTCCCCTGCATCGGCAGGCCGACTCTCAACCACTGCGCCGCCAGGGAAGCCCACTCTTTCTTTTTTAACATCTTTATTGGAGTATAATTGCTTTAAAATGGTGTGTTAGTTTCTTCTGTATAACAAAGTGAATCAGCTATACATACACATATATCCCCATATCACCTCCGTCTTGCATCTCCCTCCCACCCTCCTTATCCCACCTGTCTAGGTGGTCGCAGAGCACCGAGCTGATCTCCCTGTGCTATGCAGCTGCTTTCCACTAGCTATTTTACATTTGGTAGTGTATATATGTCAATGCTACTCTCTCACTTCGACCCAGCTTACCCTTCCCCCTCCGTGTGTCCTCAAGTCTGTTCTATACGTCTGTGTCTTTATTCCTGTCCTGCCCCTAGGTTTATCAGAACATTTATTTATTTTTTTTAGATTCCATATATATATATGTTAGCATACGGTATTTGTTTTCCTCTTTCTGACTTACTTCATTCTGTATGACAGATTCTAGGTCCATCCACCTCACTACAAATAACTCAATTTTGTTTCTTTTTATGGCTGAGTAATATTCCATTGTATATATGTACCACATCTTCTTTATCCATTCATCTGTCGATGGACACTTAGGTAGCTTCTGTGTCCTGGCTATTGTAAGTGGAACTTCAATGAACATTTTGGTACATGACTCTTTTTGAATTGTGGTTTTCTCAGGGTATATGCCCAAGAGTGGGATTGCTGGGTCATATGGTAGTTCTATTTTTAGTTTTTTAGGGAATCTCCTTACTGTTCTCCACAGTGGCTGTATCAACTTACATTCCCACCAACAGTGCAAGAGGGTTCCCTTTTCTCCACACCCTCTCCAGCATTTATTTTTGTAGATTTTTTGATGATGGCCATTCTGACTGGTGTGAGATGATATCTCATTGTAGTTTTGATTTGCATTTCTCTAATGATTAGTGACGTTGAGCATCCTTTCATGTGTTTGTTGGCAATCTGCATATCTTCTTTGGAGAAATGTCTATTTAGGTTTTCTGCCCATTTTTCGATTGGGTTGTTTGTTTTTTGATATCGAGCTGCAGGAGCTGCTTGTATATTTTGGAGATTAATCCTTTGTCAGTTGCTTCGTTTGCAAATAATTTCCCCTATTCTGAGGGTTGTCTTTTCTTCTTGTTTATGGTTTCCTTTGCTGTGCAAAAACTTTGAAGTTTCATTAGGTCCCATTTATTTATTTTTGTTTTTATTTCCATTTCTCTAAAAGGTGGGTCAAAAAGGATCTTGCTGTGATTTACCTCATGAAGTATTCTGCCTATGTTTTCCTCTAAGAGTTTGAGAGTGTCTGGCCTTAACATTTAGGTCTTTAATCCATTTTGAGTTTATTTTTGTGTATGGTGTTAGGGAGTATTCTAATTTCATTCTTTTACAGGTAGCTGTCCAGTTTCCCAGCATCACTTATTGAAGAGGCTGTCTTTTCTCCACTGTATATTCTTGCCTCCTTTATCAAAGATAAGGTGAGCATATGTGCACGGGTTTATCTCTGGGCTTTCTATCCTGTTCCATTGATCTATCTTTCTGTTTTTGTCCCATTACCGTACTGTCTTGATTACTGTAGCTTTGTAGTATAGTCTGAAGTCAGGGAGCCTGATTCCTCCAGCTCCGTTTTTCATTCTCAAGATTGCTTTGGCTATTCAGGGTCTTTTTTGTTTCCATACAAGTTGGGAAATTTTTTGTTCTAGTTCAGTGAAAAATGCCAGTGGTCGTTTGATAGGGATTGCATTGAATCTGTAGATTGGTTTGGGTAGTATAGTCATTTTTACAATGTTGATTCTTCCAATCCAAAAACATGGTATACCTCTCCATTTATTTGTATCATCTTTAATTTCTTTCACCAGTGTCTTATAATTTTCTGCATACAGATCTTTTATCTCCTTAGGTAGGTTTATTCCTAGCTCTTTTATTCTTTTTGTTGCTATGGTAAATGGGAGTGTTTTCTTAATTTCTCTCTCAGATTTTTCATCATTAGTGTATGGGAATGCAAGAGATATCTATGCATTAATTTTGTATCCTACTAATTTACCAAATTCATTGATTAGCTCTAGTAGTTTTCTGGTAGCATCTTTAGGATTCTTTATGTATAGTGTCATGTCATCTGCAAACAGTGATAGCTTTACTTCTCCAATTTGGATTCCTTTTATTTATTTTTCTTCTTTGATTGCTGTGGCTAAAACTTCCAAAACTATGTTGAATAATAGTGGTGAGAATGGGCAACCTTGTCTTGTTCCTGATCTTATTGGAAATGGTTTCAGTTTTTCACCATTGAGGACGATGTTGGCTGTGGGTTTGTTGCATATGGCCTTTATTATGTTGACGAAAGTTCCCTCTATGCCTACTTTCTGGAGGGTTTTTATCCTAAATGGGTGTTGAATTTTGTCAAAAGCTTTCTCTGCATCTATTGAGATGATCATATGGTTTTTCTCCTGCAATTTGTTAATATGGTGTATCACATTGATTGATTTGCATATATTGAAGAATCCTTGCATTCCTGGGATAAACCCCACTTGATCATGATGTATGATCCTTTTAATGTGTTGTTGGATTTTGTTTCCTAGTATTTTGTTGAGGATTTTTGCATTTATGTACATCAGTGATATTGGCATGTATTTTTCTTTCCTTATGATATCTTTGTCTGGTTTTGGTAACAGGGTGATGGTAGCCTTGTAGAATGCGTTTGGGAGTGTTCCTTCCTCTGCTGTATTTTGGCAGAGTTTGAGAAGGATAGGTGTTAGCTCCTCTCAAAATGTTTAATAGAATCTGCCTGTGAAGCCATCTGGTCCTGGCCTTTTGTTTGTTGGAAGATATTTAATCACAGTTTCAGTTTCAGTGCTTGTGATTGGTCTGTATATATTTTCTATTTCTTCTTGGTTCAGTGTCAGAAGGTTGTGCTTTACTCAGAATTTGTCTATTTTTCCAGGTTGTCCAATTTATTGACATTTAGTTGCTTGTAATAATCTCTCATGATCCTTTGTATTTCTGCAGTGTCAGTTGTTACTTCTCCTTTTTCATTTCTAATTCTATTAATTTGAGTTTTCTCCCTTTTTTTCTTCATGAGTCTGGCTAAAGGTTTATCAATTGTGTTTATCTTCTCAAAGAACCAGCTTTTAGTTTTATTGATCTTTGCTATTGTTTCCTTCCTTTCTTTTTCATTTATTTCTGATCTGATCTTTATGATTTCTTTCCTTCTGCTACCTTTGGGGTATTTTTGTTCTTTCTCTAATTGCTTTAGGTGTAAGTTTAGGTTATTTGAGATGTCTCTTGTTTCTTAAAGTAGGATTGTATTGCTATAAACTTACCTCTTAGAACTGCTTTTGCTGCATCCCATAGGTTTTGGGTTGTTGTGTTTTCACTGTCATTTGTTTATAGGTATTTTTTGATTTCCTCTGATTATTTCTTTAATCTCTTGGTTATTAAGTAGTGTATTGTTTAACCTCCATTTGTTTGTGTTTTTTACACATTTTTTCCGGTAGTTGATATCTAGTCTCATAGCGTTGTGGTTGGAAAAGACACTTGATATGATTTCAATTTTCTTAAATTTACCAAGGCTTGATTTGTGACCCAAGATATGATCTATTCTGGAGATGTTCCATGAGCACTTGAGAAGTATGTGTATTCTGTTGTTTTTGGATGGAATGTCCTATAAATATCAATTAAGCCCATGTTGTTTAATGTATTATTTAAAGCTTGTTTTTCCTTGTTTATTTTCATTTTGGATGATCTGTCCATTGGTGAAAGTGGGGTGTCAAATTCCCCTACTATGATTGTGTTACTGTTGATTTCCCATTTTATGGCTTTTAGTATTTGCCTTATGTATTGAGGTGCTCCTATCTTGGGTGCATAAATATTTACAATTGTTATATCTTCCTTTTGGATTGATCCCTTGATCATTATGTAGTTCCCTTCTTTGTGTCTTGTAATAGTCTTTGTTTTAAAGTCTATTTTTTCTAATATGAGAATTGCTACTGCAGCTTTCTTCTGATTTCCATTTGCATGGAATATCTTTTTCCATCCCCTCACTTTCAGTCTGTATGTGTCCCTAGGTCTGAGTTGGGTCTCTTGTAGACAGCATATATATGGGTATTGTTTTTGTATCCATTCAGCCAGTCTATGTCTTTTGGTTGGAGCATTTAGTCCATTTACGTTTAAGGTAATTATCAATATGTATGTTCCTATTCCCATTTTCTTAATTGTTTTGGGTTTGTTACTGTAGGTCTTTTCCTTCTCTTGTGCTTCCCGCCTAGAGAAGTTCCTTTAGCATTTGTTGTAAAGCTGGTTTGGTGGTGCTGAATTCTCTCAGCCTTTGCTTGTGTGTAAAGGTATTAATTTCTCTGTCAAATCTGAATGAGATCCTTGCTGGGTAGAGTAATCTTGGTTGTAGGTTTTTCTCCTTCATCACTTTAAATGTGTTCTGCCACTGCCTTCTTGCTTGCAGAGTTTCTGCTGAAAGATCAGCTGTTAACCTTATGGGGATTCCCTTTTGTGTTATTTGTTGTTTTTCCCTTGCTGCTTTTAATATTTTTTCTTTGTATTTAATTTTTGATAGTTTTATTAATATGTGTCTTGGCATGTTTCTCCTTGGATTTATCCTATATGGGACTCTGTGCTTCCTGGACTTGATTAACTATTTCCTTTCCCATATTAGGGAAGTTTTCAACTATAATCTCTTCAAATATTTTCTCAGTACCTCTCTTTTTCTCTTCTTCTTATGGGACCCCTATAATTTGAATGTTGGTGCATTTAATGTTGTCCCAGAGGTCTCTGAGAGTGTCCTCGATTCTTTTCATTCTTTATTCTTTATTCTGCTCTGCAGTAGTTATTTCCACTATTTTATCTTCCAGGTCACTTATCCGTTCTTCTACCTCAGTTATTCTGTTATTGATCCCTTCTAGAGAATTTTTCATTTCATTTATTTTGTTGTTCATCACTGTTTGTTTGCTCTTTAGTTCTTCTAGGTCCTTGTTAGAGGTTTCTTGTATTTTCTCCATGCTATTTCCAAGATTTTGGATGATCTTTGCTATCATTATTCTGAATTCTTTTTCAGGTAGACTGCCTATTTCCTCTTCATTTGTTAGGTCTGGTGGGTTTTTGCCTTGCTCCTTCATCTGCTGTGTGTTTCTCTGTCTTCTCATTTTACTTAACTTACTGTGTTTGGGGTCTCCTTTTCTCAGGCTGCAGGTTTGTAGTTCCCTTGTTTTTGGTGTCTGTTACCAGTGGGTAAGGTTGGTTCAGTGAGTTGTGTAGGCTTCCTGGTGGAGGGGACTAGTGCCTGTGTTCTGGTGTATGAGGTTGGATCTTGTCTTTCTCCTGGGCAGGTCCATGTCTGGTGGTGTTTTTGGGGTGTCTGTGGCCTTACTATTATTCTAGGCAGCCTCTCTGCTGATGGATAGGGTTGTATTCCTGTCTTGCTAGTTGTTTGGCATAGGATGTCCACCACTGTAGCTTGCTGGTCGTTGAGTGGAGCTGGGTCTTGGCGTTGAGATGGAGATCTCTGGGAGATTTTTGCCTTTTGATATTACATCAAGCTGGGAGGTCTTTTGTGGGCCAGTGTCCTGAACTTGCCTCTCCCACCTCAGAGGCAGAGACCTGATGCCTGGCTGGGGCACCAAGAGCCTGTCATCCACATGGCTCAGAATAAAAGGGGGGAAAAAAGAAAGAAGAAGATAAAATAAAATAAAGTAAAATAAAATAAAATAATTAAAATAAAAATTAATTATTAAAAAAAGGTTTTAATTGATAAAAAAAAGAAAAGAAAGAAGAGAGCAACCAAACCAAAAAAGGAATCCACCAATGATAAGAAGTGCTAAAAACTATACCAAAAAAATAAAAATAAAAAAAAAACGGACAGACAGAACCCTATGACAAAAAGTAAAAGCAAAGCTATGCAGACAAATCACACACAGAAGCATACACATACACACTCACAAAAAGAGAAAAAGAGAAAAAAATATATATATCATTGCTCCCAAAGTCCACCTCCTCAATTTGGGATGATTAATTGTCTATTCAGGTATTCCACAGAGGCACTGTACATCAGGTTGATTGTGCAGATTTAATCCGCTGCTCCTGAGGCTGCTGGGAGAGATTTCCCTTTTTCTTCTTTGTTTGCACAGCTCCTGGGGTTTAGCTTTGGGTTTGCCCCTGCCTCTGTGTGTAGGTCGCCTGAGGGCGTCTGTTCTTCGCTCAGACAGGACGGGGTTAAAAGAGCAGCTGATTCGGGGGCTCTGGCTCACTCAGGCCGGGGGGAGGGAGGGGTACAGAATGTGGGGCGAGCTTGCGGCGGCAGAGGCTGACATGATGTTGCACCAGCCTGAGGCGCGCCATGTGTTCTCCCGGGGAAGTTGTTCCTGGATCACGGGACCCCGGCAGTGGCGGGCTGCACAGGCTCCCCAGAAAGGGGTCATTGACAGTGACCTGCTCTCGCACACAGGCCTCTTGGTGGCTGCAGCAGCAGCCTTAGCATTTCATGCCTGTCTCTGGGGTCCGCGCTGATGGCTGCAGCTCGTGCCTGTCTCTGGAGCTCATTTAGGCGGTGCTCTGAATCCCCTCTCCTCGGGCACCCCAAAACAATGGTCTCTTGCCTCTTTGGCAGGTCCAGACATTTTTCCGGACTCCCTCCCGGCTAGCTGTGTTGCACTGGCCCCTTTCAGGCTGTGTTCACGCAGCCAACCCCAGTCCTCTCCCTGCGCTCCGACTGAAGCCCGAGCCTCAGCTCCCAGCCCCTCCCGCCTCGGCGGGTGAGCAGAGAAGCCTCTTGGGCTGGTGAGTGCTGGTCGGCACCGATCCTCTGTGCGGAAATCTCTCCGCTTTGCCCTCTGCACCCCTGTTGCTGTGCTCTCCTCCATGGCTCCGAAGCTTCCCCCCTCAGCCACCCGCAGTCTCTGCCAGTGAAGGGGCTTCCTAGTGTGTAGAAACCTCTCCTCCTTCACGGCTCCCTCCCACTGGTGTGGGTCCTGTCCCTATTCTTTTGTCTCTGTTTTTTCTTTTTTCTTTTGCCCTACCCAGGTACGTGGGGAGTTTCTTGCCTTTTGGGAGGTCTGAGGTCTTCTGCCAGCGTTCAGTAGGTGTTCTGTAGGAGTTGTTCCACATGTAGATGTATTTCTGATGTATTTGTGGGGAGGAAGGTGATCTCCATGTCTTACTCTTCCGCCATCTTGAAGCTCCTCTCCTATAATCTCTTCAAATATTTTCTCAGTCCCTTTCTTTTTCTCTTCTTCTTCTGGGACCCCTATAATTTGAATGTTGGAGTGTTTAATGTTGTCCCAGAGGTCTCTGAGACTGTCCTCAATACTTTTCTTTCTTTTTTCTTTATTCTGCTCCCTGGTAGTTATTTCCACCACTTTATCTTCCAACTCCCTTATCTGTTCTTCTGCCTCAGTTATTCTGCTATTGATTCCTTCTGGAGTATTTTTAATTTCAGTAATTGTTTTGTTCATCACTGTTTGTTTTGCTCTTTAGTTCTTCTAGATCCTTGTTAAATGTTTCTTGTATTTTCTCCATTCTGTTTCTGAGATTTTGGATCATCTTTACTATCATTACTCTGAATTCATTTTCAGGTAGGTTGCTTATTTTCTCTTCATTTGTTTGTTCTTGTAGGTTTTTACCTGGCTCCTTTGTCTGTAATTTTTTTTTTTTTTTTTGTGGGTGGTCCTATATTCCTGTCTTACTGGTTGTTTGGCCTGAGACTTCCAGTACTGGAGTTTGCAGGCAGTTGGTTAGAGCCAGGTCTTGGTGCTGAGATGAGGACTTGGGAGGCCTCACTCCAATTGATATTCCCTGGGATCTAAGGTTCTCTGTTAGTCCAGTGGTTTGGACTCAGAGCTCCCTCCACAGGAGCTCAGGCCCAACCTCCGGCCTGGGAACCAAGATCCTGCAAGCCGGTTGCTGGGCGTTCCTCCCATCCCTTTAGGTGTCCGTGGTCTCCCACTGGTGCCCAGTAGGTGCCCTAGTTGTGAGGAGACGCGAATTCCACGTCCTCCTAGAACGCCATCTTGACTCCACCCTCCTGTTCACTCTTTACCCTTCTCCTCCTTGCTTTGTGTTTTTGGAGGCTCTCCTGAAGGGACTGTAGCAATAGATTCCTTACCATTTGGCTTCCTATTAGGTTTGGCCAATGGGAGATGCCAGGAGAAGAAGAGAGGGAGGGAGGAGTGTGAGGCTGGGACATTTATTCCCTCAACTCCCTTTCTGCTAGGTCTTGTAAGTTGGCTGCATCCCTCTACCAAAGGCCAAGGCTCCTTATGGTCAGTCTTCTCTGGCAGAGTTTCAGAAACTACCCTCTCCCCTTTCCTCTTCTGGACAAGTTTTGTAACATCTCCCAGCCTTTGCTAGACCCAGAGTGCTGCTGCAGTCCTCCTTGATTCCCTTCGGCCCTACCTACACAGCTGTGAATGATCCTTTTATTCAACAATCCTCAATTACCCTGGCTGAGTGTATCAATTGGATGCCTGCAGGAACCCTGACCAATACAGGATGTGTGTGCATAATTGTGTGTGTGTGTGTGTGTACAACATTGTATAGCAAATGGTAGGCATTCTCTCTGCCCCAGCTCATGTTATCTAAAGCCATTGGAAGTGCATAAATTAAACTTTGCCATGTCCAAGAAATTCAGAAGTATTCAGAATAGAGAGAAAACTGAGGGTATTTTTCTTTTTAAAAAAATGTTTTTCTCTACAAATGAGAGAAACTGAGTTTTAAAGACTCTTTCCACTTAAGGTTGCTTTTAGGTTTATTTTTCTAATCTTTTTAGCATTATGTCCCATGATTTAAAAGGTGACCATTCTCCAAATGGGTTAACATTTTCTAAAAACTCCCATTATTTTAGAAAAAAACAGACTTCGAATGAACAGAGTTTTGAAGTACACAATCTCTTTTATTATAAAACAAGAAAGCACATTTCAACTTGGGGATACTGATTGCTTAAAACAACACACTTTTCAATAAGCCTATATAAGTTTAATGAACTTTTCCTGTGATTAGTATAATTTACTGCAATTGTGTTCAAACCTCAAATTTTGGGTATTATACACATGAAATACAGCACTGGTGTAAGGCAATTAGTTTAATCACTTTCCTGATGTGAAATGAAACAGGGACTCTACAGGGCAGGGCTGCCCATTAGCACATGATGTAAAGAGGCCAGCCCTCCTTATTGGTGTTTGCAGTGCAGATTCTTACTTTCTCACAACTGCCACTGCCCTTGTATGTGTAAGATGCACATGGTATGTTACAAAGCAATGCTGCATATAGTGGTGCTTGTTGCTGTTAATCAACATCCTCAAGCTGTGTAGTTCAGGCCTTCCTCATCACTCACCTGGACAACTGCCAATACACTTCCTCATATGATCATGCACTGGATTCATTGCACAAGGATGCCTGGGCTGAAGCAGGGCTTAAATCTAGTACACTCTGTTCACCAAGCTTGTCTGGGCTGCTTCTGTGAAGAAAAGTTGCCTTTTTAAAATTTACTCAAAAGTGGCAACAGCAGCCCTGTTGCTAGTGTCTCCTGACTGGGCTCACTTCTGCTGGTCTTGCCTTCCTTTCATTATCCTCATTCAAGAGTAAACTTCTAAAATGCAGGTTTGAAAACATTGATGAAAGCAATTGAAGACACACATCAATGGAAAGATACTCTGTGTTTATGAACTGGAAGAATTAATATTGTTAAACTGTCCATACTACCCAAAGTGATCTACAGATTCAATGCAATCTCTGTCAAAACTCCAGTGGCATTTTTCACAGAAATAGAAAAAAAATTCTAAAGTTGACAGGGAATTACAAAACCCCTGAATAGCTGAAGTAATTTTGAGAAAGAAGAACAAAACTGGAGGCATCACACGTCCTGATTTCAAACTATATTACAAACCTATAGTAATCAAGACAGTATGGTTTCTGGCATAAAAACAGACATATAGACCAAAGGAACAGAAAAAGAGAACCCAGAAATAAACCCTCATATATATGGCCAGGTGATCTTCTATGAGGGTGCCAAGAACACACAATGCAGAAAGAACAGTCTCTTCAGTAACTGGTCCTGGGAAAACTGGATATCAATATGTAGAAGAATGAAATTAGATCCTCATCTCACTCCATATACAAAAGTCAACTCAAAATGAATTAAAGACTTAAATATAAGACCTGAAACTGTAAAACTTCTAGAAGAAAACATAGGAGAAAAGATTCTTGACATTGGTCTGGGCAATGATTTTTTGGAGATGACCCCAAAAGCATAGAAAACAGAAGCAAAAATAGACAAATGGGATTTCCTCAAACAAAAAATCCTTCTGCATGGCAAAGGAAACAATGAATAGAGTGAAGAGACAACCTAGTGGAATAGGAAAAATATTTGCCAACCATATATCTGATAAAAGGCTAATATCTAAAATACACAAGGAACTCAAATAATCAATAGCAAGAAAACACATAACCCAATTAACAATGGGCAAAGGACTTGAATGACATTTCTCAAAAGAAGACATACCAATGGCCAACAGATATATGAAAAGATGCCCAACATCATTAGTCATCAAGGAAATGCACAATGAGATATCACCTCAAACCTGTTAGAATGGATATTATCAAAAGACAAAAGATAAATGTTGGAAAGGATGTGGAGAAGCAGGAACACTTGTACAATGTTGGTGGGAATGTAAATTGGTTCAGCCGTTATGGAAAGTAGTATGGAGGTTCCTGAAAAAATTAAAAATAGAACTATCATATAATCCAGCAGCTCACTTCTGAGTATAGTGTATCCAAAGGAGATAAAATTAGTATCTCAGAGGTATCTGCATTCCCATGTACATTGTAGCATTGTTCACAATAGTCAAGAATGGAAACAACCCAAGTGTGTCCCTCGATTGACGAATGGATAAAGAAAATGTGATATATACATATATATATATATAGATAATATATGATATATGATATATTCAGCCTTTAAAAAGAAGGAAATCCTCTCATTTGCCACAACAGGGATGAGCCTGGAGGACACTATGCTATGTGAAATAAGGTGGGCACAAAAAGACAATTCTATCTCTACTCATAGAGGTAGAGAGTAGAACGCTGTTTGCTGGAGGGGTGGGGTGGGGCGGGGGGGAAATGGGGAGATGGGGAGCTGGATAAAAAAATGAAGAAAAATAAGAAAAAAATGTGAGTTTGACCATGCTGTTTCCGCTTAAACCATTAAATGGCTCCCCATTCTAGAGTAGCGGTCCCCAACCTTTTTGGCACCAGGGACAGGTTTCGTGGAAGACAGTTTTTCCACAGACGGTGGGTGGTGGGGGGAGATGGTTCAGGCGGTAATGCGAGCGATGAGGAGAGATGGGGAGCGGCAGATGAAGCTTTGCTCACGGCCCAGGGGTTGAGGACCCCGTTCTAGAGAGCAGTGAGTCTCACACTTCTATGTGCATCATGAATCACCAGAGGTGGGGTGGGGAAGGGGGGTGCATCTTGTTAAATGCAAATTCTAATTCACCGGGGCCTGGGGATCTGAGGGTCTGCATTTCTAACAAACTCCCAGATGAGGCCAATGCTTCTGGTCTGCTGACCACTCTGCGTAGCTGGGTTCTAGAGCAGCACTGTCCAATACAAATTCCTACGATGATGGAAATGTTCGCTATTGAACTGTCTAATATGCTGGCCACTAGCCTCATGTGACTATTGGGACTGAATAATGAAATGTGACTATTGAAATATGGCTTGTGTGACTGAGGAACTGAATTTTATTTCATTTTTATTCACTTACATTTATTTATTTTTAATTTATTTTTTATTGAAGTATAGTTGATTTACAATGTTGTGTTAGTTTCTGGTACACAGCAAAGTATTCAGTTATACATATATATATTCTTTTTCATTATAGGTTATTACAAGATATTGAGTATAGTTCCCTGTGCTATACAGTAGGTCCTTGTTGGTTATCTATTTTATATGTAGTAGTTTGTATCTGCTAATCCCAAACTCCTAATTTATCCCTCCCCACACTTTCCCCTTTGGTAAGTTTGTTTTCTATGTCTGTCATTCACTTACATTTACATAGCCACATGAGGCTAGCAGCTGCTGTATTGGACATCTCAACTGTAGAAGACACCACCCATGCTCCTCACTATGACATATGGCGATATGTATTTTGCTCACTTCTTGCTCCTTGTTTCCTGCCCTTCCTTGTTCCTTATTTTTTATGGTACAACATCACTTAACAACCATGGTTTTCCAAACAGACTAAGTGGTATTTTTTGGGTTTTTTTTTTTTTTTTGAGGTACACGGGCCTCTCACTGTTGTGGCCTCTCCCGCTGCTGAGCACAGGCTCCAGGTGCGCAGGCTCAGCGGCCATGGCTCACAGGCCCAGCCGCTCCGCGGCATGCGGGATCCTCCCAGACCGGGGCACGAACCCGTGTCCCCTGCATTGGCAGGCGGACTCTCAACCACTGCGCCACCAGGGAAGCCCGACCAAGTGGTTTTATGCCTCTACTTTGCCCATGCTATTCCCTTTCCTTTGAAATGTCCTTCTCCATGTTTTGTGCCCAATAACGTCACATCGTTTTCCAGGTCCAGTCCCAGCACCAGCTCCTCTGTGAATCCTTCCCTGACCTCATCCTGCTAACAACATCATTTACCATCTACAGGTATTGAAGGCCCTTCATATACATTATTTCCTTCAATCTGTACATTAAGCCTGGTATAAGGAAACTGAAACTAGAAGTGGCTTGCCCAGAGTCACAGAGCTAGAAAGCAGATCATAAATTCAAACGTAGATCTGCCTGATCCTGAAGCCCATTCTTTTCCCTCCATGCCATGGTGCCTTCTGCTGGTGCGGTGCAGTGATACGCATAGCACTCATCACCCAAAGGTGAAATTATTTCTCTACAGTTTCTCTTCTCTGTGGGATCATAAGCTCCTAGAGGTCATAGATGAGATATTTATTTCTGTATCCCTGGGGCCTGGCACATCATGAGTGCTTGATATCTCTTGCAGAATCAATGTGTATGTTTCTGCTCTCCAGCTCCATTGTAAAATCCCTGAGTGCAGCGAGTATGTTTATTTCACTGATGTGCTTGGTGCTTGACAGGCCCCTAGTAAGTGTCTGAATAAAAGAATGAATAACTAAGTGAACCTGTTGACTATGGGCAACATTGGCAAGGATTCTTTTAGGAATCCAAGGGTACAGATTCTTGCTAAGCAGCTATTAGACTTCAAAATAAAACACCCATTTTCATTCTCTTCATAATTTACCAAATGCCATTTTTCTACACTATGTCACTTTCTGTCTCTTGGGATATTTTGGATCAAAATTATACATTTGAATTCAGTTAACCTAGCTTAGTTAACAAATGTGTCACCAACAAAACTCTGTTCTAGGCCCTAAGAGTATAGAAGAATATAAATTGAATCAGACATGTTCCTTACCTTCAAACCTGTTAAGACAATGCAAGAGAGAGATGGGTACCCAAATCGTGCCAAGGAGAAAACAAAGAGACAGAATAGAGGGGTGTGAGAGGGCTGAGGATGGAAGGAAACTGGGATGATAAAATTTTGATGCATACTTCCCTTGAAATCTGCCTAATTAGTATCTCAGTGTTCTCCTGAATTAACATCTGGTAAGGTACACTTTATTGAGAATGCGAGAAAATGGAAATGCTTTTACACTGTCAGCAGAACCCAGGGGTATAAATTGGCATGACCTTTGTAAGGGTAATTTGGAATCCTATTCAAATTCTTTAAAAACATGCATACCACTTGTTCCAGTAATTCTACTTGTAGGAATTTACCCTAAGATAATCATCATGGCTATGGACTGAGTTTTACTGGCAAAGACTTCTCTGTAACGTTGTTTATAATGATTAAAAAATTTCTAAACCAGAGGGAATTAAATAAATTACTCAAAATTCATATGATTGAGTACTATTTAATCATAAAAAGTCATACAAATCTATATAAATTGATATGGAACAACATTGTTATATATTTTTAAGTGAGGAAAAGGAGGTTAGAGCATAGAATATGCCATGTGATTTCCTAATTTGGGGGGAAAGTTTGAGGGTGCTTTTTTTTTGTGTGGTACGCAGGCCTCTCACTGTTGTGGCCTCTCCCGTCGCGGAGCACAGGCTCTGGACGCGCAGGCTCAGCGGCCATGGCTCACGGGCCCAGCCGCTCCGTGGCATGTGGGATCTTCCCGGACCGGGTCACGAACCCATGGCCCCTGCATCGGCAGGCGGACTCTCAACCACTGCACCACCAGGGAAGCCCTGAGGGTGATTTTATATGCACAGATTAACAAAGACTTTAGGGAAAGACCCAGAGTCTCTGGGTGATGGGATTAGATTATTTGTGTCTATGCTTTTCCTCTGTATGTGCCACTTTTTATGACAGAAAAATACATCTACATAAAACGAAGACACCAGTCTGTTCAGTGGTGTCATTTTAGCCTGGTCTCTAACTACAAAATATCTTCTTAAAGATCCAAGATACCTCACAGGAAATCCCTAGGGGGCCAACTGCTTAGTGAGGTCTCTGGCTTGGAGAAGTCCCGTTCTCTCCTGTCATCATTCAGTGTCCTCATTCCTCAATTGCCAATGGCCTTGATTTTCCTGTCTCTGCTTTCAAACTCAGCCTAAAGTGAAGCCATCTCATCTTTGTCCAGCCTTCACTTGATCACTGTCCCCCAGGGGTGGGCCACCTGTAGCAGGTGTAAGCCTTCTGGTGCCCAAAGGCTAGTGGCCCAGGCACACTTCTCACTGTCCAGTTTCCTTTGACATGCAGCTTCTGTCACTGAGGTCTCTTGCTCTTAGTTTGGGGGCTGCTGTTGTCTTTCCTCTCCTGTGCTGTCTCTTCCTGAGCTTCCTAGATGGCGAGGAGTGGGGTTCATACACTAGACCTTAATGAATTGTCCCAGGAGCCCATGAGTCGCAAAGGAAAACAAAGAAGTAATGAGAGCCTATTCTAGCAACTAGACATCACTTGATCCATGAAACAGACGTGTAAAGAGAGGGAAACAGGCTAAAGAGTAGCTTCCTGGTTTGTTCCAATAGCATAAGATAGGTTTAGAAGCATTGCATTAGCTCCTTCAAGGAAATTCATGTTATCATCTTAAAGAGTTCTTCAGCTTTACATAAGGTAGGAGAGAGATTTTTAAGAGCAAAATTAGAAAATGATTCAGAGTCATTTCTTGCTGCTTAAGGAGTGTGGCTTCAGCCACCTGCATGCGTTTCACAGAACTTTTATAACAAAGTCTGACTCCCTGATGTTGCTCTGCACAGCAGATTTGCGACAAGGGGATTCAGCAGAAAACCAGGGCATGAGGAGAGAGCTGTGTACGTAGGAAGTGCCAACAAGACCGTGGGGGTGTGCACCGTGTTTCTGTTCACCATTTGTTCCTAGCGCTTGGCACACAGGATGCAGTCAACAAATGCTCGCTGAGTGAATGCGTGAACTCTGTACCAAGTGCCGACACAGCGACTGCGGTGGGGAGTAAGATCCAGCCCCTGGCCTCATGCAGTTTTCAGTTTAGTGGGGAGACAGACAAGCAGCCTGTTGGTCTTCGGTGTGAAAGTGCTGGGAAGAGCCTGGGCATGTTACCCAGATGGGTGGGTATGACCCAGTCTTCGAGGTGCGGGAGGGGAGAAGGCGGGTGAGGTTTGGGGGTGGGGTCAGAGAAGGTTCTCTGGGGCAGGTGGCATCTAAGCAGAACTGGTAGGTAGTAGGCGGGTGATGGCAGGAAGGAATTTGAGCACAGTCATTCCTGCCAAAGGGAACGGAGCCGAGACTTGAAAGGGAGTCAGGGACGAAGCAGCAGAGACCCGAGGGGACAGACACACAGATGGGAGGGGCAGGCCACCACGCTCAGGGTAGAGGCAGTGAGGTTTACCCCTGTCTAAATTTACCTCTTTTGAAGAGGGGAAGATACTGTACAAAAGCCTCATCACACAGTAGAGACACCATCTATGAAATCGCTTTATTACAAAAAAAAAAGAAGAAAGAAAGAAAAGCCTGGTTGGGGAGGGCTCAGTTTGTAAGCAGGTGTAAGCCTGCATTTTCTGACTTCAGAAAGGCCCCTGAAATGTCCCCAGGATCATTGTGGATGAGGAGCCCGGGCTTCTAATTAGATGGGGCTGGATTCTTCTCAGGGCCCACGTGGCTGGTCACTCTCTCGGTGAGCTAGGCCTGCTGGTTAATGACTAGCAGTGAAGAGAATATTTTTATAACAGGACTTTTCTCCTCCTAAAAGCTAGCTCTGTTCTTGAAAAGCCCCAGTCCTGTGCCCCCACAGCTGACGCAAGGGGAGGCCCTCTTTATTTTTTATCACCTTCCCCACACCTTAAGGCTCCCAGTTACCGAACATACCATCCAGGAGTGTTAGGTGCCCCCTTGAGCTCCCCACCTATTTGAGGGAAATCACAATATTTGTGCTCCTGTTGCTCCTAGAATTGGCTTAGTTGTACTCTGAGAGGTACAGAGAAAGCAAAGACAGAGTCCTTAGCATCAGAGAGCTAACATCTAGTTGAGGATATAAAAATGTATGTATCTAAAGCAATTAGGGTATAGTATTAATTAAAGTTCTTTTACTTACAGGCAACAGAAACCATCTCTTCCCCCTTAAGCAAAAGGGGAAAATTACTGGGTGGAGACAAGGGAATCACCCAAAACTGAAGGAGAGTTTGACAACCAGGATGCAGTGTGTACAGAATCCAGGGCGGCCCGGGGATCTTAGTAGTGGGAATGCGGACCTTCTCTGTTGAGATTTGTCATATGGGGTGTTCACTGGGGTAAATGGGAGTGGGGACAGATTCTCTCATCTGCATTTTAGAAAACACTGGAAAATATAAAGAAGAAAATGAAACCCACCCAGTGTCTTACCTCCTAGAGACACCCACTGTTATGCCTCTAATACGTATTCCTCCGGTCTTATATTCTGTGAGAAGGTGGATGAGTATGTGTATTTCTCACGAGGTTGAGGTCCTCCTACACTTTATACTGTTTTGTGTCTTGCTCTTTTCACTTAACATTGTACTGTAAACATTGAACTGTCATTGAAAGCTTTTTTGAAAAGATGACTTTTAGTGGCTGAATAATTTTATCATGTGGCTGCCTTTAATTTATTTACCAGTCCCCTGGTGTTGGACATTTCCAATTTTTCATTGCTATAAATGACACTGTAATAAATATCATGGTACATTGAATCATTGAAATTTATGATTAAGAAAAAGACTATGGGGCTTCCCTGGTGGTGCAGTGGTTGAGAATCCACCTGACAGTGCAGGGGACACGGGTTTGAGCCCTGGTCCAGGAAGATCACACATGCCGAGGAGCAACTAAGTCCATGAGCCACAACTACTGAGCCTGCGCTCTAGAGCCATCGAGGCACAACTACTGAAGCCCGTGCACCTAGAGCCCGTGCTCTGCAACAAGAGGAGCCAACGCAATGAGAAGCCTGAGCACCACAACGAAGAGTAGCCCCCGCTCGCCGCAACTAGAGTGAAGCCCACATGCAGCAACGAAGACCCAATGCAGCCAAAAATAGAAATCAATCAATAAATAAATTTATTTAAAGAAAAAAAGAAAAAGGCTATGACCAAGCATTTAAGATAGACCCTCACATGCTTTTAAATACCTGCATCACTTGAAGGATTCTGCCCAGCCAGAGCTCTGTTCCATTACCTTTGCCATTCTAGAGGGGGTATCTTTCTCTGCGTGTGCAGGATGACATTCTGTAAATCACTGACTGCTTATTGTTCTAAACAGATCAACAGTCACTGGAAAGAAAGAGTGACCTCAAAGTCTAATCAATAACAGGCCAATTATCTATTCTTGGTCCCCAGAGATGAATCTATGCTGTGGAAGCTAGGGAGAGTCAACTGATTGCCTTCTGATTTTAGGAGACTTTGCCATGGGTCAGGAGAGGAAGGAGGCAGATGTGTCTGGAAGGCAGATAAAATTTAGTTGACCATCAGGGACCCCAGAAACCTCTAGTTTGCAATTTTTTATTTAACCAACACTTACCATGTGTCATAAGAGGTTCACTCATATTCAGTGACTTAATCCTCCTGCCAACTCTATAAGGCAGGTATTACTGCTAATGTCATTTTATGGATGAGGAGACTAAGTCACAGAGTCATAGTAAGGGACGTGCTGGAATTTGAACACCACCACCACCTTGCTTCCATGAATATATTAAAGTTTATATTCAGAAATTAGGATGTTTGAAAAATGCCCAAACATTATCATCAAAGAGCATCAAGACAATGTGCCATTTTTTCTTTCACTGGATTTTAGTATTTCTATGTTATCCTATATAACTCAATTACCAGCAACCTGAGTGTCCTCAGGTTTTCCTGCTTTTACTTTAATATCGTAAGAACTGGCTCAAACCCTATAGTGAACATTGTGGTTGCTTCCCCAGCATCCATGTACCACACCCCTTCCTCCATGTATAGAAGCCACTGATTTGAGTGGGGTTGACCCTGCCCCCAACCTCAAGGGTAGGCCTGTTGGTGTCAGCATAACCTTACCGCTCTGTCTCAGAGATGAGGAGTAACCAAGCTCTGAGCCCATCAGTGCTTTGCATTTCATGGCCACAGGGACTGGGTCAATCTTGCACAGTACCAGATTTTCTTTACTAAGTGGGGAAGAAAAGAGCTCTCTTTTGCATCTCACCTTTCTCCTTTCTCCTTTGCATCTAAAAGGGACCTAGTCCCTTTTTCTTTGACTTACCTTCCCAAGGAACCAGTAACACAAGACAGAGTATGTAACAGATGGTTACTGGAAGTTAAGGATAATGGAAGTGGTTACAGACTACACAGAACAACAAACAACGTAAGATATTGGCCCATTCTTCAAAGTCTCTGTGCTATCCTTCCAATCTGGCTCTCTTTTCTTTTTAAGTACCAGCACCCACCATCTTGTTTAACACCCCTTCCTCTGGTCCACCTTCCTTGCATCTTCTTTATTCTCCCCATCTTCCTGGGTCCCTCACCCTCTCCCTCTGTGCCCACTCTGAAAAACTAAACCACTTTCATTTCCTTTGCAAACTAGTTCAGCCTTCCTTTGCCCTAACTTCCTCTTCATATCAAGGCCTATGTTTATTCCCTTAACCTCTTAGAGAAGGACTCAAAGTTTTCTAAACAAAAACTTCTTTGTTGCTTAGGAAGAATTCTAAGGTAACTTCCAGCTTTCAGATATTTTTTTATATTAGACAATTAAAGAAAATATTATCTACCCATCACGCACATAGACTTCTTCCCTGGCTTCACATTCCACATCCCATCAGCCATGACATTCTATCGATTATGTATCTGAGAACGGCCCCACGCTGACCTCCTCCATTCCCACCTCACCGCACCCACGCCACTCTGCAGCTCTAGTTTAGGCCATCACTGTCTCTTCCCTAGACTGGGGCTTCCAAATATCATCCCGCAGACTCTGATGAAGTTTGCACCAATCTGCAGGGAAAAATAAAATTAAAGACAATGCAGTGAGTTTCTAGATATGTCTAAAGTTATTTAAAATAAAAAACTCAAAAAATGAAGTTGGACTCTGACCTTACAATATATACCAGAATTAATTCAAAATGGATCAAGGGCCTAAATGTAAGATCTAAAACCAGAAAACTCTTTGAAGAAAACATACGGGAAAGTTTCATGACATTAGATTTAGCAACAATTTCCTGGATATGATTCTAAAAGCACCTGCAACAAAGGAAAAAATCGATAAAAATTGGACTTCATCAAAATATAAAACTTCTGTGCATCAAAAGATACTATCGAGAGAGCAAAAGATAACCCATGGAATGGGAGAAAATATTTGCAAATCATCTATCTGATAAGAGAGTAATATCCAGAATGTATAAAGAAGTCCTGCAATCCAACAACAAAATGACTAGATTAAAAAATGGGCAAAGGACTTGAACAGATATTTTTCCAAAGAAGATATGCAAATGGCCAACAAACGCATAAAAAGATTCTCAGTATCACTAATCATTAGGGAAATGCAAATTAAAACCACGATGAGATATCACTTCACATTCATTCAGATGGCAGTTATAAAAAATGAAACAAAACAAAACAAAATATCAACTATTCGTAAGGATATGGAGAAAGCAGAACCCTTGTGCATTGCCCATGGGAACGTAAAACTGTGCAGCCAATGTAAAACTGTGCAGTGGAGAATAGTATGGCGGTTCCTCAGAAAATTAAACATAGAATTATCAACATGGAATTATGATCCAGTAATTCCGTGGGAAAAAAGTGTCCACTGACAGATAAATGAATAGACAAAACATGGTATATACACAAAAGGAATATTATTCATCCTTAAAAAAGGAGGAGATTCTGACACATGCTACAACACGGATGAACTTTGAAGATATTATTCTGAATGAAGTAAGCCAGTCTCTAAATGACAAATATTATATGATTCCATTTGTATGAGGTACCTAGAAGAGTCAAACTTCTAGAGACAGAAAGTAGAATGGTGACCGCCAGGAGATGAAGGGATGGGAGAAAGGGGAGTTAGTGTTTAAGGAGTACAGACTTTCAGTTGGAGAAGATGAAAACATTCTGGAGATGGATGGTGGTGATGGTTACAGAACAATGCAAATACACGTAATGCCACAGAATTGTAAACTTAAAAATGGTCAAGATGGTAAATGTTGTGTTATGTATATTTTACCACAATTAAAAAAATCTATTAAAAAAAGAACTCACCTCTAATCTGAGATTGTCCTTCATACATTTTTGGTATGAAAATGTGTTTCATTAAAAATAAAATCTCGGGGCTTCCCTGGTGGCGCAGTGGTTGGGAGTCCGCCTGCCGATGCAGGGAACACGGGTTCGTGCCCCGGTCCGGGAAGATCCCACATGCCGCGGAGCAGCTGGGCCCGTGAGCCATGGCCACTGAGCCTGCGCGTCCAGAGCCTGTGCTCTGCAGCGGGAGAGGTCGCAGCAGTGAGAGGCCTGCGTACCGCAAAAAAAAAAAAAAAAAAATCTCAAATAATCTTTTTCCCCTTAATCCTTATTTAGAAAAATAAAAAAGCTGACAAATTGAAAAAAATAATAGTTGATGATACTACTGTTATTACCATTACTGGTCCATGAAATCCTAGAGGTTCAGGAACTACTGTTCTAGTCTACCTGCTAACTTGCCTTCTGGTCTCCTCCACACCACGCCAGAATCATATTTCTGAGATCTCATCATGTTACTGTTTCAAACCCTTCAGAAACTCTTATTACTCACACTGCTGAAATCCAGGGGAGGTTGCATGCATCCCAAGTGTAACAAGATGATCCATGGGGTGCAAGAAGAAATCTAGAATTACAATTTCTATTAAATTTTCATTCTGTCATTAATAAGTATTTATTAAGTATTTTTCTGTGCCAGGGCCCATCTAGGTACTGGGGATAGGCAGTGAATAAAAGAATAATTCCCTGCCCTCAGGGAGCTTATACTCTAGTGTGCAACTTATAACCCACCTGGCATATTAGTACAGTATATCAATTATAGGCAAATAAATAAATAAATATACACTAGGGGTGTACACTCCAAAAAAGATTTTTATTGAATAAAACTACACAATCAAAATGTTGGACATCCCTGTCTTAAAGCATAAAATCCAAATGCCTTGATATGGGACATGTGTTTTTCATCATTTTTCAACACTCTCTATCTCATTAGTTATGGTCTAACTTTTCCAAATTGCTGGCCATTTCTTCAGCAGGCCCTTGTGACCCACAGATCTGCATATGCACACCTTCTGCCTGAAATGCCCTCATTCATCTGGCAAACCAATGCACTTCCAAGAGTCACTTTGATGACCTTTGCCTCATCCCCAAACACAGATTTAGCTGGATTTAGGCACTTTGCTTCCACGATAGGAACTGGAATTTCCAAATGTCATACCACAGCCACTGTAGACACTATTATTGTATTATCTTGGCAGGTATTATGGATCAGATACTCAACATCCCCTTTCCCCCTTGCCTATCTGTACAATAAAGCCTGGAAACTTATCTTTCTAGACTCCCTTGCAGCTAGATACAATCATGCAGAAGAGTCTATCCAGTGAAATGCAAGTGAGGATCCCTGAGGAATCCCACAGGCATTTCCTCCAATAAACCTCTTGTACATCTAATCCCAGGTGGCATCTTCTTCTCAGAAGACCCAAACTAACATATCAGAAAATTTGAGTAATTTGCCTGAGCTAATGGCATGGGTGGAGTTTGAACACATGTACTTTTCACTCCAAAGACCAAACAAGTTATTTCCAACACACTGCATTATAATTTTGTATTGAGTTAAATAGTACCCTCCCCCGCCCCCCAAAGATATGTCTACATCCTAACTCCTGGAACCTGTGAATGTGACCTTATTTGTAAAAAGAGTCTTTGCAGATGTAATTAAGTACCTTGAGATGAGATCATCCTGGATTACGTGGATGGGTCCCAGAACCAATGACAGGTGTTATTATAGACGCAAGAGGAGAGGACATAAACACAGGGAAAAGGTCATGTGAAGACCAAGGCAGAGATTGGGTGATGCAGCCACAATCCAAGGGACACCTTGAGCCACCATAAACTGCAAGAGGCAAGGAGATGTTCCCCTAGAATCTTCAGAGGGAGTGTGGCCCTGCCAACATCTTGATTTCAGCCTTCCAGCTTCCAGAACTGTGAGATAATAAATTTCTGTTCAGTGACCGAGTTTGCGGTAATTTGTAGCAGCAGCCAAGAGAAACTAATACTAAATTTTTCTTGTTCTCTATCTTGGTACTAGCACAGAACCTGACACATAGTATATGTTTTAAAAGAGTGAATTAGTTAATAGATTAATACATGGGGATGATGAAACAAAGCTTGACATTGTTTCCAAGTAACTTGGACTGAACGTTATATAACTGTACTTGATGACAGATTTCCAGTATGAGGTTATCTGGGAAGATAACTAATATTTATTGAGCGGCTGCTGTGTACCAGAAACCAAGATAAGTTTCATAAATTACATTACAGTAGGACGATTATAAATTATAGCGGTAAAGGCAAGGCTTTGGAGTCAAATTTGAACTCTGATTCTTATTAGCTGTATGACCTTCGGCAAATTACTTAAACTGTCTTAGCCACAATTTCTTATCGGAAAAGTGGGGAAATGAATCCTATCTCCCCACCCTGTTTTCGAGGATTAAAGGAGATAAGTAGCTGAGCACAGTGCCAGGCACCCAGAAAATCTCAACAAACATGAGTTATTATGAGGGTAACATGGTCGTGGGTGCAGAGGGAGGTGCTGAAATTGGACCCTCACCTGAGAACAACAGGTGCTAAGTGCCGGCTTGCTGAGACGAGCCCTGTAGGTCACCTTGGCCTGTAGGAGGCAGTGTGGTTTAAGCTATCTTGCCAGTACCCTCCCCTTGGAAGGGCGCCTCGGGGCGGGAGGGGGCTCTCAGCAGCAGGAAGCTGTCGGGGCGGGGGGCGGTTACTTCCGGCAGAGGGTTGATTTGGGGGCAGCTGAAGCCTCGTCTCCACACCAGGGAGCAGGCAGTAGGAAGACCCTCACGGAGCCCTCCAGAGCACGTAACAGGAGAGCCCGCATTTGGGTGCCTGCCCATACACTGGGAACAAAGGGCCCCTCGGTGTCAAGTGGAGGCGCTGTCGTGACCAGCTGAGAGGGTTACGAGCTTACAAGCGACAGTCTCGTAAAACGAGACCGGCCTCTCCGTCTTCCGCCCCCCACGCCGCCGCAGTGCATGCTGGGAAGCGGGAGGCGTTGCTAGAACGGGAAGAAGCCGGACCACCCCCCTCCAAAGCACTGCTGTCAGCCCCGAGAGCGTTCCAGTCCCTCGGGGAAACTTAAAAAAAAAAATTCTTGGTATGCCCAGATATTCCGATTTAACAGGTCTGGAACGGAACCCAGGCATTGACATTTTTAATGAGCAGCCTGAATTGGGAACCACTTCCCTAAAGCCTGTGCTTGGGAGAAGGTGGAAGGTTGCCAGATTTAGCAAACAAAATGAGCGGTACTTAGATGAAAACGTTATTTATCTAGAACTCTAATATCATTGGCGTTCTGCAGTTTTAAGAGGGAAGGAAAAGTACTGGAAATGGACCGAAGGTTGAAATTTTAAAATGAACAGGGCAGAATCTTAAGGAATGAAAATAACCGTTTAATGATAAAAGGTGACGGAAACACTATGGAATTGGGCTGATCTGTCACTTAAAGAAGCAGCTACCCAGTGAGAAATGGGGGGGGGGGTTGAGAGTTTGGGAGCAATTTCAGGAAAAATAAACCGTTTCATGTTTATGACCCCAGTGAACTGAGATTCCCAGTAAACCAGTGATATCACGCTGACCTTGCCCCAGAGATGAACAAACAGAAGCCTGGAGAATTTACGTGATTTGTGCAAGTTCAACACAGCTGGTAAGTGACAGAGCCAGGATTTGAACCTAAGTTAATTTGGCTCAAAAAAAAAAAAGGGGGTGAGTGGGAGTTAATGGAGTAGAAAGCTCTTTCTACTGTGCCATAATGACTTTCAGAAGTGTGGTTTTTTTTTTTTGGGTATTAGTAATATTAACAGATTGATTCCCTAAAACCATAGTTAACCCATAAAATAGCCCAGGGAAACCCAACTTCATTTGAGGTAGGGGCTGGAGTTGGGCATTCTGGAGCCTTGGGGGCCCAGACCCTCTGGACTGGCCTGTTCCTGTCTTCCGGCCCTGCCCTGGGTGAACAGGGTGAGCGGCTGAGCTGGGACATGCCTGTCTCCTGTCCTGTCCTCTCAGTTGCTGAGCAGTCAAATGGCTGCATGGATGTTTACTTTGCGGCGATTTCTGCTGCTCCATCAAGATGTTGACTGCTTAAATTTCTGTATTTTGATTAAATGCCATCTCACTGTGCCTGTACTTGTTGTGCTTGAGTCCTGAGGCTGTTTTAGGAAAGGGTACAATTTTGTAAATGAAATGGAGAAAAATAAACAAAACCACCTGTTCTGCAAGACTGCGTGCTGCCCAGTGGAGCTCTCCCATCTGTCCCTCCCTCCCCGACTCCCTCCCACCAAAGGAGGGAGGTTCCCTATCCCCATCCAAAAGTAATCTTTAGATGGGGGCTCCCAGTGACAGGGCCTTGGCTTTGGGGGGCTGAGAACAAGCTGTCGTGACAGGCGGGGGCAGCGACTCATAGTGTGGGGGGAGACAGGCTGCTGAGGGCGGCTGGTACCCAAATTACCTTATGCTCCCATATGTGAAAGAGGCAAAGCTTACTAATGAGTAATACCAGCCTTCGGCTCGCCCATTCCCACCACCTGGTAAAGGAAAATGTGTCTTTCCCCCCTCAGCTCCCCTCTTTCCTCACCCACATGTGGAATTCCATGTTTGCCAGCCTGCCTCCTGGGATTTTGAGACATGGGGTAGAGGGATGGGTGCAGCCAGGACTACAAGAAACAGGAGGGAAGAGAAAAGGAACTAAAGTGGAGGGGTTTGTGGACTGGGCTTTCAGGAACGTTTTTGGTAGAGTTGAGAATAAGATACAAAGTAAGTTTTAGGCTGGGAGAGAAAAGGTCTTTTTTTTTTCTAAATAATTTATTGAGGTGAAATGCACATAACATAAAATTAGCCTTTTTAAAGTGAAAAATTCAGTGGCGTTTAGTTACATTCACCATGTTGTGGAACCACCACCTATCTATTTCTGAAACATTTTCATCACCTCAAAGTAAAACCCTGAGAAAGGGTAGTTTAAGATGGTCGATATGGAATAGGAATTGGATCCCTTAATGTTCTTTTTTTTTTTTTTTTTTTTTTGCGATACACGGGCCTCTCACTGTTGTGGCCTCTCCCGTTGCGGAGCACAGGCTCCGGACGCGCAGGCTCAGCAGCCATGGCTTACGGGCCTAGCCGCTCCGCGGCATGTGGGATCTTCCCGGACCGGGGCACGAACCCGTGTCCCCTGCATCGGCAGGCGGACTCTCAACCACTGCGCCACCAGGGAAGCCCCCCTTAATGTTCTTTAAGAGAAGTAAGTGAATATCTCTTGGGGTTTGTTCTTAATAACTTGAGTTGTGGACTTTGGTAGGACTTTGACCTACCCAAACTAGGCCATAAGGTCCCTGGGGGTTATTGGGTTCCATATACACATACAGTGATCCCACAGTTACCCCATTGCCCCCTGGCAGGAGACCCGCAGGAACACTTCACCCTAAACACAGCATTAGGTCCTGCACATCCCAGACTATGGGTTCCTCACAGTGGCCTTGGTATTTGTCATGACATGATTTCACCGGGTCAGATGGTGGGAGGGACAGGAGGCATTCTCTGTGATATGTCCTGTATCCACATCCTCTAAGGAGGGTCTGGCCTTAGTATCCTGCAGGAAAGGCCCCCACCAGCAGCTTTGGAGTTCAAACTTTGAGTATACCCAGAATCCTTGAAGTACCCTTCAGATAAGTGGAGCTACTCACTCCCATCCATACATTCCCTGCAACTTCTCACTTCTTAGTCTTCTCAAGTATCCATCCCACCCGCTCTCTCCCCCAGTCCCTTACCCCAGATGACCAGGTGCTAATAGCCTTTTAACTCTTTCCATCTTCATATAATGATATAAGATTACTTTCACATAGATATATAGATTATATATCAGATAGAGGATAGATGATAAATAGATAAATCTCTGTATATGTAGGGTTTGGGGGAGTTCATTGCTTTCTCTGGAAAAATTAGATCATGGATTTTGTACATATTCTATTTCTCACTCAAAAATACCTTGTGGAAATCCCTCTGTCACCTGGTATGGTTCTAATTCATTGTTTTGAGTTGGCTTACATAATAATTCATGATGAGACTCTTTCATAATTTATCCATTATTTATCTTTCTCTTGAAAGACATTTGTCTGTTTTACGTTTCTGTCACTACAAACTGTGAAGCAATAAATATTCTTAAGCCTGTATCTTTATGTACTGATGCTTTTGCTTCTACCGAATAGATTCCAAGGTTGAAGGGCATGTGTATTTTAAAATTTATTATATATTTCTAGATTGCTTTCAAAAAGGCCCAAACATCATATTTTCAGTAGTAAAATATGGAGAATGCTTTACCCACACCCTTACTAGCAACAGTCGCTATCACTCTTGTTTTAATATTTTCCATTCAGATCGTCTTAAAGTGATATTTCATTGTAAACTTAATTTGCAGTTTGTGGGCTACTGGTGAGCTTGAGCATCTTTTCAAGTTTGTTGAGAATTTGGATTTGCTTTTCTGTGAATTATCTATTCATAGTCTTTGCCCATTTTTTGATTGGGCAATTTGTAGGAGCTCTTTTTATAGTATTGTTATTTATCATTTAT
This sequence comes from Mesoplodon bidens, assembly GCF_964165515.1. Taxonomy (NCBI): domain Eukaryota; kingdom Metazoa; phylum Chordata; class Mammalia; order Artiodactyla; family Ziphiidae; genus Mesoplodon; species Mesoplodon bidens. The sequence goes on along the minus strand of NC_138173.1, from coordinate 39,943,178 downwards.
CTGTCATCTGTAAAACTTTTTCCCTCCAAATCTATCACTTACGTATTATCTTAGTGGCATTTTCAATTTAAGTCACATATGTCTTTCTTTCAGAGGTTCTGGGTTTCCTGTTCTGATAAGAAGATTCCCCAACCCGTGTATTTACCTAGATTTTCTTCTAAGCTATTTATTGTTTTATTTTATACAAATGTAACAAGTCTTATATATGTCTAAAATTTGTTTTTGTATATAGCATAAGATGGGATTCAACTTGTTCTAGTAAGTTGAGCTAGTATCATTTATTAAATAATCTATTCTTTCCCTGCTGTCTTGAATTATCAGCTTTGTATTAAATGCTCACATGTACCGGGATTGATTTTTTTCATCCCCTATTCTGTACCTCTTACTGTTGGTCTCTTCCTGTACTAATACACAATGACTTAATTACTATAGCTTTTTGGAGTGCTCTGATACTGATAAGGTTACACGTCTCTTATTGTTATTCTTTTTCCTATTTTTCTTATCTTCTGAACATTTATTGTCTGTGTAAGTTCTAAGCACATTCTATCCAATTGAAAAACAAAACCTTTTGGAGGCAAAGTAAGTCTGTGGTATTAGAAGTCAAGATAGTAGATGGTTTCTCCTTGGTGTTGGGGGACACTGGGAGGGGACGGGATGGGGAACTTAAGGAGTTGGTTATGTTATATGTCTTTATGGGGATGTTAGTTACATGGGCACACTTATGGTTTGGCACTTTTCTGTATGTACACTATACTTCAAAACCAATTTACTTACAATCAAAAAATCTACTGGTGCTGTGGAGAGAAATCAAAGACCTAAATAAATGAGAGGGGGACCATGTCTGTGGATTGAGAGACTCAACATAGTAAAGATAACTAATTCTCTCCAAAGTGATATACAAATATAATGCAATTCCTATTAAAACCCCAGCCAAAAAAAAAAAAAACCCACAAACTACTGGGATTATAAGTGGCATTGTATTACATTTATATTTGGGGGGAGAAGGAATTTGTCAAGATATTAACTCCTCTGAACAAATTGTTTGGTGTTAAAATTTCTTCAGATTTTGTTTCGATTTTTTTCATAAGATTTTTTTCCATAGTCTTATGTTTCTTTTATATTTATCCCTCAATATTTTATAGATTTTGTCACTAAAATTAATTGAGTATTTTTCTCATTTCTATTTTTAGGTGAACATGCAATAGTATAGAGAAATGATAATTTTTGTATGCGTTTCTGTAAAATTTGTCACCTTACCAAATTCTTCATTAATTTGAGTGTTTTCTTAAAACTAGAGTTTCCTGGGTTTTCTAGGAATGCATTCATGTGGTCAATGGAAGAAAATATTATCAAATATTTATGTCAGTTACTTAATTTTATGTTCTTATTATATTTTCTAAAAACCTCCAAGGCAATGTTAAACAAGAACGTTAGTAGCAGGCATAAATCTGAAAAGAAGAGATAAAACCATGAGCAAAAAGAAATATTCCAATACTTTATTTCTTCTTTCACATGCTTGTACTAATCACTTCATTTTCTTACCTTATGACATTTGTTTTAATCTCTGAATCTTGAAGAAAATGTTGAGTTACAATGGCAATAGTGGGCATTTTTGTCTGGATTTGATTTTAATTGAAGTGCTTTTGGTGTTTGACCAATGAGAATGATATTGGTTATTGGTTTTTGATAAAGAGACTTTATTATATACAACAACTATCATTTCATTCTTATTTTCCTTAAAGCTTTAATATGGATGGCTGCTGAATTTTATCAAATGCCTTTTCAGGAACTATTGATAGGGTATGGTTTTTCACTTTTAATTTATTGATGAAAATGTTTATGTTGATAGATTTATTGATGTTGTGCTTAGTTACAGTATTTTTTTTTTTTGCCACATGGCTAGATTCTATTTGTTAATATTTTATCTAGCATTAAAATCATGCTTGCTTCGTAAAATAAATTGAGAAGCTTTCAATTTTTTCCATGGTCTAGAATAAATTAATTAACACTGATATTATCTATTCTTTGAAGATTAGAAAGCTGAGCTGTTAAAACCATCTGTCCTGATACCCTTGTTAATGGTTGATATTTAACAACCTTTCTTGTTGTTATTATGGGTTTTCACTTGGATTAATTTTGGTAATTTCCTCTAGATCTTCAAATTTATTGTCATAGAATTAGCATATAATAAATTCTTATTATTTTAATCTCTTCTGTATCTGTGATGATGGCTCTTTTTCACTCCCAATTGTGTCTATTTTTTTAAATTGAGGTATAATTGACACACAACATTATGTGTTTCAGGTGTTCTTGTTTATTATTTATTTATTTATTTATTTTTTAATCATCCAAAATTTTTGTATTATTCTTAATTAGAGCAACGCTCTTGGGACCGTTGATGTCATCTGCAGCTTTTGATCCAATGTTGGCTACGTGGCTGAGACAAATCTGGGACGTGGGGGGATGGGACGTGTGGGAAAGGGTGGAGCATCCCGACCCAGCCCATCCATGAGCCCCTGAGTCCCAGGGCAGATGCTGGCACGCAGGTGGCTCTGGGCTCTCACGTCTGGGGAGCGTTCTTGTTTATTTTTTTGTTCTCACTTTTCTTTAAACAGACTAGGGAAGCGTTTATCAATTTCATTGAACTTTTTAAGAACAAGCCTTTGGATTTGTTCAGTAGTGTCTCGTATGATTTTCTTTTCTATTTAGTTCACTCTGCTTTCATGTTTACTAACTCTCTTTTAGAAGACTTTATCTTCCTCCTTCCTTCGCCTTTCTCTCTCCAGAGTAGATATAATAAATGCTTTTGCTTTGTTGCCTCATCTGTCTCCCACTTCTGGGTTTTGCTGAGATACAAAAGAGTTTTTCATTCTGGATTATTATTATTATTATTAGAATTTCCTTGGAATGTTCCTTGCCTATTTTAAGAATCCTCATTTAGAATTTATATTACACGTTCTCAGGCAACCTACTATTATGGATTTAGATATTACACATATTTATATAAATAGCAAGCATCATAGCTCACTACTCTTTTCTTTTACCTATTCTTTTTTCCTGATCTTGAGGTCTCTGCTATGATTCATTTGTTGTTTAATTAGAGCCCTTTCTTTAGTATTTTCCCCAGACAGGGCGTGGGAATAATATATTCCCTGAATTCTTACACGCCCCAAATATCTTTCTTTCTCGCTGACAGATGAAGGCTAACTTGGCCAGCAGAGGAATCCTAAGTTGCAGTCCTTTTTCTCAAAAGTCCATAAATGTTACTCTCCTAGTTTTCAATGCAGCAGTGTTGAGTGCCAATGTGCTTCTCCTTTCTTGTTCTTTTTACTGGTAAACCTGAAAGATTTATTGCTTTACCTTTGGAATTTGGAAATTGACCAACATATACCTGGGTGTAGAATTTGGTGAAAACTTGCAAGACAGGTACTGATCTTTCCTCATCTATACCAAATTTTCTTGCATCACTGTTTGTTGCCTCTCTCCAGCTGTTCCTCCTTCTCCTTCTGGAATTTCTGTTTTCCCTATGGAAGCCATCAGTTCTGTGGTTTGAATTGTTTCTTCCACTTGATCCTCTAGGCCCTGAATTGAGTCTCAACACTGACTATCCTGCTCTTTACTTAACTCAATTTGTTTTAATTTGAAAATCACATTTGCCTATTTAAATTCTAGGCTGTCTTCTGAAGGTGTTTTAAAAATCTCCTCCGCACCTCTTATTACTGTTATTGTTTTGTATAGTTTGTAGACGATCTCCTCCAGTAGCTCTAAAATTTTACAAGTCTTTATTTTTTATGTTTTGAGTGCTTTGTTTATTATTTCTCTCTCTCTAGCTGTTGTCCTTCTCTGATGTATTATTTTTCTTTGTTTAATCCTTGGAGTTTGGGTATAGTTGCTAAGAGCCTTCTGCAGCATCACTTCCGAGAGTAGTGGAAGGCCCTGTGGTCTCTGTTGTAGGGGCTGCCAGTGGAGCAAACAGTGGGTTGTCAGATCCCTGTGAAGGCACCACAGGAAGGAAGACTTTAGGTTTCCCATCTTTTCATGAGATCCCAACCTCAAGGATGAAATCACTAACTTCCCTTTTCAGCTCTTGAGTTGGAATATACCAGTGGATACAGACATGCCCTGGGGTGGGCAGTCCCTCAGGCCAGCTCCCCCAAGATCCTCAGTGTTCAGACCCTCACCTGAGTCCTTCAGACACTAGTGGCCAGGCTCTTAGGTGGCCCAGAGGGGAAAAAGTCATTTGACTGCACAGGCGCCCCCTTACCAGTTGCCAGCATCTGTCTGGATTAGGTAGGATAGACAGTCTGGAATTGTGGTTGGGAGGGAAGGGTGGTCAGGACATCTTCCCTAGTTCCTGCTCATTTCTACAAGTCAAAACTCTACCCATCCTTAAAGGTTGTTTTAAAAAACCACTTCCTTTATGAATCTCTTTCTGATCCTCATGTCCCAGTGGCTCTCAACTCTGGCTGGACATTGGTATCTCCTGAGGAGCTTTAAAAAAACACCAATGCCTGGGTCCACCCTGAAAGATTCTGAATTATCAGGTTGGGCTCTGGGATTTGTAAAGCCCTCCTGGCGACTCTACCAGATACAGCCTGATTGAACATCACTCATCTCACCTGATGTGATCATTCCCTCCCACCTTCTCACAGCATCCAGTCTTTCCTGTGTTATACCTTTCAGGGACGAATTTTATCCTCCTACCAGTAAGCTTCTTGAGCTCACATTCATTTATTCATGCAGTAATTGTCATTTGTTTCTTTCATTCACTCATTCATTTATTCATTCAACAAACATTTAGTGTCTATTGTACTCCAGGTGTCAGACCCTGGAAGATTCAAAGATGAATAAAAGTCTCTGAGAAAATATATTTACAGACTTGTATGAGTTTAGTTAGGGTTTTTCAAAGGAAGAGGATCTTCTCGCACTTTTCCCTAAAATAAACCGGGAGGAAACTGCTATGGACTGCTTGCCTGAAAAGTGCTTTTGTGAGAAAAGGTGCTATCACAAATTCAATTTTTAAAAATCCAGATAAATAAAGACTGCAGTGTCAATTGTTGACAGAGACAAGTGGGAAGAGCCAGAGAGATCTGTGAGTAGGCAAACCTCAAAAGCCACATAGCACGCAGGCTCGTGTCACTAGCAGCTGATGCTTCCTAACCCAGAATCTAAACTCTGGGAAGAAATGATGGCAAAGTTATCATTTCTTGACACAAATTTCTCTTTTTTTTCCAGAAGTGGGTGTATTCAGAGGCACTATATGAATAACGTTTGCTCTGAGTCATGGAAATGAAAAAACATTTCTGACTATGAAGTTTTGGGTGCAGTGTAATGTTTGCCAGTCCCCTGTACACACTGGTGAGGAGGGAGTGTTTTGGGGGTAGGACTCCCTGCCTGAGAACTGGGTGACGATGCAGTTCTGGCCCCTCTGGGACATTTTCCTCCATGGTCATGAGCACCCCTCACACACAACTGGGTGCCCAGGTGGTCTGTTTTCATCCTGAGTGAACATTTGTGTGGACCAGCTTTCACAAATGGGCAGATGGAATGCCAGAGGAAGGGGTGTCTATGATGACAGGCTGTTTTAGGCTAAATTCTATAAGCTCCGGACAGAGTAAGGAAAATTGGCTTCTGAGTTAGAACCAAAAATGCCACAAAATTAGAGGAATTTCCCCCTCTCTTATTTATTGCATTTAGAGTCCCATCTCACCTATCTGGAACCTAGCCAAGAGCCAAGAAAGAAACCAAAAAATAAAAATTTTAAAAAGCCTCTAATAAGCGTAGCTGGAGATAGTGGAAGTCCTACCGTGTGGGCACTCAGGCACTTTCCATCTAGGAAGACCCAGCTCTCACCCAACAGCCATTTTCTTTTCTTTACACACAGTTTTAACAAGTTTGAGGATCTGGTATCCAAACCTAGATGGATAGTTACACACTGGAAGCGATGTAACGGATGCTATAGACATACGCACTGACAGCCATGAGAAGCAAGCAGGAGACAGAAAAAAGGAAATGTGCATACAGCGGCATGTCTCCATCTTTTCAGCCCACTCTACTTTCAATAAATGTGAACATTTCGCCTCCTTCCAGAGCTTCTGACACCTCAGGTAGATACACCCTCCCTCCTTGCCACACTGGCTGGCCTGAGAAGTAGACTCTGAGTTGGAGGTTGGCACACAGGAGGTTTATTAAAGAGTGAACATGGCATCCATGCTATGGAAGGGAGACAAGGAAGTAGGAGTCACTTCTGGAAAAAGAGAAATTTGTGGCGAGAGAAGGGAACTTTGTTGTTTTTTTTGTGGAGTTTAGATTCCAGCTTGAAAATTCAAACTACAGTATAACCCGACAGTAGCCTTAGCCAACTCCAAGGAAAGAGCTGGAGCTAGCATAGTTCTTCTGAGTTGTCCTCAGTTGGATGAAGATGTCCATCTTATATTCCTGTATTGAAGGTCATTGAACATAAGCTGTCTAGGCTCCTTGGGTGCAGAGGCTCTCAGAAGGGGCTGGCAGGTGAAAGCTCTCTGTTGACAATGCTCTGCAGCTGAGGCAAAAGTCCTTCATGGAAGGAGACCTGGGTGGCACATCACAGTGTCCACCAAACTCCGTGACTCATCCCCTGGAGGGCTAAGATATTCTCACCTTCTCTGTGTCTCACTTGATTGATGGCTATGACAGAGACTGCTAAGTATCCATCAAATATCCATTCCAGATATTCTGGTAATGATAGCAGGGCTAGAATATATTATTTTCCTGTTATCCTCATTAGTAGGTATAGCCATTGGTTTTGGCCAGTGAGATATAAACATCAATATGTGTGGAGATATGGACAAGCCTTTGCAGAAGTTGATGGCTCAGCTTTCTCCCTTCTTCCTTTCCACTACCAGTGATGTGGACCAGTTAGATGGGCTCTGGCAGCCATCTCGGACCAAAAGGTAACTTTAAAGACAGAAGCTATGTACTTGCAAGGTAGATCAGAAGAACAGGAGGAACCTGACTCCCCAGTGACACTGGAGCCGCCAGACCACATCTGGACTGATGTCTCTGGACTTCTTTTTATAAAAGAAATAAACATCTATCTTGTTTAAACAATTGTTATTTTGAGTTTTCTGTTTTACAGCCAAATTTGACCCCGGCAGATTCAAGGGCCAAGCTCTACTGGGGATTTCTTATGGTTGAGATAGAGATTTTTTGCTTCCTTAATAATTCTGGAATCTATCTCCTCTCCATTGCCCCTGTCCCTTTAGTGGAAGTCCTTACTGTTTCTCCCTTGAATCTTCACCCCCTCCAATAAGTAGTCTGTACTGCTGCCAGAGGGATCTTCTAAATGACAAGTTTGATTATATCACTCCCACTGTTAAAAACCTTTCCACTTTGTTATAAAGCAGAAACTAATAAAAAAAAATTAAATTAAATTAAAAAAAAAAAACCTTTCCAGAGGCTGGTAAGCTCTGACTTGTTTGTGATAGGATGTTTTGTCTTATGAATTGAATATTAGGGCCTGAGAATGTCCTACTCCATATTTGTATTTATTTCGTTACACGGTTTATATCATGTGTCAATATGTGTCCAAGGAACATTGCTAGAAACATCACTGGAAGTTCCTGCAGGAGAGGAAGCCACTGGTGAACACTGTATCCTACAATAGCCAATGAAAGAACATAAATTTATTTGCTAGTAAGCTGGGTGTTGGGCACATCTAAATCCACTTAAGAATCATAGTCCAGCAGCCACCTCTTTCCCCAACCACACAATCTTACTCCTCTTAGTAACATTTTATTGCTATCTGAGCCATTCCATTTTTCCTTCCTGTATCAGTGCTCTGATCACTCCCAGGATTTTTTTGCAATGAAAATGCGGATTACAGACCCACAGCTGAACCTTTAGTCACCTCTAAAGCTCCATAGGATGAATTGTTTTCATTGGTTTTCAGAAGCTATCAGTGGGTTCCATTGTGTTGTTTTACTATATCAGTATTCTCCTTCCTGTGAAGATGTCTTTGCCTTTATTTTTGTGTGTGGTGCATTTAAAAAAACGTTTGTTCTGAGATCTTTGTAGATTCACATACTGTTGTGAGAAATAATAATAGTAATAACAATACCCTTCACTTGATTTCTTCCAATGGTAATATCTTGGGTAATTTTTGTACAGTATCACAATCAAGAGATTGACATTGATACAATCTGCATTAATTTTTTAAAAATTTTATTGTTTTCCTTCTTTTTAGATACATTATATACTTAAAGGGCAGTAACTCTTGCACCGTCAAGTTGTAGTAGAAGATACACAATGTACTCTTTTTACTTCTGTTCGTATGTATTGTACAGAGCCTGTGTGCTTTTTGTAATGTAAACAAAAAATTTTCAAGAGCTCCTTTTCCGCCTTGGGATAAAGCCTGGAAATCTTTACATAGTCTTCAAGCAGCTCCAAGTTCTGGCCCTAACTCCTCACCCTATCCATTGCCACTCCTTACTTGGTCCCCTCACACCCCACTTTACAGATCTCCACTGCCTGAAACACCCTCTTCTAACTGGATCTAGATAATTCCCATCCATCTTTCAGCTTAAACAAAGTCTGTAACTCCTAGAAACATTAGCTACCCTCTCTCTCAGGCTGGGTTAGATACCTTTTTATTTTTTAATTCCTTCATCCCTGGCACAAAGAAGATGCCCAATAAATATTTGTTGAATGAATGAGTAAATGAGTGAGTAACTCTAACCAGTTTAAGAGAATTGGAAAAAACTGACTACTTTTTTTTCATTACCTAATTCTAGATTCCACTATTGAGAGGACTCCTGTTTAATTGCCTTCATATGGGCAGCACCTAGCACAATGCCTTTCCTATACTAAGTGTTCAATATGTGATGATGGATGACCAGAAAGGAGGTGGGAATTGAGACAAGAAGAGCAATGCGAGCACAGGCTAGGAGATAGTGTGTTCCAGGACACTGAGTGGACCATTTGGCTCAGAAAAAAATCATTTTATAGGTCATTTAATCCATTTGCCCAGAAAGTCTGGCTTATATCACTGGTTGTCTTAATAACAGGCATTTTCCTAGTCCCTCTTGCTCCTACACCACAAAAATAAAATATAAAAGAATCCACAGCTTCTGCAACCCTCAGTTCTGTGAACATCGTTAACCCCCATGGGCTCAGTTAGTGCCTGTGCTCATCAATAGCTATTCCCGGGATCCTAGGATCCAGAATCAAAGGGAGTGATTAGTTAGATCTGCTACATTCACCTTCAGAAAGGTAAGATTCATCTGAATGCTCATGTAAACTTAAAATGATCTTCTGAATAGCTATGCTATCATTAAAATTTAAAGGGACACTCTCAGCACAATATTTTATTTTAGGGCAATGTGGAGCTCCTGGAGCTGGAGTCCACAAGCCAGTTTTGCAGCTGGTGGTTTCTCTGGGCACCTGCAGCAGCGGCACATGCTCCTGCCCATGAGACGTTCCTTTCCAGGGAGTTGGGTGCACTCCCAGTGAACCAGAGACAGGGTCATGGGAGGTGGACGCCCCCAGTTTTGAACCCTGGTTCTGCTCTCCTAACATGGATTTAGCCTCCTCCATTTCCACATGTGTAAAATGTGGAAATATGATGGTCCTACCTCATTGGGTAGTTGTGAGGATCCTTTGGGGGCAATGCATGGGAACTTACAACAGGACCAGGCACATGGCAGATTCTTGATAAATGTTTTATCATTGTTACTATAAAAGAATCACAATTGACCATGGAGTATGGGGGGCTCAGAGACAGAGGTGGGTGTTCTTATAGGCACCTCTCTTTAGTTTTTCATTTTATTAGGTTACTGGTGCATAGATATAATTAATATTAGGTTTACCACTTGTGGAAAGCTAAATAATGCCCCATCTCCAAAGATATCTATATCCCAATCCCTGGCATCTGTGAATGTCACCTTAAATGGCAAAAAAAGAGAAGTTTTTGCAGATATGATTAAGCAGGGAGATAATCCTGGATTATGCAGGTGGACTATAAATGCAATCACATGTATCCTGATAAGAAGGAGGCAGAAGGAGATCTGACACAGAAGAAGAGAAAGCAATGTGACCAAAAAGTAATGAAGTCACAAGCCAAGGAATGCCATCAGCCACCAGAAGCTGGAAAAGACAAAGAATAGTTTCTCCTCTAGAGGGAGTGTGATCCTGCTGACACCTTGATTTCAGCCTGGTGAGACTGGTTTTAGACTTCTGTCCTCTCAGACTGGGAGAGAATAAATTTCTCTCTACCAAGTTGTGCTTACAGTGGAAAATAACACACCACTTAACTATTTGGTTGAATGACTGCAATAGCTGTGTTTGTAATTTTTATTTTTCCTGTTTGTTCTTAAAGTTATTGCCCTCATTCATTACGTCTTTTTAGGAAAAAAAAAAAAAACAAAAACATTAGAAATTAATGGACCCAAGTATAGGCCCTGAACCAAGATGGTGAAGTAGAAGGAGGTGCTTTCACTCCCTCTTGTGAGAACACCAGAATCACAACTAGCTGCAGGACAGTCATTAACAGGAGGACGCTGAAACTCACCAAAAGAGATACCCCACATCCAAAGACAAAGGAGAAGCCACAATGAGATGGTAGGAGGGGTGCAATCACAGTAAAATCAAATCCCATAACTGCTGGGTAGGTGACTCACAGGCTGGAGAGCACTTATACCACGGAAGTCCACCCACTGGAGTGAAGGTTCTGAGCCTCACCTCAGGCTTCCCAAGCTGGGGGTCCGGCAAGGGGAGGAAGAATTCCTAGAGAATCAGACTTTGAAGTCTAGTGGGATTTGATTGCAGGACTTTGACAGGACTGGGGGAAACAGAGACTCCACCCTTGGAGGGCACACACAAAGTAGTGGGTGCATCGGAACCCAGAAGAAGCAGCAGTGACCCCATAGGAGACTGAACCAGACCTACCTGCTAGTGTTGGAGGGTCTTCTGCAGATGTGGGGAGTGGCTGTGGCTCACCTTGGGGACAAGGACACTGGCAGCAGAAGTTCCGGGAAGTACTCCTTGGCGTGAGCCCTCCCACAGTCTGCCATTAGCCCCACCAAAGAGCCCAGGTGGCTCCAGTGTTGGGTTGCCTCAGGCCAAACAAACAACAGGGAGGGAACGCAGCCCCACCCATCAGTAGTCAAGTGGATTAAAGTTTTACTGAGCTCTGCCCACCAGAGCAACAGCTCTATCCACCACCAGTCCTTCCCATCAGGAAATTTGCACAAGCCTCTTAGATAGCCGCATCCACCAGAGGGCAGACAGCAGAAGTAAGAACAAAAATCCTGCAGCCTGTGGAACAAAAACCACATTCACAGAAAGATAGACAAGATGAAAAGGCAGAGGGCTATGTACCAGATGAAGGAACAAGATAAAACCACAGAAAAAAAAGCTAAATGAAGTGGAGATAAGCAACCTTCCAGAAAAAGAATTCAGAATAATGATAGTGAAGATGATCCAGGACCTCGGAAAAAGAATGGAGGCAAAGATCAAGAAGATGCAAGAAATGTTTAACAAAGACCTAGAAGAATCAAAGAGCAAACAAACAGAAATGAACAGTACAATAACTGAAATGAAAACTACACTAGAAGGAATCAACAGCAGAATAACTGAGGCACTTCTAAAGCACTTCTAAGAGGGAAGTTTATAGCTATACAAGCCTACCTCAAGAAACAAGAAAAATCTCAAATCTCAAACAATCTAACCTTACACCTAAAGGCACCAGAGAAAGAAGAACAAACAAAACCAAAGTTAGCATAAGGAAAGAAATCATAAAGGTCAGAGCAGAAATAAATGAATTAGAAACAAAGAAAACAATAGCAAAGATCAATAAAACTAAAAGCTGGTTCTTTGAGAAGATAAACAAAATTGATAAACTGTTATCCAGACTCATCAAGAAAGAGAGGGAGAGGACTCAAATCAATAAAATTAGAAATGAAAAAGGAGAAGTTACAAGAGACACCACAGAAATACAAAGCATCCTAAGAGACTACTACAAGCAACTCTATGCCAATAAAATGGAAAACCTGGAAGAAACTGACAGATTCTTAGAAAGGTATAACCTTCCAAGACTGAACCAGGAAGGAATAGAAAATATGAATAGACCAATCACAAGTAATGAAATTGAAACTGTGATTAAAAATCTTCCAACAAACAAAAGTACAGGACCAGATGGCTTCACAGGTGAATTCTATCAAACATTTAGAGAAGAGCTAACACCCATCCTTCTCAAATTTCCAAAAAATTGTGGAGGAAGGAATACTCCCAAACTCATTCTATGAGGCCCCCATCACCCTGATACCAAAACCAGACAAAGATACTACAAGAAAAGAAAATTACAGACCAACATCACTGCTGAATATAGATGCAAAAATCCTCAACAAAATACTAGCAAACAGAATCCAACAACACATTAAAAGGATCATACACCATGATCAAGTGGGATTTATCCCAGGGATGCAAGGATTCTTCAATATATGCAAATCAATCAGTGTGATACACCATATTAACAAATTGAAGAATAAAAACCATATGATCATCTCAATAGATGCAGAAAAAGCTTCTGACAAAATTCAACACCCATTTATGAAAAAAACTCTCCAGAAAGTGGGCATAGAGGGAACCTACTTCAACATAATAAAGGCAATATATGACAAACCCACAGCAAACATCATTCTCAATGGTGAAAAACTGAAAGCATTTCCTCTAAGATCAGGAACAAGAGAAGGATGTGCACTCTCACCACTATCATTCAACATAGTTTTGGAAGTCCTAGCCACAGCGATCAGAGAAGAAAAGGAAATAAAAGGAATACAAACTGGAAAAGAAGAAGTAAAACTGTCACTGTTTGCAGATGACATGATACTATACATAGAGAATCCTACAGATGTCACCAGAAAACCACCAGAGCTAATCAATGAATGTGGTAAATTTGCAGGATACAAAATTAACGCACAGATATCTCTTGCATTCCTATACACTAATGATGAAAAATCTGAAAGGGAAATTAAGGAAACACTCCCATTTACCATTGCAACAAAAAGAATAAAAGAACTAGGAATAAACCTACCTAGGGAGTCAAAAGACCTGTATGCAGAGAACTATAAGACACTGATGAAAGAAATTAAAGATGATACCAACAGATGGAGAGATATACCATGGTCTTGGATTGGAAGAATCAATATTGTGAAAATGACTTTACTACCCAAAGCAATCTACAGATTCAATGCAATCCCTATCAAATTACCAGTGGCATTTTTTACAGAACTAGAACAAAAAACCTTAAAATTTGTATGGAGACATAAAAGACCCCGAATAGCCAAAGCAGTCTTGAGGGAAAAAAACGGAGCTTGAGAAATGAGACTCCCTGACTTCAGACTATACTACAAAGCTACATTAATCAAGACAATATGGTATTGGCACAAAAACAGAAACATAGATCAATGGAACAAGATAGAACGCCCAGAGACCACACAGTGTTGACCACACAGCTATGGTCAACTAATCTGTGACCAAGGAGGCAAGGATATACAATGGAGAAAAGACAGTCTCTTCAATAAGTGGTGCTGGGAAAACTGGACAGCTCCATGTGAAAGAATGAAATTAGAACACTCCCTAACACCATACACAAAAATAAACTCAAAATGGACTAGAGACCTAAATTTAAGACCAGACACTGTAAAACTCTTAGAGGAAAACATAGGAATAACACTCTTTGACATAAATCGCAGCAAGATCTTTTTTGATCCACTTCCTAGAGTAATGGAAATAAAAACAAAAATAAACAAATGGGACCTAATGAAACTTCAAAGCTTTTGGACAGCAAAAGAAACCATAAACAAGATGAAAAAACAACCCTCAGAATGGGAGAAAATATTTGCCAATGAAACAACGGACAAAGGATTAATCTCCAAAATATATAAACAGCTCATGCAGCTCAATATTAAAACAACAAACAACCCAATCCAGAACTGGACAGAAGACCTAAATAGACATTTCTCCAAAGAAGACATACGGATGGCCAAGAAGCACATGAAAAGCTGCTCAACATCACTAATTATTAGAGGAATGCAAATCAAAACTACAATGAGGTATCACTTCACACCAGTTAGAATGGGCGTCATCAGAAAATCTACAAACAAATGCTGGAGAGGGTGTGGAGAAAAGGGAACCCTCTTGCACTCTTGGTGGGAATGTAAATTGATACAGCCACTATGGAGAACAGTATGGAGGTTCCTTAAAAAACTAAAATAAAATTACCATATGATCTAGCAATCCCACTACTGGGCATATACCCAGAGAAAACCATAATTCAAAAAGACACATGCACCCCAATGTTCATTGCAGCACTATTTTCAATAGCCAGGTCATGGAAGCAACCTAAACGCCCATCGACAGACGAATGGATAAAGAAGATGTGGTACATATATACAATGGAATATTACTCAGCCATAAAAAAGAAAGAAATTTGGTCATTTGTTGAGACGTGGATGGATCTAGAGACTGTCATACAGAGTGAAGTAAGTCAGAAAGAGAAAAACAAATATCGTATATTCACGCATATTATATGGAACCTAGAAAAATGGTACAGATGAACTGGTTTGCAAGGCAGAAATAGAGACACAGAGATAGAGAACAAATGTATGGACACGGGGAAAGCCGTGCGGGTGGGCGTGGTGGTGTGATGAATTGGGAGATTGAGATTGACATGTATACACTGATGTGTATAAAATGGATGACTAATAAGAACCTGCTGTATAAAAAAAATTAAATTAAAAAATTGAAAAAATAATTAATGGACACAAGATTCAAGTTATAATTAGCAAATTTTGATGCCTTTTTATTTGCATTTATTGAGCCGTAAAGAGTTGTTTTGATTAATATTAATCTTTTAATGAATTCTACATAACTTCAGTACAATTTACATTTTAATACTTAATTTGTTTTTTAATAAAGAATCTGCATTTAGAGTTTTGCAGATCTGAGGTTTAGGTAAGAAGTTATTTTGTTTTTCTCATAGTTGTTTAAAAAACCAGTTACTTATAATGATGTTTCTAATAGAGTCAAGTGTTGAAAACAGTTGGCTTTTTACTTTACTGTGAAGTTTAGATTTCCCATAGTGAAACCATATGCTGGAAAGCATTAAGTTACTTGGTTGCTCTTTTTACTTTTCTGGAAAATATTCCAAGGACATCTGAGCAGACTGTTGTAAACTCTGTGTACTCAGTGGAGGACCATGAGTTCAGGGACCTGGGGACTGGTCATTCCCTCCACCTTGTTTGTTGACCAAATAAACTCACTTGTTTGTGATGGTCAGAGGATTTCTGTAAAGAGACTCAATCCTTTTCTCCTTGTAAAAAAGCAAATACAGTTGATTGTCATTATTCGTGGTAGTTACATTCTGTAGAGTCACCACAAACACTGAATTAACAAATACTGAACCACGGCTCCTAGGGGAAATGCACGGTTAGGTTGCTGCAAGCCCCTGGTCACATTTTCATCAACTGATCAATACATAACCTTATAGATATGCACTGTTGACACCTTACTGAGTACATACTGTTGATTAATTAATATTGAACTCACAGCCAACAGTACTAAAACTCATGCCTGAATGAAATTCTTCTAACACAGGTATGCATCAGTGCTTCGATTTTTTCTTTGCACATGTCTGTGAATGGCTGCAAAAGCGCTGGTGAGGTTACAAATAAATTACAGTGAATAGGAAAATTTGAAAATATGGAGCTGCGAATAACGAGGAGAAAATGTATTCCACAGTAAGCTAACAAAGCAGGTTTTACCGGCAATGTAAAGTTTGATGTGAAGGGACTTTATTCACAAGTGTAAACTGAGCCTGTGCTCAGAGGAAGATGTATTTCGTTTTGTCAAGGAGCTTGGAGTCCTGCTAGGAAGCTGGGCATGGAAACAGATGCTTGCAACTCTGATGCCATCACAGAGCTGGGTCTGACACCTCAGGGCACACCTGAGGGAGCCGTGTTGATTCCTCACGATGTGCTCCCTCATTATCAACATCAACAGAGTGGTACATTTGTTACAGTCCATGAACCTACATTGACACATCACTAGCAACAAAAGTCCATAGTTTATATTCAGGTTCAATCTTGGTGATGTATATTCTGTGGATTTTGATGAATATATTGTGACATGCATCCTCCATTATAGCATCATACAGAGTAGTTTCATTGCCTGAAAAACCTCTCTGTTCCACCTGTTTATCCACCTCCCCCTAACCCCTGACAGCCACTGAGTTTGTTTTTACCATCTCCATAGTTTTGCCTTTTTGAAAAATGTCATATAATTGGAATCATACATTATGTAGCCTTTTCAGATGGGCTTCTTTCACTTAGTAATATGCATTTAAGGTTTCTCCACGTCTGTTCATGGCTTTATTGCTCATTTCTTTTTAGCGCCGAATTGCCTGGACATATCACGGTTTATTTATCCATTCACCTACTGAAGGACATCTTGGTTGCTTTCAAGTTTTGAAAATGATGAATAAAGGTTATATAAATATCGGTGTGCAGGTTTTCACGTGGACCTAAGTTTTCAACTCCTTTGGGTAAATACCTAGGAGTGTGATGCTGGATTGTATGGTAAGAGCATATGCTTAGTTTTGTAAGAAACTACCAAACTGTCTTCCACAGTGACTATACCTTTTTGCATTTCCACCAGCAGTGAGTGAGAATTCCTGTTGCTCTACATCCTTACCAGCATTTGGTGTTGTCAGTGTTATGGATTATCACCATTCTAATAGGTGTGCAGTGGTATCTCATTGTTTTAATTTGCATTTCCCTGATGGCATATGGTGTGGAACATCTCTTCACATGCTCATTTGCCATCTATATATATTCTTTGATGAGGTATCTGTTAAGGCCTTTGGCCCATCTTTTAGTTAAGTTTTTTGTTTTCTTATTATTGAGTTTTAAGAGTTCTTTGTATATTTTGGATACCAGTCCTTTATCAAATATGTTTTTTGCAAATATTATCCCCCAGTCTGTGGCGTGTCTTCTCACTCTCTTGCCCTTGCATCATCTTTTTAGTACAATGTAGATGCTCAATGAATATTAATTAAATGAAAGAATTAGCTAATGACACCAGATCTCTGAAATTAAAACAGAAGCCTATGATTCTTTTCTAGGCGCTGGTTACATGTGGGTGTTCATTCTGTTCATTCATCAAGATGTATACACTTTTCTCTATGCAGGTTATAAACTTCAAAAGAAGTTAGAAAAATGGAGTCCACAGGAAAGTACAGTTTGAAAGAAAAATGTCCCGATTATGTGAAGTGTCCTCCTTTCTGACAGGAAACTATCAATAGAATGTGGAAGTGATCTTAGAAATAACCTAGTCCAATTTTATAGATGACAAAACTTAATTACAAAGGGACAGTCTGACCTGTCACTTCAACTTGGGCCTTTCAGTAGGAGCAGAGTTCCAACAATAAGCCAACAGACGTAGAACCTAATAGACCTGCTCTTTGCACCTCCATTTCCTCATCTGGTAATGGTGATGATAATAACACACTGACCTCATAGGGTGGTCATGAGGATTAAATAAAAACAATGTGTGAGAAGCACTAGCCTGTACCCGTGTGGAGTATGTGGTCAGTAAATGCCGTGGCTAATGTCACTGCTGTTGTTACAGCCCCAAGCACAGGACTTTGCAAATAGCGTTTGTCTAATAAATACCGAGTTCCATTCTATGTGGTTTTAGCATTGGTACCTAAGAACGAATAGGATGGCAAGTGTTCAAAAAGTTTAGAAAACCTGCTTTGAATCTAAAACATCTGCCAGCTACAAGAGTGTGTATTTGTAAATAAATGGACGGCATTATTTCCAGGATCTTAAAATGTTAATATTTACACAGTGAACATTCAGCATTTACTTTGCATGCCAAGTCCCTGCCAGTCACCTTCCTGTTCATCCTCCCCTACAAACCAGCCTTGCAGAAGACTGTCCAGTGGGGCGTGGGGGGGACCTCACGTCCCATAGCTCTAAGCTAAGTATCACATCTCTCCTCCCAGCCCTTGTCCCCAAGGCTGCTTCTCTGGGTGAGATCCTGGGGTGGGTGTCGGGTACGCAGAAGCTTCAGAGCAGGCTCGGAGGGAAACTCAGCCCCGGGCTTATCTCTTGTGTCTATTGTTCCAGAAGGCATTGCATTTTTAAATTTTTTAATAAACGTTTACTAGTGTGAATTTGTTAAACCTAAACATTTAAAATGTACCACATTAAAAAAACAAAACTGTTTGGCCTTTTCTCATTTCTGCCAAGAGCTTAAAAATCTGAAAGTGGCTTAGAGCCTCCCGCAGCCTCCCCACACCCTGTCACAACGCCAATAGCAGCATGATCATGATAAATGCAGTACCAGCTAGCACTTACTGAGCAGGAGAGCAGAGGCACGGTGCAGAACGTGGGCTCTGGCATGTGACTACTCACTTTCAATAGCATCCTCCTGGCTGGTGACCTCGGACAAGTTCCCGCAGTTTTCACTTACATCGAACATGAGGCTATTAGTAACAATGTCTTCTTAATAAGGCATATGATCCTCACAACTGCCTTATATAAGAACAGAGCCGGGCACCTAATAATCACACGGTAAACATTCAAATACATAGAGATAATTTTTTTAACTTTAATGTGGTTTCCCTGGATGTATAACAACTCAGTGAGTTAGTTAGGTAGCATTATCATTCTCATTTAATAGATAATGACACTGAGGCTTAGAGACATTAGGTAACTTGCCTGTGGTCACATCACTAGTAAGTGGCAGAGAAAGTATTAAAACACAGGCCTTGGGGGCTTCCCTGGTGGCGCAGTGGTTGAGAGTCCGCCTGCTGATGCAGGGGACGCGGGTTCGTGCCCCGGTCTAGGAAGATCCCACATGCCGCGGAGCGGCTGGGCCCGTGAGCCACGGCCGCTGAGCCTGCGCGTCCGGAGCCTGTGCTCTGCAACGGGAGAGGCTACGCGGTGAGAGGCCTGCATATCGCAAAAAAAACAAAAACAAAAACAAAACAAAAACAAAAAACAAACAAAAAACCCCCCACAGGCCTCTCTGATGGTCAAGTCCGTGTCTGTTACCATCCTGCCTTGCTGCATTATTTATAGCAGTGGGAAATTGAAAAACAACCTAAGAGCCCAATAAAAATGAATGGTTAGATAAACTATGGTACTTCTGCCTGATGAAATGTAGCCAATAAACACCACCGTTGTAAACTGGGCAGGCGGACTCCCAGCCTGCTTCTGGCACAGGAACACGCTGCATCCTGTCATCACCAGGCCTGGGCACCCAGTGGCTCTGGTCACAGCGGTGAGTTCTAGCCTGTGAGACCTTCCCCGCTCTGACCCTCGTCTTGCGGAGGTTCTGAGAATAAAGCCCCCGAGGCCTGCTTCTCTCCCTCCTGTTGTAGACAACCTCCGTTCTTTGCGGCATCTTCTCCATCCTTCCTCCTCCTCCAGGACGTCTCCCCAGCGACCTTGGCCCAGGAGTATCTCTCCTTCTCTTCTCTTTCAGCACTTACTGGATGCATTTGCAATTTACTCTGGCGCGAGTCTCATTTTCCCATCTCACCCAACCCCACGCTAGAATGTAAGCCCTTGGAGGACAGGAATTGTGTCCTATTTTCTTGGCCCACTTCCAGGGCCTAATACAGTATATTCAGTAAGTATTACATAATAATAATAGCTAACATCTGTTAACAGCTTACTGTATACTCAGCCCTGGGATAAGCATTCTATGTGCTTTCAGGAAGCCAAGACAAATAGAAGAGAATAGGAGAAGAGCCCCACCCTCCCTCAACACCCACACCCTGCCGAGAGGCCCCCCGAACAAACAAGGAACAGCATAGTCAAGCCAGTTCTGGGCTAAATGCAAAGCGTCTAACGGGAGCTAAGACCTTGCCATGTCGCTTAAACTCCCTAACCCATATTTGACCTCTCTTGGAAAATGAGTATAGTATTATACCCACCTCACGGGGTTCATTAAAGTTTTCTGTTTAGCCCAGGGCCAGGCACATGTTAATCACTTAACAAACATTAGCAATATTTCTGGGGACATAGGGCAAGGGGTCCGATCAGGGCTGCAGGGCAGAGATAGGGACAGTGTGGGATGCCGCCATTTCTATAATCCCCACCTAGCACCAGAAAGAGACAAGAGGACAGTGTCTAACCAGCGTCCCCAAAATGCTGGCTGATGGCACAAGAGGGCACCAACCACGGTTAAGAGCTGACGTATGTCCCCTCCTCCTCAGTGGTCCCAAGCAAGATATGGGACACATGATGACTGAGCAAGGGGGGCCTTGGACCATCCCCTGGAGCAGTGCCAATTGTTCTGAATCTCTGTGGTTGATTCCCTGGCCCCCCAGCCTTTCTCACTGCCTAGGGGAGAGGTGGGCACAGCAGCCTGAAGGCTCCTGGCTGTTCTAGAGTTTTACTGGGGCTGAATTGAGGCAGGACAAGTGGGGAGAGGATGAGGAACGGGAAACCTCACAGTTTAAAAAAAATTTTTATTAGAGTATTTATAGTTGATTTACAATGTTGTGTTAGCTTCTGCTCTACAGCAAAGTGAATCAGTTATACATACACATATATCCAACTTTTTTAGATTCTTTCCCCATATAGGTCATTACAGAGTATTGACTAGAGTTCCTTGTGCTCTACAGAAGGTCTTTATTAGTTATCTATTTTATTCATATATATAGTAGTGTGTATATATCCATCCCAATCTCCCAATTTATCCCTCTCCACCCCTTTTCCCCTGGTTTGATTGACCAAACACCCACTTCAGACTTACTCTGTTCCAGTACTAAGTATGTAACTCATATTAACTCATTTCATCCTCCTGGCCATGTGCATGAGGCAGGGACTGTCATTTCTATTAATGTTCTTTGGGGGGGAAGGAGGAAACTGAGGCACCCAGTGGCTCGATAACGTGGCCCAGGTCATCAAGTTGGTGAGTAGTGTAGCAAGGACCTGAATCCATACAGTGTGGCGCCAGAGCCTGTGTTCCCATCCACCAGGCCATGGGAGAGTGTGCATGTGTGTGTGTGTGTGTGTGTGTGTGTGTGTGTGTGTGTGACAGAGAGAGAGAGAGAGAAGGAGAGGAGAGGCTGGTTGCGAGCCTGTCACTGGAGCACCTCACACAATAGTGACTGGGCAGGGTGACTTTCAGCACTGGGCCCTGCCACTGTGTCCCGCAGCGCCCGGCTCCTGGAGCGGAGCAGGTCTCCCTCCCTCCCTCCCTCCCCTGCAACGTCCAACCCTTTCTCTTTCCCTTTGCCAGTCACACTCCTTCCTACCCCCTCGCATTGCCTTCGAGTTAGGGCTGCCCTGAGACAGAAAGCTCGCGTTAACACAAACTTTCCATGATTTTCACCATGAGACAGTATTGTTCAGAGGCCACAATAACCTCAGGGCAGAAGGCAGGTCTGGGAAGTGGTTCCCACAACCATGGAGGTGCATCTAAGGCAGGACAGCAGCCCCAAGAAGGGCCCCTGCAGTCTTAGCCCTGAAGATAAACCAGCCACGCTAAGAGCGTCTTTCCCAAGCCTTGGACCTCAGTTAATTATGAAGTGTTTTGCCAAAATGTAGTGGATTTGACCTGTTTTAGGTGTTGAGTCAGGACGGTAAGGAAACCAGAGAGCTGTGTCTGAGGTTTATTTGTAAGAAATGTTGGTTCCGTCTGGAGTTCAAGCTGACAGAGCTCCACAAATTTCCTGCTCGCAGCACCCTTCCAGGCCAGTTTCATAGCACAGCGTCCTCTGCTCTCATCACTGGACCCAGCTGGGTTTCTCTGGTGGTTCTGTAATCTCCCTATGCTCTTCCTTAGAAGGAGCGGAGGGCCGATGGGATGGTAGATTTCAGGAGCAGAACTTGTGTTGACATCTTTTTACACGGCTTATCAGCAGGAGACAAATAAAATGTCCTGCTGATTTAGGAGGACGTGTCCTCCCCCTGCCCTGGACAGCTGCTGAAAGACAGATGCATGGTACGTGGTATGGAAGGGAACAGGAGGCTGTGCAGCTTTTGCCCGCAGGCCTTCTCTGGTGGAGTAAACTTGTTTTATCTGTACCCCTGATGTAAAGACCAAAAGCCTTGACCAACCCTCTGGCCAGTATAGTAAGAATTTGTCCATAATAATACCTACCTACCTTAGAGCTAAATTCCGATCTATTTGCCCAATTCTTTCTTTTCAGCCCTTTCTCCTCCTAGGTCCCTACAAGAGCATAAAGGACCTTGTACCTGGTCCCCAGGCTAAAGGCAAACATCTTCTTTCAAAGTTTTTGGCCTGAGTACTCACTAGGGTCAGCAGAGAATATGCCCAGGGAGAGGGGAGACCTGAGGACACAGCAAGGATGCTTGGAATTCACCTGGCACCTCTCATCTCAGAAAGGGGAGAGGAAACCCAATTTACCATGAGCCAGAAAACCCAGTGTGGCCACTCTTGTTTTAAGTTGAATCAGCCACTCTAAATATATTTAAAGTGTTTTTTTTTTAATTATGAAATAGTTCAGATATACAAAAAGGCAGAGATATTATTATAATGACTAGTGGTTTACCAACTATCCATCTTAAGAAGTAAGATATTATCAGGATGGTTGAAGCCCCTGGGTACCCCGTGTTCAGATCACATGCAACTCTCTCCACTCTGGAGACAGCCCCTGAACTGGCTTTGCTGTTTACCATCCCATCTCATGTCCTTATACTTTGATTACATTGTTAAGAATCCCTACACGACACATTTTGTGGTTTCGCTTATTTAAAAATTTCTTTAAATGGGATTATTTGGTGTACATCCTTCTGAGATCTGCTTCTACTACTAAACTTTTTAAAAAAGATATCATGCTAATACATGAAGTTCTGGTTTACTTTATTCTATTGGTCTAGTGTATTCCATTGTATGACCGTATTACAATTTATTTGTTCATGTTTCTGTTGATGGACAATTAAGTGATTATGTTTTTGTTTCTTTGCTATGCCAGCCATTGCTTTGTGCTGGGCATAGGTGCAAGAGTGTCTCGGATGTCTGCTGAGGACTAGAATCTCTGAGTCATAGAGTTTGACCATCTTGAGTTTTGTAAGATGCTGCCAGAGGGACTGAAACAATGATTGGTACCAATGGGCACTCCCACCAGCAATGAGAGGGTTGGCATTTTTCACATTCTGTGGGGAAGTATAAAAATAATGTCAAGATGAGAATTTGCATAGAATTCAGTTCAAGGTTTGTTTTCTGCTTCTCTGAGTCATTTGTCTGTAAGTTTGAAAAGAATTATCGAAAGACTCCTGGGGCTCATCTAAAGGCTATAGTGTCTGGAGACGGCAGGGTGAGAGGATGTACAAGGAAGCATGGAATCATCTAACCCCAGAGAAGGAAGGGCTCTAGGAGTAAATCTAGTCTTACCTTCCAGCTTAAGCCACACAGAAATCTATATGGAAGAGTCCCCTACAAAGCCTTTATTCATTCAGCGCATGTTCTTTGAGCATTGACTAAATGACAGGCCCTGCACTGGATGTTGGGAAACAGTGGTGAGCAAAACCCTCAAGACACCTATAGTTTAGTGACAAACTGTAGTGAAATACTCAAAATAATACACCTGTGAGTGGGCATAGGGCCACCAAGGGATGGAAACGGGGCTCTGAGAGTATGTAGGGTGGGATGGGGCTACCTTGCTTCCTGAAGGTGTGGAAGAATATTCTAGGCCCCAAGGTGAGAAGGAGCCTGGTGTGGTCAGTGCCGAATGAGAGGAGGTTGCCACGAGCTGAGGCTGGCAAGGCGTGTGGAGACCAGCCACACTTGGGGTTGTGGACCTTGTTACAGTTCTTGGCCTTTATCCAAAAATCAGTGGAAGCCACTGCAGTTTTTAAGCCAGAGAGTGACACAATCAGATTTGCATTTTACAAAGGTCCCTCATCTACAGTATGGAGAATCAACTGGACTGGGCATGAATGGATGTGGGAGACTAGTTGGCAGGCTATTATAAATGGTTCCCAGTGAGGAATTAGAGGCCTGGACTACATGGTGGCAGAGGTAAAATCAAGCTGCAAACCCACTGGGTGTTAATTCTATGTCCAGAGACGTACATGCATCGTCTGATTTAACTCACAGTGTGAGACCTATGAGATGAGTCCTACTATCATCCCCATCAGGTAACTGATGAAACTGAAGCTTGGAGAGGTTAAGAAACTCACTCAAGTTGCTAAGCTGTGGTTGATAGTGGGAAAAAGAGGGGTGAAGGATGACCCAGCGAGCCCCCCAGACAGAATTTGAAATCTCCCAGGAAAAAAAAAAAACAGGCTGAAAGGAAATAGGATGTAATCTGTGAGCCTGGACCAGGAGGCTGGGTGATCTGATTTGAATCTCAAATCTGTCACTTACCTTCTTTGTCTGGATGACATTCTTTGTCTCTTCTAACTCTAAGGCTCTAGGATGATTTTATGACTTTGGAAAAGTCATTCAATCTCTCAGCATGTCTGTTTTCTCCTCAGTAAAACAAAGCTAATACCTCTCAGCTGAGAAGATACATATGCGAGTGTGTTGTAGACTTTAAAGAGATTTACAGATGTCAATCATTACTAGAAAGACGTCCAGATCCTCGGATGAGGGCAGTCCACTCATTCGGGGCAATTCTCCACGTCAGAATGGGTTTCTTCATCTTGATGTGTGTTGGTTCACAAACTGGCCCCTGTACACGTACAGCAAGGAGAGAGGAAAGACAGAGCAGACCGCTCCAGATTGCTAGGCGTCACGTTTAATAAACAAGGGAACATACTTAGAAGGCTTGTCTCAGGCGGCTGCCAGATGAATAGATCTCTGCACCTGCCCACCAGAATCTTAAAGTTTATATAGAGGGCTTACTGGGCTCAGCAGGTATCCCATCCAGATGGCCTCAGCAAACCTTACTCTTTCAAGGCCATGTCCTTGGAACAGCTCCCACTGTGGGAATGGTGGGCAGAACGTACATTCCAAGGACAGGGGAGGGGGTGAGGAGCTTCTGATTACCTGGGTGCAGCTTGTGGGTCAACCAGTGGTCACATCCTCTCCATGACCTCCTCCAACAATCTGAGATCAACTTCTCATATCTTCCTCCTTCCACTCTGATCTAGCTGCTGTTGCATGTTAAACCTGACCACACCGCCCCTCACTCATGACAGAGCTTCAAGCATTGGGGCAGCCACTCTGCCCCCGTTGGGCCGTCTCTTCACGCAGAACACCAGTCACTCTTTTAAGAGCACCTCAGCTTGATTCTGCCCTTCTGCCTCTCTGGAGATTCTCTGGTTTTGAAGTGCCTGGGCTAAAATGTGGCCCTCAAAGGCGAATGCAAGACCCCTGCTGCTTTCTGACAAGCCCTAAGTATGGTGGACTCAGTTCCTCCTTAGTCCCCACTCTCCACTGCTTCCCTTGCAGCATGCAGCAGTTCAGGTCACACACTACCAGGCTGGCAGAGGGCTCCGATGTGCATCTGAGGAACAAATTCATTTTCACATGATCTCCTCCTGCCTTCCCCAAAACATGGATGCTACCCATTTTTACAAGATTTAAAGAAAATACAGTGTATAAAATACATGGCTTTTTAAATACGGGACCAGATGGCTTCACAGTTGAACTCTACCAAACAATTAGAGAAGAGTTAACATCTATCTTTCTGAAAATACTACAAAAAATTGCAGGGGACTGCATACTTCCAAACTCATTCTATGAGGCCACCATCACCCTGATACCAAAACCAGACAAAGATATCACAAAAAAAGATTAATAGCACTGATGAATGAAGACGCAAAAATCCTCAACAAAATACTAGCAAACCGAATCCAACAACACATTAAAAGGATCATACACCATGATCAAGTGGGATTTATCCCAGGGATGCAAGGATTCTTCACTATCTGCAAATTAATCAATGTGATACACCACATTAACAAACTGAAGAATAAAAACCATATGATCATCTCAATAGATGCAGAAAAAGCTTCTGATAAAATTCAACATCAATTTATGATTAAAAAAAAACTCTCCAGAAAGCAGGCATAGAGGAAACATACCTCAACATAATAAAGCCCATATACAACAAACCCACAGCTAACATCATACTCAATGGTGAAAAGCTGAAAGCATTTCCTCTAAGATCAGGAACAAAACAAGGACGTCCACTCTCACCAATTTTATTCAACATGGTTTTGGAAGTCCTAGCCACAGCAATCAGACAAGAAAAAGAACTAAAAGGAATCCAAATTGGAAAAAAACGAAGTAAAACTGTCACTGTTGGCAGATGACATGATACTATATATAGAAAATCCTAAAGAAGTCAGTAAAAAACTTCTAGAGCTCATCAATGAATTTGGTAAAGTGGCATGATACAAAATTCATATACAGAAATCTGTTGCATTCCTATACACTAACAGTGGAATATCAGAAAAAGAAATTAAGGAGGCAGTCCCATTTACCATCACATCAAAAAGGGTGAAATACCTAGGAATAAACCTACCTAAGGAGGCAAAAGGCCTGTACTCTGAAAACTGTAAGATGTTCATGAAAGAAACTGAAGATGACACAATCGTTCCACAAGATGGAAAGATATGCTGTGTTCTTGGATTGGAAGAATCAATATTGTTAAAAATACCATACTACCCAAGGCAATCTACATATTCAGTGCAATCCCTATCAAAATAACCAGTGACATTTTTCACAGAACTATAACAAATCATTTTAAAGTTTGTATGGAAACACAAAAGACCCTGAATAGCCAAAAAGTAAGAACAGAAAGAACAGAGCTGGAGGAATCATGCTCCCTGACTTCAGACTATACTACAATGATAGAGTAATCAAAAGAGTATGATACAGGCACAAAAACAGACACATAGATCAATGGAACAGGATAGAGAGCCCAGAAATAAACCCATGCACTTATGGTCAATTAATCTACAACAAAGGATGCAAGAATACAAAATGGAGAAAAGACAGTCTCTTCAATAGGTGGTGCTGGGAAAACTGGACAGCTCCATGTAAAAGAATGAAATTAGAACATTATCTAACAACTTATACAAAAATAAACTCAAAATGGATTAAAGACCTAAATGTATGACTGGATACTCTTAAAATTCCTGAAGGAAAACATAGGCAGAACACTCATAGGCATAAATCACAGCAATATTTTTTTGCACAGCAAAGGAAACCATAAACAAGACAAAAAGACAACCTTCAGAATGGGAGAAAATATTCGCAAATGAATCAATGGATAGAGGATTAATCTCCAAAATATATAAACAGCTCATGCAGCTCAATATTAAAGAAACAAACAACCCAATCCAAAAATGGGCAGAAGACCTAAATAGACATTTCTCCAAAGAAGACATACGGATGGCCAAGAAGCACATGAAAAGCTGCTCAACATCACTAATTATTAGAGAAATGCAAATCAAAACTACAATGAGGTATCACCTCACACCAGTTAGAATGGGCATCATCAGAAAATCTACAAACAACAAATGCTGGAGAGGGTGTGGAGAAAAGGGAACCCTCTTGCACTGTTGTGCAAGAATGTAAATTGATACAGCCACTATGGAGAACAGTATGAAGGTTCCTTAAAAAACTAAAAATAGAATTACCGTATGATCCAGCAATCCCACTACTGGGCATATATCCAGATAAAACCATAAATCAAAAAGACACATGCACCCCAATGTTCATTGCAGCACTATTTACAATAGCCAGGTCATGGAAGCAACCTAAATGCCCATCGACAGACGAATGGATAAAGAAGATGTGGTACATATATACAATGGAATACTACTCAGCCATAAAAAGAACAAAATTGAGTCATTTGTAGAGACGTGGATGGATCTAGAGACTGTCATACAGAGTGAAGTCAGTCAGAAAGAGAAAAACAAATGTCGTATATTAACACATGTATGTGGAACCTAGAAAAATGGTACAGGTGAACTGGTTTGCAGGGCAGAAGGTGAGACACAGATGTAGAGAAGAAATGTATGGACACCAAGGGGGGGAAACTGTGGTGGGGTGGGTATAAAAAAAAATCCCCAAACAAATCAGTTAAAAAATGAGCAGGTCCACGAGCAGCCATGAAGACCCAGTGCAGCCAAAAATAAATAAATAAATAAATAAATATTTTAAGAAATGGGCAGAAGGACTGAATGGACATTTTTCCAAAGAGGAAATGCAGATGGCTAACAGGCACATGAAAAGATGTTCAACATCACTAATCATCAGGGAAATGCAAATATAAACCACAGTGAGATATCACCTGACCCTATCAGAATGGGGGGTCAAAAAGAACACAAATAACAAATGTTGGCAAGGATGTGGAGAAAAGGGAACCCTCATACACTGTTGGTGGGAATGTAAGTTGGTGCAGTCACTGTGGAGAACAGTATGGAGGTTTCTTAAAAAACTAAAAATAGAACCATAGTTTTCTAGTCATAGACCCAGCAATTCCACTCTTGGGTGTATATCTGAAAAAAAAAAAAACAGTAATTCAAAAAGATTCATGCACCTTCACATGTGTTCACAGCAGCATCGTTTACAATTGCCAAGGTATGGAAGCAACCTAAGTGTCCATCAACAGATGAATGGATAAAGAAGATGTGAGATATATATATGTGTATACACACACACACACATATACAATGGAATCCATTTGCAGCAACATGGATGGGCTTGGAGGGCATTATGCTAAGTGAAATAAGTCAGACAGAGAGAGGCAAATACTGTATGATATTACTTACATGTGGAACCTAAAAATTACAGCAAACTAGTGAATAAAACAAAAAAGTTGACTCACAGATATAGGGAACAAACTAGTCATTACCAGTGCAAGAGGGGGAATATGGGGTGGGGGAGTGAGAGGTACAAACTATTGGTTATCATATAGGCTACAAGGATGTATTGTACAACATGGGGAATATAGCCAATATTTTGTAATAACTATAAATGGAGTGTAACCTTTTAAAATTGTAAATATTTTTTTAATTTTAAAAAATTTTTAAAAAGAGAAAAAAATGCAGAGCTTTTTAGATGATCCAAATAAGTCATAATGAAAGCAAACAGGTGAACCTCATCCTTCCCCTCATTGCCAAAGTCATGTGGCTTAATTTCATTTTTCAAAATTTCTCATAATTTGTGAAAGAGGGTTTTATTTGAAATTTGAGAATAGAAAGGTAAATTTGGCATAGGAATGAAGAATGATGGGAAAAGTTTCAGCTGACTTTTATGGACAGTGGGAAAAGTTCATTTAAAAAATGTGATGCTATTTTCCAATATCACCTCAAAAATGAGTTCCAATGTTTGGAACTTCAAACTTAATGCTGAGTCCTCAATAAAATGAATGTGTTGTCTAAGTCAAAAAATAAAAAGTGAGAGAACTCATTCCCTTGTTCCCATCACAGAATTCCTTCTTTTCAACCTGAATTTGAGAAGGGAACATTTACGGCATCCAAGTAGGTGGAAATACTTCAGATTTTTTTTTTTTTTTTTTTTTTTTTGGTCACCGATGCTTGCCACAAATCTACTAACTAGAAACCAAGATATTTGATTAAATTTTTGCCCAATGGAATCCTTAGGTAGTTATAGAGGAGGTGTACATAAAACCAACTGTAGTAGGCAGTACTTCTCACTATAACATAAAACCCAGATACAAGTAATGAAAAATTCCCTTTTGCTTCATGTCCCAACATGCTGTCTTCACACTAGGAGATTTTGTGTGGCTTTCTCTTCTCCGCTGGTAAGATTATGACATTTTCTCTTCCATTCATTCAAGATTTAATAACTTTAAGTACAGTCAGTATGCCATTTCTGAGAGCAAAGGCTCCATTTCACATGCTTCTGGCCTACTGAATAGACTTCTTGGAGGAGATGCCAAAAATGTGTGATGCTAACTCAACTGAAATAAAACAACTGTCTCAGAAAAGTGAGCATAAACCAGTCCTTCTGGCCTTTGCAATTTAAGATATATAGTCACTGCCTTTGAAATTGGGCTGGGGAAGGCTGTAGGCCTTGACCCTTCAAGGTGGTTTTCCCTGGACGGTCCCAGAAAGGGGCTCATCAGGGAGAGGCTGGATTTCAGATGACCCCAAAGCCAGGTGACCTCCATTTCACACAAGGCACATTCTCACCAATAAGTTGGGTATTGGGACTCAAGCTGCATTTACCCATAGAAACATCAGGACTAAATACCTAATCATTAATTAATTAGTCAATTCACTGAACACTTGCTGAGACTATATCATGGTCATCCTTTCAAAGCCCGTGATCTATGATGCATCTCATCTAGAACTGGAAGGGTTTTCAGAAGCTGTTGTTTCCAAGTTCACACAGCTAATACTTGGCCAAGTCTCCCCAGGGGCCTAAGTGATATTTGAAGAAAGCTGCCGTGTTTCCCTTGTACCTTTACTCTTTTAAGCTATACATATAAAGGTAACCAACATGACAGTGGTTTTCAGACCCTTTTCTCAGTAGGGAAGTCAGTCCTGAAATATGGACGTTGGACTTTATCATAAATGCCCTGTACTAGTGCAGAGAATGCCTGACCTTTAGGGCCCCTTCTCCTGGGACTGTGCTCTAGGAAGGCAGCCTAGAAACATGTGCTTTGGGATGTGACATCAGACTGTGGGATCACTTTCAGTTGGGCAACTCACGCTTAGGGACACGTTAAGAGCAAAATATCTGAGACAGCCCCCCAGTAGCTCTGATAATTACCCATATCAAGGAGAATTCAAAATGTGATGATGGGAAAGGGAATAAACAGTTATTGGAAGTCTGCCATGTGCCAGGAATCACGCTAAACACTTTAGGTACCTAACCTACTTTCCTGTCTCAGGGATCCTGGGAAGCAAGTATCATTTTAGTTCCTGTGGGTACCTGCTTTTTTGTTGTTGTTTGTTTTTGTTTTTTGCGGTACGGGCCTCTCACTGTTGCGGCCTCTCCCGTTGCGGAGCACAGGCTCTGGACGCGCAGGCTCAGCGGCCATGGCTCACGGGCCCAGCCGCTCCGCGGCATGTAGGATCTTCCCGGACCGGGGCATGAACCCGTGTGCCCTGCATCGGCAGGCGGACTCTCAACCACTGCGCCACCAGGGAAGCCCTGAGTACCTGTTTTGAGAAGAGTCTGACTTCAAATAACAGACAAACTGACCAACAAAGACATAAAAGATAGGGATCTATTTGAATTGCAACTTATTTTTTTGTAAGCTTGGAGGTGGGCAGCCCAGTGCTTGTTGGGAACCCTATGAGGCAATTAGAGGAGGGTTTTTCCTCTTTCTGTTCAGCCATCCTTAGTGTAAAGGCTTCATCCTAATGTTTGTCACCTTACGGTTACCGGGTGGCTTGCTGTCCCTCCAGGCATTGTGCCCAGGTTCTAGGGGAAAGGGGATAAAAGGCAAAGGGAGAAGTTCGTGGCAGCCCAGGCTGTCCTTCGGAAACAGCCTTCTATCAGCTGTACTCGGTGGTTTCTCCTTACAGCTCATGGCCAGTATCAGATGGGAGAGTGGAAATGAAACATTTTATCTGGGCACTTTTCAGCTCCAAACAAAATCAGGGTTTTATTGGTTAAAAAAGAAAACAGGAGGGCTTCCCTGGTGGCGCAGTGGTTGAGAGTCCGCCTGCCGATGCAGGGTACACGGGTTCATGCCCCGGTCCAGGAAGATCCCACATGCCGCGGAGCGGCTGGGCCCGTGAGCCATGGCCACTGAGCCTGTGCGTCCGGAGCCTGTGCTCCTCAACGGGAAGGGCCATGACAGTGAGAGGCCCGCGTACCAGAAAAACAAACAAACAAAACAAGGAAACAGGAAATGGATATGGGGTAAGCAGCAACAGTCTGCTGCTCTGTGTTACAAATGAGAAATCAGGCCAAGAGACATGAAATAACTGTTCACGTCCACACAGCTGGAAAATGGTTGAGCTGAGATTTGAAGGAGGCGCCTTCAGGTCTAAACTCTCGCTCTTTCCATTGTGCCTCCTGGCCCTCGAACACAGCACAAATGGATGTCCCTTTCTAACACTGTCAGGAAGCAGGTCTTTTCTTGTTTCAGGTCATTTTACAGATAGGGAAATGGAGGCACAGGGAGGTTAAAAGATTTCCATAACAGAGGGTTTGAACCCAGGCACTCACTATAAAGAGGAAATGTAGTAGTAGCAGCATTAGTCTGAAAACTTAATGTCTCTAAGTACCAGAGAGAGAGAGGGCGAGAGAGAGAGAGAGAGAGAGATAGAAAACAGGAGAAAAGGAAAGAAATGTGAATTAACATATTAACATGAGCAGGAACGAGATAACAGACATGAAGAGGACTGATAGCAACTCTACCTGGGCCATGAGCTGCTTCTAGCCACCAGCCTACCAAGGGAGCGGGGGGAGGATGGGGGCAGTGATCTTGACACTCAATCTGGGACTACAAGAAAGGTTGATATAAGGATATCGACTGATATATTAAAAATATATGTAGGGCTTCCCTGGTGGCGCAGTGGTTGAGAGTCCGCCTGCCGATGCAGGGGACATGGGTTCGTGCCCCGGTCCGGGAGGATTCCGCATGCCGCAGAGCAGCTAGGCCCGTGAGCCGTGGCCACTGAGCCTGCGCATCCGGAGCCTGTGCTCCTCAACGGGAGAGGCCACAACAGTGAGAGACCCCGTACCGCAAAAAAAAAAAAAAAATGTGTATATATATATATATATATATATATATATATATATATATATATATATATAGTTAATTATTGAAACTCTGTGAATGGTTTCAAGGTTCTTCAGATTGTGTGCATTAAGTTATTCCAAAGAAACTCATTTTTGTCTTTAACATTTTCAATGTATTGACCCTTACAGATTTGGTTTAGAGCAGAAATACCAAAAGCTGAGTGGAGCCCACTGATCAATTTGTCCTCCAAAGTGGTGCCCATGCAGAGACAGATGACCTAATAACAACAGGTGTTTACTTGGTGAAAACTTAGTGATCAATGCTTCATATTTGTCATCTCATTTAATCTTTATCCATCTCTGGGGAAAGATTTCTTGTTTTTCTCACTTTTCAAGTGAGAACCCTGAGTTTCAGTGAAGTGACTTGCCCCAAACATACATATGTGCAAGGGGCAGGGCTGGGGCTGTGATCTAGGCCCCCCTGAACCCACCCCCAGTGGCCTGTCTGTGGAGAAATTGGGCTGGGACCAGTAGACTTACTAGTAGATAAACCCCTAAATGCACTCGTGCAGCTGAATTTTTGAAGCTAAGTGAGGGATATTACATTCCTTTCTCCTCATTTATATTTTGTTAATTCAGCCCAACATTTTAGCCGGTCGAGATATTTTTAGACTAGCAAACCAGTGCAATTCTGAGGATCAAGCTACTCTAATTCCATTGCATTTTCCTACATCTGGCAGAGGGGGCATACCTTTATGTAAAATGAAAAGCCAATGAAAGTTAAAAAATCTTTTTAAAAAAAAATTTGTCAGTAAATCTGCTTTCTTCCAGTTGTTCACAAATGAAACATGCTGTGCTGGTTTCTGAAAACCAGGATGCCTGGAGAGAAATTTATGGCTTCAAAACAAAATTTAGAGGTTGAGGGATTTAGCAGTTTGCAAGGAACACAGAGCTAAGCCTGTGAGAAAGGCTGTTAAAATGTCCTGGCCTGAAGGGCCAGGGTCTTTTTCAAAAGTCCCCAAAGAGGCTCTTAGGCATCTGAAAGGGTGCAAATGGGGAGAGAGCATTTTGCAGACATCTTTCCACTGGGAACTGGCGCTGGCCAGATTGTGCGTTTTCCCACACAAACGTGCTCACCCTTCTGTGAGCCAGGCATTTCCTGTGCACCGCGGGTTTTGTTATCCTTCCTTCTTTATTTTTTCCTTCTCAGGGAATTATCCCAGATTTTTAGCCAACCGTCTCTGCCATATTTTCTCTCAGAGCTTAGTCACACTCCCATATATGGGAATCCTTATCACATAGCTAACTCACCAGCTAGGACATTTTATAGGAATTGTTTAGTGCATTGTGGGCTTTCTAAACTAAGTAATCCTCAGGATGGAATGGCAGCAACAGCAGCAAGCATGGGTGTGTGTGTGTGTGTGTGTCTGTGTTTCAATAGACTTTTTTGCTGCTAAAGCATATTTGACAAATTTAAACTCAAAGTTTCATCCCCTTCAGTAGTTTTTGGATTGCAAAGTGAATTTTAAACTATTTAGAAAGGAATCTGCATTTATTGCCTAGGAGTAAAGATGCAAGGCACGATGGGAAATTTTTTTCCCATAATAAAGGGTTTCAAATCCCCTCCACATTGGACACTTTCTCTGCCTAGGCAGCAACAGCATACGGTTAGAAAGAATTACTCAGTCACAGGGTAGTCCAGCTTAAATAAACAGAAATAAAATGAGCATCACAGAGTGGTCTTTTAGCAGCTTTTCTTGCCTTGTGAGGAGTGCAGAAAGGCAAACATGAAATGCTATGGCTCTCATACAGTTAGGCAATGAATTATGCTGTTCAGAGAATTTGCACATCTTTTTTCCCTTGGACAGCATAATTCCTCTTACCAGAAACCTGAGGCTCCAAAGGACAAGTCATTTGCTTGACAGTACACAGCTAATAACACTCCCCATTCAAAAACTCCAATTGTTTTTGTTGTTCAAGTCCAGACTCCTTAGCACAGAATTTAAGGTTTAACAAACATTAAATAAGCATCTATACAGTCAGGTACCTGTGGTCAGGCACCATGAGGGACAAAGGTGAATAAGACTAGCTCTTGGAGAGCTGTAATATAAGGGAAGGAATCTGTCATCAAACAAATAATTAATTGCAGCAATATTAGTGTCTTAGCCAGCTCGGGTTGCTATAACAAAGTACTGTAGACTGGGTGGCTTTATTGGTCACAGTTCTGGAGGCAGGGAAGTCCAAGATCAAGGTGCCAGCAGATTCAGGTCCTGGTGAAAGCCTGTTTGTTGGCTTGTAGACAGACAGACACACTTCTAGCTATGTGCTCACATGGCCTGTGCCCTGTGCATGCGCGTGAAGAGAGACTGAGATCTCTCTCTTTCTCCTCTTAAAAGGGCACTAATCTCATCGTGAGGGTCCTACTTTCATGACTATCACCTCTTGTAGGACCCACCTCTAAATACCATCACTTTGGTGGTTAGGGCTTCATCAGATGAATTTTGCAGGCCACAAACATTCAGCCAATCACAATAAGCAAGTGAATGAGGAAGGATGATCTGGGATAGAGATTTGAAAACCCATCCTTCCCAATGGTCCCTCACTTTTTCCTGGGTCTATGAATAGCTCCCTTCCCATTGATGCATCAGGGAAGCAAAAGATAGAACAGCTTTCATCACTTAGATAGGAAGACATGTGTGCGCTTGTCCGTTAGACTTGCAACCACAAGGTTAAAGGAGGGGCAGAGCTGTGGGTGAGGCTGGGGAGAAGGGAGTGAGGAGGGGCTGGCAGGGAAGACCAACACAAGGTCATCGACAATGACCCTGGAAGGTACTTCCCAAATTTCCTTCAGCGAAGGCAGTCTGTTTGTACATTTTAATCAACATTTTGGACACAGAATATATGCTTTTTTCTGCGATGTCCAAAATCTTGAGACCCACTCCAAAGCCAGATCCCCAGGGCCAGGGGGATAGTTAATATGTAAGTGAGATTGACTTCCCAGAGTGGTAAGGACTCTTTTCTATAATCAGTGCCAGGTTCTGTGAGTCAGGGTTGCCTTCCTGCCTGTGTGCTGTTGGCCTGGGGAGGAGAGTATTTGCTTTGCTCCAGGAGTAACTGACTCCAGGCCCCTCCACATGTGTAGAGTCCTGAAGCGGGCCAGTGTCTGTGCTGGGGGTAAAGCAGACTGACTGAACAGTTTGGCGGCCAGTCCCTCGGTCTGGAGCCCGGCCCCACTAACGCCCTCCGGGGACAATGACGCCAGCCTTTGCTGTGGGGACACTTTGCCTGTTCTGCTCCATAGGCTTGGAGAGTTTCAAAAACATTTTGAAATAGTTGGATCACTGCATACAATTTTTCTTGGAAGTAAGATGCTGAGAAATTGTATTGTTTGATCAAGTCAGAAGGACCCAAGTTAGCTGTTTTCCTTGAAAGGCCCAGCGCTGTGGCCTCCATTCCTCCTCTCTCCCTCCCTTCCTTTCACCCTGAAGGAACACCTGCCATGTGCTGGCACCACCCTAAGCACAGAAGTACACACTGAGGCATGGCATGACACCTCTCCTCTTCGTTCTAGAAATATTTATTGTATGTGCCAGGCACTATGCTATGTTATGCATTAAACAGGAAACACAGATTCTGCATCATCAGTATATAGTCTAGTAGGACTGGTGTTGAATAAGCACTGAGGAGCATTGCAAGTGAAAAGAATAGGGTTCCGTGAAGATGTATAACAGGGGGACTGAACTGCATTTAGGGGATGAAGCAGTTCATGTTCTAGAGCAGGAGCATGCGGAAAGTGTTTAAAACATGCTTTTAGGGCTTCCCTGGTGGCGCAGTGGTTGAGCGTCCGCCTGCTGATGCAAGGGACAAGGGTTCGTGTCCCGGTCTGGGAAGATCCCACATGCTGCAGAGCAGCTGGGTCCGTGAGCCATGGCCACTGAGCCTGTGTGTCCGGAGCCTGTGCTCCGCAGCAGGAGAGGCCACAACAGTGAGAGGCCCACGTACCGCAAAAAAACCCAAAAAACAAAAACCATGCTTTTAAGCAAGTAAGCTCTGTCTTTTAGTTTACATTCCATCTTCCTAAAGTTGGCAATCAGATTAATAATAAAAAATCTATTTAATCAAGTTATTTTGATTACATGAGCCAAGCAACCAGTCTGATAAATGAATTAGTTGCCCAAGAGTTAGGCAGACTTAGTCTTGGAATGATTGGCCTTTTGAAATAGGTCTACTCAAGATGGATTTAAACTTCCTAAGCTCATGTAACAGTGGTAGTTGGCAGAATTCTAAGCGGGGGTCCCCAATCCCCACCCTCCTCTCCCCCAGTATCTACCTTCTCCTAGTTATTCAGTCAAACACTAAGCTAGGTACTGTTGCAAAGGGATTTTGCAGATGTAACTGAGGTGTCAAATCAGTTGACTTTAAGATCAGGAGATTATCCTGGGGCCAGGGCTGATCTAATCAGAGGAACCCTTAAAAGGACCTGGGCTCTTCCTGGTGAAAAAGACTCGAAGAGTGAGACGGATTCAACACTGGCTGGCTTGAAGATGGAGGGGACCGTGTGGCAAAGTATGTGAGTGGCCTTTAGGAGCTGAGAACAGCCACCAAAGAAATGGGGACCTCAGGTGTACACCACAAGGAACTGAATACTCTACAACCACATGACTTTGGAAGATGACCTTGAGCTACCAAGGAGAACAAAACCTTGTGGACACCTTTTAACCTTGTGAAATCCTGAGCAGAGAACCCAGTCATGCCGAGCACAGCCTTCTGACTTATAGCACTGTGAACTCACAGATGAGGGCTGTTTTAAGCCATTAAGTCTGTGATAACTTGCTGCATGGCAAGAAATAGAAAACCAGTGCGGCAGCTATGTTTCCCTGTTCAGCATCTTTTCCTTCAACTCCTAATAATATACTCAAATCTTCCTGACAACAAAGATGGGGCAAATGATGAGGCAGACCATCATATCTCCTGCCTCTGGGCATGGTGACTGACTCAGGTGTTGGGCGGTGACCCAAGCTGTGCAGTCAGTGTCTTTACCTGACTTACCTGAAGAAGAGAGCTAATTTTCCTTTCTGGTCCTAAGCTGCAGAAATGTGAGCCCAGAGCTGTCCATAGCCATGCTCCTCACGATATGGTGAAACTGGTCTAGCCCTTGACACCCAAAGGGCATGGAGAGTCCTGACAGAGTTTGAGTCCCTGAATCCATTGTCCTTTGTCACCTGACCCACCTTCTTTCAGCGATTTGGTTACGTGAGCCAAGGCTCCCCCTTTCCAGTTAAGCTAAATCACGTTCAGCTTTTGGCATTGGCGACCAGAGTCCTGAACAACACAGCTAGGAGTCAAGAACAGTTAACTGGAAGATACCAGTTCTGCTTGTTAGACAATATCAAAGCATAGAAGTACCTCTTTGCACATAACCTGGGTTTTTTTTTTAAATCAGTGCTGAAGGTCATCACATGATAGCAAAAATACTAAACGCTAGCTCAATCTTCGTATTATTAGCTACCTTAGATGTCATCTGGTTAAGGTCCCTCATTTTCTACATGCAGAAGCTCAGGCCCAGAGAGGAGCAGCTAATTAGGAAGTGAGTGGGTCATTCCAGAATCACTGGATAAAAATGACCCAGATTGAAAGAAAAATGATGCTGCTTGCATCTAGTTTTTCTCTTCTGCTTTCCATGGTTACTTGGCTAGTTCTGCGAACATTCCAGAGTGTTTTCCTCAAGTTTTAAAAAACTGTGTCTAGTGAATGCTGTGACTCTCCAGATCCTTGTGGTTTAATTTCAAATGAAACCTTCTAGTCTCTGAAACTCTGATGATATCTCAGTTGATCAGGATGATTTTTACTTGATTCTACCAAAAAGGGTGTAAAACTGCATCTTCCGGTACAGGCTCTTAGAAGCTTAGCTCCAGCACAGCTTATCTTTGTGAAGATTGTATGGAGATAAATTCATAAATGATTATCTCCCTTGAGTACAAATATAAGTTGTTTCCATAGATACCTGTTCACAAAACTAATGAAGCAAGTGTTTTCCAAAACCTGCTTGAATGACACCTCTGACGTATGAACTTATTAACTTCTTATTTCACCTGACTGCTAGAGCTGGCAGGGGTCTGAGAGATCATTAGACCCAGCCTCCCATTGTTCAGACAAAGACAATGGGTTCCAGAGAGGAGGAGAGTCTTGCTCAAGATCAGATTCTATTTTTAAAACATCAATAAGCAGTCTGCAATGCCTTTAAAAGAGATGAATGGATAGAATTTTTTTTCTTTAAAACTTGCAATTTCTGCATATACACCAAAAAAGGAGCAAAAAATATAAAGATCATCCACCATTTGGGTTTTACAACAACTTGGGAAAGATTTGTTTCCAAAATTAAGAAAAATCTTAACAATAAGATATAATAAAATATAATATATATTATATTTTGTAAGATATAATCTATTGGTTATAAATAGATTGTTATAAATCTAAACGTTGGGAGAGAAGGATTGCTTTTCATTATGAAAATTGATACCAATTATTTTTAAATATTTAGAAAATTTTAAATTGTAGAAAGAAATAAGCAGGAAAAATGATCATAATTTTCATTACTCAACAAAACCACACTTCAACATTTTCAGTGTTTTTTCTTTCAATCTTTTTTTTACATGTATAGGAAATTTAGGAGGATGACAGTCACAAATATTTTCCCATGTTATTATATCTTCTTTATAAATATCTACTAAGTGCATGTGAAATGTTTTTCTTTTGCAACTTGCTGTTCTATTATGGAAAAGCTGGGTTTTAAAATAACCTTACAATGAGCATCTTCATGTATAAATATCCTTTTCCATATTTAGGATGATTTTCTTATTCCTCATAAATGGAATTTCTGGGTCTGTCTTATAGTAGGTGCTTAGCTCAATAGATATTCATGAACAGAATGAAATAAGTATATTAATCAAAATAGGTGAGGTGTGCCATGGTAAAAGCAGCTCTAGTATCTCAATGACCTAACAAAATAAGAATTTACTTCCTAGTCATACAAAATCATCTTTGGGTTCAGGTTACCCTCTGAAGCTGCCATCTTCCTTCTGTGGATTCAGCAATCCAGGCTGTTCAGTCTTTTGGCTCCAACTTCCCAACGGGGGCCTCTTCTGTGATCACATCTTCAGAGGAATTTTCCTAAATGCTTTGGTCCAGAAGTAACACACATCACCTCTGCCCATAACCCAGCGGGCAGAACTAGTTACACAGCTAGTTCTGACTCCAAGGAGGTGAGGAGGTGTGATCTTCCCACGCATAAGAAGGAGGTGATTGCTTTCCTAGGGAGTCACCATCGATTCCCATGAGAAAGTCCTTTCACTATACTTAATTACTATACTCATTGGATATTACTCCACTTAGAAAGTATTTGCTCTAGTGATGGACAAAAAAAAATTAATTTTCATTCCTTTGATTACCTCAAGATTGACTTTTTCTTGTATTAATTAGTTCATTCATCAAATCAATCATTCAACAAATATTTACTTAATAGGTGACTCAGCACTGACCCAGGCACTGGGGCTGCAATGGTGAACACACAGACATGGTCCCTTCCTCATGGTCCTTGTAATCAATGACTAGTGAGAGTTCCTCTTTTATGAACTGTCTGTATAATACCTTTGCCTGTTTATATTAAGAGTTCTTTGTGTTTTTCTCATTGAATTGCTTGACTTCTTTATACAGAGAAGAGAGCAACTC
Organism: Mesoplodon bidens; assembly: GCF_964165515.1. Lineage (NCBI taxonomy): Eukaryota > Metazoa > Chordata > Mammalia > Artiodactyla > Ziphiidae > Mesoplodon > Mesoplodon bidens. The sequence goes on along the minus strand of NC_138173.1, from coordinate 39,902,801 downwards.
TTTGTTGTATTTACTGCAAATGTTTTCTGCAGTTTGCCTTTCAATCTTAATTTTGGTAGTGTTTTCCCTTTTTTACAGAATTTTGAAATTATCTATTCAAATCTATTGGATCCTTTCCCTTATGTTCTCTTCTCTTGCTTTTAGGCTTAGAAAATAAATGGTTAAAACTACTTATATCCAGAAAAATGGTTATTTCTTGAGTTTTCTTATAATTTTTCTCTCGCTGGAAACCACCTTGTGAGAAAACACACACATATGACACATATAATTATATTTATAATTCTAATATAATAATTATGTTATTCTTTTTATCATTTCAATTGAATACAATTATATATATTAATTATATTATATATCAAACATATGTATGCCTGTTTTCACACAGGAGAAAAATTGTAAGAAAATTCAGAAATATATATATTATATATACTCAAAAAGACATATTACATATAATTATACATTTTATGTGTGTGTTATATATGATTGCATTATATAATATATGTATGTGTGTGTTTTCTCATAAGGTGGTTAATATATATAATTGTATATATTAATTATATGCTATATAATTTATAAATATATACGTATAAAATTCGGTGCAGAATCCAAGATGCCACATGAAGATTATGAGCATAAAATTCCCTTCAGTGGATCCCATGCCCTCTCACCTCTCCTGTTAGTACAACCTTTTCTCCTCTTGGGGTTCCTACTCTCTCTCACCTCCAGCTTCCTCACTACATTTCTATAGTGTTTTCCTCTCAGCAACCTGACCCCTTTGAGGTATTAACTCACAAAAAATGAAGACCTTACTTCTGTTGGGGGGGATTGTATTTTAATTGGGTCTTCCAGCCCTTTAACTGACAAAGATTAATTTTCAAAAGAGAAATTTCAGGCACTGTGACAGTCAGTAGGGGGTAGATTTTGAGCCAGGAACTCGTGACTTGTCTCTTCAAACCACACCACAAGATCTGCCTTAAGTGGCACCTACCAAAATTTCATGTTCTTCTCCCACGCTGACATGAAATCCAGAGTCAGCTGTCATTTGCTCACCCTGTATAAGGTTAGCTCCCCTCAGATGGCTTCTTTTCACGTTATTTATCTTTTCCCCAAAGACTAGCTTCCTCTCCTGGCTACCATACTTCTATTATTAGCTCTAACACTGAGGCCCAGAATCTCAGTCACTTCCAGCCCCATGGTTCATTCACTGTCCCACAACACCATTCAGACATCCCTGTGTGTTTCCGTACTCTGGAAACATCTTTCACTGGGACGCTGGTCCACTTATCCAGTGCCTTGCAGGCACGGTCAATAGCAACCCTCACTCCTCTGAATCCACAGAGGACCTGTGTCTGTGCCAGCGGTCTCCAAAGTGGGGTGTCTATGGCGATCCTTCTGGGTACAAGAAAGTAGTGGAACTTTTGCTTATAAAATTTCAACCTTTTAAAACACCCATTTTTTGTGTGTTTTTACATGGACATAATATATTCATTTAGAAGTATATGACCAATTTTGGGGACTTCTCTGGTGGCTCAGTGGTTAAGAATCTGCCTGCCAATGCAAGAGACATGGGTTCGAGCCCTGGTCCGGGAAGATCCCACATGCCACAGAGCAAGTAAGCCCGTGTGCCACAACTACTGAGCCTGCATTCTAGAGCCCGTGAGCCACAACTACTGAGCCCACGTGCCACAACTGCTGAAGCCCGTGTGCCTGGAGCCCATGCTCTGCAACAAGAGAAGCCACAGCAATAAGCCCGGGCACCACAACGAAGAGTAGTCCCCGCTCGCCACAACTAGAGAAAAGCCCATGTGCAGCAACAAAGACCCAATGCAGCCAAAATTTAAAAATAAATAAATTAATTAATTTAAAAAAGAATAAACAGTCCTTAGTCTGAGAAACAGCTGGAGACAGTGTATGAAGGTAAGCTGAAACATTCTGTGCGAGGGGATGCATTGATGCTTGCTTTGTTTCAATGAACTGGTCACATTATTGAGTCAGAGAGAAATCCTCCCTTTCCATGTTTAAAAGTTGGAAGCTTATCTCTATCTGCTTCTCCAAAAACTGCTTTAAACGCATCATGTCGTATGCACATGTTTGGTCCCAGAGATATGGAAAAATACTAGAAAAAAATTCACGGGATAATTTGAACCTCCAAAGAAAATATTCGACTTCACTGGGCACATATGCTCAGTCTCTGTCACCTCTCCTATCTCTTTCCTGTTGGTGACTGCCTCCACGGCATTTTGCTGTTTTTGCTCTGGATCTGTAGCTCACTGCCAGGGGCTGGTGAACAAAGACTGTCCTCCACCTCCTCTGCTCAACTTGTCTGTGTTGCTTCAATCCTAGAACCCACTTAAACCCACTCAGGCCCTTCCTTAGCTGCCATCACCCACGGCTCTAGTGGGTGGGTGCTGTGAAGAAAATACTTCTTAAAAAGAAAGGAGCCCAGTGGCTGCCCTCGATTCTTGGTTTTCCAAGAGCTCCAATATCAAGAGTCCTGGTGTAGATGCTGAGCCAAACTCCCTTTGGGGCCCATTGGAAGATGTGTTTCAGACCCATGGAGAACAAGAAGCAGAATGAATACACTGTCCCTGGTTTATCCATCACCATTGCCAGAGCTCAGGAACAGTGCTTGCCAAAGAGCACAGCATCCCATTCAAGGCTCATAATAAAAGTCTAAAATTTACAAAAATAATAATGACTGAATTGCGTCTAAGTTACACTATCCTGTTGCAGTTGCTTCCTTCAGCTTCTGTTACATATCAGAAGAAAAAAAATCACAACCGAAAAGGGCACACAAAATGTCCCTCCCCAAGTCTCTGTAGGGGAATAGTACATGTGAAGGCTGCCAATGGAAACCTTCACTCCTTAAAGGATAAGTATGAAATAATCCCCCTAAGTGTGGATCTTAGATTTATTTGTTTTATAAAGACAGGTTGTCCTGCTGAGGCCATAGGCAAATATGCACCATAGAAACTATCTTTCCTCTTGGCCACACCCATGGCAGGCACTGTTAGTGGATCACCTACTCTTTCCTGCTAATCCTCAGTAGAATACTTTAGGAGAAACTAATGAACATTGCCAAGGGAGATGAAAGCTCTTTTCCCTTCTGACCTAGAGGAAGCACACACCCCTAAAGGACTGGACTATTATCTAGAGAAGATGTAGCCCTTCATACAGGAATCTGGAAACTTAGCAGATTCAGCCTACCGTGAGAGGGAACTCCTGTCCCTCTCTCCCTGTGGGTCTGTCTTGAGAAGTTTAGCTGTGCTGGAGTGCACCAGGTGGAAACAGAGAGAGAGATGTGGGGATATGCCAGAAGCTAGGCAGGGAGACCCTGGAGAGGAACACAAGCTGGAGATGAGTAAGTTACACTTCGGAAGCCAGATTCCTTAGTTACAGCTAGCTTTCTGGGTCTGTTTTCTCTTTTGCTATCCTTGAGCCATAAGCAAAATTCATTCATTCATTCATCCATCCATCCCATTCATTCATTCATTCATTTAACAGATATTTATTGAGCATCAGTCTTGTAGCAGTCTCTGAACTATGATCTAGAATATGGGGATGAGTGACATAGAGACAGTCCAGGGAATGCAGACCAATGACAGCCATTTATGCTCATTTACACTCAAATGGCCATTTATGTTGTTTGGGGGAAATGCTGATGTTATGGGATCACACAGTAGGGGAGCCCAGGCTGTCTGAAATCTAAGTGCTCTGGTTAAGGGGTGTCTATTCTCCAACATGGTCTCATTGGATGGACTGGATACAGAGAGTAGCATTATGGGCAGGGCTTGGGCAGGAAATTAAAGAGGAGCTGCTCCCTGGGAGTCGTGGCCATGAGATTCAGGCACCTTATCCACATAAAGGCTCTTTTTCCACTGCCAGTCTTGGAGGACTGGGTGTGATACTAGTAGAGGTTTGATTTTTATAGGGTGGGAGCTAAATCTGGGATCTGCCATTGTGTTTTTCTCTTCTCTCCCAAAGGTGATTCTTAGAAACCTCCACTCTGAAGGCCTCTTGTCCTTCAGTCAAGCATCCAGCACATCCTCACAACTCCCTCAGATCACCCTGAGGCCACTCTTCTCACCATTGACACCACTGCCATTATTCCTGACATATGAGGCAGGATGATCCAAGACCAGAAGGTCATCATGATCAAGAGGTGAGCAGATAGTACTTAAAGGCAGAGAGGGTTGGGATTGGAGAGGAATTCCCTAATAGCTATTATAAATGGAGATACAACAGGTTTGGACAAACGACCTGGAACAGGAAGAGGGGAGGAGGGAAGAGTCAGGCAGAGATAATGCCAAGAGAGGATGCCTGGGCTGTGCAGGGACATAAAAGGGGCTCAGAGAGGACTTAGGAAGCAGATCGGAAAGGAAGATAGTGGAGGAAGGTAAAGAATCCAGTCTTTGGCATTCAGTTGTGTGGCTGGGGATTGTGAGAAACTGGATCAGGGAACTTGAAGGCTGGGATGTCCGCTGTGTTCTTGGAATGACTTCCTGAGGGCTTCGCATGTAACCAAATATTAGCACTCATTTACTGAATAAAAACTCTTCTGTCCCTGGGCTAGCAGGGAGTGGAGTGTCATGCTCCCCACCCTCATCACAAAGACAGGTCAGTCCCCGTCCCTAAGACTCTCACAACCTAGACCAAAAAGTGCCCCGAGAGCCTGGCAGGATCATCCTGGTGCACAGACTCAGTGTCCAGGAGTCCTGAGTGGCCATAGGACAGCCAGGGCTCCTGCGTCCCATAAATCCAAGCCAAGAACAGTAAAGCACGGAGAAGGGAGGTAAGTAGGAGCAGGGAGACGAAAGTCCCAGAAATGCAGATTAGATTGCAAATAATAATAAAGCAATAACCTGGGTGAACTCCGTTCAATTCAGTTCAATTCACCAAGTACATGCTGAGTGCCCCTGTGTGCCTGTTCTGAACTAGTATGCTGGAGAGGAGGGCTACAAGAAAAAATGAGCAGTTTGGTGGAGGTCAGGCATGCTAAAGAGAAGGTATCTTTCCAGGCACCAAAGCTCTGCCCTGCAGATGGCTGCCTTTGCATTGGAGGTCCCCTGACAATTCAGAGGAGATTTCTCTCAAAGACCTTCCAAAGCAGTTCCTCTAAGACCCTAGTCCATGCCCCCAGGCAGCCACGAGTCTGTTCCATTTCATACAGACCAAGCAGACCCTTTCTGAAGTTTTTGTAGAAATGGAAGTGATCTGAGTAGAGTAGGGAATTTTAAAGGTGAAAACAGGGGCAAGGATGGAGAATGGATTGGAGGTGGAGAAAATGCAGAAGTAGGGGGCCAGTGAGGAGAATACGAATACTCCAGTTTCACTGAGTTGGTGACAGTGAGTAGAGCAAAGGGACAGAAGAGGATGAGGACACAGAGGCTCTGCCAACTAACTGGCTGTGGAAGACAAAAGAAAGAAGAGCTTGAGATGGCCTTGGGCAAATGAATAAGGAGAGTCAGGGGGCTCTGAGGAGAAGCATTTGAAGAAGGAAGGTAATGAGTTCAATCTTAGTGGTAATACAGGATTCCATCCTTCCTTTCCTGGATTCTTCCTACTGGTTCCCCTTCTCTAGGCTCAGCCCTCCAGTTCCCTTTTCATGGGGTTTCTAAAAGGCAAACTTTACAGGATCATTCCCTACATCCAGCCTCACAGTGGTTTCTATCACCTTCAGTGAAAGCCCACTGTCCTGAGCACAGCATACAAAGCCTTGGAGCTCTGCCTTGCCTACATCTTAGCCTCATCTCCTGCCACTCTGCCTCTGGGACTCAACACTCCAGACATCCTGAAATATTTTCATTTTTTCAAAGAAGGCAGTTTCATGCCTCAGTGCCTTTGTAACTGTAATGCCTCACCCTGGAAGTTCTTTCCCTCCTTAACTGCCTGGTGAACTCCTCACCATTTGTTCTCAGGCGGCTTAAAATACAACAAAGCATTCCCCAATGGTCCTTCTCACCCTCTCAAAGGAGGTTTATTCAAAGAATGCAAAGCTGTTCAATACTTGAAAATCAATCAATGTAATCCACCATATTAATAGCTAAAGAAGAAAAATCACACGGTCTTATCGACTGATGCAAAAAAAAAATTTAACAAAATTCAACATGTATTCATGATAAAACTCTTAGAGGAAAATAGGTGTAGAGGGGAACTTTCTCAATCTGTTGAAAAGTATCTACCAAAAGCCTCCAGCTAATATTACACTTAATGGTGAAAGATGGAACGCTTTCCTCCCAAGGTCAAGAACAAGGTAAAGGATGTTTGTTCTCACCGCTCTTATTCAATATATTATTGGAAGTTCTGATCAAATTAATAAGACACAAAAAGGAAATAAAATGCATACAGATCAGAAAGGAAGATATAAAACTGTCCCTATTTGCAAATGACATGGTTGTCTATGTAGTAAATCTCACGGAATCTATAAACAAACAAACAAACATACAAACAAAAACAACCCAACTCCTAGAACAAATAAGTGAGTTAGCAAAGTTGCAATATACAAGATAAACATACAAAAATTGTACACATTTGTATTTCTAGATATACAATTGTATATGCAATTGTTATTTCTATATATCAATGAATAGGTGGACATCAAAACTCAAAATAGAATGCCATTTTCAATTACTCAAAAAAAAGAAAGAAATGCTTAAGTGTAAATCTAACAAAACATCTACAGAACTTCTATACTGAAAACAATGTTGAAAGAAACCAAAGATCTAAGTAAGTGGAGACATAGCGTACTCGTGGACTGGAAGGTTCAACATAATTAAGAGGTCAATTCTCCCAAATGCAGGTTTAATGCAATTCTTATCAGAATCCCAGCAAGATTTTTTATAGGCATAGACAAAAGTATTCTAAAATATATATGGGAACTTCCCTGGTTAAGAATCCGCCTGCCAATGCAGGGGACACAGGTTCATTCCCTGGTCTGGGAAGATCCCACATGCTGCGGAGCAGCTAAGCCCGTGTGTCACAACTACTGAGCCTGCGCTCTAGAGCCCACAAGCCACAACTACTGAGCCAGCGTGCTGCAGCTACTAAAGCCGGCACGCCTAGAGCCCACGCTCCACAAGAGAAGTCACCGCAATGAGAAGCCCGCACACTGCAACAAAGAGTAGCCCCCACTCACTTCAACTAGAGAAAGCCCATGCACAGCAACGAAGACTCAATGCAGCCAAAAATAAATAAATAAAATAAAAATAAATAAAATTTATATGCAAGCGCAGATGAACCAGAATAGCTAACATCGTTTTGTAAAAGAGTTATACAATGGAAGGAATCAATCTACCTGATTTGAAGACAGAGCTGTGATGTTTACAGAGTGATAGACACATAAACCGATGGAACAGAATAGAGAATCCAGAAACACATTAACACAAATATGCCCAACTGATTTTTTACAAAAGTACAAAAGCAGTTCAATGGAGGAAGGCTAGCTTTTTCAATGAACCTTGACTTAAATTTCACATCTTATTAAAAAATTAACTTAGGGCTTCCCTGGTGGCGCAGTGGTTGAGAATCTGCCTGCCAATGCAGGGGACACGGGTTCGAGCCCTGGTCTGGGAGGATCCCAAATGCCACGGAGCAACTAGGCCCGTGAGCCACAACTACTGAGCCTGCGCGTCTGGAGCCTGTGCTCCGCAACAAGAGAGGCCACGATAGTGAGAGGCCCGCGCACTGCAATGAAGGGTGGCCCCCGCTTGCCACAACTAGAGAAAGCCCTCACACAGAAACAAAGACCCAACACAGCAAAAATAAATAAAATAAAATTACTAAAACACTCAGAGCCAAGCAAATCTACTTCAAAAAAAAAAAAATTAACTTAAAAGGATCATGGGCTTAAATGTAAAATGTAAAACTATGAAACTTTTAGAAAAGAAAATATCAGAAAAAAATCTTTGGGATCCAAGGCTAAGCAAAGAGTTCTTAGATTTGCAACCAGAAGCATGATTTATAAAAGAAAAAAAATTGAGTTTCATCTAAATTTTAAAATTTGTTTTGTAAGTATCCTGTTATGAGAATGAAAAGACAACCTTCAGACAGTGAGACGATAAATTTGCAAACCATACTTCTGACAAAGGAATAGCATCTAGAATACATAAAGATCTCTCAAAATTCAACAGTAACTAATAAAAGAAAACCAATTAGATTTGGGGGAAAAGGCGTGAAGGAACATTTTGCTGAAGAGGATATAGAGATGGCAAATAAGTGTGTGAAAAGATGCTCAACATCACTAGCCATTAGGGAAATGTAAATTAAAACCACAATGAGTTATCACTATACATCTTTCAGAAAGTCTAAAATAAAACATAGTGACGGCATTAAACCTGATCACTTATACATTGCTGGTGGGAAGGTAAAATGGTATAGCCACTTTGGAAAAGTTTGGCAGTTTCTCAAATAACTAAAAATACAACTATCGTATGACCCAGAGTTTCAAGCCCAGAGAAATTTTTGCAGAGAAATGGAAACACGTTCAAACAAAAGGCTGTACACGAATGTTCAAAGCAGCTTTTCTGGTAGCAGCACCAAACTGTAAACAACCGAGATGTCCTTCAACAGGTGAACGGCTAAACACACTGTGGTACATTCATATCATGGAATACTTCACAGCAGTAAAAATGAATGAACCATTGATACACACAACAAGTTGGATGAATCTCCAAGGAGTCATGCTGAGTGAAAAGCCAATTCCAAAATGTTACATATTATATTACTACATTTACATAACATTCTTGAAATGACAAAATTACAGAAATGTAGAATGGATTAGTGATTGCTGAGAGTCGAAGATAAATGGGGAAAGGAGATGCAGGAGGCAAGGGGGCCTGACTATAAAAGGACTACAGGATGTAGTGATGGTATTGCTCTGTGTCTTGACTGTCTCAATGTCAATATTCTGGTTGTGATCTCATACCACAGCTTTGTAAGGTGTTACCCTTGGGAGAAACTGGGTAAAGGATACAAAGGATCTCTCTGTACTGTTTCTTACAACTGCACATGAATGTACAATTATCTCAAAATAAAAAGTTTAATTAAAAAAATAAAGCAAAAACCACACCCCTTTATCATCTCACAGGTCAGAAGTCAAAGCACAGCACAACTGGATCTCCTGCTCACGTCTCACCAGGCTGAACACAAGGTGCCAGCCAGAGCTTGGGGATCTCATCTGAGGCTTGGGGGTCTTCTTCCAAGTTCAATCAGGAGTCGGCAGAACTCAGTTCCTTGTGGCTCTAGGACTGCTCTCCCATTTCCTGGCTGACTCTCAACCAGGGACCCTTCTCAGTTTCCTAGGGCCTTTCTGTTATTTCCTGCTATGTGGCCCTTCCCATATTCCCTCTCATGCTTGGAAGGGCTCAGATCCACTTATGGCCTCATCTGATTAGGTCAGGCCCACCCAGATAATCTCCCTGTTTATTAACTCCAAGTCAATTGATGAGTAGCTTAACCATGGGCGTGATAGTCTATCATATTCACAGCTTCTGCCTGCACTCAAGGTAAAGGAATTGCACAAGGCATGTACACCAGAGGGCAGGAATCTTGGGGCTATCTTAGATTTCTGCCCACCATAGACCATCTGAGCCCCAGTGCTCTGGGTGGGATAGACTGAGGTCTTGGTTGGGACTGCATTGCAGTGCAATTCTTCTCTCTGCTCAGTCCTTCAGCCTTCATTCCCCATAGTCATTGATCCCTAGAGCGCTTGCCAATCAATTTTCTGCCTGTGAGTCTGTTTCCCAAGGAACCTGACCTAAGACACTAGTGCTATACTAGAGGGCATGGAAGACAGATTGATAACATTTTAAAAATCCCTGAGCCAGGTATATGTGAGACTCTACTTAAAAAGGATGTTGACAGAGCTCTGGGGGGTTATCCCTAGGCTGTCAAGTCAGGAGCACCACATGGGTAATTGTTGACAATGACAACCAAGTCACTCAATGGTCCGCCTCTAGATTCAGCTTAAAGTCAGCCCTCCTTTAACATCATCATCATTACTATGATGTCATACTTATCATACTTTGAGAGTTCACTCTGTTTCAGGAACCGTGCAAAACATTTTGCCGACCATCTAATGAGCCATTATAGCAGAGTGGTTGAGAGTACCAGGGGTTAGACGACTCAGCGTTGAATGCCAGCTTCTCCATTTGATAGCAATATGGCCCAGTTAGTCCAGCTTTCCAAGGCTCAGTTTCCTCATCTATAAAATAAGGATGGGGACTTGCCTGGTGGTGCAGTGGTTGAGAGTCTGCCTGCTGATGCCCCGGTCTGGGAAGATCCCACATGCCGCGGAGTGGCTGGGCCTGTGAGCCGTGGCCGCTGAGCCTGCGCATCCGGAGCCTGTGCTCCGCAACGGGAGAGCCACAACAGTGAGAGGCACGCGTACCGCAAAAAAAAAAAAAAAAAAAAGGATGGTATCTGTTTTATAGAATAACCCTTCATGTAGAACTCTTAATATGTGCTTGGTACAGAGCAAGCATTCCATAAATGTCAGCAATCTTAAAGCCTCATTTAATTCTTATAACAGCTCTGCAAGTGGGTTTATAGCTGAATAAGCTGAGGTTCAGAGAGATCAAGCAGCCTCCTAGTATCCAACAAACAGCTAAAAGGTGTCAGAGGTAGGATTTAAACCAAGCTCCTTCTGACTATAAGGTCTTAGCCCTTAACCATTATCCTGGCTTGCCTCACTTTGTGGGTATCCACGGGAGCAGTGAAGCCAACGCTGCCTTAAGCACAATGCAGAAAGAAAGATAAAATGAAAAGACACACGCAGAGTCTTAAAATCCCTGGGAAGGAAATGCAGCAGGGAGGGAGTTGCCACTGATTCACCTGAGGGATGTCAGGATTCTGAGCCTGAAGCTGTGTGCTGCTACGTGGCTCCCTAAATGGGGTAGTGGAAATCAGAGTCTCTCTTCTCAAGACAGCTAAGCCCTTCAGGAAAATGTTATTACAGGTCCATGATCTCTTATTCAAACATTTTGATTCAGACAGCTCTGAATACCGAAAGCTTTTCATCATTCTGACTTGACCCAGATTGACCTGAGCTCTTTGTTGTCTTTGCAGCTTCACAAAGGAATGAATAGTCATACATTTGCTGCAGAAATGTTCATGTGATCATTTCCTGAGGTGTCAGCTACTGAGTTACCTTTCTAAAATCTGAGAAATCCTGAATTTCAGATGAGGGCTCGGGGGCCTTTAATTATTATCTCTGACAATTTTTGCTACTTACCAGAGCAAAGAACACAGACACACCAGATTTCATTCACGGAATGACTTTCATGTAAAGAGCTTTTATCCAAGAGCTCCTCAGAGGATCCCTTGTTTCCCACAAGGAAGAATGACCAGCCTCAGGCCATGCATACCCATCCAGCTCTACCTGAAAGCAGGCCGGGTACCCTAGGTGGCTGCTGCCCAGTCTACTTCTCAGCACCATGGTTTTCCACTCTGTGTTATAGAATTGTCCTGCATTGTTTTCCCGCCCAGAATGCTGATTCTGGTAAGACTTTGTGTTGTTTTGGGATAAGGGGGTTGAGGTGGAGAGAAAGTTGAGGCTGTGGGTGCAGAAGAGAGACAGGAATCCTGACTCTCCCCAGCCTCCAGTTCCTTTCCTGGGGCCTCTGGGGATAGTAGTCGTTTGCTCACAGTATTTTCCATATAATCCCAAAGTGTAAACTTTACCTATTTTGAATGCATGAATTCCACGCCATCTTCACTATTTAAATGAGACAAAATATCCAATGAGATACAGACTTGGTCTTATTTAAAATCACAGGTCTACAGCTGCGAGGGAATAGAGTCCCTATAAGGAATAAACGGGCCGTATCTCAGTATTCCTACTGAGTCTATTTTCTACCGTTGAAAACCACATGTAGCCACTTTGATGTGGGCTGAGTAGGTGGGGCATCATTTTACCACCATTTGTTTAGCTGCACTTTGGCAAATGTCAAGTCCAAGTCTGTGTATTTGGACAAAATGGGGTCAGCAGCCTCCTGATGGGCTTTCTGTCTGACAGACAGCAACTTACCAGCCTCCTCTCCACTAGGGAAGCATCAAGTGAGTAAGGTTCCTGGTTGCTTTCTTCTCTTCAGGGTAAATATCAGAGATCAGCCAGTACAGAAGATACTTGCCACTACTCCAGCTCCAGAGCCCACCCTGAGTGCAAACTCAGTGAAGACTTGGAGCGTTTAAAGGAAAAAACAAACTAAAAATGGTTCTACATTTGGTCACTTCCAAATTATTCTCATACTTATGGTCTATCCAGGGCCACGTCTCCTTCATTTCCTTCTCATCAGTTATCTATCTTTGGCCAACAAATGATCACTGGTGATTCCTTTTCCAATACATGGCTGGGAAGCAATGAGACAGAAAAACAAAATTGTTTTCTTGTTTGAGTTAAATTCAATTTTACAAACAAATTGAGTTTGTGCTAATGGCCAGGTATTCTGCTTGCTACTAGGGATAAAAGGACTGGGGATTACAGTCAAGTGAAAGGGAAAAGACCAGTTGATTCCCAATGATGAAAAGTTAGCACAGATGCTACAGGAGACGTGAGAGTCACTCAACTTTGCCTTGGTGGGTGTGGTGGAGGATCAGGGAAGTCTTCCTGGAGGAGGTGACAGCCATTCTAAATCTTGAAGATTGAATAAGACGTTACCCAGGCAAATGGGTGAGAAGGGGGTGAAGACATTGTATGCAGAGAATACTTCTCCAAAGGTTCTGAGGTGAGTACATGGCATGAATTATATTGCATACAATTTAGTTTCAAATAGTTCAGCCTAGACAGAGAGAAGTATCTGTTACTTAATTTTTTTGGATCTGTTACTTTTAATCTACATCCTAGGAGCAATTTGTTAACATCTGAAGTGCCCTGCTCAGGAATACACATTCCAGAGTGTTTCTAAGCTTTGATAGATGCTAACTGGATGTCACACTCCGGAGGTACCTTCTACAAGAGCTTTGGCCATCTTTTTTTCTTTCCAGCTTTATTGAGATATTACTGACTTATAATATATGTAAGTATAAGGTGTACAATGTGATGATTTGATACATGTATATATTACAAAATGATTACTACAATAAAGTTAGTTAACACCTTAGCCCCCTCACATAATTACCATTGTCTTTTTGGGGTGATAAAATTTTAAATCTGCTCGATTAACAACTTTCAAATATATAATATGATATGGTTAATTATAGTCACCATGCTGTACATTGGATCCCCCGAATTTATTCATCTTATTGCTGGGAGTTTGTACCTTTGACCAACACCTCTTACCTTCCCCACCCCTGGCCCTTGGCAACCATCATTCTATTCTCTATTTGTATGAGTTTGACTTTTTTAGATTCCTCATATAAGTGAGAACATAAAATATGTCTTTCTGTATCTGACTTATTTCACTTAGCATAATGTCCTCAAGGTCCATCCATGTTGTTGCAAAGGCAGGATTTCCTTCTTTTTTATGGGTAAATAATGTTTGTATATATATATATGATATATATATATATGTTTGTATATCATATATATCATATATATACTGTATATCATATATATATATCATATACATGATATATATACACATCTTCTTTATATAGTCACTTTATATGGACACTTAGGTTGTTTCCACGTCTTGGCTATTGTAAATGATGTTGCAATGAACATGGGGGCGCAAATATCTCTTTGAGTTGGAGTTTTCATTTTCTTTGGATATATACCCAGAAGGAAGGTTCCTGGATCATATGGTAGTTCTATTTTTAATTTGTGTGTCTTCTTTGGAAAAATGTCTAATGGGCAAAAGTCCTTTGCCCATTTTTAAATTGGATTGTTTGTTTTTTCGTTATTGAGTTGTATGAATTCTTTCTATATTTTGGATATTAACGCCTTATCAGACAGACAGTTTGCAAATATTGTCTCCTGTTCCATATTTGGTTTGCAAATATTTTCTCCTGTTTTCCTTTGTAGTTTGATGATTTTTCCCTTTTTCGTGAAAAAACTTTTTAGTCTGATATAGTCTCACTTGGTTGTTTTTGCTTTTGTTGCTAGTGCTTTTATTGTCATATCCCCCCAAAAAATCTTTGCCCAGACCAATGTCAGGGGCTTTCCCCCTATGCTTTCCTCTAGCAATTTCATAGTTTAGGGTCTTGCATTTAAGTCTTTAATCCACTTTGAGTTAGTTTTTGTGAGTGGTGTAAGATAGGGATCCAATTTCATTCTTTTGCATGTGATGATCCAGTTTTCCCATCACCATTTATTGGAGAGACTATCCTTTCCCCACTGAGTCTTCTTAGCCTCCTTGTCAAAAACTAGTTGGCCGTATATGCGTGGGTTTATTTCTGGGTAGAGTTTCAGCAATCTTTACCTTCCATCCTCACTACAGAGTTTGTTCATTTGTATAATTGTTTAGAAATAATTTTCATTGTTTAAATGAATGGTGAAAAAGCTATGGTGGATAGCTAGAAATACAATATGGGCTCTCCATGGTTACAGGAACAGAGTGTAAGAATTTTGCAAGCTCAAGGGCTTACACCCTTCGTAATGGCTCGCAATGCCTAAGATTCCACCTAATCTCTGTGCCTCACTTAACAGATGAGGCTGTTGCCTGATTCTGACTGGTAGCTCAGATGAATTCTGCCACTAGAACATTGTCTCTTTATACAAGGTTTGTGTCAGACAGAGAGCAAACTTAGGAAAAAAGATTGTGCATGTTTGTAGTGCCTGCTTATTAGTAAATATTTGTATGCATAGCAGAATTTGGTCTGGGTCTTGCTTTCAATGCAACCTACCCAATGCAACCAACCCCTTAGTTGGACAGTCGTGGTAGAGGAGATCTATAATCCTCAGCTCCCTTTAACAATGGTAAGCTATAGATATCCTGCACAAAAAGCCTAATAATTATAAGGAGGCAAATTGGCTGGAGTCAGTTTCCTGCAGCATGATTCCTATGTTTGTTTTTAACAGTGCTAGCCATCCTTCTCCACCACTCCAGCGGGGGAGTTATCCAAGGCAGCTCAATTCAACTGAGTGGCAGGAAACACAGAATCCCATGGAAAGGAGCCAAAGTTCTATCAGGAAGACAATACCAGTTCTGACAAATCTGGAAGGTGATGTAAGGACAAAAATAACACCACTTGGTGACTGGGAGCTGAGAGCAGGATAGAAAGGAGTGTGAGGCACAGGTTAGCATGAACAAGTCAGGACTGAGGCTGTGACCAGCAGGTGATTGCCAGAGCACACCTTTGTCATGGTGCCAGAACATATCATGCCTCTTAAAGGAGCCACATGCAGCTGGACACCAGTCAACTCTCCATGGTCAAGCTTATTACCTATTGCTTCACCACTCACCTCCCCTGAGTACAATGTGTCTCCTGTGTTTCCTGTTCAGCTAATGGCATCACCATCCACTTAAGAATCATCTTGGGCATCTCCAATATCATCTTCCCAATTTTAATCAATCATCAAATCTAAAAACTTATAACAACTAAGTATCTCTTGACCCCATCCCCAGTCGCCTTGGTTCTGGCTCTCAACATCTCTCCGTGGGACCATTGCTGCCCACACTGCAAGAGGTTCCTCGCCGTCTTCCTGCTCACAGCATCCCCTTCCTCTCTACTATGGCACAGCTGCCTCTCTGCCCTACACATTAAAACCCTTAGGAGGCGCCCCATTGTCCTTAGCAGACCAAATTCCAGAGCATGGCGTATTCGAGCAGTTTTATTACAAGTGATAGAAACTTTAGTAGGACTATTTGGGACAAAAGGGGGAAATGTATTGATTTACAGAGCTGAATTGTGGGAAATAGACCTGTTGTGTCCCAGATATTTGAATCAGGGGCTTGAATACCATTAGAATTTTTTCTCTTTCTCTGTGTATTGTCAACATTGTCTTTGCCTTTTTCCACAAGCCTGGACGATGACCCCTGGTCCCTTGGAGCTCATATCTACCTAGTTGCTGGTACCACTAGAGTGGGTAAGGCCCCTCTTTTCTTCAATTCCAATTTGAAAATTTCCAGGGAAGAACTCCTACTGGTCTGGCCAGGATGATAGGTCCATCCCTGATCTAATGAATACTGCTGGGACGGGGAAGGGGAAACCATGATTACTGTACATGTCCCTGGTTAAGGACCAAGAGCATGATGTACCATCAATATTGATGAAAATGGATGTCCTTAGATAATCTACCAAAGTTCTCTGATAATCTACCAAAGAAAACATGGACCAAATAATTTTCTTCCTGGCCGGCTAACACCTAGCAGTATGGTACAGGAGTTAAGCCCCTATGCTCTGGAATAATATAGACGAAGGTTCAAATCCCAGCTCTCCCAGTTCCATTAGTTGTATGACCTTGGGCAATCCAGTGAGTCTCAGTTTCCTTATCTGTAAAATGGGGTGGGGACATATATATCAAGTGGCCCATGTGAACATTTAAGGAGACAGGTATTGAGAGCACCTAGAATCAAACCTGGCTTACAGTGCGAACTAGGGGAGCTCTTCCTGTCCACATGAGTGGGCAGACTTTGGAAGGCAGCAGGGCCTCAGGCTACTGCCTGCTGCCAGCAGAATGAGATCAGGGTTACTCAGAGGAACAGACTGACCTGATTCACAGCACTCCGGTGAAGGGACCCATCTGACACCCCAGAGAAGACAGTGCCAGGAAGAGGAGTTGCTTGGCACATGATATTCTCAAAAGCAAGGATGAGAGGTCCTTTCAAAGCACCCCGTCTCCCTGCCAGAGGAGGACCACGTCTGAGGCGAGGCACTTCTCCAGGGAGATGCTTATAATGCTGCCAGCCTCGCGGGTTACAGCCTGGAATCATCTCTTTATTAAATAATAATTAAGAGGCCCCTGTGAAGGGAATCTGGGTATAATTACCTGACTCATTAAGCTGCTCAGTCGAAACTGGGAGGCCGTTTTACTTCAGTGGCTGCACTCTTAGGCAATTTTCGTGTTTCTGGAAGCTGCAAGTGGAGTCTCACTTTTGTGGGGGGCTCAGGCTCAAGGTCGTGTGTCCTCATCCCTCGAGAAGGCTCCAGCCAAGCCTATGTTTCAAAGGGCCAGCCCTCCCCTTTCCTGTTCCGACAGATCTAAATTGGTCTTGGAACAGAACACAAGGAAGGGCGGAGGGACCAGCTGGGCAAGGAGTCAGCTCATTAGTAGCCGCGATGGAGGTGTTGAAATGAAGCAAGTTAAAAGCATATTAGTTTAAATGAGACTTTTCATCAATGAGGGGAGGTGTTTAGGTAGGAAGCAAATGTAATCATTTTGTGATGGGGCATAGTTTGGTAATTAATGGGGAAGTTGTCAGTATAATCTTGAGGGAGTCCCAGGAAATGAAGAAATCTATCTTATTAAGGACAACCTAGGAGAAAAAGTTATTGGAATGCAGATAGTTCACCAGCAAGGTCCTGGTAGCAAGTTTTTATCAGATGCATGAGTTGGGACAGTCTTTCTGCCCCATCTGTGTTTTGTCTTTGCCCAGACCCACTTCTTCTTTTTTTTTTTTTTTGTTGAAGTATAGTTGATTTACAATGTTGTGTTAGTTTCTGGTGTACAGCAAAGTGATTTAGTTTCTCATATATATATGTTCTTTTTCATACTCTATTCCATATTAATTTATTACAAGATATTGGCTATAGTTCCCTGGCTATACAGTAGGACCTTTGTTGTTGTTGTTTTCTATTTTATATAGTGTGTGTCTATTAATCCCTAACTCCTAATTTATCCTTACCCACCTTTTCCCTATGGTAACCGTAAGTTTGTTTTCTATGTCTGTGAGTCTGTTTCTGTTTTGTAAATAAGTTCGTTGTATCATATTTTAGATTCCACATGTAAGTGATATCATATGATATTTGTCTTTCTCTGCCAGACGCACCACTTCTCCTAATGGGAATACAGAGAAGAATAGAGAAGGTTGCAGGGGTCGTGAAGCAAGCACAGGTTTCTTTCTGCTTCTCAGAAGGGCTGGCCAGCGCCTCGGCCATGCTCCTCAGGAACGGCTGCGAAAACGAGCCTACCTGGTGGGCCAGCCAGGTTCCTGCTACCTGAAGCCCTGCCAGGGCTGTGCAGACTCCCAGTGGCTGGAAAAGGAGTCTGAGGGGAAAAGTTTTACAAAGGCACCCGTAGCACAGTGGTTAAGGCAGGGCTCTGGGGGCTTCCCTGGTGGCTCAGTGGTTAAGAATCCACCTGCCAATGCAGGGGACACAGGTTCGAGCCCTGGTCTGGGAAGATCCCACATGCTGCGGAGCAACTAAGCCCGTGCCCACAACTACTGAGCCTGCGCTCTAGAGCCCGCGAGCCACAGCTACTGAGCGCACGCTCCACAGCTACTGAAGCCCGTGCGCCTAGAGCCCATGCTCTTCAACAAGAGAAGCCACTGCATCAGAGTAGCCCCTGCTCGCCTCAACTAGAGAAAGCCCGCACGCAGCAACAAAGACCCAACGCAGCCAAAAAAATAAAAATAAAGTCAGGGCTCTGGAACCAGAATGCCCGCGTTCAGCTTTCTGCTCGGGGTCACAGTGGTGTGTGACCTCAGGCCAGCGACTCAAACTTTCTGAGCTTCAGTTTCCTCACATGTAACGGGGACAATAATTGTGTCTGTCTCATAGGGCCGTTATGATGATTAAATTAGTCATTCCACGGGAAGCATTAACAGCAGTACCTGGCACTTAAGGTTTGCTCAACAAGTGTTAGCTATTATCTAGGACTTTGCCATCCAGTATGGTAACAACTAACCACATGTGGCTATTGAGTGCTAGAAATGTGGCTAGTCTGGCTTGATAGGTGCTATAGGTACAAAGTACACACAGATTTCAAAGACTTTGAATGAGAAAAAGAACATAAAATATCTCATTGATACTTGTTCTGTTGATTCATTGAAGTTGATATTTCAGTTGTATGTTGAAATAATAGCATTTTGGAATATACTGGGTTAAATAAATACATAATATAAAAATTAATTTTACTTTCTCCTTTTATTTTTTTTAAATTTTGGTAAAAAACACATAACACATGACACACGTTTATCATCTTAACTGTTTTTAAGTGTACAGTTCAGTGTGTTAATTACATTCACAAATACAGCTCTCCAGAACTTTTTCATCTGGCAAATCTGTAACTCCATATCCATTAGACAACAACTCTCCTTTTCCTTCTCCCCCCTAATCCTTGACAACCACCATTCTACTTTCTGTTTCTAAGAATCTGACTACTTTAGATACCTCAAATAAGTGGAATCATATAGTATTTGTCTTTTTGTGACTGGCTTATCTCACTTAGCATAATGTCCTTAAGGTTCACCCATGTTGTAGGATGTGACGTGATTTCTTTCCTTTTGAAGGCTGCATAATATTCCGTACTTTTAATGTTTTTAAGATAGCTGCTAGAAAACTTAGAATTTAATTTGTGGCTTGTATTATATTTCTATAGGATGGTGCTAGTTTAGAACCAGTAGTTCTTAACTCCATTAGTCCCAACCCTGCCTTATAACAACTAATTTGTAACACCTTCTTCACTCTCCTGAAATGAAAGTTACAGATAAAATAACTCATCTATATGCATAATGTAAAAAAATCAATATAATGACCGAACTATAATGTGAAGGATAAAAGAAAAGAATCTACAGGGAAAAAAATGTATTTCAACTTATGGCGAGACATGAGTACTTGAAGACAAAATAATCAGATGCTTGAATACATATGCAGAATCACCTTTAATGGGATCACTATTAATGCAGAGAAGTAACTCAAATTCTAGCAACCAGGTGGCCATCAGAGATGTGATTTTCTGAAATGGAACAACTCAGTCAAGTGCCAGCAAAACAAAGTACAATTTTTTATTTTCATTCTTGTGAAACTGAGGATACATTTAAATGGCACAAAAGGTATATGTATATATGGAAACTGTAGTTACATTCTAAGCTCAGAGACCAAAAAATTACTCTGGATTCCTCTTGATTTCTAAATATTGCACTGGATATTCATTTAGGTGAAAAATCTATTTACCAGTCCATATAAGTTGTGCAGAACCGCCTCGTGCATGGTAGGACATCTTGTGTCCCCGTATACCCTGTATGCCTATTGAAGACGGGTGGCCTCGTCCAGTCACTGGAACAACCGAAAACATCCCTTCTGTCCTCCCATGCTCTACCTCAGAGGCAGCAGAGGCCCCACCGCAGTGGTATTGTATTGTGAGAGACACGGGATGGTGGTCCCAAAGGTCCAGTGTCCAGTGGACCGCTCTGCTTCCTTGCCTGGAGGTCCCATCTATGACCTTCAGTACCTCAACACAAGGCTAGTCCTCTGACCCAGCACCGACCGCTCTCCAGCAAGGACCAGGAGCCTAGACTGCAGCCCTTCCAGAATCTCAGACACAACAGAGTCAGCATCTTTCCCTTCAAACCCATGCCCCGACTTGACATCCAGGTTTCAGTGTCACCAAATGCTTTCTCAGGACCAGAAACTTCTTTTCCTCTTCTTCCAACATTACTCCTGACCCTCGCAGGTGGCAGAGTCACGAAAGCCTGTTCTTTCTTTGCCTGTGGTTCTCTCTCATATGCCCCGTTTCCAGCTCACTGCCCCTCCCTCGTAGCCAGCTTTCTCGTGGTTCCTCATTGCTCTCCCTGACTCTAAGCTCCACTCCCCTGCAGTCCATCCTAACCCTGTGTTGCATCTCTATCCAAGCTCCACTCCTTATTAGCTGCCTATGGGCAAGTGTGTTAGCCTCTATGTAGCTCCTTCATCCATTGAATGGGATCACAACACCTGCCTTGCAGTGCTGTTACAGAGAATAGCTGAGTGTGTGCCTGTAAGACACCAAGCACTGGCCTGGAACATAGGAGGAAATAGACAAATGCAGTGTCCCTAGACACCATTTTCTCTTCTTTAGCCTGTTCCTTTTCTCTAGGCACCGAGCCAAGTATTTGCCTATTTCTCACATCATCCCAGCCAGGCAGTTGTCCCAGAAAAGACCACAGGGGGCTAAAACCTCATTAGAAATGGAATGAGATGAAGCAATTTATATTTACTAGAACACAGAAAGAGCACTTTGGTTGGGTGGTAAGACTCCCAGGGGACATGAGAAGTTACAACTGAAGGTCACTGAGCGGGTGACCAGGTAACTGACTGCACGGCTTTGGGCTTGCTGGGTGGGGTGGGCGAATTTGGGTGGAGTGGAATTGCAGAGGCGATAGAGGCCATGAGCCCTGCCCCTCTTGGTCCTGGACACACTCTACAGTGAGTCCTCAGTCTCTCTTCCAGATACACATCAAGCAAATATTTTTAGCTCATCAATTTGAAGGAACGTCCAACTGACGCCAGCCCAGGGGGCCTTGTTTCTTCGTCCGGGTATGGCCACGTCCATACTCAGGCTGCTGTTCCTGGACTGAAGGGCCCACCTGCTCTGGGACGCTTTTCCTGCTCAGTCCGTCCATGAGCATCCTTCCTTTCTTGGAATACCCACCAAGCACACTCCAGATAAACTTCTCACTTGTGTTGTTTTGTCTCCCAGTGAAATGATGACCGTCTCATAAGCAGGATAGCAGTGCCTTCTGCTTCCTCCCAGTCCCAGGACACAGCTATGCTAAGAGATATACGATAAATGTGATATGAATGAAGGCTAAAGATAAATCTTGGCAAACTAAGGAAGAAATTTTGGCATGCAGGGCATGAGAGAGGTTATCAGGCCATCCTGATGATGGCTTAGGTGGTGGTCAAGCCCGATGGTTCCATGGCACCTCATTCATCAAGAGCTTTGTTCTTTCTAGCACACATGCTGGGAATCTCAGAAGGATACATCCTCCTCTGGGCAGATTTTGCCACATATTATGAGGGAAGGATCAAAATTAGATGCAGCCTCTTCTAACTAAAAAGTCGAAGACCACTTCAGAGTGCCTTAAGAAGATGGGCTTCATCTATCTAATGGTGCCTATGAACAGCTGAAGAGGAAATCATTTTGGCATGATAATCCAAGCATCCATTTGGAGGGCCCCCCACCCCGCCTTAAAAAATTTAAAAGAGAAATAACTCATTCCTAAAGTTGTTTTTCCTGAATAGAGAACCTGCGTGAAACAAAGTTGAACATTTCTGGGGTTCGAGTTCATTGATTCTTTGCATATACAAATTCAGCAGCTTCTTTATTTCTAAGAACAAAGCCTTGTTGAAAAGAAAAAAAATCTCTTAAGTGTTCTTGGACATCAAATAATTCTTCAGAGGAAACACTTTGATGAGTTAAGTGTAAATGAGTAAGAAA
The DNA here is from genome assembly GCF_964165515.1 of Mesoplodon bidens. NCBI lineage: Eukaryota > Metazoa > Chordata > Mammalia > Artiodactyla > Ziphiidae > Mesoplodon > Mesoplodon bidens. The sequence continues at coordinate 39,880,561 of NC_138173.1, read as the reverse complement.
CATACGGATTAGATTTCTCATATAACACACATGGATTTCAGAATTAAGAGGAAAAATCTTTTTGGAAAATGTGGTTTGGATTTTGATTCTGCCTACTCCACACTGATGAAGTTGAAGAATATGGATTTTCCCTGTGTCTCGCTCCCCACCTTCAGCCTCAGGCATTAGCCATCGTTCTTTCTAAAGTGTACAATCAGCTTTCATAAAGACCAGGAAGGATTTTTAAACAGGCAATTCACAGATTACTATATAAGAACCAAATAGTTTTTGTAACAGATTCTCTTCCCATCAGATGGGTTCTAAAGCGTTTTTCAGAAATATCTCTCTGTTGGCCAGCACAGCTCACTCACCAGGAGGGACTCTGAGCCCTGTGTTTTGGTGACCTGAAGACACCGCCCTCCGGAAACCAACCTCTGTGGCCAGCAACCCCATTTCAAGGATGCCTCTTCCTACCCTTGGGTAGATGATTTTACCAGTGGTGGCCTTGATTCGACATCGTGCATATACCACGAGTTGAGCCCGATGGAAACTGCTTTCTTTCAGTCAGCACAAACTTTCACACAGTGTAGATAAGAGATTAAGTGGCATTAGGAATATGAAAGCAGTTGACACTGGATGTGGCACATCGGAGGTGAGCATTCTATGCTCGTTCTGCCTGAGGCATCTGAAATAGTCTCCTGTGACCTCTGAGGATGGGAACTGCTCATCCCACGCAGCCCTGCTAAGGGGTGGGCCTGGCTGTATGGACTAGGCAGCTCTGCTTCCCGGCCACTGACCCATGCTGGACAAATGAGTCTCCGTCCAGGGGATCTGAAATGGGGTGACAGAGATTTCTAGTCCGGGAGCTGGGCTGGATGGAATGGAGTGTAAGCCCTAGAACAGCCCCTTTTCTCCTTGTGCGTGGAGAGGAAGGGAAATGAAACAAAGGCACAGAGCAAATAGAGACGAGAGGCTTCTCCTTTTCCAAACCAGAGTCAGGTCCTGTCGGCTTGCCTCCCAATATGGGTCTTTTTTTTCAAACAGCTTTATTGCAATATAATTCACATACCATATAACTCACGCATTTAAAGTGTACAATCCAATGGCTTTTAGTATATTCCCAGATATATGCAACCATCATCACAGTCAATTTTAGAATATTTTCATCATCCCAAAAAGAATCCCCACAGTTGTCTCCTCTCTTCCTGTCATTCTCTCCCCCTAGCCCTAGGCAACCACTGATCCACTTTCTGTCTCTATAAATCTTCCTATTCTGGACTTTCATATGCATGGAATCATATAATATGTGGCCTTTTGTGACTGGCTTCTTATATTCAGCATAATGTTTTTTAACATTTATCCACATCATATCAGGACTTCAATCCTTTTTATGGCTGAATAATATTCTACCATATGGATATACCGTATTTGTTTATCCATCCATCAGTTGCTAGGCTTTTGGACCATTTCCACCTTTTGGCTATTATGAAGAGTGCTCCTATGAACATTCATGTGCCCCAAGTATGTCTTGACCCTGCCTTCTCTCCACCTCTCCTGTCTCCACCTTGCTCTAAACCATCGTCTGCAGGAATCCCACCCGGTCTCACCCACCCCCCTTCTCCCTCTCCAATCCACTCTCCACCTGAACTCCAGAAGGATCTTGTAGAAATATAAATCAACTGATATCACTCCCTAGCCTAAAACTCCTCAATGGATTCCCATTGTGTTAGAAAAGAAATCCAAACTCCATTCCATGGTCAACAAGTTTCCATGTGGTCATGCCCACCATTACACACCTCTCTTTTCCAGCTGTTATTTCCACCTTGATCACCCTCCTCCAGGCTCATGGCCTTCTCTTACTTCCTTAGCACTCCCTTCCCTCTGCCTGGAATTTCATGTGGCTGATACTTCCTTATCCTTCAGGTTGTGGCTTCAGTGTCATTTCCTCAGAGAAGTGATCAATGATCAACAATGGCGAAGTTGGGCACCCCCTCACCGCCCCCTCCATTATATTCTTTCCTACAGCATTTGCTTTTTCCTTCATACAATTTATAAACTTTGGAATTTCTTGTTTATTACTCATCTTCCCCAGTGTAAAGCCTATTTTATTTTACAGTTGTATCATTAAGGCCTAGAGCGGTGGTGCCTGCTGTTGACAGAATAAATATGGGTTCTGTAGAGATAAAGAGAAGAACTTTGATTAACTCCAGTTTCTGCATCCAGTATTTCCTGAGGCCCCATCTCAGGTACCATGAGACACCCCTGTGTTCTCATAATAAGTTCCTCTTTTTTTGATCTAGTTTGAGTGGCTTCTGTTCCTAACACATGAACGATCCATGACTAATGACTTTTTCTGTCATTGTTAGGCATGACTTGCTTCTTTGTTCCACACATTTATTTCCCCAAATCTCCGCAGCAAACTTTTTCAAACTCTTAACTTCTGCATCCCTTTAAAAGCATTTCTGTATTTGTATACCCATGTCCATAGCAGCATTATTCACAGTGGCCCAGAAGTGGAAGCAACCCAAGTGTCCATCGATAGATGAATAGATTAACAAAATGTGACTGTCACACACACACACACACACACACACACACACACACTGGAATATTATTCATCCTTAAAAAGGAGGGGAGGGCTTCCCTGGTGGCACTGTGGTTGAGAGTCTGCCTGCTAATGCAGGGGACACGGGTTCGAGCCCTGGTCTGGGAAGATCCCACATGCCGCGGGGCGGCTGGGCCCGTGAGCCACCGCTACTGAGCCTGCGCGTCTGGAGCTTGTGCTCTGCAACGGGAGAGGCCGCGATAGTGAGAGACCCGTGCACCACGATGAGGAGTGGCCCCCGCTTGCTGCAACTAGAGAAAGCCCTCGTGCAGAAACGAAGACCCAACACAGCCAAAATAAATAAATTAATTTAAAAAAAAAAAAAGGAGGGGAATCCTGAGAATTCCCAGGAGGTCCTGTGGTTAGGACTCTGTGCTTTCACTGCCAAGGGCACATGTTCGATCCCTGGCTGGGGAACTAAGATCCTGCATGGTATGTGGCACAGCCAAGAAAAAAAAAAAAGAAAAAGGAAATCCTGTCCCATGCTGCAACATGGATGAATCCGGAGCACATTATGCTAGTTGAATTAAGCCAGTCACATATGGTTCCATGTATATGAGGCATCTAAAGTAGTAAAGTTCATAGAAACAGAAAGTAGAACGGTGGTTGCCAGGAGCTAGAGGGAGGAGGAAATGGGGACTTGTTCAATGAGAGTTTTAGTTTTGCAGGATGAAAAATACCTGTTGCACAAAACTGTGAATATACTTAACATTACAAAACTGTACTCTTTAAAAAATTTTTTTAAAGAATTTATTTGACTGCGTCGGGTCTTAGCTGCAGCACGCGGGATCTTTCGTAGTGGTGTGCGGGCTCTTCATTGCAGCATGCAGGCTCCAGAGTGCGCAGGCTCAGTAGTTGCAGCGTGTGGGCTTAGTTGCCCCGTGGCATGTGGGATATTAGTTCCCCGCCAGGGATCGAATCCGTGTCCCCTGCACTGGAAGGGGGATTTTTAACCACTGGACCACCAGGGAAGTCCCCAAACCTGCACTCTTAAAAATGGTTAAGATGGTAAATTTTATGCTATATATTTTTAACCACAATTAAAAAAAAATTACAAAGCATCTTTACTTCATACTCCTTCCCTTTCTTCTTTATCTCCCTCCCTTCGTGGTCGAGTATCTCCAAGTCTAGGCCATGGCCCATGATGGGCGAGGCACTAACCAAGGTGCAGGCCCTGTTGGGGATGCTCTCGGGAGCTCGGGGCGTGCCTGATGGACACTTCCTGTTTGCAGAGCACAAGAGGCAGGGCCATTTACCAAGTGGCCACAGCTGGAGGCTCACTGGGTCTCTAGTGTAGGCTGACTGCACGCCAGGGTTTCCCCATGAGGCTGTCTCAGACCAGCTCTGACTTTGTCATAGATTTTTTGGCCAAGATTAAATTGCCTCCACTTCAGTGTCTTCACTTTTGCTTATTTCCAGTTGATTCCTCTTTCCTCCCATCATGAATATTGAAAAAACTAGGGTAATAGACTTAAGTAGGCTTTGGAGCATGATAACCAAGAACACTGTTTAGGAGAAAATATTTTAAAATACGTATATACAGGAGAAACCAATTCATCCCTAAGACTCTTACTGTGTAGTCAGAAAACGTCTATTTAAGTATTAAGTAGGTTTATGTTCACTCTGACAGCAACTACAAAAATAATATCTATTTATTATACACTTAACTGTTTTTCTAAAGAATTAGAATATCCTATTCATTCTCTCTCATAAAGCTATTATGACAAGAGAGTAACTTGCCCAAGGTCACATGGCCAAGAAGTAGAGCCAAGATTTGAACACATGCCTATGTGAGTCCAAAGTGTGAGTGTGTGGTCATCAGACCATCATAGACCTCTCTTACTAGTCATCAACATTTATTAAGTTCCCAATAAGGACAAATCCCTGAACTAGGCTGTAATGAGGCCATAAAATAAGAGAGAAAGAACCCATACATAGGGAATGGTCAAAGAATAATTTTTTAAAAGTACACATAGTATCTATTCAATATATATGAATGGGAGTTGAATATTTATGAGTTGACTACCTATGGAAGAGAACAATAAACAGACTAGCTGAGAATTTGAATCATGGAATCACAGAGCTGGAAGGCATCTGGGAGTCATCTAATCTCATCTCCCACCCAAAGCAGAGATCTCTTCTATAGAATCTATGGTAGTTCCATGGTCAACCTTAAAGGTAGCCAAGCTAATATCTTCGTTTTCTAGCTTTTGATTATTATGAAGTTCCTACTTTTCATCAACCAATACCTCCCTTTGGGGAATTCTCCCATTGGTTCAGTTTTTCTGTTGGATCTATATCAAATGTCACCTTTCTTTTTTTTTTTTTTTTTTTGCGGTACGCGGACCTCTCACAGTTGTGGCCTCTCCCATTGCGGAGCACAGGCTCTGGACGCGCAGGTTCAGCGGCCATGGCTCACAGGCCTAGCCGCTCTATGGCATGTGGGATCTTCCCGCACCGGGGCACGAACCCATGTCCCCTGCATCGGCAGACGGACTCTCAACCACTGAGCCACCAGGGAAGCCCCAAATGTCACCTTTCTAAATGCTATGATTGCCCTTCTTCACATGGAGAAAGAGAAGAGAAGCATGAATTGACCACCTACTCTGCTCCAGGACCATCACAATAACCCCACTAAATGGAGAAGATGATTTCTTATCTAAGGCCTCTGAAGCTAAGATGTTGAGAAACTTGTCCAAGGTCACACAGCCCAGAAGTACTAGAGCAGAGATTTGAGCACAGACTTATCTCTTTTTTACTATACTACACTGTCTCCCAAAGTCAGTTATCAACATATCCCTTATCTTCTCTTCTACAGACCATCTAAATAGCCCTGGTTTCTGCAGAATTTTCTCCTCCGGGCACATGTTCTCCAGAATTCTCCTGATGTTCGTCATTCCTTGAACAATCTCCAATCTGTCAATGTACCTCTCAAAATGGAACATAAGACCAGAATACAATTTCCAGTGTGGCCAAACCACCTCGGCTGACTTGTTTGCCTTCCAGGCCATCGTACATGCCCAGGGTGACTTTGGAAGCATGGTAGCCCTATCACACATTTGGCCTGGGCTGGTCTTAATGTAGCTGCGACCCCAGGTCTTTATCATATGAGCCAGTTTCAAGTCAGAGTTCATCTATCCTTTATTTATACTATTGATTCTAACAAGTCTCATGTAGCTGCAACCCCAGGTCTTTATCATATGAGCCAGTTTCAAGCCAGAGTTCATCTATCCTTTATTTATACTATTGATTCTAACAAGTCTCAGTAAGATTCTGTTGGATTCCTTTCTTGGTTTTAAGACAATATTTCAGTGTGTTATATAGCAATATTAACTGCCTCTCTCTCTTTAGGGTATCTGAAAAACTTAAAAGTAGGTCTTCCATGTTGTGATAAAATGTTGAACATTCTAGAGACAGGGTAGAGCCTTGAGACATTACATTAGAGACCCCCCCATAGGTGACTATTAATCAGTTAATTAAATGCTCTTTAGGTACAGTTGTCTACCTAGCTCTGATTCCAACAACCTATTTTTTTTTTTTTCTTTTTGCGGTATGCGGGCCTCTCACTGTTGTGGCCTCTCCCGTTGCGGAGCACAGGCTCCGGATGCGCAGGCCCAGCGGCCATGGCTCACGGGCCCAGCCGCTCCGCGGCATATGGGATCCTCCCAGACCGGGGCACGAACCCGTATCCCCTGCATCGGCAGGCGGACTCTCAACCACTGCGCCACCAGGGAGGCCCAGCAACCTATTTTTTAAACCTACATTTCTCTACCTCTTTCACAGTTGATATAATAAAAAACTTAGCAAATTATCTTGCTGAAATTTGTCTAAAACCTCCTTTTCCAAGTGTGTTTTGTGGATCACAGTGCAGGACTTCTCAGAGCCTTTAATGAGTTAATGTTCACTGTAACTCTCAGAAAAGAACTATAATAGCATAACTGGGTTTCGAAAAGCTGAGGTGGGTAGTTTTTAAATTTTTAATTCTTTTTTAGCTTAGGTGGGGTTTATGTTCTGAGATTCGCTCATTTGTGATATTCCCTGGATATTCCAATCTGGTAATCCTGTGAAAAAAGGACACATTAGCCTTGAATGGCTTGTTTAGTGAACCTCTGCTAATACCCAGGGATTAATGCTTTCTTCTGTAAGTATGGACACAGACCACCTTTAATAACCTGTTCCAGAACTTTACCGTGCATTAATACCAAGCTTGTTGATCTGCAGTTTTCCAAAATCTACCTCTATCCTCCTGTTTTAATGACACTTTCTTGTTTCTCTGGGCTTAACACACAAGGCTGTGAAAGTCAGCACCATGATATTTACATGACATTTACCTAGAGATGACATTTTTAACACAGTTAGGTGCCATCTTGGGCTTCAATTCCCTCCCACCAATGCATATTCTGCCTTTTCCAAGTTGAATATCATTCTGTTAATGGAGACTATATAAATGAGATATAAATCACTCAGCCTCATGGTCAAGGCAGATTCCTAACTGACCCTACCTCAGACTTTCATGCTTCCCATTGACTTCCTGGATCTCAGCTAATTCATATCATTTCCTTCTAAACCTAGCTGGACTATCTATCATTTCATTCAAGTCTTTCCTGACTAACCACATCTCTCCCTCCCTTTATTTCTTTGTCATGCATGTATTGACTTGTCCTGTTTTCTCTATCATCTCTTCATTAAAGAATTCATTCATCCGGGGACTTCCCTGGCGGTCCAGTGGTTAAGACTTTCCCTTCCAATGCAGGGGGTGTGGGTTCGATCCCTGGTTGGGGAGCTAGGATCCCACATGCTTCGGGGCCAAAAAACCAAAACATAAAACAGAAGCAATATTGTAACAAATTCAATAACGATTTTAAAAAATGGTCCACATCAAAAAAATCTTAAAAAAAAATTCATTCATCCAAAAAATATTTGCTGAGTACCTGTTGTGCTAGGTGTTAGATATCTGAGAGTGAACAAACCAAAAATGGTCTGGAAGCTAATAACTTGGCAGGGAAGACAGCTGTTGAGCAGGAACCAAGAGTTACAAATGGAGATGGATGGTGCTATGGAGGGGATAATCTAGGTTGGGTGTTGACGAAGGTCCTCGTATCGAAGTGATGTTCTAATTGAGAATGAAAGGACATGGATGAATTTACTAGAGGAATAGTCGGGGACGGGATGTGATGGGGAAAACCCTTGATGAATATTCAAGTAATGAAAATAGGTGAGAATGGCGGAAGTAAAGAGATTGGTGGCGGGGGGGGGGCAGGCAGTGCACAGGAGGGCCTGAACTTGACTTATGAGCCAAAATAAAGAGTAAAGAAAAATCACAGAAGGATCTGCAGCAGGAAGAATCATCAGACTGAACTTTTTCCAAACAGTGGACGCCATTCCTTTGTTTTCCCTTCTTGTCCTATATGTGACTTTCAAAAGCGCTCCCCACCTTCATTTGAAAAATCGCTCTCAGAACTTTCTAAACACCCCAGATCACCCCAGGCTTTGGCCACTCTGGATACTCTACTTTTACAGGGTGTTGACACCCTTTTAGAAGCATACTTGGCTATGAGCACTCTAGTTTTGTATACGCCTTTTAAAATTCTGAACCTGTTAGTCCGTGATGGAAGGCGTCAGAGAGTGAAGCTGGATTCTGAAGGTGAGAAATGTGCAGTGATGGGGCAGGGTTAAAAAAGTGTGGTAGAAAGTACAAATCCCCTAAATGCATGAAGCCTGAGCAGCTGCACAAGCCACACAGGTTCGTCTTCTTCTTTGGTACTTGTGTACTGGGGCAGGAACGTCACAGCAGGGATCTAGAGACAGCCTGATCCCTGGCTCTCGTACAGCCAGCTGTGTGACCCTAGCCAAGTTGCTTGACTACTCTGGGCCTCGGTGTCTTTCTTTTTCCTCTATGTTTTTTCTAAATTGTGGTAAAATACACATACAATTTACCATCTGGATCATTATTTAAGCATACAGTTCAGTGGTTTAAAATACACTCATTGGGACTTCCCTGGTGGTCCAGTGGTTAAGACTCCGTGCTCCCAGTGCAGGGGGCTTGGGCTCTATCTCTGGTCAGGGAACTAAGATCCCGCCTGCTGCGTGGTGCGGCCATAATGGATAAAGTACACTCAAAATATTGTGTTACTGTCACCACCATTCGTTCACCTTGTAAAACTGAATTTCTGCATCCATTAAACTCTCCATTTTCCCCTTTCCCTCAGCCCCTGGCAACCACTGTTCCACTCTCTGTCTCTGTGACTTTTTGTCTACTCTAAGTATCTCATGTAAGTGGAATCATACAGTATTTGTCCTTTTGTGACTGGCTTATTTCATTCAGCATAATGTCCTCAAGATTCATCCATGTTGAACGTATGGACACCAAGGGGGGAAAGCGGTGGGGGAGGTTGGTGGTGGTGGTATGAACTGGGAGATTGGGACTGACAATGCATACACTAATATGTATAAAATAGATAACTAATAAGAACCTGCTGTATAAAAAATAAATAAAATTCAAAAAAAAGATTCATCCATGTTGTAGCGTATTGCAGGATTCCTTCGTTTTAAGGCCAAATAATATACCATTGTATGCATACCAAGATTTTGCTAATCCGTTCATCTGTCAACGGACGCTTGGGTTGCTTCCGTGTTTTAGCTATTGTGAATGGTGCTGCCGTGAACATGGATGTACAAGTATCTCTTCGACTCTGCTTTCCATTCTTTTGGATGTATACCCAGAAGTGTAATTCCTGGATCATATGGTCATTCTATTTTCACGCTTTTGAGGATCCTCCATACTGTTTTCCAGCAGCTGCACCATTTTACATTCCCACCAACAGTGCACGAGGGTTGCAATTTCTTCACTTCCCACCAACAGTGCATAAGGGTTGCAATTTCTCCACATCCTCACCAACACTTGTTAGTTTTTGTTCTGTTTTTATTTTTTGGATAGTAGCCATCCTGATGGGTGTGAGGGGGACCTTGGTACCTTGACCTGTGAACTGTAGGGGTACAACCATAGGCTGCCCCTGAGCCCCTTCTCCAAATGTCTGTTTCCTCTATCTGTGTGTGTGTGTTACAACATGAAAGTTATGTCATGCGGGCTCTGTGTCATCCAGCCCACAGGCTCCTTCTTGAACAGTTTGCGAGTCAGAAGCTGGACTGAAGAAACAGCATCTGGGAGCAAATCTCTTTAGATTGGAGAGGAGGTGAAAATGTGCTATTCTGGGTCATTTCCTCAGCCATCTTTTAGTACAGCCCAGTCTTTTGGTTTCCTTTAGCAGAAGGGTTCTGCTGGCTGATCACGGGATTGTAATTTTGCAGAATGAAGGTTGCCCTCTCCCTGCAGCCAGGTGAGTGATTCATTTTTGGCTCAGTTAACCCCAGAGAGAAGTCAGATTCACGTAGACACTTTTTCAGAAGAGGTGGATGCTCCACATGGGGGTGGCTTTCTTGAGGAAACATAGTTTCAAACAACACTTAAGTGCTTTATTCAGGGGATAAAACACTTTACTCAATGGTCTGTCATTGCCTGTTTGGAAAGCAGGTGAGCAGATACGAGGGGGAAGATCATTTGTGTTCAAAAGCAAAACTAATTCTCCAAACTAAAGTGGTCCCAGCAGGATAAAGTTAGCTGGTTGAAAGATAATTATTTCAATTTGGAGAGAACCACCAACGGAAGTGTGTTTTCTCTGGGGCTCTTTCTTCATTAAAGCAGTCACCAGGCCTTGCAAGATACAGAAGGAAAGACATCTTTCCTAGACACACAGCAGATGCAGCTCCTGGCAGTCCAGACCCTGTGGCTCCGGAAAGAACCCCCATGAACACCACTGTCACCATCTGAGAACCAGAGGGGCTGTCAGGAAGGAAACAACATGTATGGGAGCAGGAACTCCTCTGTATATTGGCAGATCTGACTAGGCAGACCCAGGCAGCTCCTTATGGGGAAAGAAGCACAGAGCTGGGATGGGGGTCTGCTTCTGCAACCTGGCAAGGCACCCGCTTGCAATAGGCTCTATTTGCAAGCTGTTCCCAGCAGGCGGGGACAGAGCTGCAGAGAGGGCAGGAGAAGGGCCGAGAGCTCCACGCTTTCCTTTTGGAGCAGTGCTCATGGGAACCTCCTGGATGGACTAAGTTGGCCCTGGCGGTGACGGATGCTGAGGCCCCAAAGGAAGACTCATCACGAGGGAAAGAGGAGCCTGGCTGGTGAACTGGGCTCCAGGGGGGACAAGAGTTGGGTCTGCGGCAGGCTGTATTTGAGACTTGAATGTCTAGTAGACTCCCTGTCCCTGGCACAGTCTCCTGCTCTGAGAGCGACTTTCAGGCATGGTGCCACCTGGCTGCCCAAGCAAGGACACTGCTACTATGGGGTGGGGACTGACAAAGCGTCATGGCCGAGTAGACAATTGTTCACCACGCTGTGAGACGGAGCACCTGAGTCAGCGTGCTCCAGTGCCCAGTTCTTGGACTCAGTTCATGGAACAAGTCCGAAATGTTCTTGGAGAGTTTGGATGGGGTGGAAAAAAGCCTCAGGGCGGAAAGGCTGCACTTCCTGCTGATAATGGCATCTTGCAGTTTGAGCAATGAATTGGAAGAATCCGAGATGTGGTTTATTTGAACCTGCAGCAGGTGAATCGCAATTCGTTCAGGTTCCAGTGGAGGCAGATTCACTGAAAAGTTAGTGACGCTTAACGCTTTTGAGTCCCCTTTCACTTGGCCTCTTCCAAGCCTCTGGGAGGTAGCCTAGCATTGGGGCCATGTGGCATTTGCTTTTTTAAAAATCAAATTTCAAGAGTAAGAGCTTTTTATATTATTTTTTCTTCAAAAGGACCTCTACAATATTGAACCCCAAATGGAGGGCCCCACAAAACTTGGATGAATCAGGAACCAAGGAAGAAAATCAGAGCATTTTTGGGGACCTTGCAATATCAAAACAGGTGCTGGGCAGGAGAGTGGATGCCTTTGGTACCTGTCCCAGCCCTTGTGCTGAGAATCAAGAAGTGGTCCCTAGTCATCGCCTTCAAAGGAAAGCTGTCCTAAGAAACTTGGAAACAAGGTATTTTCTGATTAACACTCCAAAGGGGCTCTGCCTATTTCCACTGCTGGTGGAAGTTTAAGAGAAAAAAAAAAAAGTAAGCAAGGCAGCCCTCCGAAATGCCAGGGTGTGGGCCCAATGCACATAGGTAAAAGCACAGGCTGAAGAAGTAGAGGCAGGTCTATCACGCCTGCAGGGAAATGCAAATTTAAACAACAAGATACCACGAAACACCTATTAGAATGGCCAAAATCCAGAACACCGACACCACCAAATGCTGGAAAGGATGTGGAGCAACAGGAACTCTCATTCTTTGTTGGTGGGAATGCAAAATGGTACAGCCACTTTGGGAGCCAGTTTGGTGGTTTCTTACAAAAGTGAATACACTCTTACCATATGATCTAGCAACTGCACTGCTTGGTATTTACCCAAAGGAGTTGAAAATGTATGCCTACACAAAAACCTGCACACAAATGTTTATAGCAGCTTTATTCACAATTGCCAAAACTTGGAAGCAACCAAGATGTCCTCTGGTAAGTGAGTGGATAAACAAACTGGTCCATCTAGACAACAGAATATTATTCAGCACTAAAAATGAATAAGCATGAAGGAAACTCAAATGCATATTACCAAGTGAAAGGAGCCAATCTGAGAAGGCTACATCCTGAATGATTCCAACTATATGACATTCTGGAAAAGGCAAAACTATGGAGACGGTAGAAAGGTCAGTTGTTGCCTGAAATTCTGGGGTGGGGGGCAGGGATGAATAGGCAAAGCACAAAGGATTTTTAGTGAAAATACTCTGTATGACACTAAAACGGTAGGTATTTGTCAATTACACATCTGTCTAAACCCATACAGTGTACAATACCAAGCGTGAACTGTAAGGTAAACTGTGGACTCTGGGTGATAACGATGCATCAATGCAGGTTATCAACTGTAACAAATGTCCCACTCTGGTGGCGGATCTGATAATGGGGGAGGCTCTGCATGAATAGGGGCAGGGGGTAGGAGAGAACTCTCTGTATATTCTGCTCAAGTTTTCAGTGAACTAAAAACTCCTCTTAAAAGAAAAACTCTTTAAAGATAAAGAGGGGGAATTCCCTGGTGGTCCAGTGGTTAAGACTCCACGCTTCCACTGCAGGACTGCAGGGGACATGGGTTTGATCCCTGGTCGGGGAACTAAGACCCCACATGCTGCAAAGCCTGGCTAAATAAATAAACAAGCAAGTAAATAAATATCATGAAATGGATGATGGTATCATTTAAAAAAATAAAAATAAAGAGTGGAGGCAGCTGGACTTAACGGCAGACCCAACTGCAGGCTAACGTGCAGCTGGGCTGGAGGACTCCATGCAGGATTCTCGTGGAACCAGAGGGAAGTGGAACAGCCGCCCACACCTCGTGTCCATCCTGGAAGGGGTGGTCCTTGGCCTCTGCCCCACAGCCCCACTCACTCAGGTGCTCATTCAGAGCATTTACTGAGCACCTGCTCTGGCCTGGGTGTTGGGGATGAACACTGCTAGGAACCTGGGCTGAGTCCAGGAGACATGAGACAGAACTGTCACTCAGAGGTGGACACAACACACAGGGAAGGAGCATGCCCATGCACATCAGGGATCAGGGGACTTTCACAGAGCACAGTGTCTGAGCTGAGATTTTTCAGGACGATGAAACTTACCAGGCAGAGTGCCAGGGGCAGACGTTCCAGGGGTGTCACAGATGCTGTGGAGCCTGAAAATGTGGTGTATTTGGTGGGCCATGGAGATGGTGGGCGGGGGTCCCAGAGTGCTATCAGTGTGGGGTGGAGGGCACGAGGGGGTGCAGGGGGTGAGCAGGAGCTGATGCTGGACACATGGCTGAGTCGGACCTTGCTGATCCGTGAGATGCCGAGGAGTGTGGGCTCAAGCCCACAACTCCTTGCTCATCAGGTACCAGCCCCACCGCTTCTCTCTGTAAGGCCTCTCCAGTCTGTCCTCCAATAAGGATCTCATGAGGGACGGATCAGATGATCCAGGGAAAGCACCAAGCACGGTGTCCAGCACATAGTTAGCGTTAGTTTTACTATTAATTATTTTGCCACGTAGGGCAAAAACACTACCTGCCAGTCACATTAGCGTCTCAACAGAAGAGCAGTTGGGTGATGCCAACACACTAAATATACAGAAATTTATTTGGAAAAACTAAACATTCTTTTCCCCTCTCTGTCTGAGCAGCTGCTCATTAAAGGATTTTTGTTTTAAACAAGATACAACTGACTGTTTGCAATGATTTTTTAGATGAGATCGGGTGCATTCAGGGTGGTATGGCTGTGGTGCAATGATTTTTTAAAAACCAAGGGTCAGAATAGGACAGGTGGGAGAGGTTGAGGCAATGAGTCCAGTGTATGATGTGGACTTCTGTTTTTGTCCTTGGGCCACTCTATTATACCCATCTGGGGTAGATTTCACGGCACTGGCCATCTCTGCAGCAGCGTACCAGAAGGTGTATGTATGCCCTTGTTCTAAACTTAAATGGCAATTCTGCTGTTCGCGGCAATGTTATCTGAAAAACCAGTGGCAATACAAGTTGATTTACAGGCCAGCAATCATATTTTGGAGGATTCATTACTCAAGGACTCCAATTTTCTCATTTCCCTTTATAATTTTTACTTACAAACCTTAGTCTAAATATAAGCCTGGCTGTATTAGTCAGGGTTCTCCAGAGAAACAGAACCAACAGGAGAGATACACACACACACACACACATATATATATATGTCTATACATATGAGGAGAGCTATTATAGGAATTCTTTCACAGCTATGCAGGCCTAGAAGTCCCACAACCTGCTGTCTGCAAGCTGGAGAACCAAGAAAGCAGGCGCTGTGATTCAGTCCAAGTCCAAAGGCTTAACTGTGTGTGTGTAGTGGGGCAAAGGGGGAGTTTAAGTCCTAGTCTGAGTTTTGAAAGCTGAGAACCAGGAGCAACAACATCCAAGAGGAGAAGAGGGATGTCTCAGATCAAGCAGAGAGAGAACAGATTCACCCTTCCTCTGCATTTTTATTCTATTCAGGCCCTCAATAGATCGGATGAGCCCTGCCCACACTGGGGAGGGCAATCTGCTTTACTCTGTCTACTGATTCAAATGCCAATCTCTTTCGGAGACACCCTCACCGACATATCCGGAAATAATGCTTTACAAGCTGTTTGGACATCCCTTAGTCCAGTCGACACATAAAATTACCCATCAGTTGACGTGTACATATTCTATGGCCATCACCGCTGGGCTTATCTTCACCTTCTCTTGAAATTACTTAGATATACATACACAAAACCTTCTGGCAGAGACACAATTTTGAGGAATGGACCTGCAGCTGAGGTTATCCCGATCGTCAAAACGTACATAACATCCACTCAGAGATTTCTGAGAACCTTGGCCCTCTCCTCCACGCCCTACGTGTGGTCTGGCTAGTCCCATGCTGAAGCTGAGCCCGGCATTTTGTGAATCAAATGTGGTCCAAAGAAAATGACAGGAAGACATGAAGGCGAGCGTGGGAGTGAATAGGTGCTTGTGAGCCTATATATTTCTGTGGGTGGACACGCCTGTGATCTCCAGCATCATGTTCTCACGCACCCTCCTCTGCTGTCCGCACACTTCCTGACCACACAAAGAAAAACACAAACCCATCAATTTTAATAGATGCTCTGGCAGACTTGGGCTGTTCTCACAGTAGCTTGGGACCCTGGGTGTTTTTGCAGCTTTCACCCATCATTTTGAACTGGGACGAGGTTGGGTTTAAGGGCAAACATGCTGAAGACCAGCAGAATGATCTCAGGTCCTGGATTCTGTGGTCAGAGAAGGGTAGCAGGAATTCACCTGGTGACCAGCGGCTCCTTCCTGCCTCAGAGGAGCAAGCAGCTGCTTCTGCCCTGCGTGTGACGTCTAAGCCTGGAGCTGACCCACCCCAGGAATGAAAATTCAAACCCAGCCGCCGTTTGGTCTTCAGGATGAGTTTGCAGCTGTTTTCACTGTTTGCAGCAGCGGGGCAAGTAGAAGTAAGAAGTCTGTTCCCAGTGAGTGAGCAGACCTTGACTGCTAAGAGGGACAGGAAGAGAATTTCAAAACATCTTACAGAAAAAACCTCCTCCTGGAAAGTCAAAATTGGGGGTGGGGCTTGCTAAGTGACACCACCAGGGGTTGGTTCGGAGCAGAGTGACCAATCGGCAGGCTGACGACTGTGGAGGTGTCACTGTCACCTACGGTCCTATCCCTCTCTGTGAAGAGAGGCATTTCAATCTTGGGCCAGTGAGTCATCAGAAAATGCTATTTCTCATTTTAGAAAAAACACTCTAACCCAGTGGGATATTTCACTGTTATCTGTTCTCCTTAGAAATATAGTGATGGTGGCAGGCCCTTAGAAATTAAAGCCATATGGATACCATATTTAAAGAAAAAAACACAAAACACAACAACCCAGGCTGTTACATTATTGCTGACCATAGGAATTCAGTATTTATAATTTACATTCTTTCCCATACTTTGCTGTTTTTCAGAAGTGAAGAGCAGAGGTTTATGGCCTCGCCAGATTGTAAATCAGATTCCTGAGGGCAGAGGGAGCTGCTACGGGCAGGAGGAATTGCCCTCTGACAGTTTGCAGAATGCACCAAAACATCGGGAAAAGAACCCAAATGGAGAGAGATGGGAGCCTGCTTCAAGGAGCGTGAGACACCAGTTATTCCTTCCACCAAGCGTGCAACCAGCTGAAATCACACCGAGGATCAACATCTGCAGTGGCCTGGAGGTTTGGCCATCGCTATAAAGCGAGCACCAGGGGTAGGGGAGGCAAAGGCATGGGCGCCCCCAGGGGATCCTCATCAGCCATTTGTTGAGGCTGTCTGGGAGCAAGGCAGGGGGATAGATGGAGGCTCGGGTCCGGTAATGGGGCTTAAGACATGTGCCCAAGAATTAAGACAAGGAGCCTGGAGTTGGAGAAAGAGCATAAGGCCCTGGGTTGATCTGACGTCCCCTAGTGGCTGTGTACTCTTGGGTCAAGTACTTAAGCCGCATGACCCAGGAAAACAGGGATTAACAGCAAACTCACAGGACTGAAGAACACACATACGTCACAGGGGTGTGTGTGTGTGTGGGGGGGGGTCACAGGGACCCCCTTTCCCTGGAATTAGAAGTGCTGCTCTGGCACTTGACTCTCCAGCAAAGCCAGCTGAGTGCTACGGTGGCCACTAGGGAGACTCGAGGGAAGGAGGGGTTTCCAAGAGCCCCATCCAGAGGTCTTTCGAAGGATCCCAGTCCTTCAAATGCCTTTGGAAGATTTGTTAGCGGTGGCCCTAGTGAACTCATCCCTCTGCTCCTGGCCTGGATTTCACACAGTCTATGAGAAGGTAGAGGATTCTCAACATTTTGAAACCTGGGGATCTTCATAAGCCTTTCCCAGGTTGCACCCATAAAATACCTAATCAGCCCGTGAATATGTAGTCGGATTGATGAGACTGAGTCAGGCAAGTGGGAACAAGAAGGTTTACAGTCCAGATTTTCCAGTATGGATTGTAACATAAATCCTGCCTGCAATTTGACACTGTAATTAAGGCTGTAACATGTATACTTCAGACATGAGAATGCAATATTTTAGGTCTTTGGTCTCAGGTTTCTCTACTTTTCTTTTAAAGGCAAACAAACCTTATTTCCTGTGTTGTAAAGCCACACGAGTCCCCTTTACTCAGCGTCCAGAAAAGGGCTACACAGGAACACTGGTATCTGAGGCCCTGGGGAGACTGTGTGGAGGGACAGGAGGCCAGGCACATCGGAGAAAACCTTCCTGCTATTTGGGGCATATGGGTGCCCACAATCTGCAGGCCCTTGGAGAACATTTTCAGAGCATTCCAATAACAAAACAAGCAAACAAAATTAACACCTGGGGCACAGGAGGTTCAAGCATGAGCCCAGAATGGCTAAGGAGGTTGGGTGGTTGGTTGCCATCAGCTGGGAAAGCAAAACTCTCAGGCAAATTCTTTTTACGGAATTATGTTTCTGTCCTCACTGGGTTTATGAGAAGGGGATGGAAGAAAGGTAACGTCAAGGTAGACAAAATTGCAGATGAATTTCTCAAAGGGATTAAAGGTGATCTTTAGTAAACATAGGTGACAAGGAAAATTTTACATTTCAGCATTCCCACACACTAAAAAAACAAAAACCAAAAATATACACATCCAACTATTTTCCCCCTTCTTTGGTAGACATTAATAAATAATTCCTCTAAATTCACAGAAGACAGCAAAATAAAAAAGCTGTAGGTATTTATTGCATCAAAGGTAATATCAGAGTTAAATTTAAAAATTTTGTAACCTTCACCTGTGATAGTCCTAGCATCAGGTTTAGAATAAAATGTGATAAAGTGAAATGTTGTAAAAATCTATTATGGGCTAGCAACCAGACTCTGAAGCCCATTGGTCTGAGCCATTACTAATGCTGAAACTCACAAAGAACCAAATCTCAAATATAACCCTTGCAATGCACATGCATAATGAAGGCAAGAGATGCACCTGTAATGAAACACTGATGAACAGAAGTCTTGGCTCTCCTCACATCTTGATTTCAATCATAAAAGTGGGAAATACATTGAGGATTGCAATTACCAACCTGGGGGATACCTGGTTTTCACAGCAATTAAAAGCTCTGTAAGTGAAGCCCACCCGGTGAACACGCGGGTAACACTAAGCATAATTAAAAGAGCACAGAGCACACAAATTAATCCCCCGTTTAAAGTGCTCACTTCCTCTGGTTTCCAATGGTTAATTTTTTTCTTTTCCACCCTGCATTTAGCTCCCCCTGTAAGGGCCTGACTAACTGCACTATTATCAACAAATAAGGCAACCCAAGGGTCCATTTCCAAAGGGAGACCCATAGGGCTGAACCTGATGTATTTGGTAAAGAATTTTATTTCTCCTAGGTGAGTACTTTACTCATGAGCTCACTACAGAAGCAGTCATGGTGAAAATAAGACTGGCATTTATAGGATGTCTTTTATCATCAAAATGCTTAAAACAGGTCAATGAAGTGTCCTAGCATTGCTATGGCAGCAGTTTGGCCAAGGCTTTTACAAATGGTGAAAACAGACACAAGAAAAGCAGGGAAAGGCCACGGAAAGACCAAGAATGACAAAAAAGAAAAAGTACTCAACACTCCATGCCATGCTACATTACAGAGAAATATACGTAAAGAATTCTTCGCGTATTACGTCCAAAACAATGGTGCCTTTTAAGAGGGCAGTTTGTAAATGGCAAATGTGAGATCACTTGCAATCAAATCGTTTCTGATACTAAATGACAACTCTGATGAAAGGGACTAAAGGCGACCTTTAGTAAACATAGGTGACAAGGAAAATTTTACGTTTCATCAATGTGAAGCCCATTTGCATAGAAATGACTGGAAAAGGTAGACCAAACCCAGCAGCACAGTTTCTAGGAGGAATGGCAGCCGTGGATCTGTCTGGTAAGGGAAGCACTAGTTTTGGAAACACTGTAGTCAAGAGCTCCTACTGAAAGGGAAAAAAAAAAGATTAAACTCAAAGAAAGGATACGGAAAGCAGCTGAGGACTTTCCCGGCTGTTCCGTACAAAGCCACTGAGGAAAGACTGTCTCACATGCACTCTGCTTTCACGTGACCCAAGGAAATCCAAGTCATCACAGGTAGGCAGGTGCCTCCCCTAGGCCGGCCTTGGAGAAGGAAACGTCTTCTTCAGCTGCACCCGGCTATTGATCAGAGGAGGGTTAAAGAGCCAGAAAACGAACTTGGAGACACTCAGGGAGGTGGCCCAGCACGAGGAAGTGGAGTTGAGGCCGACGATGTACACGACGTCCGTGATGCACAGAAGTGCTCGGAGAAGCAAAACGAAACAAACTCACCTACTTTCAAAGTCAAACAAATTTTACATTGTACCTCTGTTTAAGAAAGGCCCCTCTCGGGGCTTCCCTGGTGGCGCACTGGTTGAGAGTCTGCCTGCCGATGCAGGGGACGCAGGTTCGTGCCCCGGTCCGGGAAGATCCCACATGCCACGGAGCGGCTGGGCCCGTGAGCCATGGCTGCTGAGCCTGCGCGTCCGGAGCCTGTGCGCCGCAACGGGAGAGGCCACAACAGTGAGAGGCCCGCGTACCGCAAAAAAAAAAAAAAAAAAAAAGGCCTCTCTGATGGGTGATAAAAGAGCACGTGGTCTATGGGACAAGCACCTCTTTCTTTGCCTCTCTTCAGGACTATCACGGGAAGGATGGGACCATTGCTGGGACCGCAGGGCCGGCACAACCCGGCGGCGCACCAGCCCAGTGACTGGCGACACTTTCTCTGCTGGCGACGAGCACAGCAGGTGATCCTCGCTTTGCGTGACTCATTTAACCCCTTCACCCTGGGATTCTTTTGCAGGAAAAGAAAAACATGACACTTCTATGGGTAAAGACTTCCTTAAAGGGGAAAAAGACATCGAAACCTTTGTGCTCTGTGAAATGAGGGAACAAAAGGGTTGCTTTCAGCAAGTTTATATCTGTAGGAAAATCAACTGGGTACCGGCCACTTGCTAGAGAAAAAAAAATCCAGCTTGGTTGATGTAACCATTACTCTAGTAAGAAAACAATGACTATCTGGTTCATTTCCTACTGATCACTTGGGAAGGTTAGGAAAAGGGACATATGTGTCTGTAAGCCCTCTAAAGTACACATTTTCTTCTCTTTTCTTCTCACTACGTAAAACACATACACATTCTTATTATCCTAAAGTCACTTGAAAAATATAGTGATGGCTTACAAATAGTGGAAAATACCAATAAGAGGCAAAGAAATGAGCACTTTACAGAGACCGAATTTGATGGGCTTTAACGTGAACCGTTTTATTTAAAACAGGGATCCATCAGAGGTGGTGAACTCTCAGGGTCAATGTTCTAGAGCATGGCACGGATGGATGAAAGGGAATACTCACCAGCACCTCACATGGGACTAAAAGACAATGTCAGCAACACACCATGGAAGGAAAACAAACAAAATGGAAAAGGCACCTGGAGGGGAGGGGCTGCGGTGAGCACTGCCTCTCCGCAGGTCCACGCCTATGCACTGTGGATAAGTCTGGACAAGCGACATTGGAAAGGGAACAAAAAGGTTCCGATCTGAAGCCCAGGATCCTACGTGGGTAGCTAACCTTTCTTCAGCCTGGTTTCCACCCACCGCTGTGTAGTTTCAGGTCCTAAAAAGGGGAGAAGGCTGCTAAAGTGTAACACAAACTCTCCCCCACTTTTTTTCCTCTAGAAAAAAAAGAGAAACCTCCCCCAATTCAACTTCAGCAGTGGCTTCTGAAGGCTTGTAAGCATCCTGACATAAAAATAAGAAACAACAAAATAAAAGACAGATAAGTGGCCTGGACTTAAACCAGTCAGTCAAACGGAAAGGCAGATTCAGAAAAATAAAACCTGGTGACCAGTCCGTCAACTGTCTGGTTGGTGCCCTGCCTGAGTGAAGATGTTTAAACTGCATCCACAACACACGCAAGCACAGAACTGCTTCTGGCAACTGAGTAAATAGCTACCCTCTCCTTTGAGCACTGTCCTGCTACCGGTGACCACGTGCCAAGTGCTGAAGTTACAAGAGACACCCGAGTGGCGAAGGACCCCCAGCAGTGGTCTGCCCCGTGTGGCCGGGTCTGTGGGCAACAAGACTTATGCTCTCAAATAATGACCCCTCCCAGCCCCCGCTCCTTCCCGTTCACGCTATGCATTTCGGCCTCCCCCCAGGGAGGTCCAGCCGATTCCGTCCCCTCCCAGTTTGAGGCACTCCCTGGAACATCTTTGATTAACCAGGGTCCTTCATTTCTTTCCAACTCCGTTGGTGACTTTTGACTTGGAATGTCGATTCCTTCTTCTGGAAGAATGGCTCTCGCTGTTGCCTGGATGCTTGGGTGGGCCATCTTCAGAACCTGGCCAAAGGAATCGGGACACACCGTCACTGTGGGCCGTAGGCTCCCGGCTTGGGGCTTCTGAAGCCTCTGATTCTGGTTCTCCCTGTCCGGGCCGCCCCACCGCTCCTCCACTGGTCCTTGTGCGCCATCTAGTGGCCTCGTTAATGAATCAAGGCACAGAAGCCCCGGCACTGAGCTAGCACAGCTGGGGCCAGGGTGTGCAAGCCATGGCTCCACAAAGAGCTCCTCAGGAGCTTCCTGAGGATATTTACGTTCACACCTTAGGGTGGATCATGGTCATGGTGATGGGGACCAGAAGTGAGAGCACAAATAACATCGAAGCACAAAGGAGGGACAATTAAAACAAACCACACGGGTGTCGAGTCTACCTTAGCATCAACTAGGTGTCCACACCTTGACCTGTTACACACCGTGGTTTCTAAATACCTAAATTGGAATGGATTCTTGACTTGGCAAAAATCAAAGATATTACATGCCCTCAATGGTTTGATCTGGAAGCCACCTTTACAAATCAGGCCCCTGCTGCTGCTTATGACAGGCAGCCCCAGAGCCATACACTGAAGATGCGACATGCCCTCAAGAAGCTCAGTCTGCAGGGACGGTGTCGTCTGTCACGCTCTATCATTTGTGTGGGAGCTTAGAGAGAGACGTCTACATTGGCCGAGTGCTGGGCAATCAGCAGGCATCAGCCAGGTGGAGGGTGGAGCCAGGGTAGTGGTGGGGTGAGGGTGGGCATGCCGGGTAGGGGTGTGTAAGGCCTGGAAGGTCATTGGAATTTTCTGGCATTAGGCTGGCTCTGGCCTCGGGCTGAGCACGTGGAAAACCTCTGGCTTAGCAGCTAAGCCAAAAGGTTCTCTGCTCCAGGGCTCAGATTTTTTTTTTTTAAACTGTCTACCTTTCATTTAAATATATCTCTACCATTGCTTGTTTCTTTTAGTCTTTTCAGTGGAGAAACCGGAATTGCCACGGACTGATCTCTAGGGTGGTTCTGAATAAGGGAGCCCAGGGGAACCCCTGTGCCTACCTCCATCAGCATTCCATAATAGGTTGCTGATTCAGGAGAAATCATCTCAGGGTGACCAGCACTCGGTAGTGTTTTCCCCAGGGACAGCTGTGATGAGCTTCACCCCAGAAGAACTCAGGAGAGCAACTGCCTCAGCAGTGCTCTCCCCTCCCTTGTCCCCACTTCTCTGAGCAATTCTGTGGGTTAAAATTCATGGTCTCTGACATTCAGTTCTCTTCCTTCAGTCAAGCCCACAATCAGCTCATAACTGACATGGAATTACTATCCAGTGGAGCCTCCTCTGGGTCACTGTTCTACAAGTCAAATTCTTTAAGATAACCAGGTGGCCCCAAATCTTTCCAAAATGCTGCTTGGAGAGAGGCCAGTGGGAGATCCCTGACTACACTGTTGAGATCCCTCTCATGCTGGTCTATCTCTTGAATGAACACGATTAAGTCGATCCACCTCTTTGGAAAGGTTTCTCCTCCTGGCACACAACTCTTCCTAACGCTTTTCACTCACAATGAAAGCCAAGAGGAAGAACATCCCCATCAGGATGCTTGAGACAGTGGGATCTTGTTACGTTTTCCTGTCTCAGAAAAGGCAGAACCACGTGGCACCTCTTCTTACGAAGCAAGTTTCTTCGGCAGAACCCGTGAGCACTTTGCACGTTTCTTAATAAGTAACAGGAGACATGCGATGAGTAGGTTTGAGACCCTTCAGGGCATATATTTATCAACATTCGGAAGATAAATACTGATGCTAAATCCCTTTACTGGGCCTTGGGAGGGAGAGGACCCAGGAGAGTTTTTAACAATGAGCAAGAGAGAGATACCTTTTGTACCTTTCCTGTGAGGCCAGGAGATGTCAGGGCTGTAGGTGCCATCTTCACACTCTGAGTAGGTCTAGGGAGAGAGGCAGGCTTAGTGGTGGAATTTCAAGTGCTCCCAGCAGGAGGGGGGCCAGCAAACAAGCGAGGCTGCTCAACCCTGGCCTCTCCCGGGCTGGGGATCCCCACCAGCAAGTGCAGGATGACCTCACGCTTATGCTCTCAGCTATAAGATCAAGGCTATATCCCAGGTGATGCAGAATACATCTTCTAGGAAGCACCTCTAGCTCCTTAGACTAAAAGTATGAATAAAGGATGAAAGCTGTTATTTTTACTTAAAAAAAAAATACAGTTGACAAGACTGCTACGGCATTTTAAGCCCACTCACATCTATCCTCTACCTTAATCTTCATCTACTATGAAGTGGGCAGGGCAGGAGTTTCCGGATGGGAGCCCCAGGCTGGGATACAGGAAGAGGCCTGGACGGAGTGAAAGACCTAGCTTTTCAAAAACTGCTCTGGGGCTTGCCATGCAATTTAAAAAAAAAAAAAATATATATATATATATATAAACAAATAATTAAGCTTTAACCCCCTTAAGAAATGAGGATAAAAGTCCTGACCTATGGAATAGGGCAGTCACGAGCAAGGATGGCAACTGATAGGAAGTGAATTCTGAACTGGCTACATTTCTAAAGCAGGGAGGCTGACACCCGGCTACATGCCACATCCTCACGTGCATGTGCTCTGGGCTAACGCGCCCAGCAGGACGTGGTTGGTTTACATACAAGGCCATCTCCACCCTCCCTTCTGTACCTTTTCTCGGTGACCACAGTGCTCCGCGTACCAAACCATGCCGTACAGACACAGGAAGGTAGTGAAAGCCTGGAAGAGAAAAGCAAGCACAAGACCATTTTATAAGTGAGGGTGCACAAAAAAATCCCATTTCCCGGAGCTTCAGCGTTTCAATGGGAATTCATACACGATGGCTCGACGCATTTCTGCCTTCTCTCCCGGGATGCCGGTTACAGAATGGCTGGATGCGGCAGAGGTGAACCCCGGGGGGCAGCACCCCTAAAGCTTTCGGCAAGAAGAGTTCCGATGAGGCCACAGTTACCACTGTGACTCCACTGTCAGAGTGAAGATCATTTCTAGATGTGGGATCAGGTGGGATGCGTTTTCTGAACAGCTCTACAGGTTCTGCCTAAGAGGACGTATAGGACTCTACATTGTATTTCTTTTTTTTCTTTTTGGCCTGATTTTCACAGCCCATCCTCTGCACCCTGCCGCCATCACTAGAATGAGTTAAAAGGACTTAGCTTGTCAGCTTCTGAGGGGAAGAGGATTTCTGAATGAAAAAGCAGTTTCATTCAGTCTGGGGTCACAGTGGTGCCGGAGGGCATTGGGGACACACACCCAGGTGTAGGTGGCAGACCCCAGCGGGACACCGCTGCCCTGGGCTTGGTGCTGCTTTTTAGTCTCAGTGGCCCCGCTCTGACCCCAATTCTGGTTGCTTTTGTTTTTCTCAGTTAAGTATATAGGAAGCTAAAGGGAAAATAAAAATGTCTTGTGAGTCCTGGTGTGAAAAGAGAAGGGCATGGTCCATGGGTACCCAGAGGCCAGGATCACCTCCGCTTCCCCCCGAGTGTGCCCCACTGGCCCCCCTGCACCCTAAATTATACTCTAATTTAAGGAAAAAAATAGCACTTAAGAATCCAAAGTTTAAAAATGCGTCAAAAAACTACAAGTCGGGGAAAACTTCCTGGCTGTCTGGACTAAGCAGTGTTGGGCCAGGTCCTCCAGCCATGCCTCCGCTTCCCCTCGTGACTGTAAGTGAATCACCAAAACCCAACCAAACCAAACTGCCCGTCCTGCCATGACGTTTCTTCAGAATTCCTTGATTTAGGAACCCACTGACAGTGAATCCTCCTCAAGGATTCCTAAGCTCCATCTCTTCCGCTGCATTTCCTCTTGGGGACCTGTCACCTTGACCCAGGCATGGGAACAGTTGTGAAATCATGATGGACTCTTCCCTTCTGGAATAATTTTAATTCTTTCGAAGAATCATAACTTTAGATATAGAGGCATGGCCTCAGAGATCGTTAATTTCAATTCCCCTCATTTCACAGCAGAGGAATGAAGGCTCAGAGAGGCGACTGCCTTCTCAAAGACACACAGCTAGAGTGTGGCAAGACTGAAGCCAGAACGCAGGTCTCTTTATATCCCTGGATCAAATTTCAGGGATGGCTATCGAGATAAATTCTGATTTTATGTCTACACATCTTTATATCTCTATTGATCTGTCCACTCATCCATTCCTGGAGGAAGAAAAGCATCACGGGGAGAGCCAGTCTCATCCCATCCCTCTGCACAGCCCACAGCCTGGAGGGTGGAGCCAAGACCGCAGGGAAGGCCGGGCTGTGCGTTCCCATCACCGCAGCTTGTAGTCCAGCCCTGGCCCAGGTCCTCAGGTCAGTGCCGTTCACTGAGTGTCTGCTGGGCGCACAGAGTCACCTTAAGTCTCAAGAAAGAAAGGAGTCCAAGCGCTCCAGCGGGCTGTTCTCCTTCTACATCAATGAAGTGGGAATAGCGGCACGGTGGAGAGGTAACATGAAATATAAGAAGACCCACTAGTTCATTTTATATTAAATCCATATGCAAACTGGCATAAATTAGGAATTTTTTTAAAAAGCTCATATCCCCCCATCAAAAAATTAGGCAATGAATGAATATATTAAAATTACAAAATGAAAACTACTTCTAATCTTTAACATATTCCAGTACTTGTTCAGATTTCTAATATACAGCCACCATTAAATGTACGATTTTCACGGCATGGCAAGAGTGGGAAGGCTAGAGCTTCCGCAGTGTGTAAACCTACGTATATGTCAGCTCCTTGACAAAGGGCAGAACAGGTCGGCCTAGGTTTCACAGGGAGGGCAGGGAGGACAGGTTCCACCTGCGTGGACCAGTCAGTGGCTGTGCGGGTGGGGGCGGGGGGCGGGGGGGGCGCCGCTAGACCACGGGAGCAGTCAGGGCTGGGCTGGCTGTCACTGTGCATCCCGCCCACCAGAGGGCAGGCGTGTGGGGCTCTTCCTCCTCCTCCCCTGGCTTCCTCCATTCCCCTGGGAGGGCAGGCGGGCAGCTGGGGCTGCTCTAGCAGCAGACAGCTGGGCAGAGCTGGCATTGCAGCGGGGCAGGCAAACACTGGCAGGTGCTGGGAGACAGATGCTTATCATCACGATCGCCATGCAAAGGGCCTGCCGCAGCTGCCAAGTTTACCACTTCACCTGGGTACAAGAGGCCCCTTTTATACCCTTGTCCCAGGAGACAAAAGCTTGTAATTTATGGGTTTGCAATCACACCTGTGGAAATCTAGGCAAGTACCCACTTAAAATGTCAAGGCCTGGATTTCAAATGACAGTTGTACGGATTTTGTTTAAATAAAAGGAAGAAAAAAGGAAAAACGTGAGGGCTGAGAGCCAAGGCAGCACACACCCACCGGTGTGGCTTCCACGCTATGGTAAGGTGTGCTCAAATTCACCCAGGCTGATCAGACAACTGGTGCTGGGGCAGCTTATTAACCAGCATATGGGAGCTTTACTTCCACAGTGATCTCAAGTTCTGTGTATGTTCTCCTACCAGGCAAGGCAAATAATTAGGGGCTTTGTTTCTCTTAGTGTGGAGGCCTGGTGTAACTCAACGCTCTCTTATTCAATAGTGTTTGCCTCACTCCTAAGACTGAGACCAATCTTGATCTCTAATAAAGGCCATGATTATAAAAACGTGCCAGGACCTTATTTCCACTCTTTTTCTCTAACTGGTAAATGTGCAAGGCAGTGGGGACCCCTAATCATCCCAGCCAAAGGCCTCTTTTCAGGCCAGGTCCCCCTCCATGGCATTCATCACTGCTAACTCTTAACTGGGGGATTCTGCTTATCTTCAAAGTCCTCTTTCCTGTGGCTCTTTCTTGCCCTTGGCCTGGCCTCTAAAATGTGGCTGCTCCCCAGACGCCATTCGCAGCCAGCTTCTCCTTCCCACACTATGTTCCCCGACTCTTACCGACCAATGGCTCCAACCGTACCCTACACACAGATGCCTCCCACCTCTTCCACCTCCAGCGCCGACCGAGTCTTTCCAGTGCTACTGGACAGACCAGAATTTCCAATGACCCAAGACACCTTCACCTGTAAAATCTAAGGGTCCCTCACACCTAACTCATCTCCTTTCGAGGGGCTTCTCTGATATCCTCCAACCTGTTACTAGCACCAGAAGCCACCAGTGGCACAAACAGGAAAGCGTGGAGTTGCCCTCCCCAGCTCTCAGAAGGGGACGGCATCTATCGAGTTGGGCTCTTTAGCTCTTGGATCCAGCCCTTTCTCTGCATCTTCAATGCCGCTGCCTTGGATAGGTTCTCACTGAGGTCCCTCCAACACCCTCAGGCTCAGCCCTTCTCCAATCCGCCCCCCAATACGCTCCCACCCTCCAGCTGCCCTGTGAGACAGTCCTTCCTCTGAAAAATCTTCGAATCTCCAACCAAGACACACAGAGCCCGTCCTACCCAGACGATCCCTTCCGCCTCCAACTCGCTCTCATTCTCGCTCCCCAAACAGGTCGCTGTCCTCTTGTGATGCTGGCACTGGCATGGCTTCGAGTCTCTGGACGTGCCTGGCTCTCAACCTGCCTCTGTGTGTCCCGGTCTTTGTCCCATGACCTCAGTCCTTTCTTCTCCCTGCATTTGCCGACTGTTTCCTGTGCATCAGGCACTGTGCTAGCGTCCGTGGGGACAAAAGGACAGTGGAAACTTATTCTTTGTGGGCAGGAAGTGCCGTGTTGAGGAGACTGATATAAATGCCCCAGATTACATCACACTGGGGCTAGAACTCAAAGAAACATGTACCACATGCGACTGGTCCCCCGAGGAGGGGTTGTCTAGTCTGCCCTGCAGGTTAGAGCATATTTCATGGAGGACACGGATTTAAGTTTGGTCTTGGCATTAAGATTCACCGGGTAGAGAACGCAGGGAAAAGCACTCAGATCGGGCAGAGACAGCCTCTTGGGTGAAGGCAAGACAAGTCTGGAAGGATGGTGGTGGGTTGAGGTAAATAGGATTAGCTTGGCGGAGCCCGAGCACAGGGTACAGGGGGTGGGTGTGGCCAACGATCCAGAGAGTGACGGCCCTAAACACACAAGCAGGACTTCCTATTTCAGCTGGTAGGTCTGTGGTGGGGATGCGGCTTCCTTCTTGCTGTTTCTGTCTACACAGAGGGAGCTTCCCTGGTATAACACTCCTGCCTTCCCTCACCCTTCGCCCCTTCCCCAGGGAGGCGAGTATCCTAACCGACTAGGCAATAACAGATAAGGAAGCTGGGCGTCTCCCAGTCTTTCCCTCTGGGTGCGAGGCCACCAGCGCAATGTGGGGGGCCTGCTTCCTGGGGCTGCAGAGGAAGCGTGTCTGCTTCTGGGGTTCACTATTCTGAAGCCCCTTGTTGGCAGGCACCTGAAGCTGATACTGAAAAATGTGGGCTCTCAGTAGTAAAGCTGCCGTTCTGTCTCCATAGCCTTCGTCCATCCTGACTATCTCTAATTGCTCTGAACCTGGTGGGGGGGAAATGTTGTACTGTTGGGCCCTCTAGGCCCCAACGATAGGGAAAATGATTCTACGCGGGGCAAAGGGGTTCCGATCGGAATTCTGGAAGGTCACGCTGGCAGCAGTGCAGGGAATGGAGGTGAAGGGCACAATGGAGAAAATGGGTGTCCAGAGGGCAGAGGCGGTGGGAACAGGGAGGAGGGGATGGAGCTGGGCCACCCGGGTGAATGAACAGAGCCGGAGGGCTGACAGAGGAGAGGAAGCAGCCGCCTGGGTCTTGGGCTGGGGCACCTGAGGGACGGGGGAGCCGTTCACTGTGATCCTTTGGGATCCTGAGCACACATCACCTCCAGGAGCTTCACCCCAGCTTGTCTGCTGCTCTCTCTAGGGCTCCTCTAGCTCCGTGCACACACATCTTTCTTTTTTTTTTATTTGCACACCTTTATTGGAGTATAATTGCTTTACAACGGTGTGTCAGTTTCTGCTTTATAACAAAGTGAATCAGCTATACGTATACATATATCCACATATCTCGTCCCTTTTGCATCTCCCTCCCTCCCACCCTCCCTATCCCACCCCTCTAGGCGGTCACAAAGCACCGAGCTGATCTCCCTGTGCTATGTGGCTGCTTCCCACTAGCTATCTATTTTACATTTGGTAGTGTATATATGTCCATGCCACTCTCTCACTTCGTCCCAGTGTACCCTTCCCCCTCCCCGCATCCTCAAGTCCGTTCTCTATGTCTGCATCTTTATTCCCTGTCACTAGGTTCATCAGTACCGCTTTTTTAAATTCCACATATACGTGTTAGCATACGGTGTTTGTTTTTCCCTTTCTGACTTACCTCACTCTATATGACAGATTCTAGGTCCATCTACCTCACTACAACCCAAATATCTTTTATGATGTTTGTAATATAAGTAGTTTGCATGTGTAATTCCCATGTGGACTTGGAGATCCCCCGAAGGGGGACACCCGTGGACGAGGAGCAGGAAATCTCCAGCCAGACTATCTGGGTTTGAGCCCTGGCTCCGCCACATGCTTCCTGTGTGACCTTAGGTAAGTTAGTGAACCTCTCTGTGCCTTTATCTATAAAAGAGGGATAATAAAGTACCTCCCCTCAAAGTGTAAAGATCAAATATGCAATTCATGAAAAGTGCTTCAAACAGTGTCTGGCACCTAGTAAGCATGAATAAATTTTCACCATCACCTACCTGTGTGGCTCCAGCACCAGGGCAGCTCTAACAAGAACGTGGCAACATGACAGACTTATAAGGGACTATGCTAAGTGATACAGAGACTGAGAAACGGGTCAGGTCCTCAAAATAAGTTACTGTCACACAGACACCAAGGCAGATCCAAACTCACCAACGTAAGGAGGTATATGCTAAGTGTCTAATCAGTAAAACAGAGCGAAAGTCTCTAAAACTTAGAGAGAGCCCCACCGGCTGGGTGACCAGAGACGGCTCCTTGGACACGGCCTTGGGGAGACCTTTCTGGCTGCTGATGCCCCAGGGGGAGGCCCACAGTTGGCCGTTGTGAGGAGGGCCTTTGGCCCATGTCCCAGGAGTCCCGCCTGCCTCAACCTCCCTGTGGTCCCAGCGGCACCAGGTGAGGGCTGCACCCACACCTGCCCACCGCCATGGGTCACGCTACAATTCACAGAGCTGGGGTGCCCACGCCAGACAGAAATGTGAGGAGCGCATGGTGAGATCTCCTGGCCCATCTGACACACTGCCCCAACCAATCCTTATATCTAGTCACACTGCAACAGAAAAAATACATCTGAGCGTTAATTCCGGAGCCTGAGTACAAAGGAGATCATTATTCCCTTTCATTGTTCAAGATAAAACAGGACAGAACAGGCTCAAGGTGCCCTGGCACAGTTAGGATGTCTAGCAAGTAACCCTAAAAATAGACACCACAAAAGGCAATAAGAAACACTTTAAAAATACAGAGTTTAGGGGCTTCCCTGGTGGCGCAGTGGTTGAGAGTCCGCCTGCCGATGCAGGGGACACAGGTTCGTGCCCTGGTCCGGGAAGATCCCACATGCCACGGAGCAGCTAGGCCCGTGAGCCATGGCTGCTGAGCCTGCGCGTCCGGAGCCTGTGCTCAACAACGGGAGAGGCCACAGCACTGAGAGGCCCGCGAACCGCAAAAATAAAATAAAATAAAATAAAAATACAGAGTTTAGTCTTGCTCCCCGTCCCCACCAATTAGACCTGAATCTGATTAAGCCTCTAGATCCAGCTACCGATTTACAGAAAGTACAGAGGACAAAGAAATCTGTTAAGTTACAGTAAGGATGGAGTCAGTAAAACCAGACTGAGGGAAAATCTAGAAGACAAAAGAGCTTGTTTCTTCAATGTAAAGGAGAGAGCTAGAGACGGAGGGAAAACTGTAGATTAAAAGAGACCTTTTATGAAAAGGCATGCCAACCAATTGCAATCAGTGGATGTTGATTCAAATAAACTGCTAAAAAATACAAAATGTAAGGAAACATTAGAAATGTGAACTTTGATTAGCTATTTGACAGTATGAAGGAATTAATTCTTTTTCAGGTGTGATAATGGTATGGTGTTTGCACCAACCAAAAAGCATTCTTATCTTCTTTAGAGATACGTCCTGAAATAGTAAAGTGGGTCTGCTTCAAAGTAACCCAGGGTTGGGGATAGTGAGTATGGAATATAAGGACATAAGACTGGCCATGGGTTGATAATTGTTGAAACTGGATGATGGGTGCATGAGGGGTGAGTGACCCCCTATCTATTTCCACATATGTTTGAAATTTTCTATGATCATTAAAAAAAAAAAGCCCGAGCTAATTTTCTGGACCAAGTAAGTAAAAGGGAAGAATCTTAAATGTAAAATAAGACTTTTCCCCAAAGTAACAAAATAAATTAAGAAGCACAATCACAGAATTTTAAGTTAGGTAAGATCTTGCTTCATTTGAAAGATGAGGGAAAAGTCCCAGGACAACGGAGCTGGAGGCCCCCAGGGCTCTTCCCTTCCTAGAGGAAAGCACATCCTTCATGGGCTTATAAAGTCTGCCTGCAGGGAAGAAACTGTATGGTCTGATTACCTCCAAAAACACCTCACATGGCCTATAAACAACAGTCTGTCATTTTGTACATAAACCCTTGGACAGTAATACATATGTTACAGGGCACTGTAACTATCCTTATCCCCTCATGGCAGGCCTGACATTTT
Organism: Mesoplodon bidens; assembly: GCF_964165515.1. Classification (NCBI taxonomy): domain Eukaryota; kingdom Metazoa; phylum Chordata; class Mammalia; order Artiodactyla; family Ziphiidae; genus Mesoplodon; species Mesoplodon bidens. The sequence continues at coordinate 39,848,376 of NC_138173.1, read as the reverse complement.
CAGCAAGTGTAGATGAATTTTCATAAGCAAAATAAATGAGAGTATGATGCACCTGCTGAGGGCATTTGACCAGAACTTGCAAAGGTGACCAATTTTAGGTGCCATGTGGCCCTATGTATTTATTCTTGAACTTCAGACTAGTGGCCAATCTTGCGTTACTACAGTAGAATATGTGTCTATAAATTTCTAAGGAACCTTGGTACACAAGAGTGTTTTGTTTTGTTTTGTTTTAGAGGACACCATGGGGACTTTAACTAACATTTTTGGGTAAAAAAGTAATGACTTACCACACAAAGAAGCCAAAGCACAACATAGAGTATTTGGGTCTTAGAGAAGAGATCTTGTCCAAATTTTATGCAGACGATAGCTTCTAGGAAACCAATGACCCTGTTAGACAGAACAAGAGGTTAAATATGAATTCATCTTATCAGAGCATTATGCATTACCAGAAATATGCATAATTCCATCAAAAAGCTCAAGTGGTCATAAGATTTCTGCCCCAAACACTGGAAGCAGGTCCCCTACAAAATGACACTGTGCTTTCTTCAGGAATAATATATATTATTATGTATACATACATATTTAGATTTAATTAAAAGTTTATTGTACTGTTACTCCTCTCTTCTTTTCTGCAGACTATTTTTTTTAGAGCAGTTTTAGGTTCACAGCAAACTTGAGGGGAAGGTACAGGGTCCCTATACCCTCTGCGCCGACACATGCACAGCTGCCCCCGCTGTCAACATGTGTCACAAGTGATGAACCTGCGTTGACACATCACCCAAAGTTCATAGGTTATGTCAGAGTTCACGCCTAGTGATGTACATTCTATGCATTTGGACAGGTGTATAATGACAAGTATCCACCATTAGAGGGTCATAGCGAATGGTTTCACTGCCCTAAAAACCCTCTGTGCTCTGCCTGTTCATCCCTCTATCCGTCCCCAGAAATAATCAAATATTCTTTACATCTTCCTTCCTCACAGACTACAATCTCAACTCGTACGTCTTCATAGCTGGAGGCTGCCTGGTATCATCTAAGTCGGAGCTTATCACAACGGGTGGACAGTCACCCCCTTGGCTGGAGCCCTTGCAGGGCCAGGGAACCTACTACCTCTGTGGGCAGCTGCCTCTGCTGCTCAGTCTCTTTAGCTGTTGGGAAGTCATTCCTGGTCTCAGGCTGGTACCTGCCTCCTTCCACCCCTGGTCCTAACTCTGCCCTCCGCGGTCATGAGCCTTCCAGGTGAGTCTTTCAGTAACTTGAAGGCAGCAATCACATTCCCTCCCAGCCATCTTAGAATTTCCAGATTTAATATGCTCCAGTTCTGCTGATGATAAAAACCCTTTATCCTCTGCATCTGTAAGCAATTTTGCTAAATCCAAAAACGTTGGAAAAAATAACTTCCATGTTTTCCTCTTTAATTAAAACATTAAAGAAAAAAAGCCAATCTTGTATAATACAACTTCATCTATGAATATTAAAATCAGACCTTTATTAAGGTTCAGAGCATGAAGGTAAGAACGGATGAGGTGAGGGTGACATAGCTGGTCACGTGATCACAAAGACTGCCCAGGAACAGTGATTTCAGATAAGGCCACCTTAGGTGTGCCTTGCTCATGACGGAATCTGGAGGGACTGGTCTTGTTGCACAGATAATCTCTAAAAAGGCAGGAAGGGGCCCAGAAGGCCCCCCGGTCCCCTCCCTACTGGCAGACACAGAGGTCACTGCCATGGTCAAATGGATGGACGGCTCTGAACAACGGAATGCCCAGAGTCAGAACCACCTGTGCAAAGCAGAAAGTCTCCTGGACACGTCTCTAAAGAATCTGGAGCTGTCTTGGCCCACAGCCCCAATGAAACAAGGTTAGGAGTGGTCGCCAGAATCTTTTTGTTTGTTTGTTTGTTTTCCCTCCCTCCCACCCTCCCTATCCCACCCCTCCAGGCGGTCGGTCGCCTGAATCTTTACAGAGCACGCCCTCTTCCTCCCCACCTCCCGGCCACAACAAAGGCTGGCACGTTGGAGAGCAGGGCTGAGGTCGACTGTCACATTGAAGTCGAGGCCGCGAGCCGACACTAGAAGTCAGTGACCCAGAAATCCCACTACTAGGCATATACCCTGAGAAAACCATAATTCAAAAAGAGACATGTACCAAAATGTTCATTGCAGCTCTATTCACAATAGCCCGGAGCTGGAAACAACCTAAGTGTCCATCATCGGATGAATGGATAAAGAAGATGTGGCACATGTATACAATGGAATATTACTCAGCCATAAAAAGAAACGAAACTGAGCTATTTGTAATGAGGTGGATAGACCTAGAGTCTGTCATACAGAGTGAAGTAAGTCAGAAAGAGAAAGACAAATACCGTATGCTAACACATATATACGGAATTTAAAAAAAGAAATGTCATGAAGAACCTAGGGGTAAAACGGGAATAAAGACACAGACCTACTTGAGAATGGACTTGAGGATATGGGGAGGGGGAAGGGTAAGCTGTGACAAAGCGAAAGAGAGGCATGGACATATATACACTACCAAACGTAAGGTAGATAGATAGTGGGAAGCAGCCGCAGAGCACACGGAGATCAGCTCGGTGCTTTGTGGCCGCCTGGAGGGGTGGGATGGGGAGGGTGGGAGGGAGGGAGATGCATGAGGGAAGGGATGTGGGAACAGATGTATATGTATGACTGATTCACTTTGTTATAAAGCAGAAACTAATAAAAAAAAAAAAAAAAAAAGAAGTCAGTGAAGCAGCGAGGGCCAGGGTGCCTGCCAGCGGACACACAGAGCATATGCAACCTCTTGCTGGGACCTCTTGCTGGGATGCAGAAGGACTGCATCAGAAACTGTTAAGCCCAGGAAAGAAGTGTGCCTACCTGCCCTTAACCAGACAGAACACCCAGAGCTTACTGTGAGAGGTTTCTGGGTATTCAAGCCGACTGAGGCAGCTTTCAAGAGCTTGGTGACCAGCAGACTAGAGCTGGTTCTCCAATTCCTGTGATCTGAGACCCATGGCAGGAAGCCTATTTTTCACTGTGGCCCAGTACACACACACACACACACACACACACACACACACACACACACGCACGCACGCACGCACGCGCGCCTGAAACAAAAGTCACACAAAACAACTGGCCCCTTGCTCTGACATCTTCGTACTCTATATCATTTTCAGAAAATGCTGTTCAGGACCCACTCAGCTGACTTCGTAACGACCTGAAGTTTGCCCTAAAGACCAGTGTTTTTCAGTCGGGAACTTTAGGGTATGACTTGATCCCACGTGCTGAGGAATCTTAGCTGAGCTGCTGTCCATGAAGGTGACCTTGAGCAGAGACTGGGGGCGGGAGGGGGTCAGGAGCGAGAGGAAGGGGCCGAGCGAGGTCAGGGTAACACGGGTCTGAGGGCCACCCCAGAGCTTGGCTTTTAGTCTGAGGGACATGGGAGCTCCTGGGGGGTTTGGGGCACAGGGGTGAACGTGATTCACTTTACATTTTAAGATGATGGTTCTGGCGGCTGGACCGAGAACTGCCGTGAGGAGCAGAACGGTGCAGGGGCGCGTTTTCTAGTCCAGGGCGAGGACCTGGGGGGAGGTGTGGGGACGTGGGAAACGGCAGGAACTGGCATGCATCAAACCCAACAATCACGTGGGCCCTTTACCCACCAGCCATGGCCCCTCACCGTCATCCCTGGCCCTGAGGAAATGATAGCTGAGCTGAGCCTTAACCAGAGAGAAAACACTTCCAACCATGCTCCATGGAACGTCCTGACCGCCTAAGAACCCCCGGGACAGGATGGGGAGGGTGAGAAGGAGGCACAGCGTCCTGGGTGGCATACCCAGAACCATTCTGCTCAATTGTTTTGCTGTATGTTAGGGTCTGGAGCAAGATGTCACTGGAGGAAAGGGATTTTCTAAAAAAAAAAATTGTGACTACCGCAGAGGCTCGGGGCTGTCAGTGCAGGTGTCTTTGAGCAAGGGTGCAGAGAGTGGCAGGAAAAAGCGCGCTCAGCCTGGAGGAGGATGGGATGAAGGGGAAGATACCGGAAAGAGGAAACCGGCAATGAAGCTACGCTTGCAGTGTGAGCGCTGAGAGTGGGAAACAGGCGCGTGGGCCGGAGGGAAAGCGGCCTGAGAGGCTGTGAGCAAAGGTCGATGGGAGGATGGCGGTGACCCGGCGTGCTGGGGAGGTCGGAGGGGTCGGGTGAGGCCTCCTCCGGTTGTCGTTGCCCTCTGCACTCCCTCCTCCTAGAAGGACCCTGTGCTTCCTGTTATGTCTACCCTTAAAAAATAAAAAAGGAGGGCTTCCCTGGTGGCACAGTGGTTGAGAGTCCGCCTGCCGATGCAGGGGACACGGGTTCGTGCCCCGGTCCGGGAGGATCCCACATGCCGCGGAGTGGCTGGGCCTGTGAGCCATGGCCGCTGAGCCTGCGCGTCCGGAGCCTGTGCTCCGCAACGGGAGAGGTCACAGCAGTGAAAGGCCCACATACCGCAAAAAAATAAAAACAAAAAAGGAGCCTGGAAGAACGGCATAATTACAAGAAGTTGCAGAGGGCAGAGGGGTGGAGGGGAAGCCAGCAAAGAAACTGAGACGCAGCAGAAGAGGAAGCGGAAAACCCACAGGGCGGCTGCTGTAGAAGGAAGAGAACAGTTTCAAGACGGCAGACACCGCGGAGAAGACAGGAGAGATGAGGGTGGACAAGGACGTGCTGATGTGGAGCGGACCTTGAACAGGACAATCTGCACAGCAGCAGAGGCGGCAGCTCACTGTCATGGGTCACCAGCAGGGCTGGGATAACACGCACCAGGAAGCTAGTGGGATGAGGGGCGGTTCTGAGAGCGACTGGGCCCCAGGCACCGCTGACTCTGACCCAAGCCCTGGAAGCCCAGCAACTTTCCAGAGGAGGAAAAGTGACTGCTCACTCCGGTTACAGCCAAAGCTCGGATGCTTGCCTTCCAGGGCCAAGGGATCCAACAACTTTTCTTCATAAACCAGCCCCGTTCTCTCCTTTGGAGGAACAGAAACTCAATGATAATTGAGGGGGAGCTGAGTGGGGAGAAAGGTGAAGATGAAGATGGTGCACACCTGGGGAATCTGTCCACCTCGCCCTGGCCCTGACACGCCTCCGGAGCTGCAGTAACAAGAAGGAGCTGAACTTTCCACACTCCTGCTTCTTTCTCCCTGGTGGATTCCCATTCCCCGGCTGGATAGAGTCCTATCTTGGCTGGGCTCGGCACGGTTAAGTACAATTTAAAAGGCTGTAAAGTTCAGATCTACGGCACAACTGCATGAGGCCACATTGCAAGTCTGTTCTTCCTACATCAGTAGCTGTTAATGCCAGCTTTCTGAGGGTGTAACATTTACAGTGGAGAAAAGTGCCCTCTTGAGGAGAACACAATGTGGGGTGTGGGCATGGTGGGCAAGCAGCCTCAGGTGGCCCTGCTCACCTCCCCACCCCCGGCTCCCCGAAGGCAGAATACGACCATCACTACACGGGCTCCTACTCTGTTCCCTCGCATCTCCACACCTCGATAGAGCCAAAGTCACTCCAAAGTTAGTGAAAAGAAAACTATAAAGCAGGGACTAGGTGTTCAAGGAAATCAGACATTTCAGCGGTTGCTGTTTGATAGAACATGAAAAAAAAAAGACAACATGAAGGCAACAGGGAAGCCTGGGGAAGGAAGGGGCGGAAGATGGGAGGTGGTGGCCCCCAAGGGGCAAACACCAGAGGAGAGACTGGAGGCCACGCCTCCTGTCTCATCGTCACGGGCTGACCGTGCTGACCGCCCAGAGGCAGCTCCTGCCCCCGTTCACGCGCCAGGCAGGTCTGCCCTGCTTGATTTATGAAGAGGGAATTGCTCTTTTTCAGCACGGCCCACTAGTTCTCAAGGTTCACTAACCTTGATATCACCATGCTGGGAGGACTCAAGTCTCTATAATGAAGCATCCTAAATTAGCCAACTGACCTCTGCATCTCAGATCATTTGCATTTTACTTTCTTTTACCACTTTTCAGCAAGGTGCAGCTTTCTGGAGTGGCGTTTGCCACCATTCTCTGGCCTTGCTCCCCTCGGCCATTTCCCCCTCCACGGGGATTATATTTTCAGACCGCCTGATGAGAAACAAACTTTGTTGTAACACTGCCTCTCTCTCTGGTCCGCCATCTCCTTTTCCTCAACAGGTAAGTAGACAGAGTTCTGTGGAAAATATACCCACTCTCCGTAGAGTAAGACCGTGGCAAGGACTTGTAAACGTGAAGAGAAAAATGCCCGTGGAAAGGAGAGGCATGTGGTGAAAGAAGGAAGTGCAGGAAAGATCCCCAGTCCTTGGACAAGACAGTAGGAAGGCAGCCCACCTTCCTCCTTCCTGTGACAGAAGTATATTAGAAATCTGGTAGATGTGTGAATTCTCTCTCCCGCCAGATCAGTAATCAATGGAAATCCATCCTATCCATAGGATGGAAATCGAATCCATCCTATCACCCTTTAAGCTACTTTGGGTAGGAAAATCAGCTTACATCACAGAATTTATGAGAAACAGTGACAATGGCCCTTTGTCTTTTGGAAAGAAGGCGGTGGGAAACTTGCCTAGATCAAACTTCACTAACTCCCCAGAATCTGGAGTGAGAGCTCCGGGGAGAGAGAGAGAGAGAGAGAGAGAGAGAGAGAGAGAGAGAGAGACACACACACACACACACACACACACACACACACACACACACACACACACACACACACACACACACACACACACACACACACACACACACACACACACACACACACACACACACACACGCTTGGAAGGAATGACAATGCAACGTAAGCAGCATGTATCTCTAAATAGTTGATGTTTTTGGATGACGTTTAGTTTCTTTTTTTTTACATTATCAATATGCATGTAATACAGGGAAAAAAAGTGACTCTGTTTAAAAATCTGCTAGGGTTTTCATCAGATTTTCTTTATGCTGTCGCACTCCATTTAGAACCTAGGTTAGGTCCTGAATGTAAGCTCCCTGAGGGACAGAACTTCACCTACAGGTGTGCTGGATGTCTCTGGAACTTCCGTTGCTAAACGGCATGGTGAGATGTTGATGGTATTGAAGCAGAAGAAGCACTTATCTGAGACACTGAAGAGTATCTCACATTTAATATTGCGGATTAAACTGGGTAACCCCTGCTTTCTTTCAAATCATTTAAATAATTGTAAATTCAGATACAGCATTTGTATCTGTAATGAGACAATAAATTGTCACCATGTGTTAGTTTTCTTTGAGACAATAAAATTAGACTCTGGTAGACAGCAAGCAGCCGCTTTGTGGGGTCTTTCTGGTGTGAAAGTAACGTAAAATGTGGTTAAGCCCATCACGATATGTTGTCCCAAACTCACCATCAATTTCACAGGGAATTCAAATAACTCATTTTCTAACTTATTTCGAGAAACAAGGTCTCCAAGTTCTACATGGGAATTATCTTTTGATTTCCTAATATTTTTTAAAAAAACAGTTTCTACACCCTCTTTGTGTAACTCGCCAATTAACTCTTCTAAAGTTAAATCAGAAAAGGAATGTTAAAAATGAAAGACACACAAAAACAAAACTGCACTGAAAGGCACTTAATGTAAGGTTAAGAAATAACCCAAGAAATTCAGAGGCTAAAGTGGTTTTATATGTCCACGATAAAAGATTACTCACCCAAACACCCAGCACTGTGTTCCCACACGCTTGCACTGTGTGTCGGTGAGGTAAGCATAGTACTGTCTGAAAGAATAAAAGTGGAATTCACTGAGAGCTTCTGGAAGACCAGCAAGTCAATACAGAATTAAATCACTTTGACAGAGTGAGTATAAAAAACGCCTGCCTTGTTCCACATACTTGGGCTGCCTGGTCTAGTTCTATTTAAGGGAATAGGAAGCCAGTGCCTGTTGAAACCTTCCTGTAAGAGGCTAAGAATTTGGATTGGGTTTGAGGGGGATGGTTTAAAGAGCCAGATTATTGGCAAAGGCAGTCTTGATTCAGACACAGACTCCCACAGCCTTGAGCCAAAGCCACCCCAGGTGGGTGCCTCAGTCTCTCTCCATGGAGGTGATTCCAGAAGGTCTCCTGCACAGTCACTGTCTCCTCTGGCTCTTTCCAGGATAAAGGTTGCTGAGAGTAACCAGGCAAAAAATATATACATTTGTGGCTCTCAGAAACTGGAATGGGACTGTAGCTGCACCTCGCTGTCACTGAGGCCAATAACTTTGAATGCTACTGACATGATCAGAAAAGAGGCAATGACACAGAGGTGAGAGGCTTAGTGCAGCAACCATGCAATAGAAATACAGTATGAGCCTCAAATGCAATTTAAAGTTTTCTAATAACCGTGTTAAAACAGAACAGATGAAATTCATTTTAATAATTTATTTATATACAATCCAATATATTGAAAACATTATAAAGAAGCATTTTATATTGTGTTTCCACTAAGCCTTCAAGGTCCAGTGTGTACTCTACACGTACAGCACATTTCAGGGTGACTGGCCACACTCCCAGTGCTCAGTAGCCACACGTGGGAGAGGCTGCCTGTGGGTCAGTGGAGGCTTAGAGTCTCATTACTGCCCCTGAAACTTAACTCATCATCTTCTGGGGGGGGGGGCGGTGTGTGGAGGTGGGTCACAGACTCCTCTGAGGGTTTGATGAAAGCTATGATAAAGGCACATAAAACATGCACACAGAATTTTGCATTAAACTTTGGGGGGTTCACAGATGCCTAAAGCTCATCCATAAACTATCGCCTCTGTACCCCAAAGTGAAGAATTGTAACTATAAAGAATGCAGGTTTTCCTCTAACTTCACATTTTCATTACCTAATTTGCCTTTGCCAGTTCAGCTACTTTACTAATTGTGTTCATGTCCTACACTGCACATTATATTATTAGATTAAAAGAATGTTCAATCAAGTATCTTCTCAAAGCAGAGTCATGTGAAAGTCTAAAAAGGAAGAAAACGGAGATCTGGTATGTATGTATGATTTATACTGAAGCCTATGAGCTTTCTCTCCCTTTTAGGGCCTGGCATTTGCTAATTGGGACCTAAAACCCATCAGAGTACTTCCATCTTTCCAAGAAGCTTGTCAAACCATCTCCTTACATATGAATAGCCTCAAGAGGTGTAGGAACGCAGAAAGTGGCTAAGTTTTAAACAAAAAAGAATTGTGTGGAAACCCATAGGGTTTGGCAAAAATTTTAAGGAGCTCTCGAAAAGTCTGAGCACTGGATTTTTAGTCTCTGGTCCAATCTCTAGTTTTTGTTGTGAAATGTTTAACAATATTGAAATTTTCCTGATAAATCACATGTGATTTGCTCTTCTGTTTTGTAAGACATTTCTTTCCCCGCTTATTGACGTTGTTGATTGCTCCTAATTTTATGAAGAAACCTCTGCTAATCTTTCCTGAAAATAACTGGCAGCCTCAAATTAAATCAAACTTTAAATACAGTAGGGAGGTTCCAACCCACCAAAGGAAAATTGCATGCATGAGATAACTACTTCGACGGACCACTGGTCTATAAAGTGACAAAAGGGTGCCATTTACCAGCTGTTACTTTCCTGTTTATATATATATATATATATATATATATATATATATATATAGTAAACATATTTGTAATAACGAATGAGGACTAGAAAAGGTGCTAGCTGTGGGTGAGGGCTGTCTGACCAAGGAAAACACCCACTCTCCCTGGCAAGTGAGACCTTCCACTTGTGTTGTTCACAAGTACATTACAAATAATGAATTAAGTTATCCTACAGCTTCTAAAGAGCAAACTCTTTTATCTGCTTGGTTTGTATTTATATCAGCCGTGCAGAGATCTTGGGTGTTTCTACTGATCAATGTCGGTCCTCCATACTAGATATAAAACCCCAAGGCCGGGCTTCCCTGGTGGCACAGTGGTTGAGAGTCCGCCTGCCGATGCAGGGGACACAGGTTCGTGCCCCGGTCTGGGAAGATCCCACATGCCGCGGAGCGGCTGGGCCCGTGAGCCATAGCCGCTGAGCCTGCGCGTCTGGAGACTGCGCTCCGCAACGGGAGAGGCCACAACAGTGAGAGGCCCGTGTACCGAAAAAAACAAACAAAAAAAAAAAACCAATGCCATTTCCAAATAGGAACAATGAAACAAATGAAAGTGTTTTGCTTTGAAGTCCAGTGGGATCTGTCCACGTCGGGGACAGTCTCTGAACACTGCCTCATCTCTAGGGCCCTACATAAGTCATGAATCCAGGGGAAGGATGGCATGGACACCCATCCTTGTCCCTGTTGTCCTGGAGGACCACAGGAAGGACATTTTTTTTTTTTTTTTTTTTTTTTGTGGTATGTGGGCCTCTCACTGTTGTGGCCTCTCCCATTGCGGAGCACAGGCTCCGGACGCGCAGGCTCATTGGCCATGGCTCACGGGCCCAGCCGCTCCGCGGCACGTGGGATCTTCCCAGACCGGGGCACGAACCCGTGTCCCCTGCATTGGCAGGCAGACTCTCAACCACTGCGCCACCAGGGAAGCCCAGGAAGGACATTTTTAAAAGGAAATTAACTTAATTGGCTCTAAAAGAACTAATAAAGTCTCATTCTAAAAATAACAATTTATTACTTCAATCCACCATAAAAACGTTTGTTATTTTTCAATAATCTCAGGAAGACAACCTTAGCATTTCTCTTACTCATTTTAAGTAGAATGCTATGGGGGAGAAAAGAACAGCAGTGAAGATCATAAAGGGGTTTGAAAATAATGGTGTGGTGCTGGTCTTCACGTTACTGAGGTCTGAGAAGCAAAACGTTTTCTTCATACTCCAGATGTATAAGCCTTTTTTTTTCCCCCCTGGATGTATAATCCTTCAGAATGGCATTTTCATGGAAAATCTGCTAGTTTATGTGACTTCCTTTATGCTACATAGGAGAATACAAAGCAGGTAAACATGCTCAATTGACGGTCAGGATAACATAGAATTACCTCACTGTGGGAGCCGTGATGCCACCAATAAAGAGAATTCTACACCAACTTAATGGATGACTGGCTTGGAACACAAAGATATGTTTCAGGAAGAAGGTATTCAACTCAGTCAGCTGCAAAAGAAGGAGGCGTGAGTCAACCTGGTGCTTCGTGCTAAGTCATGAACATCTATTCCTTCAATGGACATTCTACAGCTAAAAATAACTGGTATGTTCAAAGCATTTCCAGAAGATATACCAGGTCTCTAAGGGTTGCTGCTTAAGCCCGGTAACAACCAGTACAACACAGGCACCAACCAAGCAGGGGTCCAGGGGAGGTGCTGGGTGTTGAGAGGGGCACAGGGGGCATCAGCCATCTGTTGTGTTTCCAGATTCACGTGACTGTCACCTGGCTCACGTGTGTGAGCTGCTGGGACAGTCGGGAGAGAGATGCTTTTAAGAGCAAAATGATGAAAACAAATCTGTGCCATGGAACACCTCCGCAACCTGACAGAAATTAGGCCGGGTTGAACAGTCTGACAGCAGGAAAGTAGGCTCTTCAATAACCAAAAGAAGCTTTAGGCGCGTGTGTGTGACTGAGAGATGACTGTGGACTCGGTCAGCTCGTGCCAGGGACCGAGCAGATCCTCAACTGAAGGCAGCTCTTAAAAGTGGGTGGGGCTTCCCTGGTGGCGCAGTGGTTGAGAGTCCGCCTGCTGATGCAGGGGACACGCGTTCGGGCCCTGGTCCAGGAGGATCCCACATGTCGCGGAGCTGCTAGGCCCATGAGCCATGGCCGCTGAGCCTGTGCGTCGGAGCCTGTGCTCTGATACGGGAGAGGCCACAACAGTGAGAGGCACGCGTACAAAAAAAAAAAAAAAAAAGTGGGTGTGGGGTTGGTCCAGGCTTCACCTGGCAGTGGGACTGCTCCCTGAGGGTAGCGCCCAGTACCGCTCACCCCATGACCAGTCCTGGCAGCACAAAAGAGATGTCCACCGGGAAATCTGTGCTCAATGCCCAGAGGCCACTGCATTTCCCCTCCAGTTTAAGCAAGGGGCAGAGATTAGGAAAGGTCACTGCTTTAAGAGCACATAACGTGGACCAGCAGGTTCATTTCAGTGACAGAAAATGTGCATCTTTCCCCACAGTGCTGAGTTTAAGGATATAAAATAAAAATGGTTCACTCATCACCACATAAGGAAAGCTGATCACTGCACAGTGCTCACCGTCAAGGGGAAAGCGGGCCCAGTGGAATTCTGCCGTTCTAGGAGCACATTCCGCTCTCTCTCCTGGGCAAATCCAAATTCCTCCTAGGTCCTCGTAATAAAAGAAAACCTCTACCTTCCCTGGCATTGCCCCATAAGGTAAAACTTAATCACACTCCATTTACATACACACTGACTTCCCCAAACCATGGTGACTATATAACTATTCACAAATGCTTCTGTAGCCATAAACGCCATTTATTGACATATTCTCCCTCTGTGGACAAGGACTGTCTATCTTTAAAGTGACACATGCCCATTTTCTCCTTATGTTGGGAGTATTTTGTGCATATGTGTTCAAAATATGTCTGATGATTCTGAAAGACCCTTCAGGTGAAAGCTGGTTTCCCTCAGCTAGTCTCCCAAAGTTGTGAAACAATTAACCTGGGGACAGGAGGGACAATAAAAAAAGGCTGCCTCTGGAAAACAGAGTTGTTGGGTAATCCCTTTCCAAGGCCCCTGGCTGTCTGAATCGCTTCAGTCTGCTTAGAGCGAGAGCCTCTCTCCACCGTCGACACCACTCTGGAGGACCCAGGTCCCCAAAGGGCTCCAGTCCCCACAGGTAGCAGAGGGCTTCTGTATTTAGTGTTCTACAAATTACCCAAAGTGGTAACAGCTGAGGCACAATTTTAAAACTCAAATACTGAATTTGGACTGTAAGAAAAAGGCTTACGTTTGTTGCTGTGGTCCTGAAAACGATCATTCGAGAAGGTAATCCAATGCCTAACTCACTGGGTGATAGATGCTGAGCACAAGGTTTTTACAGGGAATTTTAATCTGTTTCCAATTTGTAATTCAAAGATCCATATTTTAAAACGTCTTCACGATGAAGCAAGACCTTAGGCGTAACAGCATCACTTTGTTTAATTCTACATGTCAGCTGCAGAATATTATATCTTCTAACGCATCGAGCTGATGAGTAATGTCAACTAGCATGAACCTTAAATTCCTGGATGGTTTTTATTTTGTTTTTGTTTTCCCCTACTTTTGAGCATTTGAAGAAATACCTGCCAGATGATCATGAAAAGGTATATTCCAGCCACTCTCTGAAATGAAGATTTGGGGTCAAACCACCGAACATAGGTCCAGCTAGCAGGAGTGAACTGGAGCACTGCTCTTTTGATTTTCCCGGTGGTGGTGTGGATGTCCCTGTGAGAAGAAAACAGCTCCGGTGGAAATCCAGAGAGATAGGAGGGGGAAGAAACAAAAAACCAAAAAACTGTAAAAAACACATTGACTATTTTACAACCGATGCTCAGAACAGAAAGATTCCTTTCTATTTGAACGTCTCTCCAACAGCGGCCTCTATTCACAGGTGATGTTCTGAGAGCAGCATGCCAGGTGGGGAGCATCAGTGGACTGGCCACGCCAGCACAGGCCCCAGTTTGTGAACTGGTGACATAAGAAGCTGAGGTACATTAAAGACAGCCACCTGGAACTAGGCCAGGAAGGACACCACTCCCACCCATGCCCCCACCTCTGGGGCACCCTGATAAAACAGAGAACATGCTCCATGTGTGAGGTGACCCACAGCATTGAGCTTCCTCAATTAAGTGAACAGTTTGGAGTGACAGTGATTTTTAACCTTTCTTAGTTTCAATCCTAGAAATCACTCAATTTCATATTCCTGTGATAGAAACAAATTGTCCCACGTTTCACAAATGAGAACACTGAGGCTCCGAGAAAGGGAATGGCTGACTCCGGCTCACTTTGTAAACCTCAGAGTTGGGGGTAGATTCTGGTCCTCTTGTGCTAGACCAGGAGAGCCGAAATCCAAGGTCATAGTATTTAATAAATGGTAAAGGGCTTCCCTGGTGGCGCAGTGGTTGAGAGTCCGCCTGCCGATGCAGGGGACACGGGTTCGTGCCCCGGTCCGGGAGGATCCCACATGCCGTGGAGCGGCTGAGCCCGTGAGCCATGGCCGCTGAGCCTGCGTGTCTGGAGCCTGTGCTCCGCAATGGGAGAGGCCACAGCAGTGAGAGGCCTGCGCACCGCAAATAAATAAAAATAAATAAATAAATAAATAAATAAATGGTAAAGATTTTTTAAACTCAACAGAGATGTATATCGAGGACCTTTAGGTTGTAGACACCGTTTTAAAGTGCTGACGGCATAAGGATAAACAGGCCAGGCCTTTTATTCTTGGGGAGGGAGGAGGGGGATGGGAAGGAGTAGTAGAAGGAAACCAGGTTTGTTCCTTCTCTCACTCACCCACCCACCAACAAGCATGCAGTGAGGAAAATCTCCCGGCAAGAAGATGTGAGGCACAAGGACAACAAAGAAACAGAGACTATCCAAAAATAAACAAGAATGACGAAGAACCTGTATCTAAAAAATGGTGAAACTTCACGGAAAGAGGTAGAGAAAGATGGGAATAAACAGAGATACAGCGTGATGGAGAACTGGAATACTTAATGTAGTGAAAAGGTTAATCCAACCTGATCTGTATACATTCATGTGTTTAATGTAACTTAAGACCAACAGGACTTTTTTGTTCATGAGTTGCGCTTATGTCTTGGGAACTTGACAGGATGATTCTCAAGTTGAATTTGAAGCATACATGTATGAAAACAGGGAAGCATTATGGAGTGTTTAAGGACCCAGACAGCCTGATGTAAATTCAGACTCTACTGCTTGCTGGGTATCCCCAGGCAAATAACTACACTGAAGCCTCAGTACCTTCAACCCTAAAGTGAAGAGAATGGCAGTGTCTATCCCTAGGATTGATGTAAGGCTCAAATGAGATACTGCATATGAAGCTTGCTTGGAGCAAAACCCAGCACTGCTACAGATTTTGTTACAGTGTATACTGTATGAAATACATTAAAAAGTGTCAAGTCAGTGGCCAAAGAAAGGATTATTCATGAAAGGGATGGGGAAAACTGGTTAATCAAACACAATAACGTTGTGAAATCTCTCCTTTACACCACATAACAAAATAAATTTGAGATAGAATAAATAAGTGACTTATAATTGCCAAGCCTATGGACTTTGTCCTAAGGCCCATGAGAAGCCACCACAGGGAAATGATATGATGGATGTGACGTTCCTAAGAAGATCAATCAAGCAATGGTGGCAGAAGGCTTAGAGGGGTTAACCTGGGGACAAGGGACTAATCAATCCAGCCATGGGAGTCTGAATTCAGGCTGAGGCATATGGATAAAAAGGAGGGGATGGATTTGAGAAACTCGTAAATGATTTAGCATTTTCTGGATCAATGCCTGAAACTGGGTTTATAATCATTTTTGAGTTCCAGTTACTAATGCATAATTTATTCCTTATCATCAGAGAATGTACTCATGTTGTGTGTTACTGAGGCAGTTAAATCTACATTGTGAGAAACCGTGACTCAGGGCCCGGAGGAAGATGACTCACTTGAAGCTTGCCCAGTGGTAAGTCCTCATCTCTAAAAACCGGCAGACGACCATGCCCAGCCAGATGCCACCACCGTTGCACAGCAGGATGTCCAGAATGACTTGGTCCCACCAGCACTCGGCAAAATTGGGCAGAAGATGCATGAAGAAAAGCTGAGAAACACAAGCGATGATAAAAAAACAAACGTGAAAAAAACAAACCTGGGGTACCACGCAGAAACATAACTTCCCTTTTAATAGTACATTCTCTTAGCAAAACTTGTTGACATTTTAGGTTTTCCTGATGTATTAAAAAAATAAAATAAAACCAAGGTCTGTAATCAGGTTCTTGTTTATTTTGTGGATGGTTTGCAAATACTGCTAATCCAAACAGCTCCTCTTTTTTTGGACATAGGGCTTTAAAGAAATGATAACCCATCTAGAAAAATACTACCAGTAAATTACCTTGGCTAATGACAACATGACACGGACCCAGAAACGGTCTATAGATATTTGGGCAAAACAGTGAGTAAGTGGTAAATTAGCTTAATAGGAAATCTCACACTAACTGATTTGCAGCGATAATCTTTTATTAAGTGCCTACGATGTACAAGGTGGTGAGATAAAATGGATCAAGGGTCTTGATCTTAAGGGCAGAGGCCAGACGCTTATTGAGAACACAAAATCAGGTATGCTGTAGCAAGTGTTACAATGGTGACATAAATGGAAACAGCAGGGACACTGAGAGATTCATTCGGATAGACAGCAATGGCGGTAGACTTCTGGAAGGAAGACAGGGTGGAGTGGGATCATTAAGGACAGGAATGACTGATTTCAAGAGATGGAGATGAAGGTGAGGACATTCCAGAAAAACGGCACAGTGAGATCAAGTGTGGAACAGAAGTCTTTTACGGAAATAGTTTTGTCCAAAACAAAGGACCCATCGGCTGTATCAAGCAGCATGGCGTGCTGTGTGAAGGCCCGCTTTAAGAAGGTCTGAAATTACAAAGACAACGCCTGACAGTTCTCTGGAAAGAGGCAACCCCATGATTATAAACCTCTGAAGTAATATAATAAATGCTACAAGTTAAAACTATTCATGAAAGCATTTCATAGATTGTAAAAGAATACAAATATTGTACGAGGAGTCTGCCTTCCTGACGTGCCTGCTTCCGAGGAGATACTGAACAGCTCCCGCACGTGACAGCGAGGGGCTGTGTGCTGACCCCCAGCGGGCCACGTACCACCCAGGACTGCATTCCCAGGTCCAAGCCATGACATGGAGCATTAACTCACACGGGGCAGAGAGAAACTTCTGCAGAAGCCAACGACAGACTTGCTGAAATAATACTGGGTAGGGGATGTGGAGGACATACGTCTGCCCGAGGAGCCTTTCTGGAAAGTACCGGATACGGGGGTGAGACAGCTCAGAGAGAGCGGAGTCGGGGACCTGGAAGGAGCCACATTTGTTCACGCCCTAGGGATTCGGGAGCATCTGCCTGTATGTATGAGGCGGAGCGCTGGGGTCTGGGACTGGGCAGACATGGGCCCTGCCCTCTTGAGGCATAACGTTTAGCAGAAAAGAAAACATCTATCAAGTATTTAACCTATGCTGAGTGTTTCAGAGGAGAAGAGCCAGGTGCTCTATTTCTAGGTGTACAGACATGAGCCCAAACAGTGCAGGGAGCAGGGCAGAGAGGGAGGAACTCAGAGGAAGGCTCTGTGGGAGGAAAGGACACAGCATCTTTGAAGTGAAGAATGCAAAGCTGGCTGGAGCAGAGGGGAGGTGGGCTGGGCCAGCGAACACCAGGCATCAGAGGCTGGTTCAGAAGCCACCTGGATTTTGTCTTAAGAGCAATGGACCAACAGGGAAGAGATTTTAGTAGAAGGAGGTGATCGGGCTGAGGGGTGAAAGGTTCACTTTGGCCAAAGATAGCGTGCAGGGAGGAGATGGGAAATTCAGATGAGAGAGGAGAGCGCAGCAGAGGGATGAACTGGAGAGGTGTTGAGAAAAGAGCCACCAGGAAAAGGGAGGCGCAAGAGGCCCAGTGGGGGGAGGAGGGGGGCGGGCAGAGGAGGAAGCAAGGGAGGCTGAGGAAGGCCAAGTCCCCTGCACAGGTCTCACGGCGGTGAGGTCCTGAAGATGCCTGCAAGTTAGAGGGAGCCCGTGGTACGAGGGCAGGAGCACGGGCCGCGCTCCCCGTCAAGCACCTCTGGATCCACTCCTGGCTCTGAGCTCTGGTTCCCATCAGGACACTGGGAATACACACTGCCCTTCTGGGTTATGGTGAAGATTCAGGATGATGTATGAACAGTGCTGGGCGCTGTTACGGGTTGAATCGTTCCCCCTCAAAAATCCATACGTTGGAAGTCCTAAGCTCCGGGACCTTATAATGTGAGCTTATTTGGAAATGCAGTCACTGCAGATGTAATAGTTGAGAAGGGGTCGTACTGGAGGAGGTCGGCCCCTAATCCAACATGACTGGTGTCCTTACGAAAAGAATGCCATGTGAACGCATGCAGGGAGAAGGCCACGTGAAGATGGAGGTGGAGATTGTGGTGATCTACAAGCCGAGGAACACCAAAGATGACCAGCAAACCATGAGCAGAGGCCTAAGAGAGGCTTGGGACAGGTTCTGAAGGAACCAACCCTGCCCACACCCTGAACTCGGGCTTCTAGCCTTAGGGCCATGAGAGGAACACTAATAGGAGCGAATATCTAACTGGCATGCTTTGCTAAAAGTTAGGGTCAGGACAATGACTGGCATCAAGAAATAACTGCACATGGCCAAATTTTGTCCCCTGGGAATGATTAAGAATAACATAATAACTGAACAATAAATGAATTAGTTCCCAAAATATCATTTCGGTAATAGTTTTTCAAGAATATATCTCTTTCATTCATTGAATGAGACAAACTTTGGATGACTGTGATATTTGAGCTACACTGGGAATCCATTTTTAAGTGACACAATGTCCCGGATGGCCTCATAATTCCCAAACACCACAATTCTATTTAACTGGAAACTAGTTAGTGGGTAAACTACCTATGAACTTCTTAGTAGGTGTCCTCAATGCCACTGAATTATCTTGCTGAGGATTTTAACTTCATTCTTTAGCTGGATTCCATTTGTTTCTCTTTAAGACTTGTGAGCCAGAGCAGACCTTAAGTTGACAAGGAGCTTCTCTGTTTGTTTGACACAGGTATAAAATATCCCTTGGGGATTTAAACAGTTTTGTACCACAGGAGCTGCAGAATGGATTACTTGACTCTTAACTGATGGACTATCTTCTTCCTGCATATAAACTGTCCATACTATAGCATCTAGATAGCAGCCCACACTCCCTTCTTACCTCAGTCAGCTCCCAGGTAATACTGATTGTCCAGCAGAGACCATAACTACGGATCAGCAAGGCCTTCATCGCCCAGCCCCAGAAATGTCCAAAGGCAAATATATCAAAATGGCTGATAATCCTCTCCCAGGTGATAACATGGCAGTTCACAGCATACTCCTGTTTAAAATAAAAAGGAAATAATTAGTAATACTCTAGAAATCAACTTGCTTCCAGGATTTGGACAATAAAATGAAAAGAACTGATATGATCTTGATAATTAATATATGTCCTACCCAATAAAAAGTTTTGGTAACTGAAGATGCTTGAGGAAAAATGGACAAGTATTAGAGTTTATACACCAGAATTGCTTTCCTCTGAATTGCAAAAGCTTGGTTAAAGTGGGAAGCAAAACCATTTTACAAAGGCTTAACCCATCTTAAAGAAGTGGTATCGGGACTTCCTTGGTGGCTCAGTGGTTAAGAATCCACCTGCTAATGCAGGGGACACGGGTTCGAGCCCTGGTCTGGGAAGATCCTACATGCCGTGGAGCAACTAAGCCTATGCACCACAACTACTGAGTCTGCGAGCCACAACTACTGAGCCTGCATGCCACAGCTACTGAGTCCGTGTGCCTAGAGCCCGTGCTCCGCAACAAGAGAAGCCACTGCGACGAAGAGTAGCCCACGCTTGCTGCAACTAGAGAAAGCCCGTGTGCAGCAACGAAGACCCAACGCAGCCACAAATATAAATAAATAAATAAATAAATAAATAAATAAATTTATATTAAAAAAGAAGTGGTATCATATAGCCCATGTCACTTGCCCATAGGGCAACTGTGTTAAAGCCATTAACAAAAACATAAATAGAATCCCAACAAATAAAGAATAAATAGAAACCCAATAGGTTCAGAAATTTTAAAACGTATCTCTAAATATCATGGAGTAAAAGAGAAATTATAATAGGAATTTAAATATATTCAGTATTAAATGATAATGAAAACATTACACATCAAAATGATGAGATGCAGTTAAGCGGAGGTTAGAGGAAAATATAAAGCCTTAAATATTTTTATTAGGAAAGAAGAAAAGCTGAAACATCCAACTTCAGAAATTAGAAGAAAACAGAATTACTCTTCCACCCAAAAATGTATCAAATATTACATAATTTAAATATTAAAACATTATAAAGCTTTTAAGAATTTAGGTTCCACTTCTAATCTTTTCATTTTTAATATATTTTAAAGTCATTTTAAATCAACTTCCTTATATTTCTGTGTTTATTATGAAGTAATTATCATATGACAACATTTCTCAGGAAGCTCTACATTTCACATTCTTTTTTCCCCAAATTAATCTGATAGGAAGGAGTAAGATCTCAGCCAGCTGACAGAGTTCCTATGAAGTATATTTTCAAATTTTAGAAGCAATACTTTCTGAGGGAGCCAAGAGAGCACCATGGTGCTCCTATGTCTCTTCTGAAACCCACCGCATCAGACTTCTGAAGCCTTTCTCAGACCTAATCCATTTTAATTTGCAAAGCTGAAAGGACATTTTTTAAAATTGTTTTTTTTTTGAGAAACTTTCTGATGTGGTATTATGATGTGTACATGGGAAATCTAGAGAAAAGAGGAAAAAAGTCAATAGGGGTGAGTCAAGATAAGCCTTAAAAAGACCAAACTGCACTGCCATGAGATGAAAGTTCTCTTTCCAGGCTCTGGAGCACGTGCCTGTCCCACGAATCACAGACGGACAGAGAAACACCCTTGGGCTAAAGCAGTAACAGGTTAGGTTAAGGACAGCTTAAAGCTTAAGGAGAGCTTAAGGCTCAGTCAACCCCAAATTCTTCACCCACCCTATCCTCTTATTTACTCCAGAGTGGGCTGCTTAGGGTTAGATAAGAAAGGGCTAAGTTCTGTTTTCAGAAATCTGTTCTTAAGGGAATCATGGGTTGAAGACCACTTTGGAGGCCTTTCTACTGTTCTCTGGGAGAATATTTATGCGTTCAACAAATGTAAAGGCACTTTGAAAATCATAAAGAACCAAATGTGTCTACTGGCATATAATTATTATGAACAAATCTGCCAATAATCACATCTGGAAGATCCCGAGATCCTGATGCTAGGAGGGATGCAGGACACCGTGGTCTAATGCAGACGGGGAGCAGCATACGCAGGCACGAACCCCTGGAAGCGGGAGGACAAGGTGTGAAATGAGGACACAGAGGTGGGGAAGCCAAGTCTTGGGGAGGTGGAAGTAAGCAGCAGGTAAGGACAGATTCTGCCTACCTCGGAACTGGTGGATCGCTGATCTGGGTGGCTCCACCCTCTCCCTTGTTTGCCCAACACTTAACCAAACACCAAGTCCTATTCATTTTACCTCTCCAAGTGTTTTTTCCTCTGTCTATCTCACCACCACTGTTATTTCTTGCTTAGATGCCTGCAGTAGCTTTCTAAAACTATGAAATGTATACATGATGCTCTGATAAGCACCTGACTACCCAGCTCTAGCTTAAGACTGCAGATTTTAACTGATCTCTCTGTAATCGATTCTCTACATACAAAATGATTTTGCAGATCACAAATCAGACCATTTTGGGTGTGTGTATGTTTGGGGGGGCGAGTGTCTGGGAAGATAGCCTTCCCAGTGTGGAAGGATCTCTGGGCCTCCTGCCTTCCTCCCTGGGGAAGGTGGTGACCTTGGAAGCAGAAAGAACACACGTACTCCACCTTCTTTAGGGTCCTCTCTTTGGAAATTATTTGCCCACAGACAGCACAGGTTCCCATCTGCTCTTTCAACCTTGGAGGATTTTTTTTTTTTTTTTTTTGCGGTACGCGGGCCTCTCACTGTCGTGGCCTCTCCCGTTGCGGAGCACAGGCTCCAGACGTGCAGGCTCAGCGGCCATGGCTCACGGGCCCAGCCGCTCCGTGGCATGTGGGATCTTCCCAGACCGGGGCATGAACCCGTGTCCCCTGCATCGGTAGGCAGACTCCCAACCACTGTGCCACCAGGGAAGCCCTCTCCTCCTCTTGACCTCACTCTCCCAACCTGATCCCACCCATCCAGGTAGTCACAGAGCACCGAGCTGAGCTCCCTGTGCTACACAGCAGGTTCCCACTAGCTATCAGTTTTACAAATGGTACTGTGTATGTGTCAATCCTAATCTCCCAATTCGTCCCACCACCTACTGCCTCAGGCCCCCTGTGTCCACACATCTATTTTCTACATCTGCATCTCTATTCCTTCCCTGCAAATAGGGTCATCTGTACCATTTTTCTAGATTCCACATACATGCATTAATATATGATATTTGTTTTTTTCTTTCTGACTTTCTTCACTCTGTATGACAGACTCTAAAAATCACATCTCTAAAAATGACCCAATTTCATTCCTTTCTATGGCTGAGTAATATTCCATATATAGGTACCACACCTTCTTTATCCATTCCCCTGCCGTTGGACATTTAGGTTGCTTCCATGTCCTGGCTATTGTAGATAGTACTGCAATGAACATTGGGGTACATGTGTCCTTTTGAATTGTGGTTTTCTCAGGGTATATGCCCAGTAATGGGATTGCTGGGTCATATGGTAGTTCTACTTTTAGTTTCTTAAGGAGACTCCATACTGTTCTCCAGTGGCTGTATCACTTGCATCCCTGGGATAAATCCCACTTGATCATGGTGTATGACCCTTTTAATGTGTTGTTGGATTCTGTCTGCTAGTATTTTGTTCAGGATTTTTGCATCTATATTCATCAGTGATATTGGCCTGTAGTTTTCTTTTTTTGTGATATCTTTGTCTGGTTTTGGTATCAGGGTGATGGTGGTCTTGTAGAATGAGTTTGGGAGTGTTTCTCCCTCTGCAACTTTTTGCAAGAGTTTGAGAAGGATGGGTGTTAGCTTTTCTCTAAATGTTTGATAGAATTTGCCTGTGAAGCCATCTGGCCCTGGACTTTTGTTTGTTGGAAGATTTTTAAATATAGTTTCAATTTCATTACTTGGGATTGGTCTGTTTATATTTTCTATTTCTTCCTGGTTCAGTTTTGGAAGGTTGTACCTTTCTAAGAATTTGTCCATTTTTCCAGGTTGTCCATTTGATTGGCATATAGTTGCTTGTAGTAGTCTTATGATCTTTTGTATTTCTGTGGTGTCAGTTGTAACTTCTTTTTCATTTCTAATTTTACTGACTTGAGTCCTCTCCCTTCTTTTCTTGATGAGTCTGGTTAAAGTTTTATCAATTTTGTTTATCTTCTCAAAGAACCAACTTTTAGTGTTATTGATCTTTGCTACTGTTTTCTATTTCATTTATTTCTGCTCTGATATTTATGATTTCTTTCCTTCCACTAACTTTGGGGGGTTTTATTGTTCTTTTTCTCTAGTTGCTTCAGGTGTAAGGTTAGATTGTTTGAGGTTTTTCTTGTTTCTTGAGGTGAGACTAAATTGCTATAAACTTCCCTCTTAGAACTGCTTTTGCTGCGTCCCATAGGTTTTGGGTCATTGTGTTTCCACTGTCATTTGTTTCTAGGTACTTTTAAAAATTTCCTCTTTGATTTCTTCAGTGATCTCTTGGTTATTTAGTAGCATACTGTTTAGTCTTCATGTGTTTGTGTTTTTTACCGTTGTTTTTGCTGTAATTGATATCTAGCCTCACAGCACCATGGTCGGAAAAGATGCTTGATACAATTTCAATTTCCTTAAACTTACCAAGGCCTGATTTGTAATCCAAGATGTGATATATCCTGGAGAATGTTCTGTGTGCACTTGAGAAGAAAGTGTATTCTGCTGCTTTCAGGTGGAATGCTCTGTAAATATCAATTAAGTCTATCTGGTCTATTGTGTCATTTAAAGCTTGTATTTCCTTGTTTATTTTCTGTCTGGATAATCTGTCCATTGGTGTAAGTGAGGTGTTAAAGTCCCCCACTATTATTGTGTTACTGTCAATTTCCTCTTTTATAGCTGTTAGCAGTTGCCTTATGTATTGAGGTGTTCCTATGTTGGGTGCATATATATTTATAATTGTTATATCTTCTTCTTGGATTGATCCCTTGATCATTATGTAGTGTCCTTCCTTGTCTCTTGTAACATTCTTTATTTTAAAGTCTATTTTATCGGATATGAGTATTGCTATTCCAGCTTTCTTTTGATTTCCATTTGCATGGAATATCTTTTTCCATCCCCTCACTTTCAGTCTGTATGTGTCCCTAGATCTGAAGTGGGTCTCTTGTAGACAGCATATAGATGGGTCTTGTTTTTGTATCCATTCAGCAAGCCTGTGTCTTTTGGTTGGAGCACTTAATCCATTCACGTTTAAGGTAATTATTGATATGTACATTCCTATGACCATTTTCTTAATTGTTTTGGGTTTGTTTTTGTAGGTCCTTTTCTTCTCTTGTTTTTCCCACTTAGAGAAGTTCCTTTAGCATTTGCTGTAGAGCTGGTTTGGTGGTGCTGAATTCTCTTAGCTTTTGCTTGTCTGTAAAGCTTTTGATTTCTCTGTTGAATCTGAATGAGATCCTTGCTGGGTAGATTAACCTTGGTTGTAGGTTTTTCCCTTTCATCACTTTAAGTATATCCTGCCACTCCCTCTGGCCTGCAGAATTTCTGCTGAAAAATCAGCTGATAACCTTATGGGGATTTCCTTGTATGTTATTTGTCGATTTCCCTTGCTGTTTTTAATTTTTTTTCTTTGAATTTAATTTTTGTTAGTTTGATTAATATGTGTCTCAGCATGTTTCTCCTTGGATTTATCCTATATGGGACTCTCTGTGCTTCCTGGACTTGGGTGGCTATTTCCTTCCCCATGTCAGGGAAGTTTTCGACTATAATCTCTTCAAATATTTTCTCAAACCCTTTCTCTTTCTTTTCTTCTTCTGGGGTCCCTGTAATTCAAATGTTGGTGCGTTTAACATTGTTCCAGATGTCTCTGAGATTGTCCTCATTTCTTTTCATTCTTTTTTCTTTCTTCTGCTCCTCCACAGTTATTTCCACCATTCTATCTTCAGGCTCACTTATTTGCTCCAGATTTGCTATATTTTCTGCCTCAGTTATTCTGCTATTGATTCCTTCTAGTGTATTTTTCATTTCAGTTATTGTGTTGTTCATCACTTTTTGTTTGTTCTTTAGTTCTTCTAGGTCCTTGTTAAACATTTCTTGTATTTTCTTGATCCTTGCCTCCATTCTATTTCGAAGATTTGGGATCATCATTACTATCATTACTCTGAATTCTTTTTCAGGTAGATTGCCTATTTCCTCTTCATTTATTTGGTCTTGTAGGTTTTTACCTTGCTCCTTCTTCTGTAACATATATTTTTGTTGTCGCATTTTTTTGATGGGTGGGGCTGCATCCTGTTTTGCTGGTTGTTTGGCCTGAGGCTTCCAGCACTGGAGTTTGCAGGCAGTTGGGTGGAGCTCGGTTTTGGTGCCGCGATGAGGACCTCCAGGAGAGCTCACACCGAGTAATATTCCCTGGGCCTGAAGTTCTCTGTTAGTCCAGTCGTTTGGACTCAGTGCTCCTCCCACAGGAGCTCAGGCCCAACCCCCAGCCTGGGAACCAAGACCCCCCCGCACGCCACACAGTGCCACAAAAAAAAACAACAAGAAAAGGGCGACAAACAAAAAGGAGCAGAACAATAACAAAGAATAAAAAATAAAATAAAATTACAAAAATAAAATATATATTAGAAAAAATAAAAATAAGAATGAAACAAGAACAAAACAGGACCACAACAGAAAAAAAAAAAAAGCCAGAAGAGGCTCTGGGAGGCAGGGCTTAGGCTCAGGAC
Source organism: Mesoplodon bidens (assembly GCF_964165515.1). Taxonomy (NCBI): domain Eukaryota; kingdom Metazoa; phylum Chordata; class Mammalia; order Artiodactyla; family Ziphiidae; genus Mesoplodon; species Mesoplodon bidens. Next base: position 39,822,688 of record NC_138173.1, on the reverse strand, counting down.
CTCTGCGGCCAGAGGGGACCCTGGAGGGCAGAGTTTCAGGCCCGGGGCCAAGCAGGCGGGGGAGCTGCTGGCTGCGTTCCCCTCAGATCCCCCAACCCCCCGAAGGTCTCTCCCTGTCCGCGCTGATTCCCTCGCCATGAGTGGGCCCTTCCGAGCGTGGGAACCCCTCCCCTCCCCCACATTGTGCTTTCTTGATTCTAGGACACATCCTTTTCACATTTAGCATTTTGAGAATTGGGTGGATATTTCAACATATTACAATGTTTGGTGCACATATAATATAAGGTTTCCCTTTTCCCTTTCCCAAAGTCATACTTGTAATTGATGGTGCATCTTACAATTGATGCTGACCTCCTGACCCTATGATCAAGCTTAATGTTATAAAAGAGAGACACCTAGACACCGTGTGGCTCTTAGTGTGATACACAGCACCATCTATGAGCAGCCCTGCCATGGAAACTGGACTGGAATCTGGACCCCATCCAGCCTCTACATCTAACTTCCAGTTTATAGAAAATACAGGGGGACAGAGAGGTACGTTAATGACACCCTGGAAATGCAAGCTACAAAATCCAGACTCGAGAAGCTCCATAAAATAAACAATGTGGCTTCTTTGACAAACAAACTTCGAGGCTGAAAAACGTATGGAGGGACTGCAAATTAGGAGCTGCAACAAAGGCAATATGGGGACCTTGTCTGGATCCTAATTTGAACAAATCAACTGTAAAAAAAACTTTACGAGGTGACTGGGGAAATGTGAACGCTGCATACTGTTACCTTTAAGTGACTGAAAATGGCATTGTGATTATGTTTAAAAAAATCCATATATTTGGATATAATGTCTGATAACAATGCAAGATATGTGTGTGTTGGTGGCAGGGGGAGGGTGGAATGAAAGAAGATTGGGCCTGTGTTGATAAAATTTTAAAAAATTATTGGAGTTGTCTTAGACAACTCTCTTAGAAAAAGAGCCAATGATAATTTGTTTAATTTGCCTTCTTGTAGAGTCTAAGCTCCAAGGGGACAGGGAGTGATTGGGCCTACCCTCTTCCCCACTACCACCAGCACGGTGTCTAGCATGTAGGAAAAGCTCAGTGAGTATTTACTAAACGGAAGGCTGCTGCTCATACCACCCAATCTCCAATTCAGATGTGCTCACAAAGCTTGCTGAAGCTTAGAATACATATTTTTGAATAGAATAAATATTCAGGAACATAGCAAAGTTTCCAATTATACAAAAGACTGCCTCTAACAGGATTTCAATGACTGCCCTCCCCAACTCCAAGTTATAATGTTAATTTTAAGGGAAAAGGGAGTCTGAATTTCGATGTGTGATACCAGGCACGGACTAGAGCCTGGTATCAAGATTAGGAATAGTGACAGCTGAAGGAACGGGGAAGGCAGAGGGCTCCTGGAAGCAGGCAACTAAAGGCTTCTGACTTGCATAAAGGCGCTTCTCCTTACCACAGGTTCTAACAAGGGAATGCGTTTCTCTAGAGCCATCAATGAAAGGTCCTTAGAACTGTAAAAGATTCCTTTAAGGAAGTAAAAAGTGATAAGGGGTTGGAGATGGAGAAGACTGAGGCTGGTCTACCACCACCTGGAACTTGAAAACAGCCTCAGGCTTTGTTTGGCAAGAAAGAATTAGCCAATCCTTGAAAACTAGTTTTAAATGCCGGTTTCAGCTCTTTTGGGGCTGTAATTGTGACAATCGGATGTCCCTGTGATGCCAAATTCCTAAGGAAGGTAGGTGTCAAAGTATTATTAGATTCAACCTCCCCCCACTGACTGTGAGAAGAAGACTGAGAGACACAACAGCAAATCCACCTGAAGTTAGTTTACTTCATAATATGACCAATTTTGCTTAAAAACCCAGGAAACTTGCGGCGGGGGAAATATAATCTGGGATATCCTTCTCCCAATCTCCATTTTGTAAGATGCCTGTGAGTGTCAAACACTTGTTATTATAATAACTATATGCTTGAGGCACAGGCTTAAGGGGAAATGTAGGTTTTGGACCCAGAGGGATCTTATATTAAGCTTCTATTTCCTCCTTGGTAAAACGGAAGCATTAACATATAGACTGTATATAGCGCACTCAGCACACTGTCTGGCAGAGCAGACAATCCACAATCAGCAACTGCTGTCAACCTCACTGTAACTGTCATTATCAGCATCATTAGAAGCTGTACATCACCCTGTACCATTCTCTTTCTTAGAGGAAGAAACTCCAAGACGGACTTTTCTCCTTGACACTTTTAAATAATTTTTGGCATTCTTATTTTTGTCTTTAGCTTGTCCTTTATAAAAGATAAAGATAAAATCTGGAAACACCATTCCAAGAAGGGTCTGACCAACCTCAACTATGCTGGAATGATCACTTCTTGGACTGTTTATGGAATGATCACTTCTTGGACTGTTTATTAAGTCCCTCTGTATGGCTTTTTTGTTTGTTAAACAAGGACCCATCTACGGTCCAAATGCCTGTTCTCCTTTTCTGATCATCACTAGGTGTTTCTTCAATCTGCACTAAATGTTAAGCACTTTAAAAAGTAAAAAAGGAAAGGAACTGTATAAAATAGTCTCTTCACTAAAAGTCAAAGTACAGAGTAGTTTTAGCCAAGAAAAGAAGTATTTATTGTCATTTAATACAAATAATGAATGAAATGGCCTCCATCATCACAACTGGCACCTTCATGGCAAGCAGGTGGGAAGAATCACAGCATCAGGGCCGGGGTCAGGGAGCAGAGAGGCCAAGGGTGACACTGACACAGCAGGAGCAGCTGCCACCAGAGGACCTGGTGTGTGCGAGGCATCGTGTTAGGCCTTCGTTTAGTTCACAATAAACTTCCAAGGTAAGTATTATTTCACTTTACAAAAGACGGAATAGGCTATAAGTTCGTAGCCCAAGGTCCTACAGCTTACAAGTGTCAGAGGCGCAATTCCCACCCACGGCTGCCGGATGATAATATTCACATCTTCCTACCACCCGCTTTGGGCCAAGAGAGGATTCATTTCCCTGGACTGTACCATTCATGGAACCACGCACTGCACCAACCTGCCCAGAGACCTGGTGTTTAGATATCTACATAGGAAATATGGAGAAGGACCAATTTAAAATGTGAAGTCAATTACCTGCTATACCCAAGAGTCAACCAGTTTCTCTAAGACACAGCAGACAAGTACGTACCATGATATCTGCTTCCCTTGTGGCGTATCGAAGGTTCGGATCTAGCCAGTACATCAGGGATTTAACCTGCTCAAAGTTCAGGAAGAGCAGGAACACCAGGAACAGGAAGTAGAGCACGCTGAGCCCTGAGGGAAACAGAAACATCCTCAAGACGGGGAGAGAGCCGGTGTCACACACACAACACACACTGAGCTCAAATTGCTCATGGCCCAAAGCACACACTGGTGCTGTAACATGGGCTGTGGAGACCCCCATGACAAGCTGCTGGTCTTTCCTTTTTTTTTTTTTGCAGTACTCGGGCCTCTCACTGTTGTGGCCTCTCCCGTTGCGGAGCACAGGCTCCGGATGCACAGGCTCAGCGGCCATGGCTCACGGGCCCCGCCACTCCGCGGCATGTGGGATCCTCCCGGACCGGGGCACGAACCCGTATCCCCCGCATCGGCAGGCGGACTCTCAACCACTGCGCCACCAGGGAAGCCCTGGTCTTTCCTTTGATGAGAGTCTGACACATGGTCCTAGTTCAGACCGAGAGGAGTCAGTAACCCTCTGAGAAGAGGATGCTGATGTTCTCATCAGCATCGGAGTGGCAGACCATGGGCGAGAGCGTGGAGGAGTAGGCGTGGCCTTCAGGCAGGCAGAGGTGAGCAGGCAGGTCCCTGCAATGAGGTCTAGGAGCCAGCACGTCGCTGGGTGCTGGCAGAGAGGGGAACGGAGCAAGGTGGCTATGGAGCAACGTCAGGGCTCGGGGCCACGGCGAAGACTGCAGGCTTGCCCTTAAGTCAGAGAAGGAGCACCTGGGCTTCCCTGGTGGCGCAGTGGTTGAGAGTCTGCCTGCCGATGCAGGGGACACGGGTTCGTGCCCCGGTCCGGGAAGATCCCACATGCCGCGGAGCGGCTGGGCCCGTGAGCCATAGCCGCTGAGCCTGCGTGTCCGGAGCCTGTGCCCCACAACGGGAGAGGCCACAGCAGTGAGAGGCCCGCGTACCGCAAAAAAAGGAAGGAGCACCTGACTGGTTTCAAATGGGGAAATAAGATGATGTAGGTAACATTTCAGGAAGTGGACTCTGGTCACTGGGTGGCGAATAGACCGGAGACGGGAGAAGCCAGGCAGCCAGGCCAGTTTGGGGTAGAGACAGAGACAGGTGCGGAGGTGAGAGGGGGCCCAGGGTCACTCATCCCCATCTGACACTCCACCTCAGTGCCTGTGGGCATCGCATCACTGTCACATTATACCCTAATAATCACCCCATATCATTTAGAAAAGACAGTTAATAACCTACTTGAAGAAGGCAAAAGCCTGTAAAGACATTTTAGAAAGACTTGAGAACCAGCCACCAGTGGCTTTGCCACTTCTTTTCCTGCTAGAATAAAATGCATATGTAGGACATCTAGACGCTGTGATACAAATGACCTTGGACCACAGTACCCCATCCAAAGTGGGCTGGCACCAGTTCCCAGGGAGCTGCTCCAGAGGAGAGAATGTCCGTGGCTGAAATTCTCCATAGCGGCTATAGCACAGGCCTTCAGAAGGGGCCTCTCCCGGTCCTCGGGGAGCTCGGGGGGCCTGAGAGTAGCACGGCTGACTCAGTCATGAATCCCGGGGCCCAGGGCGCACGTGTTTTTAGGCAAGCTTATATGATAACCTTCTTATATGTTATGTACCAGCTACTTTTACAGATTTTCACTTCAAACACCCCCCACTACACCCTTTTGAAATAATTAGTTTAAGACAGAAAGAAAGTGTTTGTGGAACAGAAGCCTCTTGACCTAGAGTTCACAGTTGGTCTTCAACGTGGCTGAAGCCCCGGATATAATACACAGGACTCTGTGTGTGTGGGTGTGGGTGTGAGCACGTGTGTACTGGGAAAGGGTCTATAGTTCTCATCAGGTTATTCAAGTGTTCCATGATCCCAGGGAAGAAATAAAACTGCTCATTACTTATGATGGACCATTTGAAATCTGAAAAACTCAGGTGTAGCCAACAAGCTAAAAAGGACATAACTTCAAGCAGCAATATTAAGTCCATGAGCTATAAGTGTAACGCACCCAGGACTATCTTTTAAGAAATATAAATGAATCATGCACTTCTCTGCAAAAAAAAAAAAAAAAAAAATCCCCCCAGGACTTCCTCCTGCCCTTCACAGGCCCTGTGGGGTCCCATCTGTGCCCAACCCTGCCTCTCTCACTACTCCCAGGCCTGCTACCCTCCAGCCACACTGACTGCGGACACACCAAGCCTCTTCTAGCTGGGGACCACTTTGGCAGTCTTGCCTTAGCCTGGCCTTCCTCCCCGCATCTTTGCCTGGATCCTTCTTTACAGGTGGGTTTCTGCTTAAGCACACTTCCTTCAAGCCACCCCTCACCTGAAAGTGAAAGCGGCTACTTAGTCACTATTGCCTCTTGTGGTTTTAATAAACTTCCTAGCGCTTCGTGGCATCAGCTATTTTTTGATTATTGATTGGTTTCACAGTGTGTTTGCTATAGCTGCCCTCCCTGCCCGGGGCCCCTCCACCTGCAGCCTCCGGGCCAGAGCAGGCACCCACGCAGAAGGACTCGGTGAACACCTGCTGAGCGAACGACCAAGATTCATTACTAAATTCAAAGAGATTTGCCTATAATCTCTGAAGGGTGAAAAATAAACAAACTTGAGCCAAATGTCCATTTTTCGGTCCTTTTGCATAAGATTAAATTTTCTGAACTTTGTATAACTTATTTGATGATTATTTAGGTAAGATGAAGCCAATATCTGAAGTTCTGAAGATATGCTTTAAATCCACTCAGGTGGTTTTAGTCTTTGGACTAGAAATGAAGTAACCATAAGAGATCCAACATTTATATGAGATGCTTATCACTAAACCTTAGTTCAAATCAGGGCTCTGTGCTAAGACTTCTCTTTTTCTAAGTTTTTTCCCATTCACAACACTGGGGAGTTTGCTGGGGTTTCAGTCCCTCCTGGATGCTGACGAGACAAACGTGCTCATACGATGCATGTGAGCTTGCACTAGCGAATAGCAACGTCAGGAAGAACAAGCCACATTCCCTCATGTCAAATCCTGTGCATTAACAGACAACAGCATGGGGGCGGGGTGGTGAGAGGGGTAGGGGTGGGGGCTTGAAACGGTTCACGTGTATGAGAATTTCAGCTGTCACCAGCACTTTTTTTGTGGCAGCGCATTTTAATAAAAAATTGGTATCAGGAACACCAAAAAGTAAACAGTTATTAAGTTTTATAGTAGAGTGGTAAGGAAAACTGCTATAATATACAGAAAAAGATTTGCTTCAAGTAGAATGGATTTTTAAACCGACTAATGGGTAACTCACCAAAAACCATTCGCCACAAGGCCGGATGAGGTCGAGTAAACGGACCTGCAGAGATAACATCACAAGGTCAGAACAGACTGCTTTCAAACCAAGACTAAAATAAAGACAGTGATGCTGATCTCCACAGAGATAAAGGGTTAAAAAAAGCTCTCCGCTGTTAAATTTTTTTTTCTACATAAATACTCTGGGGTCAAAGTCTAGATTGAAATGTTTTATCCACATTGTAACAACCATTCCCCACAATTGTAACAGGCACCAATCTCAACAGAGGCTTTTTTTTTTTTTAAAGCTTTGTCTTCAGAACTCAGATCATAATTTCCCGTGGACACAATGTTATAACAGCGAGTAGGTCACCAGGCCAGCCTTTAACTGTATGTAATACTTACTGGACATTAACAAGAAACCTCACAGTCCCCCAGGAGCTACTGGACATTGTGTGTGTCTGTGTGTGTGTGTATGAGAGAGAGAGAGAAAAAGAGAGAGAGGGAGAGAGAGAGAGAGAAAGAGAAAGAGAGCGGACACTGAGGGGCTCTGACAATAAAAGAGAGAAATACCAGTGCCTGGAAAACAAGTGCAATGGGGAGTGACACTGAAAGCAAACCCTTGGAGCAGTGGAACACACTGGTGCAGGAGCTTTTGATCATGACCTGTGGTAACAAAATACCTTTGACTAGCTCAGATACACAGATGCAGATTCCACAGGAGGGAAACCAAAGTTGCACAGGATGAAATTTACTCTTACTACAAGTGATACAACAATACTGTCTTCTATTTTATTTCATTAAAAAAAATAATAGGGGCTTCCCTGGTGGCGCAGTGGTTGAGAGTCCGTCTGCCGATGCAGGGGACTCGGGTTCGTGCCCCGGTCCGGGAAGATCCCACATGCCGCGGAGCGGCTGGGCCCGTGAGCCATGGCTGCTGAGCCTGCGCGTCCAGAGCCTGTGCTCCGCAACGGGAGAGGCCACAGCAGTGAGAGGCCCGCGTACCGCAAAAAAATAAAAAAATAATAGAAGACAAACGCAAGTAAGCTGGGCCTTGATCTGTTAAACTGATTTACCACCAACTGAAGGGTTACAGCTCGCAAATAGTGACCATTGTTCTAGAGGGCACCTGACCTATTTGGGGCTGCCCACGCCTTCCTGCACTTGGAGGATTTCTAGCATTGTGATCCCACATCTCCAGGAGAGATGCCAAAGCTTGCTGCTCAGCTTCCTTATAAGCAGGTCCTGGTCCTTTAGTCGCACCCACGCCAGACAACATCAGGAGCGTGTGACAGTGGAGGTAAGTATGCAGAGCTCTCCTCTCCCTTTGGCCCAGGCCAGCAGGGACACTAGTGGGAGGTGGCACTCCTCACACTGGTGAAGGTGGCTCTGGCGACTGTGGCAGAGGCAGTTCCATTTAGAGTTCTCTGTACATGTGATGGTGGGACAGACCGTAGCCAAGGCTCACTCATTAGGCCAGGCCTGGGTGATGTACCACCAGCTCCTAGAAGCTTAGCCTGGGCCTGGTTTCCTAGCCCTCCTAGGATTCCTCCAGCCAGTCAGTATCGGAGAACAGGCTTTTGCAGCAGCACAGTCAGCTTCCGTTGCTTATGCCCAGGAATCCTCTCTGCAGCAAACATTACATTGTAAATTTTATTCTGGGACTCATTCTAAAGGGCCCATCTCTTCTTAAAAAGACCACACTGAAACACTCTAACTGCTTTCTTTGGATGAATCAAGCTCATTTTAGTAATATCAGTTACAAGTACCTCCATCCTCCATATTGATTCAGTTTCTGAGTTTAAATGAGGAGAGATCAGAAGATGAGTTAAGTTTGAGGGACTCTACTTTATCCAAAATAATATGGTGTCTGAGTTTTGGATGGCAAGTTGAGAGAGCTCAGATAAGTGAGGGATTTGTCTGAAAGTTTATCTGTGTCTGTTCGATTTCTGAGTTCTGACAGCAAAGGCTCAGACAGCACGGGACACCTGTATTCTTTTTAATCAGCTGTCTTCTCAGAAAAGGCACAGCAAAGCATAGAAACCAGAATTCCCTCCCACGTAACATAACCTGGTTAAATTTCTTCACAAGTTATTGGAAAACTGATGGCTAAATTTGTCTTCTTTTAAGTAATTATAATAGCTTGACTTGTCACCAGGAATGACTTGTCTTATGGTAGCAGTTTGGTTTGCAAGCATTACTTCGTCCAAACTATTTTTTTTAACATCTTTACTGGAGTATAATTGCTTTACAATGGGGTGTTAGTTTCTGCTTTATAACAAAGTGAATCAGTTATACATATACATATGTTCCCATATCTCTTCCCTCTTGCGTCTCCCTCCCACCCTCCCTATCCCACCCCTCTAGGTGGTCACAAACCACCTAGCTGATCTCCCTGTGCTATGCGGCTGCTTCCCACTAGCTATCTATTTTACATTTGGTAGTGTATATATGTCCATGCCTCTCTCTCACTTCGTCCCAGCTTACCCTTCCCCCTCCCCATGTCCTCAAGTCCATTCTCTACATCTGCGTCTTTATTCCTGTCCTGCCCCTAGGTTCATCAGAACCTTTTTTTTTTTTAAGATTCCATATATATGTGTTAGCGCACGGTATTTGTTTTTCTCTTTCTGACTTACTTCACTCTGTATGACCATCCAAACTACTGAATTAACCCCTCAGACATAACGTGGGACCCCAGCTTTCTCTATGATTTCTTCTTACAAGGTGAAACTGTGAAATTTTATGATCTATTTTTTGGTTCACAACAGAATTCCATGCCCAATCGGTACCTGGCAGTGGGGTGGTGAGAGGACCACCATCATTCCCATTTTATAGATAAAGACACTGGGGCATAAGGAACTCACCCAGGGTCACATGGCTCACAGGACTGCACTTCAGGCCTGAGAGCCCATGTGCACTTTCCCATCAACTGTCAGAACTGGGCCAGCTTGGGAGGGGGAGGGGGAAGGGGGGAGGGGGAAGGGGGAGGGGGAAGGGGGGAGGGGGAGGAGTTGACGGTCTGAGCCAGGACTGTCTCAGGGCCAGGAGAGGGGCAAGAGAGAAGCAAGCTAGTGAGTGGTGTTTAGAGCTGCCGCGATGTGGAATTGATAAGCAAGGTGAGGGAGGGGGCAGGGAACTGATACACGTTCCCGCGCATCGCATCCTCCAGTAGAAAGGCCTCCAGAGTCGTCGTCGTCGGCCTATGATTGCTTTAAGAGCAGCCTTTGGAAAACAGAACTCGGCCCTTTCTTCTATCTAACCCTAAGCAGTGTGCTCCAGAGTAAATAAGAGGATAGAGTGGTTGAGAAACTTGGGGTTGATGGGGTCTTAAGCTCTCCTTAACCTAACAGGTAACTGCTTCAGCCCAAGGTATTCCTCTCTGTCCGGCTGTGATTCCAGAGACAGACACACATTCCAGGGCCTGGAAAGAGAATTTTCATCTTACTGCACTGCAGTTCGGTTTATTAAAGGCTTATCTTGACTTGCTGCTATTGAATTTTTTCCTCTCTTCTCTAATATCCCATTTATACATCATCATATTACTTCATAAGTGTTTCTCATAAAATACAATTTTTAAAAAAGTCCTTTCTGCCTTGCATTTGATCTGAGGAAGGCTTCAGAAATCTGATGCGGTGGGTTTCAGACAGACAGCAGAGCACGGAGGAGCTCTGCTGTCCTGAACCAGGTGGTGAGAACAGATCACGGGGCCCTTTTGCCTACAAAAGGCAAGATAAGGCCCTGGAATGTTAGGTGACCTTTCAGTTGCTAACTTTAAAACCCAACCCAGGCCTTACTTCAGTCATCCAATCTGTCCTCTTCTTTCTGAGAAGAAATTCTGAATGCCTCCATGTAGTATTTCCAGAAGTGCATGCCTGTAGCTTTACTCACAAAGAGGAGCCTCTTCACCATCACAGACAAGAATATTGCTGAAAATACTCTTTTGCTTTTTAAAATATCAAGGATGAGGCTGGCGTTTTCCTGTATGAGAAGCCTTGATACTTATGCTCACTAGGTCACCCACATTTGGTGGTTGCTCTGGTCAAGTCACCCTGAAAGCCTCCTACAGCATCCACCTGCCCAGGTGAGTATAGCCTTCCCGGAACATTTACCTCATCCCAGTACCTTTCCACAGGTCTTATTCCCCAGCAAACTATTTTCTCGGTGGTCTTCCTCTGATCAGTGTTATGGCCAGGACATCAGTAGGAGTGACCCATCTGACGGTGGGCTTCTTGTCTATACTTTATTTCTTATTTGGTAAAAGCTGCCTGGAAGAGTCTGGGTCTTCAGTTCAGTTATGCAGGAGAGATGGGGAAGGTGTCTCAGGGTGGTGATGGAGAAACAAGTGCTGGTTTTATTTACAAAGGTGGTTTTCTTACAAGGCACATTGAAAAATTACATGTTTTACTTTCTCATCAGTCCCTATGCCTAAAATACATCATTTTCAATCAGATATTAAGAGCAAGTTTTATTTCAAAAGAAAACAGAAACCAAACGACTTTGCCTTGAGAAAGCAAGCATTTAAAACACTTCCTCTGAAGTCAGGGAGATCAGCTCGGTGCTTTGTGACCGACTGGAGGGGTGGGATAGGGAGGGTGGGAGGCAGGGAAACGCAAGAGGGAACGGATATGGGAACAGATGTATATGTATAAGTGATTCACTTTGTTATAAAGCAGAAACTAATACACCATTGTGAAGCAATTATACTCCAATAAAGTTGTAAAAAATAAAAAACAAAGAAAAACCCATAAGATCACAGCTTGACTAGCCAGCAACCTATTGTCATATCCACGAATAATGGAGTTCCAGGGACCAACCCTAGGGAGGCAGGATCCTTTTAACCAGAGTCAGAAGCTGCATCTTCGCAGCTACATGTCTGTGCCTTCGGGTCCTCTCAGTCTGCCTCTTCTCTTTATTATCTCTTTTTCAGCTTTATGTGGTATAATTGACAAAAAAAATCATGAGATATTTGATTTGTATGATTTGAAAGTTTAAATTCCTCTAGGAAAAACCTAGAAAAGGGGAATAAAATTATGTCTAAGCAAATTTCAAACCTAAGAAAGAATTTTTCTACAAGAAAAAGTAGTGGAGTGGGAGACAGAGAATGGGGAGACATAGTACCTTTTTTTCCCCTCATTTTTACCACCTTCATGCGTCAAGGAGATGTGATTCACACTATCTCAGCTCAGAGAAATGAGAAGAGGCCAAAGGAGAAAGGGAAGGATAAACGCAGGAAAATCAAGAAATACTAGTTATCTCACTCTCTTCAAAATACCTTGACCGAAGTGCTGAACGGTGCTACTCTTGCAGATGAGGAAAGGAAAAGAGAGGGCTAATCTGTGAACTTTTTTCCTGGCAGATTCATTCTTAATTCAACATATATTGATTGAGAGGCCACTCTGGGCCGGGCACTGGGGGTACAGGGTAAGGCTGTGGTGGTTTGGGTCGGGGCGGGGGTGGGGGAAGGGCAGGAAGAGTCCATGGAGGCCCTCAGGAGCTGGAAAAGCACACAGAAGTCACCTGTTGAAAGAAATCTCACAGCCAGCTGGAGATGCAACAGGTTTCTAAATTTCACTGCAGTGGCGAGAGTGATGCAATTGTAATTACACTCCAATGACACAGTGGCACAGTTAAAATTACACTTACACTTGAGTGTCAGTTGCTATAAGGAGGTGGACGTGGCATTTAAAATAGTTTTTTCAAGGGAACCAAAAGAGAGAGAATGGGAGAGAAGACAGCAGGAAAGAAGCGGGCGTAGGTAACACACCCTCTGCCTCCAAGGTCTCCCCTCAGGGTCTCTCTCCATGTCTGTTTGTAGGACTGAAGGAAGGAACTCTAGCCCTCACCCCGCCACTCACCCTGTTGACTGTCAAATGAAATTCCGAGTCTCCACTCCTCCCCCATGTAACTCAGGGGTAAGTTCTAAGCCAGTGGAGGTTATCCTGTTTCTCTTTTATTCTTTCAGTCAGTGAAGATCTACTAGAGATCTATGATATGCCTCTGATGTCCTCCAGCCACTGTAAACGCCTGTCCTCAGGTCTGCTTGGAGCAGAGGCATGTGGCCTAAGCCTAATCAAAGAGGAGTGAGAGCAAGTGTGCTGGGGGGTTTCTAGAAAAGGCCTCTTCACTCTTAAAAAGATGCATGGGAAGACATGACCTCTTGTTCTGTTGGACACTCTCTGTGACTACATTTCAGCAGTGCAGCCAGCAGCTGTCCCAAGACCACGAGGGCAGCAAAGCACAGGCATCTTGCTGAAGATGGTGGAGCAGAAACAGGTAAAGAACCTGGGTCTTCACGTGTCACTGAGCTGCTGAATTAGTCAGCCCTGAACCACTCTATCTCAGAACTTCTTGTAATGTAAGAAAGCAAACATTTTATTTATCCTTTAAGCCATTTTGAAAGGGGTTTCCTATTACTTGTGGCCAAAAGCATCCTGACTGTTATAAACCTCATGGAGAAAGTCAAGGGCCTTCTTTGCTATCTAGACTCTGTACAAAAAGAACCAGAGGGCCCCTCCTGTAGGAGTTGATCAATTCTAGCACACAGAGAGCATATGTAAACTCACACATACGAGACCTATGGACACAACCAAATTTAGGCCTATACTTAAACATTCAGGGCAGCCTTTACTAGGTCAAGGATAAATGCGTTTGAAGTTGCCAAAACAGAGCCATTCTGGGAATGCCATCCACTGCGGGCACTTCCCCAAAACTGCCTTTCAAGGACAAGGCAAATGCTGGGCTCCATTGCTCCCATTCATTCCATTACTTAATTTGAGAATTTGTGCCAAGGGTGGGGAGAGAGGAAGAGAAGGTGACGAGATTGGAACAAGAAGAGTCATGTCCATTGCACTCGGAGAAGCATCCACCTAGCACCATGGCTCCTGCAAAGGCTGTAGTCTGAATGCCAGCTGGGGGGAGGGGGGGCAGCCACATGCCCAGGAGTACCCTTTCCCAGTGCCTGCCAGCTCCCCCATCATCTCTAGGGCGCCCTCCAAGGCCACCCCCAATTTAAAAAATATTCAATAACAGCATTCTTTAATGTGGAAGACTTACAGTTTTACTAATCTGATGTAAAGTGTGAGCAAATGGCTCTTTAGAGAACAAGGCTGACACTGTGTTTGCTTTGTACACGTGGCTGCAAGATGGTCCCTCCAAGCACTGCTTCCCTAAGGTCCTTGTCCTTCCTGCACAGAATGCTGAATGGACTTTGTCCTTTTCTAAATCTGAGCCCTTGGTTTTGGTGGCGGAAGGTTCAGATCAATCTGCGGGCTGACATTTGGGCTCCAGAGCAGCAAAGGCACAACCACCGCCGCTGGGCGTGAGGTCCAAAGCACACTAGGCATGGGCCAGCTCAGGCCCTAAGACTGTGCTCCTGGGAAAAAGAAAAGCCAGAGACTGACAGAGAGAAGAAGCGGAGGGAGATAGAAACACGTAGAAGACAGAGACGAAACACCTCACGATGGGCCTCCTATGAGAAAAGGCCAGGACTTCGCCGAGTACAGAAATGTGTGGGAGCCGGAGCCCTAACAGCAGGCCGGCATCAGCGGCTGGGTGGCAGCTCAGGGGTGACTGACGGCCTTGGGTTCAGCTTCCTGAGCCGTAAATGGAGCAGGCTGAACTACATGAGCCCTGTGGGTCCTCCCCGCTTTGTGTGTATCACAAAGTCCGGGCAGCCAGGATAAGAAAAGCATAAAACAAACAACTTTTATCTTTCCAAGAGGAGAACAAAAGCCCAGTCCCACCATGAGAGACTCAGCCAGGTAAGTGGACAATGAAGATTAGATGTCTTCATGAAGGAAGAGAGGAAAATTCAGCAGAAATCATGCAAAATGTCACGTCCAACAGATTTAATCCCCCAACCTTCAGGGCTTTTGGAACCTCAAGAAAAACAGCTGCTAATGAAGCCCCAAAGCCCAGCTCCTGCCAAAGCTCCACAGAAGGGATATCTGTAAAATCATGGCTATGGAGAGACTGATCTTTGAGAATCCTCAAACTTCCAAAATGGCTCTCAGAAAGAGCAAGTTTAAATTTTTTAAAAAGCAGAAAAGCAACCTTTGAAGCTGTGAAGAACTAGGAAACAATGAACACACAGCCAAGGAAAGCTGGAGACTTGAAGAACAGACATACCTTTGGATTGATCAGTTTCCTGCACACGTACTATGTTCTGATTGACTGATTTAAAAATAAAAATTTAGGGGCTTCCCTGGTGGCGCAGTGGTTGAGAGTCCGCCTGCCGATGCAGGGAACACGGGTTCGTGCCCCAGTCCGGGAAGATCCCACATGCCGCGGAGCGGCTGGGCCCGTGAGCCATGGCCGCTGAGCCTGCGCGTCCGGAGCCTGTGCTCCGCAACGGGAGAGGCTGCGACAGTGAGAGGCCCGCGTACCGCAAAAAAAAAAAAAAAAAAGGATGGTAGGGCACAGACAAGATGAGAAATAGGAATAGAGGGCATAGAACAATAATGTTCACGGCATCAAGTGATGGCCGGGAAGTAAGCAGCAGAACTTCACAGGATACAGAAGGTAGAAGGCTGAGGGGGGTGATGGTGACCACTACCTGAACTGTCACCTACTCACCTTCCCTAGGGACTCTGGTGGCCATAGACCCTGTGTTGGTATCAAATCTGAGATGCAGCTCACAATCTCCTCTTTCTGGGCTGTATTCTTACTCCATCTTTGTAAGGCCAGGTTCTAGAGCTCAGGGGGACCACCCATAGCCTCTGGTATTTTCAGTGTGTGTAAAAGGCTTGATGCCCCAAGTGGCCACTTTAAGTTGCACTATAGCACAGCACCCTTGAAAGAAAGGATGGGCTCCATAAGGTCCAAGCTCTCCCTAAACCTAAAATCCTGAGATTTTATGTGAAGGAAGTGGCAGGAAAAAGAAAGTCGGCAAATAGCTAGACCAGCTGTTCAACACTGGGGACTTTTCCTAGAAAGCGAATGCCAGAGCGCCCAATCCCCCTGCATTCCGTGACCTATCTATATTTTGAATATTTTATCTTCATACTCCAGTCACTCTGCATCATCAGAACTTTCATCATTGTGGAAAGGCCAGACTATGTTGGTCATACCTGCATAAGGTATGCAGGTGCTGTGCACTGAAGGTCTGTGCCCCCCCCAGAATTCATATGTTGAAATTCTAACCCTGAAGCTGAAGACTATTGTACCTCCTGGACCCTACAGGGCCAAACCACAGAGCTACCTGACTGTGAACATTTGCTATCCTTTAAGACATAGGAGGAAGGACTCCGAGGTGGCTCAGAGATCATCCAGGCTGTCATTTGCACCACAGGGCCATGGGGGGAGGGGAGGAGGACTACCTCCACCTTGGTTTCAAAGGGCAAGACCAACACCTGGCTCTGCTGGGGCAGGGGACAGGAGCCCTGGGGATTTGACCCCCACTGGGAAAGCTGTGGAGGCAGACTACTGCTCCAGTAGGTCTGGAAGGCAGAGCATCAAGCCGAAGAGGATTATTCTCGAGCCTTGAGAGATCTCCTAGAGTTTGCCTTCCTATGTTTTGGACTTGCCTGGGGCTTGTCACCCCTTCCTTCTTTCCTGTTTCTTCCTTTGGGAATGGGAATGCCTACTCTGTGCCTGGCCCACTACTGTATTCTGTAAGCACAGAACTTGCTTGATTTCACAGGTTCACAGCTGGAGAAGAATTCTGCCACAGGATGAATCTTCTGCTGTTTAAGCCGCTCAGTCTATGGTATTCTATTATAGAGGCCTATACTAAGACAGAGGTTTTCATAACTTGAAAGGCTTTCACTAAAAAAAAAAAAAATAACAATAACAAAAATAAAAGTAAAATTTAATCTAAAAGCTTGAGTGGTTAGAGAACTAAATTCAGCTGCCAAATAACTTGGCTATCTAGAACAATCCATTCCCTGAAGGATTCAGAATCATGGTTTTACTGGTTGGATTATTATGCTACCAGCAGAACCCACAAAAATACAGAACGAAATTCCACTGCCAACATTTTGGAAGGCCTACAGGACTTGCCATGTGTGATACTGTGATTTATAAGAAGTAAGTATTTGGTCTTTGTCCCCTTTCTGGAACAGAATCCTAAACTCCTTGGAAGTTCCTAAGTGATGAGAGTGAGAAGCATCTTTTGTTATGTTAATGAGGTGACTTTTGGGAAGCCGCTCAGGATGGGGGTCAGTGAAGCCAACAATGGGATTAGAGGGCAAGAACCCTCAGCCCCACACCCTCTGAGCTCTGGGGAGCAGGGAGGGGCTGGCGGTTGAATCAATGGCCAAAGATTTAATCAATCATACCAACGTACTGAAACTCCCATAGGAAACTAAAAGGGTAGGGTTTAGAAAGCTTCTGGGTTGGTGAGGGCGTGGAGATTTGGGGAGAGTGGCGTGCCCGGAGAGGGCATGGACGCTGCTCGCCCCTTCCCACAGACTTTACCCTACGCATCTCTTCATCTGGCTTTTGATTAATATTCTCAGTCATCTAGTGAGCAAACTGGTTTCCTGAGTCCCGTGAGCTGTTCTAACAAATTAATCAAACCCAAGGAGGATTTATAGCCGTCTGGTCAGAAGCACAGGTGACACCCTGGACTTGTGATTAGCATCTGCAGCGGGGGCAGCAGCAGCCTTGTGGGACTTAACCTGTGGAATCTGATGCTCCCTCCAGGTAGACAGTGTCAGAATAGAGTAGCACTGTAGGACACCCAGCTGGTGTGCAACTTGCCTGTTGGTGCAGGGACACCAACCCCCCGCCACACGCACTGGAATTGGTATTAGAATCCTAGCACCACAGCACAGCTTCAGATAACAATCCGTAACATTCATAATGAGCTCCTAATATTACACATTATATTCGACGATGGGAGGATGGAGAAGAAGCACATCTTAAATCATCACATTTAAAACCTGAGCAGGGCCCACGGAGCATAACTCATAAAAAAAGACTGAAACAGTTACAAAATATCCTAAGTGTAAAAGAAACAGGAGGGACTTCCCTGGTGGTCCAGTGGTTAAGACTTCGCCTTCCAATGCAGGGAGTGTGGGTTCGATCCCTGGTTGGGGAGCATGCCTCACAGCCAAAAAACCAAAACATAAGACAGAAAGAAGCAATATTGTAACAAATTCAATAGAGACTTTATAAAAATGGTCTACATCAAAAAAACAAACAAAAACAACAACAACAAAAACACTTAAAAAAAAAAAGAAACAGGATATAAAAAGTGAGCGTTTAGAAATCACTCACAGAGAATAAATAGAGAATATTCCAGGGAGAAAGTACTAAAGGGGAATAAGAAAAAATAAAGCAACTCATAAGGGACAATTCAGAGGAAAGGTACGAACCTTAAGTATGACAAGATACCAAATTAGTTTTTAAACCAAGGTTTTTGCCTCACTCTATAATCATGATGGGGGAAAATTTCACAGTAATCATTTTTTTTAACCTGATAATGAAAATTCTCATCCCAACAAAGTTTACAGTTAAGACAACAATTATTTAAGTAATACTCTTTAGAGCACTGACCCTGTCCTTAGGAAAAAAGGAGTAACTGAACAGTAATTGAGCATTTTATGACTTGGCTGATAATAAACACAGCAACAAGAATCATAGTTGACATTCATTGAGAGCTTACAATTTGTCAGTCACTGTTCAGAGTATTTACTTGTTTTAATTCAGTTAACCCTTACAACTGTACTTCTCTCCATTTCAGAGAGAAATGTCTTAAAGAGGGACAGAGCTAGGAAGTGGCAGAAAGCGCAGTCTGTCTCCAGAGCCTGTGCCCTTAACCACCATACAACACTCAAGAGCCTTTTTTTATTCCACCCTCTGGTTTCATCTTCCAGATGACATGCATCTCAAAAATACCAACAAGGGCACAATGCACAGGAGAAATGCGATAAAGCGTTGCATCACTTACCATTGGGGAAAGCTAGGACACTGATGATAAGAAAGAAGAAAATTACGGAGAGGATACCCCTCCAGATGTTGTCTTCTGGGACAGAGTCATCCCTGAAAATAGAAAAGGAACATTGAGTATTCATTTCTGGATCTAAATAGTCACCCTAGAAGGAGTAAGAGTTCCATGTTCTAAAAACTGGGGGATTGCTAACTTTATTTTGCTGAGCTAAGTCATTACACACACTATTTACTATTCACTATCATTTCTTAAAATAATACAGTGTCACATAGTCAAGTCCAGTTCTGGTGAGGAAGGCAATTGGTAACCTCACACCCCAACATACATTCTGCTCAGACAAGCATTTGAGAATCACAGTTCTTTAAAAAAAAAATTAAAAATACCCAGGATGTCAAAAGGTAAGATTTATTTTGGAGAAATACCTTTTGGTTTTAAGACTAACTAAAGATGACCTTTACTACATAGACGGTGGCAGAAAAATTGTTCAGGAATCAGAAAGGAAGCATAAGATTATAAGGAATAAGGGTATAATGCAATGAGATTATGCAGTCACTTGTCAAATATGGGCAGTTGGCTATCTAAGGGATGAATAAAAATGGGGCAGTGTCACATAAGCAGAAAGCACCAGTAAAAAATGTTAAAAGAAAAATTAAGAGCGTGTGAATATGACTGGTTCACTTTGCTGTACAGCAAGAAACTAACACAACATTGTGAAGCAACTATACTCCAATAAAAATTAATCTTAAAAAAAAGAAAGAAAAATTAAGAGAAAACAAAATACAAGATTTAAACTCAGAGCAGAAGCAAAAGAATTGTAAATAGGAGATAAGCTTCCCCCCTCTCCTGCCTGGTCATTTCTAATGTATTACTGTGTTTAACTCCTCTATAACCCCAGTAACTGAAATGATTACATTTGTTGGTTTATATGTTGTCTATCTTCTCTGTAGAAAGTAAACTCCTAATGGCAGGGAATTATTCACTAATAGGCCCTCAATATACTTCTGGACTGATTATTGATTATGGAAGAAAATTTACTGTTTTAAAATGAAGCAAAATTTCCCAAATGGAAATTTTCTTAACATTGATGGTGAAGAATTTAGAGTTTGCAACAAAAAAGAAGAGTCTAGTAACATATTTGGGGCTCAGAGAAGCAAACAAAAGTGGGAAAAGAGAAATACATGACAGTAAAATTTTCTGAAGTATTGATAATTATTGAGAAGCTTGGGAGACGGAAGTTCAGTGTTTCAGTTTCGAAAGACGCAGGATGTGTAGACAGAAAATGTGAGATGAAACAGAATGGAAGGAGATAGTTTAGAGATGATGAGACTGGTAGCAATAAATCTTAAAATTATAAAAGAAGTTGGGTTTATCTAGAGAAGGACTGTAGTAAAAGAGTTTTCAAAAGACAATTATTAAATTAAGATTAAATATTACTAAAGGAAAAGAAACAGGTCAAAAAAAATCTTAGAAGAAAACCAAGTTTGCGTAGAAAGAAGTTCTAGAGCATCGGAATACATACATGAAAAGGTATGGAATGAAACAATAATGAATTACCTAGTTAAGGACTGGGTCCTGGGGTGTTGGTTTAGAAGCAGAAGTTAACTTAGATGCCAACTTCTGTTTAGGCTGCTCAGTTTCTGCACCCAAATACCAAAATACCTTAGGATATTTTGTAAATCATCATTTCATAATGATTTCCAGATTTATGACAGGATTGAACGTAAGGTTCTGAAATAAGAGATCATACAGATCTTAAACGTTTCCTAGATCATCATATGGCCAAGTAACCCTAAACTAATGCTGGGCAAATAATGCTTGGCTGTTACCTTCAGAGATCTGATTACAAAACCAAACTACAGAATCAGACAGACTTCCTTCTGCAGGAAGGAAGTGCATTAAAAAGTACAATCTTATTTTAATGGACATACTAATAATTAAACACCTGCCCAGAGGTCATGAACACAACCTAAAAATGCCAGCCCGACCATTACCAGGGCACTTGCCATGCCCTCTGGCTTATGCAGAGAAGCCCCATATCCAACTTCCAGGAACACCAACTTTTACTGAAGGATGGCTACACACAGTGAGGGTAGGAACACAATGTCCTCATTCAGACCAAATCACACTACTGATATTGCTAATAAGGACAGCAATGATAATAGCTCCTGTTTATCAAGTGTCTACTGTGTGCCAGGCACTGAACAGGCAGTTTCTAGACATTATCTCTAATTGTCACAACCCACGGGGCTATTATCAACCATCTGAGGTAACAAAGGCTCAGATAGGTTTAGTAACTTGCCCAAGATTGTGGAGGTAAGAAGTTACAGAGCCAGCATTCAAAACCAGGCCTGCTAGACTCTGAAGATGATGATCCTTCCTCTTTGCCAAACTGCCTCATGAAAACTTATCTGTCATCCTAAATTAACCTGACTCATGGTAGATGCACAGGGACGGCATGAGAGTTTGACAGGGCATGCAATTTGTAAGTTACAAAATAAAAGCAAGGCTAAAATGAATAAATGTGGCCTAGGAAAAGAAGATGGAGTCCCATTAACTCACGAGTTATAACTCAAAATATATTCTGGATGATTCAAGAAACTAAAAGTGAAACCAAAACAAAATTCTAGAAGAAATGATGGGAGAATTAAAAAAAACCCCAAAACCCCCAAACAAAACACAACAATCTCAGAGTGGGGAAGGCCTTTTGAAAGTACGATACAAACCTCCGAAGTCATAAAGGAGAAAGCTGACAAATCTGCATGGCAAAGAAATCAGTAACAAAATCATAAACTTGGAAAAAATATCTGCAACTCATATGAAGGCAAAGGGTTAATTCCCCTAATTACAAAGCTCTCCCCCCAAATCAATTAACAGAAAGAACTAATGGACAAAGAAAAGCAAATAGAAAAATGGACAAAAGATATGAAGGGACAGTTCACAGAGCAGAAAAATCCATTGGTTCTCAGGCAAGTGAAAAAAAATGATGCTCAACCTTGTTCATGGTAAGAGATGGGGAAATGGAAACAACACAAAGAGACCATTTTTATCTACCTTATGGACAAAGGTAAAAATTTAATGACTGAGCTGGTGAGGCTATGCAGAAATAAACAGGCATTCTCACATACCAACTTTATGGAGTGCCATTTGGCAACATATTAATTTACAAATGCATATACCCTGTGACCCAGCAATTCCACGTATGACAATGTATCTCACAGATATACCTTCATTTATGCAAAAATGACATAGGTACAAGGTTGTTCACTGTGGCATTATATGTATTAGCAAAACTTGGAAACAACTCAATGTCTACCGAAAAGGGACTGATTAAGTAAATTATGGCTCCGTCTCAAAATGGAGTACTAGGCAGCTGTAAAAAGAAGGAAGCTTTTAATGAATTAACTGATACAGAATAATTTAAGAGATCATGAAGTCAACAAAGCAATTTGCAGAACAGTGAGTATAGTAAGCAACTTTCTATGCAAAAAAGAGAGCGTGTATATGTATCTATAACTTGTAACTTCTGCTCATGGCTGCATAGCATGTCTCTGGAAATCCATCCAAGGTATGGTGACACTGGTTTTCTCCAAAGAGGATAAAAGAAGAGTGGGGCGAGACTTTTCACTGTATACCGTTTGGTGTATCTTGGATTTTAAGCAATGTAGGTATGTTACGTTTCAAAAAAGTCAATTATACATCAACATTAAATTTGTAAGAACTTGAGATCAGTGATAAAACAATGAAACTGCAATTTTGTAAATTTTGAGCCATTTTATTAGAAAGACAGGATCAAAAGAATGGCCTAGTTTCAGAAGTAAAACAGCAGTGAGTCTGAAAAGTTGGCCGTTTTATATTTGCCTAATTAGAAAAACAAAAAGTATCAAAGATGGACAGCAAGGTCTTTGGCAAAACTGAAAATATACAGTACAGGAAGATCAAACTCCTGTGATCAAAGATTGAAGGCTAGGCAGGTGAGCTAAAGAAGAAATCTTGAGTCCTATCAGACTAGCAGCCCCAGATACACCCTCTGGCTTTCCTGAGACTACAGAGGGTGTACCCTCGGCATCCAGCACAGTCCCTGCAAGAGGTGGGCGCGCAGAAAGAACGGAATGCATGACTGCGGAGGCTGCCCACGCCATCGGGCTCCTGACAAGCTGACCACACAGGGCCATTCTGTAAGCTCTGGTGTGGCCTCTTCTCTCTCAGCTCCCAGTAATCCAGAGACTTAACCATATGCCGAGGGACACAGACATTTTCCATAGTTAACCATGAAAAGCAACTTGGCTGCAAAGGCCCCAAAGACCACACTACTGACTCCAGAGACCCTCAATTAGAGGACAAGAAGCGTTTATCTCTGGACATCCACTAGATCTGTGCCGCACTCAGAAAGCTAGCTAGCTGCTTTGCATGTTAGCTCTCTTAATCTTCCTAACACCCTCAAAGGGGGGAAATGATCATAATCTGCATTTTACTGACTCCAAAGTCTAAGTTTTTCCCCCTTTAGGAGGCTGTTTGGTGCAGTGACAAGGAAGACAGGCTTGTGGCCAGACGGCATGGACCAGAATTCTGACTTCACACTTATCAGCCTGTGTGACCTTGGGCAGATTACTCAACCTCTCTGTGCCTTGGTTTCCTTCTCAGTATATCAAAGGGTAATAATAGTTCTACCTCACAGGGTTGTTGTGAGGATAAAATAACTTAACACGTGCGATGGACTTAGAACAGTGCCTGGCACAGAGGGCCTGTCAGTTATTAATTTACAATGTCTGTCCACCCATCCCCTCAGCTAGCTGACACCTATCGTTGGGGACAAAGATGAACAAACTTGGTCCTGATTCTTGAGAGAATCATGATGAAAAGCACAATAAGACATAAAAATTAAATTATTATCTTAGTATAACTTTGGCCTGAGAGAAAAGTTTTCAATTCGCTGGCACTGTCTCTGATTAACCTGCTAAGACACCCCCCAAACCAAAAAACCACCTCGATTGTTCACACAAGACTGGCCCCTGTTCGTGGGGTTGTTACCATCTCCTCAGGCTTTGAGGGGGCAACGTAGTTCTCACTTCCCAGGGGAGCTCATAACCTGCAGTCAGGGCTGCCAGACCCCCATCTTGACTTCTCCTGGCCTCAGGATTCTTGCTCAAATAAGACATTTTACTTTGCAGCAACAAAAAATAAAAGGACTTCAAGCTTTCAACTGTGATGCCGTGGCAGTGCCCTGACCTCTTTCTTAGGTCCTCTGAGGCTCTAATAACAAGCGCCTCGGTCTCTGGGGCTCTGAACTTTCCAAAGACCTTTCAGCTGGCATTGGATTGAACTGCTCCACAGTTCTGTGGGGGAGTATTATCTCTACTTGAAGGATGAAGAAAATAAAGCTCTTGCTTTATCTTGCCCACAGTTACGACAAATAGAGGCAGAGTGAAGTAGGTGCCAGGGCTTCTGGAATGCTGGCTCTAGGTCAACACTGCTACCCTTACCGGTATGATACCGACAAGCCCAGGGAGGCACCTAAAATTCTGCTAAATTTAGGAGGAGCCCCAGAAGCACGCTGGGGTAGCCCTGACCATACACAGTGAAAATACTGAATGGATTAGAGTAAAATTGTAATTTCAGGCCCCATCTCACTCACCTACTGTATCTCCAGCGCCCCAGCACAACGCTTGGCACAGAGCAGGTCTTCTCAAGGTGGTGGGTGCCAGAAAGAGCAAGAGGCCAGGGCTGAGCAGGCCCGAGACCCAGGTAACGTGAGAGGGAGTCACACGGCCTGGGTCCACAGGCTCCACTGCACCTTCCTGCCCCAGTGCTGAACAATCAAGTACTCAAACATCTCAACTCCTTCTGTCACCCCTGTTTGAGTACAGGTAACTACCCAGGAGAGAACCCTAAAAGCGGGACAAGTATAAGGAAAGCCCTGAGTTTTTTTTTTAACAAAGGTTTGAACTCAAAGAGTTTTGGACTCAGATTCTTAAACTTGAACAACAGGCTACAGGCAGTGGGCAAGGAGACCGGGAAAACAAACTCCATTCACTCACAGACAATTTTTAGACAAGGCTGTCTCCCTGGGGCCAGGAAGGTAAGAACTCTATCCTGACTCCTAAGGCTGCAAAGTTGATTGTCCCCTCTCCCCCTCCTATCTTCTCCTTTCTATCTCTTTAATAGGAATCCTTGAAACTGAGACACACAGGTAGGCTCAGGTTTATAAGGCTAGTCACTGTTAAGGATCCTCTCTCCCAATGGAAAACTCAGTCCCGGGTTACAAGGTGGACCGATGCTAACTAGCTTTGGTATTATCTTTGAAGACTACATTCGTTTCATTTTATAAAAAGTTAGGATTCTTTTTAAGAATTATAGCTGGGCTTCCCTGGTGGCGCAGTGGTTGAGAGCCCGCCTGCCAACGCAGGGGACACCGGTCCGGGAGGATCCCACATGCCGCGGCGTGGCTGAGCCCGTGAGCCATGGCCGCTGAGCCTGCGCGTCTGGAGCCTGTGCTCCGCAACGGGAGAGGCCACAACAGTGAGAGGCCTGCGTACAGCAAAAAAAAAAAAAAAAAAAAAAAGAATTATAGCTAACATATCAACTAAAAGAGAAGAGTGATAGTTTTTGAAAGTTCATATTGTATAAATGATTTTTTATATTTGATTCATTTAGCATTTACTGGGTTTGTATTCTGTGATGATTGAGATATCTGGCCTCAAGAAACTGATACAGAAACAAATACTACAACAGGAGAGATACAATAATAAAAAAAATGTTGAGAAGTATATAAACATTTCTTCCTCTGAGCTTCCTGGAACAATCAAGAAAGGTGTCTGGAGGGGGACCATCCAGGTGCGTTGCCAGGAATGCCATGGGCTCACAGGTAGGCAGGAGGTGCTCTCTAGTCAGAGAGAGGTGCCATCCTGGCATTAGGGTCCAGCAAGCACGTGCTATAGGTGATGGGGATCCAGGGAAAGAGTGTAAGCAAGGGACGGATGAGATCACGATCTCGATTTCAAAAGGTCATGAGGAAAGCAGTGTGGAGGATGGACTGGAGGGAAATGGAGTCAAGGCCTGGGAGTGTCTATCCCAGAGAGCAGGGGGTTTGCTGAGCCAAAGCCTGGCCATGGGCATAGGAGGACAGCTCTGAAAGCTACTGAGGCCCAACTGGACCTGGTGAAGATAAACTAGATGAACTCCAGGATGGCGGAGACCTGGGCTGGGCGGAGTGCGGACTGTTGAACTAAATTAAATGTGATGCCAGCAGGACCTAGGGCTCAGGAAAGCAGTCCTAGCTGCCTGGACGAGCCCCTGGCTTCCAGATTTGTTGAGACTAAAACGCTGATAACTTCCCTATAGAAATCTGGGGCTAGAGGGATTATATCACAAAATAAACTATATTACACTTGGTAATAGAATTATACCTAAAATGCTAAACACTAGGCAGCAATACTGGGCATGTAAATTCTCTGAGGTAAGCATCATCTAAACCAAATAAATATCTGAGTCACTCAGATGCTTATTTACTACAGAAGACCCCAAAGAAATATGACACATTTTCTCCTTCAATAAATGTATAATCTTATTAAGGACATAAAACACCAGAAATAAGGATAAGAGAGGATAATTAAAAGGTGGTTATTTATTTATGGCCGCACCACGGGGCATGCGGGATCTTAATTCTCCGGCCAGGGATCGAACCCGCGCCCCCTGCAGTGGAAGCACGAAGTCTTTAACCACTGGACTGCCAGGGAAGTCCCTAAAAGGTGCTTATTTAAATCCAATAAAAACTATGATTCAAATAGGAAATGAGGAAGACAAATGTTATGATGGCTGTTAACTGGACCTCTTTAGATGGCCCCATCTAACACAGTGCGCTCCTACACCTCCAAGGCTGGTGTAGCCCCAGCACACAGCCGATATGGAGGATCATTTAACATTGCTGGTGTCCTGGAACAAGGACGGCCAGGCCTTCTGTTATTGGGAGAGAAAGAACATGATGTACATAAAGGAAACAGGCTCAAGACAACTGAGTCAGCAGGGTCAGGAGTTATTTTCTTCTAATGGGAATTGATATGGTCTAAAGGGAAAGAACAGGGAAGGCTGGCAGGCATCCAGGAGGGAAGACACACAGAAGGTGGAACTACGGCTCCGTGATAAGATGAAGAGCTGCAGCTCCAGAGCCACTAAAGGAAATGAAGTGAAAACCAGTATCACAAACAAATAAAAATCAATCAATCAAAAGTCTGTCCATTTCCCTGCCCTCACCCGCCTCCTCAGTCCCATATCAAGGAGAAACCATAGGTAAGCAGATGATCCCTTAGGTGCAGGAAGCTGCAGGAAGGCAATCTCTTCTGGGTAAGTGATGATTTTTGCTGGACAAGTGTCACTGGAGAGACTGACGCCACTGTTTTACTGCCAGGTGCCTCTTAAGGAGGGAGTGAGCTGCTACGAATGTGATTTCGTAAATGTCGGTGTTTTCAAATCTAAAGCCTGAGTTTTTGAAAGTAAGGCCATTCAACATTTCCAAGTTTACCAACCTATGAAAGCAGCGTAAATATGAGGCACCCTGAGCTTAAGGGAAAGGCTCTCCTTGCCCTACTTTGGCTGAACAAACTTATAAGACATACGCCAAAGCATTTAATTTCTAAAAATACTTATCCTAAAATGTGGCAAAGTGAGCTTTTCCAATCTTAGGGGGAATGATTCAATAACATCTGGCTTTATTGTCAGTGATAGGGACTGGAGGTTTAAACGCTATGATTTAACAGCGAGTTGGCCTAGTTGTTATTTAACAAAAGAACTGCTTGATAAGTCCAAACTTGTCTCAGACTTCTGTGAGAGGCATCTAATCCTTGCCAATCCTAAATTCTTGCTGTGTCTCTGCAGCATGTGACATGACCCAGGTACTGTTTCACACATACGGGTAATCTGACACCCCGAAAGTACTCTATCACTGGCTCTCTTCAACTACTAGTCTTTGAAAAACAAACTTTAAGAAGTAATTACTTTCAGTCTTTATGGAAGAAGACAGAGCTATCACTGTAATGTCTCGGTTTAAAGGGTCACAAATCATTACAAAAAATGAGTAAGACACAGTAAGTACTAATTGTACCAATGGTGCTTATGATTTTCTATAACATGAAACTTGTTATTAAGTAGTTCTTTAATATGTGACTTCTGTCTCTTTGAAATTGGTGGAAGAAGTAAAATTATTATCATTTTTGGAAAAGGCCATAGCCTGAGGTTCAGATTATGCCTTCTCTATTACGTTTGACAAGTTGTTAAAATTCATATTCATTTCTCATAGTTTCTCTGTTGTAATTTATTGAATGCTTTGGCAGAATATGCTGTAAAAGGGAAATTCCAGAAGAATGTGACTTTCTGTATTAGAAAAGAGGAAGAGAGATCTGTTCTGAAAGGGCCTAGAATAATATTAAAGATAAAAAGTTGAAACAAACTGCTCATTCTTGCTTCTCATTATTTAAAATAAAATACCATAATTACTTTTCTAAGTTCCAAAGAAACTCCTGCACTAATTCCATCTCTTGCCAGCCCACACGAGATGAAGTGAAACTGAAGTTAATATGAAACAGGGATGTATGTTATCCAAGCAAAGCACTGTCCATTTTTCCAATGTCTTTATCCTTTTTCTTAATTATAGAGCACACCATACTCTCACTCAATGACAAACATAATTTAGAAGGCATTAGCATACAATGAAATGATGTAATAATAACAATAGCTAATGTTTACTGAGCACTTACTATTTGTCATGCATTGAGCTAAATACAGATTATCGAAAAAAATGAATTGAGCCCTTATAATAAAATCCTATCAGGTATTACTAGATATTTTCACTTTACATACAGATAAGGAAACTGAGACTTAGCAAAACTAAGGGGCCACACAGCTACTAGCTGGTAAAATCAGATGACATGATAAGTATTTGAGGGCAACCATAAATAGGGACAAGACTGATTTCTCTCCAAAGCTAGAAATATGTTCTTGGTTGGATACTGTGGAAAGATCTGGTCTTACCCCGCTGCAGAGCATTAGCAGAATATTTTACAATAATAGTAGCTGTTTCCCTCAATCATTAATTGTTTATATGCTTTATGGCTTTAGATAGAGTCATGCAAATAGATAAACACTGACAAAATAAGAATCAAGAGTCAAATGGATTGTGGAGATAAGGAACAAGTGTGATGTAGGAGGACATTATTAGTTTTATGAAAATCTGAAAAAGTGCACTGATTCTCAAGGGAGACACCATTGGCACTTGTGTGTATACAAGTGTGTAGGTGCACATGTATGACTGTGTGTAAGGGACAACTCTTTGTCGTACAATGCTATCCCTTGCGTTATAAACATTTATAATCCCCACCCACTAAATACCAGAAGTTCCCTCAATGCTTGCGGCCACCGAATATAACCCTGCACAGTTTCTGCAGATCTGGGCTGAGAACCATTGATTGTTGGATAAATGTACTAGGAGAGAAGTAACTGACATTAATTATGCATCATGTGCCAAGTACTCTGCTAAGTGCATTCACACATATTCATTTAATCCTTATAACTCCATATGAGGTAAGTACATATTTTATCCCCATTTTAGAGGTGGATCCTGAGTCTCAGAGAAAGGTTAAATAACTTAACCAAGGTCACGCGAATAGTCTTGACACCAACAGTGTGGCTCCCAAACTCCAGTTCTCTGGGTTGGTCTTTTAAGCATGGTATAGGCACACCTTTTCTTTCTTTAAAGAGGTTCCTTCAGAAAACATAAATCCTTATAAGTAGGACCCAAGGTGTGCCTGTCATTTAGGCATGAATCAGTTCCCTGGCTTGGGGTTGAAGGGCCACATGTTCAGTGAGGTAGAGTTATAAGCTCTGGGCTGACAAAAGTTGGGCCGGGTTAACTCCTATGCACAGGTATATATTAGAAGTGCTTTGAGTGTGTGTGGGGGTGTTTTCAGGGGGATATGAGAGTTATGCTACAGTGTGTGAGGTTTGTGCATTTTATTTAACACTTTCCATAGCATTTATGATGCACCAGGCACTGCCACAGTGGCCTGACAATGTCTCATTTCAGCATGTATGTTAGGTGATGAACAGAACAGAGCGTGCACTGTGTGTGATGTGTGGTGAGTTCGTGTCTGTGTGGCAGTGCTGGAATGTCCACTGTGATGTGTGTGTCCACGGCCGCAGTTTCTGTTGTGGTATAGACAGTGGTGTTTGAGGCTGGGGGAAGGGTTACGCGAGATGATTTGCGTGCCATGCATACAGACTGGAGTGCACCGCACGTGTGCATTTTGTGGACGCGGGTAGCGGCGAATACTGGAGGAGTTCCGCGGGAAGGGGTCTGGTTGTGTCCTGGGCCTGCGTATGGTGCGTGGAAGGCAGGGGTATTTTCAGTGTGAAAAGGTATGTGCTGAAAGTGGTGCATATACCAGATGATTCATGCGGTGTGCTAGGCAGGGACGGAGGCCGGAGAGGAGGGGGCCAGTGTCGTGATGTGTGTGGGGAGCGACGCTGAGAGCCGCGGGAGAAGGGCGGGGGAGGAGATCGTGCTAGGTGACCCACGAGTGTTCCTGATGTGGCCCGAGGCGCTGTATGGGGAAAGGTGGTATGGAGAGGGGTGGCGGTGGCGATGGGAGCGGGGATGGGGGTGGGTTGGAGGGTAGGGACGAACGCCGGTCCAGAGGAGCTGTCGGGAAGGAAGCTGGGTGTGCTAGGTGACATACCCGCCGGTGGAAGAGCGTGTGCGTGGAGCAATCAGCCCACTTCCTCACCCGGCCATACTCCCCGCCAGGGCCTCCCATCCGCCCCTTCCCTTCGCCCAAAGGCGCGCCCCCAGCGCAGCCCGGCCCGCCTCACCTGGTGAAGGCAAAGTACATGAGGCTGACGATGGTGAAGCTGAGCAAAGTGATGGTGTGCGGCCGGTAGAAGAAGTCGATGGTGATGTCCTCCACTTGCTGCTCGTTGATCATCCGGAAATGCATCTTGTAGTTCACATCATCTTTGCTCAGGGTCCGGCTCCCCACGCAGGACGCCATGGCCCGCCGCCCCGTCCTGCGGCGGCGGCGGCCCCGGCCCGTGGAGGCTGGGACCCCGGAGGTGACGAGCCGCAGCGAGAAGGCAGCTGGACGCCGGGGCCGGGTCTGGCGAGAAGCGAAGGAACGGAGCAGAGGGAAGGACAGGCGCGGGAGGGCGGGGTCGCGGCGCCGCCAACGCAGCCTCGGGAGGGGGGCGCCACTCGCCCGGCCCCGGCTGGTGTTGGGGGACGGGCATCTCTAGGGACTCGCGGTGGCTTTAGATTCCAAGTGGAAGAGTCTGGAGGGAGGCGGCGCGCAAGAGAAGGGAAACTTGTGGCCCTTGGCCGGCTCTGTCCCCCGCACGCCGCCCGCTCTCCCCCCGCGCAGCCTTGCAGATGGTCTGGCCCACTCCGGCCTCAGCCCACGTGGCTAGGGAGCTAGGAGCCACCGGCGGGCGGGCAGACAAGTTGGGTATCTGTGCTGAGGGGCAGTTCGCGCGGCCCGGCCAGTCTGGTGGCCCCTGCGAGAAAGACCACGAGGCATAGGCCTCGCCACAGGTAAAGCGGAAGCCGCCGGAGCGCGAGGGGCGTGCTCCCTGCTGGGGTTCGGGTCCGGCCCTATCCTGCTGTAGGCCGCGCCCGGGGACCTCTTGGCCTTTAGGTCTCCAATTAAGGGTGAATAATTTCGTTTTGTTTTCTTGGCTGATGAAACGAAAACGCAATCATGTTTGTTTATTCGCGCGCCTTGCGGAGGACGCGGAAGGAGGGCCAGCATGTCAACGGCCTTCTCCGGAAGTTCGGTTGGGGAACTAAAATGGATTTGTTAAAATGGCCTAGGGAGGGCGTCAAGCAGTAGATGAGAGGCCCCTTATTACGAAGCCATCCTCCCACCCACCTTTCATCTCCTGATTTCATTTATTAGCCTTACACAGGTCGAAATCTTGAACCCTCGCCAAAGAATATTTAAGTGCTAATTCCTATTCCTAACGAAATACTAAGGCACACAGTTGAGAACTAGTATATGACATATTTTAATGGACTTCAGAATTATTACAGATTTTTCTTCTTTAACTTTACCCTTCCTGTTGAAAAGGGTCGTGTTAGAGGGCTGATCACGGGGTAGGGCTTTTATACACATGCGCAAATGCCTTACCGGGTTTAAATACTGTGTAAGCAGATGAGCTAACGGTAGTTGCAACTGATTCATTTCCATCCATAAAACACTGGAGCAGTGCAAGGCTCTGGGCTAGAGGGAATAGTCACTGGGAGGGTGGATCCAGAGATGAGACCCAGCTCTGCTCTTGTGAACGAACAATTAATCAACTGATAAGAGGTATACACAACAATGAAATGATGATGTAGTGAAGATAGTGCGCTTGTAAATAAAAACAGAAGGATAAACATTAGTTGTTTGCATAAAGATCTTTTAATGAATATGGATAGAATTCAAAAGCAAATCGTTCTAATGTGAGAGGAGTTTTAATTTGAGCCTTACTCTAGAGGCTTCAGAGTGGGTTTGGGATTTCAGTTTGCTTTAAAGTAGGACATTGCTTAGACAAACTGAGAAGTCAGAACACTTTGGAGCTTAAGAATCATCTTATTGTACCCATAACCTTTTTAAAAATTGTCGTTTAAAGAATGGTTATTGAACCCCCCATCATGGGCCAGTCATTGTGCTGGATCACGGTGAGAAACTTAGTCTTAATGCAGCATAACAGGTCTTCTGGCTTCCAGCTCAATGCCCTTATGACATTGCTGTGCAGAGGATGAATATTGTAGGTTTGAGGGGAAACACGGCAGATTTCGAGGCTCATTTCCCACCAAAGTTTAACAAAAGTCACCTATCCCACAAGGCTATTTATTGTAAATACTTTTTTCCTTTCTAAGATCATTTCAGAATGACAGTGAGACATTTCACTTTTATAAATTCCTTTCACGAGACTTCCCTAAACCACAAATCTCTAAGAGGAGGTTAGACCCTCAAGCATTTATCTGGTCTAATTCAGAGCATAAAACAAGCTGAATGTCAGTATAGAGAGAGATCAAAAAGTTGTATGCAACAGTTAATTCAGAATTCATTTATGTTTGGTTGTGTAATCATAATAATATTGATGATGATGGCTAACATTTGTTGGGCATTTTGCATATGCTGGACTCTATGCTGTATTTTATATGGATTGTCTTACTTAATATAAAATAATATGCACCAAATTTACCCTTTAATTAAGCTGGCTAAATATAAAAGTCCTTTCCTGATAAAAGTCTCTTTAGAAACAACTGCTTTTTCGGTCAAAATATACATATATTCATTGCTGGTTGCTTATTATTTCTGTCTGTTCATTTTGCTTATTAGTTTTGACCCCTTTTTTTAAAAGGCTTTTTCTTTTTTCCTACAAACAGAATTTGGCAAAACTGGTTTTGTTCAATTCTCTTTTGAGGAACAGCTTTATCTGTGTAATAATAGTGCTCAACCCTGAGAATGAAGCAAGAAACAACCTTCTAGATAGCAATAATATTTTATGATTCATTTATGACTAAGTAGAATTCTTCCTGTTTTTATTTTGTGATTAATGTACATACATAAAATGCATCTGAATAATTCAGTGTTATTTTGATCAGCAATCTTCTTTTTTTTTTTTTTTTTTTTGGCTGTATGTGGGCCTCTCACTGTTGTGGCCTCTCCCCTTGTGGAGCACAGGCTCCGGACGCCAGGCTCAGCGGCCATGGCTCACGGGCCCAGCCGCTCCACAGCATGTGGGATCTTCCCGAACCGGGGCACGAACCCGTGTCCCCTGCATCGGCAGGCGGACTCTCAACCACTGCGCCACCAGGGAAGCCCAGCAATCTTCTTAAATGTCCTTCAAACCAAATTTCAAGAGCACTTAATTGCATCACCTGTTTTCTTTAAATATTAACAGGTTCAGCTGTAATTTGAACATTTACAGATTTTTGTTTTAATTGTTTTTCTTACGCCACTGATTTTGCTTTTTGTTTTTAAATTGCAAAGTGTATCTTTATTTGTCCAGTTCAGAAGTTCCTGTCTTTTGGTTTGTAACTGAAACTGCCTTGTTTTTGGCTTTTCCTGAGCTTAAAAACATCTGACTGCTTTAGGGATCTAAAATTATTAAACACCTTTTAATTAGAAAAAAATAATTTCCAGTTTATCTTTTTGTTGTTTGAATACTGTTTTAAACATTTAAGTAAAATACGTTTCTCTTTTTTGATAGTTATGTATTTCTTTTGTAGGCTACTTTAAGAAAAATGGCCCTGCTAGCCCAACAGATACCCAGATGGCTCAACTCAATTAAGTTGAGTAGCTTCCTTACTGCTATGCAACTCAGAAAATGTTTTCCCAGAGCAGGAAAAACATTGTTGCCTGGCTTTTTTCCTCAGCCTCAGCTGTCCTCTGACGATTGCTTTCTCCGGTCGGGGTTTAAGACTTATCGGACTTCCTCTGTGTGGAATAGTTCCCAGTCTACCAACTCAAGTAGTCAAGAGATTAATTGCGCCCAAAACACTCTGCTTCCTTCTGTGAATGAGCCGTCACAGAAGTCACAGAAGATACCCAGCTTTGATTCTGAACTGTCTCTAGAAGGTAATTTTCAAGTTTCAGAAAATTCCCCTTTGCCCCACTTCCGTAGATTGAACGACTTACCTGTTTACATTTTGTTGGCCCATTTGAAGTCATACTTTGAGCCAGGAGAGAAAAAGAACGATGCCGCTTCTATTCATTTGCTTCTGTTATGCCTCTATTTTACTAAGAAAAAAGTTTAGAGATTAATATGTACAAGACTGTTTCATAGCTATATGAATAACACTTTCTAAGTTCGTTATTTAGATTCTTAAAAAAAATTTTTTTCTGGTGGTAATTAGGTTTATTAGGATTTAATTTACCCTATTCTATATACCTAGTTAGGGTATAATTTTACCCAAGTAACAGTCCTCCTTTTTGGGTATACGGTCTTATGAATTTTGACATAATGCTTTTAGTTGTGTAACAGCCACCACAAACAACAAATAGAACAAAAAGGACAACAAATAGCACACCCCAAAAAGCGCCCTCATGTAGTTTTTTTTCAGTCAGTCTTCTCCCTCCTGTGCTTCTCGTTCTAGGCACATTCCTAGGCAAGGAATATTTCACCGTAAATGAGATAATATTAGGTTAAGTAGAAGATGAAAGCAAGCAAGCTGGGGGGTAAGGGCAGGGAGGGGAGGCTGGCTATGAGAAATGAGAAAGGGTAGTGGTTAGAGACCAAAAATAGAATACAAAGTCACGGCCCTGATTCCTTAGCCTAAGGTAGGTTACAGTTACCAGCATCTTCTATACTTAAGGGTTTGACTTAAGACAAACCAAAGCTCAGACTCAAGGCTATACTAGAGAGGTCATGTCCTTGGCAAAGGATTGTAGGTGATAGAAACAGAATCATAGAAGTCCTCTTACAGACATATTTGAGAATACTTGGAGGAGAAGGGATTGGATCAAAGTGAAGACACTTCAGGATGTGATGACTTGAACCTGTACAATTCAGGCTGGTATGTTGTACTTTTGGCCAACTTAACAAGCTGTGGTAAACTTGATCTCTTTCTCAAAATGTACTTGAAGGTCAGTTGGTCTTTAGCAGTCATACCTGTTGATTACAAGTGAAGGAAAGGAATTTTGTACAGGATTTCACCAACACATTTCTCATCTTGGAGGAATAGTAGTTGATATCTCTAAAGAGTCTTAACCTTACCTCTTAGAAGGTAGAAAATATATGGAATTTTGAGATGTTTAATTTAGAAATGATGCCAAGATTCAAAAAGAAGCAAACTAGCCAAGAGGCTGTCTTTGTAGAAAGAGCTTCAAGTATACAGATTGGAGAGCTAACTCAGTTCTCCTTTTCCATATCCTGGCTGCAAAGGACTGGACGATTTGCCTCCATTGTCTCCATTGCAGCCAATTTCCGAGGAGGAAGCCGTTCAGATTATTGCGGACCCCCCACTGCCCCCATCTTCATTCACACTTCGAGACTATGTGGATCATTCCGAGACTCTGAAGAAGTTAGTGCTTCTAGGTAAGTCTGAGTAACCTACACTTATTTTATTGCCTTACTTTTTTTTTTTTTTTTTGCGGTACGCAGGCCTCTCACTGCTGTGGCCTCTCCCGTTGCGGAGCACAGGCTCCGGACGCGCAGGCTCAGTGGCCATGGCTCACGGGCCCAGCCGCTCCACGGCATGTGGGATCTTCCCGTACCGGGGCATGAACCCGCGTCCCCTGCATCGGTAGGCAGACCCTCAACCACTGCACCACCAGGGAAGCCCCTGCCTTACTTTTAAAATTAGCATTTTTAATCTTTATCAAAGTACGTACACATGCATAGAAGTCAAATAGTGTGAAAAGGCTTCTAGTGAAAAACCGCACTCCCAGCTTCATCCTTCCTGACTTCACACCCCGTTCCCTAGAGTATCTACTTTCCTAGCTCTTTCTGTTTGTATTTAACCTCTAAATGTTCATGTAATTGCTTATGGTGCTGTTGCTTGGTTCATCAGTTTTAGACATCAGTTAATCTCTTATATATACACATACTTTTCCCTTTCATTCTCTTCAATTCTCCCAATAGGCTATATTAACAATTTTGAGGTTAATCATTAGTCACTGATTTCATTATAATTCTAAATATTGCTCGACTGCTGTCTAGGAAGTGTGCTATGATTGTTTTCCTTCCTTTTCAACCTTTCATTTTCTTGGAGTTAACAATTGCTTTGTTTTTCATTTGATTAGTTTTCTTTAAATTTTCCCACAACTTCCAATGGCCTCTCAGGACAGTTTTTTTTTTCTTTTCTTTTCTTTTTTTCTTTTTGCGGTACACGGGCCTCTCACTGTTGTGGCCTCTCCCGTTGCAGAGCACAGGCTCCGGACGCGCAGCCCCAGCGGCCATGGCTCACGGGCCCGGCCGCTCCGCGGCATGTGGGATCTTCTCTGTCAGGGGCATGAACCTGTGTCCCCTTCATCGGCAGGCGGACTGTCAACCACTGCGCCACCAGGGAAGCCCAAGGACAGTTTTTCCTACAGTCAACCCTATCAGATGATAGATTACTTCCATTTCCCTACTACCCTGACCTTCCTTCTGGAGCCTGCTATCCTCCTGATGTGGATGGTTTCTCTCTCAGCCTGCGCCATAACTATTTTAGCTTGTCGACTGGCAGGATGCTCCCAGATCTGGACGGTTGAAGGCAGCCAAGAGATCTCCCTGCAAACTTAGGTTAGTCCTCTTATCAATATTTTCAGTCTAGCACCTTATTGCTACTTTCTGCTTTTCCCATTATCTCTGGACCTGGCACTTCTCTTATTTGATTTTCCCAGATAAGAAACCGCCTTTGGGGGATTGAGAGGAACAGGATGGGCAAGGGATTATCTCAAATCCACTGCTTCTCTCATTGCTTAGTCACTGCCTTAGTTTTCAGTGAAAAGTTAGGAGCTTCCTAGCTTGATAGTCTTCCTTTCAGCAGTACCGCCCTGGTAATCTCTCTAACATCAGTGCTTTTTCTAAAATGCAAATCTGCCTATGTCAGTGACCTATGTGAAATCCTTCTAAGCTCTTCCTGGTCTGGCCCTTGCTTAGCCTTTCAGCTTCACTTGCTTGCCGCTTCCCTCCTTTTTGTTGGCCAGGTCTGACAACTGGAGAACTTAACTCAAGTTCAAGTACCTTCCCAAATGTCTTCTCTGACCCTCCAGATAGAGTGACCCTCCTCTGGGCTCTTGGCCTCACCCCCTGCTTACCTCAGTCCTGGCAGTAATAACACTATTATAATTGCTTACTCATCTGTCCCTGTGCAAGTTACTCAAATGTATAGGGAATGGCCTTTGTTCTCAAGAAGCTTCAGGTCTTCAGGAGCATGTAAATACACATACACAAGAATAACAGAAATCCAAAAATGAAAGGTGAAGTGATATATTCCACACAGAGATACACATAAAGTGTTCTGTGGGTTCAAAGGAGAGAGAAAAATGACATCTGCTGCAGGCATGAAAGCCCAGGGCTTTCCCAGCCCTGTGAGAGGTGCTACGGGTAATGCCAGATAAACGTAAGACCCATGTGGTCCCTACATTTAAATAATTCACAGTATACCTAGAGCTTTGAAATATGTTTCAGCCATTCCTTCATCTGTATGCTGATACTTCAACAGCACGTCTTGGCAGGAACTTAAATAACAGGACCCTAGAGGAACCATGATTGCATCGTTAAGCAGTATTTCTGAGGGCTCAAGTGTCCTGGTTCTTCTCTGCTTTTCAGATCTGTTTTCTCCCTTTCTCTGCTTGTTCTTTATCCCAGGAGGCTAACCTCTGCACTCGGCCTCCTTTGCCAGCTGGCTTCTGGGCAGCTTCAGCAGTGGGGGGCACTTGTAGGAGAAGAGGGAGGGCAGATGGGAGTTTTTTTCCCTTTTCCCTCCCAGCCTTGGGTCATGGAACTGCCTTGCTCCATGGCAACAGCTCCTACTGAGCAGCCCTTTCTTTATAGCTTCCAGCTCCCTCTGGGTTATCATAACACTCTTTCCTCCCTGTCTCTTTAGCGCTAGGGATGCCCTTGTTTGTTCCTTGACTCTGCTCACACCACTGTACAGAGTCCCTTCATTAAAGTGTTTTTCATTTGAACTTTCTAGGACAACTACTGTTGCCTGCCAGACTCTGCTTGATACACTAAGTATGTGTAACCATAACTAAATACAGTGGTAATTATAGTTACTGAACTGATGGGGTAAAGCCAACTTAGGCTGTGGTCAGCTAGAAGTCAGAATCATGTATTATTCATTTTTTATATTCCCATAAGTGCCTGGTCCATGAGAGGCATTCAGTGACTATTTTTTCAAGTTA
Source organism: Mesoplodon bidens (assembly GCF_964165515.1). Taxonomy (NCBI): domain Eukaryota; kingdom Metazoa; phylum Chordata; class Mammalia; order Artiodactyla; family Ziphiidae; genus Mesoplodon; species Mesoplodon bidens. The sequence goes on along the minus strand of NC_138173.1, from coordinate 39,784,438 downwards.
ATGAAATCGTGAGTAAGCCCAAGTATTTGTGCTGACAACAGTGTGCTCTCCTGGTGAGATTCTGCTCTCCTGTTGCTGTTAAGAAGCAGCTTTTCAGGAATTGGATTTCGACACAGTCAGGGTGTGACGGCTCATGCTGAGTGAGGCACTTCAGCACATGTCAGCTGTAATATGGAGTTAAGTTTGGAGTCCGAACCCTTTATGTTACTTTCAAAGCATCCCTTCCCACATTTATCACAGATTTTTGGAACTAGTTTCTATCTTATTTACCCATCCATCGAATAATTTAATTTATTTTTCTATTAGTATTATTTTTAAATTATAGAAGAATTACATCTAGTTGTTAAAAGTGCAGACTGTTACAGGAGAAAGAACTCTTACCACCTCTACATTTCCAGTTCCACTTTCCAAAGGTAACCACTGTCACCAGTTTGTTGAGTGCAAATTTTCTACCCAAAGACATACATTACCTCACCTTTTTCTATGCAAATACATGTATTACAGAAAGCCATACAGTGGCTTGTGTAGTCATACTTAATATTATTTTTAAAATTCTGTGTTTTCTTCTAGTAGCTTTAGATTGAGTACATAGTTAGATTCTTAATCTATCTGAAATTAATTTTTGCATCAGACGTAGAAGGAATTATTATTTTTCAAATATATAGCTAGAGGTCCCATTATATTTTAATGAATAGTCCATCTTTTCCCTCATTGATTTGAAATGTCCTTATTGTATACTAGATTTGTAGTTTATCCTGAATCTGTTTTTGGTCTTCATTCTGTGTCTTCATTCTGTGTGTATGTGTGGGTGTGTAATCTGTTTTTCTGTTCATGATCATCTTATATCAATACCTGTTTTAATATCAAGAAATTTGGGTTTGGAATTATATTTGGATCTAATACATGGAATTATAATTTATTTTTCTGGTTGTAGACACGATTAAAAAAAGTGCTTTTATTTCATTGTTTTTATATTTAAGACGGTAAAGTTGCATCTAGAAATTGGTTTGAGAGTTACATTTTAACCTAAAGAAATATTTTTAAGAATATAAAATTTAAGTCTAAACTAAAGTTTTACATTATTTTCAAATGTTTATTTTAAAGATAAGGAATAGGCCTTTCCTATTCATGTTTAATTTTTAAAAATCAGGTAAAAGAAAAAAGCGAGAGAATAAAATGCTTAGTTGTAATGAGAATTTTGAATCAAAGGTTACTTTGATTCCCTGCCTAATTAACGTGAACATCTAGTTATATCCATAACCAAAGTAAAATAACAACTTGCTTTCTCCCCCTTCTTAATCTCTCCTGTCCCTTGTCTCATTTACTTAGATTACCTAAGATTCTAAGGATATGTGAAGGTTGAAGGTGGTATACTTTCTGCTTCATTTTGTACTTGAGGGCTGTGTATGTTCACCTGCTTCATGCAGACATTTCTTGAGCTCCTTCAAGGTACTTGTCTTTATGCTAAAGGCCTGGAGAATACAATGAGTAAGACACAGGGTAACTTTTATTCCTTCTGTGGAGGGGATCATTAACAAATTTTTAAAATAATGCTTATAATTAAAGAAATGATAAACTTCAAAGAAAGTAACAATTCATAGGGTTTGTTATCCTGCAGAATTACCAGTTAAGCAGTTACTGTGGAGATCATTAGGGGCTCATAAGCATCCTGCAAACAATATTCAAGAAACCATCAGTAAAAATGATGATCCTAGGTCAATATGACATAGTGAATTTGTTTTGGGTGGAAATTTAGCCCCAAATGCACTGTTTTCCTTTATACATGGCTTTGAAATAAGTACTACATTTTTTAAAAAATTATTTTTATTTCTACAGCCAAATTAGTTTAAAAATATTTCGAAGTTTCTATTGGTCTGTCTCAGGTCTCCTTGGGATGGGTTGTTGATCTCCATCAGTAATTTCTTGTGTTTCTGTATATAAAGTTTAATGACTCAGCCAAGCAGTTATCTTCAAATGGTGTTCGTAATTTATTACAGGAGTGGATTTATCCAAGATAGAAAAACATCCAGATGCAGCCAACCTCCTTCTGCGACTGGATTTTGAAAAAGACATTAAGCAAATACTCCTGTTTCTTAAAGATTTGGGCATAGAGGATAACCAACTGGGAACATTCCTGACAAAAAACTATGCTATTTTCTCTGAAGACCTTGAAAATCTTAAGACCAGGTAGGGCTTTTAGAATGATTTTCACATAATCCTAGAAGTGGCTATGAAGAAATATATGTGTAAGTTATTTTTTTAAGTCTCAGCAGCACAAGGATCTACTGAGGTAATTAATGAATGTGAATGTTATTTTTTTGTTATGGACCTTCTTTGATCAAAATTAAGTATCTATATCAGTTCTTTTGTTCAACTACCTATCATTATTTTTATGTTTTCAACTTAATGCTAAGTCAATCCTTTGGAAACTGGGATAAGTTTTTTTAAAAATCCATTACCAATGGCTAAGTTACCTGATAGGACACTTCAAATTATGAAAGCCTGGTCTTTTCTGGACAATTTTTTTTTTTTTTTTCTTTTTTGGCGGTACGCGGGCCTCTCACTGTTGTGGCCTCTCCTGTTGCGGAGCACAGGCTCTGGACGCACAGGCTCAGCGGCCATGGCTCACGGGCCTAGCCGCTCCGCGGCATGTGGGATCTTCCCGGAACGGGGCACGAACCCATGTCCCCTGCATCGGCAGGCGGACTCTCAACTACTGCGCCACCAGGGAAGCCCCCTCTGGACAATTTTTGATGGTAGACATTTGACCTTGTTTTGGCAAATATTGTATAACTTGCTTAATCATTTCTGTCTATTTTGGTTTTTCCTTTTTTTCTTCTTTAAATAGCACTTTTATAAACATCTTTGTACTTCATTCAACATTCAAAGAATTTATTGCAGGGGCTTCCCTGGTGGCACAGTGGTTGAGAGTCCGCCTGCCGATGCAGGGGACACGGGTTTGTGCCGCGGTCCGGGAAGATCCCACATGCCGCGGAGCGGCTGGGCCCGTGAGCCACAGCCACTGGGCCTGCGCGTCCGGAGCCTGTGTTCCACAACGGGAGAGGCCACAACAGTGAGAGGCCTGCATACAGCAAAAAAAAAAAAAAAAAAAAAAAGAATTTATTGCATCTGTGAGAATTGATACAGTGAGATAGTATTGATCTGTGAGGTAACGATCCTGCTGGGCATTGGGCACACCAGAGAGTGAGACAGCGTCTGTGTCTCATAAGTTCACCTCTTGGATTTATCATCACCCCCACCTCTCACGTAAATTAGGTCTTCCCAGATTGCCTGAATGAGAGCACTGTTCACCCCGCTGCCCAGATCAGAAATACTGGTGTTAACTTTGGCTTCTCTTCTTTTATCATCCACAGCTAATAAACTACCAAGGCCTGTTGGTTCTATGTTTATTGCTCTCAATCAGTCAATGCATTTCTCTTAATCTTCACTTTGAATACTTTACCTCGGGTCCCCATCATTTCACATGAAGAATACTGCAACTGTCTTCTCCCCCTAGACTCTTCTCATACCGGTTTCAGAGAGCTTTGCAGTTCCTTGAACTATCAGAGTCTAATGTCTCTGAACTAGGAAAAAACAGAACAAAAAAAACTACATTTCTTATATTGAATAGTTTGAACCCTTATTATGTATGCAAGGCACTTAGATAGACACACTCTCTCCCTTCATGTGACTTACAGTCTGGTGTAATATAGACAGGCTATTACAATACAGGGGAGGGAAAGAATGATTCTAGGAGACTCAGTCTGACATGTCTAGCTCCGCTCCTCCTGACTGTCTGGAACGCTCATTCTCTCCCCATTTAAAAACCAACTTGCCCTTTTGCTCAAGATTTAGTTCAAGAAAGAGTTCATACCAGGAGGTGGAGATCATTGGGAACTGTTTCAGAGGCTGCCTACTGCACCATTATTATTAATATCCCCATTTTACAGAAGAGGCACAGAGAGGTTAAATAATTTGCCCAAGATTACCCAGCTAGTATAAGTGGCAGTGGGATTCAAATCCACTTAGTCTAACTCCAGAGTCCTGGCTACTACACTGTCCTGTCTCCCTACTTTTAATTCTATGAAGGAAACATAAGCTTAAAAGCAGCTTAAGTTAACTTGCTCAAGATCACACATGCTCCTAACAATTAAAGAATACTCTCATGTAATAGTATAGTCTAATGTTTCCTAAACCTGGCTGACTGCCAAATTAAACTGGAGCATTTTAAAAAGTTACTTGGAATTTTTTAATAGGTAATTTACCACATGTACTCAAAAGGGTATACAGTGAAAAATAAGCTTCTCCTGGAAGAGGCAAAGGTATGATAATCTTTTTTGAACTTACCTTCTGGCTCTGGTATGTACAGCAGTCTTATTTTCTAGAATTTCTATAATAGCACTGATCGCATATACTTGTTTTCTTTTCAATGAAGAGAATTTGAAATGTATTAAAAAGTTGGTTGATCCTTTTTAAGAATTTTCAAATGAATAATCTGCATTTAAGTTAGAAATTTTCTTTCGGCTGGGCCTTATATCTTAATTTTTTATTGGAAAAGTTATCACAGTAGATAACAGTTTCAATAATATTTTAATCAGATATTGATCTTTCCTGTGTCCAAAACAAAGGAAAAAAATGGTCATTCTCCTTCCCAACCTACATATTCCTATCCCTCATCAGCCTTGCAAGACCCATCTATGGAGGCAGCTGCTAGTATCAAGTTTTTTGTTCAACTAGCTAAGAATGTTCTATCATATACAAGCATGTATGTGTATCTATGTATACACATACACAAGAACACATGTACATACAGTTTGTAGCATGTATGCATACCATTCTGCACCTCACATTCTTACCTGAACTCTGTGTTGGAGATAGTTTTTATTGGCTCTGCCTAGTCTTTTTAAGCCTTTTATAGTTCATACTGTGGATGTGTCTAGTCCCCTTTTGGTAAACATGGTGGTTGTTTCTGGCTTTACTATCACAAAGAAGCTGCAGTGACTCCTCTTATATATACATCATGTCACATATTGGTGTATATCTGTAGGATACATTTTCAGACCTAGAATTTCTAGGTCAAAGGATATATGCATTTATAATTTTAATAGATATTGACAAATTGTCCTTCAGGTTTTCCAGCTTACACTCCCACCAACAGTGTACAGAAGTGCCAATTTCCCTGTTTTCCACACTAATACAGTGTCATCAAACTTTATGATTTCAGTTCATTTCAAAGGTGAAAACATTACCTCATTGTTTTGGAAATGATGTTTGGAACATCAGATGTTTGGAGGATCTTTTCTCTTTTTTGAGGATCTTTTCCTATGTCGAACTTCTGTTTACATTTCCTTTTCTATAAATTAGAATTGTCCTTTGCTATTCTTAATTGGGCCTTTTTCTTTTCTTGGTAAGCATTTTTTTATATATTAACAAAATTAGTTCCTTCTCTGTGACATGTTGTAAATATTTTCCCAGACTGTCACTTGTCTGACTTGGTTGATGATTTCTTTTTGCCTTGCATTTAAAATTTTTATGTAGTTAAATTTATCAGTTTTTTTTCTCTCATTGCCTCTAAGGGACTGGTTTAAAGGGGTAATAGTCACTGAGTATAAAATATAATAAGTTCCAATATATGGTATAAAAGTATCATAGTCATTAGAAGTAGGCATGCCTGAGTTCAAGTTTCAGCTCTGTCATTAATTAGCTGGTGGTCTAAGACAAGTTATTTAGCTCCTCTGAGTGTGTTTTTTCAAATGCAATGTGGGAAATTTACTTGGCTCACAGGGGGTTGTTTTTTTTTGTTTGTTTTTCTGATGAGAATTAAACAAGGTAATGTCAGGGAATATTTTAGGCATTTAATTAAACTGCCTTTTACTATGTTTATAGATTTTAAAAAATCAATAATGTTAATTTATAGTCAAACTTCCTGTATTTTGCTACCTTACTTTGTTTCCCAGAAATTTAGCAGGAAACTTCTCAGTTAACAAAATACATATTGAAGGACCGCAGTAAAAATTATTTATGAAAATACATTCTCGGGGCTTCCCTGGTGGCACAGTGGTTGAGAGTCCGCTTGCCGATGCAGGGGACACGGGTTCGTGCCCCGGTCCGGGAAGATCCCACATGCCGCGGAGCGGCTGGGCCCGTGAGCCATGGCCACTGAGCCTGCGCGTCCGGAGCCTGTGCTCTGCAACGGGAGAGGCCACAGCAGTGAGAGGCCCGCGTACCGCAAAAAAAAAAAAAAAAAAAAAAAAAGAAAATATATTCTCAGTAAATGTACTAAAATAAAAATTTCCAGGAATTCCCTGGCAGTCCAGTGGTTAGGACTCCACACTTCCACTGCTAGGGGCCTGGGTTTGATCCCTGCTCGGGGAACTAAGATCATGCAAGCCGCACAGCGCAGCCAAAAAAAAATTTCCTCTTTTCAGTCTTAGCCATGCTTGATGGTCTTTCTTTGTAAAAAGAGTTCTGAATCCCTTCTTTTCTTAATTTGTGTGTTTTCTATTCTTAGCAAAAAAAAAGAAAAACAGAAGCTATTTCATTTTTTTTTTACCAACTAATGAAATAAGTCAGATTAACTGAAAAGAGAATCTGTCTATTAGCTGATTTCAGAAATATTTTCTGTTTCCAATTATAAATGGAAACCATTCTAGAGTTGGATGGATGCTTGTTTTGTTTTAACCATATTTGGGGCCATTATTATAGAATGTTTTTACTTAAACTTTTTTTTGGTGTGGGAATATGACACTAGTAAATATTTATCATATGTACATGTATTTTGTTTGTTCTCTAGGGTGGCTTATCTACTGTCAAAAAATTTCAGTAAAGTGGATATTGCACAGATGGTCAGAAATGCACCATTTTTGCTGAGTTTTTCAGTGGAAAGACTGGATAACAGATTGGGATTTTTTCAGAAAGAACTTGAACTTAGTGTGAAGAAGGTAAAGAGAAGGAGAGAATTTGTATGTTTCCATGTCAGCTACATTTAGTAACTGTTAAATCTCATGTTTCTAACAGATACTTGGCCTGTATGAATTCTATAAATGCCTGATATTTTCTGTACAAGAATGAATTACCTTGCTAGGTTAATCATATAGCTATATCATTGTGTAATAATTCCATCAAGTTGGTTTCTTAAGTTTTATTCTGAGCACTGTTTTTTTTCCTCAAACAATATTAAGTTTATGTATTTTTGGGTTCCTTAGCATTTCTCTACTGGGTCATATTTTAAATTTTAGTTTTGTATTCCTAGTAATGCCTTGTTTTTTCCAACCTAGTTGAATATGCATACGTATTAATAATAGATTGTTTTATAACTGTAGACTAGAGATCTGGTAATTCGTCTCCCAAGGCTACTAACTGGAAGTCTGGAGCCTGTGAAGGAAAACATGAAGGTAGGATGACTGTTAGTGTTTGAGAAATCAGCTTCTTTAAGTGGTTAAGTCCTCTGAAGAGGATAGATTTGCTCCCATCATCTTAAAGAAAACTGGATTGTGAAAGAAGTTATTTCTAAAAAGATAGACATAGGAAATGATATAATAAATATCTAGCAAGCAGTTTATTTTAGTTTATAATTTTTTCACATGTCAACCAGGTGTTGCATGAGTTAGTCTCCTTGCAGACATTGATACCCGTAATCCTAGAGGAGCAGGTTAGGTATCTGGATGGGACCTGGAAGCTGCTTCCTTTGCCCAGGGTGAGGGTCTGTGTCTTCGTCACCTAGGCGGGAGATGAGCTGTGGAGCCTGGAGCCAGAAGGCTTCTTTGAAGAGAGTAGTAGCCAGCACATTGCTCTTCTAGAACCTGTGCCAATTGCCAGCTCTAGATCTATCACAGAACATACCAGACACTCTACTGTCCTCCCTCCAAGAGAATAGTATAGAACCAGGGGCAGCTGACTTAGTAGTATACAAAGCTGTCGGAGTATTTGAAATTATTATATTAAGCCTATTTTCTGAGGTGCCTAAAGTGTTTCATACTCAGCCGTTGAAGACATTTTTATTGAGCACCTGCCCATGCCCTATGCTGGGGAGATAGTCCCTGCCGTTGTGGAGCTTACAGTCCAGTGGGGGGATCTCCTGCAGAGTGATGAGAGCAACGGATTGGTGAGGGAGCATGGGATACTATGAATGCACACAGAGCACCTAACCTACGTTGGAGTGGTTTTTTTTTTAATCATCTCTGTTTAGAATTTTGACATGGAGTTTTCCCAGATGACATGCATAGAAGTGTGCTTGGGAGCAGAAGCTCAGAAAGCACTTTGAAAATCTTACTGTTGGTCTGTGTGGTGTAGGGCCCGTACAGGTAACCTGCCCAGGCCTCCTGTGAGCACCGTTACTCTTTTTTTTTTTTTTTTTTCCGGTACGCAGGCCTCTCACTGTTGTGGCCTCTCCCATTGCGGAGCACAGGCTCCGGACGCGCAGGCTCAGCGGCCATGGCTCACGGGCCCAGCCGCTCCGCGGCATGTGGGATCTTCCCGGACCGGGGCACGAACCCGTGTACCCTGCATCGGCAGGCAGACTCTCAATCACTGCACCACCAGGGAAGCCCCACCGTTACTCTTATTTCGTAATTATGCTAGCTCCTTTTGGTGATCTTCATGGTGGTCATCAGGCTGTGAGTAGCTCAGCCTCAGGAGAGGGGTTTAAAATTCAGGTTACCCCAGAAGCAGGAAACTGTGAACCCTTAAAGTCATTGGAATAGCCATCTCCAGATTTTAATGTCCTTATTTTAAATTTTGAAAGAATCAATGTGTCCTCTGGCATATTACCCAAATAACTATTTCTGTCTTTCTCTTAGGTTTATCGGCTTGAACTAGGTTTTAAACGTAATGAAATTCAACATATGATCACCAAAATCCCAAAGATGTTAACTGCAAATAAGAGGAAACTTACCGAGACTTTCGACTACGTGCACAACGTGATGCACATTCCGCACCACATCATTGTCAAGTTCCCACAGGTGAGGAGCGCACAGCTCGCTGTTCTGTAAGAGCTGTCATCGCCCTTCATCCGGAGCTGCTCCCCATGTGCACAGTCCGCTTGTGGAAACCCCTTGCTGTTTGTGAAGGAATAAGACCAAATGCAGTAGAGCTCTGAGAGTCGTATTAAGGTCACATTTCTTTTTGCGCATCTTTTCAGCAAGACCACATCTAGCAAATGCAGTAGATGGATCACTTGTGAAAAGTTTATACCTTCTAGGGCATTCATGTACATCTCCAGAGGAGAAATGAGTGATGAATCTGTTTCCCTGTAGTTTGTAACCTAGTCCTCATTCTGCCTGTTGGAATCTAACATACTCTCTTGTGCTTTTCTCCCTTCAGATTTGGAATAGATCACTTCCCTTAAAGGTCCTTTCAATTCTAAATGTACTTTTCGATTCACAGTCTATCTAAATCCATTAGTTAACAAGCCATGTTATAATGATCTCCTACCAAAGCATAAAACCGTTCCAGTTAGCTATCATGCCAAAGCCATAATTATATTTTCTAAGCTAATTAGACTTTTTCCTGTTCTTTACTTGGTGAATGACATTATCTGCTTGTTCACAAGAATGTTAACGTTTTGAAAGCAGATCTTGTCTGATTTATACACTGCTGAATTCCCAGAGCCTGGAACTATAATGGGCCAATTAGTAGGCACTGGATAGATATTTGTTGAACACATGATTGACTGAATCTCATAAAAGTCATCCTTCTTTCCTGTTTGGCATGTGAATAGACTCTCAGTGAGTATTCATTGGATAAATGAAAGATTGAATTTCATTAAAGTGATTCCTCTATTCCACTTGCCAAATGTGTTCCTGATGTAAAGGTGGGCAAAGAACTGTGACTTTAATATAACTGTCAGAACTAGACTGCATTTGGTGCAGTTCCCTCACAGATAGTAGTGTTTATTTACCTGTCATACTTCACTCTGAATGGGCCCTTAATAGAGCATTTTTCTATTTCATCAAATGCATGGGTATTCATTATAAAAAGTGTTAGAAGCCAACTGGTGAAAATTTGGCTTATAGAAACATTGTAAAGTAAGTAATCTTCAACTAAAAAGCAATGACAGTTTTCCACTGGGTTGATAGATCATTCAGTAACAGTAGAGCATGATAAGAGAATATGATTTGAGGATAGAAAAATCAATGAGTCACGGTCTGTATTCTTGTGGAACTCATAATCTAGTGTGGAAGACAAGTTTTTAAAATGTAATTGCTTTACATAATGTTAGCGTCTTAACAGATATTGTATACAGCTATTGATTTAATTTAGGAGAGGTAGGAAAATCATAGAAATAATAAGTTATTGATTGTTCATTTACTGTGTGCCAGCTCTGTCTTTACTGCTTTACTTGTATTAATTCATTTAATCTTCACAACAACCATATGAGGTACGTACTGTTATTGTCCCTATTTTCCAAATGAAGAAATTACGCATAAAAAGATTCAGTAACTTGTCCAGGAGCCAGAGCCAGGATTAGAACTCTGGCAGTCACTTTGAAAACCCATGCTCTTACCAAAGATATACTGCCACTCTAAGAAGTGACATTTGAGTTGTCAGTTGAATGAATTGGGTTTAACAGTGGACAGAAACTTTCCAAGTAGAGAAAACTATAAACTTGGCTAGATGCATCAAAATCAGTTGTTTAAAAACACAGATTTTAGGCTCCCCAAATCCTAGCTTATGGGAAGCCTGGTTATAGACCTGTGGCTTCCACACTGGGAGGATTCTAAGATTCTTAGGGGTCTGGGTAGGATTGCTTTTAAAAAAAAACCTCATTGGGAATTCCCTGGCGATCCAGTGGTTGAGACTCAGTGCTTTCACTGCTGGGGGCCTGGGTTTGATCCCTGGTCCGGGAACTAAGATCCCACCAGCTGCGTGGCACAGCCAAAAAGAAAAGAACGAAAACAGCAACAAAAAACCTCATTAATGGAAAACTACATTAACTGACAGTGAGGGAATGGATGTAGACTTAAAATTTTTGGCTGGAGCTTTAAAAACTTAGTGCTGTGAAACAGTTTCCTCATGCAGATAACAGTTCAGGTTGGTACATAATTTTATGATTAATTAAAAATTGGGAAACAATTATAACTTTAAAACTATGGTTAGTCGTTTCAAAGCAGTGACCATGGTACGCAAAGGATAACAAAAGCAGTAAGGGTAATGTACATGAGGAAACCACTAGTTCAGGAAAGAGGCTATATTCAGGATCCCCTGAAACCTTGTTTCTCCTCTTTGCCTGTGGGTTTCTGTGAAGGCAGAGCTGGAGTCTATGTTAGGACAGGAGGCGATCAGTAATTCTTAAGTTAGGGGTTTTTTTGGTGTTTTTTGTTTGTTTTAATCCTTGAGAACTTAACGGATCATTGATAGGATGAAACTTTTCTGACATTGCAAAGTGGCCCCTGGTGGTCAACAACAACAAAAAAAGAGAGAGAAATTCAATCTGAGCCATGACTTTTGGACTTGAAAGATCACACAAATATGTGATAATAAAGTCACTTCGAGCCACTGGGAAAGTAATATCTGGTCATAAGCTGTATAAGTGCTTCAAAGTGTTACTATATTTAGGAAATGGTTTGGGAGCTTCAGAATCATTTGTGGCCTTGTCCGTATGTTGTATGATAATTTTGTAAGCCGAGAGTCACTGGAAGCGTCATACTTCTAAAGAAATACATCTAAAAGCTTCTTACATCTTTTGACCAGTAATAACACGGTAATGGGAATTTAGTTACCAAAATGAAGGCAGAGCGGCACATAATTTGTTTCTGCAGAGGGAGTAAAAGTTGTTTTGTTCCAAAAGCAAGCCAATCCCACGTTGAGTTAGCACACTATATTTTTTTGGTCACTGTTCTCAAATTACTTTAGTTTTCAACAATTGTTTTTCATAGTGTCCTTTCCAAGTGATCTGTTATTATTTTGTCTCCACTCGAATATAAAGACTCCTGGAGGTTATGTGCCATGTGGAGTGTCCCCAGTGTATCTTGACATATAGTCAAGAGAGGGACCTGAGACCTAATACTGAATGTGGGTTCATTGGGCCTTGCCAGGGAGCCTCACAGATGTCTCTTCAGCTTAGGGCTCTATTTCAAGTCTGGCCCGATCTCCCAATTCTCCCTTCTTCCTTGCAGCTGGCTTTAGGGACTTAGCCTGCTTTTGACTCCCTTTTAAAGTTACTGTATTCACTCTATTCCTCAAGAGTTTAACCCCAAGGCAGGTTCCTTTGAACCCATGAAGTCCAGGTTCATTTCATTTTGATACTAGTCAGAGGGAGCAACAGGAATTAAGAAAGAAAGAACGGAAAATAGGGAAGCTTCACAGATTATGAAATCTTACACAATTTTTGATGTCATAAACTTTGATCTCTGACTTTGTTTCTCCAACTTGGCAGGCAACAGAATCACTTGGAGGACTTGTGGGTCCCACTCTCAAAGTGTCTGATTTGGTAGCTTTGGGGTAGAGCCTGAGGATTTCCTTTTTTAAAAGCTCCTCTCGTCTCCCTGGATTAGTCTGGTCTTTGCCTACAAGGTAGCCCTTTATTATTTTACAGCTGTTCTGCTTGTTAGTTTTGAGTCCCTTTTAAATCATAATTTCTTAGCAGAAGGCAAAGGGTTTTAAACCTCTAGCATTTATAATAATTTTTGGTTTTTTTTTTCTTTTTAACATCTTTATTGGAGTATAATTGCTTTACAATGGTGTGTTAGTTTCTGCTTTATAACAAAGTGAATCAGTTATACATATACATATCTCCCTCCCTCCCATCCTCCCTATCCCACCACTCTAGGTGGTCACAAAGCACTGAGCTGATCTCCCTGTGCTATGTGGCTGCTTCCCACTAGCTATCTGTTTTACGTTTGGTAGTGTATATATGCCCATGCCACTCTCTCACTTTGTACCAGCATACCCTTCCCCCTCCCAGTATCCTCAAGTCCATTCTCTAGTAGGTCTGTGTCTTTTTCCCCATCTTGCCCCCAGGTTCTTCATGACCTTTTTTTTTAGATTCCATATATATGTGTTAGCATACGCTATTTGTTTTTCTCTTTCTGACTTACTTCACTCTGTAGGACAGACTCGAGGTCCATCCACCTCACTACAAATAACTCAGTTTCACTTCTTTTTATGGCTGAGTAATATTCCATTGTATATATGTGCCACATCCTCTTTATCCGTTCATCTGTCAGTGGACACTTAGGTTGCTTCCATGTCCTGGCTATTGTAAATAGTGCTGTAGTGAACGTTGTGGTACATGACTCTTTTTGAATGATGGTTTTCTCAGGGTATATGCCCAGTAGTGGGATTGCTGGATGGTATGGTAGTTTTATTTTTAGTTTTTTAAGGAACCTCCCTACTGTTCTCCATAGTGGCTGTATCAGTTTACATTCCCACCAACAGTGCAAGAGGGTTCCCTTTTCTCCACACCCTCTCCAGCATTTATTGTTTGTGGATTTTTTGATGATGGCCATTCTGAACGGTGTGAGGTGATACCTCATTGTAGTTTTGATTTGCATTTCTCTAATGATTAGTGATGTTGAGTATCTTTTCATGTGTTTGTTGGCAATCTGTATATCTTCTTTGGAGAAATGTCTATTTAGGTCTTCTGCCCATATGTGGATTGGGTTTGTTTTTTGATATTGAGCTGCATGAGCTGCTTGTATACTTTAGAGATTAATGCTTTGTCAGTTGCTTCATTTGCAAATATCTTCTCCCATTCTGAGTGTTGTCTTTTCATCTTGTTTATGGTTTCCTTTGCTGTGCAAAAGCTTTTAAGTTTCATTAGGTCCCATTTGTTTATTTTTGTTTTTATTTCCATTTCTCTAGGAGGTGGATCAAAACGGATCTTGCTGTGATTTATGTCATAGTGTTCTGCCTATGTTTTCCTCTAAGAGTTTGATAGTGTCTGGCCTTACATTTAGGTCTTTAACCCATTTTGAGTTTATATTTGTGTATGGTGTTAGGGAGTGTTCTAATTTCTTTCTTTTACATGTAGCTGTCCAGTTTTCCCAGCACCACTTATCGAAGAGGCTGTCTTTTCTCCACTGTATAGTCTTGCCGCCTTTATTAAAGATAAAATGATCATATGTGTGTGGGTTTATCTCTGAGCTTTCTATCCTGTTTTCTATTGATCTATATTTCTGTTTTTGTGCCAGTACCATACTATCTTGATTGCTGTAGCTTTGTAGTATAGTCTGAAGTCAGGGAGCCTGATTCCTCCAGCTCCATTTTTCTTTGTCAAGATTGTTTTGGCTATTTGGGGTCTTTTCTGTTTCCATACAAATTGTGCAATTTTTTGTTCCAGTTCTGTGAAAAATGCCATTGGTAGTTTGATAGGGATTGCATTGAATCTGTAGATTGCTTTGGGTAGTATAGTCATCTTCACAATGTTGATTCTTCCAGCCCAGGAACAAGGTGTTGATTCTCTCCATCCGTTTGTATCATTTTTAATTTCTTTCATCAGTGTCTTACAGTTTTCTGCATACAGGTCTTTTGTCTCCTTAGGTAGGTTTCTTCCTAGGTATTTTATTCTTTTTGTTGCAATGGTAAATGGGAGTGTTTCCTTAATTTCTCTTTCAGATTTTTCATCATTAATGTATAGGAGTGGAAGAGATTTCTGTGCATTAATTTTGTATGGTGCTGCTCTACCAAATTCATTGATTAGCTCTAATAGTTTTCTCATAGCATCCTTAGGATTCCCTATGAATAGTGTCACATCATCTGCAAACAGTGAGAGCTTTACTTCTTTTTTTCTGATTTGGATTCCTTTTATTTCATTTTCTTCTCTGATTGCTGTGGCTAAAACTTCCAAAACTATGTTGAATAATAGTGGTGAGTGAGCAACCTTGTGTTGTTCCTGGTCTTAGAGAAAATGGTTTCAGTTTTTCACCATTGAGAACGATGTTGGCTGTGGGTCTGTCATATATGGCCTTTATTATGTTGAGGTAGGTTCCCTCTATGCCTAGTTTCTTGAGAGTTTTTCTCATAAATGGGTGTTGAATTTTGTCAAAAGCTATTTCTGCATGTACTGAGATTATCATATGGTTTTTCTCCTTCAATTTGTTAATATGGTGTATCACATTGATTGATTTGAGTATATTGAAGAATCCTAGCATTCCTGGGATAAACCCCACTTGATCATGGTGTATGATCCTTTTAATGTGCTGTTGGATTCTGTTTGCTAGTATTTTGTTGAGGATTTTTGCATCTATATTCATCAGAGATATTGGCCTATAGTTTTCTTTTTTTGTGACATCTTTGTCTGGTTTTGGTATCAGGGTGATGGTGGCCTCGTAGAATGAGTTTGGGTGTGTTCCTCTCTCTGCTATATTTTGGAAGAGTTTGAGAAGGCTAGGCGTTAGCTCTTCTCTAAATGTTTGATAGAATTCACCTGTGAAGCCATCTGGTCCTGGGCTTTTGTTTGTTGGAAGATTTTTAATCACAGCCTTAATTTCAGTGCTTGTGATTGGTCTGTATATATTTTCTATTTCTTCCTGGTTCAGTCTTGGAAGGTTGTGGTTTTCTAAGAATTTGTCCATTTCTTCCAGGTTGTCCATGTTATTGGCATATTGTTGTTTGTAGTAATCCCTCGTGATCTTTTGTATTTTCGCAGTGTCAGTTTTTACTTCTCCTTTTTCATTTCTAATTCTATTGACTTGAGTGTCCTCCCTTTTTTTATGGTTGAGTCTGGCTAATGGTTTATCAATTTCATTTATCTTCTCAAAGAACCAGCTTTTAGTTTTATTGATCTTTGCTATTGTTTCCTTCATTTCTTTTGCATTTATTTCTGATCTGATCTTTATGATTTCTTTCCTTCTATTAACCTTGGGGTTTTTTTTTTGCTCTTCTTTCTCTATTTGCTTTAGGTGTAAGGTTAGGTTGTTTATTTGAGATTTTTCTTGTTTCTTTAGGGAGGATTGTATTGCTATAAACTGCCTTCTTAGAACTGCTTTTGCTGCATCCCATAGGTTTTGGGTCATCGTGTTTTCATTGTCATTTGTTGCTAGGTATTTTTCGATTTCCTCTTTGATTTCTTCAGTGATCTTTGGTTATTTAGTAGTGTATTGTTTAGCCTCCATGTGTTTGTATTTTTTACAGATTTTTTTTCCTGTGATTGATATCTAGTCTCATAGCACTGTGGTAGGAAAAGATACCTGATACAATTTTAATTTTCTTAAATTTACCAAGGCTTGATTTGTGACCCAAGATATGATCTATCCTGGCGAATGTTCCATGAGCACTTGAGAAGAAAGTGTATTCTGTCATTTGGATGGAATGTCCTATAAATATCAATTAAGTCCATCTTGTTTAATGTGTCATTAAAATTTGTGTTTCCTTATTTATTTTCATTTTGGATGATCTGTCCATTGGTGAAAGTGGGGTGTTAAAAGTCCCCTACTATTTTTGTGTTACTGTTGATTTCCCTTTTTATGGCTGTTAGCATTTGCCTTATGTATTGAGGTGCTCCTATGTTGGGTGCATAAATATTTACAATTGTTATATCTTCTTCTTGACTTGATCCCTTGATCATTATGTAGTGTCCTTCTTTGTCTCCTGTAATAGTGTTTATTTTAAAGTCTATTTTGTCTGATATGAGAATTGCTCCTCCAGCTTTCTTTTGATTTCCATTTGCATGGAATATCTTTTTCCATCCCCTCACTTTCAGTCTGTATGTGTCCCTAGGTCTGACATGGGTCTCTTGTAGACAGCATAAGTACGTGTCTTGTTTTTGGATCCCTTTAGCCAGTCTGTGTCTTTTGGTTGGAGCATTTAATCCATTTACATTTGAGGTAGTTATCAATATGTATGTTCCTATTCCCATTTTCTTAATTGTCTTGGGTTTGTTTTTGTAGGTCTTTTCCTTCTCTTGTGTTTCCTGCCTAGAGAAATTCCTTTAGCATTTGTTGTAAAATTGGTTTGGTGGTGCTGAGTTCTCTTAACTTCTGCTTATCTGTAAAGGTTTTAATTTCTCCGTGGAATCTGCATGAGATCCTTGCTGGTTAGAGTAATCTTGGTTGTAGGTTTTTCCCTTTCATCACTTTCAATATGTCCTGTCACTCCCTTCTGGCTTGCAGATTTTCTGCTGAAAAATCAGCTGTTAACCTTATGGGGATTCCCTTGTATGAAATTTGTTGCTTTTCCCTTGCTGCTTTTAATATTTTTTCTTTGTATTTAATTTTTGATAGTTTGATTAATATGTGTCTCAGCATGTTTCTCTTTGGGTTTATCTGGTATGGTACTCTCTGTGCTTCCTGGACTTGATTGTCTATTTCCTTTCCCACGTTAGGGAAGTTTTTGACTATAATGTGTTCAAATATTTTCTCAGACCGTTTCTTTTTCTCTTCTTCTTCTGGGACCCCTATAGTTCCAATGTTGGTGCGTTTAATGTTGTCCCAGAGGTCTCTGAGACTGCCCTCAATACTTTTCTTTCTCTTTATTCTGCTCCCTGGTAGTTATTTCCACCACTTTATCTTCCAGCTCCCTTATCTGTTCTTCTGCCTCAGTTATTCTGCTATTGATTCCTTCTAGAGTATTTTTAATTTCAGTAATTGTGTTGTTCATCACTGTTTGTTTGACCTTTAGTTCTTCTAGATCCTTGTTAAATGTTTCTTGTATTTTCTCCTTTCTGTTTCCAAGGTTTTGGATCATCTTTACTATCATTACTCTGAATTCTTTTTCAGGTAGGTTGCCTATTTCTTCTTCATCTATTTGGTCTTGTAGGTTTTTACCTTGCTCCTTCCTCTGTAACATTTTTTTGTTGTTTCTTTTTTGATGGGTGGTGCTGTATTCCTGTCTTACTGGTTGTTTGGCCTGAGATGTCCAGCACTGGAGTTTTCAGGCAGTTGGATAGAACTGGGTCTTGGTGCTGAGATGAGGACCTCTGGGAGGCCTCACTCCGATTGATATTCCCTGGGGTCTGAGGTTCTCTGGTAGTCTACTGGTTTGGACTTGGAGCTCCCACCACAGGAGCTCCGGCCCTACCTCTAGCCTGGAAACTAAGATCCCGCAAGCTTAGTGGTGCAGAAAAAAAAAAAAAAAAAAGGAAGAATGAAAGAAAACAAGGAACAGTACAATATCAAAGAATAAAAAACAAAATAAGAAAGATAAAAAATATATTAGGAAAAATAAAACTATAATTGAAACTACTGCAACAAGGTAAAATAAAACCACAGCAGGAGAAAGGAAAAAAAGGCAGGGGGGAGGGCAACAAGCCAAAAGGAGAGATCACTAACAAACCATAAAGAATAAAATGAAATTAGAAAAATAAAAAATTAGGAAAATGAAAATATAAAAGAATCAACAACAATGAATCAACAAGGTAAAACAGAACCCCAGTCTAAAAGAGGAAAAAAGAAAAGAAAAGAAAAAAAAAAAAAAGCCTTGGCTATGGGGGTGGAGTTTGGGTGGGGGGTGGAACTTAGGCTCTGGTGGGGTTTGGGGGGCAGGACCCAGGCGGATGGGGGTGGTGACATTTGAGTGTGGGGCGGGGCCTCTGCTTAGGACCTGCGCAGTAGGGGGAGGCAGCACGTGGGAAGGAGGGCTGTGGAGTGTGGGCTTCCGGAGTTAGGAGGTTAGGGCCCTGAGTGAGGGTGTGTGGGTTCGGTTTAGGCCCAGCTCATTGGAGGGGGTCTCCGAGTGTAGAGGTGGGGCCCTTTGTGGGGTGTAGGGGCGGGGCTTGGACTCTGCGCTTTAAGAGAGAGGCTCTGAGGGCAGAGGATTAGTCCTGGGAGCCCAGCAGGCTTCCCGGTGCCTAAGTGGACAAGGAAGGCACTGGCCTCTTCCCTTACGTTCTTTCACGCACCTCCCCCATCATCTACCCCAGGGTCTCCCCCGTCACCGCTGGACCCCTAACCGTGGGTGGGTCCTGCTGGGTATAGGAACTCCTTCCCTCCCCCAGCCACCCCTCAGGGGTGCCGGTCCAGGAGGTCCGGCCTTTACTTTTGCTCCCCCTTCCCTCCCTCCCACTCCCTCAGGACCCTTGCGGCTGGACCTCCTCGGTGGGCAGAGGGTCAGGCCCCGGATCTCAGCAGGTTCCTGGGGCCCAAGTGGGCGGGGGAGACCTGGCCACGCTCCCTTTTGATCCTCTGCCCTCCCAGTGGTTCCCCAATTACCCCCTCCGGGCGTGGGATCCCTTCCCCTCCCCCAGCCGCCCCTCAGGGGCGCCAGTCCCATCCTGCCTCCACTTCTTCTCCCCCTTCACTCCCCCCACACCCCACGTCCTACCCGGTCGCTGGGGGTTCCTCCCGTCCCCTTAGGTGTCCGAGATCCCCACCAGTACCTGGTAGGTGCCCTAGTTGTGAGGAGACGCGAATTCCACATCCTCCTAGTGCGCCATCTTGACTCCGCCCCCTCGATTCTTTATATTTGTTAGCCTATTAAAATTTTTAGCCAGATAAACATTTTTATAGTTCATCTTTCAGTGCACAGTGTTTTTTAAAAACTTTTTTCTTTCTTTTCTAGGTATTTAATTCAAGGTTGTTTAAAGTCAAAGAAAGACATTTGTTTCTTGCCTATTTAGGAAGAGCACAGTATGATCCAGGAAAACCTAACTACATCTCTTTGGACAAATTGGTATCTGTGCCTGATGAAATATTTTGTGAAGAGATGGCCAAGGCCTCAGTACAGGACTTTGAAAAATTCTTAAAAACTCTTTAGTTTTTGATAGATGTTAAAATGTAATAATGTAAAGTGAATGTACATATGAAAAATATATTTTAAAATAAATACCTCAAACCTCAGTTGATATCGGAAACAATTTCTTAATATTATAAATTTGGGGACACTTCTGATAGATGTTTCTTACAAGTTCCTGGTAAGTTAATTCGTCTTTGGCTCAATCGATTCCTTCTTGGGAAGGAGAGAATTAACATATAGCAAGCTTAGAGAAAGAGAGTCCGTTTACTAGGCTGGTGTGTTGTCCTTCTGGTGAAGAGGAGAACAGTAGAAGATTTTCCTTTTTATTTTCAAAGTCTTTTAAAGTGGTTTCATCACAAGACAGCTGTATTTTCTTTGAAGTGTTAGGAGTTTCTGGGGCAGGCTATATTATCCATCTAATATCTACTACTCACTTAGATTATGCTACAGAACACATTTGATTTGGGATTATCTACACTGTTATATTTCTGAGCAAAGATAGTCAAAGTTGCCCACAGTTGGCTACTGAGAATCAGGAAAGGAAAAGGGATAGGGAGGAAAGTTGTTTGAAGGTGAGCATTGAGACATAGTAAAAGGCCATAACTAACCTTTGACTTTTTGCCAGTGTGTAAAGATTTGAAGCATGAATACTTTTTTTTGTTTTTTCCATTTACCATTTAGGCATGTAATCCTGGGCAAATGATTTAACCCGTGTGTCTGATTCTTTATTTGTAAGATGAGGCATCCTGGCTTCACTAATCTGCCTTCGGATCACGAGATTGAGTAGACTGTTAACACTGGTGGCCCCCAAGGAGCCACACTCCTACGTGTGGCTATTGAGTTGCTCCTGTGTTGGCTGCATAGGAGCTATGGCTGCACACTCCACACTACAGCGCTCGCACTGTAGCGCCCTCCCACGCTGACTCAGCCGGTGCACTCTGCCTCGTGGGACACTTGTGCATCTGTGCTTCTCCTCTTGGAACCCTGAGCCAGGATGGAAAGAGGTCTGGTGACTCTTGGAGAAATGAGGTGGAACAAGACTCCTGACCAAACCTCAGCGATTCTGGCTCTGCCACCTGGGCACCACGTAAGGGAGTGAAGAGGCCGACTTGGATATTCCAGCCTCAGCAGATACCACACAGAGCAGAGCTACCCGGCCGAGTTCAGAACTTGGAGAAACAAAGTGCTTTAAACCACTAACTTTGGGGGAAGTTTGTGTGCATTGGGGTTTCGTGTGCTGGATATCCTGAAACCTTGTGAGAAACTAAATTCATAATTGGTCAGGGCCTTCCTGTTGGTGTATTTTATTCATTCGCTCAACAGACATTTGAGTTCCTAGAATACAGTGTTGAGTGTGGCATGGATATGTGCCTTCATGGAGTTCTCTAATGGATGAGATCAATAAACAGGGAACAAGGAAGAAGGTTCAGTCAGGAGGCAAAGCATGGAACCATCCTGCTTAGTCTTTCTATGGCTCAGAACCTCATTTTGCCTTTACTAACAACCCACTCAGAACAGGCTAGCTGTGCTGCTGTAATGAACAGCCCTAAAACCCCAGAAGTTTTTATTTCATACATGTCCAACTTGGGGCCAAAAAATTTCTGTTCCACGTCATCTGAGTGGCAGGGGTTGATGGAGCTTCCACCATGTCTGAAATGTAGCCAGTCTATGGAAGGGGAAAGGAATGTGAAAAACTGCTTAAAAATGTCTCACTGGTCTTCCCTGGTGGCGCAGTGGTTGAGAGTCTGCCTGCCGATGCAGGGGACACGGGTTCGTGCCCCGGTCCGGGAAGATCCCACATGCCGTGGAGCGGCTGGGCCCATGAGCCATGGCCGCTGAGCCTGCGCGTCCAGAGCCTGTGCTCCGCAACGGGAGAGGCCACAACAGTGAGAGGCCCGCGTACCGCAAAAAAAAAAAAAAAGTCTCACATTTTTCTTGGCCAAAGCATCACGTGGCCATGCCTAGCTTTAAGGGGGCAGAGAAGTGCAATCCTGCCATATGCCAGAAGGAAACCAAAAATAATTTTTGAATCAACACTAATGGCTACCAGCAAACATCTAGGCTCTCTAGGCTTAATGCCTGTAGGAGCTGGATTTTGTGACAGTCCTGGGTATAATCCCTTGACAAGGTCTTCCTTTTCTTGCCACCTTCACCCTGTAACCAGAAAACTGAAACTTGAAGGGTAAGGAGGGAGGGAGAAGAGTTTACTGAGTACTTCCCTTTTATTTAATTTAATAATTTCTTTAAAATTTATTTATTTTGGCCGTGTGGGGTCTTCGTTGCTGCGCACAGGCTTTCTCTAGTTGCGGCGAGCGGGGGCTACTCTTTGTTGCACTGCGCGGGCTTCTCATTGTGGTGGCTTGTAGAGCACGGGCTCTAGGCACGTGAGCTTCAGTAGTTGTGGCACTCGGGCTCAGTAGTTGTGGCTCACAGGCTTTAGAGTGCAGGCTCAGTAGTTGTGGTGCACGGGCTTAGCTGCTCTGCGGCATGTGGGATGTTCCTGGACCAGGGCTCGAACCCATGTCCCCTGCACTGGCAGGTGGATTCGTCACCACTGCGCCACCAGGGAAGTCCCTACTGAGTACTTCTTGTAAGGTGATGTGCCAACTTACAAATGTACTGCATTTCTTCATATCTTCCAACTTCACTTTGGCTAGTGTAGTCTGGGAGCAGCCATTCATCACTTTTTAGTACTGCATATAGCGCTGAGTAATACTGAGAATTTGTGGTGGCACAGAGAAAAAGAAAAAGGCAGAAGGCAACAGAATTTTAGAATCGGAATGTGACTAAGACCATTAAACCTTTTGGATTTACAATTAGATTTACAATTAGCCATTCTATACTGTCCCAGGTCTCAGCTTAGGATGGAAGAAAACAAGTAGATATTGGTGGGTAGTTGCTCTGGATTGAATTGTGACCCCCCCACCCCTAAATTCATGTAATGAAGTTCTAACCCCCAATGTAATGGCATTTGGATGGGGCCTTTGAGAGATAATATAGGTTTAGATAAAGTCATAAAGGTGGGGCTTTCATGATGGTATTAGTGTCCTTGTAAGGGACACAAAAGAGCTTGCTCTCTCTCTACTGTGGGAGGACACAGTAAGAAGGCAGCCCTCTACAAGCCACAGGGAAAGAGTTCTCAACTAAAACTGACCATGCTGGCATCTTGATCTTATGCTTCTAACCTCCAGAACTGTGAGAAAATAAATTTGTTTTTTAAGCTACTCAGTCTACGGTATTTTGTTACCATAGACTGAGCTGACCCAGACAGTAGTGGTTGCAGAAGTTCATCAGTAACTGCATAAGCATCAGTCATCCTAACTTGGATTGTTTTCTGTCCCTAGAGTGTTTTTTTTTTTTTCCAGCTTTTAAATCTCTTTAATACACCTGGAGTTTATTTTGATGAAGAGTGTAAAGAGGGAGTCTGACTTGTCCCCTCTCCCTGCCTCACCCACTAACCAATTTTTTTGTTCTGCATCCTTTAGTAAAATTCTCCTCCCTCAACAATTTGTGATATTGCTGTCCCTAGGTTTTTGTTTGTTTGTTTGTTTGTTTGCGGTATGCGGGCCTCTCACTGTTGTGGCCTCTCCTGTTAAGGAGCACAGGCTCCGGACGCGCAGGCTCAGCGGCCATGGCTCACGGGCCCAGCCGCTCCGCGGCATGTGGGATCTTCGCGGACCGGGGCACGAACCCGCGTCCCCTGCATCGGCAGGCGGACTCTCAACCACTGCGCCACCAGGGAAGCCCTGTCCCTAGGTTTTTATACTTAGACTTAACATGTTGGGACTGAGACCTTAAAAATGTACTTTTACCTTAAAATTGCATTTGAATTCTGCTATACATCTCAGATTTAATATTAAAAATCTTTTTCAACTAACCTTCCACTATAATGGCTTGAGGTAGAACTTCACCTGGAGAAACAAGGTGAGAGAGGGTTAGTGTCTCCTGGATTAGTGGTGTAGCATATAGCCCTAGAATTAAGGAGTGCCGAAGTTTTATCTGGATTCTCAGATTCTGGAAGATGAATCCGGATTCTTCCTAGCTTGTGTGCCCTTGGACAATTTATGCAACCTTTCTGAGCCTCAGTTTCCTCTTCTCTACAATGGGTACAATCATAGTATTTATCTTATAGGTTTAGAATTAAATAAAAATATGTCCATAAAACGCTTAGAGTGTTGCTTGTCACAAAGGGCGCAATTTATACTGCCCAAGCTCTTAGAGCTCGTCAGCAACAGAACCAGGCTGAAGACCGGGTGTCCAAATTCTTTGCCCAGTGTTTTTTCCATCTTGTCACATGGAATGCCTCGTGGAACCAGGGGCGGGTCCAAGCCTATGGGATTGCTGTAATTCTTGCGGAGAGGGGCGCGGGGCAGGTGCCAACGCCGGCCGCCAGAACTGCGCCTGCGCCTGCACCTGCACCCTCTCTCTCTCTCTCTCTCTCTCTCTCTCTCTCTCCCACCCCCGCCCCTCCTCGCGACGTTGACGTAACACGCCTGCGTACTGGGCCTTGCGCAACCTCTAGGACTTACCCAGCAGGCGACGCTTCTGTCTCGGGTTAAAATGGCGAGTAGGCCTGCCGGTAAGTGAGCGGTGTCCTGCTTGGCGGGCATCGCCGTGCTCAACCTTTTATTCTCGCAGCAACTTGCTCTTCTTCCTCTGCTCTCTCGAAATGGCCAGGTTTGCGGCAAAAGGGAAGGCGGCCTTGGCCTCACCCCCTTGCTGTCTCCAGGCCCGGCTTGTTTGGGGATGGGAACCGCTGTTGGTGAAGGTGCCCGCGGTGGCTCCCACAGCCCTGGCGTTCCGGCCTGCTAGAGCTCGGCAGTCCTTCCCCTCGGCCTTAGAAGAGTTCAGGGGTACCAGGAGATAATTAGTGGCTGACTTTCAACCCAAGTGAACTGAGTGCTTACTGTGAACCAAGCGCTGTCGTGTGCGTTATTAGCTCGATAAACTCTCCTGCCAGTGCGAGGAAGATGGTGCTAGTTTCCCTTTTCGGCTGGTAAGATAACTGAGGCGAAGTGACTGGAGGAAATAGGATTGGAAATCTCAATCTCGTTCCACCTCTCTCGCTTCTCAAACTGGGAATTAGAGGCAGCTGAGCAAGGGTTACAGCGAAACTTCAGTTTAACCTTGGCTTATCTGGAAGGTCAGCTTGATCTGTGGATTTGGAGAAATTTGTATTTATTCCAGGCACTGGAACAAATGTATTTATTATGGAATAGGATGCAGAAATTACCGGAATACTTAAAACAGAAAGTGAAAAAAGTACAGTTTTTCCTGTGTGTGGGTTTTTTTTTTTTTTTTGCCAATCCCTGCCCTCTGGCGGTGTAAATTGGAATAGCTTTAAAAAATGTTGGTTCCTTTTTCCCTGCCCCCAGCAATTGTGAAGCTATTAGGAAACATCAGATTGCCAGAAAAATTCGTTAACCTAAATGACATTGAGCTTTTGGGGAGTGGGGGAGAAATTTAAGAATTCATTATTTCATTAACTTGACAAATACTGTAGGCGTTCTGCTTCTGCCCTGTGTTTGGAAACTAGATAGACCTGGCCTCGGCCCTATTACTAGCTGCCTTTGATCTTGGATGGGATAATTTATGTAAGACTTATTCCTCTTCTGCAAGGATAGGCGTGTTGTAAATAACTCTAGCTAATGGTGGTAAAGCAAATAGTGCCTGGCACACAGTGCGTGTTCAATGAATAGGAATCATTATTAGCATCACTGGTAAATATGTTTACAAATAATTTGTCTCCTATAAGTATGTTTGTATATTGTTGACTCTTTGGTAGTTGTTTTTCCAGAAGTAACGTTATACATGGTGCTTCATTTCCAAGGAGATTACCAAAGCTGTGATGTACTAAGGAGGGGTAAAAGGAGAGTTTGTTTTCCTTCTTTGGTAAGGGGCTGGCCCTAAGACAAAACTTTAAAAGGAAATTTAAACTTGCTATACCTCCCCTTCTGTACCACACGTCTCCTGTAAACATCAGGCACTATCATGTTGCCCTTAGGTCCTACTGGGTAACCCATCCTGCTCAGCCCTGTTTCCAGAGAGTTTTAACATTACCTATTTTTCCTCATCCATTTTCAAATATCCATTCCCTCAGTGGAAAATTAGCTGCTTGGGAGTAGGAAAATGTGCTTCTTTTACTAGTCCATATTAATATTAAATGACTGACTAATGGTATCAAAACCCTCCCAGAAATACATATATTTTTAAAGAGAGTAGCCAAGTGAAATAAAGGTAATGTAGAATAAAAATTTTGGAGGATGGGGGGTCATTTAGATTTGCCAGTGTATGCTGAAATCTCATCTTTTCATGCAACTCCAACTCCCTTGAAAAGTTTACAGTTACTTCCTATAACCTATTTCTGAAACTACAAATGATGGAGAAGTTCCCAGTTTCTTTTTCATCCCCCACCCCTCAATTCTGATGGTAGCAGGGGGACAAAAAGGAATGGGATGCTTGACTTTGAGAAGCTGGAGTGGCCCTCCGTATCCACAGGTTCCACATTCGAGGATCCAGCCAACCTCCTGATGGAAAATATTTGGGAAAAAAAGTTCCACAAAGTTTAAAAAAGCAAAACTTGAATTTGTTGCTCTCAGGCAACTATTTGCATAGCATTTATTTCGGATTTACAACTATTCACATAGCATTTACATTGTATTAAGTATTATAAGTAATCCAGAGATTATTTAAAGTATACAGGAAGATGTGCTTAGGTTATATGCAAACACTACACCATTTTATATAGGGGACTTGAGCCTCTCGGATTTTGATATCTGGGGGGGGGGGAGTCCTGGAATCAATCCCCTGAGGATATCGAGGGACTGTTATTGTACCTACAGATCTTTAGTACATTAAGGGTTTGAGTTTATCCTTTTTTCCCCATGACTTAATTGCCCAATTTTTTTACTTGCAATACTTTTGCTCATAGATAAAATAAGCTATTTTTATCTACAATATATAGGGTATATGCTTTTAAAAGAAATTCCTTCCTGTGTTTGCATTTTTTAGCTGGTTGCTTATGTACTATATAAGTGAATTGTTAGCAGTTAACAGTGTGACAATATCAGTTGCAGCGTCAAGCAAATGGCTGGAGGGTATTCGGAAATGGTATTACAATGCTGCCGGGTTCAATAAACTGGGTGAGTATTTGTGCTTTCTTCTGTTTTTTTGTTTTTTTTTCTTTTTCTGAGAGTAGTGCTTTTGCAAGATTTATCATGGATCCCAAAAATATGTTAACTAATTGCACCCTGTGTACATTACAAATCTTAAAATTAGGTCACATTTTATTGTTAAACCATTTCCTTTTTATTATTATGAGAAGAGAGGGGTGGAATTGTCTCAAATGTATGAGCTGGAAATGATTTATGTTCTTGAAATATGGTAGCAGAACATTTTCCTTATTATATGTTCCCTCTCTCAACTCCTCCGCTTAGCATTTTAAAATTTAAGTTGTATGAACTTTCAAAGTAGAGATTTTTCAAATGTTAAAATTGTCTGACATCTTTACAATTATTTGATGCCTGAACTATTTTTTAGAACTTTATACTTTGCCATGAACTTCATATTTTGTAATTGAAGCATGAGGGAAGCACCATTAAATGTTACTGGTTCCTTAGTACACTATCATTTTAAGATTCTTTAATACCTTGATCTCAGAATTAAAGTATAAGAAAGTAGAGATATAGTCTATTGATATGTGTTTAAAAAAGTAGACACTTTAAATGATTTTAAAATTGCTATAGATAAAATGTGAATTTTGTGGTAGTAGATTTTAAAAGACTCATATTGTTTCCACAGTACCATTTAAGAAATAATCCATTAAGTAACCCATTATTGTGTGTGAAATGCGTTGAGTTTCCATGATACCTAACTCTTCATATTACACCGAAGTTAAGTTAATGACTTAGGTTATAAGTCATAATTTTACTCATTTTTTAGAAATTCCTTATTTTTGAGATGCATATTCAATCTTACTCTCTTGTTTTTTATCATAGGCTTAATGCGAGATGATACAATATATGAGAATGACGATGTAAAAGAAGCCATAAGACGGCTTCCTGAGAACCTTTATAACGACAGGGTGTTTCGCATTAAGAGAGCACTGGACCTGACCATGAGGCAACAGATCTTGCCTAAAGAGCAGTGGACAAAATATGAGGAGGTAGAACAGCTCTTTTGTATCTGATAATGTTGGCCATGAAGGATTGAGTATTAGAAACAGACAACACATTCGTCTGTATAGTGCTTTAGAGTTCTTAAAGTTGTGTCAAATCAAAATCCTTATGACAATCTGGTAAGGTTAGTAGAGCAAGTGTTAGGTTAGAGGTAAACACACTGAGACTTAGAGATGAAGTGACTTCCAGAATCATTAAGCAGGCCGCTGCTATAGAGATCCAGGACTAGAATCCAGGTCTTCTGCCTCCCAGGCCATTGTTCTCCCTCTACACTCTGCTTTCTGCTTGGATGAAAAAATGGTGGTGTTCATGTGATCGGCCCATTGAGTGGCCTTCTAGCTCCTGGGAAGGACGCTGTGAAGCAGACCCTCACCCCTTGAACTGCATTGAAACTAGGCCAAAGCTTGTAGACTCTCATTCCTTTTTCTTTTCTGACAGACTTCTCTCTAATGACCTATCAGAGTAGCTTATTACAATATCTTTATGGGTTTTTACATTTTAGAAAAGCAGGCAGTTTTTAGTCTGCTTGAGAATATATTTTCTTAAGTTGGAAATTAATTTTGATAGATTTCTTTTGTTGTTTAAGACCTATTGAGTATTGGGGGTATATCAGTATGTAATGGTAGCATATAATATTTTTCTTTTATTCATTCTTTAGGATAAATTCTACCTTGAACCATATCTGAAAGAGGTTATTCGGGAAAGAAAAGAGAGAGAAGAATGGGCAAAGAAATAATCATGTAGTCTAATTCTGGATGCAGCTGTCCTAAAGTATTTTTATGAAGTTGGTTAAACCTGAAATGTACAATGTAGAACTATCTGGGCTGTAAATGTATTACTTTAAATAAATCTCTATTATAATTGTTGGAGTTATGGAATTCTAAACCTTATTCTGAATAACTACTGAATTTACTTATCTGTTACAGTTTTTTCCAAACTTGTAAGATATTTTTTCAGTTAGTGGTTAACTGCCTCCTGGAGCCCAGAGAAGCCACTTGAATCAGTTTAAGTAGAATGGTCACATCTGGATTGTTAGCAAGATACTTAGAACCCCCAACAGGGCTTCCCTTGCAAGGATGGAATAGAGCAAGAAACAAGCACCAGTGAGTTTATTTTACCTGAAGCAAACAGCACAAGCAGATTGGCTCTCAGACTTCAAAAGTTACTGAATGAAAGGAGAGAGGATTCACCCCTTAGTTTGCTAGGATTGGGAAACA
Organism: Mesoplodon bidens; assembly: GCF_964165515.1. NCBI lineage: Eukaryota > Metazoa > Chordata > Mammalia > Artiodactyla > Ziphiidae > Mesoplodon > Mesoplodon bidens. The sequence goes on along the minus strand of NC_138173.1, from coordinate 39,755,433 downwards.
GCCTTTTTTCAACCACTGTTTTCCAAATATAATTGCTTTTGCATCCTATCTTTTAAAAAAAAATTATGTATACAGCCCCAATATGAGTCTGTATAATTTATATGTATGTGCTCCTGTGCTAATATGTGTATTAGAAAATAAAAAACAGACATTAGAAAAATAGTCAAAAATATAAAGACAGATCATACTTTCTTCCCAGATTCCAGTGACTTTCCACTTTGGAAATGATTATTAAAGTCTATAATAAGCGTTGGATAGTGATAATATTTAAAAGTTTTAAGGCTATAGTCTAATTTTTTAATATAAATTAGAACCATTCAATAATGTCATCATTCCCACCCCTAAATTCTGAAAAGCTTTTTTTGTTGGAAGTGAGAACATGGAGCCACAATGAGTGGGGAGAGAGCTGTGTGGAACCTGCAGTCTACACAGTGTCCCACAAGCCACTGCTGTGTGTGGTGGGGACGTCTGATTGGGGTCTTACCTTGAAGAACAAAGCAACAGAATGTGAAAAACAAGTTTTGTGTTATAGAGAGATACTGCAGGTTCAGTTCTAGACCACCACAATAAAGCAAATACCAAAATAAAGTGAGTCACTGAAGTTTTTTGTTTCCCACTGCATATAAAAGTTACATTTATAACTGCAATTAAGTGTACAGTAGCATTGTGTCTAAAAAACCAATGTATACCTTCGGCAAGCTGTAGTAACATCAAAAATCACTGATCACCATAACAAGCACAATAATAATAATACAGTTTGAAATATTTCGAGAACTGCCAAAATGTGACAGAGACATGAGGTTCCAAATGCTGTTGGGAAAATGGCACCAATAGACTTGCTGGATACAGCGCTGCCGCAAACCTTCAATTTGTAAAAACCACAATATCTGAAGCCCAATAAGAGGAGGTATGCCTGTAGTTAAAATTCCTAAAACAGAATCAAAAGTGGGTATATACATTTGGCATGTATTTTTTCCACAGAGTGTGATAAGATTTTGACAAACACGTTTGACTTTTGCAATGTGTACATAGTGTCTTTAAAAGTTTGCTAAAATGTTAGGAAGCCTCATTAAATTCCCTAAGAGCCTATCTTCTCTGATGCTCGAAACATCTATCCTGAAGTCATTCTTGTCAGTTTTTTGGGGTCTGTCCAAGTTGCCTAGATCCTCATTTGATAATGGTTTTGATCATGATAAGAGCAGTTCTTTAACATGTTTAGTATTTTTGTAAGATTTGTGATTCTACTTTGTAATCTGAATTACACTTTTGGAGCAGTATTGCAAATCACAGAGAAACAGGAAGATGTAGGTAGATGCTCATGTTAAGGGACTGTTCGCTTAAGGGTCTGTTGATTTATTTCTGTCATGATGCTTCCCTATTAGACCTAACTAGGTAACTAAGATAAATTGTCAGACAACCAAGGACCTCCCAGTGTTTCAGTGCTCCAATTTCTTTCTTTTCTCAGATCTTTTCAAATAAATTTGAATCCCATACATTGCTGGTGGCTCATTATCCTGTAGACAGAATAGTAGAATTAGAGCCAATTCTGGGTTAGACGGCCCAGATCTGAATCCATTCACTTACCGGGTAATTTTAGGAATATGGTTTAACCTCTCTGTGGCTCAGTTTCCTCAGCCCTAAAATGGGCTAATGATAACCTACTTTAAGGGTTGTTGTGAAAATTAACTGACTTCCTTGTATGTCAAGCTCTTAGAACAGTTCTTGGCACACAGTAAGCACTATTCTGACTTGCTAAAAGATTCAGTAATAAGAATAAAAACTGGGCCAAAGCCCAAAGTTCCTATAGCCATAATAATCCTCTATTCACAAACGATGGTATCTTGTTAATATAGGCATCCCCATTGCGTGACTTTGAAAAGAACCAGAATAGAATTTAAAGGTTAGGTAAGCATAAAACCTTAACCAAATCCTTGACAGCCTGGTGGGTGAAATGCAAATGGGTTTACCTATTTGAGCAACGTGAATATTAGGAACCACAGTAACAGAGATGAATGCAGTTAAAGGGTGAATGAGACGATACAGCAGGAAAAAGGTCCCTTTATTAGAATGAGGTACTCAATTCAGCCACTAGGTGGTGATACACTACAACTTTCCTACTTAGAGGTGCACTGCACCGGCACTTCTGTAGATTTGTCCATTCTCTGCCCCCACCAACTCCTTCCCTTTCATTTTTCAAGTTGACAACACCTTAGAGGTTTATGGCCATCAGGAGGATTTACTACTAAGCTATATACTGATGTAATGAAATCTAATATATGCTGTGCAATGAATTATGAGATGTTACTTAGTTTCAGGATTTTATTACTTCAATCGGTTTTGACCGTATTTCCTTTTATATGATTGCTCACTCGTTAAACATACCAGATGACTGTATAAGGAACACCTAATAAAGCCTATAGATGTTAAAATATATATGTTTTCATTTATTTGCCATAATTTGTTTAAATTCTGGTTATACTGGTATTCACATTAAAAGCCGTAACATGTTAGAATCTGAGATCTCAGGTCAGATGGTGCCTCTGAATTGTATTTTGCTAAGAAATTTCATTTCAATTGAGCAGGGAAGAACTGAATCATTACAAGGTTGTTAATTTTTAGCATAGATTCCAGAAAGCTTGTTAATATTTGAGTGGCTTATGTATTATGATGAACTATTTTAGATGTTATTCTGGATTCTGACTATATCTCTTCTACAGTTGAAAGAATGTATTATTTGTTTAGCTTTGTATTTCAATACATTTGCCTATTTTTGCATAAAATGCCAAAAATGTAATTTCAAAATAAATCCCCGTGAAACTTTTGGTAACATTATTCAATTGAATCATCATTCTATTAGTATTCTAAGTATTTTAAAGAAAATTTTATACATATATATGAAATTGTATTTATAAGTCAAACAAAAAAAAAGATAACTATTTGTTTTACAAGAGTCAGCTTTTAATTCCTTTCTTATGCATGCATTTAAAGTATGGTTTGCCACTAAACTAGAAACTCAGATCTGATGCCAACAGTTTAGGCAAGTCATCCTTTAAAGGCTCGGGCTCCTCAGCTATAAAATGAAGTGGTTTATGAAATGAGTCGTTAATTCAGGACCAAAACATCCTGGGTCTGTATTTTTAATTTATGCAATTATTGTTAGGATGAACTAAATCAACTTTGTACCAGGCACTGTTCATATGTGGTCCCTTTTTTTTTTTTTTTTTGCGGTATGTGGGCCTCTCACTGCTGTGGCCTCTCCCGTTGCGGAGCACAGCCTCTGGACGCGCAGGCTCATCGGCCATGGCTCACAGGGCCAGCCGCTCCACGGCATGTGGGATCTTCCCAGACCGGGGCATGAGCCCACGTCCCCTGCATCGGCAGGCGGACTCTCAACCACTGCACCACCAGGGAAGCCCCATATGTGGTCCCTTTTAATCCTCCCTGCAACCTTCTGGAATAGATATAATTACACCCATTGTACGGAATAAGAAACTGGGCTTGTTCATTATATGTATATTTTTTGGTGTGTGCTTTTTATGTTTCATGCTAGGCAGAAGCTAGGTGTACGATAGGGTTTCTGAACATTGGCGCTATTGACATTTGGGCTGGGTAGTTCTTTGTTGTGGCGGCTTTCCTGTACATTGTAGGGTGTTTAGCAGCATCCTGGTTTTCCCCCAGTTATGACTGTCAAAAATGTCTCCAGACATTTTTGGCTAAATGTCCCCCTGGGGGACAGAATTGCCTCCAGTTGAAAACCACCAGTACAAGGGATACAGAGAGAGAAACCAAGATGGTGGAGAGTGATATGTAAATAGGTATGTAAACATGTAAATATATGTAAACAAATGTGTAAATTATCTGTAAGCCTATATACACTGGGTGTTATGGAAACATGGAGAAGGGAAAACTAACTCAACTTGGCAGGTGATCAGAGAAGACCCTCTGACTACTGAGCTAATTCCAAAAGAGTAAGCAAAGCCAGCGAAGCCAAGCAGAGGGACATCAGCAGGAAATGCTCAGCGGCAGGGAAGTGCAGGCATATGCCTAGGGAAGACCGGGTAGTTTCACATTGATGGAGTGGCATATGTCAGCTGGGAGGTGGGGAAATGAAACTTGGAAGGTATGTGCCACACTGAGATGCTTGCACTTTGTGAGCAGGAAAGTGTTTGAACAGATTCTAGCAAGTAAAAATTCCCAGAACTTTCAAGTTGGGTTAAGGAAGATTCATTTTAAAGTTTCTCAATACTGAGCTGCCAATTTGCTTTTCAAGACTGTAATAATTTATACTCCTCTAAGCAATTCACGAGGGCTCTTCTCAATGCAACCCTGCCTGCACTGAGTATTCTCATTAAGAACAATCTTTGTGAACTTGGTTGGAGAAAGGGTTTCTTGTTTAAATTTGCATTTCTTGGACTGAGTAGTTAAACATTTTTCCATATGCTGTTATCAGGTTGTTTTTCCTCCTTAATCAATCTTGTTCACGTCCTTTGCCTATGTGTCTTTTTTTATTTTCTCAGCATTTTCCTTATTTGTTTAGTTTTCTTCTTAGTTCCTCCCTCTCCCCCCAATTTGGGTCAGTTCTTATCTATTTGTATAAGACCTTTATATATTTAGACAGCACTCCTTTTACTTAAATTTGCTGGAATGATATTTTCTTATTTCGTTGTTTGAATTTTGTTTTGGTTATTTTTTGATGCCTTTTCAACTTTGTTCATGGTGGTTTTTGTCAAATGGAAGTTTCCAATTTTTATGTAGTACAATCTATCAGTCTTCTCCTCTGTGATTTTGCCTTTATGGGCATGTTTGAGAAGTCCTCCCTTTACTCCATGGTTATATAAATATCCAGCGAGGTTTTCATCGAGTACTTTTAGCTATAAGAAGTAAAACCATAAATCTTTAATCCCTATGGAATTAGGTATATGGTGTGAGCAGAGTATATTTTTGAGAGATACTAGGAGGTCCAGTTGGCAAGGCTGGTTGATCAATTACACGTGTAGGGGGTGGAGGCGGGAAGTAGAGAGGAAGGTGAGGAGGGGACCCACTAAGGGGGATCCCTTGAGGATGCAGGCTGGTCATCAGCCCCTTCTGTGGACTTGTCATTCTGTCAGATTGTTCGCTGTGCTGGGCATTCCAGATCCACTCTCTGCACACCTCCATCCTGCTCTGAGCCCCAGGGGCTGACCTGTATGGATTGCACCAACGGACACCCTTGCCCTCTGGCTTCCAGCTTGGGCTTGGCCAATGAGAAGTCACCTGCAGAAGAGGGCAGACAAGCAGAGAGACTAGGGTATGTATTCCCCCAGCCCACCCCGGCTACAGGTTGGCAGTCCCTCAGGACTCCTACAGCATTCTCCCTCCCACACCCATAACCCTGCCTGCCCTTTGTTACTAGTTCCTACGTTGAATGTTCCTTGGTTGCAGGAACCTGAAGGCAACCCAGGACCTTGACTCACACAGACAGAGCTGGGCTCTACCCCTCAACCCTAGGTAGTTGGGGGTTTCCCATGGAAGCACCAAGGGCTGCGGAACTGGTTTGTGGTTTGTCCCTGGGAAACCTTACAAGCTTGCTTCTTTGAGGCTGGCTAATTCATGGCCCAGAGTCAGCCTCCAAGAGGCCACGCCAGTTCCTGCCGAAGGCAGTGTCTCCCACCACCCCCACCTCTCTGCCTCTACGCCTGATGGATCTGCTTCCAATCAGAGACTTGCTCTCCAACACAATTTAATTCAGGGAAATGCCAGTGCTGAAAAGATGCTGTCTGACAGAAAACAGAAGGTTCGCGCATCCTGACATGCTGCTGCACTGTCATTCTGGGCAAGCTCTTTCCTCTTGTTTAACTCCCTCTTCCCCAAACGCACTCTGCAAAATTCTACCTCTGATCTTTGTCCCTCCTGTTCCCTGTCTCCTGGGATGCCACTCGCAACCCTCACCATTCTCTCCTCTTGCCCATATTCTAGCTTTACTTTAAGGCAAAAATTAAATTCTACTTACTTGGAGAAGCCCTCTCTGATCCCCAGACACTTGACATTTTCTATTTTCTTGGAATTCTGAAGCATTACTGCTTCAAAAAATCATTTTGTTACTTAACAATAGCTAATACTATTTACCTAGTGTTCATTATGTGCCATGTGTGGTCTTGTTATTCCTTAAAAAACTCTTCAGGGCTTCCCTGGTGGCGCAGTGGTTGAGAGTCCGCCTGCCGATGCAGGGGACACGGGTTCGTGTCCCGGTCTGGGAGGATCCCACATGATGCGGAGCGGCTGGGCCCGTGAGCCATGGCCGCTGAGCCTGCGCGTCCGGAGCCTGTGCTCTGCAACGGGAGAGGCCACAACAGTGAGAGGCCCGCGTACCGCAAAAAAAAAAAAAAAAAAAAAAACCTCTTCAAGGTGGGTATGATTATCTGCTTTTCATATAGGCTCAGAGAGAGTGGGTAACTGCTATAAGATCACAGTTAGCAAGTGAGCAAACTGAAATTTAAATTTCATCTGCCTTTATATTGCTCTGTTGTCCTTTCAGTGTATGCCTTCTCATACTTAACATCTTTATGTTTACAAATTCAATTTCATTTTGTACTCATCTTTTGCTTATATTTTTCTTTTTCAGATCTACCAGTTATCTATCTTTGGTTTGAAAAGTAGTGTAATCATCCTTTCTCTGAGGAGGTGACATTTGAACTATGCCCTGAATGTTGGAGAGGAGCCACCAGGTGAAGCCACCCTGGTTCTCAAGCTGGGCTGTTCAGGGAATCACCTGGGAAGCTTAAAAACAAACAAGCAACCCAAACCAAAACCACTTTGGTGCCTGGGTACCACTCTGGAGATTCTGAATTGATGCCTGGGTACCACTCCGGAGATTCTGAATGGATTGGTTTGGGATGCGGCCTGGAATGCAGATGGTTTTACTGTGTGACTAAGGCTGAGAAACATTGGTCAAGGGAAGAACATTCCCAGCTGAGAAAACATCAAGTGCAAAGGATTTGTGGTGGCAGCGAGCGTGAGTGGGGAGCAGCGAGGGGACACTGATGGAGAAGGCCATCCTGCTGAATCCGAATGGAGGAGGGAGAATGCAAACTCCAAGATCAGAAAGGCAGGCACAGCCCCCCATGGAGGGCATTTTATCCTGGGGAATAAGTTTGAATTTTATGTAAATGCAACTGGAAGGCCTGAAGGGTTTTGAGCAGAGCAGTGAACTATGATTTTGAAGCAAGTACTATGTATAAAACTACCTCATTCTTTTTAAGGAAAGCATAACCCTCCAGATTATGTATATCCCATAATTTATTCAACCACTTTCCAGTTGATTGACATTTGGGTTGCTTCCAATGGAATGCTATTACAAATAGAGCTGCAGTGAAAATCCTCATGCACTTGTGCTTTTGCATTTTTGTAGGATAGAGTCCAAAGGCTTAAAAAATTTAGACAGGGAACACTGTGGTGGGGAGGGGAAAAAACCCTTTAAAACTCCGTATCATGCAAGGGAGAGAGATCTCTTAAGCCCAAATGTCTCAAATGTGTGTTCCACACCAGCCTGGATAAAGCCAGGTTTAGCAGACCATCAAGATTTTGCAAACAGCCGCTGAGGTGTCCTACAATAATACTGAAGTGTGAGAAACATGGACACGCCCAGCGTTACTGAAACGGACATTTCGTTTCCCCTTAGGTTTTAATAATATCATAAATTGATTACATTTGCTCTGCTTTCAGTCCTATCCAAGTGATTTAGCTAACATATTCCATGTTTAGTATTTCATGTTCACATGAAAGTCAGCTTTTTAAAAATCCTGTCATAAATCAGAACAGAATTTCCCTTTTAGATAAGTATACCATTTTTAATAATTTCCAGTGTCTATACAAAAGGAGCCTAATACAAAATGTTTCTCCATAGATTCAAATCTTTTTTTTTTTAACTTCTCAAGGCTTTTTCACCTTTCTGACACATCTGTGTACAAAAAAGTTCTGATCTGTTCATTTCACTAACACTTATTCATAGGTTGTGCTAGCTGCTGGGCTCCAAAGATAGAGCACACTCAACCCTTGTGCTTGTTGAGTTTGCAGTCTAGAGGGTGTGGTAGCCCAGCAGGTAGAGAGTCAACTCAGGGTGAGCCGGGCTTCTTCAGGGAAAGCAGGGGATGATGTGGGAGCACAGAGGATGGACCAAACACTATGCTGAGGGCTGGAGGGGGGTGATAAGCAACTGGAAAGGATTGTGGCTAAATTAAGCAGACATTTGTATTGGGAGACTATCATGAAATCAATGGAAGGTGTATGAGTTTCCTATTGCTGCTGTAACAAATCATGGCAAACCTAGCTTAAAACAACCCAAATTTATCATCTTACCATTCTGGAGGTCAGAAGCCCATAAGTCTCAGAGAGCTAGAATCAAGGTGTCATCAGGGCTGGTTCCTTCGGGAAGTTCTGGGGGAGAATCTGTTGCTTTAATCTTGCAGGTTTTCGAGGCTGCCAGCATCGCCTGGTTCATGGCCACATCAGTCCAATCTCTGCTCCTACCAGCTCACAGCCTTCTCCTACCATGGACCCCCGCCTCCTCTTGTAAGAACCCCTGTGATTACGCTGGGCCCACAGATAATCCAGGATACACTGCTCATCTCAAGATTCCTTTTTTTTTTTAGTTATTTCTGAGATATACATTTTAAAGTAATAACTAGAATTATGACTTATAACACTATACCAGAACATATAAGATTTTTAGAAATTTCATGTAATGTCTGAAACACTGCTGGGGGCGTCATCCTGGAGGAAGAGAGGCCTGGTCTGGAGGCCTGAGGAAGCTGTAAGCGTAAGTCAGGTGAATACTTCTGTCCTTCTTCTTCAGGTAGCTCACTTAAGGACACTTGGGCCCTTTATCAGGCTGCCATTTTTTAAAAAAATTATTTATTTAATTTATTTATTTTTGGCTGCATTTTTGGTCTTCGGTGCTGCATGCGTGCTTTCTGTAGTTGCTGCGAGCAGGGGCTACTCTTCATTGAGGTGTGCGGGCTTCTCATTGTGGTGGCTTCTGTCTTTGCGGAGCAAGGGCTCTAGGTGCGTGGGCTTCAGTAGTTGTGGCATTCAGGCTCAATAGTTGTGGCTTGCAGGCTCAGTAGTTGTAGTGCAGGGACTTAGGTGCTCCATGACATAGGGGATCCTCCCAGACCAGGGATTGAACCCGTGTGCCCTGCATTGGCAGGTGGATTCTTCACCACTGCACCACACGGGAAGCCCCAGGCTGCCATTTTCCAAAAGAACGTTACTAATAAAAGACTTGAAAAGAAATCAAAGATGCACAGTCTGTTCTAAAAGCATACCAATAAAAAACTAGAGTCACTCACACTTTAATACACTCCTGGTGGAGGTGCAGATTGACAAAATCTTTCCCAAAATGAAGAGATGCCAAGAGTCTTTAAAAGGACATACCATTTGACCCAGTGATTCTGGGTCATCTCAGATACATCTCAGATTGAGGGGAAAAGGAAATAGATGAAAATGTAGAGATTTATGTATATGGCTGTTAATTCCAGCATTGTTTATAGTAGCAAGTATGGGTAATATCACTGTCCAGCAATGTGGGGGATGGCTGTTGGAATTTTATTCTTTCTTTACAAGTGATATTCTCAAAGGGTTCTTAAGGCTATGGCATATTAAGAATATGTCTTGGTAACTAAAAAAAGGAAATTTCAACCCAAAATATATAATATGCTACCAGCATTTTAAAAGCCATGTATATGCTTAGGGGAAAAAAAGGCACAGTAATTTTCCATAAGTTTTCAGAGGTTTAGGCCATGGACCCACTGAAATCCGTCCTAGGGTTACCCTAGACTAAAAGGGATATCTCTGGCTAATGGGTTTAGAGAAGATTTTAGTCTTTTTATGTGCACTTTTTCAAGTGTTCCAAATTTTCAGTGAATTGTTTTTATAATCTGAACATTTTCTTTTTAACTTAATGGCATTGGAAAAATTAAGCTGTGGTTTAGGAGAAAATAAGGAAGAAAAATGTGTATGCAGCACAAATTTTCTTAACCAGGGATGTGTGTGTTAGAACCACTTGGGGTGCTTTCTCCACAATACACATCTACCCCCCACCCCAGAGATTCTGATTCAGTATGAAAAAAAAAATCCTCAGAAGCATCGGGGCACCCCTGCTTAAGGGTCATCAGTTTTAAATATGTATGTATTTCCCATATGAAAAAGCAAACTTCAAACCTCCCTCAGCAGTAATGCCTCTCTCTCTTCATTTCTTCATAATTAAGATATTTGATGATTCTCCGGTACTTAGCTTCATTTCTTCACCTCTCTTTTACTTCTTCATAGCATGCATCTCACCAGAAAGCACTATTCTAACTTAAATCTTGGAACTCTCTCACCCTTTAATATGTCTTGTGTCACTGTTCCCATCTATAAAGTATTTTGGATCGTACTTGCTGGCAGAGCTCTCAGTATATAAGCCATTGCTCCTTTGCCACCATTTCAGTGATGTTCAATACCCAGCTAGGAAAAAGTTGCTTTGTAGCCCTTCCTTGGAAATTTGCCGACAGCGGAAAGACTAAGTCCTAATTGCCCTCCAAAGCAAGGGTCAAATCTTAACACCCTTAACTGGAAAATTGCAAGACTCAGTTACTTAACTTGGTGAGCAGAACTTGACATAAAAGCAACACAATCAGATGCCTTTTCTCGGAGGGAGAGCTTTCTATTGGAAATTGATTGAGAAGACGAAGAACATGCTGACCCATTGGCTGGAACTTTTCTCCAGGGTTAGAGAGAGTACCTTATGTCTTTATTTTACTCATATGTTTACGGCACAAATGGGTGAGCCAAAAGAAGGAACAGACATTTTTGGGCAATGGTTCATCTTTTTTGTCCCCCAGTTGCTTTTCGTTCCAACCTGCATTGAAATTTTGATATAAGATTTTGTTGGTTAACTAATTCGAGTATCAAGACCTTAAAACATAGCTTAGCTCACTGACCCACATTTTAATCTTTTAATTGTTGAGACTGTTATCTGAAGATCAGGAAAAAGTAAGAAAATCGATTTGCCGATGAACAACTGTTTCAAATTATGACTTGGTTGACTTAAAAAGCAAAACGTCAACATTAGACCTTAACACTTCAACTTGGAACTTGGTCCTGGGGCTTGACTGAATTTATAACCTTAATTCCATAGCTTCATCACTGCTAGGAGAAAAGGGTCTATGGACTTTGGTCCAGAGATTTAAGATAGGGGTTTGAGAGTAGAGAGATTGATGAAGGCAACTGTTTAAATATTTGAAGAGAGTCTTTCACTAGACAAACACATTTGTTTTTTAAATGTAGGGGTTGTGACTGAGTTAAACAAAAATAGACATATAGTATTTTTAGGTTTCTCCCTGATCGTTTGGAGAATCTTTAAATTCATCTTGACCCAGTATTATCTTTACTCTGGAAGCTTTACTTCCTTTCAGTAATGAATATACTGGCGATAACTACAAATTGTAGCCACCTCTGCTGTGAGTCAGAATCTAGAGACACTGTGTGAGGTGTGGACACCCTGGAAGTTTCGGGAAGAAGGTACAGATGGACCTTGATTACATGGAGCAACGGGAAAGTCTGAGCAACTGCATTCAACAATCCTAGCTGATGACTTCTTCATTCTAGGTAGTGGAATATTGGGGAGGCACTATAGTGACACAGTGACTACAACGGGTCAATTAATTAAACTTTCTGGCTGCAAGAGGGTTGGGTAGATGTGCTCATCTGTGAGGCCGAGCTCTCTCTGAGCTCGGTTCAGTCCTGTGCATTTTCTGTGTGTGTGTGTGTAATTTTTAATGGTGCCGATGAAGACTTATAGGACGGCATCTGCTATGGACCAAATGTTTGTGTCTCCCCTAAATCCGTATGTTGAAACACTAATTCCCCCATGTGATGATATATGGAGATGAAGCCTTTGGAAGGTAATTAAGTCATGAGGGTGGAGCCATCTTGATGGGATTAGTTCCTTTATAAGAAAAGATACTAGAGAGCTTGCTTCCTCTTTTTCAGCTCTCTGCCATGTGAGGATACAGGAAAATAGCTATCTACAAACCAGGAAGTGATTTCTCACCAGCCGCTGTCCTTCCGGTACCTTGATCTTGGACATCCTGTCTATGAGAAATAAATGTTTATTGTCCAAGCCTCTCTATGTCTGTGTATACTATTATAGCAGCCCGAGCTGACTAAGACCACAACCAAGAGACCTTTTGGTTGTATTCTGAGCAGCAGGCTGTTTATTTTCTAGTTCACAAACTGAATCCAAGCTACATATCTTTGGTGGGTCACTGGATGACATACAAACATACATCTATCTTATATACACATAAAACGCCAGTATTGGCACATCAATCTCATTCACGTTTGAGGGCAGTTTGCTGGCTTTGCCTCCTCTCCCACCAGGGTGAGCATCCATCACCAACAATGCAGTGGTGAGGCACCTCTCAGCCCTCTCTGAGTGCTTGGTTGGCGTCCTGGCGTGCAGGGGCCCTGCACCTGGCTCACCACGGCGATCCCTGTATTCTTGTCTGGTCTGAGGAATCAAGGCTGCTGCTCTCCTCTCCTTGTGTGCTTCTCTTTGCCCTTCCAGGCAACCCTGATTTGCCGCCCTTTATTCATGGAAATAAGTGAGTGTGTGTGGGAGTGCTTGGGGGAGTGTTGTCCAGGACACTTGGACATTGGTCATGTACCTTTACTCAGGGGACAGGCCAGGCCTGTGTGGGGTGCTGAAAGAGCATGGGCTCTGAAGTTAGACTGCCTGCGTTCAAGTTCCAGCTTTGTGACCTGAGACCAGTTGCTAAGGCTCTCTGTGCCTCTGTCTCCCCATCTATAAAAAATGGAATAATGATAATATTACTCATCTCATAAGATTGTGTGATAAGTAGGTAAACGTGAAGGACAGTGCTTGGCACTTAGTAAGCACTTAATACATGGTGCCTATTGTGATTTCACAGGTGTTGACATAAAACTACTTACCTTAGCTTTTCCATTTCCAGTACTGAAACAGATTCTTCTCCACGTTTAGACTCTTTTGTTTTTATGTGAGGGCAGGTGACAATAGTGGGAAGAGAAAAAGGGCTTATTTTACTGACCTGGAGTAAAGCAGCTGCAGGGGCCCATGACCAGGGAACAATGCCAGGAAAGCAGATCTGTGTCCCAAGAAGTTGACACCAAGTCTCCCAGTTTGACCAGCTGGTCTGTGGGTATCTAGGCCCCTGTCCCCTCCCATTTACCCTTACTTTCTTGCCCTTCTATGGGTGTGACTGACTGTGAGTAGCTGAGGATGAAAAAAACAGGGAGAAGAGGCAGGGGTCAGTTTGGGTGTTTATTAACTAAAGAACAGATCTTGACCTATCTATGGATTCTACGTGTTCATTCTACCTGCACATCCATCCTGCCTTCCCCTCCCCCGCCTAGCCACTGGTACCAAACTATCAACAAAGGATTGCTTGTATGTTGGGTTTTTAAGGAAAGAAAAGTCCTAGATTCGCACATTTGTAAAGAAAAAATTATCTGGCCCATATCTTTGCCTGCCGTTGTCAACAGCAGATCAGTGGCTTCCAAAGTTTCCCCAACCACAAAAAGCTGACCTTCCCAGCTCCAGCTTTCCGAGTAAGGTGAGACTGACCTCAGAGTTTTGTATTTATCATTGGATTTTGCCAAACAAGCCAGCTTAACGAAAAACATGGAATTGAGACCATCCTCACGGGCCAAAACCTGAACAGTAACAAGAACAGAAACTTGGCGATTGGGGCTCCATTTGTTTCTGAAATCCTTCTCTTGTCCTCTCCCTCCCTTCCCCCAGGAGTGTTTAAACCGTTGAATAAAGATTTCATTCAAAGGGAACTGATTGGCTCTCCCACAAAGCGGGTGGGAGATGCGTCATCTGGCGTCAGCAACCTCACCGAGGGGAGGAAGGTGGTATTGCTGGCACCTTTAATGTCAGGAGATCAGCTTTCTCTTTTGGCTGACAGTGTTTTGTTATTAGAGTTTGTTTAAAACTGGAGTCCTTAGGGTCCCTTTCTGAATAGCATTATCAGCATCTTTCTAAGCAGCAAAGATGTTTCTTTCCCTACTTCAGATCTGGCCTTAAAAAACCAGACCCTATCTGTTGGCTTGTTTTGGTCTTTTAGACAACAGAGTTTTCAGACCTTTTGAAGTTTTAGAAATTTCACCTTAAAAATAATGAGAACCTTGATTAAAAGATGTTTCAAAGATGTAAGGCAAATATTCATGAAGCACAAAGTACAGCTCTTTGTAGACAATAATCTGTGTTAAAAGGGGACCCTAAGAGTGATAACCTAATAAAACATTAGGGTGGTAAGTGTGGAGATGGAAGTTAAGGGGCTGTAATAAAATTCTTTATTTTGTTTATTGCAATTTTATTGCTATGCTGTTGCCCCCCAGGGAATTATGAGGAATATGGAGAGAGATAGAAAACAGGTATGACTTTGGAGTTGTAAGTTTTAGCAGGTGGTGGGATGGTGGTGTCTTTAGATGGAAAAGAAGGAATCGATTTGGGGATAGAGGATGGTAATAATATATTGGACGCATTGAGTTTATGTGTGCATTGAGTTTATGAGTTTATGACATCCTCCACCCAAACATAGACTCCATGGAGACAGCAAGATGTCTCATGTATGTTTGTATCTAGAACACTTATTACCCAATAAATGTCTGATAAATAGTTGAATTAATGAATTAATGATGTCATGTGGAAATGTTTACCACACAGGTGGGAAAGTAAATCTGATGCTCTAGAGAAGACTGGGATCTAATGATCCTGAGAAAATCCACAGAGACATTACAATTGGAGCCCTGGGAGCAGGTACATTGGAGAGTGAGTGTGAGTGAGGCGAGAATGGTGCTGAGAACAGATTTGGGGGATTGCTTATGTTTCCCTAGGGTCAGCCCCCTGGGCATTTCTAAGCCTTCCAGACCACTAGGGCTGTGGTTGGCCTTTCACAATTGCTAGAATAATTTGGATAGAAGTCTGAGGACTAGAGGTACATGAGAAGTGTATGGTCTCTCCTACAAAATATCTCTATCAGGAGGTATGTTACAATGGAAAAAGCAAGTCTCAGAGGATGCCACACACGTTTGTTAGCAGGTGCAGAAAAAATCACACATTCGACATTTTCTTTTAAGTTTGGCGGCGTCCTAGATTTCCAGCAATATTTGGCATGTAATGTCCTCTTGAGGCAGATGTGACAATGGTGGGGGAATCAGCTTCTAGGCTAATAGGATGAATCCTCCTTGAAGAAGGAACACACAGGACCAAGTGGAGCCCAAGGCCTAGGGAGCCATGTGGTCTAAAATCAAGGGCCCATATTTTGTGCTGCCTTGGCCTCTTGTAACATCAAGAGGGCCTTGAATGGCCTAACGGCAAGTTCTCCTTCCTGCTTTGCTCCAGTGGATAAGATCCTCCAGCCAAACAAACCTCCTTTGCTGCTTATCCCTGAGTAGCGGGCTTCAGCTCCCTGCCAGCCCACAGAATTATTCAAAGAGGCCAACCACATCCTCCCGAGAGAGCCAGGGGCCACTTCCCCCTCTTGGTGCTAAAAAGCCTGCTTCCCACTGTCCCTGGCTGTTCACTCTGTTCCTCAGTGTGATGCCCGCGTGGCCCCGTGTGGCATTCAGGGTCCTCCTCCCACGCTGTGAGCATATGTGACTAATACACTGCTGTCCATCTTACCTGTCCAGTGTGGAGTGTCACCTGTTTAGTCATCTCCATAACCAATAGGGTGAATAGGGGGTGATTGAGACCGGCCCCCCCAAAGGCATTCAGCTGCCGGATCCACCAGATTTGACATCACCCTCATGCAAGGTGCATGTACAGCATTTCAAGCTGATTCCCATATCTTCAGCACCACTCGTGTCCATAGTAAGATATTCTATAACATTCGTAATGCTTGTTTACAAACCTGACTGTAGCATTGAAACTCTTGGTGCAGCTGTTTCTACTAATGTGCACGTAAAACTGTTTCTAGAGTGTAGATACCTAATAGGGTCTTCCAAAGGCTAACTATATTTCTGACAGGGTATTCCCAGAGTGCTAGGTTACATCTGTATCACTGCCTTTGCTGAAATAGTCTAAATTATGTTACAGATGATATGAGTGATTGTTTCCTTTCATACTGAAATCAATTGGCTTGAACTTCTTTTCATAAGGTAGGTACATTGGTACGTCTTTTTCCAGATCTCTGGGGATTGGCTGGGTGGACTTACCTCTCTCCTAGTCAACTGCCCTCTCTGAATTTACAGTCTCTCTCTCTCTTTTTTTTTTTTTTTTTTGCGGTACGCGGCCTCTCACTGTTGTAGCCTCTCCCGTTGTGGAGCACAGGCTCTGGACGCGCAGGCTCAGCGGCCATGGCTCACGGGCCCAGCCACTCTGCGGCAAGTGGGATCTTCCCGGACCAGGGCACGAACCCGTGTCCCCTACATCGGCAGGCAGACTCTCAACCACTGCGCCACCAGGGAAGCCCTACAGTCTCTTGTGTGTGTTCTCCCTTCCTCAAACCCTTGGCCACTTAGGACACCACCCTGGTTCCCTCACTCCCCAGATCACCACTGACGGTGAGTAACAGACGTTGCTGAAGACGCAAAATAAGGACACGCCACTCACCTAAACTGAATGCTAACGGGGTTGCCAGATTTAGCAAATAAAACTATAAGACTCAATTAAATTTGAGTTTCAGATAAACAATGAGAAATTGTTTAGTATAAACGTGTCCCCAGTATTGCATGGTTACCTGTATTTTATCTGTCAGTCCTAAATGCTAACCCTAAACACTAAATCCTAAAAAAAAAATCACTTCTTACTCCAACAAACAGAAATTACCCACTGAGTGGCTTTTCCCTTTTGGCAGCCGAGGAGCATCATCTTGTCAGAGATGAACACACGGCGTGAGGTGAGAGCAGGCAGCGGGCTAGGCACTGGGCGATGGTGGGTGAAGGGGTGAGGAAGGTGAAAGAAGCCACCAGCCTGGGCTTTGTGACTTTTGCAAAAGCAATTCCAGCAGGTGTTGGGAGGAGAATGATTTGAAGTGATGAAAAAAAAAAAAAAAGACCAGGAGAGACTTTTTTAAAGTTTGGCAGTGAAGTGGAGAGTGGATACGAACTTGAGGGGGATGGAAAACCTCAGAATTAAAAAAAAAATTGAATGGGTTTATATGTTTTTGTGGGCGGAAGAGAAGGAGCCACTAAAGATAGGCAGATTAAAGATGTCAGAGAGGGCTTCCCTGGTGGCGCAGTGGTTGGGAGTCCGCCTACCGATGCAGGGGACACGGGTTCGTGCCCCAGTCTGGGAAGATCCCACATGCCGCGGAGCGACTGGGCCCGTGAGCCATGGCCGCTGAGTCTGCGCGTCCGGAGCCTGTGTTCCGCAACGGGAGAGGCCACAACAGTGAGAGGCCCGTGTACCGCAAAAAAAAAAAAAAAAAAAAAAAGATGTCAGAGAGGAGTGAAGTATGGATCAAGCATTTAAGAAGAGGGGAACCCTTTCTTTTGTCAGCTGTCCGATGGAGAAGTAGTGTTATGGGCTGAATTGTGTGCCCCCAAATTCACACGTTGCAGCCCTCACCCCCAGTGCCTCAGAATGTGACTGTAGTTGTACCTCTAAAGAGGTAATTAAGATAAAATGAGGTCCTATGGGAGGGCCCTAATCCAATATGACTGAGTGTCCTTATAAGAAAAGGAAGTTAGGACACAGACACACATGGCAGGAAGGTCATGTGAAGACACAGCGAGGGGACAGCCATCTACAAGCCAAGGAGAGCGGCCTTAGAAGAAACCAACACTGACCATATCTTGATTTCAGACTTCCAGCCTCCAGAACTGTGAGAGAATAAATTGCTGTTGTTTAAGCCACACAGTCTGTGGTGCTTTGTTATGGCAGCCCTAGCAAACTAGTACAGTGGTATTTGTAGTCACTGTGCACACAGGTCTTGGGGTCAGACAGGGTAGGTTTGAACCCAGGCAGGGCTTCTTTCTGGCTGTGTAATGTTGAGTGACTTACTAAACTTGGAAGCCTCAGTTTCCTGCTCTGCAAAACGGGAATAACAGTTTGCATCTTGTATTGTGAGAATTAAAATGAGGTAATGCATATAAGAGCCTTAGCAAGTAGTTAAGTGCTTGATATCTTATTCTTTCAACAAATATTTACTGAAAGACTATGTGCCAGACACTGTTCTAAGTGCTGGGGACATAGTGAATTAGAAGAAAACCCGTGTCCTCGGGTAGTTTTCATTCTGGCGAGGGAAGACAGACAATAAACAATTATGTAAAATTGATAATAAGTTAGATAAAATGGCAAAGTCTACAATATAAGTGCTGAGGAGAAAAAGTAAAGCAGGGAAGGGTTAAATGAAATGCTAGGGGGTATTTAAATTTTAGATAGGGTGACCAGGGAAGACCTCACTAAGAAGGTAACTTTTGAGTTAAAACCTGAAGTGGAGGAAACAGCATTCTAGCAGAGGAAACAGCAAATGCAAAGGCAATGTGGCAGAAATTACCTTGGTCTACATAAGGCACAGCAAGGAGGCCAGTGAGTATAGAGAGGATCAAACAAGAGAAAGAGAACAAGAGATGAGTCCAGAGAGGAGACAAGGGCCAGTCATGCAGGGCCCTATGGTGATTGAATGATGGCCCCCCAAAATATATGTCTATGTCTTAATCCCTGGAACCTGTGAATATTCCCTGTTACTTTATATGACAAAAATATGATTAAGGATCTTGAGAGGTGAAGTTTATCTTGGATTATCCAGGTGGGCTCTGAAAGCAATCACACGTATCCTTATAAGATAGACACACAGAGAAGGTGACGGAAAGACATAGCAGCGAGGGGATGAGTCACAAGCCAAGCCAAGGAATGCTGGCAGGCACTGGAAGCTGGAAGAGGCAAGGAATGCATTATCCCCTAGAGCTTCCAGAGGGAGTGAAGCCCTGACGATACCTTGACTTCGACATCTGGCCTTCAGAACTGTGAGAGAATAAATTTCTGTTGTTTTTAAGCCACCAATTCGTGGTAATTTGTTATGGAAGATCTAGAAAAGTAATACAGGTCTTAGAGGTCATATTAAAGAGTTTGGCTTACCTTCTGAGTGATATGGGGGACCACTGGAGAGTTCTGAGTAGTAGAACAACATGATCGGACTTTTGTTTAAAAAATCACTTTGGGGACTATGTTGGAGTGTGAGGCACAAGGGACAGAAACAAGGGCGTGAGTTAGGAGACAACTGTTGGAGTTCAAGTGAGCTATGATGGTAGGTAGGACCAGGGTAGCAGAGCGAAGGTGGGGAGAAGGGGCCAGATTCTGGATATATTTCAAAGGTAAAGACAACAGGATCTCTGGTAGACCAGATGTATGGTGTGAGAGAAGGGAGGAGTTAAGGATGACTCCAAGATTTCTGTTTTGAGCCATTGGAAGAGTAGAGTTGCCACTACTGAGATGGGGCAGACAGCAGTAGAAGCTGGTTTTGGTGGGTGAGGTGAAGGGCCAGTTAAGTGCTCAGTTTGGGATGTGTTATCTCTGAGATGCCTATTAGACATCCCAATGGAGATACTGAGTAGCAGCTGACATATGGATTCGGAGTCCACGTGAGGGGTTCGGGCTGGCAATTGTAACTGACAAGTCAACAGCACACAGGTTCGATTTAAAGCCAAGAAAAGTTAGCTCTTAAAAAGTGCGGGCAAGTGTTTGTTTCATTTCATGTTGTTTCGTTTCAATTGACAGGACGACCACACTGCAAAGCCTTTATTGAGTCAAAGCAGCACAAGCAACTGCCTCTAGATGTCTGCACTCAGCTTGGTTGGCTCCTGACACGTCCTTAGTTGACTCTGACCCCATGGACCACAACCACCAGGATAATGGCATCATCTGGCAATGGTGCTGACTACAGACTTAGGAAAACGCAAGATATTTAAAAATCAGTAACTTTATAAAAATCAGTCCAAGCTCCACTCCTCTTGCAAAATACCCCCAGTCTCCAAACAGTCCTCCCTGAACACAGTTTGAACAAGAGCTCTGTCTGGAGCTGCATTCTTGCTTACACCCCAGAAGGGCACATCCCGAACAGCCACCTATAAGAAAAGGAAGTCTTTCACTGAGACCTGGGGAATGGAATGTATTTGAAAATCCCTTGGTGTTTTTAAGCAATAAATTTAGGTTAAGTTTGAAAGAGCTGCACAGGCACGTTAATCTTTCTGAGAAAGATGTGGCTAATTTGAAAGCAATAACAATGACTTTAGCCTCACCATCGTTGTGCTTTATACAGCACTTTATATTCACAATCGGTTTCGAGGACTGTCGTGTTTACTATCATAATCACTTCCATTCTATTTCCTCTTGAAAGGAAAGCTGAAAATATCACTGACCTATGGGAAAAATAAATTTAAAAATCAGAGGAAGAAAAATAACTTACTTAGAAAAAAGTTTTCTAAATTTTCTACTTTGATTTACTTCATGAATTACAAGACTGTATATGAGTCAAATATCCATTGGTTTGAAGGTAGCCAGTGTCTCAGGAGAGGCAAGGTGGAGGAAGGAATAGAGGTGTTGGTGTGAGAACTGGGTTCGAATCCCAACTCTGCCTTTCACTAGCTGTGACTCTGGGTAAGTCGCATGCGCGTTCTGACACTGAGTCTCCTCCCCTCTTAGGTGGAGCCATAGCAACTACCTTAGGAAGTTGTGAAGATGAAACAAAGCCTTATACCCAAGGCACGCAGCAGAGACCTGTCACTGGGCAGACATTCGGGAAAGGCCAGTTGCTTTTCTGCGCCACGTACCTCTGATTTGCATCAGAAATCAAGAAACAAGCTCATGATTTGTCATAGGCCGACCATTACTAGATGCTGGAGGTTAAAGAGTGTGTAAGACACACTCCTGGCTTTGAGGCTCTCGCGGTCCTTCAGGGAAGTCCTTCCTTCTTCCCTGCCTTCCTTCCTTCCTTAACAGATATTTATTAAGTGGTTCTTATGTGTCAGGCGCTGTTCTAAGGGAGCATAGATAGAATTCCTGCCCTCAAGGAGCTTACATTTTACTGGAGATGACAGTAATCACACAGACAAAGAAGTAGATAATGTCAGACAGGTAGGGGTCAGTGCTATGAGGGAAACTGGGGCTGGAGAATAATGGTCAGGGTTGCTATATTGGTAGGATGCTTGGGGCAGCCTCTCTGAGGAGGTGACCTTTGAGAAGAGACCTGATGGAAGTGAGGCCATGTGGCTCTGGGGGAAGACAGTTTCCAGAAAGTACAAAGTTCTGAGGTGGGAATATGCTTGGTTGAGAAATGGATGGGAGACCAGTGTGGCTGGAGCCGATAAAACAAGGGAACAGTGAAGGAGGTGTGGTTGGAGGGACAGCCAGGGGTCAGATGGCAGGGGACAGACAGACACTCATTTCTCTGGAACACAAGTGCTTTGCTGGTGGTACCAACGAGGTGCTTTGGGGACACAGAGGAAGGCTTTGTTAGCTCTGCTTTTGGGTGAGAGGTGGCAGGTGTGTTGGTATAAGGGAAACCTTCTCAGAGAGCTGGGGATGGAGCTGAGCCTTTATCACAGGCTCGGGCTCTGCTAAATGCTGGGGGCAAAGACAGCAAGACACAGTGTTTGTCCTTCAGGGGTTTACAACCTATTGAGATTTTGAAACAAAATACTTGACCTGAATGGGGTGCCGTGAGCCCCGCAGAGCAGGAGGTCAGCCACCTGTACTGTGGGGTCACCATATATGGCAGACTCATGGGGGCCAGAAAAGCCCTTTGAGTGGTAATGTGATTGGATCACACAGTGAGTGGTATTGAAGGTGAACTGGAGGGGGGACAAAGTGGGGTAAAAAAATAGGCATTTGCTGAAATTAATTTGAAGATACACATTACATATCCTCTACTCTGTCCAAAGGAGGTCTTTGCCAGCATGATACAATGTGCCCTATCTTGTCCCAGGGTTGTCAGTGAGTGCAGCTGTTGGTGTCTTTTTCTTCTAATTGCAGCTGTGTTCCCTCATGATTTTGGCCTCCAGCTGGGAAGCCAGTCTGCAGGCCTCTGTCCACACCGAGAACTATAAGGAAATGTAAAGGGACATTGTTTCAGGGGATGACCATGTGTCTTCTTGCACTGGGCCACCCTGTTAATATGGGAGATGGGGAGGAGAGGGGGGCATGGTTAGTGGGCCTGCTGAGAGACTGCAGGCAGAGAAGGCCTAAGGTCAATCAGGCAAATCTAGTTCTGATTTCCAATACCACCCTGAGACAGCTGCCTTTGGGCCAGTAACTGAACAGCTTTGGGCTTTATTTTGCTCATCTGTGACCTGGGCTGATAAGTGTATAAATTTCACACTGTTGTTGTGAGGACAGCAACACATTAGGTTGTCAATAAAGGTTAGCTATCTTTTCTCATTGCAATACATCTCATTAAAGAGGTAGAAATGACCTCAGTTCATGTGAACAGTTTGAATTGTTTGCACTTGATATGGTGGACCCATGGCAGCCAAAAAAGCTCTTCGAGCAATAAAGTAATATGATTAAATCTCACAGTAAGTGGTGTTGAAGATGAGCTGGAGAAGGGGCAAAGAGGGGTAACAAATAAGGCAGTAAGCATTGGTTTCTGTTTCAAGCCATTTGGTTGCAAAGGGAAGGAAAGACCACTTGAGGGGAATTTTTAAGACAGACTTTAAGGGAAGGTTGCAAATCTAGGCTGATGCAGCTGCTGTGACGTGCCCTACCATGGACACCATTCATGTCCAAAGAGGTGGGTTTTGTTCTTTACTCTGGCCAAGGGGTTAGTAGAGAAAAAGAATAAAGTCATGGCCATCCTGAGCTGGTACCAGAAGAGTGGAACAAGGATAGAGCCCTTGCTCAGACACTACCCATTGGGCTCCAATAAACATCTTTTTCAACACCCATTGTCATGGGAACAGCTTTACCCATAACCCCAAAAGACTTTTACTCTTTGGTTAGTTCATTTAGGGAAAAAACCAACCAATGAACACCCTCACCACCCTTCACCACACCTGGCACATCATACATACGCAACAATTATTTCCTGGCTGCATAAACCAATCTATTTTTTCCTCTAATCAAAAACTAAATCATAATCTATTATTGGATGAAGTTCAAATTCACCCTGATGGCTAAATCTGATGATGAGATTATCTGGCCAATGAATAGTCAGTTCAATTCATGGTCATAAACTAGAAATACCTTGCAAAAAAACTACTAAAGATTTTCCAGGTCACATGCATTTTATTAGCCCATGTTTGCCAGAGGAGTGACACAGATGGGACAATAATTGAAGTCAGCCTTTTAAATTTGGCTGTTGAAAGTCATTACTCACTCTGGGCATAGAAATGGTAGGAAGGCTATGTAGCATTTGAGAAATGTGAGATGCTAAGACTTATCTGCTGAATTTTACAGCTGGAAAAGTGATGGCATATGAAGGTTAAGTGGCTCGGTCAGTGTGCCAAATGTAGGAACACACATTAGGGATTATTAGTGATAACTTGCTATGAAATTCATCAACAGGCCCCCGAGCAAATATTATTCCATTGTTCTAACACAGAACTCACTAGAAGGGAGAGGTGGCAAGAGGAGGATGATTAAGCAGTAAAACTTTTTCTAGAGGAAAGTGAAAATGTGTCCAAAATATATAGACAAGGAGCAATATTAGAGTCAGCCAGAAGAGACCCAAGGAGCTACAACTGTTTAAATAAAATTGCCATTTTATATTCACAATGGGCCAGATTTTATCCCAGTATAGCTCCGCAGGAATTCTTTGGAAAGTTTCCTAACTCTAGAATTACTTGGTGTGAGTGAATTGGGGCCCTATGAAAATGATACTTGGTGATGATTTTATGCAACTGCTTTTTAACCACCTAATAGATATAGAATTACATTTTACCTAGTCCCACACTGGCACAGCCCTGGGATGAAGATTCAGCAAATCCCATTATATGTGGATTTGACTTTTCTTTCAGTTTGATAGCTTTGGGGAAAGGAACTCCAATGAGCTGTGTATTTGTACAACTAACTCAGCATAAATATTCATTTCTACAGAATATGTGCACTATGCAAAGTTGGCCCAGTCATTTAAACTTATAAAAGTCCAGCACATGCTGTAAGAATCACTTAAGTAATGAGAATAAAAACCCCAGCAATGTCTATACCTAGAGAATCAGATTGCTTCTACTGTTGCCTGTTCCCTTGCTACAGGCAGCAAATACCAAGAAAGTTCATTCTGTTCCCTCCTGTCTCTTCTCTCTGTTGGTCCTATTGTAATTACATTCTTTCCTCCGATATTTTAAAATGTTCCAGCCAACTTAGTCTTTCCTTAAGTTGTCTCCCACTTTTGGGAACTGTTACCCTCTTTCCTTATGTTTCGCTGTCCCAAATTCATCGTCTATGGAAAACTTCTCTCTCCCTCCCTTTTTTTCTTTTCTAAGCTCCCACTGATATGGTGACACAAAGAGGAATAAGTCACAATTTTTGCCCCTGAGAAACTCATAGCTTAGTGGAAGGCAGAAATGTGGTGATCAAGAGAACACATGGGAACTCTAAGTAGAACTGTGTTTGCCAGTCTGGAAAGAAATCCAGGAAGGCCTCCAAAAAGAGGTGACATCTAAACTGAGTCATAAGGTATGAATAGGAGTTGGGGGTGGGTAAGCAGAGGTGGAGCAGGAAAAAGGGATCCAGGGCAAAGGGGTCCATGTGAGCAAAGATAAAGAAGAGGGAGATAGGATAATGGTGATGTGGGGTCAGAGGTGGAGGACTACAGGTCCTCTGAGACATCTGGCAAAGTAGGTGGCAGGCAGTTGGGGAGATGCAGCTGGAGAGGTTGACAATAGCCACATCATCAGGCCTAGTCATGCTTGGAGGTCTCCTTCCAGAGCTCTTCTGTGCTAAAACTTCAAGAGTTCTATTCCCAAAAGAGAGCCTGCTTTCTTCCAGTCATGGCTCCATAACAATACATGGTCGGGGGATGGAAGAAGGAATCACTGAGAAAGGGTTTTCATGGTGAGACTCACAGAGTCATGAAGTAATATGTATGATGTTCCCGAATGCAGTTCATATCCAGAATTTGGTTCCTGTGTAGATTAGTTTAGACTCACAATCACTTTGCTTATTGATTTACTCAGTTTTTATTACTTACATTATTACCTACAATGTGCCAAGTCTTGAGCCAGACACTAAGGATATAAAGGTAAATAAGACACCAGCCCCAGGGTAGAGTGTTCTCCTTTGAAGGTATGGCCTAAGAAAAGTTCCTGCCTTCATGAAATTCATGTTCTGGGTGCAAAGACATACAGGAAAACACTGTTTAGGTGTTGTGCTCAAGGCTTGCCTTAAGCAGGGTTTGGTGAAGCCACTAATTTACAAGTGAAAAGGCGGTAGCATGTATAATAGAAAGATCAGGAGCTGGGAAGTCAAGACTTGATTTTACAGACTGTACTCTATTACCAGCTGTGTGCGACCTTGAAAAAGTTATTGAACCTCTCTGAGTTTGCTTTCCTATCTATAAAATGGGGGTGAAGACAACTATCTGATAGAGTAGTTTCCAGTATCACATGAGACAATATTTGTGCCTGGAGCATTGTAGGTGTAACAAATTTACTTTCAACCAACATTCCTCGAACATGCAATTTGTATTCAAGTCATATACTATTTCTTTCTTTTTCTTTTTTTTTCTTTCTTTTTGCGGTACACAGGCCTCTCACTGCTGTGGCCTCTCCCGTTGCGGAGCACAGGCTCCAGACGCGCAGGCTTAGCGGCCATGGCTCACAGGCCCAGCCGCTCTGCGTCATGTGGGATCTTCCCTGACCGGGGCACGAACCCGTGTGCCCTGCATTGGCAGGTGGACTCTCAACCACTGTGCCACCAGGGAAGCCCCATATACTATTTCTTTTTTTGTTTGTTTGTTTTTTGTTTTTTTGTTTTTTGTTTTTTTTGCAGTACGCAGGCCTCTCACTGCTGTGTCCTCTCCCGTTGTGGAGCACAGGCTCTGGATGCGCAGGCTCAGTGGCCATGGCTCATAGGCCCAGCCGCTCCGCGGCATGTGGGATCTTCCCGGACCAGGGCACGAACCTGTGTCCCCTGCATTGGCAGGCGGACTCTCAACCACTGCGCCACCAGGGAAGCCCCATATTACTATTTCTTAATCCTCAGAACTCTAAGGATTCAAAGATGAATATGAGAACTGCATCTACATTTCTCACCTTTAAGGAACTCTCCATCAGGTATTAGCTTTCTCCTAATTAATACAGACATTAACTTCTATTTTCATGTCTCAGTTTCTCATCCAGGAAATGAGGTTAGTCTTCTTGCCTCCCTCCCCTCCTCCATAAAAAGCCTCAGGACCTAATAGAACTTAAATACTCATGCACGCGTGGGCAGGCGTGCTCACACACACACACACACACACACACACACACACACACACACAGTGTGGCATTAAGCACACGTTCTGGAAATAACTCACCAAACAAACAAAGCTTCTTTATGCCAGGAATTGTTTGGGGCTGGGGCTGCGGGCTCATAGAGCTGTAGGTTGCAGCATGGTTAGTTCTAGGACATAGAAATATGTAGGCAAGTTTTCTGGCTTATGTCCAGAACCCCTTTATGGCTCCTTGGTGAGGAAAAGGCAGACAAAGTCACAGGAGCCTTGGGTTCTAATACCTCTCCCAAATGCTGGTGCTGTCACTGGGCAGGAAAACAAGAATTCCACATGCCAATTGCCTTTGGATGATCATGATGAGGTTGGGGGCTTCTTCCTTTAGGATTTTGTTTCTTTCTTGTGATGTGCTACACTTGTTCATCTGTTCCATGTGTCCTGTCAGACAGCAGCTGTTTCTAAGTTATATGGGCCAATCCACAGGGACACTTAAGCATCTAGAGAACATGAGTGATAATACACCGGATAAATCCATTTCTGTTACATGGTTTTCCTGCAGAGAAACAAGGAAAAGACCAGCATTCTGATGATATTCTAGCTTGTGAGACACATCTGCCACACATTAAACAACCATTTGATTCATTTCTGAAAATGATTTCCTTTCATTTTGGACGGACAGCTACAGCTGTGTTTCCCTGCAGCTTATATTCTATCAAAGGCAGCCCAAATGTAGGAGTTGTTGAAAATTTCAATCCCATTTAGTGATGTGCCAATGAGTTTCAGTGAAGCAAAATCTGTCAAATGATGTCATTGTGTATATTTTTTCATTTACTCCTTCCTTTCTTCTTCTTTTTTTTTTGAAAATGAATTTTTCTAGGTGATTCAATTGACTTCTAACTCATCATAAATATTGCCCCAGAGTCAAGAGAAACCAGCGAAATGCATGATCTGACTGGAAACTTATGTAGTTCCTCTGCAAAAAAGATGGTTTTAGGAATCTAAGACAAAGATCAAAGTTTAAAAGTAGAATTTGAAAATCACAGCGTGGCTGACCTGCATGTGTAAAGCATGGTCTGTACCCACCTTGACCAGAGTATATAATAAAGGAGATTTTAAGTATCTTGTAACTCTCAAAATTCAAGGTATCTTGTACCTCTCAAAGTTCAGGGTAATTCTAGAGCAACCTGGTCAGTCTACTGTCAAAAATAAATCAACAAGAATGTATTCAGTCTCCTCTCCTCTTCTTGTCTGTCCCAGGACCCAACCTCATCTCATCTCTCGTGCTAGCTCTTGTCAGCATAATTCAGGGGAAATAAAACAGAAAGTTGATTTTTTTTAGTGGAAAATAGGAGGAACTCCTGGTGAACTCTGATTGCAGCTTTATGGTTACAAGGAATGGAAACTCAGCGCACCTGCAGAGTTGGGGATTCCTGTAATAAAGACTGAACATCAGGGAAATCACAAATACTGTGGCATAAGTAGGACTTGGGGAGCCAAAGATAGCTCAGAGCATCTCCGAAGCTGGGGTTTCTGAGTCTTCACTCCTGTCATCACTTTTGTGGCTTCAGCCTCCATATAGATAATCCACTCAACACTTTGGCCTCAGTCCCTTGACCTCATCACTTCTCATGCCCTTTTCCTGCAGCCCCTGTTCACCGCCTACTCCTGTGGTCTTAACCTAAATCTTGCTATTCTCAGTAATTGCCCCGCCTCCAAAATTGTGATTTCCAGCATCCCACACTCATTCCTTTGTTTATTATTCCCACACCAAAATTTCTTTATTCCTATCAGCACCTCAAAACCACTGGCCTCGGGCTTCCCTGGTGGCGCAGTGGTTGGGAGTCCGCCTGCCGATGCAGGCGACATGGGTTCATGCCTCGGTTCGGGAGGATCCCACATGCCGTGGAGCGGCTGGGCCCGTGAGCCATGGCCGCTGAGCCTGTGCATCCAGAGCCTGTGCTCCGCAATGGGAGAGGCCACAGCAGTGAGAGGCCCACGTACCGCAAAAAAAGAAACAAACAACCACTGGCCTCACCACTTTTTCACTGTCCCTCACCACTGCCTCTTTCTCTCCCAACTCCCTCATTTCTCTCTAAACCCAGCATGGACTCTGTAGTCCATGACGGCAGTCACTCTCTTACATGTGTCCTCAAATTCTTCATCTTTCTTTTCCTCCATGTTACTGGAAAAACCCCAATTCTAATTAAACCCAACTCTCTGACTTCTCTGCTGTGCCTGCACCTCAGCAGTTAATTCAGCTGGGAGAACACACACAAGTATGCTGATTTTTCCTTCTTTAAAGTTATGACCAATAACTCTCAAGGTGGGCCCTCTGTACCACCCGGTGATCTTACCTTCTTTCTCTCCTCAATTCATTCTGTTTTCCCCAAGACAACTATTTGTTTGTTTGTTTGTTTTTTGCGGTACGCGGGCCTCTCACTGTTGTGGCCTCTCCCGTTGCGGAGCACAGGCTCTGGACGCGCAGGCTCAGCGGCCATGGCTCACCGGCCCAGCCGCTCCGCGGCACATGGGATCCTCCCGGACCGGGGCACGAACCCACATCCCCTGCATTGACAGGCGGACTCTCAACCACTGCGCCACCAGGGAAGCCCCAAGACAACTATTTTATACCTTCTCTTCTCTCCTTAAGCAACTGTCCCCCCATTCCCCTTCCTCATTCTCCCTGAGGACCTCTAAACTCACATCACTGAGAAGAGAAAATAGAAGCAGTCAGAAGAGAACTACATCTTTCTACCATTAGAACAACTACCTGTTTATACATCTACCCACATGCCCGGCCTTTCCTCTTGTTATAAAAGACAAACTTTTGTTGTTTTTTTCTCTTTGTTTGTTTCCAATCTCAGGTGAACCCCTTGACTTGTGCCACTTCTCACCTACGTAAGAACTTTGCTGCTGTTTTCCCCTTTCTCTGGTTCACCATTCCCTTCTGCATACCAGCATTCTGTAACATCTTCCATGTTTTCAAAAACTGTACCTTCACCCAACTTCCCCTTCTGGATACAGCCCCATCTTTCTTTTTCCTCTCTGGCAAAATTTTCAAAGGAGTGTTTACACTCACTGCTTCTACTTCCTCATTTCCCACTCTTTCCTGAATTCTCTCTAATTTTAGGGGGTCTATTACCATCACCCCTCTGACATTCCTCTCAAAAAGCTTGTCAATCACCTCCATGCTCCAACAGAGGCTCACCTTCAGTCTAAATCTTCTCTTTCTCTGCAGCATTTGTCCTAGCTGGTGACCCCTTCCTTCTCAAAGACTTGATTCACTTGGTTACCACATCCTTCCATTTGTTTCTTTCTTCCCAACCTCTACATGTGGCATTCTCCTAAAATCATTCCTCTTTCCCTCTCTATCCATAACTCCCTCAGTGGTCTCAGTAACATGGTCTAAAAAAATAGAAACACAACATTTATACTGCTGGGTCTCCGAATTATAGCTCCAACTCGAACCTTTCTTTTGAGCTGCACAGTAAACATCCCTCCTTCTCCATGTGAATGTCTCCAAGCCATGTCTAACTTAACACATCCACCACCAAAAACTAGGAATCATTCTTAATTCCTTCCTTTCCCTGGCAGTCCTCATCCAATCCATCAGCAAATCTATCAGCTTTAACATTCCTGGGCCTCAGTGTTCTCAGCTGCAAAATGACAATATCAGGATCTACTTTATGGATTGGCGGTGGAGATTATGTAAGGTAAGAGAGACGTGCTTAACACCTAGTAGCTACTCAATAAACATCAATCTCCCTTCTCTTTCCAATAACCGATAACAGTGGTGCTGCCACTGTATCCATTCCACACCTCCACGTGGCAGTTGAGGCTTGTCATAGTCTGGCCCCACCCTGTCTCTCCACCCGTCAGCCTCAATAATTATATTTCTATTATTATTTTTACTTCACAGAGCTTTTTAAAAAATTTATAACTTATTTTTAATTTAATTTTTTAATTTTTAAAATGAATGAATGAATGAATTTATGGCTGCTTTGGGTCTTTGTTGCTGTGCGCGGGCTTTCTCTAGTTGTGGCGAGCGGGGGCTACTCTTTGTTGCGGTGCCCGGGCTTCTCATTGTGGTGGCTTCTCTTGTTGCGGAGCACGGGCTCTAGGCACGCAGGCTTCAGTAGTTGTGGCACATGGGCTCAGTAGCTGCGGCTCACGGGCTCTAGAGTGCAGGTTCAGTAGTTGTGGCACACAGGTTTAGTTGCTCGGCGGCATGTGGGATCTTCCTGGACCAGGGATCGAACCCGTGTCCCCTGCATTGGCAGGGGGATTCTTAACCACTGCGTCACCAGGGAAGCCCTCACAGAGCTTTTTGACATATCTTATTCTTATCATTTCTATAAGAAATAGGTATTATCAACTCCATTTTAAAAGTTGGAAAACTGAGAGAGACGCTACATAAATTGCTAAAAATCACAAGCCAGTCAATGTTACATCTGGAAATGAAGCAAAGAGCTTTCATTATGAGCTGCCTTGCTTTTTCTCCCAGGCCACGCTGCCTCTCCGACACAGAGCTTTATCACCCTCACTTACCTGAAACCCACTCCATGCCCTTCCCTACCCTGCTTCTCCTTCCAAGAAGTCCCTCTCTTCCTTTCTTTTCCTTCATCATTCTTGTGATGGACTGAATGTCCTCATGCTGCTGAGGACTTCAGTGTACAACGGTCTCTCAGATTACCAGTGTTTATGGTTTCACTAATTCACTTAGTCATTACCTTCCTCCTTCTCTCGCTCATCAAATATTTAAAGAGTATCCACTCTAGGCAATTCTCTGTGCTGAGGATGGATTACAAGGATGAGAAGGAGTCAGACCTTATGACTGAGGAGCTCACAATTTAGGACACATGTTCTTAGCAGGGCAATAGCACACCTGAGGGGGTGAAATTGGTTCTTGGGGGCCAAAAAGGTTAGTACAATTCTTTGTGGCCCTCCAAAGCTCAACTCTATTTGACGAAATCTTATTCCTTACTATTTAATTTCTCTTGTTGGGTTTTCTTGGGTACCAGCATTTTTGACATTGACTTCATGGAAAGTACACAAAATGTATGGAAGATCAGTGCTATAAAACTGTGGTGATTAGATGGCTATGATTGGAGGTCTTTCTCTCAATTGACTGCACCGTCTTAGAGTTGCATTTGGAGAGGTGGCCTATATGTTCACGTTGGCTAATACTAGCTGCCTTGTGAATATTGTTTGTGTTTGCTCTTCGGAGCCTTTGTCTTGGAGAATTAAATAAAATAACTAAATGAAAATATATTTATTGTTTAACTTTACAAAGATTAGTCCACTGGTAATTATGTCAAGTGCTGAAAAGAAAAAAATTCTACAATAACAAATGAATATCTAGCAGCTAAAGCTATTTTCGCATATTGAGTTAAAATTAAAAGTTAAATTCACTGAAAGTAAGTTTAAGAAATTAATTTAATTTCCAATTGTTTTACTTTTGTTGGAAAAATAAATCTGAATGATATTTTAAAAAATTTGATTACACTGCTATTATATATTTATATCAGTTGATTTTCCTAGGTAATTTCTTTTGTGGTACGTTGGCCTCTCACTATTGTGGCCTCTCCCATTGCAAGCACAGGCTCCGGACGCACAGGCTCAGCGGCCATGGCTCACGGGCTCAGCCGCTCCGCGGCATGTGGGATCTTCCCGGACCGGGGCACGAACCCGTGTCCCCTGCATCGGCAGGCGCACTCTCAACCCCTGCGCCACGAGGGAAGCCCTTTCCTAGGTAATTTTATATATTAAAATTTATTTAAGTAAATGACATTAAAAGTCACTCAGCAGGAGTAGCTATGGCAAATGTTAATGGTTTTTAATTTTTAATTTTTAAAAATTCAACATTTTATTTACTCACCTTAATTTTGCATTGAATAAAAAGTACACCTTGTTCTTTTTAAACATACACACAGCATTAGACACTGTATATACTGTATGTATATTTGTACATAGCACAAACATGTGCAAATGTTTGCTGTGTACTAATATATATATGACATATCTGTAATGCCCCCTCCACTTCCTCTCCCAGAACATTACAAACAGGAAGAAGTGGCCGTGGTTAAATACAGCGATCCTTAGGCTGAAAGGGACCTGCCATGGGCTCCAAGGTCTTACTTGAAAACGTTGTGGCAATTTATAATGACGCACAAGAGAAGGAAGATGAGCTGTCCTTTCAGGAAAAAGCCATTGCTTGTGTCATCAAGAAAAATGACGATGGGGGGTACAAGGGAGTTATGAATGTGCTCTTTCCCAGAAATTATGCTGTGTTTACCAGACATTATTTTGAGCAAAGCTCAGCAGGGGATAGGCAGGTCCTTCCAAATTATTAAAAGGCTCTGGGGATTCGCCTCCAGTGCAATGAAGGAAAGATACAAATGATAAAAACCATTATTATTATTTTTTTGGTTTACCCCCAGTATCAAGACAAACAAAAAAACAAGCTAAGTCTGAACTAATGGATCTTTCTGCTGTCATTTGTACTATACTGAGCCATCTGGATTGAAATAAAGGGACCATTTCCAAGCATGTTAAAAAATTATATGACATATTTCATGGAAAATACACACACAAAAATGAGGCACATGTACAAATATATGTACAGCATATAGATACACGGTAAATCTGTGGTGTTAAGCTACCACATGTTAATGAGGCTCATCCACAGCTCGGTCGGCACTACCCAGCTGCAAGTCAATCGTGTTTTTGTGACACCAAGCGTCATTATATGTAGCAAGGTATAAAAGAGCACTGTGACACTGACAGTGCAGGAAGAACTCGCAGCAGCTCGGGTTTTAGATCCAAGTGCCCCACTTTCCTGAGCTGGTCCATCAGTTCCTGACTCAGTGATTTGCTTCCAATGAGTTAAGCCTTTTCCACCTCCAGGCCTTGGCCCTCACGGTTCCCTCTGCCCAAAGAGCTCTCTCTGCCAGAGCAGGGCTCTTTCACTGAGATCAGGGCTCTGCTCAGAATTCATGCCCTGCTGGCTCCTACTCTCAATGATTTACTCTGTTCTGTTTGTTTGTTTTAACTTATGATGCCTATCACCACCTGACATCATAGTATGTGTCTGTTTGGTTATTTTTTTGTTTACTGTCCATCTCCCTCATTAGACTGTAAGTTTCATAGGACCGGGCTTTTTTTTTTTTTTTTCTGTACGTGGGCCTCTCACTGTTGTGGCCTCTCGCGTTGTGGAGCACAGGCTCCGGACATGCAGGATCAGTGGCCATGGCTCACGGGCCCAGCTGCTCCGCGGCATGTGGGATCTTCCCGGACCGGGGCACGAACCTGCGTCCCCTGCATCGGCAGGCGGACTCTCAACCACTGTGCCACCAGGGATGCCTGGACGGGGCTTTTGTTTACTACTGTGCCTCTGACGTGGGGACTCAGTATTGGTTGAATGTGTCAGTGAATACATGAATGAATAAGGGAGCCCACTTTGATTTTTGGCTTAAATGGAGTACAGCTTGAACCTTTCTTTTTCATTATTTTAAGCAACCTTTCCTCCTGATAGTGGTGGCAAAGCACCTGAAGAAAACAAACATCTCTTTCTTGCTGTAGTTCTTTTTCTCTCTTGTACATCCCCCCTTCTTCTCCCTCTCCCACCCTCCCATTCACTTTTCACATTACAAATGGCTGACACGGTCCAGGCCCTGTGGGAATAAATTCCAGTGTACTCCCTCCTAACTCCTCCTCCACTCTCTGCCCTGCATAGAATAAGTTTGTAAGGAAGTGTCCTGGGCATACAACCTTTGAAGGTGCTTTCTTCACCTGGTTTCAAAGGGAGAGACACCCATCACTTAGACACATACCACTGGGATGACCATGGGCCCCTTGCCCAGTCCTACTTACGAGGTCCTGTTGTCAGGTGTGAATTACTGTGACCTCCCAGGTCTCACACAGGAGTGATGACAGCCTCCTCCAGGAAGGCCATGCAGAACATTTCTCCTGGAGTATATTGCTCTAATCAGTTTCAGACCTTGCCTTAGATGTCCTCGAAGCTTCCCAGGAACTATCTGAATAGACATTCCTATGAGACTCTGGCCCAGGACACCAGAACGCTTTGAAATTAAACTGCCTGATGAGTTTAGACATTGCTATGAACATACTTCTGGGGCGATCTGAAAACACAATAACTTTCTATTGCGGGACAGAGGGTTGTGTTTGTCTATTACGTGAAATGGCAGAAAACAAAACACATATTGACTCTTGCAAATGTATACTTTTTTATAGCCTCCAAAGAAATGAAAGAAATCAGAGACTTGGTTTACTATTGCCATATGGAATATAGTGTGAGAAAAATTTACCAGCCTGCAGATCTACCGTTTCTGGTCTTAAACCTTACCTATGAAGTATGTTTTTCTTCTTACATATGGAAATCCCTGAACATTTAGATGGGGATTCACTTGCTTGTCCCCTGAATTATAGTTCAATGCAGAGACTCTTTTCACTGGATTAGACCATTTAAATCCCTCTAGCTATGAAAGTGTTTTTCCTTGTCATCTATATTTCTTTCAGGAAAGTGAGTAGGTCAGGAGGAGAGACACCACCCTGACTTAACTTTTGTGTCATTGACACGAGTAGTACAGCATCCTAGTAAAAGTCTGAGCTTTGAAGTTGGGCAGATGTGGAAGGGAATCTTGTGTTCTTCACCAGCTCTGTAATCAGGGCAAGTTACTGAGAGGGGTGGCACTGAAAGGCGGTTAAGGACATGAGCTTCTAGGTATGACAACTTGAATTTGAATCTTGGTTCTGCTACTTATTCTATGATCTTGGGCAATTGAGTTTACCTCTCTGAACCTCAGTTTCTTCTTCTGTAAACTAATATTTACTTTTCTGAGAGGTTGTGAGGATTAAGTGAAATAAAGCATATAAAGCTCTTAGCACAGTTTCTGGCACATGGTAAGGGTGCAACCAATGTAAGCTGTTATCAGCATCAGCATCCATAATATTAGTAATTGTGGTGTTAGTTCAGATCGCACAACTAGTTAATGATGGAACCTAAAAAATCCCTAAATGCCTTATTTCCAGCCAAGTGATTTTTGTGTTCTGTCAAAATTTGTAGCCTTGGGAGAAGATGTGGCAAGAAGTTAAATAAATGAGCGTAGAGATAAGGATGGTGAAGATGTTAGAAATGACAGTGATCGCCTGAAACACAGCTTTCTTTACAGCCGTGGTCCTCATCCTTGGTTATATATTGGAATCCCCTGGGTAGTTTCAAAATACCAATGCCTGAATTTCACCACTAAAGATTCTGATTTTAATGGTTTGGAGTGCAGCCTGGATGGGATTTTTAATATAGCCCCCTAGTAATTCTAATGGATAGCCAGGTTGAGAGCCCCCGGTTTAGAAGCACCTTTTGCAGCTTGCAAATCCTAGTGACAACGGTTAACATCAGGCTCCGATGCCCCCGTGGAGGAAGACCAGCAGAAAAGCTTTGTTCCCCGGTGCCCAACTCCCGCTGCTACAGGACCGAGAGGGCATGAGCTTATTGCACCTTGCTGGGCGTCTAGAGAGGGAACATGGTAGCTACCTCCTTACTGGAAAGCAACAACCCTGTATTCTCTGTGGGTGTCTTTTCCTGCACCCGGCTGTCAAATGCTAACTCAGAAGCAGAAAATGCACCCACATGAGACCCACACATGTTTAAAAGCATAGTATCTTAGAGATTGCTGTGGAATCTCAAAATGTTGGTGTGTGTGCACGTGTGTGTATGCATGCATGAGTGTGTGTGTGTAAATGGAATCACTACAGTCAATTTCAGACTCCCTTATATTAAACCAGTCAACATAAAACAGCTGAATATTGTTATTTTATGGTTATTATGGTTATGGTTGTGGTTTTATGTTTATGTTATTTTATTCTTTCATTGTCTTGAAAGAAACTTGAGATTGTTCTGAAACACCAGCCGGCACCATGTTGCCCATCTAGCTAACGGCTTTCCATTTAAGAGGGTTGGTCAAGTCCACTTCAGGATTCGTGGCCATTATTCATCAGTACATGATCCCCCTCTACCCAGGGGTGAGTGATGGGAGTAGGGCTAGCCCTGCTTGAGCAGATCTTGCAAAGCTGAGCTGATGTCTCAATGCTGGGATGTGTCCAGCTGGAGAAAAGAGACTCAGAAGCATGTCCTCGAGGAGTGGAGAGGGGGAGCTGGGTAGCAAACCCCAGGGCCAGGATTCTGGACAAGCAACCAAGGTGCGGAGTCCAAAATGGGTGTCGTGAGGGCTTCCCTGGTGGTGCAGTGGTTGAGAGTCCGCCTGCCGATGCAGGGGACACGGGTTCGTGCCCCGGTCCAGGAGGATCTCACATGCCGCGGAGCAGCTAGGCCCGTGAGCCATGGCTGCTAAGCCTGCGCGTCCGGAGCCTCTGTTCCACAACGGGAGAGGCCACAACAGTGAGAGGCCTGCGTACCACAAAAAAAAAAAAAAAATCAAAATGGGTGTTGTGACACCAGGATGGCAGAGGATGAAGATTAGAGGAGCTAGAGAGGTGGAAGGGGTCTGGGAGCAATTCTGGTAAAATGCACCAAGGCGCCTTCCTTTTTAGGAAAGCAGGGGCTAGAGTGCAGTGCACAGTTATAATTGTCTATGCATCTATTATAAATTATTTGCCTTTTGAAACCCCGGATACTTCAGCTAGCTGAAGCTGGTGAGTTTCTCAATCCACCAATCTCTTTTAAGCCACTGCGGGGTCTTGTTCATGGATGCCAGGACGTTCCGGAGTCCTTGCCAACTTCCGTTTAGTTACCACTTCTCAAGCCAACCTGCCTTTCTCCCTTCCAGGTGTATCTTCCTCTGAGGAGCCACTCCTTCCCTTGCTCTGATCAGGACCCACAGCACGGGACTGCCGTCTCTGCTCTGTGCCCTGATCATTAGGCAGCTGTGTCCCAGCACAAAATTCACCCCTGTGACTAGCTTAGAAAAGCTAAGTCTGTTACTCTTTTCTCTAGGGTATTTGCATTCTTATAGGGAAGGATATTATAGACTGAGGAATTTTAAAATAGAATTGCAGGTGCTCGTCATTTTACCAGTAACAGATGATTCAAGATGCTTTTGTAAGAAAAGAGGCTTTATCAGAATTTTGAAAATTCTCATGGCCACTTTCTATGCTTCTGAGACAAGAACTGTCCAAATTTAGTTCCATTTCTCCCACACGCACGTCTGCACAGAGGTCTGGGTAGGTGAGGCAGTGACACAGGAAGAAGGAGCTACATGTAGAATCTGAAACCTGGGCCTGAGCACATGCTGGGCACCAGCAGTTTGTGGTCCTGGCAACGGACCTAGCCTTCCTGAGCCCTGGGTCCTCATTTGAAAAATGAGCTCAGCCACCATAATTGAAAGTCCGCTAAGTTCCAGCAAAGCTTGGGGATCAAGGACAGCAGCAGTTATTGAGGGAGACTGTACCCCACGACAATGTTTTCTAGACGTGCCTACGAGAGGAGTGGAAGAAAGGTATTAACTCTGCAGGGGGAGCTAGGGATGTTGTCAGAGAGAAGAACTTCATGCTGGAACCAACACTGGGGACTGTGTGACATGGGGGTTAGGAGCTATGACACTGGTGTCTTAGAGCTAGCTCGAATCCAGGCTCTGTCACTTACTATTGGGGACATTATCTGAAAAATGGGGATGATAATCGTATACATCCCATAGGTGAGAAGTAAGATGATACAAGTCAGAATGGTGCCTGGTGCCTAGGAAATGCCAGTCTTCATCATTTACTATTTATAATATATATATATATATATATATATATATATATTTATATATATATTTATAATATATATACATCATTTACTATATATAATATGTGTTATATATATTTATAATATATATACATCATTTACTCTCTCTATATTTTATATATCTATATACACTTTGGGCACACTGCAGCTTGTGGGATCTTAATTCCCCAGCCAGGGATTGAACCTGGGCCCTGGGCAGTGAAAGAGCAGAGTCCCAACCACTGGACTACCAGGGAATTCTCTATCATTGACTGGCTTTAAAAAAATTATTCATTTATTTATTTAGTTTGGCTGCGCTGGGTCTTAGTTGCGGCAGGCGGGATCTTTAGTTGCGGCAGGCGGGCTTCTTAGTTGCGGCTCGCAAGCAGGATCTAGTTCCCCAGCCGGGGATCAACCTGGGCCCACGGCATTGGGAGCCCGCAGTCTTACTCACGGGACCACCAGAGAAGTCCCTCATTTACTACTGAGTAAACAATAAAGAGGAGAGAAAAGATATTGGGGGCAGAGCATTCTAGATGTAACCTGAGGCCAGGCAGAAATACAGGAAGGGAATGCGGTGCTTGGGGACTAAAGGAGACGACAGGAATCGAGGACCTGGGACCCGCGGGGAGAGGGTGCGGACAAGCCTGCAGAGGCAAGGGGGCCAGACCTGAGCAGGCCCTGCAGGGGCCCCGAGGAGGGGGTCTCTCTCGGGAGAGTGAGGGGAAGCCATTCATGGCGGGTGGGAGGGTTCTAGGAGAAAGACGTCTCCCGCGGCTCTAGGGAGGTTGGGCTGAGGAAGGGAGACTGGTGACAGGGTGTGGGAAGATCAGATGAGATAATGAGTGTACAAAAAGCACATGTGAATGTGCAAAGTGCAAGGTGAATACGAGTGGTACGGAGAGACCAAGGCGGGTCTGAGAGCCTCCCTCCCTGAGAGAACCTTGGGCAAGAACTATTGTTTACCTGCACTGGAGGGGGGGAGGGGAGGAGGTGGGGGAGGGGAGCGGGAGGGTGGGGGGAGGGGAGGAGTAAGGTAGGGTAGGGGATGGGTAGGGGAGGGGGTAGGGGAGGGGGAGGGGGTAGGGGTGGGGAGGGGAGGGGAAGGGAGGGGAGGGGAAGGGAGGGGGTGAGGTCAGCCTCCCACCTCCCTCAGCCTGCGCCCGAGCTGGTGGCAGTGGCTGCAGGCCACAGGGACTCAGAGCAGAATCATCAGAAAGGACCCCTCTCGACTCAGCCCTCCTACCCTACCGCCCGCACACAGTCTCTGAGATACAGAACTCCCCGGAAGTAGACTAACCATGAAGGCCCTAGAGGCAGCCTGAACTTGAATGTGCTTCTCTCAGTTGCTAGCTCTGTGACCCAGGCAAGTTGCTTAACCTCATCTTAACTGCCTTTGGCTTCAGTTTTCACATCCATAGGATGGCGTTAATAGTAATACCCACCGCCTAGGACAGCAAGGAGGATTAAGTGAGTTAGTACGTGGAAGGCGCTGGAATGGTACCTGACACAAGGAAGTGCTAAATAAGGCTTTGTTCATTAAAATATGTAAAATGATAATAACTGATGCTGCTCAGCGTGGCCAAGAAAAAAAAAAAAGATAACTGTACCTACTTCAAAATGTATCGTGAGGGCTTCCCTGGTGGCACCGTGGTTGAGAGTCCGTCTGCCGATGCAGGGGACGCAGGTTCGTGCCCCGGTCCGGGAAGATCCCACATGCCGTGGAGCGGCTGGGCCCGTGAGTCATGGCCACTGAGCCTGCGCGTCCGGAGCCTGTGCTCCGCAACGGGAGAGGCCACAACAGTGAGAGGCCCACGTACCACAAAAAAAAAAAAAAAAAAAAAAAAAAAAAAAGTATCATGAACATTCAAGTATTTGGGGCAATGTCTGGCATATCATAAGCCCTCAGTTAAGTTAGGGGCTACTATTACTATTCTAACGGATGCCCCAGAGCTCAGGGGAAAACCAGGGGGCAAGGTAAAGGTATGCAGGGGAGGATATTTTCCCCGTTTCAGACAATCTACTTGAACATGGGCCTGTCTTTGTTGCATTTCTACTTGAAATTTACTTTGGGTGTATTTATTTGTTAATCATTTTTTTGCATTTATAGATTCTGCCCTATACAATCAGCAAGTTCCATCTATGAAGAGATATTTAGCCCCCATTCCTTGCGGTAGGACCAGGTCGTTATCCTCCTGAAGCTGTTTGAATCCCCTACTGCTCCGAGGCAGAAGGCTGGAATAATGAACTCCTGTCACCCTAAAGGTCCTTTTCCTGAAAGGGATGCGACAGGTTGGATTTTCTTCACTGTCTCACACGTCACCCCACACCCCTCCTTGCATTCATCTCAATGGTTTTGCAAGATAAATGTGGGATCCCTTCTCAGTTTCCTGGGTTTGAAGAGAGAAAAGCCATAGGGATGAACCCTCAAGGAGAAGAGAAGTTAATCATTTCGCCAAAGAACAGCGAGGAAACCAGGCTAATGGAAAGCTTGGGGTATTGGGAGGGGGTATTGGGACACTATGGCCATACAAGGGCTCTGTGCCCCTGCCCTCTTCCACGAAGAACAGCGCGACCACCTGCAAGAGAGCTGGTTTCCTCAGGGAAAGCCCAACTGGGGCCCCAGCTCCATCTCTTGAGCTACAGGGTCTGGGGCTACTTACTTAACCTCTCTAGCTTTTTCTCATCTGGAAAATAACAACAACAATAATATGTCATGAGCAGTTATAAGGATTCTTTCTTTCTGTTTCCCAGACGTGCCAAGCTTCTTCTCACCTCGGGGCCTTTGCACGTGCTGTTTCCTTGGCAGAGGGCTCTCCCACCAGACTTGTGTGGCGGGTTTCTTTTCCTCATTCAGGCCTCAGAGCAAATATTCTCTCCTCAAGAGGTCTTTTCTGACCACCGTATCAAAAATGGCCATCCCTGGACACTTTTATCACACTGCTTCATTTTATTGTTTACATAACACTTATCACTACTTGAAATGATCTTTCCTTGTTTGTTTACTTGGTTATTGTCTGTTTCCCCTGACTAGGATGTAAGTTTCACAAGTACATGTTCACTGCTGTATACACCATGCTTGGCACATTCAATGAAAGAATAATGTATTAAAAGCACCTGTACTTTCACTTAAAACTCAGTGATATTAGTATCATTATTATTATCATTAATTTCATTCCCAGAAAAGGATGTCAGTTTGAGTATTCCTTTGTTTTATTTCTAAAAATCCAGAATTCTCTAGGCTTTGATCATAGACAATAACTTCAAACTCTGTCCTATTCAAGTCTCATAAAAACCCATCTTTGATGAAAAACACCTAAAGAGACATACCATTCCTTCATTTTTCTAAACACTCCAGATGCTACACCATCAGAAAAACTAGAAACTTGCCCTTTTCAAAGAGCGGCTTAAACTAAGGCTTTCACTGAGGGATGCTATGAGAAACCACCTTAAGAGTCATTAGCTGTTTGAACAGTATTAGGGAGATGGTACATTACAGTCCCAGGAACAACTATGAGAAACTCTAGTGTGAGAAATTCCTTTCAAAGTTCAACCCTTAGCAAAATATTCACTTCCTTTGGGGAGCTAGTATGGATTTTTGTCTTCACAAGTTGGGTAACAGGTTGCTTGCCTTTTCACTTTAGCTGCCAGGAAGCTCAGGGCCAAATATTTAATTCATATATAGAAGCTATATAAGGTTTAACGGTCTGCATATTTGCATCTCTCTTTTCCTTCATCTTTACCTCACACTCTATATTCATCTTCACTATGATTAATCTCTGGGAAGATTAAAAAATTGGCTTAGAAAAGGGCAGGTACCAATGGAAGCTGGATAGTCAAAATCACAGTCTAATCTTATCGCAGAGACAACCTGGGGAGGACACTGCTGCCATGGTCTCAGGACTCACATGTAGAGTCCTTAGGGGGAGCATCCACTTGGACAAGACCAGTCACATGTGCAGAGCAAAGCGAGTATCTGACCTCCTAGGCGTCTGCATGAGAGACAGCCCTGCCTGCCACCCAGGCTCACGCCATAGGGAATTCCTCAAACAGGAAAAGGGTTCAGATATTAGACACCCCCATAAATAACTGTTCATTGGAGTTTATTTTTATTTGAGGGATTTTTTTTTTCTTATCTACCTCAAAGCCTTTGTGGAATGACGGGGGATAGGAGGAAACCAGTAACTACATATAACAGATGTGAATTGCTCCACGCCACAGAGTGAAAGAAACCTTTCATTTCCTTACTTTTCTAAATGAAACCTTGCTCTGGGCTCCGTTCTCCAACATGGGTGAGAAGTCCAGTGTGTTACTTGCGGCTCCTTCCTCATTCCCCGGACCATGAGAGCCCCGTAGCTGCAATTTTCAGAACAATTGGACGGGCAGGGTCCATCCTCTGGTGAGCTCTCCCTGTGGTTGCCATGAAGATGCCCACTGCCAGATGCTGGGGCCCATTCTGGGGTGGGCAGTTCCCCTGGTAGCGCCCATTCCGCCTGGGCCAGGCTCACGTGCTGCATTTGCTGCTGGCTGGGCCACTCTGAGGTGAAGGTGGAAGGCTCACGTACCTTTTGATGGGTAGAATCACTTCCGAGTGGGAGGAGGTCAGGCTGTGCACTGGATTCCCCGTCGTACAGGCACACGGAGGCCAGAACGCAGTGCTGCACCTCGCTTGTGGTTCTTCTCTCCCCAACCCCTCTCCATCCCAGACCCAATGTTTGCGTGTTTATCCACTTTACACCCAACAGAGAGGTACAAGCTACACATTCTCTTCAGCCTCGTCTCAGCGGGGATATGAGGGACATGCTGAGTGTGGGTCCTTGGGGGTATTGTTCTCTCCGACGCGGGAGAGGGAGTGACATTCTATATTTTTCATCATAACAGGAGGCTGGTTTGACCTTACGGCCAGCAAATCCCCAGGATAATACTGGGCTACCAGGCGAAGTTTCCAGGGCAGCAGTGTTGGACCCGCCCCGTTTCAGACAAGAACAAGCCAAGGTGTATCGAAGCCTGTTCCTCTCCTGGCAGCATTAAATAGTATTCCCTCCCCTTGCCCAGGGCATCCAGGATTTAAAAGGCTCACGTCGCTGTCTGAACACCAGAGGGCGCCATTAGCCTGGTTTCTGGAGTCGCAGCTGCTCTGATCAGAGTAAGAACGTGTCAGGTGTGACACAGTGAAATAAAACCTAGTATTTTAGATCCATTTTAGAGCGAGTAGGTGGCTCATTGCTGTGAATTAAGGTCACCAGCAGTAAAATAGGTCAGAATTTCCTTGATTCCTTTCTGCCCGATCTCAAGATAAGTAACTAGGAGGCTGATTTAAATGGTTTCCAAGGAACTGGTAACTCCAGGCATAAGGGCAAATAATAATGATTCTGGGCACGAGAAGCACGTAACGTTCTATGGAGGTTGAGGAAGGCTTTAGATAATTTCAGTTAAGAAACTTTTATGGGATTTGCCACTTCATTCATCTCGAAACCAAGCGGCAGATCCTTTTCCTAGCTCTGAAGAGCCACTGCTCCTGTCAGGCGACCCCGAGTCCAGTGCTGTTTCCAGAACCTCCGTTTCCAAGTAAATCACTGTAGGGGTCAGTAGTAGCCGTCAGGGCTCTTCCATTGGGAGGTTTTCTGAATCTGCCTGACCCAGAGGAGGCTTATGCAGAAAGCACTTGTTAAGCAAATGAAAACTACCAAGATCTCAGGGACGTGTGATCAAAGCTTTTGGTCCACAACTTTTTTGTTGTGTGTAA
This sequence comes from Mesoplodon bidens, assembly GCF_964165515.1. NCBI lineage: Eukaryota > Metazoa > Chordata > Mammalia > Artiodactyla > Ziphiidae > Mesoplodon > Mesoplodon bidens. The sequence goes on along the minus strand of NC_138173.1, from coordinate 39,711,569 downwards.
GTAGATTGCATTTATAAATGAGTCTCACAGGGCCATAAAAGCTGGTCTCAACAGGGCATTCACTTGAAAACACTGGTAGCAGTTATGGTTTTGAAAAATAATGAAAACATATTTTAAAAATCCATCATTCAGACTCTCTGTTCATTCATTCACCATCCAATTAATCACTTTTTAAACACTGGCTGTTTTCCACTGGGTCCCATAGATGCCCCGCTGGGACATGAACTAGGTGTGGCCATTTGCCCTGGACTCTTCATTATCTCGTGGAGGATAAATATATGTGCAAGGGAATCGCTGTACAGAAGGGTATGGACTGGAACGTAAACAGTGCTCCTGGACATGGGAAGAGAACAACTCAGTCTGGAGGGTGAAAGACACCTTTGTCCTTTAATCGTGCACTCGTTCATTCTACACACGTTCATTATGTGGCGTCCAGGTGGCGGGCACTGGGAGGCAGTGAGCACACCCAACAGCAGGTGAGTGCACAGGGATCCATTACAAGGTCCGAACAGCCTGGAGAAGTTGGGACCCTATAAGCTCTCAAAACTAACCAGCCAAGACTCCTGTGCAGGACAAGTCCCTCACTGAGGAGAAACTTCTGGGAGACTCCTCCTGCCCACATGGAGCTGACCTGAGAGGTGTTTCTTTTTCCCTTTTTGACCATATTCGTAGAACCAAATGGGTCGTAGGTCTCTAGAAGAGGAGCAGAAACATTTTTTCCTCCTAAGGGGAACTGACTCATGGAGATATAGAGGAAAGAGGAAATGAATCCAGAAAAGTCAAATGCAAGGTTCAGAAATCCAGCTTGAACAAGCTTAAACTGAAATTGGGATCTGTCAGAATGACTGACACTTGGTATGACTCATAGAAGCACAAGAACATCTGACCATGCTGGCCTTGGGATTAGGTCTGGGGACCTCAGTGGTCGGAAGCAACTTGTGCATTAGTCAAAACTCTTTTGATTGCAAGCAACACAGACCCGACCGAAACTAGCTTCGGCCAAAGAGGGCAGGGCTGAATCACAGATGGGTGGCACTAGAGACTCCTTGCCCTCAAGACTTTCTCCCCTCCTCTCACCTTTGCCTTTCTGGGATGTGGGTTCCATTCTTCTCTCCTCCAGAGCGCTGGTTTTCTCTGAGGGTCTAGGGTCAAAGTTGCTGGCAGTTCTTTGCTGACATCTTTTCAACTTTGCCCATTTAGCGAAAAGGGGTCATCTTCCCCAACTCCATTTAGAGGAATCTTGGTGTAGGTCCTGATTGGCTCAGCACCCATATTTCTTCACTCCCAGACAAATCACAGAGGCACGGGGCAGGTAGAGTACCATGGCTGGCCCAATCTCAGTCCTACCATCCCTCCCTATGTCTGGGATGAGTGTGGGGAAAAACAGAGTTCCCAAAAGAATGAAGCCTTATTACCAGAAGAAAGGGTAAAGGGCACTGGGCAATGAAAAACAGAAAACTGCTACTAGAAGAATAGATTGGGGAGGCACTTTACAAAATTTACAGAGTTTTATTAAGTGTCAGACACATGCATTATATCTCACACACGTTAACATTTGTATTTGAACGCCCAATTTATTTTACTAAGAATTTCTCCCTCAAAGCTTTCATGTGAGCTATAGTTGGTCCTATAGGAAGAAAAACAACAATAAAGACTTTAATGGGGAAATGTATTTACAAATATATGTTTTTTTGTTTTGTTTTTTATAAATTTATTTATTTATTTGTTTATTTTTGGCTGCGTTGGGTCTTTGTTGCTGTGCACAGGGTTTCTCTAGTTGCGGCGAGCAGGGGCTACTCTTCGTTGTGGTGTGGGGGCTTCTCACTGCGGTGGCTTCTCTTGTTGAGGAGCCCAGGCTCTAGGTGCACAGGTTCAGTAGTGTGGCTCATGGGCTCTAGAGCGCAGGCTCAGTAGTTGTGGCGTGTGGGCTTAGTTGCTCTGCCGCATGTGGGATCTTCCTTGACCAGGGCTCGAACCCATGTCCCCTGCATTGGCAGGCAGATTCTTAACCACTGCACCACCAGGGAAGCCCATAAATATACATTTTTTAAAACATAGTCCGATGAGAAGGAATTTAACTTGTAACTTTTTATTACTACTCGTTTGTTCATCAAGAGAACTTACTTATTATTTCTTGAGTCTGTCACTTTGGAGCATAATCTTAATTTGCAGGGGAAAGTCACATGGACAGTCCTCAGGTATGTAAATGTGAGTGCTCATTGGCCTTGGGTAGAGGGGTAAGTGTAATTGGATTTTTTGTAGCCAAGCAAAGATGCTTTTCCCAATACTCCTTAATTAGTAGATCTGGTGATTTTGGAGGAGGATGGGAAATGTACAAGAGTTAAAGGAATTTCCTAGGAGAAAAAATCAAGACTCAGACCTTCCTTTCTGATTAGAATCATTCTGATGGACTGAGATGGTCTCAACTAAAGTCTAGGGCAGAAAGGATCCCAAAGACCCTTGAAGAGAATGCACAGGAAGGGAAGGGGGAGGGTCAGTGTATATTTGAGTCTGGGAGTCACTCTTAACTCTGCCAGCCTATTAGAAAGGCAGAGTTGAGAACAATGCCAGAGCACAAACATAAAAGCTTCAACCAGAGAACCCAAATGTGGAGCATCCTTGGTTGAGAGTAAAATTCAGAAGGGAGAGGGAAAGACTGGCTCCTTTGGACTCAGTAAGTCTCTGAGGTTCTCGGACCATTCAGCTGGAGGTGGCAAAGAGGTAAGAGGAGAGAACAAGAGAAATTGGTGTTTGTTAACTGCAAGTGATTACTTGAATATTAAAAAGAGATGAGACCTTATTTGGACATCAGTCAGTTCATACTAGAAACTATGAAATGGTAAAATTCTAAAAATATAATAAAAAACAGATTTATAGTCCACTTCAGATTTAGAGCATGGACTTTTAAACCAATTAGTTTTCAGGAATAAGATTTCCAATATGGAACCTAAGTTACTGCCTTTAGGGATCTTAATGCCATTTTATCCTAACACAACTATTGTGAAAAAGCTATTTACTCTTGGGTTCTCTCCTTATGGACCACATGTAATTAAACAGAATAAACTCTGAACCAAGTCTCCTAATGCTTCCTCTAAAATATCTAGTGAGGACACTTCAAGAATAGAAGCAGAGAAACTGGAGTATCTATCCTGGAATTCTGCTTAGGTTATGTGTACCTGTGTACATCATCCTGTCCAGTTCTTACTTTTTGCCTTGAAGCAAACAGTCCAGCCAAACGTTGAAATGTACACCCAACTAATTTAGCTAAAGGCTCATAGACTCAGCCGAAGCTGTTGATTTACGGAGTTTTCCTTTTGCCAAGGGGAAGTTACCCATTTGCTTCCCACTGAACTTCCCACTGGAGGTTAGGCTGGGCTGGCAATGCCCTGGCTGGTCTGTATTGGCAACAATAGCAACAAAAGGATGCACTGAAGAGTCTTGGAAGTCTGAGCACATAGCTCCTTGCACAGAAAATTCCTTCAACATGGTTTGTACAAACTCTAACTGTCGCGTGTTTTAAAAATCAGTTTCGGAGTCAAGAAAGTTTATTAAATATCCATAATAGTGAGAAGAGGGACAATGCTCTTAGAAACAATTTTTACAAAATTGGTACTATTTCTGCATTTAAGATTACATATTTCAGACCAAGGTAAGGATGCCTTACCCAAGAATATAGCCCGATTAAAAAAAAAATTAAGGTGTAAATTTCAACATGTTTGCAGGCTTTTATATGTAATGGGTGGAGGTGCTTTTGCAAAGCATTGTAATGGGTCTTGTGTCTTTTGAGCATCCGTGAGGGAGGAAACAGGAGCTGATTTGATTTATATAATAAAGAAGTAGGATTTTGAGATTCCCAGGACAATCTACAAAAGAAAGGGTGTGTGTGTGTGAGGAAACAAGGCAGCAGCCAGGGGAATGGAGAGGAGAGAGGACCCGTGAGAAGGTCTCAGAGGTGAGCCCCAGTGGGGACTGTGTAAGGACAAAGACCTCTAAAGTTGCCTTATAAGTAAGTCATCTTCCTGGCTGTGTGGCAGTGTAACTTCTCTACACCTTTGGTGTAGCATGCCTGCCATACGTGGCATCCTGTGTGCTGTGGAGAACCAGAGGTCAAAGGTTGATAACCACACTGAAAGCAAGATGGCGAGAAGAGACAGTCAGAGAAGGAAAGAGAAGGTGAGAATTCAGCATGAAAAAGATCCTGGAATAAGAGGGAACTGGGAAAACCTACTCCTCCAAGATGCCCCAGAAATATTGGGAGCAGGAAAATGCTGGTTTTCCCAGCATTTATGTGAGATGCAGGTTCCAGACATTTTTAAGGTGAATTATTATTTATTTTATTTTTTTTGCGGTACGTGGGCCTCTCACTGCTGTGGCCTCTCCCATTGCAGAGCACAGGCTCCGGACGCGCAGGCTCAGCGGCCATGGCTCACGGGCCCAGCCGCGGAGTGGCATGTGGGATCTTCCCGGACCGGGGCACAAACCCGTGTCCCCTGCATCGGCAGGCAGACTCTCAACCACTGCGCCACCAGGGAAGCCCTAAAGTGAAGTATTAAAGACAGGATGCTCCCACAAGGCAGCGAGGTTTGCCGGCACCCAAGTGGTTGGCCCTTCAGTCACACGGCCATCCCTCGGGCTCTCTGCTAGGGATTTCTCACAGGTTTCTTCATTAATTTCCTTCGAGACATTCAACTATCTAGTTCTAAAGCATGTGAGTGTACCCAGAGGATACCTGGCATGGATTGAGTTTTCCTAAATGAATGAATTTCAGAAACAGTGATTTGATGGGAGCCAGGCAGAGAGCCCTGAACAGCCAGGTTAAGTTTGCTGCCTATGTATTTGAGTTTTATAAAAGAGAGTCTCGAATGAAATAATCACTTTGGACAGTTGCTGCAAAGATCTCTTTCAGTTTTCATGTGGGGGAGAATGGCAGCTTGAATTAATTGGCCTCAGTTATTGGTTTTCTTTCATCAGCAGCCACGTAAGAAAGATAACCCCAGGACTGTGGTAATTGTAGAGTCACTGGAACGATTTGTTAAAGGTAAACCTAGCTGGTGGAGTACTAGGGATTCTGTAAACATTTTGTCAGTTTGCACATTTTGCAGACAGCCTTTAAAGAAACATCTGCGTGTTTAATTGGCTTCCTTGGGTGAGCTCTGTCCTAGGAGACACTGACTCCAGCTTTTAAACCTCCTTGAATTCAAGCTGATGCCTCTAATATTTTCTTCAGCCATCAATCACGTGGCCAGTGCAAGCTGTCCCACTGGAAACTTGGAGGCTATGGTTAGGGCTGGTCCTGGATAATTTTTCTGGAGAATGGCTGCCATGAGCAGCCCCTCCCCTACCCCCAGCATCCCCCCTCCCCCTTCCCCCCTATCCCCTGACTCCTCTGTTCTCCTGTTCTTTTGCCTGGATTGAATGACATCATTGAAGTAGGCGGGCACCCAGGCAAAGGAGTTAGTAGAAAAGGCCATTTATTCCAAAGGAATAGCTGTATACCTCACTATAAAGTCTTAGAGAATACTTTCTTAAAAGAAGTATTTTAAAAAATGTTAACCACATCCCTTAGAATTTTACAGGGACAACCCACAACACACACCTCAAACAAAAGTTTTCCAAGAGAATATTTGTACTATGCACAAGACATACTGATATTTCCTATTCTATTCTATTCTATTCTATTCTTTTCTTTTTTAAAAAACATCTTTATTGGAGTATAATTGCTTTACAATGGTGTGTTAGTTTCAGCTTTATAACAAAGTGAATGAGCTATACATATACATATATCCCCATATCTCTTCCTTCTTGCGTCTCCCTCCCACCCTCCCTATCCCACCCCTCTAGGTGGTCACAAAGCACCGAGCTGATCTCCCTGTACTATGCAGTTGCTTCCCACTAGCTATCTATTTTACATTTGGTTATGTATATATGTCAATGCTACTCTCTCACTTCGTCCCAGCTTACCCTTCCCCCTCCCCATGTCCTCAAGTCCATGCTCTACATCTGTGTCTTTATTCCTCTTTTGTCCCTAAGTTCTTCATGACCATTTTTTTTTTTTTTTTAGATTCCATATATGTGTGTTAGCACACAGTATTTGTTTTTCTCTTTCTGGCTTACTTCACTCTGTATGGCAGACTAGGTCCATCCACCTCACTACAAATAACTCAATTTCGTTTGTTATATGGCTGAGTACTATTCCATTGTATATATGTGACACATCTTCTTTATCTATTCATCTGTCAATGGACACTTAGGTTGCTTCCATGTCCTGGCTATTGTAAATAGAGCTGCAGTGAACATTGTCGTACATGACTCTTTTTGAATTATGGTTTTCTCAGGGTATATGCCCAGTAGTGGGATTGCTGAGTCATATGGTAGTTCTATTTTTAGGTTTTAAAGGAACCTCCATACAGTTCTCCATAGTGGCTGTACCAATTCACATTCCCACCAACAATTCAAGAGGGTTCCCTTTTCTCCACACCCTCTCCAGCATTTATTGTAGATTTTTTGATGATGGCCATTCTGTCTGCTGTGAGGTGACACCTCATTGTAGTTCTGATCTGCATTTCTCTAATGATTAGTGATGTTGAGCATCCTTTCATGTGTTTGTTGGCAATCTGTATATCTTCTTTGGAGAAAAGTCTATTTAGGTCTTCTGCCCATTTTTGGATTGGGTTGTTTGCTTTTTTTTTATTATTATTATTATTATTTTTATTTTATTAGTTTCTGCTTTATAACAAAGTGAATCAGTCATACATATACATCTGTTCCCACATCCCTTCCCTCATGCATCTCCCTCCCTCCCACCCTCCCCCTCCCACCCCTCCAGGCCATCACAAAGCACCGAGCTGATCTCCCTGTGCTCTGCGGCTGCTTCCCACTATCTATCTACCTTATGTTTGGTACTGTATATATGTCCATGCCTCTCTTTCGCTTTGTCACAGCTTACCCCTCCCCCTCCCCATATGCTCAAGTCCATTCCCAAGTAGGTCTGTGTCTTTATTCCCGTTTTACCCCTAGGTTCTTCATGACCTTTTTTTTTTTTTTTTTTAAATTCTGTATATATGTGTTAGCATACGGTATTTGTCTTTCTCTTTCTGACTTACTTCACTCTCTATGACAGACTCTAGGTCTATCCACCTCATTACAAATAGCTCAGTTTCGTTTCTTTTTATGGCTGAGTAATATTCCATTGTATATATGTGCCACATCTTCTTTATCCATTCATCCGATGATGGACACTTAGGTTGTTTCCAGCTCCGGGCTATTGTGAATAGAGCTGCAATGAACATTTTGGTACATGTCTCTTTTTGAATTATGGTTTTCTCAGTGTATATGCCTAGTAGTGGGATTGCTGGGTCATATGGTAGTTCTATTTGTAGTTTTTTAAGGAACCTCCATACTGTTCTCCATAGTGGCTGTACCAATTCACATTCCCACCAGCAGTGCAAGAGGGTTCCCTTTTCTCCACACCCTCTCCAGCATTTATTGTTTCTAGATTTCTTGATGATGGCCATTCTGACTGGTGTGAGATGATATCTCATTGTAGTTTTGATTTGCATTTCTCTAATGATTAATGATGTTGAGCATCCTTTCATGTGTTTGTTGGCAGTCTGTATATCTTCTTTGGAGAAATGCCTATTTAAGTCTTCTGCCCATTTTTGGATTGGGTTGTTTGTTTTTTTGCTATTGAGATGCATGAGCTGTTTATAAATTTTGGAGACTAATCCTTTGTCAGTTGCTTCATTTGCAAATATTTTCTCCCATTCTGAGGGTTGTCTTTTCATCTTGTTTATGGTTTCCTTTGCTGTGCAAAAGCTTTTAACTTTCATTAGCTCCCATTTGTTTATTATTGTTTTTTATTTCCATTTCTCTAGGAGGTGGATGAAAAAGGATCTTGCTGTGATTTATGTCATGGAGTGTTCTGCCTATGTTTTCCTCTAAGAGTTTGATAGTGTCTGGCCTTACATTTAGGTCTTTAATCCATTTTGAGTTTATTTTTGTGTATGGTATAAGAGAGTGTTCTAATTTCATTCTTTTACATGTAGCTGCCCAGTTTTCCCAGCATCACTTATTGAAGAGGCTGTCTTTGCTCCATTGCATCTTCTTGCCTCCTTTACCAAAGATAAGGTGACCATATGTGCGTGGGTTTATCTCTGGGCTGTCTATCCTGTTCTGTTGATCTATATTTCTGTTTCTGCGCCAGTACCATACTGTCTTGATTACTGTAGCTTTGTAGTATAGTCTGAAGTCCGGGAGCTTGATTCCTCCAGCTCCGTTTTTCTTTCTCAACATTGCTTTGGCTATTCGGGGTCTTTTGTGTTTCCATACAAATTGTGAAATTTTTTGTTCTAGCTCTGTGAAAAATGTCATTGGTAGTTTGATAGGGATTGCATTGAATCTGTAGATTGTTTTGGGTAGTATAGTCATTTTCACAATGTTGATTCGTCCAGTCCAAGAACATGGTATATCTCTCTGTCTGTTTTTATCATCTTTAATTTCTTTCATCAGTGTCTTATAGTTTTCTGCATACAGGTCTTTGTCTCCCTTGGGAGGTTTATTCCTAGGTATTTTATTCTTTTTGTTGCAGTGGTAAATGGGAGCGTTTCCTTAATTTCTCTTTCAGATTTTTCACCATTAGTGTATAGGAATGCAAGAGATTTCTGGGCATTAATTTTGTATCCTGCTACTTTACCAAATTCATTGATTAGCTCTAGTAGTTTTCTGGTAGCATCTTTAGGATTCTGTATGGATAGTGTCATGTCATCTGCAAACAGTGACAGCTTTACTTCTTCTTTTCCAGTTTGGATTCCTTTTATTTCTTTTTCTTCTCTGATTGCTGTGGCTAAAATTTCCAAAACTATGTTGAATAATAGTGGTGAGGGTGGATATCCTTGTCTTTTTCCTCGTCTTAGAGGAAATGGTTTCAGTTTTCACCATTGAGAATGATGTTGGCTGTGGGTTTCTCATATATGGCCTTTATTATATTGAGGTAAGTTCCCTCTATGCCTACTTTCTGGAGGGTTTTTATCATAAATGGATGTCGAATTTTGTCAAAAGCTTTTTCTGCATCTATTGAGATGATCATATGGTTTTTCTCCTTCAATTTGTTAATATGGTGTATCACATTGATTGATTTGTGTATATTGAAGAATCCTTGCATTCCTGTGATAAACCCCAATGATCATGGTGTATGATCCTTTTAATGTGCTGTTGGATTCTGTTTGCTAGTATTTTGTTGAGGATTTTTGCATCTGTGTTCATTAGTGACACTGCCCTGTAGTTCTCTGTCTTTGTGACATCTTTGTCTGGTTTTGGTATTAGGGTAATGGTGGCCTCATAGAATGAGTTTGGGAGTGTTTCTCTCTCTGCTATATTTTGGAAGAGTTTGAGAAGGATAGGTGTTAGCTCTTCTCTAAATGTTTGATAGATTCGCCTGTGAAGCCATCTGATCCTGGGCTTTTGTTTGTTGGAAGATTTTTAATCACAGTCTCAATTTCAGTGCTTGTCATTGGTCTGTTTATATTTTCTGTTTCTTCCTGGTTCAGTTCAGAAGGTTGTACTTTTCTAAGAACTTGTCCGTTTCTTCCAGGTTGTCCATTTTATTGGCATATAGTTGCTTGTAGTAATCTCTCATGATCCTTTGTTTTTCTGCAGTGTCAGTTGTTACTTCTCCTTTTCCATTTCTAATTCTATTGATTTGGGTCTTCTCCCCTTTTTTCTTGATGAGTCTGGCTAATGGGTTATCAGTTTTGTTTTTCTTCTCAAAGAACCAGCTTTTAGTTTTATTAATCTTTGCTCTTGTTTCCTTCGTTTCTTTTTCATTTACTTCTGATCTGATCTTTATGATTTCTTTCCTTCTGCTAACTTTGGGTTATTCTTTGTTCTTCATTCTCTAATTGATTTAGGTGTAAGGTTAGGTTGCTTATTTGAGATGTTTCTTGTTTCTTGAGGTAGGCTTGTATTGCTATAAACTTCCCTCTTAGAACTGCTTTTGCCGCATCCCATAGGTTTTGGATCGTTGAGTTTTCATTGTCATTTGTCTCTAGGTATTTTTTGATTTCTTCTTTTATTTCTTCGTGATCTCTTGGTTATTTAGTAGGGTACTGTTTAGCCTACATGTGTTTGTATTGTTTACATATTTTTTCCTGTAATTGATATCTAGTCTCATAGCGCTGTGGTCAGAAAAGATACCTGATACAATTTCAATTTTCTTAAATTTACCAAGGCTTGATTTGTGACCCAAAATATGATCTACCCTGGAGAATGTTCCATGAGCACTTGAGAAGATAGTGTATTCTGTTGTTTTTGGATGGAATGTCCTATAAATATCAATTAAGTCCATGTTGTTTAATGTATCATTTAAATCTTGTGTTTCCTGATTTATTTTCATTTTGGATGATCTGTCCATTGGTGAATGTGGGGTGTTAAAGTCCCCTACTATGATTGTGTTACTGTCGATTTCCCCTTTTATGGCTGTTAGCATTTGCCTTATGTATTGAGGTGTGCTCCTATGTTGGTGCATAAATATTTACAATTGTTATATCTTCTTCTTGGCCTGATCCTTTGATCATTATGTAGTGTCCTTCTTTGTCTCGTGTAATACTCTTTATTTTAAAGTCTATTTTGTCTGATATGAGAATTGCTCCTCCAGCTTTCTTTTGATTTCCATTTGCATGGCATATCTTTTTCCATCCCCTCACTTTCAGTCTGTATGTGTCCCTAGGTCTGAAGTGGGTCTCTTGTAGACAGCATATATACAGGTCTTGTTTTTGAATCCATTCAGCCAGTCTATGTGTTTTGGTTGGAGCATTTAATCCATTTACATTTAAGGTAATTATTGATATGTATATTCCTATTACTATTTTCTTAATTGTTTTGGGTTTGTTATTGTAGGTCTTTTCCTTCTCTTTTGCTTCCTGCCTAGAGAAGTTCTGGTAGCATTTGTTGTAAAGCTGGTTTGGTGGTGCTGAATTCTCTTAGCTTTTGCTTGTCTGTAAAACTTTTAATTTCTCTGTCAAATCTGAATGAGATCCTTGCTGGGTAGAGTAATCTTGGTTGTAGGTTTTTCCCTTTCATCACTTTAAATATGTCCTGCCCTTCCCTTCTGCCTTGCGAGTTTCTGCTGAAAGATCAGCTGTTAACCTTATGGGGACTCCCTTGTATGTTATTTGTTGTTTTTCCCTTGCTGCTTTTAATATTTTTTCCTTGTATTTAATTTTTGTTATTTTGATTAACATGTGTCTTTGTTTGTTTCTCTGTGGATTTATCCTGTATGGAACTCTCTGTGCTTCCTGGAGTTGATTAACTATTTCCTTTCCCATATTAGGGCAGTTTTCTACTCTAATCTCTTCAAATATTTTCTCAGTCCCTTTCTTTTTCTCTTCATCTTCTGGGACCCCTATAATTCGAATGTTGGTGCACTTAATGTTGTCCCAGAGTTCTTGAAAGTGTCCTCAATTCTTTACATTCTTTTTCTTTATTCTTTTCTGCAGTAGTTATTTCCACTATTTTATCTTCCAGGTCACTTATCTGTTCTTCTGCCTCAATTATTCTGCTATTGATTCCTTCTAGAGAATTTTGTATTTCATTTATTGTGTTGTTCATCATTGTTTGTGTGCTCTTTAGTTCTTCTAGGTCCTTGTTAAACATTTCTTATATTTCCTCCATTCTATTTCCAAGATTTTGGATCATCTTTACTATCATTACTCTGAATTCTTTTTCAGGTAGACTGACTATTTCCTCTTCATTTGTTAGGTCTGGTGGGTTTTTATCTTGCTCCTTCTCCTGCTGTGTGTCTCTCTGTCCTCATTTTGCTTAACTTACTGTGTTTGGGGTCTCCTTTTCGCAGGCTGCAGGTTTGTAGTTCCCATTGTCTTTCGTGTCTGCCCCCAGTGGCTAAGGTTAGTTCAATGGGTTGTGTATGTTTCCTGGTGGAGGGGACTGGTACCTGTGTTCTGGTGAATGAGGCTGGATCTTGTCTTTCTGGTGTATAGGACTGTGTCCAGTGACGTGTTTTGGGGTGTCTGTGACCTATTATGATTTTAGGCAGCCTCTCTGATAATCAGTGGGGTTGTGTTCCTGTCTTGTTAGTTGTTTTGCATAGGGTGTCCAGCACTGTAGTTTTCTGGTCGTTGAGTGGACCTGGGTCTTAGTGTTGAGATGGAGATCTCTGGGAGAGTTTTTGCAGTTTGATATTCCATGGAGCTGGGAGGTCTTTGGTGGACCAATATTCTGAAACCAGCTTTCCCACCTCAGAGGCACAGGCTTGACACCTGGCCAGAGCACCAAGACCCTGTCAGCCACATAGCTCAAAAGAAAAGGGGGGAAAAAGAAAGAATAAAATAAAATAAAGTTATTAAAATAAAAAATTATTATAGATTAAACAAAATAATAATAATAAAAATGGAAAAAAATCAGAAAGAAAGAAGAAAGGGAGAAGAGAGCAACCACACCAAAAAACAAATCCACCAATGATAACAAGCGCTAAAAACTACACTAAAAGAAAAAAAAATGGACAGAGAGAACCCTAGGACCTAGAAATGGTAAAAGCAAAGTTATAATGACAAAATCACACAAAGAAGCAGACACATACACACTCACAAAAAGAGAAAAAGGAAAAGAAAAGTATATATCTTTTGGGAAGTCTGAGGTCTTCTGCCTGTGTTCAGTAGGTGTTCTGTAGGAGATGTTCCACATGTAGATGTATTTCTGATGTATTTGTGGGGAGCAAGATGATCTCCACATCGTACTCCTCCACCATCTTGAATGTCATTCTATTCTATTCTATTCTATTCTATTCTATTCTATTCTATTCTATTCTATTCCATTATTCCATTCCACTCTGTTCTTTCAATTAAAACCAGCTGCTGGCCATTACTCATTACTCTGATATGATAGCTCACTAACTGTAATCTAGGGAATGTGGCATTGGGTCACAATATTAAAATTGTCCATTTGTTTTTAATCCAGCATGGCTGAAAAGTGATTAGAAGGCATTAATAAAAATCTCTGCTCCCTGATCAGTCCACTTGCTTATCTAACGAATCATCCTTTAAAAATCACTCTGAACTTCATGAAGGGACATCCCCCTTTCTCCTACTTGGCTGAACGGGAGTCAAGAGGACCAGCTCTTCTCCAAGCTCTGCCACTAACTGTGAGACCCTGCACAGGATCCACCTCAGCCTCTTTTCTCTAGTCTGTAAAACAATAATATTATTAACAGTTAAGATGTTTCTAGTGATTATGTGCTAGTCACTATTCTAAGTGTTTTATGTGCACGAATTCATTGACTGCTCACTGTAAATCTGTGAGTGAGATGCTGTGTTTTCTGTGACGTTATAGCTGTGGAAGTCAAGCCCAGGAGAGGTTTTGCTAAGGTCTGCATGCTGTGGCTGTAGACCTGCAATTGGAGAGCCAGGATTTGTGCCTGGGCAGCCTATACCATTATTTTACACCACCTATTTGGGGCTCATTAAAATAGGTGATCTCCCAGGTCTTCTTCGAATCTGACTTTCTGTGTTTCTCCTTGTCATGGTGGTTGGGAGTTTCTCAAAGATTCAAATTAACCTCCTTGTAGCTTTTTGGAAAAGGTCTGTGATATATGGCCCTAGAGCATTATTACCTCTATAAGATAAACCCCAACCAATGTTTCTTATTTTAGGAAGAGGTGTCTATGTGTTTGTGTGTGTGTGTGTGTGTGTGTGTGTGCACACGCATAGGTGGTCAGGGAACATGGAAGGCAGGGAAGCTGATAAAATCACCCAAGCAGGTTTCTTGCTTCACCCTTCACATCCATACCCCCGATGTCCACATCAGGGGCTTGGTAGAAGCAGACATCATGAAACTGTAACTATTACCGCTAAGAGCAGATGTAGAGAGGATGTAGGGAGGCCTGCCTTCCTGATGGGGCCTGTGCCTGTGCAGGAAGTAGGAGGTTAGGAAACACAGGTGGCGTCTGAAGGATCCAGGACACCAGATGTCAACACAACGGCCAGGTGTGCTCAGGGGTGATGGGAGACGAGGTTAGGGCTGGGCTGCAGCAGGCCTTGAATGCTGGGAGAAGCCAAGATGCTTATAGGAGAGACCTTTAGCAACTAAAATCATAATTTCAGGTATTATTGTGTTACATTCCTAAAGCATTATTTTTGGCAAATTGGGCACTACCTAATGTTGCTAAAATATGAGCTAACTTCTAAGAGAGGGTGAAACAATCCCCGGCAGCCATTTGAACCTTGAAAAAAATGCAGCAAGGGAATCATAGTGTAGGCTCTGCCCAATCATAAAAATGCATCTCACAGGGAAGGAATCCATATTTATTTGATGCTCTATTTAAACAAATATCAAATAATAAAATCCTCATGGAGGAGACAGGGTTCCCCCCCCAACCCTTTCAGGACCCCTGTGGGAAAATAAATCTGTCAAGGGACACGTTTAAATAAAGGGGATGTAGATTAGTTTCAAGTGGTAAGGTTTTTGGTTTTCTTAAAGAGGAAAATATAAGGGTTAATTCATTTGGTGCTTTAATTAGGATCAATGTGAAAGGAAAATTTTAAAACGTGCTTCAGTCCCCAATGGCAGCTAGTTAAGGGAGAAGGCTAGGAAGAGTGAGTGATAGAATGAGGAAGAGTAAAACAAAAGGCAGGGAGAAAGAGAAGGTGGCGGGGATGAAAAGAGAGACTCAGGGGCCAGGAGTGGGGACACTGAGAGTCGATCGCTGAGCTGGGCAGGAAGAGCTCAGGGTGAAAGGGGCTGTGATCTGAAAGTCTCAAAGAGGCAGGAATGGAAATAACTGAAGGCAAAGTGAAATGATCTTATTTAATGAAAAAAAAAAAAAAGAAGAGGAATTTAAGACTGTTCCCATGATATAGTTGAAGAGGTGAAGAAGGGCTGGATTTTAATCCTAAAAGAACTAATACGATTTTCCATTTGACGCTTGTGTAGATATAAATCAACTCTTGGTTATGTATATTAACAGGCTCTGTGTAAAGGGGTTAAAAAGCTAAAATCGTCTACAAAGCTATCTAGAAAGTTTTAAGCATACTATTTTACAAATGGGCATTTCTTGAATTGTTTTATTAAATCTTTGTACTTTTTATAGTGGTAAAATATACTCAACAAAAAAGGGACCATTTTAGCCATTTTTTAAGTGTATAATTCAGCGGCATTAAGTACATTCACATTGTTGTGCAACCATCCCCATCATCCAACTCCAGAACTTTTTCTTCTTCTCAGGTTGAAACTTTGTACCCATTAAACACGAACTCGCCATTCCCCATTTCCCCCAGCCTCTGGCAACCTCTATTCTACTTTCTGGCTCTGTGCTTTTTTTGGGGGGTGGGGTGGGGGTGGGGTAGGAGTTTATTAATTAATTTATTTATTTTTGCTGTGTTGGGTCTTCGTTTCTGTGCGAGGGCTTTCTCTAGTTGTGGCAAGCGGGGGCCACTCTTCATCACGGTGTGCGGGCCTCTCACTATCACGGTCTCTCTTGTTGTGGAGCACAGGCTCCAGACGCGCAGGCTCAGCAGTTGTGGCTCACGGGCCCAGCCGCTCCGCGGCATGTGGGATCCTCCCAGGCCGGGGCACGAACCCGTGTCCCCTGCATCGGCAGGCGGACTCTCAACGACTGCGCCACCAGGGGAGCCCTGTGCTTTGTTTTTTAAGACCAATTCATTATAAGTTGTAGCTGTGGCATTTCATAATCGCAGCATTTGAGGAGCAAAGTCATGGAGGGAAAGCTTTTTGAGGAAAGATAGGGCTTACACTGATTTTTTCAAATGCTTAAATCCCATATTTATTAATTTCCAAATGAAGTTTCCACCATTTCTCACATTTAAAGTGTTCATTTAATTAATTCTAAATGAATAGGCAACACATTTATCTTTATTTTTAGTGATTCCTAGGAATGGATACATTGAAGTATTTTCAAAAAGGACATGCAATTAAATTGTCATTACACCAATCATTTCTATTTGACTAGAATCTATTGAAACTAGTTAGTGTAGGTTCATGCCCTAAATATTAAGAAAATATATGAAATTGTTTCTATAATGATCGAGAAAGCATTCACCACTTTTGATGGAGTAGTTAACCGTTCTTTGCCATTTCTATTATAAGTAAAGCCTGGGATATTAACAAACAGACAAGAGAGCAATAAACAACAGATACTGCGATCATTTAGCTAATTCTACTTCGAGTTCTGAAGCAAGAATAGATTATGATACATTGATAAAAAACGTGACATTCTCAGCACATGTAAGTAAGCCCTGAATTTGAGAACATCTGTTTTCCCAGAGCCCTAGTAAACACACTTTTAACAGAGATCTCATGTAAAGTAGCCATATGCTTATAATTATCCAAATATTGTAGATCCCCTGTGTGAAATTTCACATCTTTGTTGCTTCTATTTTAATGTTGACAAAGTTGGTAGTAATTTTTAAAACCAAGTCTGATCCTAAACAGGAAAGACAATTTCCTATGTAATTATAATTTTCTATGCAAGATTTGGCAAAGATCAAATTGTTCTTAGAATTTAATCATCTTTACTCTCATAAGCATCCTAGATGCTCATTTGAGAATTCACTTTGCTCAATTTAAGTATCCCAATACCTACTAGCGAACTGCAATGTGTTTTTAATCTAGATGATTTGGACAAACATAAAACATGTCGAATCATTATAGAAGAAAAGTGTTGCCACAGATTCACAGTGAAATACAGTAAAAGCTCACTATGTCAAACAAATTTAACCTTTTTAGAGAAGTTACTTAACAAAAGAAGTTCTTAAGAGAATATGAGAGCTGGTTAGATTGAAGTTTTAAAATGTAATTCCAGAGCAAATGCATAAAGATTGAGAAATAGTAAAAATTACCAGGGAATTATCTGATATTTAAAAAATCCAAATGGTTGAGTAATTAATGGTCACCATACTTACATGCATCTGGAATAAGTATTTACATAAGTTGTTGCATATAATCTGCATAAAAACCCCAGAGGGACGTATTTTTACCTCCATCTGACGTGCCAAAACTAAAAGTAGAAGGTTTTGCGTTCATATAGCTCAGAAGTGACAGAGCTGGGATTCTAATCATCTGCTGCAAACCCCTCCTCTTTCATTAGCATCCATGGTATACTCCATGGATGCTAATGAAAGAGATGGATGCTAATGAAAGCAGACTGTAGACTCCAAGAAGGAGTCTACAGTCTGCTTCATCCTGATATGGCTTTTGTCTCCTTTCCAGGTTCTAAACGGGCCCAGCCCTTTTTATTTTTAGAAATCTGTCCAGATTAGCACAATTTAACCTGATATGACTAGGCGATTAAATACACCTTGTTCGCACGGGGAATGAAAATCATTTGCTCATTAGGAATGAGAATCATTCATTTAAGAATAAAGTTGCATACTGTGTTTCCTTTACAACTTTCCCTCAAAAATCAAAGCATTTCTTGAAGTTCTTGGCAGGTAGCTTGTCCCTATTTCATGGTGAAGACCAATGGTTCTCAAACTTCAGCCTGCATTAGAATCCGCTCAAGGGCTCGTTAAAGTATAGATCTCTGGGCCCCAGCTTCTGATCCCGTAGATCTGGGGCGAGGCCTAAGAATCTGCATTTCTAACAAATATCCCGGTGATGTTGATGCTGCTGGTCCAGGGGCCACCCTTCAAGAACCACTGGTGTTGGCAAACTACATCATGGCTGGACATCTGCGTGCCCTGTGGTGCAACCAAACAAGGAGAGCAGTGATTTGGTCGTTTTGACACTCCTAGTGAGTCTTCATGTTTCTTTCGATACCCAGAACTGGAACTCGAATTCCCTGTCAAACCCAGTACCATCACACTGGTGCCAGGCGTGGGGCTGACCTACTGAAAGTCTGAGTCACACCCGTTCAGCTGATAGAGTGGGGAAACAGAGGCCCAGAGAGGTTATATGTGTTATATTATCAGGCACAACTCTTCATTCCATTTCATTTAACTTGTCTGTGAAGCATCCTGCGAAAGAATGGGAGTGCCAAAGCAAACAGAGCAAGTGGTATCATAGGTCTCAATATTACATCGGGGAAGCAGGAGGAATTAGGGGCTGGTACCTCCCAGGCTAATTTGTGAAGGAGCAGCTTTATCTTCATGTGCACGCTTTCCTAAGAGCCCCCCCCCTTTTTTTTTTGCCTTTTCCTCTGCCTCTCCAGAGCAGTCCTCACCTTTCTTCCTGTCGCTCAGGACTCCATTTATTTTTCACCCTTGACCCCTTTCGAGGAAGATTACTCAGTACTCTAAGCGTTTTTTTCTTTTATGAGGGACTTTTTCTTGCAGATGAAGTTGTATGGAAAGGTCAGAAACATAGAGCAGGGCTGCTCAGCTTGGAGAAAGTGTGGGACACAGGAACCTCACCTGGTAGGTTGCCTCCTCATTCCTCTTGCCGAAAGCTCTAGAAGCTCAAAGGAACAGACTTTTAAACCCACTGCTGTACTCCTTCTTGTCCTTAGCCTTCTTTTAATCAAAACCTGCCCGTCTTAAGTCTCACTTCTCTTGGACCATATAGGTGTCAACTAGTTAATGTTCTCAGGTTATCAGTTTGTCAATTTATTCGGAAGAGTATAATAGTGGTAGTAAAGTATGAATAGGGGTCATACCCAAGAACATTTTTGTTTTAACTGGAACCTTATGAAAACAGTACTGCAAACTAAAGAAATGATTTCATTTGTGCAAATTGCAGGTGTTAGACTACCTTCCTAGGATATAGTTCCAGAGACTTTACAGAATGGTTACGTCATACTAAAAGTTAAATTATTATTTATTTATTTATTTAAATTGAAGTATAGTTGATTTACAATGTTGTGTTAATTTCTGTGGTACAGCAAAGTGACTCAGTTATACATATATACATTCTTTTTTATATTCTTTTCCATTATAGTTTATCACAGGATATTGAATATAGTTCCCTGTGCTATACAGTAGGACCTTGTTGTTTATCCATTCGATATATGTATCCCTAGTTTGCATCTGCTAACTCCAAACTCCCACTCCATCCCTTCCCCATCCTGAGATAAACTCTTTTATTTATATAATAGAATCTTCTCTCCCTGGGTTAGTATGAAATAATGCTTTGAAGACAACAACAGCACAGATTTCAGAGAGCAAGGGCAATTCTGTTTGCTTTTGGTCCTGTATCTCTGGGCAGGTAGAGCTCTCTTTATGGAAGTTTTGTGGCCAAATGCTACACACACCTTATATATGACTCTCTCATTTCTCAAACTAATGTTAATATAAGTGTCACTATTCCTTGCTCATCTCGCAAGCCCCTGAAAACTTTCCCGCGTCCAGCCCAGTTTTGGTTCTCCAAGGGTAATTCCCTCAGCGTCCACAGGAGGGCAGGACACACCATACTGCACAGTTGTCTGTATTTCTTTCTATTTGGGGGGGAAAAATCTGACCATGAAAAGAATGCCAGTTAAGTTGCTAAAGGTGCCTACACCAGAACTTCTCATTTCAGCTCAAGACCCTTTCACCCTTTTTGATATTCTTCATAGATGAAACAGCTGAAGAAATTCCAAGAGAATCTAAGACTGGACTGAAAGTTTCCATAGCATTATTTCAAATTCTCAAAACATTCTGAGAAGGTCTAAAGGCAGATTTTGACTCGTAGTTTGCTCTCGTATCTTTGTTTTTACAACACACATACTCACAGAGCAAAGGCCTTGTTAACGTTGGGGTGGATTCCTATTTGAGGCATATCTATGAGGGAGGAAGAGGTATGGCTTTATACAGGACTGGGGATCATTGTCATAATATTTGAAATAGGAAATGCTTTTTAGTATAGTGAAAGCATTGGATTAAGTGTCAGAAAGACTTGCCTACTGGTTGTGAATAGATTCCTGACTGGCTTGCAACCTTGGGCCCCATCCACCGAGTTTGTGCATCCGCTCACCTGTGACATGAAGACTGCAGCGCTTTCAGGAAAAGGAGAGCCAGCACCTTCCTTGCTTGGACTTGAGGCTGGTAGCAATGAAGGAGGAGAATATCTGCCCCAGGGGAATCCTGACGGTGGGAGGACAGACCACATCCTCTGTGGCTCCTGTCCTAGTGTCATTTACTCTTACCCATGACTCCATCCAGTGTGCTGAGCGCTCCTAAGCCACAGCAAATAGGCTCATTACTTTGTTTCCTGTTTACTGATAACTTGTGGCAGATAATAATTGCCGTGGGCCAAAAGAAGAGAGAACATACAGGACTGCAGTTGCAGGCAGGAAGCCTTCTTATTGGCTGGGGGTTCTGAAACCATGGATCACCATTAACCAGACTCCATACTGATAGAAATTAAAATACTGATAACACAAACTACAAGGGTTCGTTTCCCCAAGGGGAGGGATGGAGACAGACCACAAGGAGGAAGCCTCTCCCGGATGACACCGGAGAAGCAGACGTACAGAGCTTGCAGGTCAGGCCAGAGCAGATCATGTGCATCCTAGGGGTGACAGGTAGGCGGAAGGCGAAATGTTGCTTCTTCAAGTGAGAAACGAGGGGTTTCGAGTTTGTGGTTTGGCAGAGGGCTGTTGGAGACCTGCAGAGGGGGCAGACAGGCACAGAGGAGAGCTGTCCAAGAAAACAGCCTTGGCAGTAATACAAAACCAACCCAAAACATGAAAAGAAGGGCGAGCAGACATGCTTTGGACATAATGTTAAGTGACAAGGGGAGGGTAGGACACAGCATCTATCTCTGGATTGCAATAACATGTACGCAAAAGACAGAGACAGATTGGAAGGGCACCCATAAAGGCAAACACATTTTGGTCTCTTGTAGTGGCAGAAATCTGAAAAACAACCTTTTTGTTCAGTTCCATTTCCTTTTATGTTGTTAAGTTAGTAAAAAACAAACTATTTTAAAGCACAGAGAGAGGAAGGAAGAAAAGGTTATGGTAAAGCAGCTTCGAGTCTAAAGTCTCAGAACTTGACAATCTTGAAACCAAAACTGGGGACATAAGTAGGCGTGGGATAAGGCCAGAAGGGACACCCATGGAGGAGATCAAGAGGAGAGAAGCTGGCTCAATAGCCCAGCGGTTAAGAGCTCAGACTCCGCAGCAGTGTGAGCTTGGGCCTCAGTTTCCCTATCTGTAAAATGGGGATAATCCAATCCTTATCTCATAAGGTTGTTTTGAA
This sequence comes from Mesoplodon bidens, assembly GCF_964165515.1. NCBI lineage: Eukaryota > Metazoa > Chordata > Mammalia > Artiodactyla > Ziphiidae > Mesoplodon > Mesoplodon bidens. The sequence goes on along the minus strand of NC_138173.1, from coordinate 39,690,426 downwards.
GATGAAAGGAGACAAGGTCTCTTGGGTGTTTGCCATTACCTGGGGGAGGCCAGTGCCAAGACCTTAAGGAAGTTCTGGAATGAAGGGAGCAAGGAAGCAAAACTGCCTCTTCTTGCAGTCAGGTGACTGGTCCCTGCAGAAGGAATGAAATAGCAAAAGTGGGAAGGGGGAAGAAAGTGAGAGGGTGGGGAGTATGGAGACTGGGAACACACACACACACACACACACACACACACACAAAGCAGTGTGGGGAAGGAAATCACCTGAGAGCAAATAATATCATAAAGAAAAGAAAAAGCAAGAAAATAGGGACATTGGCTCAGGGATGATTCCTCTTTGATGGAGAGGGAAGACCACTGGGTCTGGAGTCTGAGCCCTAGGGTCTGTTTCTGGCTGCACATCCTCTTGGCTGAGTGTCCTTGGAAAAGTCATTTATCCCCTCTCAGACGTTGTTTAAATCTGTAAAAGTGAAAATAGGAAGGCCAACATCACAGAAGGGCTGGGGGTGATTCAAGATCTTTTTACGGCTGGTGGCTGAGCACCCAATGCATGCAAGGGGAAACTCGACGTCCACAGCGTTAGGGCAAGGAGCATGGCGGGAGAGAAGCAGCCCTCCGTCTCGTCTTCCAGCCTTCAGGCCCCGGAATGAGTGAGGCAGTAGGCGGGGAAGACAGGCAGGAGAATCTGGGGACAGATAAAGGAAACTCGTGATGGGGCGAGGCTGGGCTGAAGAGAAACAGATTGGGGGAGAGCTGCAAAGGGAGGGGTCCACTGAAAGGGGAGGGGGGAGTCCGGGGAGGGAGCGGGTGGGAAGGCCTAGAGAGATGGGAGGGCAGTGTGAGAAGAAAAGCAGGCTGGGGAAAGAGAGATTGGAATGCAGAGGGAACTTGGGGAAGGAGGAAGTATTGAAGGCGGGAGGGAAAGAAGTGAGGGAAAATGGGGATGCCGTGGAGGCGGGGGCCAGGCCGCGAGAGGGAAGAGCATCCGGGGAACAGATGGAGGAGAAAAGAATCGGCTAAATCCAGCGTCAGAAGAGGTTGGGGACTGCGAGGAGAGAGGCTGGGGCCTTCAGGAGAGCGCAGCAGCTTTTAGCATCCATCCAGACTCTAAAGACTCGTGGCCTTTGCCTGACCTCGAGGGTCGGGAACAGACGCCCTGTCTTTGTGGAGAGCGGTACCCCACCGAGAGAATGGGACTGTTCTGAGCTGGGCCCTACGCCTGGCGCGCGGCGAGGCTTCCCTGGTCCTGGACTGGCCCTTGAAGGGAGCGATCGACTGGCCTGGAGGTTGGGGCCGAGGAAGGAAGGTACCACCGCCCGGAGCCGGCGCGCAGTCGGCTGCTGAGGCGCCTGCTCCGAGCTGTCCCTGGGGGGCGCCGCCGCCACTTCCCTCCTCCGGGGCCGCACGCTCCCAGCAAAGTGGAGGAGGCTGGGGAAGACCGAGAGCCGGCGGAGCGCTACGGAGGGACCGAGCTTCGAACAGTGCTAGGGGGGCTCTGGCGCTGCGGATGCCCGTGGCTTCCTCGCCGCCGGGCGGCCTCGCCCGCCTACCCCTGCCCGGCGCTCCAGACCCGCTCTGCGCGCACCGCCTGGCAACCCCTCGCACGTCCCGCGGGGGCGCTGCGTCCCCCTGCCACCCCGGCCCACAGCGGCCCCTCTCCCCCACACCTCCTGCCCGCACCACCCGGCCTCCCCTCCCACCCTCGGCTCCCCTCCCCTCCCCACCCCTCCCCTCCCGGCGAGGGGCGGGAGGGGGCGTGGCAGGGCCGGGGTTTGTGTGGCTGGGACCCGGCTCCTCGCACTCCGAGTCCGCCCGAGGAGCCGGGCCCCGGCCGCTGTCCAGCCGCTCCGCGCCCCTCGCGACCCGCGCCGCCGCCTCTCGGGGAGCCGCTCGCCATGGATACCCCCAGGGTCCTGCTCTCGGCCGTCTTCCTCATCAGTTTCCTGTGGGATTTGCCCGGTTTCCAGCAAGCTTCCATCTCATCCTCCTCGTCGTCCGCCCAGCTGGGCTCCGCCAAGGGAATGCGAAGCCGCAAGGAAGGGAAGATGCCGCGGGCGTCGCGAGAGAGTGCCACGGCCCGGGCGCCCCTGGGGCGGCAGGAGCCACAGCCGAGGCCGCAGGAGGAGCCCCGGCGGCGGCCGCCACAGCAGCCCGAGGCTCAGGAGCCTCTGGGCAGGGGCCCGCGCGTGGTGCCCCACGAGTACATGCTGTCAATCTACAGGACTTACTCCATCGCCGAGAAGCTGGGCATCAATGCCAGCTTTTTCCAGTCTTCCAAGTCGGCTAATACGATCACTAGCTTTGTAGACAGGGGACTAGGTAAGTGGCAAAGAAGACGCCCGACTCCTTTCTCCCTGGAGCTCCGCAGCCAGGGCACAGCTCCGGCTCTGGCAGGAGGCTGCATTTGTGAATTCCCTTCCCGCTCTGGATACCTCCCCCTTTCTTTTCTTAAACAGTTTTTCTCAAGCCTAAGTAAGTTTCCGAATGCGGCTGCAGACTTTATTCCAGTGTGCAATACCCCCTGCCTCGCTTTCTCTCTCCCTTCCTTCCTTCTTCCTCTTGCCTTGTGCAGAAAGGAGCGTGGCGGCCGCACGTCTGGTGGCTGGTGGAGGAAGCGTGGAGGGCGGGAGGTGGCGGGCAAATGACCGGGGCTGCAGAGGCGTCGCGACGGGGACTGGGAACCCGTGGCAAGGGGTCACTGGTTGTACCGGGTGCGCGGTCCAAGGCCGGAGCTGCCGTGGCGGACCGAACGGCCCAGGGGCCTGAGTGAGCGCTGGAAAGCCCCGAGCTCCCATCCGCTCCGGGAAAAGCCGGCAGAAGAGAGTTCCGCGGTCGAAGAAGCGAGTCCGCGATTTGCGTCTGGCAGTGCCCTGGCCCAGCCGCTGCCCGGCTACCCGGCTCGTCCCCGCGCTGGACGTGGGGATGGTCAGCCGCGTAGGAACCCCGCGCCCTCGGGCTTTTTTTTTTTTTTTTTTTTTTTGCTCCTGCAGCGCGCCCTCGGCCACTCCGGGGCCGCAACAGAGTCATTTCTGCAGAGGCAGCGGCAGCCACTGGCAGGGCGGGCCGGGGGCAGGGGCAAGTGAGCTAAATTTGGGGGGTTGTTGGTACTTAGCTCACATGGGTGCCTGGGTGTGCTCGTTCACCTTTCTGAGCCAGGCAACTCTCCTCTCTCTGCGCTTCTACCAGGGGCCCCGTCTTTGGTCCCCTCTGTGGGCGCGGGTGCATGTGTGGGAGTCTGCGGAAACCCCTGCGCCCCCTCCCTGCCACCTGCGTTGGTCTGCAGCCTTGGAGAGAACCTCGCGCTGCAGGCGCCGGGACCTCAGTTCCTAAAGAGAAGAGACAATACCGTAGAAGGAGGCAGTAAGGAAGGGAGAAAAAGCAAAGGAAGGGCAAACGGGAGGTAGGGGGCGAGAAGACAGGACGGAGGAGATAAAAGCGATTTGGGCATCTATCCACTCCGCCACCCTGCCCGGACTTAGCTCCTCGGCTCGGACGCCTTCCCTGCCTCCCACTTCCAGGTCAGTGAAAGGGGGGTCGCCCAGGAACCGGCGAGCACGGGGGTTCGGACTGCTCTGCCGCGACTGCCTTGGGGGCACTTGCACGCCCTCGAAGCTTTACAGAGCAGGCTAACGGCCCCGAGCCTCGGGCTCTTCCCAGGCTTCAGCCCCCGAGCCCCCTCCCTTGCAGCCGCCTTCCTTGCGGGCGTGGGTCCTGCCCACGCTCGGTTCGCGGCTGCAGCCCGAGGTCAGCGAGGTTCACAAGCTGCTGAAAAGTCTGGGCGGCAAATTAACGCCAGGTATTTTATGGTGATTTTACAACTGCTAAAGTCACCCTGGCAAATACAAGCGGCTTCTTCGTAGCGCTGCACCTGGGGCCCCGGCCTCCCTGCTGCCAGCGCAACTCGCCTTCTCCCCACCTCCACCCCTCTCCCTGACTCTGTTGTTTCTCTCCCTCTAAATCTTGTTTATCGTTCGCCTTCTCTAATACCCTACTCGAAGGCTACCCTAGACTTGCCTAGTCGAGAGAGTAAGGAAGCACAGAGAAAAGTACTCTAGAGGCCTTTCCCCAAGGGAAGAAATCCCGCAGGCCCAGGGTGGCGGGCGGTTGGGCGCGCATTTTCTTCTCCCCACGGGAAGCGGCCAGAACCTCCGCCCCTCCCCCAAGCGGACACCCCCTAACTCGTAAGTTGCGCCCTGTGAGTTTGGCACGGGACCAAAGGACCCTGCGGGCGGCTGGGAGGCGTCTACCGAAGCCTGCGGCGTTGGGGCAAGTGTGGGAGGTCTCTGGGGGCTCCAGGTCCGGCGCAGAGGCTGGTTCGCTTCACCCTGGCTCGCGCTGCAGCAGCCTGTCCGCGGGCACCGCGCTGGGCGCCCCCGGGGCGCCGGAGGTAGGGAGGGGACTGGCTGCGCGCCCAGGTTGGCGGGGGGGCGCTCAGTTTCCGAGCCAAGCTCTCTAAGCTAGCCGAACCGAGATCCAGACGTCCGGCTTCCATTCCCGAACGCGGTCCCCCGCCGGAGGAGGCGCGGCGTGACCACCTGGACCGTAGCTTCAAAGGCGCGGTCTCCTCCACGCTCTCTGGTTCCCAGAAAACGCGAAGAAAGGTAGTTGGTTGACCGCGAAGGCTGTGCCCGCCACGCTGGGGTGAAGGAGTGCGAAGCCGCGGGCTGGAGGGCGCGCGCAGAGGAGGGGGTATGTTGCGGGCCACAGCCCCAGCTTGATAAAGGGAAAGCCTCACTTTCTCTCTCACTGATTTTGATTTGATGTGTCACCGGCGGTGACCTCGGGCTGGACCTTCCGGGGCTTGCTTAGCATCGGGCCCCTGATTGGAGTGTTTCAACTCAGCGATCTAATTGAGGTTTCATGTCATAACACATCAAATGGTGTCTAGTCTCCCGTGATGGAAGGGACCCGCCAGCCGCGCATCCCCGACTCCTGGCGAGGACTTCCGCCCCTCTCACGTGGGGACTCTTAAACCGCGCCAGACCTTCCAGCATCCCCTCCCCCAGCCGTGGAAGGCAGGACAAGGAGGTAAGAGAGGCGGCCAACTGAGAGCTGGGCCAGCCGCTCTAACTTGGCGCCTTGCCTCGGGGATGTTTAAATCGCCGTCGAGTGTGGCAGGCTTGGCTTCGAGAAGCAGGGGTCCCTCAGGGGGGAGGAGCAAAGAAAACGGAAGGAATCCTGAAATCTTCTCGTGAGGCATGAGCTACTTACGTACAGTACAGTATCTGTAAAAAGCCTTCCTCACCCGGGAACCCCGGGACCCCAGACATTACACCTAAAGCTTGCGTTTAAGAGTGGGAGAGCAGGGTAAACTCTGTCCATTGTGAATGAATGAAGAGCGCTTTAGGTCTATAAAGACTGCGTGTTCTGTACTGCCTCAGCCCGTGCCTCCTTCTCCCAAGCCCCGTGAAGAGGAGACCTTATTGCAAGTTAAAAAAATATGTCTCCCCTTTCGGTTCGCTCTCCAAACAACTAAGGGTAATAATAATAACTAAGATATATTGACATGTTGAGCACTTACTGTGTACCAAGTACTGGGCTAACATTTGTTACATGAATTATTTCATTTAATTCTAACAACACCCCCCAACCCGGGGAAGAAAACGCTACAGTCCCTGTTTTACAGGTGAGTTAAGGAAGACAGAGAGGTTAAGCAAGTTGTTCAAGGTCACACAGCTAGTGAGAGCTGAAGCACATATCCAGTTCCAGCCCCTGCATATTTACCTATGGCACTACATGGGTAGGGTAAGGGTGAGGGTGTTTCTAAAGGATGGTGGCCAGAAGCAGAAATGGAAAAAGTTGACAGATTTCTCACCCCGTCTAATATTCCTCTGTAATCTCTTACGACCCAGTTAGGAGTTGGAGTGAAACTTTAGATTCAGGGGTGCTGTGCCTTGCTTCTTCTTTGTACTCCCTGTAAAAGGCACAAACCGCCTTATCCCTGACCTTTAAAAATGCCTCCATATTGTGCTTTCAAGATGATTTTGGATCCATGAAGATGAGAAAGTGTGTGAATGTTTGTGTTGGTGCAGCCATAGGATCAGGATGGACCAGGTTGGATATAGAGAAATTACAGTTAGCACCTGATACAACTCATTACAAGACCACTAGTACAGGAGGCTTGGATCTCCAACCCTGGGGCCCTGGAAAGGCAGACAATGAGAACTCCTATGAATTCAACATGGCTGTAAGACAGAGGGAGAGGGAGAGAGAAGCAAAACTTGGACTTTAGTTTATGTAGTGAGAAGCGCCATGTAATTCCAACAAGGGAGAAAAAAAAAAGCCTCTTAAGGATGAAGAAACCAAAATGAATCTAAGAATATTGCTGTGAGTTAGGTTTCCAGATGATTTTGAAATAAGAATTCTCTTTAAATATTTGTTGTTATTGTTACAATAGCACTCTCAGAAAGGCGGCAGCAGGGAACAGATAACAAAAAAACAAACACCAAAAACACCAACCCCCCCCACACACACACACAAACCCAAACGAGATCGGAACAGCCTTGAGGAATTTGACACCCTAGAAATGAACCTCGGGAGAGTTTGCCGCTGATTGTTTGTTGGCTTCTAGGTTTACCTTCTGGGTCGCGATTGCCAAGGGGGCAGGACAGGACAGCTAACGGGGAGGACATTCTAAGAGCGGCATAGTTCCCTCCTGATTGAAGTTCGTCTGGTGTGGCATGTTCACGCAAAACAGCGTGTTTCTGGGTGGACCTGGGCCGCAGAGTGGTGCAATCAACGCAGTGGTGCTTTTGCCCGGATCCTGTTGTCGTTGGCAAACGGAAAATGAAATATAAGCAGGGAAGTATTTTAATGGGGACGGAGGGAATTCACAACTGTTAATTATTTGGTGACCTTGTATTCGATTTGTTTGAGTCCCTTATAAAAACACTAATGCAGACCAGACGGCCAAGTGAGGAAGCCGGCAGAAGGTTCCAATCTAGGCTTTATTTCCCCGGAAAGAGGGAACAGCCTTGGGAAAGGATTGCTGAGCTTTCAAGTGCGTGCGTGTGAGGACGCGCCGGTGTGAGCACCGCGCGGGGTTTGCGTCGCCGTCCAGGATCCTGCTCAAACCTGGTGAACTGGCAGGTCCTATAAGAAACCCGGGGTAAGGGAAGGAAGCCTTAAACCAGAAGTTTGTTCTGCTCTTCTGGTTGGAATGATTAAAACATTTTTCAGGCCACAAACCAAACCCTTAGCCACTGGCTTGTTGTTAAATAGTAGTTAATGTCACTCCCACCCCTAAGGCCTTACGGGTTGCCTTACAAAGGCTGCCTTAGCAAGAAGCTAAAAGCACCTAGTGTCTTCTGCAGAGAGAGTGCAAGAAGCGCCGGAATTCTGGGGCGGACTTCCTTGGCAGGGGAGACTAATCTGAGAAGGACACTGAGCTTTTTCCTGGCGCGGGAGGCTCTCGAGCTCTGGGAGTTTGCGCGGTAGAGTTGCTGGTGGGGGAGGGGATCGAAAAACGTGCTCAAACATCCTTGTCGTTTCTGCACATTAAAAAAAAAAAAAAAAAAAAAAGATTACCTAAGCCACAACCCACGACAGGCCTTGGGAATCCCTTCCCGCGCAAACTGAATCAAGACCTGAAACCTCCCCCTTACGACCAGAGGGGATGCGTGTCGCCTGGACCCGCGGGGAACGCAGAGCGTTGCACTGATGGAGGCCCTAGTGCAACTCGCTTTTTCCCAGCTGGGGTTCTCGGGGTTCTGGCGGCTCACCTCCTTGAAATTGGTGACGTCTTCCTGGGGCGGCGTGGGGAGAGGGAGAAGGGAACTGAACAGAGAGGTCGGGGAAAGATGGTTTGATAGAAACAGGGCAGAAGGAAAACTTTCGTTTCCTGCCAGGACTTCTGCTTGCAGCAAACGACCCAGAGCAAATTCACAAGAATCCCTGGGGACTTTTGAGTAAAGTGAAGGACACTAGTTCGATAACTCTTAGGGTATGGAACAACCCTGCTCAAGCGATGCTCTCTGGACCCGGGAAGGGCTACGAAGCGAGGCCGCGAGGTGTGGCAAACAGGAATGTGGATCCACAGCGCCACTTCTTTGCTTGGCATCCACCACCTCCCTCAAGTCCCCATCCCCCGCCCTTAAAGCCTGGCTGTTTATTTTTAAGCTCAATGTCGGTTAAATGGTGTCTCCTGTTTACAGGAATTAAATAGGTCCTCGTCGGCCTAATGGGTTCCAGGGTTGCTGTTCCTTGCCTTCCAGGACAGTCCATTAACGCTGCTGGGGGCCGAGGGTTGGGTGCGCTGGGAGTGGGCGGGCGGCGCTGACCAGCGTTAGCAGAGAGGCGCGCGCTGCGCAGCGAGCGGCCCGGGCGCCTGGGGGCGGGGCAGGGTTTAGGGACCCTAGAGTGGGCTTGCAGTGGAGGGGAAGGGCGGGCCTCTGGCCCCGGCTGGCGCGGGTCTGGCTGCTGGAGCGGAGCGGAAAGCAAGAACAGAGGGTTGGCTTTGGTCAGGGCTGGTTTACCCGTCCCCCTTACCCCCTAAATAACGTAGGAACCGAAGAGAACCCGTGCGCCTGTTTTGCACATCTGGTTTCCAGGCAAGTTGGTCCAGTTCCGATCCCACTTCCCAGCTGACCGCCGCTCCCGCGCCCAGGGGGGAGGGAAATTGAACGATGCTAGACTATGGCCCATAGCTACCACCACGAATCTCACTTTGCTAGGACGTTATTTCGGGAGTCAGCCCGAGGTGAACACAGTGGAGCTGAGTTGCCGCGATCCCTTCCTCAGAAGCTGCGTCCGGCCCAGCAGAACACATCACTGAGGTTTCTCCTGCGCAGGACCCCTTGACACCAAGGGTCCAATATCCTGACCACACGCCAGTCTGAGCCCGTCTCCCCACCTGCAACCTCAGAACTGGTCGGGGAGGGGGAACAACATAAAATGGGAACCTTTTCTTCTACTTTTCATCTCCAAGCTCTCAAGTCAAAAGGCTGCGATCATGTTCTAGCCCAAAGGACGGTTTCAGGGCTGTGATACCCTCCCCGCTGGGCCTGGCTTGCTCCCCTGGGCTCCCAGGTGACCCTACAGGTCGACACTGCAGGGAGGGCGACCTCGGGTAAATCAGCCAGGTCCGGGCCCTGCTCCCGAGGTTCCAAGAGAAGGCAGCGACCTGCAGGGACGCCAGGCACAGGCTGCTTGGCTGCAGCCGAAAGGTGGGGAGAGAGGCTCCAGCGTGAGGGGTGTCACCAGCTTCTATTTGGATTTCATCTGCAGTGGTGTCAAATTAAGATTTGGGCCACTGTGGTCAAGAGCTCAGGGTGGGATGCCAGTGAAAAGAGTCGCCTGGTGAAGTGTCCTTGATCTGGGCTTTGCGTCTCTGGCTCTTGAGCCCCTGAGAGGCCATGAGAGTTCGCACCAAGTGCGTGGAAACTACTTTGTAAATGAATCCATTTCGTCCTAGAAAGACAAAAGGAGTCTCTTGGAGGTGCCTTCCGACTCCTGCTGGGGGTGCCCAGCGCCCAGAGCTCAGAGTAGAGGGCTGGCCCATCTCCTGCCAGAGAGCTGCGTTACTGAAGGCGGTGCTGCGGCTCCCTAGGAGCGTGGAGTTTTTCCCGGTCGGGTGGAAATCGGGGTTCCCCTTCTCTCCCCCTCCCAGCCTCATTGGTTTGCCGCTGGCTGAGTCAGAACTTGCTGTGGGAACCTTGAGGTTTCTCTGTGGGATCCAGGCAGGCCACCAGACTCGATGAATTCTGTGTGCTTCACAAGCCCAGGTTTGAGACAGGGAGGAAGGCAGGGATCTGCCAGGCTTTGGAAAGAGGGTGGAAAAGTCCTCTGTGGAGGACTTCCCGTGGGTGTTTCTGGTCTTTGAAATGAGGAAAGAAGCTGGGAAATTCAGGGCAAGCTACTGGGGGAAACACTGGGGAAGCCAAGAGACCTAGAAAGAAGTGGGGTGGTGACTGTATGGTGGGAGGCACCGGGCCCGGGAACTTCTGTGGGACGGTGATGCCGCCGCCCCTGACACCGCAGCCCGAGGGGTCACTCACTGCTACACCCTGCTCTCCTCCAACCTGCAGGCTGAAAAACATAGGGAACACCCCCACCCCGCACCGTACAATGGCTCCGTGGACAGTTCCTGCCCACGAGGGTGGAGAAGTGGGACAGGTGGGGCAAGGAGATCAGCCACCAGGCCTCTCGGGGCTGCGGCTGCCTGGAGCCAAAGGGGTTCGCATATGGGCTAACCCCAGAGGAGGGACCCTGCAAGGAGGGCCCTGTCTTTGACGAGGTTCTGGCTGGTGGTCGTTTGTTCACCTGGCATTGTGGGAGGGGCCAGAGCAGTGGATAAGGCCTGAGGAATGAGAAGGAGCAAGGTGATGGGGGTGAAGCTGAAACCCCTATGAGTCTTGCCCTTTGCTGGAAGCCCTTGCTTCTCTCTTAACCCCTCTGCCCAGCACCTCTCCTCCACTCACTTCTGCAAATCCTGTGGAAAGAATTGGATTGCATCTCCTCAAAGAAGGCCAAGAAGAGGACAGGTGTATCTTCCCCCTACCTGGCCCCCTACCTGGCCATAGGTAGTTACAGTAATGTTGGCTGCATTCACTGGATGCTTCTGTCTGTCATGCACAGCCTGCTCTGGTTGCCTTGACTCTGATCTTTACAATGACTCTGCAAAGTGGGGGTCATTCTCCCATTTTCCAGATGAGGTATATGAGGCTGGGAAAGATTATGTGACCCAGTCCATCCAAGGCCACCCAGCCAGTAAGTTACAGGGCAGGACTCAAATCTATGCCTCTCAGACTCAGGATTCCTATGCTCCTTCCATGTTGTCAGTAGTAGCTAACATTTGCACACATCTTCAGATGTCTTTTCTACTCTATCTCATTTGCCACCCTTCCCTCAGTGACTGTGAGCTGGCCTTATATTCTCATTTTGCAGATGAGAAAATTGTTTCCTTGGAAATTCTCCTTCAAAAGTCCAATTGTTGGCATCCCTTCAATTCTGCTGATTAGGAAGTGATTGACACTTGGATATCAGGGATTGATGCCCTCCCCAAATTCATAGGCAGCATGAAAGAATTGGAGCCTTCTCAGGGTTTCTACCAGACACAAAGATCAGGGGCTGGGATGTCCAGGGTGGTGACACAGATACCGGAACCAGACTGCTGCATCTACCTCTATCTTGGACAAGTTACCTTGAGCTCTCTGTGTTTTAGTTTTGTGATCCGTAACATAACAATGATGTCTTTTCTTTTTTCCATAGGTCGTTTTGAAGCTTAAACGACTTATTATAAGTTGAGAATTTAGATCATGCCCAGGACATAGTAAGGACTTACACCAGTGTTTGCTGTTATGATCGTACTGGATGTGAGCAAAAACACCCCAGAAAGGGTGAATTGTGTGGGTGGTGTCCTGATTCTGCACCTCAGGGGGATGCTTAGCAGTTTGCAAGATTCAGGTCTCAGTAGAGGCAGGGCGCAGGACAAGAGTACAGGGGGATGCCCAGGAGATCACTGTCCCGGAAGAGGGTCGTAGTTGGAGCACAAATGACTCAGAGACCTTCATACCCCAGAGGAGACAGGGCTGGTGGCTCATTTTTACTCACCCAGTACACCTGACTCTATTTCCAACTTGTGGACTTTGTGGCACCTCAGGGCACCCTCAGGGCTGAGGGACCTGGGAAGAAGTGACTCCAAACCTAGCTATGAATTCCCTGCTTGGAGGTCTTCTTACTTCCAGTAAAGGAAAAAAGAATTCCTGGCAGAACCCAGCTCCCTTTGTGTTGACGGCGTTGGTGATGGATGTGTGTCTGGTGTCCTCCCTCCCTCTTTGCTTCACCGCCAAATCAGAACCCTGTCAGAGGGGCGTGGCCTCAGGTCTGAGGGCCTCGGTTGGAATAAAGACCTTCAAATAGTGTCCCTGCCAAGCTGCAAGACATTGGGCAAGTAAAGACGCCTCTCGGAGCCCGCTCCGTCACCTATAAAAGAGTGTAACAGTACGACGGGCCTCGGACGCTCTCGGTGAGGATTCACGGACGGAGGCCACCCAAACCCTGAGCCCAGCACAAAGGCACGCCCAGAAGCATCCAGGGATGCTTTTGAGGATGGGGGAAAGGCTGAGCTGCAGACACCTGGAGTTTCCTTTGCGAAGACGGGTGATTATACGCCCCTCCTCCATCCCCACCTAGGGGAGTAGGGGTGGGAGAGCCCCCTTTCATCTCGGCTTTCTGAGCCGCAGCCCTTCGCTGGAGGATGTGCCTTCGGAGGACGTGCAGCGGACCGCGTGGTGGGGCGGCGGGTGGAGGCGGGTGAGGCCCGGCCAGGTGCCCACGAGTGGCCGCTCAGGTCACGGCGAATTCAGAGGACGCGAGCGGAACACGCGCTTAGCAGCGCTGGGGAGCCCAGGGTCTGGGCGCGAAGGGCCTTGGGGGTCGGGCGAGCTGGAGCTCGGGGGAGCCCTCGGGGCCAGCGAGTGACACACAATTCAACCAGGACTCTCAAGAGGGACCTCAAACTGCGTACGTATCTCAAGACGTCTTGGGGAAAATGCAGTGCGCGGCCTTTCCGCCCCAAACCGAAGGACGATTCGGGTTTTCGGAAGCCACCTGCAGGGGGGCGAGGGGGAGCCTCCCCTAGCTGGAGGAGCGCGTGTGGGCGGCGAGGCTCGGGTCCTGCAGCTGAGCAACCGTAACCCTTACGCCGCCTTCCCGGGGGCGCGGTTCCCGGGGTGTCCGGACTTAGGCGCCGCGGGCATCCTTTTCTTTACGATCTGGTGTTTGCTTCTTAGCTTCCTCCAGCCACGTACCTTTCTAAGCCAGTTTCCTCGTTTAAAATGGGCGTGATAGTCCCTACCTTGAAGTGATTCGTTCTCGTTCCCTTATTTGCTTTCCTTTTAAATTTTTATTTTATTTTTTTAATCGATTCCACACCAAATGTATATGTTTGAGGTGCTCCTAACCTTTAACCGACTTGCCCTTAACTTATAAAAGGCTGACCTATTTATGAAGAATTTTCTTCAAATATGAAGGTGGTTTGTTCTCTTCTTCTCTCCGCCCCTGCTTCCTCTGCCCACCCACCAGAGCAAGCTGATACGCACAATCCAGCGATTAAAACTTGAGGGGTCTCTATGTCTAATACTCAGCAAACCCTGAATTAACCTGAGTGTAAGCCAAGCTGTAACAGACCAGGTTGATACAGATAAAAAGCAAAAAAGATAGCTCCCATGATTTATTACTGATCAATTTCAATTTAAAGGCCTGAAGCATAAGATTGACTTCCAGGATGTAAGAAGGTGCCTCCAACAGATTCTGAAATGAAAACTACCTGTTTCTAGGCAAGAGGATGGGAGAGAGTGTCACTTGATGACATCAGCTCTCCTTTATACAGGACTTAATGGGAGAGGAGGCTTGTGGGAGAAGGTGTGAAGAACTGGCTTCCTACCCACAGATGGCCATGGCAGCAGGGCCAGGCCTTGTGAATGCCAGGTCAGCAGGCAGAGTGCCTGCAGGGTCACAGTGGATGGTGTGAGCACTCCCCAGGTTGGATGCCTCCTCTGGGCTATTTCTGTGATGCATGCCTCCAGAGCAGGTCCAGACAGGTGGAGAATGTGGTCTTTAGGGGAGCTGCACAGAGCAGCCACACTCATGCGTTAGAGGTTCTGGAGGCCCAGTTGGGAGTACATGTGGCTGAAAGAGTGAAAAAATGTGGAGGTGGCTGTGAGGGGCAGGAAGGAACAGAGAGCAATAGGGACTTGGTTCTGGTGAGCATTGCCTTAGATCCTGTTTGGGCCCAGTGCTTTGGGGCCCCAGGGCCCTGTTTTGTTCCCACCTGCCATGGTGCCCTCCCCACCTGGTGGGGAATCTGAAGAGTCAAGGAAATGTGCTTATCTAGATTCGTCGTTCTTATAGTGGGGTCTCCAACCAGCAGAATCAACATCTCCTGGGAACTGAGGAGAAATGCAAATTCTGGGCCCTGCTACAAACCTCTGGGGCCCAAGAGAATTTGCCTTTCTAACAAGTTCCTGTGTAATGCTGATGATGCAGTTTTAGGGACCACTGCAGGTTCACTGGCTTTGAGAGCTACTGCTCTAGTCTGGTACCTGAGCCACAGAGTTCTTGCTCAAAGAGCCCTGAGCCCACTTCCAAGGCCTGGGCAGTTTCTTCTTTGGGTCTGTCCTCCTAAGGGTGTGTCACATCGCTGATGTGTGCCCCTGTAGCCTGGGAAGCTTGGACCTGTGGGCAAGGGTGTCCACATGCATGCAGGTAAGACCCCTCGAACTGTGGAATGGAGCCGGCATGGGAAGAAAAGAGAGCAGGATACAGGCTGAAGCCTCATTTGCACTTTCCCCCCGAGCCCTGAAAAGAGTAAGAGCAGGCTGATCTTGCTAGAAAAATCATGCGAAATCCCAAGGCTGCAGAACCTGTGGAGCCCTCTTTTTACAGATGCTTTCCTCTGTTTTGACCACTCTCGAGGACTAGAGAAATGTGACTCAGCTGTGCAGACCATTTATTAGCCCACACTTTAAAAAAAAAGCATGAAAACAAAAGCAGGCTGATTTCTCCGTGTTGCATGAGAGAGAAATAAATAAATTCCTTTACACCTGCCTAGTGCTCTCCAACCAGTGACAGACTGTCTCAAGAGTTATATAAGCAGAGATGGAAATGATTTCCTAAAGGAGCCCAGGTTTTATTCCTAGCAAGCCCTGAAAATACAGTCGGGACTGTATCCTCCATCCCTTGTACCCTGGTCACTCCTGGTTGCCTCAGCTCCGGGACTTGGACTCTAATGGACAGGCAATGGGGCTTACAGGCTAAATGCTCCAACTCTGAAATTAAACGGACCTAGGTTTGGGTCCCAATATGACCATTTATTAGTTGTGGGACTTTGGTAATTATTTTCTCCAAGCCTTGGTTTTCCCATCTGTAAAATTGGAACAATATGAGTACCTACCTTGCAGAACTGATCTGTGCTCATGGATAAAAGGTGAAAAATATGTCAGCCCTCATGACATTTAGCTGGTGCAGCAAGTGCCTTAGGTTTGTCCCTCTCACCACATCCTCAGTTTGGGGGGAGAGAAATATGAGAGCCAGGAAAGTGAAGCCTCAGGCAATAGGTCCAGAGATCTGGGTGGTGGTTGAATGTTGTCAGACACAGGTTTCTTTAAAGGAGGAGAAGAAAGTGTGCTGAATTCCCACTGATTTTAATGTGCCCTGGTCGGTTTGAAGGTCTTGGCTTCCATAAATCAACTGCCTCCAGCAGCTTTTCCCTTTTCACCTCTCTAACCCTTCCCACAGCTCCGTCTCAGGTCGGGACTTGTGTGTTAGAGTGAGGCAGCCGCCCGGCGGTCAGCCCAGAGTGGGAACTGGGTGTGGCTGAGGCTCCAGATCCAGTGCCCTGGGGCTACATCTGGACAGGCAGTGAGGGTCGGACCTGGGACCCGGTGACACTTTTACTATTGAAATCTACCCAAACTTTACTAGCTTCTGGGGAAAGCTAGGGGCTTTGGGGATTTTTGTATTTGCTGGGTTGTAAATATTTTATGAGAAGGCAGCCCAAGAAAATCTGGTTAGCTTTCCGCCTTGCACATTGAAGTGGGGTTGGCTTCATGCACAAATGTGTCAAAAAAGAAGTCCAGTCCAGTTTTGCCTGGGTCCCCAAGAATTCGCCTTGGATTTAAAAGCCTGTTATTGTTCCCCCTCCATGTGTCCCCATTCTTTCTCTCAGTGGTAACCAAAAATTTTATCTTCAGGATTAGTTGCAAAGCAAGAAGATTTCAGATTGGGTGGGTGGGGGAGGGGAGAATGTCACTGGGTGTGTGTGTGTGTGTGTGTGTGTGTGTGGCTTAGGTTTTCTCCTTACTGATATATTTATTTCTCATTGGCTGCAGGATCTTCTCAATGGAGAGATGCCTTGTGTTTGTGTTGGTTCATTTGCCCCTCTGCAGACTTCTGAAAGCCTCCCTGCTCTTTTGTTTGTTAAGTGGCTGATGAATTTTAAAAAGAAAGAAATCGCATTGCAGCTCCCCATTGTATCAACTTTGTCCTGGGCCTAAACGCTTCAGCAAAACTGCCTGCTGGGCGACATCTTCTCCCAGACCCGTGGGTCTCAACTAGGGCTGCACCTTCAAATCAACTTGGACCTTAAAAAAAACAAAGCTAACAAACCGCAATAAAGGTCCAATATCCAGGCCCTGTCCTCAGGTATTGATTCAGTTGGCTGAAGCATACCCCGGCGCTGGTAATTTCAAAATTCTCTAGGTGGTAGACTGAGAATGACTGCTTTAGATGTTTCCCACTTACTGACCAGCGTGTATCCTACGTCGAGCAGGCCTGTAGCCGTTGCGGTGAGCCAGATGGACAGGACAGGGTCCTAGCTCCTATGGGCTGTTGGAGAGGGGCGGGCTTACGCTGTGAAAGACAGACCGCTAAGGAGACAAATATAAACGAGGTCATTGTAGATAGTGCTAAGTGCCGTGAAGATAATAAACCAGGGTCCCGTGATAGTGACCGAGGGAGGCTACTTTAGATCAGGGTGGTCGAGCATGGCCTTTCGGAGGAGGTGACATTTGAACCGAGACGTGAGTGATGAGAATGAGCCAGCCGAGAGGAGGTCTGGGGGAATGCGGGCCGGGCTGCGACCACAAAGGGCACATTAGTGGTTACATAGGCTCCTGGGGGAAAACCCGGGAGGCCGCCGCCGCGGCCGCCACTCCAGCAGCCACTGACTTCCGCCCAGGGAGTACCGGGCTGAAGAGGAGGAGGGGGCCGCCCTGGTGCCCTCCCCTTCTTTGCCGCGCACCGCCGGGCGGGGAGGCGGGGTGGTCAGCCCCGGGCAGGCCGAGCTGGACCCCTACCGGCCTGTCCCGTTCCCTCCCCGCCCTTTTCCTCCCAGGGGCGGCCGCAGAGCACCGGGCTGATCTCCCTCTTAAGTGAAACTGACTGTAATTATTTTTTATCTCGCAGACGATCTCTCGCACACTCCTCTCCGGAGACAGAAGTATTTGTTTGATGTGTCCACGCTCTCAGACAAAGAAGAGCTGGTGGGCGCGGAGCTGCGGCTCTTTCGCCAGGCGCCCGCAGCGCCCTGGGGGCCGCCGGCCGGGCCGCTCCAAGTGCAGCTCTTCCCCTGCCTGTCGACCCTGCTGCTGGACGCGCGGACCCTGGACCCGCAGGGGGCGCCCCGGGCCGGCTGGGAAGTCTTCGACGTGTGGCAGGGCCTGCGCCACCAACCCTGGGAGCAGCTGTGCTTGGAGCTGCGGGTCGCGTGGGGCGAGCAGGGACCCGGCGAGGCCGAGGCGCGCGCGCCGGTGCTCCAGCAGCCACCGCCCCCGGACCTGCGGAGTCTGGGCTTCGGCCGGAGGGTGCGGACCCCCCAGGAGCGCGCACTGCTCGTGGTGTTCACCCGATCCCAGCGCAAGAACCTGTTCGCCGAGATGCGCGAGCAGCTGGGCTCGGCCGAGGTTGCGGGCCCGGGCGCGGGCGCCGAGGGGTCGTGGCCGCCGCCGTCGGGCACCCCAGACTCCGGGTCTTGGCTGCCCTCGCCCGGCCGGCGGCGGCGGCGCACAGCCTTCGCCAGCCGCCACGGCAAGCGGCACGGCAAGAAGTCGAGGCTGCGCTGCAGCAAGAAGCCCCTGCACGTGAACTTCAAGGAGCTGGGCTGGGACGACTGGATTATCGCGCCCCTGGAGTACGAGGCCTACCACTGCGAAGGCGTGTGCGACTTCCCGTTGCGCTCGCACCTGGAGCCCACCAACCACGCCATCATCCAGACGCTGATGAACTCCATGGACCCCGGCTCTACCCCGCCCAGCTGCTGCGTGCCCACCAAACTGACTCCCATCAGCATCCTGTACATCGACGCGGGCAATAACGTGGTCTACAAGCAGTATGAGGACATGGTGGTGGAGTCCTGTGGCTGCAGGTAGCGGCGCCTTCCCTGCCGCCTTGGCCCGGGACCGCTGGGGAGGCCTGACTGCAGAGAGGCGGAGGAGGAGCTAGCCTTGGACGAGGCAGAGAGTGGGGCAACGGCCTGGGCTTTCAGCCGGGTGGGAGACCAGGGAGTTCCGCCTTTCCAGAACCTTCCACCTGCCAGCCCAGAGGGAGAGACGGCTTTTCACACCTTGCCCGGCCACCTTGGAAAAACAAGCCGAGGAGGATTTCTTTAGTTTTTGTCTTTATTATTGTGGCTTTGGATTTCCTTGTGTGTCTCACAGGTTTTGATGGGCGGTGAGGGCAGGGGAGACGCATACCTGGTTCTCAACTGCTCCAAGGATTGAAAAATTAATAGTTTAAGAAGGGAAACTGGAGGGAAGAATCACCTTTGACCACATCTCGGTCTGATTGTTTGCTACCTGTGTAAAGAAGGTGGGGTCTTTCTGGCCATGTTGTAGCCTGTGCCTTGTCCCCACGCCCTTCCCCCCAACAGAAAGTGTTAAGGTAGAGAAATAGGAAAGCCAGGAGGGGTCCTGCCTTTAGAAGAGCTTTGCAAGAGGTGGGCCCAAGCGGGCCTTTTCCCGCTTGATTGTATACCCAGCTCTGCCCTGGTCTCTGCCCGTATAGGGAAGTGGCAACCTGCATCTCACTCCAGGGGGCTCAGGTCACTGCCATTATTATTGCTTTTTCTGGGGGAAAAGGGAGCTGGTATGGATGGAATGACAAGAATGAGTCCAAGTGGAACCCCCTAAAGGATAATGAGAAACCACAAGGCTCGCCTTTGAGGGGCTGACATAGAGGTGCCTTAGCCCAGGCTGGAGGTAACCTATGGAAAAGCCCTTCCTCAAGTCTGTTTCTCATTGATTTCTTTGAACAGAATTTGCCAAAATTCAGACATCCCCTTTGAAGGGGAAGGTGATTTTCCCATTTAAGCAAAAAATGGGTAGGGCTGGGGAACTGTAGAACTAAGGTAAGAGTTGCAGAGGATGGGAAAGTGACCCAAGAAAAGGGAGGGTGAAGTCAGGAGGGAAGGTGGTTCCCCCCTCCCTCTCCAAGGATGGGGATAGAGGGACAGGCCAGGAGCAGGGAGGAGAGGGATGAAAGGAGACACAAGCCCTTGTCTCCAAAGTTTCTTTAGAATCTCTGTTCCCTCCCCTCTCTCTGACATTCCTGAAAGATTACCAGCCAGCAATAGCCCAGGGCTTCCCCAAAAGAATTGTTTCAGATTGTAATTACCAGTTAGGCAATGTTTTTAAAACTTAGTAATGAGAAACTGTGAAAAGAGCAAAGTGTTACATTGAGCTTGAGGTGGGAGACGACGGGGACGGATGGTGAGGAAGGAGGCAGGGGTGGAATTCATCTTCCGGAAGCAGGAGAGAACAGAGCACAAGCTAAATACCCAACCCCAGATTGCCAAAATCATGAACTTTCCCCCAGCCTGCACCAGTATTATTTTCAAACATTGTCCATAAGTAGGCCCTTTGAAGAGTTAGCTTCCTTCTCATCTCTGACCATGAAATGGTTTAAACAAGGGAACTTGTACCAACCATTACAAAAAGGTTTTGTTTTTCCTGAGTGGTTTTGCTCTCTCTTGATCTAAACCTGTTGCTTGTTTGGTTCAGAGAACTACAAACTGTCCAAGAAAGGGTGAGACTGATAATAAATGCTAATATAAAATGCTAAGTGAAAAAAAAAAGACTTGGCCAGGAGAAATAATTTAAAATGCACATTTGCTTTGGATGCACTGTTGTTCTGTTAAGGCTGTATATATTTGTTTATTTAAGGTGACTGAAAGTGCAAAGAGGAAATGGACAGCATGCAATTCATCTTAATGTACAAAACGTTATATGCACTCAAATGTTATAATTTCTAATATTTTTAAAGTTTATATTCGAGTTGTACAAAGTTAAGCATTCATCAGATATTTCATTCTTTCATAATGTTATCATTTTCTTAAATATTATTACAAAATTTTAAGTCTGTCTAATGGAGAGTTTTTTTTTAACTGTCTACCTCACTATAATACAAGTATTTACGACACAAAAGTTACCAGAGGTCAATTAATATTCAAAACATTTTTTACAGTACACTTTTCCTGGATGATACTCAATCTAATACTGTATTATTAAATTCATTTTCCCCCTTAATAAATCAGCCTGGTTTGTATGGATCTATTTAGAAAAACCATTTTCTCAAGGAATTACCTACCGTCAGTGGTATTGTGGTCCAGTATGGGACTGAATGTCTGAAAAGACACTGAGGATTATTTTGAAATCCATCATTCAGAACATTGGAGTTTTTTCTCACAACTCTTCCATAACTCTCTTTTCATGAAATTTTCATTCACCAGATTAAAGCCAAATCCTTGTCAACTATTAGACAGTGTTTATAAGCTTGTAACTCATTCCAACATCTCAAGAGCCCAAATAGGAACTGGATTATTTCTCAGTTTCTTTAATGTTGAAAAAAGTTGTAAGTTAACTAGGCCAGCCAAGATGTCCATAATTACCATTTACGTTATGCCTTAGCGGGAGCAGAAGATATGAAATGTTGTTCTATTTGTTCACTTGCTATAAATTAGGGAGCCCGTGTACAAGTGTTAAGTCTGAGTGCTCACTCTATGTCAAGCATGATGCTGTCCAAGCATTATCTCATTTAAACTCCTCAGAAACTCCACGGAATAGGTATTATTATAATCCCCATTTTACAGATGAGGAAACTGAGATGTGGTGAGTTTAAGTAGCCTGCCAGTGGTAGTTAGGATTTAAATGTAGCTCTTTCAGACTCTAGAGCCTGAAGAATTAACCACTATACAATTCTGCCCTGAGATATCTACCCACTCTCTAACTGGTCCCTAAATGTCAGTGTGGGGAATTTGCAGTTAGCCAGTATTATTGGGCGTGGCCAATTGGAGGAGGAGTTGCTGCTCCAGGGGCCACCAGCATTGCCTGAAGTTTTGGAATAAGTGAATTATGATTGCTGGGATAAGGAAGCTGAAAAATGCGTATGGATTGTAAAGCTCTGGGAGTTCTCAGCTTAGGGCTTGCTTCTGCAAATGCGTGGTTTAGGTCATTGCTGGGCTCCTGTAGCTTCTCTGCAGTTTTCTGGAACTGCCTTGGGTGTGGTTTTTGTGAGTTTTGATTATCAAAATACTGGTCAATTTACAGACAGGTTATGTTTCAATAGACGTTGTAAGTGGGCTGTTTAGAACTGAGAAACATTTTCCTTTGGAAACAATGTTCGTTTGAGTTTCCAGGTCATTTTGCAAAAGCTTTATTTACCCCAGTGGAACTTTTTAACAAAGCAAGTTTGACCAATGGGTTTTGGGTACAGATAATCACCTGGGAAAGCAAAAAAGAAGTTCTTTCTCTTTCCTGGGTGGAGGCTCTTTTTGAAATAGTTGAAAATTCTTTGCATTTTTCCATCACTTTTTCTATACCCATCACCCAAGTCCCTCGACCTCCCAACTGCCCTGAGGACTCCCAACCCTGCCCCTTCACATGCCCCCATTCCAGAGATTTCCTTTCTCTGCACAGATATTTCCATCCCCAAAGTTATTTTCCTCTCTTTCCTCCATCATGAAGTTTATTTCTTAACTCAGATGTTAGAAGAAACACAATCTGGTTGAATTACATGAAGATGTAAATATCTCTAAACTCCTTAACCTTGGGGACATTTGCAGTTTAAGAAAAAAATCTTGCTTCACTCAGATCTCTTGTGAGTGATGTGGAAGTCAATATAGGAGGACTCAGCACTCAAGCCACACACAATTTTGAGTTGTATGTGAACTAAGCACTAATGACACAGGATAAGTGAAGACACTTACCAATGTGAAATTTTTTGCTGTCCACTGGGGAACATTTTGTGCAATAAAGAGACTATTTGTAGCTAACTTGTTTAAAAATTAATATCCAGTGTATTAAAGCAAAACGTTTAATAACAGTTTTTTCCTAAAGCTCGTTAAGTTTAATGAATGTAGGACCCATAAAGCTTTTTTTTTTTTTTTTTTTTGCCCTTGTTTTGTTTATTGCTATATTTTTAGCATCCAGAGTACTGCCGGACACATGGCATACACTCAATAAATATGTTGAATGAATAAATTTACAAATCCTATTTTACTTGTAAATCTAGTAATTTTAACAAGAATTTTTAAGGGAGCTTTTGATTTCTGTCTGCTCAGCTCAAGTTGAGTGGAACAGCCTCCCTGAATCACCCAACTCTCGTTACAAACCTAGTTAATAAACTTCTATTAAATATCATACATTGCTTTTGTCAATCTAATATATTCTTTTTTTTTTTTGTAAAGTCCTTCACATTTCTCTAACAGGAAAAATCTCCCCATGTACTTAAACTACTCCAAGTAAAGCTAATAAATTAAACCTCTAAAGATGATGATTCTTAAGTTCTATCAAGCATTTCAATACTGCTTGCTTATGCTGTTTGATTTAACACTGGGAATCTCAAGTTAATGACTTAGTTGCCCATTTAAATGGATGTCAGAAGGCTAACCTGTTAGATACCTTACTAAACCACATTTTCTTAAAACATGCAAACATTTAAAATATCAAATATATATAGGTTGTCTCAATGATAAAAAACCCACTATTTTTGAACTTAATACAAAAGTGTTAATAATTTGGATTTGATTTACTTAATCTTTGTACTCTATTCCAAAGTTTCTTTGGGTTAAAAACACTAACCCACTACTGACAAAGTACAGTTTCACAAGCAAGGTGGGGAGACCATGTCAACAGACTGTGGCTGTAAATCTACCAGAGGCTTTGATTGAGAAAGGAGATGGATTCTCCCTGGGATACTGGCCAAAATTCCAACTCCCTTTTAATAGTCACTGTACCAACAGGAAATCCAGACCCATATCTTTTATGAGTTGGTCTCTCCTGGATTCAAGAGAGGCTGTTAACTCATCTTTCCTTCTGATTTGGGTAAATTGAATTCAATGCTCTCCATTAAGATTGTGGCTAAATTTCTTCACTAATTAACTGGATTTCACAGTTGTTTAATGACCTTAGGACATTTTCTTGTTTTCACCTTTGGCTTTAAAATTACTTTACTGCCACTTTATTGAATTATTCTACCCTTACATAGTTCTTCCACAACCTTTTCCAACTTTATCATCAAACTCCGGTAATCAGAATTCTGTAATCTTTTTCCATATTCTTCATGTCTGGAAAATCTACAACTCTTATGGATATTAAAATGACATCTAATGGGAACTGCACATCCTCATTCCTTGCCTGGTTCTGTGGTCACAATACAAAGTTGTATGAATGGAAACACAGTCACTATGCTTGAGGGGTTCACAGGAATATAAGTATTGTTAGTGTTACTATTATTTCCTTGGGCAATTATCACAAAAACTCTAATTATGATTGCTCTGCTTTACAGAAGAGAAAACTGAGGCTTAGAGAGTTTCAATCAGTTGCTGGGGAGAAGCTAGGATTTAATTTGGTAGAATCCTGAGCATATTTGCATCTGCTCAGGCAGATATTTAGTAAGTTCCCATAGTCTGGAAGGCTCTGTTTGAGGCTCTGGGAAACTTTACAAACAGAACTAGAGGTGAAGGAAGTTCCAAAATTGAGCTGAACTTCCAAGACTTGCAGACTCCTAAAGGCAGGCTGCTGTCTCTACGTAAATTCTGCTTTTAATGGCTTATTCCTTTCCTTTCCAACTCACAAATTCTCTGAAAGCTTCATCCCCCCTCTTCCATAACTGTTGAGGAAGCAGGGAGAATAGGACGTTGAGAAATGAGGAAAAGGGCAATATTTGCAGCCATGGGTTCTCTGTACCATTCAGATGTTCAGAATTACAAAGGGTGTAACGCTAACCCTTCCAGGAAAGTCCAAACTTATTAGTAATAAAATGTGTTTGATTTAAAAAGAAAGAATTCAATAAATACTTATTATATATTAGTGTCTTCTGTGACTAGAGGCAGAATTCACCAGAGGTAACTGAGGATGATCACGTGAGGGGAAATTAGAACCTCTTGATGCAACTTTGTTTTTGAAAATTCATATTTCCAAGTGATGATTCCTTTACCTCTATTGGGAGTTCTTAAGGATGATAATTATTCAGTAGCAGGAATGTGAAACTAGTTAATATGCATTTTCTCCTCAAAACAGATAGGAAACCAACAGTAAGTGCCCATGGAATTTTAAAACAAGTTTAACAGGATTATTTACTCTTGACCTAGGGCAATGACCAAATGGGATACATCCCTGATGCAGAGATTCAGCTGTCCACAGCTCCATGTTTGATTGCCCCTCTTTGGAACAGAGGGAATCTTGTATCGCTATCCTGAAGACCTAATGGTTTACTTGGGAGTGCCAAGTGACTTACACCAGCCAGCTGTGCCTTAAGCTTTTTTTAAAAAAATTCTTGCTTTGATCTCTACTTTGTTAGAATTCTTTTGTAAGTTCTAGGGAAATGATGTGCCCCCATTTGTCAGAAAGAAGGGGCACTTGGACTGCCAAATGTCTTCACTCTTTTCCTTTGAAACTAATGCAGTCATGTACATGGAGGAATATTTACCTGTCTATGTTGAGACAGTCTTAAAAGTTTCAGAGTTTCAGTTTTAATTTTGAAACTTCCCTTATCTCCAGTTTCATACCTAAAATCTCTAATAAATTAAGCAAACCATGGAGATAATTAGCTTCTGAGTTATATTATAATTTTTGTCCTTACTAGTGGTTAATGTTTATTGGACACCAATAGCATTCACATCATGGTAGAAGATTTAAATGTATTCAAGGCCCTTGGTTAGAGGGCTCAGTTCATAGTTTATTCACATCAGAAAGAACTTTTAATGTTGCTCATTTTAAAACTGCTGTCCAGAACAAGTGGACAAAACTTATAAGAATGTTTTGTTTAGGCTCAAACAATATTGTATGTATTCATTCCAGATTTCAACTTTTACTAAAACCTGACTACTGAAGTTTGTTGTGAAAGAGTTGCCAGTGAGAAAGAACCTCTGTCATTGCAGTGAACAAATAGTTTTTTCAAATAAACAAATAATTGTTTTATTAAAAAACAATTTCTGTTTTCTAATGTTTACTTGTTATCGATTGAAAAGTGACTTCTTAGCTAACACATTGGTAGTTGTTGTTGCCTAGTTGGCAGTGAGAGTGTCCTGGATTGAACAGTGGAACAACAGAGTGGTTAAAGAAGACCCATGTGAGGCATGATCTGAACAACCACTGTATCTTAGAATTCTTCCACATTATCCCAAATCTTTGAATTTGGGCTGTTCGTTTAGGGTGTGGTTCAGGTACAGGCAGATCTAGCTCCTTCACATTAGTGTCTTCCAATCTCTTGGTGTGACCCAGGTGGTCACTCTATGAGCAGGTGGTCGCTCTATGATCAGGTTTCCTGGGTCCTTGTAGGTCTGTCCTTGTTGTCTATCAGGGAAGTAGTCAGAAATTTGTATCTTTCCTAGCAAGTCAAGAGTGTGAGGGTGAGTTTATTAGGGCAGGAACTTTGCTCACTCCTGCTGGTATGTTGGTAGATTTAGTGGTTGGTGGTGAAATTCGACTCTCTGCTATTTATATAATGTATAGGTAATGGTGGTGGTAATTGTAATTATAGTGTCAGTCATTTTAACCATTAGAAATTAGATATAAATATTTGACGATGATAGATGGTTGTATCATTTAGGCTTATTCAGTTTTATTTAACAGAAACCCTCAGGTTAAGTGTACCTTAAATAAGAAAAATTAATTCTCACATAAAAAAGGAAAAGTTTAATGATAGGCAGTCCCAGGTTTAATGAGGGTTCCACAATATCTTCAGAGCCTGATACCCTTTCTGTCTGTTTGCTCCACCATTCTAGTACATGGCTTTCATATTCAAGGTTACCTCATGGCCCAAGGTGGCAGCTGGAGTCCAGCCATTACACCCCAGCTGTAGGTCAAAAGAAAGAAGAAAGCCAGAAGGGAAAAAAAGGGCTTTTCCCAGCTGGCTCAGCTCCCTTTAAGCAGCCTTCCCAGACGTCCCAAACAACATTTCTCTTTAAATTTCATTGGCCAGAACATACTTAGAGCTTGCTTCCAGGGAGACTAGGAAATGCAGTTCTACTCAATATATTATATGTCTGTTTTTGGTTAGGCAACAAGTAGCCTTGTAATACTATGGTATTACGGCATAGACCCAATCCTATCACTTATGCCTCCTCTTCCCTGGAGGTTTCCTAGCCCTGAGAGCTCTCCACATACAGTACTTTTAACCACAGGGAAACCAAGTGTCCCTAAAGCGATGGTTGAAAAGTGTAGGCTCTCTAGTAAATGCTTGACTGGAGAACCAGGCTGAGGCTTGGAAGCCTAAAGCCTTTTGCTCGCTTCCTCCAGAGTTGAAAATGCACACTAATCTGACTTCACTATTTAATTGCAGAAACAAAGAAGGTTAAACTGAAAGAAGAGAATGGGTACATATGGAGAGTGTTGTCCAGGAAGGCAAATGATTGACTTTGACCCATCAGATGAGGAACTCCTCCTCCTGTGGGAAAATGATGATAAGAGAAACGGCATAGGTGGGAGATCCCATCTCAACCTTAACTTTCTGTAGGTGCTTTATTAGGCTGTACATGTATAAGACATAGATACTTATAGATGAATAAAAAAGCTTATTATTATATGGATGCAGATGTATTCTATATCTCTATATATTCCATGTACTATATATAATATAAAGCAATAGTGTTATAACTCTGAGCTCTGTAACCAATGGGCCTGGAAAGTGTTACACGTGTGCTGAGATATTGGGCCTGGGGCAATCAAAGCCTATAGCAGATCAGTTCTATCCAAGAGCAGACTCTTCTGTTTGTCCCAGAGTGTTTCAGAAACATTACCACTTTCAATGTATGCTCTGGCCCCCAAAATGCTGGCAAGCACTGCTATAAATCAGTTTATTTTATGCAACGTCATGTATGTGCCATGAGACTTTCACTTTAAGTGTCATTTATCAATGATGGGAAGTAAGTAAAAACTCAAGTTAGGTGTAGGTGCCAAGCCAAATTTTGATTGAAATGCAGTGCTAATTTGGGCTCTTGGTCGGTGGTCAGTGGATAGAGGTAAGAACTAGTCAGGCTAACCATTGTTAAGAGCTGAAATCTCCTTAGTATCTGGACCAAAGACCTTTAATTAAATAGATGAAAAGACAAGGTTACTCCAAGAAATTATAGTGTCAGTGATAATTGTGACACTTGTTATAATAATAAACAAAACCAAAAACAGTATTCCACTACTTGGATGTTTCCAGTGGGGTTTTGTGAAGTTCTGTAAATAATGCATCTGCATTCAAATGACATCTTTTGCCCCACATCTCACACATTCTGCTTTGTTCATTATTTAACACTTTGATCTTTATTCTACAGATGGGCAAAATGGTAAACTTCTATGAATATTAACAGATGAGTTTCATTCATGGGCCAAGCCTTGAGTGCCCAATAACTTCATGTGTTCTTTTGCTCCAAAGGTAGATTAGAGAACAAATATTTCTTCCAAAAATTATGCTCAACAAGATGTTCAGAAGTCAGTTCATGTGGGTGTGGGTGTGAAGAGGAGGGGCTTTCCGTGATTTTGGCACCAAATGACATGGCTTCTCTTGAGAGTATGTGTGATCTGAAAATGTGGACCAAGGACAGAGCTATAACATAGAAATATGCACACACACATGTTTATCTCTCTCACAGGGGTTTTTCAAGTTTAACAAATGACCTACTATGTATAAAGTACTCAGAAATTGTTAATGATTATCACCATTATTATTATATTGTTTTTGGATAGATTTTTGAAAGCTGCATTAATGTTTGCTGAGAGAAATGATAGTTCAAATGAGCTAGTCCTCTATAAGAGATCTCATTTATTCATGAAAGAATTGTGAGTACTTTTTTGGCATCTATCATATGGCAGGTGCTGTGCTTGGCATTAGGAATGACTTAATAGGAAAGTCTCTGTGAAAGAGAAGACTTGCTGCAATCATTGGGGAACAATGTGGTAAGCATCATTAGAGAATTGAACAACACGCTAACGTGGAGGAAGCAGATTTCCTTCCTACAAAAGTGGCATTCCCTAGAGTTTTTAGTGAGCCATCCACCCTGATTGTTAATCCCTTATATTGGTGAGGTGGATTGCCTCGTTAGTGTGCAGCCTTTGGTTACAAAATTATTTTTTTTCTGTACCTAAAATGAACTATGCCTTTGGAGAATCAAAGTTTTGACACACATCATATTAACCCTGCTGAGAAAATTCACGTGGAGCCTACATTTCAATAAGCTATCTTAAAAATTATGGGGTGAAACTGTCACTGTTTGCAGATGACATGATACTATGCATAGAGAATCCTAAAGATGCTACCAGAAAACTACTAGAGCTAATCAATGAATTTGGTAAAGTAGCAGGATACAAAATTAATGCCCAGAAATCTCTTGCATTCCTATACACTAATGATGAAAAATCTGAAAGAGAAATTAAGGAAACACTAACATTTACCATTGCAACAAAAAGAATAAAATACCTAGGAATAAACCTACCTAAGGGGACAAAAGACCTGTATGCAGAAAACTATAAGACACTGATGAAAGAAATTAAAGATGATACAAACAGATGGAGAGATGTACCATGTTCTTGACTGGAAGAATCAACATTGTGAAAATGACTATACTACCCAAAGCAATCTACAGATTCAATGCAATCCCTATCAAAATACCAACGGCATTTTTCACAGAACTAGAACAAAAAATTTCACAATTTGTATGGAAACAAAAAAGACCCCGAATAGCCAAAGCAATCTTGAGAAAGAAAAATGGAGCTAGAGGAATCAGGCTCCCAGACTTCAAACTATGTTGCAGAGCTACAGTAATCAAGACAGTATGGTACTGGCGCAGAAACAGAAATATAGATCAGTGGAACAGGATAGAAAGCCCAGAGATAAACCCACGCACATATGGTCACCTTATTTTTGATAAAGGAGGCAAGAATATACAGTGGAGCAAAGACCGCCTCTTCAATAAGTGGTGCTGGGAAAACAGAACAGCTACATGTAAAAGAATTAAATTAGAACACTCCCTAACACCACACACAAAAATAAACTCAAAATGGATTAAAGACCTAAATGTAAGGCCAGACACTATAAAACTCTTAGAGGAAAACATAGGCAGAACACTCCATGACATAAATCACAGCAAGATCCTTTTTGACCCACCTCCTAGAGTAATGGAAATAAAAACAAAAATAAACAAATGGGAGCTAATGAAACTTAAAAGCTTTTGCACAGCAAAGGAAACCATAAACAAGGTGAAAAGACAACCCTCAGAATGGGAGAATATATTTGCAAATGAAGCAACTGACAAAGGATTAATCTCCAAAATATACAAACAGCTCATGCAGCTTAATATTAAAAAAACAAACAACCCAATCAAAAATAGGCAGAAGTCCTAAATAGACATTTATCCAAAGATATATAGATTTCCAACAAACACATGAAAGGATGCTCAACATCACTAATCATTAGAGAAATGCAAATCAAAACTACAATGAGATATCACCTCACATCGGTCAGAATGGTAATCATCAAAAAATCTACGAACAAGGCTTCCCTGGTGGCACAGTTGTTAAGAATCCACCTGCTAATGCTGGGGACACAAGTTGGAGCCCTGGTCTGGGAAGATCCCACATGCCGCGGAGCAACTAAGCCTGTGCACTACAACTACTGAGCCTGTGTTCTAGAGCCCGCATGCCACAACTACTGAAGCCCACATGCCTAGAACCCATGCTCCGCAGCAAGAGAAGCCACCGCAAAGAGAAGCCTGTGCACCACAACAAAAACTAGCCACTCCCCCTGTCACTGCAACTAGAGAAAGCCCATGAGTCAACACAGCCAAAAATAAATAAAATAAATCAATTTAAAAAATTAAAAAAAAGAAAAATCTGTCAACATTAAAAAAAATCTACAAACAATAAATGCTGGAGAGGGTGTGGAGAAAAGGGAACCCTCTAGCACTGTTGGTGGGAATGTAAATTGATGCAGCCACTATGGAGAACAGTATGGAGGTCCCTTAAAAAACTAAAAATAGAACTACCATATGACCCAGCAATCCCACTACTGGGCATATACCCTGAGAAAACCATAATTCAAAAAGAGTCATGTACTTCAATGTTCATTAAAGCACTATTTACAATAGCCAGGACATGGAAGCAACCTAAGTGTTCACTGACAGATGAATGGATAAAGAAGATGTGGCACATATATACAATGGAATATTACTCAGCCATAAAAAGAAATATAATTGAGTTATTTGCAGTGAGGTGGATGGACCTAGAGACTGTCATACAGAGTGAAATAAGTCAGAAAGAGAAAAACAAATACTGTATGCTAACACATAAATATGAGATCTAAAAAGAAACACAAAACAAATGGTTCAGAAGAACATAGGGGCAGGACAAGAATAAAGACGCAGACATAGAGAATGGACTTGAGGACACGGGTAGGGGGAAGGTTAAGCTGGGATGAAGTGAGAGAGTGGCATGGACATATATATTCTACCAAATGTAAAATAGATAGCTAGTGGGAAGCAGCCACATAGCACAGGGAGATCTGTTCCTTGCTTTGTGACCACCTGGAGGGGTGGGATGGGGAGGGTGGGAGGGAGGGAGAGGCAAGAGGGAGGAGAAATGGAGATAAATGTATATGTATAGCTGATTCACTTTGTTATAAAGCAGAAACTAACACACCATTGTAAAACAATTATACTCCAATAAAGATGTTAAAAGAAAAAATAAAGTCATTTGTGGAAAGAGGTGTGAAAAAAAATTATGGAGTGAGCATTATAATAAACCTTGCTATGTTATCTTGGGTAGAACAAACTCTGAGGACAGATATTCAAATGAGTCAATGCAGAGAATTCATCCTGGAGCCAGAAAAGGTTAAAAAAAATAGGTGTGTCCATTAGGATCAGGTTTATCTGCTTAAAGAGAAAGCCCCAAGTTAGAGTGTCTCAAACCAGATAGTTTATTTCTTTTTTGAAAATAAACTAGAACAATTGGAATTTGACATTTCAGTGTTACTACCATGATTTCTGAGTCATTGGGGAATTTTTTCATCATTTAAATGTGGTTTCCAGCCTCAAATTTACCACATACTTCAAGCTGGTGAAGCTCCAGTCATCACATCCATGGTCTAGTAAGCAAGAAAGAGGAAGAAAGGCAAAAAGGCTCAGTTCAATTATCCTAGCAGTGTCAGGTACCAATATGGAGCCTTCCTGAAGTTTCACATAACACTTTTACTCACATCTGGTTGACTAGAACTTAGCCATGTGACTTCACCTGGCTACAAGGGAGGGTGGGAAATGTAGTCTTTTACCTGGGCACATAATTGCTGGAAATAAAACAGGTTCTGTAATCATGGAAGAAGGGAGGACATAGATATTGGGAAGATATTGGTTTTTAAGAAGAGTGGTAGCATAAATTCTCCTTAGTAGTATGGGATTTATCAATGGGAAGAAAGAGGAGCCAGAAATGTAGGGTTAGGTTTTTATTTTGTTTTTTTTTTGTGGTACGCGGGCCTCTCACTGTTGTGGCCTCCCCCGTTACGGTGCACAGGCTCTGGACGCGCAGGCTCAGCGGCCATGGCTCACGGGCCCAGCTGCTCCACGGCATGTGGGATCTTCCCGGACCAGGGCACAAACCTGTGTCCCCTGCATCAGCTGGCGGACTCTCAACCACTGTGCCACCAGGGAAGACTGGGTTAGTTTTTTAAAAAAATTTTTTATTGAAGTATAGTTGAATTATAATGTATTAATTTACTGCAAAGTGACTCAGTTATACATATACATATATATGTTCTTTTCCATATTCTTTCCCATTATGGTTTATCACAGGATATTGAATATAGTCCCTTGTGCTATACAGTAGGACCATGTTGTCTATCCATTCTATCAATATATATATACCAGTTTGCATCTGCTAACCCCAAACTCCCAATCCAACCGTCTCCCACCTCCCTCCCCCTTGGCAACCACAGGTCTGTTCTCTATGTCCAGGCTTTTTTTTTTGTTTGTTATTTTTGTTAAAACAAACCAGAAAATTTGCCTATTTTTTCAATTATAAAGATGATTTATCATTGATATTGTTTACTGTCATTGAACACTGTACTGTCAGATATTGCTTTCTTCAATTATCTGGAAAATTGTGACCCTATGACGGGAGAAAGCTTATGTTACAGAAGATAAGGACTGAGTGCTCACTTACGGCTCCTAAAGAGCAGTAGCCGTTGTGTTTCCTATCCTGTGAACAGCAGTGGAAGGGTTAATGAGCTAGTGCTTACCCGGGGCTAGAAGATGAAAACCAGTAGGCTGGGATATTATTTTTATAGTGTTGACACAGATGCATTTTCATAAAGATTTATAAGAAACTTTAAATTTTTCAAAATGCAATGCCTCTTGCTTTTCAAATTCCATTTTACTTATGTATGTGTCATCGACACTACAGCCTCACTGGGAGAGAATAACAACAAAAAGTATTTCTCTTTTCTTTGAGGTTTTACATTTGCCGGGAACATTTTTAATGAGTCAATAAATCGTTGCTTACCAGAGAGGGCTCCCCCAAGGAACGGATCTTCAGAAAATTTTCTAAAATTTGGGCAAAGTACTAATCTTTCAGGAGGAGGGAACAAACAAATTGAACCCATTAACTTCCAAGAGAAGCAGGAGTTTTTGTGTGATCATATCTGCACCAACAATAATGAAAAAAAAATAAACAGCAACCATTTATTGACTGTTTACAGGAGGGATGCTAAGTGCTTTCCCCTGCATCCTGCCCCTCCCCCCCATTTCTTCCTCTCTACTTGTACCACATCCCCAATGTACAGATAAGAAAACCGAGGCTCAGAGAGGTTAAATAAAATGCCTGTGGAGACAGCCAGAAAAAAAAAAAGCAAAGCTGGGATCCACACCAGGCAATTTGATCCCACAGCCCACAGCAGTCTTAACCACTATGTAATATTGTCTCACAAACATCCCCAGAATCTGCTCCATCTCTTATCACCGACAAAGCCTTGGATTTGCTGGTAGAGAAAAAAATGCTTGAAATCTAACTAGGCTCCTCTAGTATCTGTTTTGACAGCCGAAATTAATTGTTCATTTTCTGAGCCCTTTTTGGCAAGTCTTTGTAATGACCCAAACTGCCGTCTCCTTCCTCTCCGGCTTGGCAGGGCTCCCCAGTGTGGAGCTCAGGGTGGGCCCGAACTCCAGGGATCCAGCGTGCTGGCAGGGCTGCAGGCTCTTCTGAGAAAGGAAGGGATTGTTCTCACTCTCTGGGGTTGCTGAGAATGATGGTGGGCATTTTCTGCCTCTCGGATGAGACTGAAAGCCTCACAAAGCTGATGAAACCAAACGTGATAATTGAGTTGAGCCTACCTCACATCTGTGCGTTTGTCTTGCCAAAGTACAATGAACCGTCTTTCTCACACTCCATCCCAGCGCGCTCCAAGGAAAGGGAGAGGCCGTTCCTTCCTCAGCACTTTCCCTTCGTGTTGACCAGAAGAGGGAGCAGCTTCTGTTGGAAGGTGAGGAGTGGACTGGCACACGTTGGAATGGGCACCTATCTCCCCAAAGTCTCAGACATTTAAAAACGTTTGTTAAATTAAAAAAATGCCACCGAGGACAGAAAGCTATCAATATTTTCTGGAAGCTCTGAGCCCCTGGGTACCATTCTGGGCAACTTTATTTTGAAAGATGCAGAAGCTGCCCCTAAATGTGCATTACTTATTTGAGAAAACCATCAACATCTTTGATACCGTTACTGTCAAGATACACATGCGCTAGCGTTTGAAACCGAAGGCATTAATCTTATGTGCCTTAAGATAAAGATAAGATAAAATGTAAAAGAGATTATGTGGATAAACACCATAATTTCCACCCCCTTTTATTTTCTCTGTGTTTCTTTCTTGTAAATAATGCAGAATGCAAGTAAATGTGCGGGGTTAATGTTCGGCTTTGGATGGGAATATTTTCTCCCCTGATTCTTCACAGTCATGGCAAAATTCCTGGTAAAGATGAACTTCAGATTGAGTTTTAATTAGGAGGAGAAAAGTCAATTGAAACTCTGAAGGGGAAGTGATTCCTACTGGTGAGGATGTGATGGAAGAAGAGATGTAAAAAAGAACAAAGTCACCGGTGTCTGCTTGACAGCAGATGGAATAAAGAACTAGGAGCAGGCAGACCTGCGGAAAACTGCGGCGGGGGGGGGGCATGAATTTGATGCTAAAAGCAGTGGGAAATGACTGACAAGCGTTGAGGCTGAAATGGAGAGTAGGGACATTGATGGTGCTGGCCGCCTCAGATAATGGGGGAGGCATTTAAAGCAGGGGATCCTGGGCTTCCCTGGTGGTGCAGTGGTTGAGAGTCCGCCTGCCGATGCAGGGGACACAGGTTCGTGCTCCGGTCCGGGAAGATCCCACATGCTGTGGAGTGGCTGGGCCCGTGAGCCATGGCCGCTGAGCCTGCGCATCCAGAGCCTGTGCTCCGCAACGGGAGAGGCCACAACAGTGAGAGGCCCGCGTACCGCAAAAAAATAAAATAAAAATAAAATAAAATAAAATAAATGTTAAAGCAGGGGATCCTGGTGGGTGTAAATTTGAGAAATAAAGCCAAAATTATTAGGGAGGCCAGATGCGCTGATCGGCCAGGGAAGGTCCCAGTTTATACCTGTTGCCCAGAGGAAACTATTAATAGCTCCTTTGTTCACTGTCCTAGTGTCCTGGTTTGGTTGGTCAAAGACAAAGTCATGCTAGCCTTAGTTTACATATGGTTCATGGTCAAGGAATAAATCACATACTTAGCTATGCACATGGAGGGGGAGAAATAGATTTTGGAGAGATTGTTTCAAAGAAACACCACATGGTGATGGGAACAGTGAAAAGTGACTTAATTGGTGATTTCCTGTCCCAAGGGGACATGATGGGGGGACCATGAGGGCACGATGCATTGCTCCATTTAATAGCATGACCCCAGGGACGACTGATATTTATTAAATAAAAAATGTCGAACAAACAACATGCACTTGTTAGATGAATGAAACTGTGCGCAGATGGAGGGAACAGAGCCTGATGTGAAGAAGGAGTGAGACCAGAGCCTGAGAGTGACCACTTGGAAGCAGGACTGATTTTCCAGGAAGAAGCTCGGAGGCCTCCGTGGATTCTCACTCCTAGCTGGGTTGGATACAGGGGACACAATAGAAATATGGAGGCAATGGTTTTGGGAATGAAAGAGATGCAGAGCCGATGAAGCTTCGGGAATGGAGAGATGGTGAAGATCCCACTTCCAGTGTGTGCCAGCCATTGTGCTAGGCCTAAGAGACTGAGGTGAGTGATGCACAGAGGCAGCCCTCATGGTGTTCCTGGTCCGGCACTTGACGACAATGACAAACAGTGATAAATCAAAGTGATGATTTAGAGGAGGACAGTCAGGGAGGGTCCTGCAGGGGAGGGGCCAAAGCTAGTGTCCAACCCTGAAGAAAGAATAGAGCTTTTCCAGTTACAGAGGCGGCAGGAGGGAGGATGAGAATATTGTTCCAGGGGAGGCATCAGTGTGAGCACATGCAGGGAGCTGCAGCAGGTGTGCGGAGTATCTCTAGGATTAGACCGCAGATGAGGGCACACGATGGGTGGTCTTGAATTCAAAGCCAGAGCACATACATTTTATCCTGTGGCTCACCATGACAAGCTGTTAAAGAAGGGGCGTATTTCCCAAACTAACTCTGAGCATCGGAGGGAAGGACAGATTGAAGGATGGAGAGGCTGGAACAAGGGAGACAGGTGAGCTGTGAGAACGAGGTCATGATATGGTAGAAGAAATAGAGAGGAGGGGATGGAGCTCAGGGACTCCTGCAGGGTCTATTTGAAAGGTCTCAAGGGCAATTTAGATGTGGAAGGTGAGGGAGAGAGAGGACTCAAATATTTTGACTGTGAGGAAATTTTGGGGAGGGTGGTGAAAGGAGACAGCCCCAGAAACAGAACTTCAGAGATGTAAGAAATGAGTTTGGTGAAAGAAAGCAGAGACAGGTTGAGAGAGCTTAAGCCTGGGGGTGTTGAGCTGGGGGGAGGAGACAGAGAACAGGAAGGGGAAGGGTGGGGGCGGGCACACTGCCAAGGCTGAGTGAAAGTAGTTTTGTCTTGTTTTCTAAGATGGATGGGGAAGCCTGGGTATATTTGGTTTTGATGGGGTTATAGAAACAGAAGGAAAAAGCTGATGAAAAATGAGGGAGATTCTGTGGTCACAAGAGAAAGCAAATAGTTCTAGCAGATGTTACAGTTCTGGTACAAGGCTTCCTACCAGTAGGTATTCTAATTCTTGAAGATGATGCTGGTGAGTTAAAATCCAGGCGAAAACTGGGGAAGGAAGGCAGAAAAAGAAACGTTGCTGAAGAGGTAGAGAGCAGCCAGGGACAAAAATGGAACTACTGTGTGTTTGATAGGCATTGATATATCAATAGAGAAGGGGCGAGAAAGAGAGGGAGCGTATGGAATCCTGTGGCTGCCAATAGTGCAAGAAAAGATAAGAGAACCAGAAAGCAAGTTGAAGATGGTAGTGGGTGTTGGTTGTTTTTGCCACCTGACATTCATACCTACTTCTTGAGGTGAGAATGCCCTGGGTTTGTTTTGAAGAAACCATCCTTGTTCAACGTTTAACTCACATGCTTAGAGTTTAGTTGATTGCACTGAAACCCAGCATGGGAATGTGAGACTTGGTGCAGTGCTAACAGTGTATTCTCCCCCCTGGGCACGGTGACTGGTACATGTGTACGCATATAGCTAAGTCAGAGTGAGGGAGGCTCAAATCTGGGATTCAAAATGGAGCTACTGAGGGAGAGGACCCTTTCTTTGATGTTAGACTTGAACCTCGAAGAATATAAATTGGAGCTGCTACAGATAGTTTACAGCCTCGAGGGGAGAGCCTATCAGAGAATATGGACACCACAGTGGGATGCACAGTTAAAAGATGGAGAGAGAAACCAAGCCCCACGGTAATCATCTGGACCCCAAGCCTGAAGATAGCTCTAGCTCTGGATGCCATTTGGATTGGGTTTTCTTACTTGCAATAGAAAGAGTTACAACGGATAAAAGGATATAGGGGAAAGGTTATGGAAACACAAAAAGGTGACTGAAGAAGAGAGATAGTTGAGTGTGGGAATGGAAGAGAGGCAAAAGCAAAGAGATTGTTGAAGTTTATAAAAGTAAGGTGGATAGGGTTTGAAAGGAAAAGATGGCCTGACCAGGGCTGGTCAGACACTTAACATGTGAAGGGCACCCTTGGAGTACAGTATATTTCACTATGGACATCAGCCTGGGAATTGAAGCTGCTCTGGGGATTCAAATATTTTTCTCTCATGAACACCAAGAGAACAACGTCTAGTGATGATAATCACACTCTGGAATACTGATAGAAACCCATTCATTCATTCATTCATTCTTTCATTCATTTGCTCCGTAAAAGTTTGTTAATATCTGCAAAACACTCTGTTGAGAATCGTAAGGTAGAAAAGGAATAGTCTTCTCCCTCGAAGTGCTTCCTTGAGACAGGACAGCAGTTAGATGTCATCATAGTTCTGGGTGGTCTGTAGACTGGAGCAAAGTCCACGAGTCTGAGCCCAGAGGGAGCCAGAGGGAGGTATCTACACAGATGTAATAAGTTAATAAAAGTTGTGCATCTATCAGATGCCTCAAATGACTGCTGGTTTTGGCATTGGCAGTCTAGGTGAACTTTGTTTTCTCTTGGAGTCTTGGTCCCACTTTGGAAAAGAGGAATGTGGTTCTCTCTGTTTTCCTGTTCTCTTTCTCTTAATGAGAATGGACACTGACTTATTAACTGTGTTAACCTCTGGTTATTGTAGGATGCTGTTCCTTCAGGCAATCAGATGTGGATTTTGAAAGTCCTCTTGACTCTCACCAACTGGTTGCACTAAGTACAGTTCTCTTTTTAAAAAAAATCAGTATACTGACTATTTTGTATATCTAGGTTGACCAGGCTCATCCTATTTACCTCTCGGAGCAGTGTGTCTAAGCAGCTGCAACACATATTTGATGCAATAAAAAAGCAATTTTTGTCTTTAAAAGAAACACCAACTTTTCTCCTTCTGTAAGCCTGTCCAGATGATCAAAAGCCAGATAAGGCCCTGAAACAAATTCCCTTTTACCATTTGTAATATAAAAAACTCCTTGATTCCCAGTGAAGCCTCCCCTTTCATTAATGGAAGCACAGCTCTTATCTTGATGTATGTGTAGCTGGTGCTTCTTCAGTTCTGACAACAAGAAAAGTGAGCATCAGAAAATAATGGAGCCCTGAAAAATTGCTGTCCTGATACCACTGAAATTTCTCCTTTTTTCAAGCCAAATCCACCCACTTGTCATGTTTGAGAAATGAAAACACGAGAGACATCTGTTAAGTTGACAGTCTGCAAAGGTTTTTTCTTTTAGATAGTCAATGATTATTGAATCATTGGTCAGCCTTGAACACTCTTCTAGGTACAGTGACAGCTAATAGAATGGAGAAGACATTCTCTTTTGCCTTTCAGAAGCTTCTAACTTAAAATGGGCAAAAACAATTAAGAAAATAAATGAAAAGAGATGCAGTGGTCGCAGAATCCCTGGACTCAGGTATAGCGGCTGCAGCTTCCTGGGCCACATGCCATTCTTAAAGTATGTGATAAGCAGAAAAAAATGTACGATTCTCTCATTCTCTACATCCTTTGAGGTGAGTAAAAATTAAAAATAAATTCTACCCTTGAGGGAAGCCTCGCTTATCCCAACTGTCCTGTGTGGCAGTCACGTGGTGCCAAGATCTGGCTGGTATCCAACGATGAGCCTCTACCACTTACAGTGGAGCCCTGATCTGTAGCTAGACCAGAGCTCCATGTGCTGCCATGAAGCTACAGGTAGTTGACTTGCTCCTCATGCCATCCAGAGCGATTATAAACCAAGGACTATGAAATACATTTGCTCAAGTACTTTTGGTTGGATCTTCAGGCCAAACAACTTTGTCTTTAGTCAGTCTGGAGCAGGCCAGGGCCACAGAAAGGAGGAAGCAGGGATGAGAGACTCCATCATGAGAAGGTATCCCAGGTATATAGAGCTGTTACAGGCTTTGGGATTTCCTACTGACTCTGGGTGGGGGACGTGGGCTCTGGCATGGGCACCCTGCTCATTTACAAGACCTTTCCTGGGACCTGACCACCTCATGGTACCTTCACCCAAAGTCCCAGACACCTTGGCCAAACACCAACTGCTCTGTCCACCAGTTGATGGAGACCATCAATAATGGAGTGCTCTCATTTGCTCTTGAAACTTCAAGTTGTGACCTGAGTATCATGGACTGCCTGTTTGCATTCCCCTTAAATCCATATGTTGAAGACCTAATCCCTAATGTAATGGTATTTGGAGATGGGGCTTTTGGGAATTATTAGGTCATGAGGGTGGAGCCTTTATGATAGTGCCCTTATAAGAAGAGAAATAAGAGTTTCCTTCCTCTCCCCTTCCCTCTCTCTCCCACCCTTCTTCTCCCTCCTATCTCCCTCTCTCCTTCTCCCTCTCCCTCTTCGATGTGAGGATACAGCAAGAAGGCATCTATCTGAAAACCAGGAAGCAGGCTTTCACCAGAAACTGAATTGGCCGGCACATTACATTGATCTTGGACTTCTCAGCCTCCAGAACAGTCAGAACTGTCAGAGATAAATGTTTATTGCCTAAGCCACCCAATCTATGGCATTTTTGTTACAGCAGCTCAAACTGAGACACCTGAGCCACCACAGCTTGGTCTGCCTGTCTCCATTTCCCTGGGCAGTTCAATACTAACTTCTACAGCAGGTGATCTGCTTGGTCCCTGTTTCTCATCTCACTTCTTTATACCAGGTTTTGCCTCATCCACCAGCCTAGCCAACTGCTAATATTGAGTTCTGACTTAACCAAAGCTCACCCAGCAAACCCTTGATGCTAGTGCAAGACAGCAGCATGTGACCCATTGCCATCATTTTCTGAGGGCAGACGTCTATGAAGGAAGTAGATAAACAGATGCTCAAGCTACTGAACAAGAGTAGCAGCTACTATGAAGAATAGATCTCCAACAATGCCAAGACAACTATCTACAACATTCTGCCCATTGGTTCAAGGCAGCCATCAGCAAAATCCATATCTAAGAGCTCTTCAAGGGAACCTCCTAATCTAAGTGGTTCAGGGCCAAGTCCTGTCTGAAAGCTTTCTCTGTGAGAGCATAGGGAAAAGGATGGGTGACATGGAATTTCTGGAGAATGAGAGCAAAAGAACACCTTTGTCTCAGAAAATCAGCAGAATCAGGATGCTGTAAGAAAGAACAAGGGAATTTCAGCAAAGAGCCAGGATCTCAGTTCACCTAGCTTTCAACATGGTCCCATTTCCCTTCCAGAATTAACGTTTTCTGTCCCTGGCTTTCTTTGTTATACTGGGGGGATTTGAGTGTGGAGGACTTGTCTCTTTCTTCTCTTTGGGAACTGAATTGGGGGGATCTCCATTAAAATCCAGTAAAATATTTCCATCTGGGTCTTTCTCCCAACCAAGGATCTACTATCAAGTGCCCAAAATTCAGATGGCCTGATGTGAGCCCAGATTATGGCCAAGAGAAAAGAGAACCAAGTTGATTGCCTCTCAGCAAGTAGAACCTCAGGGTCCATCCTGACTTTCCCCTTCATGCACCATCTCCAGGTGGTTCCCTGGCTTCCCTGTGTTCTCCTCCCATTCTCTCCCATCTTGGCTTCAGGGATGGGTGTTAGTGGTACTATTTCCATGTTGAGTTCTCCTTTGAGTTCTGTTCTGAACTCTCATTTTCCTCTGGAGGAGACTGTCTGACCCTGTCAAGGTGATCCCCATACTTTACCTTTTCCTTGGGGCAGCCAGCATGGGGAGGGGGGAGAGAGAGAACTGCCTTGATCTCTAGGCCTCTAGAAAAGATCCCTCTCCCTCCTCACATTCCTTTGCTCATTGCATCCCTAAAATAGGGAAAGGACTGCATTAACAGTTAAAAAGAGAGTAAAATTTTCCCCAGGAGCAGGTGGGGGGGGGTCGGGGAGTGGTGATCAGAGGACACCCCATGGTCACTTCATTGTCAATTTCTGTTTTTCGTTTATTCCTGGGACTTTTTGTTGCCTCCTGTTTTCCTGTTCTGCCACTCAGATTCTGTTTTGTGTGAAATTTACTGCTTTGGGGAAAGATGACGTTTTTCTATGAGCCAAAATCAAACAGAAAATGGAAAAAGAAAAGAAACTGAGCTAACGCACTTGGACTTACCTCTTGCTTTCATTCAGTAAATTTTCCTTAAGCCCCTAGTATGTGCAGGGCATCCTGCAGGGAGACACACGCACCACACCTCCTGCAGTGGGAGTTGAGACAGATGGGAGCTAAGGAATGGGCCACCCTGTGGAGGGCAGGGATTAAGGCTGGCTGGAGGTGTTAACAGTGGCCAACCAAGACTGTAAGGATAAGAAGTGTGTTGGAATTATTTTCTGTGACCTTATAACTCTTCAAAGCCCCTCTGGGAGGATTGAAATTCCCAGTTTAAGGAAAACTGCCTCCCCCATTGGGGCATAGTCACCGATACCCACATTTATATAATTTTTGCTGCTTATTCTAAAGCAGTGGTTCTCAACCAGGGGAAGTTACCCTCCCTCCCCCTCTTCCTTTTCAAAGACATTTAATAATGTCTGGAGGCATGTTTTTGATTGTCAAAGCTGGGGAGGGTAAGTGGAGGGGGGAAGGAGAGGTGATCTTTACCGGCATCTAGTAAGTAGAGATCAAGGATGCAGCTGAACATCTTCAATACACAGACAGCCTCCCACGACCGGGAATTATCAGGCCCCAAATGTTAATAGAGCTGAGGTTGAGAGACCCTGTGCTAAAGGAGGAGACCCCTGACCCTCACTAATTGTGCAATGATAGTAATAACTAATATTTGTCAATCGCTTGCCTGGTGTCAGACACTGTTGTTAGGGTTTTACATGTGGTATCTCATTTATTTCTCATAACAGATTACAAGGTAGATTCTACAATCATCACCATTTTTGTGATGAAAGGAATGAATCCTGGAGAGATTGAGTGGTTTGCTGAAAGTCCTAAGGCTTAGAAAGCAGCTGGCTCAGGATCTGAACCTCGACTTACCCACTTTGTTTTACCCCTCCTCCTGGTAACAAAGCTTGCTAAAGTCCTTTGTTCTGGAGAAAAGGGAGTAAAGAGAAGAGACAATCTCAACAACTTGTCTTTATAATGGAAACAACTGAGGTTTCCAGTCTCTAAAGGCTGCACTGGGGTGGATGGATACTGGTGGATAAGAATGAAGACTTACCTGACCAGACAGGACCCATGTTCATGACTGGATGCTCTGTGTCATGCATGGCCACCCTGCTCCGCTGGCATCCCTGCAGTGAAAAGTAGGTCCGCAGCATCAGCCAGACCCAGAACCCTTTGAAATACCACTTAGAAACATCTTGGCAAAACCTAACAATGGAAAGCAGAAGCAGATTCTAAATTACCATTATCATTAATCGGGGTTGACATGAACAACCCCCTCCTAAGTACTGTTCAATCATTGCCCCTTTTCATGCTTTTCTCCCAGATTCCCACAGGCCTCCTTAGAGTGAAGGGTACCTGAGCTGCCCCTGTGTGTGGTCCTCAGTGGAACAATGGAGGCAAAGTAATCCCTGACAGAACAGGCTGGGACCTTGGACACAAAGCAGATATGGGGCCCAGCCAGGGCCCTGCAGTGTGAGAGAGGGACACAGGGAGCGGCGCAGGAAAGGGAAGAGGAAGCGGGGAGAGAGTCCAGGCAAGAAGGGGTGGGGCAGGGAGAGCCAATGATGGGGTGTGGGTAGTGGAGCAGGTCTGTGTTCATACACATCCAGAGCCGTCACTTGAATGGATTCCAAAGGAGAAGGCAGACATGCTCCCAGGTAGCCTGGGAAACTGACTTCCTATGAGACAAGAACTTAAAAAAAGCCCTTCATTCAGGAAATCTATTGGGAAGTTATTGTTTTAGAGCATTATTCTTTTTGATAAGTATTAATTATGCTTCAGATTGTTTTTTCAAAGCCTGTAGGTTTTAGGAACTGCAAAAAGCCCAAGCCACATCTCTGCACTGTCCATTCCCTCGTTCGTTTATTCCACAAATATTTGCTGAGATCCCACGAAGTGCCAAGCGCTGTTCTCAGCACTAGGGGTACAGCTGCGGACAAAATAGACATGGCCTTGCCCTTGTGGAGCTCATATATCAGAGGGGGAGACAGACAAAAAAACAGTAAGTAAAATAAATAAATAAATAAACAACTGACTTTGCATCAAAGGACAAAATCAACAGAATGAAAAGGCAACCTATGGAATGGGAGAAAATTTTTGCAAATCATCTCTCTGACAAAGGGTTAATGTCTAGGATATGTAAAGAACCCCTATGGCTCAAGAAAAACAACAACAAAAGACTTAACCAGATTAAAAAATGGGCAAAGGACTCCAATAGACAATTCTCCAAAGAAGATATGCAAATGGCCAAAAAGCACATGAAAAGGTACTCAACAGCACTAATCATTAGGGAAATGCAAATCAAAACCACAGTGAGATACTACTTCACACCCATTAAGATAGCTACTATTAAAAATATAACAAGTATTGGTGAGAATGTGGAGCAATTGGAACACTTGTGCACTGTTGGCGGGAATGTAAAATGGTGCAGCTGCTATGGAAAACAGTATGGTGGTTCCTCAAAAAAGTAAAAATAGAATTATTGTATTATTTAGCAATCTCACTTCTGGGTATATAATATATTCAAAAGAATTGAAAGCAGGGCCTCAGATATTTATACCGCCATGTTCATAGCAGCAGTATTCACAATAGCCAAAAGGGGAAGCAACCCCAGTATCCATTAATGGATGAATGGATAAACAAACTGTGGTACATACATACAATGAAATATTACACAGCCTTAAAAATAAAGGGAATTCTGACCCATATTAAGACATAGATAAAGCTTGAGGACATGATGCTAAGTGATATAAGCAAGTCACAAAAAGACAAATGTTGTATGATTCAACTTATATGAGGTACCTAGGGTCATCAGATTCACAGGGAGAGAAAGTAGAATGGTGGTTGCTAGAGAATGACAGGAGTTGGGGATGGAGAGTTGTTGTTTCATAGGTAGAGAGTTTGGGGTTTGTAAGATGAGAGTTCTGGAGATTGATTGCACAGCAATGTGAATGTACCTAATACTACTGAGCTATACACTAAAAAATGGTTAAGATGGTAAACTTTGTGTTACGTGTATTTTACCACAATTAAAAAAATAAGTAAATGATGACAATTTTATTAGAAGGTGATGAGTGTCATGAAGTCAAATAAAACAATGTGACAGGGAGTGGGTGTACAGGATTGATTTGGTGTTGCAACTTAAAAATGGATGTCTTTTAGAGTAAGTCTCATTGAGAGTGACATTTGAACAAAGACTTGTATATTGTGAGGGATGAGCCATGTGGATCTGGGGCAAGAGCGTGTTCCAGGCAGAGGGTGAAGCTAGGGCAAAAGCTTTAGGTGGCTTGGCGTGTTTGGGGGACAGGAGCCCAGGGAGCATTGAGCCAAGTGAGCAAGGGGAAGAGAAGCAGCAGATGGTTCTGGGCCTGGGGAGCCACTGCAAAATCTGG
This sequence comes from Mesoplodon bidens, assembly GCF_964165515.1. NCBI lineage: Eukaryota > Metazoa > Chordata > Mammalia > Artiodactyla > Ziphiidae > Mesoplodon > Mesoplodon bidens. The sequence goes on along the minus strand of NC_138173.1, from coordinate 39,645,845 downwards.
CTTTCTCAAAGAAGATGTTGGGGGTAGGATTTTATTTATTTATTTATTTATTTTTGCTGTGTTTGGTCTTCATTTCTGTGCGAGGGCTTTCTCCAGTTGTGGCGAGCGGGGGCCACTCCTCATCGTGGTGCACGGACCTCTCACTGTCGCAGCCCCTCTTGTTGCAGAGCACAGGCTCCAGAGGCGCAGGCTCAGTAGTTGTGGCTCACGGGCCCAGTTGCTCCGCGGTATGTGGGATCCTCCCAGACCAGGGCTCGAACCCGTGTCCCCTGCATTAGCGGGCAGATTCTCAACCACTGCGCCACCAGGGAAGCCCTGGCTGGCGTTTTAATGGGGTCATTCTGTCTGCTGTGCTGAGAAGGGACTGCAGGGGGCACAACAGGAAGCTGGGAGGTCATTTAGAGGCTAATGCATCCACTAGGGTGAAAGAATTACAGTGGCTTGGACCCAAGTGGGAGCAGTGGACGAGTTGAGATAAAATTTGGAGGTAAAGTCAACTGAATTTCCTGATGAGTTGGAAATAGTGTGTGAGAGAAGAAAAATGAGTCAAAGACGACCCCAAGACTTTTGTCCTGTGCAACAGGAAGAATGGAGTGACTGTTAACTGAAATGTGGAGAGTGGCAGGTGGAACAGGTTTTTTTTTTTTTTTTTTTTTTTGGGAGTTATGATTTTTATTTTATTTTATTTTTATTTTATTTTATTTTTTTTATAACAAATTTAATCAGTTATACATATACATATGTTTCCATATCCCCTGGAACAGGTTTTTGAGGGAAGAGCAGGTGTTGGATTTAGACGTATTATGTCAGAGACAATAATTACATATTCCACAGGAACATCGTGGATGTGTGGGCCTGGAGTTCAGGAGGGCCGTCCCAGCTGGAGACATCACCTGGGGTGCCATCAGGATATAAATAGTATAGGTTGAAAGCCATGAGTCTGGAGGAGTCATCTTCAGCGTGAATTTAGGGAGAGGAGAAGCCCCAGATGAACCCAGGGTGACCTGATGTTAGTAGGTCCAAAGCAAATGAAGGAGCAGGGCAGGAGCCCGAGAAGCACCAGCAGCAGTTATGTTCAGAGGCCACAGTTTGCAGAGAGGCTCCAGAATGGAGCATGTGCACCTGCATTTTGAAGATAAGGAAGAATTGAGTCCCAGAAGGGACAGGTGACGTACTCAAGTCACATAGCTTGTCAGTGACAAACTGAAAGTAAGTACTTCTCACAGGAACTTACCTATTCGGAAGTCAGAAACAGAATACCTAATTTTAATGGGGGCGGAGACCAAACATTCAGGAAAGTAGAAAAGTTCTTTGAAGCTCATCTGGACCAGCATGTAACTAGGCAGTACATTACAAATGCTATAAAACTGACAATTCAATAAGCAAAGCCAAAGGAAAGAAAAATTAGCTGTGGATCCTGGTGACTTCATAGGGTTGAACAGTTCATAAGCTAGTAGGCATTAGCATAGTTATAAATTTAACCTTCAAATCTGCTTCTTCAGAGACATTCTCTGCTCAACCCAATTAAAAACTTCTCATTTTCTCAAGACTCTTTTAAATGACCAGAGCCATCAGAATACCTGGAAGTGTTTTGGACTCTCATGTTGTAGAAATTCTCAAAGTCCACCAGGTAGAATTAACAGTGTTTTGCAACCAGATGTTATGTGTAAAATGAAGACTTAAGAGATGTGAAATGTGTATTTTGAGACAATCAGTGTAGCGTATAGCCTAGCAGTACTTAAAAAGTTTTTCTTACATTATCATTTCATGGCATTCTTTTGTCTACTGCATGTTATACCTTGGCATAATCTATCTTCAAAGATTTAAAAAATTGGCTTTGTGTTTTCAGTAACATCTCAATTATATATATTTTTTGTAGTACATGTATATATATATATTTGTTTCCTTCTTTCCCTAATAGCTAACTGTTCCATATCTCACCCCTCATAGTCTCAGACTTTCAGAAAAACTAGGTAGAGGGAATAAATTAAAAAGCCAAATCACCCATAAGGCCATTCTCCAGAATCAATAGCCAGTACTAACATTTTAACGTGTTTACTTCTAGTGGATTTTCTCCCTAAACTTAATGCCTTTTAACTTATTAATGATTATATAAATATAACATTTTAGGTTATTAATACTTTCTAAACAGCTGGACTATTCTGGGCTCCTTGCTTCTGGAGAAATTTGTGACTGAGCAAAGAGCAGAGAAAAAGTTTCTCCCTGTCTTCGGGGTTTGAAATGCCCATGTGCTTGTGTGTGTAGAGATCACAGACCAGAGTTCTGAGAACAGGGTTGGAGGAGGATAGGATCTTTTCCTTCATCCCACCTGCCCAACGCACCCACACCCACACCCACCAACACCCACACTCACACCCCCCCCACACACCCACACCCCCCACACACACCAACACCTACACCCCCCACACCCACACCCACACCCACACCCCCCCACACCAACACCTACACCCACGAACACCCACACCTACCCACTCCCACACACCCACACTCACACACACCCACATGCACACACCCACACACACACCCACATGCACACACCCACACCCACCCACACCCACCAACACCCACACCCACACCCACACGCCCCACACACATCCACCAACACCCACACCAACACCCACACACCCACACTCACACATACCCACACAAACACACCCACACCCACACACACCCACCCACACACACACACACACACCAACACCCACACCAACCAACACCCACCCCCCCACACACACCCACACTCACACATACCCACCCACCCACACCCACACCCACACCCCCAACACACCCACACTCACACATACTCCCCCCACACTCACCAACACCCCCCCACACACACACCCACCAACACCCTCACCCACCAACACACACCCACACCCATCCGCACCCCCCCACCCCCACACACACACTTCCCCTGGGGAGAAAGGAAACATGGGAGACATTCAGAGGATTCAGAGGAGGGTCTCAGGGTGTGTTCTCCAGGGAAACTGGCAACAATTCAAGACAGATTGTCAAATCTGAGAGTAGAGGACATTGTTTCCATTTTCCAGGTGGGATGTGAGAAAGTGGTATAATTATAGGGAAGAAATAGCTGTGGATGTGTCCAGGCAACAAAGCCTAAACCAGTCTCATGGAATGTCCAGTACTGCACTGTGGTCAGGAAGCATCAGGATGACCCAAGATTGGAAAATGACTTTGGCTGGAAATGAGGACCATGGCCAGACTGGGGGATGGATTTCTCCATAGAGGCCTAAGCACCCTGTTGGTATTGAGGAGCCGCTAGGAGAAAGGAATTCTGAGGTTAAGTTTCTAGCACTCTGAAGAACAGATGTCAAAAAGGAAATTAAATTCTTACAGAAAAAAATATAGAAAAAATATTTTTTCACCCTTGAGTTGTGGACTAAAATCTATGCAATTCTATAAATTTATTCCATAACCTGACCTTTCCCATTATCTTAAAGATTTCTGTCTGAACATTATTTTTAATACTGGCTTAATATTTTATTGAGTGGATGTCATAATTTTCTTAACCAATCCCTTATTGCTAAACATTTTGGTTAATTCCATTTTTTTGTTATTATAATTAATATTGTATGTAACATTAGACACAAACATCTAGGATGAATGGTTTAAAATCAATTCCAGAAGTGGGGTTATTGATCAGAAGGTATGAACAATTTTAATTCCCACAATACATATTGCCATAGTAATTTCCAAACGCTTTGCAGGAATGTACACTTTCCTGGGTCATCTAAAAGAGCTCATTGTTAGAATTGAACATTATTTCAGTATCAGATGACTTTGCTATTTTATAATTGAAGAAAAAACTTTACTATTTACAGGTAATATATGTTCTTTTATCTCTGACTAAAAAAGCAAAGTATGTTCATTTTAGAAAATTTGGAAAATGTAGAAAAGTACAAAAAAGAACTAAAAATGAACTACAATCCCATTATTGGAAGACAGTCACTGTTCACAGGCTGACATCCACCTCCCAGGCTTGCTTTCTATGAATATGTGTGCCTATTTACACACACACAACCACACATGCCTATATTTGGCTTCTTACAAAATTGGAGTCATTATATATGTCATTATGTAAATTTTTGATTTAAAAATGCCATGAACATTTTCCAAAATCATAAAATATTCTTATTAAACAGTCATTTACACAATTATTAATGTCCTAAACCTGCCTTAGATGCAAAACACTCACTCAATGATAGCTTGCTGTTGACATATTGGGATGAGGATAGAAAGACACAAACAGGCACACACACCTATTTCACATAGATTCTGGCATGTGATTCTGGCCCTCAAAGAGTATGATTATTTTCAGTGTAGTTTAGTGGGTGAGGATTGACATTGAAAATAAGGCCTTCAGTTTGATTGTGTTGCTTAGCAGTCATGAGACTTTGGGCAGACTAAATAAGCATCACCACCCTTAGCCTACCTTTATCTTTGGGGTTTGTTGTGGGTATGAATAGGAAAATGTCATAAGACTGATATTGTTGGTCCATATATCTATTCTCCATTAAACTTTATATTTAAAGTACACAAAACCCAGTGAATTAGCTGAGGCTTAGAGCCCAAAGCATCACTTCTGGTTTGGCATCCCAGAGCTTTTTCCCTACCTAGCAATTGTAACAAAGTGCTTGTGAGCTATAGGACTACTATTGATACAATAAGAGGACCACCAGATCCTAGATCCCAATCTTTTTTCTTTTTTCTTTAAAGAACTGGAGCAGAACAGAATACCTTTTTAAAAATTTTTTTATTAAAAATCTTATCAGGTTATCTTCTGCCCAGAGGCAAGTTGGCTGTCCATGACTTTCTTCAACGGCTCTCTACAAATAGGCCATTGCTAACTACTCAGTTCTTGGCCCCAGTTGTCTCTTCCCTTCACTTTTATATGGGGGTGGTCTATTTAAAAAGCTGTCCTGTTAAGTGGAGCGGCTTCTAAATAGGCTGCCTTACATTCAGCAAAGCAGTTATGACAAAATCTGGCCAGGATTCGCCTTGTGACATGTGGGTGCTTTTGACCATGAGGCTTGTGCCGTACAGTGTGAGCTATCTGACCCAACTTGACACAACTTGTGTGGTGCATTTACTCCCCTCACTCAAAGACATCTTCTCTTGTAAGTCACTGGCTACTGAACAATTTGTGAGTGATCTAAGGGGAGAGACCCAGGGCTCTGTCCCTCTTCACACACACATCTCAGGTAACAGTAGGGGTTTAACCCATTGTGTTTATTGGTGGTATTTTACCAGCAAGATGTTGATTTTACAGGCACGTAATTATTAGGATTTATTATTATGCTACCTATAAAACACCTGATTCATGTAGGTGTTTAACAGCAAGATTGAATTATTATTTAGCAAATAATTTTCTGAAATTATTTAGAAAATACTATTTTATCCCCCAGTTTCTCTACAGATGAGTTCAAAAGACTCTGCAGCCAATTCCTTCAACACCCTTGAGAAAATCAATTTAGCCTGCTTTAGTTTTGGGGATGCAAAGACAAAGTTTGGGCCTTTAGAATTTCCTGAAACCTTTGGAGAAAAGGGCCTTTGAGAACATTCAGAGGAGGAGTAGGAGGGAGAGAGGAGGAGAGAGTGATAAGAATTACTTAGCTCTCTGAGGCATGGGGTGTGTCCCCTGAAGGAGTTTCTTCTTCTCTCCTTGGTTGTTGAAATGTGTTGGGTTACTGGGAGACTTGTGGTTTCCTTACATGCTCAGGGGGATTTTACTGTGGACATATCCCTGCTCTTGCCATCTACATGTACGAATACACACACACACACACACACACTTGTGCACACACTCAAAAGCCCATGTGTACACGCATGTGCACAAGGATTCAAGGATTTTGGAGAACAGACTCTTCAGTGAACAATTAGAACTCTCATTTACTGTCTGCTTACTATGAACTGGGCAGTTTGTGTGACCTCATTTTGTCATCACCAAAAACTCTCTCGTCTGAGGTGTTTGCAATTGTTGCCCCCTTTTACAGATGAAAAATGTGGGGCTCAGCTAGAATACATAACTTGCTCATGCTCCTACAGCTGTCCTGTGACAAAGCCTGAATTCCGGCCCAGGTCTGGCTGACTCTGAAGTCAGATTCCCATCAGAATGGCATGGTCTGGGGCTCTAGGCTTCTTAGAGTTCTGACCTAGAGGCCCGGCAGAACGGCTTCAGGACCCTCAGTCTTTTACCTGGTGTGGGGTCTGTGAGGACAGGAAGTGGGTACTCACAGCCCTGGAAATGCTGAGGTGGGTTTATACCCCTGACTTGAGTCATTTGCTCTCATTTCTTCTTGTGAACCTGTTATGGTTAATTTTTTATTATTATTTATTTTTGCGGTACGTGGGCCTCTCACTATTGTGGCCTCTCCTGTTGCAGAGCACAGGCTCCGGACACGCAGGCTCAGCAGCCATGGCTCACGGGCCTAGCCGCTCCGCGGCCTGTGGGATCTTCCCAGACCGGGGCATGAACCTGTGTCCCCTGCATTGGCAGGCAGACTCTCAACCACTGTGCCACCAGGGAAGCCCCTGTTATGGTTAATTTTATGTGTCAACTTGGCTGGGCTACAAGGACACAGATATTTGTTCAAACATTATTCTCAATGCTTCTGTGAGGGTGTTGCTTGAGTGTGCTTCAATAACATTTAAATCGGTAGACTTTGAGTAAAGCAGATTGCCCGCCATAATGTGGGTGGGCCTTACCCAGTTAGGTGAAGGTCTTCATATAGCAAAACTGACCTCCACTGAGCAAGAAGGAGCTCTGTCACCTGACTGCCTTTGGACTCAAACTGCAGCTCTTCCCTGGACCTCCAGCCTGCCAGCCTACCCTGAAGATTTTGGATCCACCAAGCCTTCATAATAACATGAGCCAATTTCTTACAATAATCTCTCCCTATCTATCTACATATCTATTTACATATATATATATATATATATATATATATATATATATATATATATTCTATCTATCTCCTGGTGGTTCTGTTTTTCTGGAGAATCCTAACTAGTAGAGACTCTGTCCTGTTTAGAACAGGATTTCTTTACAACTGTTAGTGATCATTTAACTTTTCCTCCAGGATCTCCTGCAGCTTGTTATTTCCTTCCTCCTTTCCTTGGACTCCAGGAAAGCTGTGTCCAAGCATTACTGAGCATCCCAAAGACGTTTTACTTTTCTAAGTTTTAAAAATTATGGTTTTCCCGCACTTCCCTTTCCCTCCTCAGCTTGCTTTCTAAGAGTGAACTTGACAGAGCTGGGAGTTTCTTGTCCACAGTGGGCGCCCCTCGTCTTGCTGTCCACTCTCACTGAAGCTGCACTGACTTTCTTTTTGTTCTTCGATGATGCTCCTCCTGGGCTTTGTGTGTGAAGCTTTTGGTGCCTGTAACAGTAACAGTAACGCCCAAGACAGTCCCTTCTGTTTCCTTCTCTGCATTCAGGCACTGGCTTACAAGTCGGCTCCTGGGAGGCTTTAGAACACCCAGGACAGAGTAGCTCTCCCGTGTCTTCCTAGCACATCACCTTGTTTACTGTCTTTCTTGCAGGTAACACTTCTGATGTGTCTTGTTTCTTCACTTGTTTAGGGTTTGTCTTTCCCCACCCGAATGTCAACTTTGTGAAAGTTTGTCTTCCTTTCTGTCATTTCACTGCTCTATTCCTAGAGCCTAGAATATTGCCTCGCTCAGAGCTGGATCTCAGTGAACAGTGAGTGGGTGAGTGAATGTATGTATGAACGAACGAATGAATATATTTCATCTGAAGTGCTCAGCTGGTGAGGCACAGTGCACAGGTGTGTGATATCCTACTGGTGAGAAGAGAGTCAATGGCTCATTTTTGAAGGTGCATTAAGTCTTTCAGGCCCCCAGGGTATCATTTGGTTCACTGGAACAGTAATTTACTAAATGGTACCTTAGGGGCCTGAAAAAGTTAATGCACCTCCAAAAGTTTCTAATTTACACCAGGGACTAGTTTATTTACCCAGCAGTGTTTGACCTAATTGGTCTTAACTTCATTTAAGAGAGTCATTAGGACCTTGTCACTTTTCCACCTTTATATTTCCTACCCTTAGCATTTATCTGTTTGTGGAATACTGTTGCCAGTTGTTGGTGTGCACATGTGCACACACACCATATCTCTATTAATACCAAGACCCAAGAAGGACGTTGCTATATTCTGGCACTCGTATATGTAAATATTTCATGTATATTTTAGTTTGTATAATTAAGAAAAACGAAACCTGTATATTGCAGTCCTTTCAAATTTAATATTATTTTAGTGCCTTCTTGGTGCATATTACAAATAATTGCTTAATTAGTTCACATTTTGTCTTTTATCCAATAATTAGATCACAAAGGTTAGAGAATGTAAAAAAGTCTGTGTATCTGTTACCAAGCTTTATCTATAACATGCAGCCCATTATTTTATTTATTTTTGTTGTTTCAAATAGCAAAGCTGCTTCCACTCCTAATATTTTTGTTCTGAGGTTTTCCAGATTTAGCCTAATCTTTCCTCTTTTACTAATTACTGTCAATTCTGTACTGTTGTATCACGTCAAAACTTTTCTTTCACTCCTGAGTTTATTTTTTAAAAACTCATTCTTACCGATTCAAGCTATGGGAATATCTTTTCTTTACTTATTGTTACACTGATGTTACAGGGCCTGGTAAAATGTTTTTCTCAACTTTCAGGTCAAATCACGTATGATTGTTACCAGCAATAGGCAGCAGGGTTTTGGTAAAACAGGTTGTGGGTAGAGATATCCTAAAATGGTAAAAATCCATTAATCAAGAGCTCCCTAATTTAGACTTTGTAATAATTCATCCTGAAATGGGTTTAAATATACCCTTGCTGTAGAATGAGGGGTTTGCTAAGCAAATAATCGTGTAAAGCAGATTGTAGAGAACAAATTCTTTTGAGAACATTAGCCTAGTATGATGAAATCTTGACAGGGTCATTGCATTTTTTGCATCACAAAATTTTTTTTGGTTAAATATCGTAAAAATATTAGGTTGGCCAAAAAGTTTGTTTGGGTTTTTCCCAATATATCCCCTTTTTCTATTTTGGCTAATATGGTAATTGAAGTCAGTTTATGGATATTATATTTCCTCAGGGATATTACTCTGGACAATAGTCATAAATCTGCATTTGTCATTAGATATTAATATTTAAGATATTGGGTCTATGGAAATTTAAAAAGACATTTTCGGATGCAGACTTACGGTGTTGTGAGTTGACACGTTCTTCTAAAAGTGGATTGCAGCAAAAACTCAACAGGATCCAGAGAAATAATGTTTTCACTGTGATTCAATAAGATCGCAGAGGTTCTCAAATTTTAAACAGATTATTTATTATAGCAAGCAGTTTACGTATTTGAAATAAACCACCTTTATTTAAAAATTCTATTATTTCAGACTTCATGAATTCAGAATTTATTCTCCTGTTGTTTAAAGTGGTTGCCTCTGAATTATTACTGTACTAGAAAAGCACTTTTAGGAAGTGGATTTCAAAAGTGTGTTTTTCTGCAGTATTTGTTTGTGTCTTGTTAAAAAAACATTTAAATTGGACTTTCTAAGGGAAATAGATATAGTGTTGGAGAAGGGTTTGGGTGAATGCTGTCACCATGGCAACCCTCGCTGGTGTCCTCACGCAGAGATTTTTCTACCTCTGTGTTATCAACAGGTGGTAACAATATTAGAAAGATCAAGGGTCTAGCTTTACTAACTTGACCCTGCCATTCTGTAGAGCTACCCCTTAAATTCCTAGCCCCTTAATGGAGCTCTACTTGCCTGTCAAGTTGTAGCAGTAGCCGGTGCCTGACTGTGCTCTAATTCTATTTCCACATCCTCAGGTTTGAAGCTGTACCTAAATTCACATTTCTTTTTTCCTGAGCCCTATAATATATGACTGAGTTTTCATCTGACAGCTGAGGATGAAAAACTATATCCTGAAAATGGTCTTGTCTTACAAATAGAGAAGCCTGAGCTGGTTCATCACTGACTGATTCGCTTCCAAGAACATAATTCGGGTCTCGTCATTTTTTTTTAAACATTTATTTTGGCTTCCCAAGGATAAGACATCCAGAGGGTATAGAAATTACACAACAGATTCGTGTCAGAAGATGGGAAGAGGGGAATTCCCTGGCGGTCCGGTGGTTAGGACTTCACACTTTCACTGCAAAGGGCATGGGTTCAATCCCCGGCGGGGGAATTAAGACCTCACAAGCTGTGCGGTGCAACCAAAAAAAAAAAAAAAAAAAAAAAGATGGGAAAAGTACATTAGAAGGAAACATCAAGCTGTGTATTCTTTAGTTAAATGTGACGGTTTTAGTCAAAATGACTTGTTTGGTGCTACCCTAGTGTGTCCTAAAATACTTGAATGATGCAGTTGTGTATAGTGATCATAGATCTCCTTAACAGATTCTTCAGTTAGATAAAGTTTTAAATCCTGATGAAAGCTAATGCTGATTCAAACATAATCAGATTGAGAGCAATTCTCTGTAGTCTATGAGAATGCAGATGAAGTTAACATGAAAAATCCTAAATGTCACGAGATACATGCCAAGTCCTAAGTGTTTTAGGAGTGGTGAGACATTAGTCTGCTTCAAGTTATTATTGGATGCTCTATCCTTTCAAGGAATTTGTTATATATTTATTGGTAATTTTTCACAAGATTTCCTTACACCAAAGAAATATGTAAATATGTGTGAAAAAGATGTAGTTAGCCTCAAGTAACAAATAATAATCATTATTTTAATCCCATATTTCAACGAGCCTTAATCTTTTGTTTGTATAGCCTTGAAAAGCTGTAAAAATCAGTCATTATAACTTAATTACTAACCATTATCCTGGGTGGCTAACTCCACTTCCTTCTAAACAAGTTCCTTCCTTCATTTCGTTTTTAAATGCTACTACTGGCATTCTCTAACAATAGTATTATGCTTTATATAGCAGGCTTTGTAAGTTCCTCTGTAGAATATTTTAAGTTTTGTTGGTTCCTTCTGGTACCAGAGAGCTGCTGCTTCTTTTTCTTTTTGAACTGGCCTGTTCGCTGTTGCACTTCAGGATAGAATCACACTTAAGTTTTACATAATGACAGAAGTTGACTGTTTCCTGCTCTAGTGTTTATTTAGTAAAACATTTTACATTCCTGGATAGATACCAGTCTGTCATTAATGGATTCTTGGCTTTGGGCCAATAGCTAATAGTTTTATTGGTCCTCATAACATAGCTATGTGATTTTTGTAACCACAAGGGGCTCTTTTCTGAGTGTTTCTTTCTTTTTTTCCTTTAAAAAACTAACCTAACAACCCAGAGGTGCACCAAATTTAAGAACAGAGCATTTCTCTTTAAATCATTTTCTACTCCTTTTCATTCATTCTTTTTGCTCTTAGGAAATTCTCACAGACCTTGGTGTATTTTGAACAGGGGTTGGGACCCAATTGCTTGATCCTATTCCCAGCTTTCTCATTGCCCGAAAGAGGTCTGGCAAAGCTCATTTTCTCTGCTACGTGGTGTCTATTTGCCTGTCTAAATCGGGGAGGGGCAAGAAGGGTTATTTATAGTGTGGGAGTTTGTCAAGCTTTATTTGATTGCTTTAAGCATTGAGTAAGGGGGACCAGCGTTTGGAAATCTTGGAATTAGGTCCCCAAAAGGGAAAAAAGATCTTTACAGCTGGGTATGTGTGACGCTTGTGCGCTTCATGTGTTTTTTCCCTCTAAGACACACAGGTGTTAGTTGTGTCTGCCACTTTAGTCCTGCCCTCGCACAAGGCCGTGCCATGGTGTCTTCAGAGCTTCAACGTCATTTTCCTCTCAGTGATGTTTCCTGTTTAGATCTTTCTTCTCTCACTTTCTATAGATCTTAAGACAAAAGTTAAAGTACTTTGTGTCTCCAAATCTCCCCAAAACTCAATTTTCTCCCTAATGCGTAGGTTACTATACAATTCTAGGATCACAAAACCATCTTAAAGTAAGTTCAGAATTGGTCATGGTGATAATTAGGTTGTATTCTAGGGATGGAAGATCCTGTTTTATCCTTTGCCTTAATAATATACACAAAACTGTAACAACCAAACATGCAGGTAATTAATGGAATTGTGGAAACTATGGAAAAAATAAAGAATACAGAACAAGATAATCACTTTCCTATCCCAGTCTCCATCCCATCCCACTCCATCCCATCACAACCACAGATACACATTTTAGCTTATTACTCTATCATTACTCATACTTTGCATTCTGATTTTTAGCTTGTTATATAATACTCAATTCCACATACCATCTAAACTTTTTATTAGCATAATTTTAAGGGATGCATAATATTCCATCCTAGGAATTATATTATCATTTACTCAACCATCTCCCACTATGGAGTATTTTGTTTTCTTTTCCTTTGCCATTATGAAGAATTTCAGTGAACATGTCTGTGCATAAACCCTTGCCTGATTCTTAGGATTCTTGAAGACTTTGCCCTGTTTTTAAGACAACCCCACAGCACATTAGGGGAGTCCAGTTCTATTGGTGGACACTCACTTCTGGCAGCTAATTCCAGGGAAAATACTTTGCCTGGGGAGTAGCAAACAGGAATGCTCTACTTTTGGTGCAAGGGTTTTGCCTTCAAAAAGAGGTATGATTCAGAGAGTTTTGTAGGTGGGAAGAAAGTCTTAATTATTTCTCAGAGGGAGGTGTATTCTTGTTCAGCTGGAGAAGTCACAGTGTGGCATGTGCACACGTGTTTTGGTGGCATGGCACAGCTGGGGAGGAATGAGCACTTCAGTGTCACAAGTAAAGTTTACTTAACACTGTGATGTTTTAAAACAGGGTGATGCCAGTTCAATTAAGTGTCCCAGGACAACAGTGTGGTGTGCAAGGCAATTCTTTGACAAACAAAACAAAATAAATTTTTTTTTTTACTTTTGAAAACAGCACATGCAAATAAATTAGCTACTACATAAAATATACCGGCCACAAAATAAAATGGGTTAGAAAAGCCCGAAGAGAAGGCTCTGAATAAAGGTATCACTAATCACCCATTATTCCCTTAGCTGTAATTGGCTACTTTAGGTTTTCTGTGAAGTTAATGTATCATACTGTACGTTAAAAATTATGTATGGGTTTATGGAACTCAAGAAAACAATAATAGCTGAAAATAAAAGCCCATGTTCTTTCATGTGATAGGATTATTGTGAGTATTTTGATTTGTTTAACTGATGCCTTTAAATAGTAGCATGTTTCTACTACCGAGTCCAACGTCACTCTCTTTTCCCATTAATATCAGAGCTAGGTGTATTTGGAAGCTGAGTGGACGAATAGAAACGAGTGACTGCTCTTGCTGTTTCTGATGATTAAATTAAGGCTGTCACTTATTAGAGTTTAGGGGGAACATTTTCTTCCCTCTGGATACCATAGAGCTACTTTTGTGTAAGCTCTGCTCAGGCCACCAAGCCTAGTTATGAACTTGGTTAACCAACTTGGTTGATGGTTGAGTAAAACTCCATCCAGCAGGCCAGCAAGGGGAGAACAGCTCTCTTGAGTTACTTTTGTGTAAAAATCTGGGGTGACAACATGGGCTTCACAACCCAGTGAGATAGTTTGATATTCAGAGCAGTCTCTGGCTCTCTTGGAGGTCCTATGCTGGCACTCCAACTCTGGCGGGAGGAAAGGGTGATGACTCTGCAGCCAAAACTTTCTCATGGCTTTTGCCCAAGTACCAGCTAGTCAAATGACATAGTTTCAAAATCAGAGTATTGGGCTTCCCTGGTGGTGCAGTGGTTCAGAGTCCGCCTGCCGATGCAGGGAACACGAGTTCGTGTCCCGGTCTGGGAAGATCCCACATGCTGCGGAGAGGCTAGGCCCGTGAGCCATGGCTGCTGAGCCTGCGCGTCCGGAGTCTGTGCTCCGCAATGGGAGAGGCCACAACAGTGAGAGGCCCACGTACCGCAAAAAAAAAAAAAAAAAAAAAAAAAAAAAAAAAAAAAAAAATCAGAGTATGTAGTTTGATTTCTCACAACACCAGGGAAAACTCCAATGTGCCTGAGCAGCGATCTGGAGCAACCTCTGGACCTAACCTCAAAGCCAAGAGAAGAGAGAATTCTGGGTTCTTTGAAGATAAAAGCCACATCTTCATCTTTGTCTGTCCCTGGCACTTAGCACCATGCTATGTATATGGCAGTTCATCACTGAATGTTTGTTGAAGGAATCATCAAACAAATCAATTAGGATCAGGTGTTAGAAGCTGAAATATATTAAAAAGAACCAAGTCTTGTGTCAAGTCTAGGCGGATGTATTTTTGCCCTGAGGTACGTGAGGCCATAGGATCCTGAGATACAGGAATCCTAAGGCTCCCTGTGTTTCATGGTTTTGGATCTGCCAACAGCAGTCAGAGTGGGTGACTTGAAGTAGAATCGGAGGAGGGGACTGAGGGGAAGGTGGCCACCTGGGCTGTGATGAATTCTCACCAAGCAGGGCCTACTATAAACAGGAGTGTTTTAAAATAGCAGGATGATAACATGAGGGCTTCCACAAATGAGCTTTTCTCTAAGTTCTCTCTTCTTAAATGGGTTATGAAGTCATGCTCTTGTCTATGCACTTTCCTTTTATTTTGAACTCCCCATCTCAGTCTGAGCAAGAATTTTGCAAGCTTTGAAATATGTCAACATAAAATAAGCTTTGAGACAGCTTGAAAAATGTAGATTCATAATGGACTTCACTAAAAATATGGTTTGTTAAAAAAACAAACCAGGCTCGATCTTCCTCACTTGGAAAAACAATCAGATGGAACTTGAGCTATCACCATCCTTTTATAGACTTCTGCACCATGAGAAGCCAAGCATTTCCCAGTGAAAGCTGGCATATTTGTGATGTTTCTTTCAACCACTTGCCCAGTGACCTTTGTGAGCTCCTCAAGTTCTACTTGATATTCTTTGAGGCTCTTACAGAGGCTTCCTATTCCATGAAGACTTCCAGACTACTCCTCACATGATGATCCATCCGTCTGAGTCTACTCTCAGCTGTGTATTGGCTTGTATTATTCTCTGATCCAGTCATTGGTATTTTTTCCCATCCTCTTAACAAGGTCCTTGGGGTAGAAATGAAGTCTTTTACTTAATATCTTAGCACCATGAAAGCTTACTTCTTATTCATGCAAATGCTGATATGTGCAGGAAGAAGAGAGCTTGTTTGGAGCTTTGGAAAGCTTTCCTCAGGATTTAGGCTTCCTCCATCTTGTGACACCTTCTCAACCGGGACCTTGCAAGACCATTGAGTCACCAAAGAGAGAGTGTCGAGGTGGCTGCCAGCTCTTTCTTGCCTGGAAGAAAGACCCACAACATCACTTCCTACTTTAATTTCAAGGTGGTGGAGAAGTATAACTGTCATACTCAGGAAGGAAAGGAAATTGTATGTGGGTGATTACAGGAGCATCTACTACAAGGCTAAACCATCCCAGACCAGTCTCCCTGTGCTGTAGTCCTTCCCATTTCAATCCAGCCAATAGTTTGTTTGTTTGGTTGGTTTTTCTTTTGAAGGCAAATCAGATCACCACACTTTCTGAGTCATCCATTACCTATAGGTTAAAATCCCGACTCTTTAAAAAGTCACAGAAGCCCTCCAGAATTTTCCCCCCACCTCCCAGCCCTTCAGCTGACCCCCAGTTACTCATAAAGGCTCTGCTTTGTCCTACTGGCATGACTTTGCCCCTGTGATACCTTGAGCCTGGAATGTTCTTCATCTCTGCCCAACCCGGGAAATTCCTACTCAACCTTCCCTTTGGAAGTCTCTTCCTCTTTGAAGGGCCTTTCTCAGCAGATTTAGGGGCTTCTTCCTTTGGTCTCCCAAGAAACCTTCTATAATGGCCCTTGTCATGTGGCTGTCACTGTTTATATGCCACTCTCTCCCATTTAACCCGGGCCAGGCTTAGGGAAGATGCCATGTTCTCCTCAGCTCTGAATCATCAGGCCTAACATTGTGCCCAGCACTGAATGGGCCCTCAGGATACATTGGTTGGATGACTACACTTAAGTTAAATACACACGCTGACTTTAAACACATCCAAAATAATGAGATGAATTTGGTCTGTTTTAAGACTTGTAAGGATTTTGGGGACCTGGGTTGGTGAGAAATGATGGGGGTTGGCTTGGGGTCAGGGAACTGGGGGAGTTTGCATTTTTGGTTTAGTGTAGGCCGTTGTGGGGATGCAACAGACACTGGCTATTGGAAACAGGTGCAAATACAGGGGGGAATATAATTGAGAGGCTGGTCTGTTTCCACCTCATTCATTTTCTATGGTAATCTAATGTTTTTAACCTCTTTGATTTTCACTGCTCATTGCATCATGTTCTCCAGTGCTTTGGAGAACATTCTGCCTCATTGTTTTTCTCATTTATGGCTGTCTCCTTTCCCCCAGTTATTTAGTGTTTTCACACATTAGTTAGGACATATTCACAACCTGCATCCTTGCTGAGCTCTGTGTATGGAAAATCCACTCATTTTTGTCCACTTCTGTCCTTCAAACCTTAATTCGAGACTCTTCTGGGAATTCCCTGGTGGTCCAGTGGTTAGGACTCAGTGCTTTCACTGCCAGGGCCCCGGGTTCAATCCCTGGTCAAGGAACTAAGATCCTTCAAGATTTGCGGCATGACCAAAAAAAAAAAAAAAAAAAAAAAAAAAAAGACTGTTCTGCTCCAAGAGGCATCACCAGATTTTCTTAGACACATGGGCGAAATGCCACTTGTCACTGTAATTATCAAGTCATTTGAAGGGGTTGGCAAGCAGGTGGGCTTAGCTGGACAGTCTGAAGAGTGCTGAGAAATCAGGTTGAGGAGTTAGAGATGGTAGGGAGGATTTGAATGTTAGGCTTATAGCAGAGATTCTCAATCCCTGAGGCCGAATAGAATCACTTGGGCATGAAATATACACCTACACACACAACAGCTCCACCCGCTGGAGATTCTGATATAAATGGTCCAGTGTGGGACCCAGGCGTCACTATTTACAAACGCTCTCCCAGTGATTCTGTTATGCGGGTAGGTTTGATAAATGCATTGGTTTGCAGAGCCTTTGGAATCCATGGGACACTATCTAAAACCCAGTGGAGATGGTTATTAGTACTAGCTACTAATGGTCATTAATATTTTCCATTGTAATAAATCTCTCTTCTTTTCCTTCTCTTTCTTTTCCACCAGGAGCTGGAAAGAAATTTTAAGGATCATCAAATTTTGTTCAGTAGGTTTAGGGTTTAGCAAAAGTGCCTCAGGACTCCCCAGGTATCCCCTCCTCCTTCAACCAGAGAGGGCTCATATTTATGTATGTATGTTAATTTGGGGTTCTGGTTAATATTTTATTTGAAAAACAGGTTCTGATGCTACGAAATATTTGAAAATCACTGTGTGGAGTTCAACTACTTTAGAGATGGACCCACTTTTTAGAGATATGTTGCAGGTCACACAGATAGACTGTAGCAATGTGAGAATTGGAGAGTGTGTGATAGAGCCGGAATGAGATACTTATCTTGGCTGGGCCACTTAAGTAGCCACGTGACCTTAGCACCTAACTTCTAGGAGCCTCTGCTGTTTCCACATCATAATAATAGTAACGCCCTGTCCTCAGTTGAGAGTCATTTTGAATGAGAATATATGTGATAGCATGCTAGAAACCCTATAAAATGTGCCGTGTGATACCTTTTTTAAAATTCAGGACCTTTTCTCCTCTTTACTATGCTTCAAACAGGCAAAAGCTAGTTAAAGCTAAGTCCTTTTTCAGGGAGAGTAGTGTCAACATTAAAAGTCAATCTAAGGAGATTTAAAATTTTTTATTTTTTCATTCAAAGGTATTTATTGAGCACCTAATATGTACCAAGCTTTGTGCCCATTTCTGGGACTTCCACAGTCAGTGAGATTGACAAGATCCCTGGCCTCCACGAGATTCTGAAAACAGGGTCTGAAGGAGATTTCAAAAGGGGTTTCTGCTGGCAGTTCTGCTGGGGTCAAGATGCCACTCGCTGTGGCAGCTTTGAAGAGAATACTCACTTAGACACAAGTTACGGAAAGTTTGTTACTTTTCGTTAGACTCCTACTGTGCCCTTCTCTGCTTTCTCCTCTGTGTTAGGTTCAGATTTGTGCTTCCAAGCAGTAGGCAGAGGTAGCAAGGCTGGGTT
This sequence comes from Mesoplodon bidens, assembly GCF_964165515.1. Classification (NCBI taxonomy): domain Eukaryota; kingdom Metazoa; phylum Chordata; class Mammalia; order Artiodactyla; family Ziphiidae; genus Mesoplodon; species Mesoplodon bidens. Next base: position 39,627,656 of record NC_138173.1, on the reverse strand, counting down.
TACACCGTACTAAGTCCCAGAGAAAATCTCTGTGCCTCAGGCAGTGATAATGATTTCCAATGTGCTTTCAGGGGCCAACTTTCTGAAATGTGCTCTCACTGCCTTGTGGTCAAACTTTTCAATGACATGGAATCATAGATGATGGATAAGCAGAATAATCTGACCTTAGCAGCAGCTTTTTCCTCCATAGCAAAACCATGGAATTATGTATGCAACAAAAAGTAAATTAGCTGCCTTGCATTTATCCCCCCTTGCTTTAGGTAACAACACTCCAATTTCCCTTTGTGGGTGCCCCACCCCTTTTCTCTCATGTGATGCTGGTAGGGATCCATGCTCCAATCCAAGAATAGACAGGAGAAACAGGCTGGCCAATCAGAGAACCAGATGCCCTCAGTCTGAATAACTGGCTCCGGGTGGTGAACCAGAACCTCACGTTCTCTTGGTCCTCGTGATTGGGGGAGGGATGAAACTAGGTTGCAGGTCCATTTAATCAGAGTGAACTTTACTGTAATCCTTTCTCTGGCTGCGACTGTAGAGAAGAGCATGTATTCCTTGACTGCTCTTAGCCATGGACAAGGATGCCTGAAAATAGAGACATTCAGAGGAAAGCCACCTGAGAGATGGGGAGAAACCATGTGGATGATACTGTTTGTGTCACCTGATTCATTGGGGCCTGAAACCAGACTAGCCCTGAAATATTTTAATTATACAAGGAAATAAATCCTGTTTCCATCTTTTAAACCCATAAGCCAGTTTGAGTTTTTCTTTATAAATCACCAGATACTGAGAAAGTCTGGACTAATACAACACTCTAAACATTCATTCATTAACTCAACAAATACTCATTGATGAGCAAAAGCTTAAAGCACAGCAATATGCCTGGGATAAAATGGGTGTGTAAACAGAAATAGATTTATATAAAATGGGTGATTATGACCCATAGTTGTATTTAGTCTGTATTTGTTTGGATCTTTCAAAGTTCCTTTCGGTACAGTGGGTTTAACCTGGGAAGGCCTCCAATCTGCAGACAATCTGTGGGTCACAGAGTTTAGATTAATTATATAGGTATGCACAAAGACATTTTGTTAGTGGCTGTTTTCAATACTTGCACATTGGTTTCACTCTTGAGGCCTTGGTTTTCAATAGATCATATCATATGAAAGTTTCACATTATCATTTGGAGGAAATTCAGATATTTTGAGATGGAGTGATATCCAAAGATATTCTCTGTTTCTGGGAATTTTGGTTTCTATATCCTGTGTTGGTTTGCAAGATACATGCATGAAACTCTCTTCAGGGGAGATCTTCCATACTGCACAAAACTGGCTCACAACCCCTACGTTTTAAAAAAATCTAAAATGACAGGCAGGAAGATCTGCTCACATGAGCATCATTCAAAGCCCTGGAGGTATTTGAGTTCATGGCTGGTTCATTGATACTGCCGTGGAACTGATCTGTTTTCTGGGCACTCTCAGCTTGCTGAACTGGGCCATGAATTTGTGCTGGATACCTGTTGTTTAAACGGATTTTGTATCTCATCCAAAAATAATGTAATTCCTCCTGAAGTGCTCATTGGTGCTTCCTATTATATTCTACAGGACTTTTTCTAGCTATGTGTTGTCATGTGTTACATTGTGCCATATTAGTTGTTACTTCATAAAGGGAAGGAGTGAGATGTGGGAAAATGCAGAAGATGAATAAAAAAGAACACACATTAGCATTAGTTTGCTTGGATATTTTAAAATGAGTTCCATGTCATTTGACCAAAATGCTGTTTTTTTAAAAAACTTCATCACAATATCACCATCACACCTACCACAATTAACAATTTTTCCTAAATATCATGGATACACAATTTCTTTTAAAATTTCCTTATTTGTCTCAAAAATGTCATTTTACAGTTGGTTCATCCAAGTATGGATCCAAACAAGGTCCATACACTGCATTTTATTGTTCTGTCTCTTGTCTTCTTTCATTTATATCAATTCCCCCTCACCCCGTCCCCTCACGCCACCCCTGTCCCCACTCCATGCTGTTCTGTAGAATGTCTCACATTCTAAATTTGGCTGATTGCTTCCTTTTGGCATCCTTTAATTTGTCATTTTATTCCTTTTGTTTTCCTATATACTGGTAGTTAGGTCTAGGATGAATTCCATTCACATTCATTTTATTTAGGCAAGAATATTTGAAAGGTGGGGTGCTTCCTCTTTTATTCTGTCAGCAGGTGCATAATGTGAAGGTGTTCCTATTTTAGTGATGGAGCAATGGGTTTGGGGGCTGTCAGTTTCATCCATTCAGTATGAAGTTCACCCTCACCCATTTAATTAATTGTGTTAGTATCCATTGACAATTGCCATCTGCGCTCATTTTTTCATTAGAGACTGCAAAATGGTACTTCATTCTTTCTGCTTTATTAGCTGGAAATTTTCCATAAAGAGCTTTCTTCCTGTCATGGATGCTGGGAAACTATATACTGGGAAAAGGGAAATTGCCAAACATTTCAAGTCCTGATTGACTTTATACTTGGGGACCCAAAGCAGCATCACAGCTGGCTCTTAGAGTAAGGGACTCAGTAATAAGTGGAGTCCTAGCCCAGATCTGGTTCACAGTGGGTCCAGTGGGACCAGAAACACCCTGGACAAATTTCGTGGTTGTTACAATTTGCACATTGGTTCCTTGGCTTCTGGGGTAAGAGCTCTTTTAGTGGAGAAAAGCAAGTGGAGGCCTGGGAAACTGCTCACCCCTCCATCCAAGATAGCAAATCAGAGCCAAAATTGCCTTCCAGGGGACTGAGAGAGATTATTGCCACCTTTCTGAGTCTGACACATGCAAGGGTGGTGGTCCCTAATAAGTCCATACTTAATTCAATTAGTCTGACCCTTACAAAAATCAGATAGATGATCGTGGAAGATGACCATAGATCCCACACACTCAACCAATTAGAAACTCCTATCGAGGCTGTTCTTCCCGATGTGGTATCTTTGCTAAAGCAGGTTGACCTGGCCTCAGGTATATGGTATACAGCCACTGATCTGCTGAGCTGGGACATATTTTTTTTCCCCACACATATCAGAAGGGAGGACCAGAAACAGTTGGCATTCACTTGGAGTGGACAACAAGACACATTTATAGTTTTGCCCCAGGGCATGGTAAGTCTCCTGTCCTCTGTGTTCATATAGTTCAAAGAAATCTGGGCCATTTGGACATTCAGAACATAACATTGATCTACTCTAATGATGACAACATGCTAATCAGACCAAATGACTAAAAGTGGCAAGTGTATTAGAGTATTGATAAAATATGTGGGCTCCGGAGGATAAGAGGTAAACCTTAGAAGATTCAAGTCCCAGTGGTCCAGTGGTCTAGAATACACCAAGACATCTCTTCAGAGTAAAGGCAAATTATTGCATTCAGCACTTGAAGGGAGCATATTTCACACCCAGGTATTCTACTCCCGAGATGCAAGGGACACTGCTGAAAATGGTTGAAAGGATTTGGCAACTGGTCAGACCTACTATTTGCATAAACATGGAGACAGATATGATGCTGAAGTTTCAGGAGACATTGAGATGATGGTGATGCTAGAAGCTCAATTTTTGCATGAAAGATAAGAGTTCAGTTTTAGACAAATTTATTTTGAGCTGCATGTGACCACACATCCATAGTCTGAGAAGCATGTGGATAGTCCAGCAGGCAGTTGGATATGTTGGGTTAGAGGTTATAAGAGATGTCAGGGCTAGAAATCATATGACTCCACTAATCATTCAATAACTATTTACTAGAAACCAGTAATGTGCTTACAGCTGGAGCAAAATCTCAGCCTTGTGGCACAAGAAAATTACTAAATGCTTTCTTAAAATGTTAAATTATATCCAGGGAAAAGTTGTAGTTCATTTGGCCTGAAGTCATCAGCCAAGTTTTAATAGTTAGAATACTAAATGCTTTCTTAAAATGCTAAATTATATCCAGGGAAAAGTTGTAGTTTATTTGACCTGATGTCATCAGCCAAGTTTTAATATTTGAAGCCATTCATTCCCTCATGCACACATTTATTCATTTATGTACTTGATGAGATTTCTCCAGAAGAGGAAGAGTAGAACAATGGTTTCCATCTTAGATGTATTATCAGAATCACTTGGGAGCTTTAAAAAAATTGGATGACTGCTCTCCACCCCAGGCATAGTGAATCAGTAACTCCAGAGCAGGGCTTTTCAAAGCTCCACGAGAAATTCTGACATTCAGCCAGAGTTGAAAACTACCAATAGAGTGGGAAAAACCCCACATCCTTGGTGAACAGCTCATTTAAGAGGGAAGAAGAGCTAGAGAAAGACACCGAGCAGGAGAGATCAGAAAAATAGGAGATGATTCAAAAGAGGATAATGTCATGGAAGCCTGGGGAAGAGCAAATTTCAATAATACTGTGTGTGTGTGTGTGTGTGTGTGTGTGTGTGTGTGTTTAGAGGGTAGTCAGAGGACAAAATAAACTTATAACCAACGTTAGTATGGAGTTGTGGAGGAAGGGAAGAGTGGCATCAGTGTGGTGCCCGTTGGGGGAGAAGGCAGATGAGTGTTGCAAGGAGGTTCTGAGGAAAGAAGGTTGTGTGTACTATTTTAACAGGAGTACAGCGGCTCTTGATCATATTAAATTTTAGTTTTGGCTTCGAGCATGGAGTCCCGCTGGATGGGTGTGATCATCTGGTGTACCACTGTCTGGGAAAGAGGCACGTCCTCATGCCCCAAACCAGAACCTAGATGTAAGACTGTAGGTTAGTATGAGAGGACATTCAGCATCCCCTGATGTTCATGAACTCAAGTTATCCCAAGGGAGCTACTGTGGTTGACATCAAAATGGTGCTTTCATATGGATAAAGCATCAGGCTTGGGAGGAAGCTATGTTTGGATCTGTACCCTGTGCTGTTTCCCCGATTGTATATGTCTTATGAGTTCTGTGTGTTTTTTCCCTTGTCATAAAGGAAAGTCTCTTTCGACAGTTGTAGTCTTGAATCAGCTGCAGAAACAAATGAAGGAAAAGCAGTTTGTTCTCTTGTACCAGGAAGTGAAGCACAGGATGGCCAGCAGGGCGGTAGCCATGTTTGATGCAGCTTCCTCTTCTGTCCTGGAGGATCTTTTATCAGATTTTAACCCTAAGGGCTCTGAATAGTGTTTTAAGTAGGAGAACAGTACTGATAGGAACCTTCTAAGTCAGGGTATGCAATCAGGGCCCTGACACTTTTATGATTTCTCTTTATGTGTATTTCCTGTTGGTTTCTCTTGGGGAAACCTCTTCCATGGAGAAGTAACTAAGCCATTCTTTTTTCATCTCCAACTTTTTATTGCAAAAAATTTCAGAAAACATGAAAGGATATAATATTAATCAACCATATTATTACCATCTAGATGCAACAATTTTGAACATTTGGCCAATATTTGCTTTATCAGCTGATACATTTTTCTGAACTATTTGAAAGTAAGTTGCAGACATCATGGTATCTCATCCTGAAATACTTAATAATTTATTTCTCAAAAATAAGGACAATTTCCTACATAACCACAATACCACTATTATACCTAAGAAAATTAACATTAATTCCTGATTTCATCTAATATCAAGTTTATATTTAAATCTCCACTGTCCCTAAAATGTCTTTTTAGCTGGATTAAAAAAAAATCAGGATCCAATTACAGTCTGTGCATTATTTTCAGTTGTTGTGTCTTTTCATTCTCTTTTAATCTAATACAAACCCCCATGATACTGGTCGAGAGTTTTTTGAGGCAAGGATCATATCTTTTAAAAAAATTAGATTTATTGGAGTAGAGTTGATTTATAGTGTTGTGTTAGTTTCAGGTGTACAGCAAAGTGATTTAGTTATACATATACATATATTCATTCTTTTTAGATTCTTCTCTCATATAAGTTATCACAGAATATTGAGTGGAGTTCCCTGTGCTATACAGAAGGTCTTTGTTGGTTATCTATCTTATATATAGTAGTGTGTGTATGTTCATCCCAAGCTCCTGATTTATCCTTCCCCCCAGGCAAGGATCATATCTTAACACTTTTATCTCCAGTCCTGAATGTGACCATTAATAGGTATAATGATAGATTACTGCTTTTGTAGCTGCCCTTGGGTAGACTCCTCTCCTTGGATCTGGGTTGGCCTTCCAACTGCTTTGACCAACAGAATGTGGTGGATGTGATATTCTGAAACTTCTGAGACCAAGCCTTAAAAAGGCCTGACAGTTTTCAGATTTACTCTTTGGGGGAAGCCAGCCCCCAAACAATCAGTCTGACATCTAGAGCACTGTGCTATAAGGAGCCCAACTTAGTCACATGGAGAGGGCGACTGGAAGAGAAATTAGGCCCCAGCTGAGCTCCCAGAGAGTGGGCAACACTGTTAGACTAGCCATGTGAGTGAGGTCACCTTGGCAATGGATCTTCCAGGCCCAGCCCAGCTGCCCCAGCTGATGGACCAGGCATGAACTGATCTTACTGAGACCTGTCCCAATGGCAGAACTGTGAGCAAGTCAAGGAGTGTTGTTTCAAACCACTAAGTTTTGGGGTGGTTTGTACTCAATAAAGAAAGGAGGTATCAACAGCTGTTTATTGAACTAGACAAGATAGAAGCCTGGACAGAGGTAATATTACAAAAGGGGTCAGGAGAGGGCAGAGAGCAGAAGCAAGAAGAACTACAATTCTGCAGCCTGTGGAAGGAAAGCCACATTCACAGAAAGATAGACAAAATGAAAAGGCAGAAGACTTGGTACCAGATGAAGGAACAAGATAAAACCCCAGAAAAACAACTAAATGAAGTGGAGGTAGGCAACCTTCCAGAAAGAGAATTCAGAATAATGATAGTGAAGACGATCCAGGACCTCAGAAAAAGAATGGAAGCAAAGATTGAGAAGATGCAAGAAATGTTTAACAAAGACCTAGAAGAATTAAAGAACAAACACCTAGAAGAATTAAAGAATTAAAAAATAACTGAAATGAAAAATACACTAGAAGGAATCAATAGCAGAATAACTGAGGCAGAAGAATGGATAAGTGACCTGGAAGACAGAATGGTGGAATTCACTGCTGTGGAACAGAATAAAGAAAAAAGAATGAAAAGAAATGAAGACAGCCTAAGAGACCTCTGGGACAACATTAAAGGCAGCAACATTCGCATTATAGGGGTCCCAGAAGGAGAAGAGAGAGAGAAAGAACCTGAGAAAATATTTGAAGAGATAATAGTCGAAAACTTCCCTAACATGGGAAAGGAAATAGCCACCCAAGTCAGGAAGTGCAGAGGGTTCGAGGCAGAATAAACCCAAGGAGAAACAAGCTGAGACACATAGTAATCAAACTGACAAAAATTAAAGACAAAGAAGAATTATTGAAAGCAACAAAGGAAAAATGACAAATGATATACAAGGGAACTCCGATAAGGTTAACATCTGATATCTCAGAAGAAACTCTACAAGCCAGAAGGGAGTGGCATGATATATTTAAAGTGATGAAAGGGAAGAACCTACAACCAAGATTACTCTACCCAGCAAAGATCTCATTGAGATTCGATATAAAAATCAAAAGCTTTACAGACAAGCAAAAGCTAAGAGAATTCAGCACCACCAAACCAGCTCTACAACAAATGCTAAAGGAACTTCTTTAAGTGGGAAACACAACAGAAGAAAAGGACCTACAAAAACAAACCCAAAACAATTAAGAAAATAGTAATAGGAACACACATATTGATAATTACCTAAAATGTGAATGGATTAAATGCTCCAACCAAAAGACACATGCTCACGGAATGGATACAAAAACAAGACCCATATATAGGCTATCTACAAGAGACCCACTTCAGACCTAGGGGCACATACAGACTGAAAGTGAGGGGATGGAAAAAAGATATTCCATGCAAATGGAAATCAAAAGAAAGCTGGAGTAGCAATACTCATATCAGATAAAATAGATTTTACAATAAAGAATGTTACAAGAGACAAGGAAGGACACTACATAATGATCAAGGGATCAATCCAAGAAGAAGATATAACAATTATAAATATATACGCACCCAACATAGAAGCACCCCAATACATAAGGCAACTGCTAACACCTATAAAAGAGGAAATCGACAGTAACACAATAATAGTGGGGGACTTTAACACCTCACTTACACCAATGGACAGATCATCCAAACAGAAAATTAATAAGGAAACAGAAGCTTTAAATGACACAATAGACCAGATAGATTTAATTGATATTTATAGGACATTCCATCCAAAAACAGCAGATTACACTTTCTTCTCAAATGCATACAGAACATTCTCCAGGATAGATCACATCTTGGGTCACAAATTAAGCCTCAGTAAATTTAAGAAAACTGAAATCATATCAAGCATCTTTTCCGACCACAACGCTATGAGATTAGAAATGAATTACAGGGAAAAAAACATAAAAAACACAAACACATGGAGGCTAAACAATACAGTACTAAATAACCAAGACATCTCTGAAGAAATCAAAGAGGAAATCAAAAAATACCTAGAGACAAATGACAAAGAAAACACGACCATCCAAAACCCATGGGATGCAGCAAAAGCAGTTCTAAGAGGGAAGTTTATAGAAATACAAGCCTACCTCAGGAAACAAGAAAAATCTTAAATAAACAATCTAACCTTACACCTAAAGGAACTAGAGAAAGAAGAACAAACAAAACCCAAAGTTAGAAGGAAAGAAATCATAAAGATAAGAGAAGAAATAAATGAAATAGAAACAAAGAATACAATAGCAAAGAACAATAAAACTAAAAGCTGGTTCTTTGAGAAGATAAACAAAATTGATAAACATTTAGCCAGACTCATCAAGAAAAAGAGGGAGAGGGCTTCCGTGGTGGCGCAGTGGTTGAGAGTCCGCCTGCCGGTGCAGGGAACATGGGTTCGTGCCCCAGTCCAGGAAGATCCCACATGCGGCGGACTGGCTGGGCCCGTGAGCCATGGCTGCTGAGCCTGCGCGTCTGGAGCCTGTGCTCCACAACAGGAGAGGCCATAGCAGTGAGAGGCCCACGTACCGCCAAAAAAAAAAAAAAAAAAAAAGACACATGCACCCCAATGTTCGTTGCAGCACTATTTACAATAGCCGGGACATGGAAGCAACGTAAATGCCCATTGACAGTCAGATGGATGAAGAAGATGTGGCACATATATACAATGGAATACTACTCAGCCATAAAAAGGAACGAAATTGGGTCATTTGTAGAGAACTGGATAGACCTACAGACTGTCATACAGAGTGGAGTAAGAAAGAGAAAAACAAATATCGTATATTAACGCATATATGCGAAACATAGAAAAATGGTACAGATGCATGGGTTTGCAGGGCCAAAATTGAGACACAGATGTAGAGCACTAACATATGGACACCAAGGGGGGAAAGTGGGCGGGGGCGTGGTGGTGGTGGTGTGAAGAATTGGGCGATTGGGATTGACATGTATACACTGATGTGTATAAAATGGATGACTAATAAGAACCTGCTGTATAAAAAGTAAATAAAATTCAAAAATTCAAGAAGCAAAGCAAAGCAAAGCAAAAGGGTCAGAAGATTTGAAAGAATAAAACATTCTGACCAAATCAGCAGGTATTTAAGGTCTTCTCCTAGATCACAGTGAGTCAAAACCAAACACAAAAATCAAAGGCTGTCTTCATCTTTGGCTCCATCCCAAGCCACAGAGGACGCTTTCCTGCCCTATTCTCCGCTGCCTCCTCGCTACGCACACCCGACCTTGGCAGGCTCTGGTAACTTCACTTCTCATAGCTGCCTCTCATGCCCGCTCTGTGCCAGCCCATCCCCAACTTCCCAGGGCATCTGATGACCCTCTCTCTCCCCTGCACGGAAAGCCAACCCATGCCTTGTCTGCATGTATTCACGTGTCAAAGGCCACGCCCCCCCTGCAGCCATTCCTCTGCGTTTCTCTGGGCTCCTACAGCAGTTTGTCTATGCTTCTCCTGTCATATCTGTCACATCCCGTCTTGGGCTGCAGTGATTTTTACAATCCCCTTTTCTCAGAGCTCATAAGGACCCGGAGAGCAAGAACCATGTCTTCTCATTGTTTTGTTCCTCTCACCACATTGCTGACATTGTCTGGCATGGGATAGGCACCTGAGATTAGGAAGGGGCCTGGCATGATGGCTAGGTGGCTAAGAGTGGGCTCGGAGTCAGATTACCAGGTGTCGGTGCTCCACATGTCACCTACCAGTTGTGGGATACTGAGAAAGTTACCCAAGCTCTCTGTTTCTTCATTTAATCATCTACAAAATGGGGATAGTAACAATACCTACCTTCTAAGGATGCTGTCAGAATTAATGAGACACATAGCTTGGAATAATGCTTACCATATACTAAAAACTGGATTTAGCTATTTTAAGCAAGGAAGTTCATTGAATTGAATTAAGCCTCTCTTTTCCACACTTAGTGCCCTCTTCTTTCTCTCCAACATTCTAGGCCCATTTCATGCTATATAATTTTGTATACTAAGTAACATTTTATTGGATTTAGAGGAAGAAATAAAGTGTCAACCCTCAGGGCAGGAGGATATGGTGGGTGATGTGAGTAATATGATACTCAGACCTCAGAAGGAAGTGGTATCTTAAATGCCCAGAACGTTAACAATTTCTCAGAATAGATGGACTTTAGACTGAAGAAATATTTGTGGGTGGGTGGGGAGGAGGGAAAGGGTGGGACTAAGAAAGCATAAAATCCCCAGGTTTTGGCCTAAAGTGACTGATAACTACTTTTCAAGGTGACACAGGAAGCTGGTCCTTCGTTGGGCTGGATTCAGCTGGCCCCACCCTCATGCCAGTTGCAGTTGTTTATTTCTAGCCTCTTTTAGGGACCACATTATAGAGGACGCACTCTCTGGGTCCCTTGAAAGATCCTGTAAAAATGAAGGCACTCCCTTGTAAGTAAAATATCCCTGAATGCAACAATATTTGGATAATTATAGTCTCCCAGGAGCATAATCCTTAAATGGCTGAGTTAATTATAGCACCCCAGGCCTGTGGCACTTCTCTTTTGAGACTCTAATCCCATGGGCAGAGGGAAGTGGGGACCCCAGGATGCTGCTTCTGCTGAGTCCCCCTAGTCCACATCTATGATGGATTATTCCAGAAAGCAATCCCCCAAGAGTCTTGCAACACAGACTTTCTTGCTCATACTAGGGTACAACGAAGAGCCCAGTACCCAGGTCGCATGAGCGAGGGCGGTTCTATCTGACAAATAGACAACCCTGTGTATCAACAGATGAGGTGAGAAATGATTCTCTGGAACTACACCTCTGACAGTTATCAGAACCCTGATGTTTCAGGGACAGTCTTGGGCAAGGAGAGATCAAATCAAAGTGCATGTTGGTGTGACTTTTATGTTCATCATCTAATTTAGGCTGCGAGGCTATTTGGGGGAAGTGTGGTATTTTGGCCACAGCTATGTTTGATCTCTCAAAAGGGCAGATAGACTGGAAGAGAGACAAAAGTGGCTACTTCTGGACTGGACCTCTAACACTGGTCAAAGAGCCTTTTAAAAATGTGTACAGGGCCTCCCTGGTGGCGCAGTGGTTGAGAGTCCGCCTGCCGATGCAGGGGATACGGGTTCGTGCCCCGGTCTGGGAGGATCCCATATGCCGCGGAGCGGCTGGGCCCGTGAGCCATGGCCGCTGGGCCTGCGCATCCGGAGCCTGTGCTCCGCAACGGGAGAGGCCACAAGAGTGAGAGGCCCGCATACCGCAAAAAGAAAAAAAAAAAAAATGTGTACAAATGAACTTATTTACAAGAGAGAAATAGACTCACAGACGTAGGAAACAAAGTTATGCTTACCAAAGAGGAAAGGGAAGGGGGAGGGATAAATTAGGAGCTTGGGATTAACATATACACACTCCTATATATAAAATAGATAACCAACAAGGACCTACTGTTTAGCACAGGGAACTCTACTCAATATTTTGTAATAACCTATAAGGGAAAAGAATCTGAAAAAAATATATGTATATATAACCAAATCACTTTGCTGTACACCCAAAACTAATACAACATTGTAAATCAAATGTACTTCAATTAAAAAGAAATAAAATGTGTAAACTAGTATTCCCAAGGCAGAGATAAGAGAGCAGAGTTGGTCTGGTGCCTCCCATCACCCTCACTGGGAAAACAAACCCAACTGAAACTTTTTTTTTTTCTTACAACTTTATTGGAGTATAATTGCTTCACAATGGTGTATTAGTTTCTGCTTTATAACAAAGTGAATCAGTTATACATATACATATGTTCCCATATCCCTTCCCTCTTGCATCTCCCTCCCTCCCACCCTCCCTATCCCACCCCTCCAGGTGGTCACAAAGCACCGAGCTGATCTCCCTGTGCTATGAGGCTGCTTCCCACTATCTACCTACCTTACGTTTGGTAGTGTATATATGTCCATGCCACTCTCTCGCTTTGTCACAGCTTACCCTTCCCCCTCCCCATATCCTCAAGTCCATACTCAAGTAGGTCTGTGTCTTTATTCCTGTTTTACCCCTAGGCTCTTCATGACATTTGTTTTTTTCTTAAATTCCATATATATGTGTTAGCATACGGTATTTGTCTTTCTCTTTCTGACCAAGTGAACCTTTAATAGATGGGCAGCCAGAGGTGTCCTGCCTGTCAGTGAGTGACAGTGTCTCTGTCAAAGGGTTCCACAGAATTTCCCTGGTGGCTCAGTGGTTAAGAATCAGCCTGCCAATGCAGGGGACTTGGTTCGAGCCCTAGTCTGGGAAGATCCCACATGCTGCGGAGCAACTAAGCCCGTGCACCACCACTATTGAGCCTGCACTCTAGAGCCCTCCAGCCACAACTACTGAGCCCTCATGTCACAACTACTGAAGCCCGTGCACCTAGAGCCCATGCTTCACAACAAGAGAAGCCACTGCAGGGCTTCCCTGGTGGCGCAGTGGTTGAGAGTCCGCTTGCCGATGCAGGGGACACGGGTTCGTGCCCCGGTCCGGGAGGATCCCACATGCCGCGGAGCGGCTGGGCCCGTGAGCCATGGCCGCTGAGCCTGCGCATCCGGAGCCTGTGCTCCGCAACAGGAGAGGCCACAACAGTGAGAGGCCCACGAACTGCAAAAAAAAAAAAAAAAAAAAAAAAAAGAGAAGCCACTGCAGTGAGAAGCCCGTGCACCGCAACAAAGAGTAGCCCTCCCTTGGCTCAACTAGAGTAAGCCCGCATGCAGCAATGAAGACACAACACAGCAAAAATAAATATATAAATAAATAAACTTTAAAAAATTCCTTTAAAAAAAAGGGGTGCCACAACATCCCTTAATTCCCGGAAGGCTCCTTATTCATAGCTTGCATTAATTTGCTCTTGACTGTCAGTGACTCCTTGAGTGATTCAAAGTCATTGCGAGGAGTGTATATTTTGTTTTATTAACTACACTACAACCTCCCCGTGGATAGGTACCGTGGTTGATAAGACAGAGACCCTGTTACACACTGTCTCCGGGACTCACCCCATGGTTTATGGGAACAAGCTGCATTTTCCTTTTACAACCTGCCACTGTTTGGTTCCCACAATTAACAGGGGTTGTTATGACTCACTTCGCTCATAGGGCTCTTTTCTTTTGAGGCATGGCAAGGACACTTTCTCTAGTTCAGCTGACTTCTGTGGGCCCTGGGATGATTTTATAGATAAGAATAATAAAACCCTTTAATGACCTCTATTTCCTAAGCTGGCAAGGGGTGGGAGTGGTGCACAAATGTATCTTTAAGATAGATCCTTCCAGGTTCCATACAGTTTTGTTGCTGTTCTTGTTGCATCTACAGCAGTTGTAACATTCACTCATTCATTCACTTGCTACTATTTTTTTCATTTAATTTGCAGACATGTTCTGACACTAAGATATGTATCTTGCCCTTTTAGAGCATATTATGCACACAGGACACTCAATAAACCGTGCCCGTGTCTCTTAAAGCACAGCCATGCATCTCAATGACGTTATTGTGAGTTGTTTCACAACCACCGATAGGTTGAACACCAGCTTTTTTATGCCACAAGTATTTTCCCCACTGTCATCACTTTTTGCCATTGCTCTGCTAAGGTGATTCGGAAAAGTGTGTTGATGGGGCCCTGCCTTTTCTAACCTGTTTTATTTCTTGCTATTTTCTCTTTGAAGAATGTAGATGTCACACTAGGTACATTGCATTTCCTGGGATTCATGTACTGTCAGGGTACCTGTTAGGGTCTGTTTGTGGGTTGCACAGAGGCAGAGTTTGTAGTAAACAAAAGCAAGACTAGAAGAAGTGCTACCAAGACCCAGAGCCACCCTCCAGGCAAGCTTTTGGATAGCAGCAAACACACAGATGCAGCATTAATAATATTTCAATATTACTTCACAAAAGGGGCATGCTGACCTGTCAATAGACACCAAATTAAGTTCTCTCTGAGGTTCCCCACAAATTGGAAGGAGTCAGAAAGTACAAAGGACCTAGTCCTAAGATCTATCTATCTATCTAACTTTTTAAAATTGTGTAGGAACATTTAACGTGAGATCACTCCCTTACCAAATCTGTAAGTGCACAATATAGTATTGTTGACTATAGGCACAGTGTTGCCTAGAACTTACCCATCTTGCATAACTGAATCTTTATACTTGTTGAACAGCAACTCCCCATCTCCCTCTCCCCTAGCCCCTGACAACTGCCATTCTACTCCCTACCTCTGTAAGTTTGACTATTTTAGATACCTCATTATCGGTAGAATCACACAGTATTTGTCCTTCTGTGACTAGCTTATTTCACTTTAATGCCCTCAAGTTTCATCCTTGTTGTTGCAAATGGCAGAATTTCCTTCTTTAACTCTAAAAAACATTCCATTGTGTGTATACAGCACATTTTCTTTGTCAATGCCATTTACGTTGTTTCTATATCCTAATTTTTAAATAAAATTTTATCATGTACAAGAGGGTTTTTTTAATCTGATATGTTGTATTCTTGTCAACAACTAGCTTAAAATGCTTTAAAATTCCACAAGAAAAATCGAAGATTCCCTAACATAGGATATGAAGTCCACCAAAATCTGGCTCCGTCTGCATCTCCAGCCTCATTTCCCTTTGTCTTCCTTCCCTTTCTGCTCCAGCTTCATTGAACTCTACAGGGTTCCCACACACAAGTTGATTCCTGCCCTTTGCCTCTACTTACCCTGCTCACTCCTGGGAATCTCTTTTCTTCCCCTCACCCTCTCCACCTAGGAGATTCCTGTGCAGATGTGAAGACTCAGCTCATGTGTCACCTCCTCCAGGAAGCTTTCCCTAAACCTTTGTCTTCTCCCCATCCCCTGAACTTCCCCTCTGCTCCTACAGTACCTTGTTTGTAGCTCTATCCTTTGGCTTCCTGTACTATATTACAATTATCTGTTTCTGTGTTCAGAATTCCCACTGGATTTTGAACACCTTGAGGGTGGTGACATTTCTTCTCTGCATCCCCAGGGCCTAGCAAAATGCCTAGCAGAGTACCAAGTACTCAACATATATGTGTGGACTGAATTAATGAAAGCTATTTAATTTTTTTGAGCCTCAGCTTCCTCACCTGCAAAGTGGGGACAATAATATCTTCCTTGTAGGATTTCTGTGAGGATTGAGAGCATGTTGGTAAAGTGCTTTGTCTAGCACCTTCAGGAAGGAGCTCGAAGGAGGGTGGTCCTCCTTCTTATTAATCAAAGTGCAATGGACACATTGTGAAAAGGTCATGTTCTGACTGAAGGCTGGTAATCATAGCCAAAGAGTGGAGGACGGGGTTGGCTGGGCAATGTGTCATCAGCCATGCTCTCAAGCCAGATTGGTGGGATGACACAGAGACTGGGTCCCAACTCACACACAGTGACCCTCGCCGACTGCTGGTTGCCAGTGACTGGTGATCGAGGTTCACAGATTCTTGAGGAAACCTCCTTCCCCTCATTCAACTGACCCATTGGGTGACCCATGAAAGCCATCCAATGGTGGAGTTAGGTTGAGTGTATTGCCTTTCTGCCTGCCGCAGGAACTGTGATCCTCCTGAAGGTGCAACAAAGGTCCTGGTGGATTCCACTTCCACTGCTCAGCCTGCCCCAGGTTCCATGTGCAAGCTGCTGCTATTGTTTGCATTCAAAAGGAGCAGTGCTGCTCTGGATTTGTACAGTTAAACCTCAGTTAAACCGGAACCCCAGCTACTTGGAACCCTCAAATAACGAAGACTTGGAGTTCCTTTTCCAAAGGAAGGGGTAAATCTTAAAAAGCACAAACCAAGATCAGGCTTTTAGTGAAAATAAACAAGCAAGCAAGCAAATAGAACAATAAAACCCCAATGAGTAAACAAACAAAATTTGAAAGGTACCACTCACAAATGACTTCCAGAAAAAGTTAGATTTAGTCCAGAGTTCAGCTCAAACTTCTACACCTTTCATATGAAGAGAATAAGAGATTTAGGGTTTGGAGTTAAGGAGACCTGGGTTTAAGTCCCAGTGCTTCCATTTATTATTGATATTTTTGAGATACTGGACAGATTATTTTACCTGGCTAAACCTTGGTGTTCTCAGCTGTAAATTAAAGGTAGCAATGATAACTACTTACTTTTTTTAAAACAAATAAATTTATTTATTTATTTTTGGCTGCATTGGGTCTTCGTTGCTGTGTGTGGGCTTCCTCTAGTTGCGGCACGCGTGCTTCTCATTGCGGTGGCATCTCTTGTTGTGGAGCATGGGCTCTAGGTGCACGGGCTTTGGTAGTTGTGGCTCGAGGGCTCTAGAGCACAGGCTCAGTAGTTGTGGCGCACGGGCTTAGCTGCTCCGCGGCATGTGGGATCTTCCCGGACCAGGGCTCGAACCCATGTACCCTGCATTGGCAGGTGGATTCTTAACCACTGCTCCACCAGGGAAGTTCATAACTACTCACTCTGAGAACTGAGATAACACATGTAAGGGCTTAACATAGTGTCCAGCACATGGTAAGTGCTGCATTAACTTTAATTATTGTTAACAATCTCTTGACAGTGAAAAGAAATATTTTGGACCATTAGGTCTAAATATCAAAAGCTAAATTATGTCCAGCATTCTTTATTTATAAAAGCAGAAAAATGTTTCATACAAAAATCAACCAAAATACCTCAGCCTGGATTATGTGGTGGAACCAGAGCATTTATAGAAAAATAATGTACTGGTAACAGATTTCTATAGAGGATCAGGCATTTTGTACCATGCATAAGTGAGGGAGAGCATTCTGAAAATCTCACACAAGTTGTTCCTCTTGATTATTAAAAAAGACAACGACCTTTCAGTTTTTGTTGTTGAGCCATGTACAAAAGATACGTAGAGCATGTGTCCAAACTTGCCCAGTGTTCAAATCATCTCAGATATCCTGTTAACCTTCCCTGCTTTCATCCTACCAACCAGTATGCCCTTTCATATTAGTAAATAGAAAGCTCAATTTATAAAAAGCACAGTAGTGGTCTGTATTAGCTGTTAGTTGTTGCAACAAATTACAAAAACTTAGTGGCTTAAAAAATAAAACTGTATTACCTTACAGTTCCGGAGGTCAGAAGCCTGAAATGGGTCTCAGTGGCTAACTCAAGGTGTCGTCAGGGCTGTGTTTCTTCTGGAAATGCTAGGAGAGAATCTGTTTCCTTGCCTTTTCCAGCTTCTAGAGGCTGCCCATGTTCCTTGATTTGAGGTCCGATTCCTCCATCTTCAAAGCCAGCAACCTTGGGCTGAGTCCTTCTCCTGCTGTTATCTCTCTGGTTCTCATTCTTCTGCTTCTCTCTTCCACTTATGAGGACTCGTGTGATTAACTGGGCTCACCTGGATAATTCAGGATCATCTTCATATATCAAGCTCAGTGGATTAACAAGCTTAATTCCATCGACAGCCTTAATTCTCCTTTACAGTGTAACCTAATATATTCACAGGTTCTGGGGGTTTGGATGTGAACATCATGGGGCCAGGAAAGGGGCATTATTCTGCCTACTACATATCCTAGAAGTTTTGTCTCATAGGTGCTAGCAAAACTGGCTAATGAAGATGTTATTTCCTTCCTTCCCTCAAGACTACTTTATTTGGTATGGGAAGGATATCTAAATATTTAACATGAGTTTTTAGAACATCCATGAAATAGAGGGGTGTGTTGAAAGAGTGAAAGTTATACGTTACCATACACAAGAAACTTACCAGTATGAGAGTGAGCACACATGCATATAGAAAGTCATCTAGAGATCAAGTTTATGTTCCTGACTCACACTACCACCTGGAGCAATTGCTCAGCTTCTCCACGTCCATCTCTGAACTTCAGTGTACCTCTCTGCACTTTTGCCACACACGCAGAATGAATTGAGTTTAATTTGAACGGCACTTCCCTAAGTGTAGATTCCAAGGGGACTATTGTACGCATCCAGACACTTTTTGTCATATGCGACAGAAAACCTAACCCAAACTGGCTTAAACAATAAAGGGGAATTTTTATCTCAGAAAATGTCCAGAGTAGGTCAGGTGTCAAAAAAGGATGAATAATTATGGCCTAGCTCTGTTTCTCTATGATTTTGCTGTTTCTGCTTCCCATCATCTATCAGCGCAATTCTGAGGCTGACCTACCTCATGATGGCATAAGTGATTGTAGCACTTCCGGACTTCAATATTCCAAAGCACGTGTCCTCAGATTCACTCTGATTGATTCAGATAATGTCACATTTGCTGCAAGCCTGCCCCTGAATCAATAATAATGGCCAGGGGAATGGAATATACAGATTGCTTAAGCCAAGGCTGGAGTTGCTGGGGGCTGGGAAGGGAAGGTCCGCTTCTAGGATGGATACCTGGGTAGGGGAGAGATGACACAAATAAAAATCTTCAGGGACGAATGCACGTTGGGTCCACAAATAACTAACATTCACCATAGCCCTGAGGGAAGTCATTATTGGAAAGAAGGGACGATTTTTGGAAAGCTGATTGAATTAGGTCAATTCAGTATCTTTAACCATATCTCGAGAACATGGAAAATGTCACAGAAGGTTTCAATACTGCCAAAATAATTGAGAAACAGATCATCATAAGCTTCATGAAATTGTGTCACCTAAATAAAAGTTATTACTATCTCCTTTTGTTGAAGGATTAGATAGAAAAAAATTAGCTTTCGACAACACCTCATGGTTTTAGAAAGAGATGGAAACCTTTTGCGACAAGTGCCAACAGAAGACTAGTGGTTAATGGTTGAGTTATAAAAAACTCACAAACCCAGGGCTGGTTCATAATGTACATGGATCTCTAAAAACTTTAAGTGTACAATCTTCCGCCCAGCTCCACCTCAATCCTTCCTTTCTGTTTTAAAAATAAAGCTACCAGTTTATAAACAACTTTCATACCAAAGGCTTGACCCCCTGGGTGATAAGTGACAAGAGCAGTGTACTAATGGACATTTTAAGAGTTCCACATCAGCAGAATTACCCTGTCTCAAACTGGCTTGGGGTTATCAGTGTAATCTTTTAAAAATTACTTTCTAAACAAACTTAACAACTAAGATGATTGGTATAAGGGAAGGAAAGTTAAAGCCAAAAATATTTCAAATGTGGCTTTAAAAAGAATGATGGTATATACATTACTGATCAGTGTCTGAGCTCTGGACGTTTTCCTGTTTTCTTTGTAGAACAGAAGAATTTTCATCTACTCTTGTGCCTTTGACCTCCTGCCACACATCACACATTAAAAAAAAACGTGACTGCTATGAACAGGATTCAGAATTACTCCTACACTCCACACTGCGTTAGGTGTGATGGTAAACAAGATAACCAGAGTCTTTTCCATAAAATGCTTTTCTTTTAAATGAGAAGCTTAATTCGTCTTCTAGTTAAATTGATGCATTGACTTCATGTGTTTTCCTCCTCTCCCTCTCCTCCTAAGACCCCAAAAAGGAAGGAGAAAATATTAAAGAATGATAAATTTAAACCAATTCTTGGAAGATTGAAAACTGACCAAGGAATTGTACCTGACACAGTAGGATAGAGGAGGTTACAACCTAAATTACCTGTTAAAAGGGATGCTGATGTGAGACCAAGAAGGATATTGATAGCAGGAAAATTAACTGTCCCTGTAACCCTCCTCCTGAAATACTAAAAATTTTAGAGGTGACAGGGAACCTTGAATGTGAGCATGAGGTGCGGAACCAAAACCAGGAGACTTGAGTTGAAATTCTGTAAAGGGAGCGACTAAACCCCAAGGGCACCTGATGCTAGTCAGGAGAGTCTATCCTGAGGAATGACACTGAAAGTTTATTCTTTGGACTCATTCAGGGATACCAGATACAGAGCGGGCAGGAAGGGTATTGAATTGAAGCAGTTTTTTGTTTTTTTTTTTCTTTTTTCTTTTTTTGGTACGTGGGCCACTCACTGCTGTGGCCTCTCCCGTTGCAGGGCACAGGCTCCGGACGCGCAGGCTCAGCGGCCATGGCTCACGGGCCCAGCCGCTCCGCAGCATGTGGGATCTTCCTGGACCGGGGCACGAACCCGTGTCCCCTGCATCAGCAGGCGGACTCTCAACCACTGCGCCACCAGGGAAGCCCGAATTGAAGCAGTTCAAGGATTAAGTAAAAACCTCCATAATGAATGTGGGACACTTTAGGGTGCTTTCCCCTCTGGAAATATAAATAATTCTATCAGTCTTTCACTTACTAGCTGGAATGCTTCTATAAAGAGAAACTTTCCCTCAATTGTTACCTACAGTAAAAATATGATAAGTTCTTGATTCTTTCTCTTTATCTGCAGTTTTCTAAATATTGAGTTGATTCAGTAATATTCACCAATGATGGCCAATTAGCTTTGATTTGCCTCACTCTTCTTATGAACTCATAGACTTAAACATATTTAATATGTTCCAATCTATTGATCTTATTATCCCGTTGAAGCTTAAATTGTCCCATTTTTAAAAATTAATTAATTTATTTATTTTTGGCTGTGTCGGTTCTTTGTTGCTGTGTGTGTGCTTTCTCTAGTTGCGGTGAGCAGGGGCTACTCTTCGTTGCAGTGCGTGGGCTTCTCATTGTCGTGGCTTCTCTTGTTGCGGAGCACGGGCTCTAGGGGAGCAGGCTTCAGTAGTTGTGGCACCTGGGCTCAGTACTTGTGGCTTGTGGTCTCTAGAGCTCAGGCTCAGTAGTTGTGACGTGCGGGCTTAGTTGCTCTGCGGCATGTGGGATCTTCCCGGGCCAGGGCTCGAACCCGTGTCCCTTCCATTGGCAGGCAGATTCTTAACCACTGCGCCACCAGGGAAGCCCACACTGTCCCATTTTTGCCGGTGAGTTTGGCTATTGAATCATTCTGACGTAACATAAGTAAGCATAAACAGCTTTGCTATCAATAGAATGAAATGACAAAATGATCCAGGCTCACTTTGACATTTTTTTTCCTTTAAATCACAGTCATTGGAGAAAAGTGTCTAACAGGAAAAAGTGAGCTATCAAAAGAGAAACTCAAAGGAAAAAAGATAATGCAGAAAGTTATAGAAACCTTCAAAAATATCTTAGTGACATTGCTAGGATGGGAGATAAAGGAAATTTCCTGGGGGAAAAGGAAGAATACAAAGGAAAAAATGGAAAAAATGATCACACTTAGGTCCAACATTCAACTAACTGTAAAACCAGAAAAGAAGAATAGAGGAAAAAATCAAAGGAAACAAATTACTTTAAAAGAACTCCTCCCCTCTTCCCACAATTTTCCGAAGATTAAAACTATGAATCTTAAGACTGAGAGGGCCCACTAAGAACCACGTACAGTGAGTGAACATGGACCCATATGAAAATAGAACATCATGAAATTTCATGAAGTTCCAGAACATAAACAAAGAGAAAGATTCTCTAGAACTAGTTCCATACAAAGAAACAAAAGTGAGCAAGGCTTTGGACTTTTCAACATTAAAATACAATGGAGGGACTTCTGCTTCCAGCTAAAATGGCATAATAGGAACTGGGTTTGTCTTCTTGCCAAAACAACTGAAAAACCAGGTACAATATACAAAACAATGTTTTCAAGACATTAGACACCAGGCAACAAAGTAGTGACTCCTGAGAGATGGGAAGCAGACAAGGCTTGCTTCAGCTTCCCACCTTGAGAGAGTTTTCAGGCGATGGAATGGAATTTAAGGAGATTAAGTGAAGGATTAAGGAGATTAAGCTAAGAGTGTGGTGAGATTAAGACAACTGCAGTTCACAGGGCAGAGTCCTGGAGAGAGCAGAGCTTTGCAGAGTGAGAACTTCCAGAGACCTGCAGAAGAGTTTCCTTAAGTATTCAGGAAAGTACTGATCAGTGTCCTCACTGAGGCTGGGGAAGAACCACCACGTGTAAAAGAATTAGTGGGAACAGTTCCTTGAGCTACATGGGCCTGGGAATAGTCCCCGTCTCCACCATCCAGACTGGAAAACCTCATTAGTTAGAATGTTCAGAAGGATCTCTCCTCATTAGTGGAAAATAATTAGTCCTAGATGAAATGCTGCTCTGTTATTGCTTATCAAATATTAAAAGCAACACCCAAAGGGATCAAAGTATTTCTGAGTAACTTCTAGAATAAAACTCAAGAGTATTGATAAGGATGCAAAAATATCTAGTACCCAGCAAGAAGAGAGTAATATTTTTAAAGTATGGAAAGAAAAAGTTCCAACCTAGACTTCAATACCCAAAGTGTTATGAACTGAATATTTGTGTTGACATTCAACAAAGTTCATATGTTGACATCCTAACACACAGTGTGATGGTACAAGAATGTGGGGCTTTTGGGAAGTGATTAGGTCTTGAGGGCAGAGCCTTCATGGAGGGGTTAGTGCCCTTACAAAAAGAGACCCAGAGAGCTTCCTTGTACCTTCTGGCATGTGAGGACATAGTAGAAAGACTGCTGCCTATGAACCAGGAAGTGGGTTCTCACCAGATACCAAATATGCTGGTGTCTTCCCAGCCTCCAGATTTGTGAGAAATAAGTTTCTCTTGTTTATAAGCCACCCAGTCTATTGTATTCTGTTATAACTGCCCATATGGACTAAGACACACAAAATACCTAAGTGGAAACTGAAGTTGAATTAAAGAACTTTTCAGACATGTAGAAGCTGAAAGAAGCAATCATCCACAGACTCACATTATAAGAAATATTAAAGGAAGCCCTGTAGGAAGAAGGAAAATCATACCAGTTGGAAATATGGATCTAAGTAAAGAAATAACGAGCACCAGAAATTATAACTACATGAGTAGATATGTGACTTAAAAATTATTTATATCTCTTTAAAAGATAATTTACTACTTAAAAATGATAACAATGTAGTGTGGGGTCAATAAGGTATGTAGACAGTAAAACATATGGCAACATTAGTATAAAGGCTGGGAGGGGAGAAATATTACTGTAAGTTTCTTAAACCATATATGAAGTGATAAATATTGCTAGAAGGTAGACTGTTATAACATAAATATGTATACTGTAAACCATAAAGTAACCACTGAGATAACAAAACAAAGATTTATAGTTGATTAGTCAGCAAAGGAGATAAAATAGAATCATAAAAAATATTCAATCCAAAAAAAAATGGTGGTGGTAGGAGAAATTAGGCGATTGGGATTGACATATGTACACTATTGATACAATGTGTAAAATAGATAACTAATGTGAACCTGCTGTATAGCACAGGGAACTCTACTCTGTGCTCTGTGGTGACCTAAATGGGAAGGAAATCCAAAAAGGAAGGGATATAAGTATAAGTACAGCTGATTCACTTTGCTGTACAGTGCTGTACAGTGAAACTAACACAACACTGTAAAGCAACTATACTCCAATAAAAATTATTTAAAAAACAAACAAAAACAAAACCAAGCAAAACAAAAGGCAAAAAAAGTAGAAAAGTAAAAAAGAACAGTTGGTACAAATAGAAAATAAATAGCATGATGGTAAGATTAAACTCAATCATATCAATAAATAGGTAAATGTGCATGGTCTAAACATCTTAATTAAAAGGCTGGTATAATCAGCTTGAATAAAAAAGCAAGGCCCCCAGTTATATGTTGTCTGCAAGGAACCCAGTGTAAATATCAAGACATAACTAGGTTAAAAGTCAAAGGATGAAAGAAGATATACTATTCTAAAACTAATTAAAGAAATCTGCACTAGCTACATTAATATCAGAAAAAGTAAACTTCAGAGCAAAGACTATGGCCAGGGATATAGATGGTCATTTCTTAGTGATAAAGGAATCAATAAATCAAAGAGTCATAGCAATCCTATGTATTTCTGCACCTAATAACATAGCTTCAAAATATATGAAGCAAAAACTCATATAACTGCAAGGAAAAATAGACAAATCCGTAATTTTAGTCACAGATTTCAATAACCTTCTTTTAATTTCTGGAACAAAGGGACAGAAAATCGGGGTGAATGGAGACAACTTGAACAATACAATCAACCAACCTGACTTAACTGACATTTATAGAACAACCAACAACAGGAGAATACACATTCTTTTCAAGTATGCAGAGGAGAAGTCTGCAGGTACCAAGGATGCACAGAACAAGTCAACACACAGCCTACCTCAACAGGCCATATTCTAGACCATAAAATATGCCTCAATAGATTTGAAAGAATTCAAGTCATACAAAGTATGTTTTCTGACCATAATGGAACTAAATTAGAAATCAAAACTACAAGGAAATCTGGGAAATTCACAAATGTGAGAATTAAACAACACACTAAATATTTTACTTTTCGTTTACCTTTTCTGAGGAGGCAAAAAAGGATGTACTCTAGAGAAACTGAGAAAAACAAAGAAGGGAAAAACTTGAGCTTCAGGATACCTAGGATCTTGTCAAAAGGAAGTTCAGGTTGACAGCTGTCAGTGGACCAAGAGAGCAACCAGACTGGAACTGGGCGAGAAGAGGGAGAGTTTGTGAGGGAGTCCTCCAGGAACAAAATAAAAGTGATACATCGTTTGGTGTGTTTAAACCTAGGCACATGATGGATGGAGAGGTTTGAAATATCTAAGGATATGTTTATAGATAATTATGAGATAAAAGGTAATGAGGTAACACAGTAAAAATAAAAAGTTGTATAAGAAGCATAATTACATTATACTATTATATTTGGCTGTGCTGAGAACATATTTTATGTTGTTATAGTAATGGAAATGACAGTTATTGCTTTCACTAAAAAATATGTGATAGCTGTATTGGGAGGGTAAAAGTATGTTGGTGTAAGAGAATTTATCAGCTATCATAGCATCAGTAAATAATGCATCTATTTGATAAATCAAGTGGTAGGGCAATAGTCCTGAGAAGGGCAACCCTCACCTAACCCCATGTGGGATGCTGAAGGGTACTGCTGAAGTTGTAACAGGAGCTAGTCTTTCACTGAGACATGTAGCCACCTCGTCTTACGGTCTCTGTGCCTGGACCAAAAGCATGTGGAAAAAAAAAAAAAAGAGGTAGGCCACTCTGTCTTATTTAAAATAATGGAGGTAAGTATCAGAAGAAACAGTTTTCAAAAGTTTAAAATGTTGCTGCTGGAAGTTACACTAGGAAAACAGAACAGGAAAGAGTGGATCAGAGGATTGCTATCTTCCAGTATAAGTCTTTGGTTAAGACAGAACTCTACAGAGGTATTCTTTAGATAAGAAATTAAACCAACTAAATTGGAAACAGCCATATCTCCTTTTACTCTCTATTTCATCTGAGGACAGAATAAGAGGAAACTTGCTCACTGGCATCTGAGTTGTACAAGGTAAAGCAGAGTATGCCCTAGGCATAAAATTTAGATACACTTCTATAGTATTTAACTAAGTTGACTAAGTAGTAATGTGAGGTTGTAAGAGTGATGACTTTATTTATTTATTACTTTTTAAAGATTTTTTTTTTGATGTGGACCATTTTTAAAGTCTTTACTGAATTTGTTACAATACTGCTTCTGTTTTATGTTTTAGTCTTTTGGCCACTAGGCATGTGGGATCGCAGCTCCCCAACCAGGGATCGAACCCGCACCCCCTGCATTGGAAGGTGAGGTCCCAACAACTGGACCACCAGGGAAGTCCCAGGGTGATGACTTTTAAAACACCATTTAAAAGAGTAATGGCATTGTAACCGACAATTAATTGACTAGGGGCATATACCAGAAAACCTCAGTAATCAAAGTAGTATTTTAAGACAATATTTAAAATTCAAAGTTAATATAAAAAATCTATGGTGAGCAAAATATCAAAAATTTTAATTAAAAAACAGTACTGTATTACTTAATTTTTCTTTTGCGTGAGGCTCCAATATGGCTTGCCATGGCACTGTTTAACAAATATTAAGTGTCCTAGGTACCAGGAGAATAATAATCATTCTGTATGAAGATTAACTGTCGTCCCAAGGGGAAAGCTTTTTGGAAACTTTAACATACTGTATAAATGTCAGTTGCTTCAAATAATATCCATAGTACTTTATTACCTGTTAAATCAAATCTGATTATATTGGTTTCTAGTAACTTCTATAAAAGTCATCAATCCTATTTTCTATAATGTCCTTAGCAAAATGGATAATTCTTATGAATACCATTTTCTTTGCAGGCAACTAGTGTTTAATGTTACTAACCATCTGTTCCTTTTCCTTACTCCTCACAAGAAAGGGGCAATTTGTCCGGATTCCACTGTTGGTTTTTTCTTGTGCTCAGCTTGGACTGCACAATGGGGCGGGACCAAACACATTTTCTGTCTAGGAGAAAGTACACCTGTAAGGGCATGAGCAACAGAGCTCCAACATTTTGAAACTGATTGGGAACTTGGTAGAAGAAATGGAGTCACACCCCTTGGTAGGCACCTTCTTCAAAGACCTGTTTCTCTCAAGGTCCATCTTTCTAATTGCTGACTTTGCACAGACTCTAAAACAACCTGCATACCAAAATCTGAAAGGAAAGGTCAACCTAAAGGTCACAAGTTTTAAGGGTGCTACTTCAAAGACATTTATCTCCTTTACAACACCATTAGTCTTGGGTAATGGTCTATTGTCTTTCATCATCCCAACCTCTTCACCTGCCTGTTTACTTTGAGTCCAACCTCAGAATTCAAGCCCCAGCATAAACGGGTGTTTTTTGGCTACTTAACACTGGCCCAGTGGAAGGTTGTTCATAGTCTGGTTTCCAGTTGTCGGTTGCTTAAAGGAAATGCAGTCACTAAGACAGCGGTATGGTTTAATCTTTCATCTAAAACATGGAAAAGACCCTTTTGGGGAATAGCTAACAATGAAGAAAAGAGCCTTATATTTTAATATGTTTATTGTAGTTTCATGTATAAGTCTAAAAAAATCAGGAACATAAATACCCAACAATAAAAATAGCCACATTTGCATAGTACCGATCTAAATATTTTTATACGTAATATCTCACTTAATCCTCATTGTGACCTTATGAAATAGGTGTTATTATTATTAGTGTCAATTTACAGATGGGGAAAAGATTATATAGAGATGAATAATTTTTCAAGGCCCTAATAAGTAGGGGAACTGGTGTTTGAACCCAGGCAGTGTGGCTGCAAACCTCTATGCTACACTGCCTTGCATATAAAAGAATAGTATAGCAACTTGGTGAATTATTATTTAGCTTTAAAATTGTTACAAAGTCTATACAGTGACATAAAGATGGAATATAAATTTCATGACCCTCTGATTTAAACTGTATAAAATATATACAGTGCAAGTAATGACTGAGAGGTAATAGGGAAAATTGTCTGGGGCCAAAGACCCCAGGGGAGTCAAAAGAAAAAAACAATCACAAAACCAAAATATGATGAGAAAAGCCCTTGGTAGAATTTGGGCATTGTTGCTAAGAACTCTGCTCCTGATTCAGTTCCGCTTCCCAAGCTCAGATTTGTCCCTGGATTTTGCCTTTTTGGAAACCTCTGGAAAGATTTTTAGGGAAATCTCTTGCTGATGCACGTTATCTAACTCTTTGGTTGCTCAGGTCACAGACTAATTCATTCTCTCATGGCTGATATTCACTGTGTGCTGCCCAGTCTTCTGCTTTTGTAGCCCTCCTCATACTGATGCCGAAAGCTCAGCCTCTCTGTACACCAGTGCCCAATCGAATCTCAGAGACAGAGTTCTGGCTGAAGTAGAAAAGGATAGCTTTATTGCTTTGCCAGGCAAGGGGGGACACAGTGGGCTCCTGCCTCGAAAAGCTACGTGTCTCAACCTGGGAGGATTTGATGAGGAGTTTCATAGCAATAGTTCAAGGGTGGGGTTGCTGACAAGATTAGGGTGTGGGCAGGGTCTCAGGTTGTCTCCTAATCTTTTTTTTTTTTGCGGGGTACGCGGGCGTCTCACTGTGGTGGCCTCTCCTGTTGCGGAGCACAGGCTCCAGACGCACAGGCTCAGCGGCCATGGCTCACAGGCCCAGCCGCTCCGCGGCATGTGGGATCTTCCCAGACCGGGGCACGAACCCGCATCCCCTGCATCGGCAGGCGGACTCTCAACCACTGCACCACCAGGGAAACCCCTCTCCTAATCTTGATAAGATTCTCTGGTCCCTTTAATCTGGCCTCAGGTGGTTTCTTGGCTGCTCCTCCCTTGATTAGCAACAGTTCGAATCTGCCCTTTGGAACTCAGGGAAGGTCATGGAGGCTGGAGTCTTGCCTACAAGAAACGGGGGACAAAAAAATGCATCTGTGTCCAGGAACCCTACAGGGTCCTCCTTGGTTTCAATACCACAAACGACATAATGAGAATAGTTCTTAAAGTATGATAGTGAGATTACGTTGATCATTTTCTCTTATGAGAAATAAGAAAAAAAGTCTTAAAACTTTTTCAAGAAAAAAATGTCGAACGCTGCTGTAAGAATGATTGCGATATATAGAGTTATTTCTTTAAAAAACACTTTGATCAAATGTGTCATGTTTTATTAATACCTGTTGTAAACATAATTAAGGTAAAATTGGATGTGAGCCTGCTAGTTAAAAAAAATCTCTCACAGTTATAAACGAGATGATATTTGCGGGAACAAGCTGTATTAGGTGGAAAAGGAAATGATGAATTCCAGACAGAGTCAGTGGTCAACTTATATCAATCCATTCATCTTTTCAACAAGTATTCAGTGAGCATACAGTATGTGCCAGGCACTGTGCTGGGTGCTGGGTATTCAGTGGTGACCACAATGGACAAGGTCCTAACACTGGCAGACTTTACCATGTAATTAGTAGTGGAAATAGATTTTAGACAGGTAAATATAAGTATGTAATTACTAAATGTTGAGTGCTATGAAAGAAAGATCAGAGTGTCATGACAGAATAATCTGGGGAGCTACTTTAGACCAAGCATTCAAAGAAGGTCTTGCTGAACAGGTGAGGCTTAAAATAAGACCTGAAGGCTGAGAAAGGACCAGCCATATTAGAAGTCACTGAACGCACACTTCAAGTGAAGGGAACAACAGAAGATGTAAGGCCCCCAAGGTGGTGAAGAAAAGGCCAAAGAGGTGGGAGTACAGTAAATGAAGAGGGGAATGAGGTGGCTGAAGGGTGAGGTCATGAGAAAGGAGCGGGTTTAATTATAAGTGCGGTGGACACCACTGAAGATCATTGTTTGGAGAATAAACTTGAGAGGGACAAAAATAAAAATAAGGGGGCTACTGTAGATGTCTAAGCAACAAATGGTAGACCTTAGGATTAGGGTGTTGGTAATGAAGATGGGGAGGAGAGGAAGAATTGAAGATACATTGTAAGGAAAGAATTCTCAGAGGATGTGGTAAGGAAAGGGAGGTAACAAAATTATGTATTAGGGTGATAAGTGCTATAACAAATAGCCCCTTCCAAATCTCAGTGAGTTAACTCATTAAAAGCTATTTTTTTGTTCATATCACCATCCAGTATGGGTCAACAGCAGAGTGAGGGACACCTGCTCCCCACATTCAGGTTTTTACATCTTGTGGAGCCTCCATTTTCAAAGGCGGCTTCCCAAATTACCAGGAACAGAAAGAGAGAGTGTGGAGGACCACACAGAACATTTAAGGGGCCAGCCGGGTATGGAGCACTTCACCTCTATCTACATTCTATTGGCCAGAGCTCAGTAACATAACCGTGCTTAACTGTGGGCATTAGGGGTGCTGGGTCGCCTGTTCAGGAAGAAAATGGAAGCGGTTTGTGAACACATAGCATTATCTCTGTCCCAACTGACCACTTGGCTTTAGCTTGAGCTAGTGGCTGGGTGGTGCCAGCACTATCTATCTGTACACTGAGCTGGGGAAGACTCCAGGGGGAAAAAGTCTGTGGGAGGAGATCAAGTAACTGGTTTTAGACTTGTTCATTTTGAGATGTCTAGCTGCCATCCAGGTGGAGATGTCAGGTAGGTAGTGTGATACTCAAGTGCTGAGTTCAGTTTTTGGCCAGATATACAAAATACTAGGAAACATCTAGATAATTTGAGCAAGGCTATGTGCATTGACTGTGTCTTTGTCTGCCTATTTATTTATTTATTATTTAATAAATGTTTACTGAGCACCTACTATGTTCCAGGCATGGTCTGGGCAAGGGACAAATAGCACTATACAAAACATAATATGTTTAGAGCTTATACTCCACTAGAGACAGACAAACACTAAGCAAGATAAGTGAAGTACATGGTATGTTGTAGTGTGATAGAGTCGAAGATAGAATGGAGAAGGAGAACAGGGACTGGAGTTGGGGGGAGGTGGCTAATGCAGATGTAAATAGGATGCTCAGGGAAGACCTCACTAAGGAGGTGACTTAAGAGCAAAGACCTAAAAGGAGGTGAAGACGAAGTCATGTGGTTAACTGGCGAGTTAGGGGGATTCAGGCCAGGGGGACACTGAATGTAAATGCCTTGAGATAGGAGTGTGACTGTGCCTCTGGCTGGACTGGAGCAGGGGCGGAAGAGAGAGTAAGTAGTAGATGAGGTCATGGTTGGGGGGGAGGGGATCAAGGCAGACCACGCAGCCCTTATAGACCTTTGTAAAGATTTTATCTTTTACTTGTGCCATGTAATTTACATTTACTTAAAGTTCTCTTCTAAAAGTTGAATAATCTCTCACTTTCTAAATTTTCCCTTAGTCCCTCTCTCCCAGTTTAGGGCTCCATATAAAATAGGTAGGATCACTTTTCTCTATAGAAACACTTTGGTTAGAGTTCTTGTTTCTTTAAGGCTAGGTACCATATTCACAGATGCATTAAACAAGAGTCACCAAATATGTTACCTATGATTCACTAGTCGCTAGGCTAGGCGCTGAGGTTACAAAGATGAAAGAGATACGGTCCCTACACTTTGCGTAGAATAAGCTTCCTGAAACAGCTCATTTTCACATATTGTGCTAAGTGCAAGGATAGATATAGGCAGAGAAAGGAAACCTTACTTGGCTTAGGTGAATGGAATAATGCCTGAAGGATTTAATGCTTAAGGCAGGACTTAACAAGTGAGTGGGAGTTAGCCAGGCAAAGATGGTGGGGGCAGGTGCTGGGGAAATAGGAAATAATTGTCCAGAAAGAATTTAGGCAGAGTTGATAGTGTCAAAAAGAGGAATATCATCTCTAATGGAAAGTAAGAGAATTAAAATCGGGGAGTATTGTGGGAAGGAGTTTGCATGACAAAATCCTCATCCCACACATTCTTATTCAAAAACTCTTACGAGGACTTCCAATCTGAAATATGCACATAGGATCCTGGAACAACAACAAAAAATCATCTAGACCTCATTCAACAGATGAGGGAACTGAGATCTGAAGAGTTAAGTGGCTTATTCAACAGTAAAGAGCAAGTGAGTGGCTGTGTGAAGACCCAATGTCGTGGAATGTCCACGCTGAAGCTGTCTCTAGTGTTTCAGGAACAAACATGCATTTTGTTCTGTTTTTTGTTGTGTTTTGATTTCACTTGGAATATGTATGTACCTCTTTGAGCCTAAGGGTATTTCCATATTTTGGTGAGACTTTAGCATGGTTCCTCAACCGCCCACGAATTCATTCTCAAACACCTGTTAGATTTGGTCTTACTCATTGGTTTCTGCTTGGAAGACTGCTCCCAGCCCAACCTGTTCTACAGAAACTTTCTCTGGGAAACACAGCATTCATTGGTTGGTTCTACTTAATTTTAGGTTATGTTCTGTTACTCTTTCTCCCTTGGTCTTGGAGAACACAGAGAACTTAAGATGCTAATTTAGGGCAGATATGCTAAAAGTCTAAAGTAATGTTTTCCCTTTGTAGAAAACACCCTAGGGGCAGAGAATGCCGGAAATTGTGTGTTACTGTGATGGAAAACAAATGAAAGCCTTTACAGCAGAAATGTCGGTTTCCAATCATCTAACATATCTATTACCGCATGCCAATGCAGATGTGTTGTGTAGGCAACAGCCAATTGAGCATCCAAAAAACAAATACCCCCTATTCCCTTCTTTACTGTGTCCTCCCCAGTGATTTTCAAAGATTATAAGAAAGCAGTGGGTGAGCTCAGAAAAATAATGTGAGCGCATGTGTGACTTATAATTAGATTAAGATGTAATATATAACCCTGCATGAGGAAACAACTCCCTTGAAAGTATAGTGTGTTCCTCTTATTGAATGAATACCATGGTTATTTTATTCTATTCAGATATGGTTATCTTGATGAGATCATTCCTGCTTTCAGTTACCTGGAGGAAGAGGAATATCCTCAGAGAAGTCATGGGAATTGAGACAGAAGACCCTAAGATTGAAGGAATGAAGGAGAAAGAACACTTGGTCTAGTCTTCCAGGATTCCATGTGTCTGGGAAGATTTTCCTTTGATGAAGGTTGAAGCAACCTTGAAGTTCCATCAAGAGAGGCAAGCAAGAGGTAGGAAGAAATCTCAGAATACTGTGTTTCCCTGTGCTTTGGTCAGTCACAGCTTGTAAACCAGATTTTTTAGATGCATGCTCCTCTGAATTTATTTTCTCTTTGTTATACCCCAGAAGCAAGGTATTTTGGGCATACTTAGGCAGTTTTAAAGGAATGAACAGTTTTCTCCTGAGGCCAGAGACAATCAAGGAGAGACCCTAAAGTAGCGGTTCTATCTGGGGGAAATTTTGCCTCCCAGGTGACATTTGGCGGTGTCTGGAGACATTTTTGATTGTCACACTGGTGGTGGTGGGAGTGAGGTGGGGTGAGGATGCTACAGGCATTTAATGGATAGACAAGGGATACTGTTAAAACATCTTGCAAAGCACAGAATAATTCCTACTACGGGGAATTATACAGCTCAAAATGTCTATAGTGCCAAGATTGAGCAAGTCTGCCCCAAATTAAAAATGAATCTCAGGAGAGCAGAGTTGGTGGCATGTGGCCCAGCTATTCCCAATTTCCAGGAGATTTTTCTTCCAGTGTTACCTTTGGAGGTTCTTGAGACAAGGAACATTTCCTTGCTCCAGTCTTACTTAGGTAATAGGCTTCCCTAGTCCCAAATCAGAGAAACCTCTTGGATTACCCCACTCTCCAAGTCATTTATGCCAAATATTTATTGAGCTTATACTAGTCCTATCAACTAAATTGTGCACTGGGGAGACAAAGAAATGTGAGATGACCCCCCTTCTCAGAAATGGTTAAAGCCTCAGCTGGGATCTCTGAGCTGTCATTGTCTTCACAAAAGTCCTTTTATAAAGGAACTTGATGATTTGGGAAAACGAGCCTTACCTCCCACTGTGATCAGGTAGACTCCAGCCTTCTCCTGGTTCTTCCCAGCCTAAGGAAGTCATTCTTGAGGTTTATAACACATACCTGTGACATTAGACATTTTTAATCCTCTTAATCTAACCAATCATGGGATTTAGAAACTGCTTGGTATTAATTGTGCCTGATTCTCAGATTGTGTTCTGCTTTGATTTCTTAGCGTGTTCACGTTTCTGTCTCAACTACATTTTGCTCATTGCACTCTCCCTTGAGAGGCTGAAGATTGACTTATTTCTCGTAAAGAACACCTGCTTTAAAAGCATTTTTCTCGAATCTTCTTTTCTTTAAAGGAGAAAAACAGGATTGGAGGAGGCCAGACATTCCTGGGGACCATTATTTGTCAATTCCAAACAGACCTAGACTTTTCAGTATTTATTGATATTATACTGCCCCCCTCCCCATACACGTATAAAAAAGCAGAAACTGCTAGGCACTCTCACCTTGGGGTGGGATGGGGTGGGAGGGAAAAGACAATCCAAAATCCAAAAATTTGTATAAATTATAAAATAAATAAGAATAAAAATGTAACTTGGTATAAAAATTAATATAATACTAAGTGACATCTTAGTATTTCAAAACTGTAAGTAGTTATTCCTACAAATATAATACATTTCTGAGTTCTACATATACATTACTTAGTTTACTATTTATTTAATTGAAGTTTACACAGGGGGCTTCTACCCTTTGTGCTATCAGCCATGTGTAAACCCTAAAGTTTAAGCTTTGAGTCTGACTAATTTACTCATTATGCTGAGAACGATCATTTCTACAAGGTAAAATGGAGTATATTCAAGACCTTATCCAGCCAAGATCTCACTGATAAAGAAGTAAATTAGGCTAAAGCTCTACTCTTCTCAGAAAAGGATTTTAAAGGTAGAAACTAGATCAATATGCAGTACAGAGTGAGACATCTTTTTGGAGATGAGGGAGTCGTTTGACAACCGGATCATGTAAGAGAGTTCAGTTAGCATGACTCCCTTAAATATTTATTGAATACCTATTACATATACTAGAATTAAAATAACATATGACTTTAACCAAGAAATCAGTACAATGATTTGGCTCAATTTAAAAATTACTGCTCCTTTTATTAGTCCTGTCATGAGGGTGCCTGATAACATTTTCTGGGATCAATACATCAACAAATTAAAATGAAACTAACAAATTTTTAATTAACAAATTAAAATCAACAAATATTTACTGAATAGCTACTATGTATAAACACAGCTGGGGTAGAGTAGGGTTAGGAGGAGATGTAAAGATGGCAGCAGGCTCCTAACCTCAAGTATCTTACAGGCTGTAAACAAATGTGTGTGTGTGTGGTGGGGTGTGTGTGGTGGGGCGTCTGTAGGATGTGTGTTTTTACAATGCCATTGTCATACTAACCAGTGAAACGAATCCAACTGAGAAAGAGATGAACAGGGGAGTAATCTCAACCTTTCCTCGTAAACTACTTCTTTAAACTGCTGATAGGAGGTCCAGAGAAAGTTAAAGCCTCTTGTAAAAAACTGAGATTTGTTTAGAAGCCGTGAACAATTACAGATTTCTGGAGAGCCGCTGAAACAAAAGCCAAAGCAAGAAATAAACTATTACGTATCAAGTGCTACTAAATTGTAAATTGTAGTGGAGGATTACTTCTTTTCTCACCACCCTCCTCCACTCACTGTCCCCACCCCCCAAGTATGAATACAAAGACAGAGAAGGAAGGTATCTGGCTATTTACATGAAAAATGACTCTCCCCTACAATCACCTTCTGTCAATAAAATGCTTATTTTCTGACATGTCAATTAGGTGATTCATAATCCAGATGACCATCCCCTTCCATTTAGTACTGTTGGACTGGGTTAAATGTCTTAAGTGTTTACCCTTTATGACCAGTGGCTTGGATCTGTTCTCAGTCAAACTGGGCCACTCATGACATGTTTGCCTGTAGGATTTCTCTTGAGGTAAAGTAACCATTGTTATCAGATTTTAAACTGAACGGCAGATTAAGACAGTGGCTTTACCATCGGCAGTGAAGAATGCTTGTTTTACTGTACTGTGTATCCAAAATACGGAGTTTGTAGGAAGAGTTCAATACAAAATAAATAGCCTGTAATTTACAGAACTACAGTGAGGAAGGCTTCTGTGATGGAGCTTGGTACTTCAAAGGGATTGTCTGTTGTTTAAAAGCCAGTTATTAGGGAGGAATGATTTGTCTTAGCATCTTAAGCTAATTTTAAAAGATCTGAATGATAATGAAGTAATCATTTTTTTTGAGATTGAGATGAAATTCACATAACATAAAGTCCACCATTTTAAAGTATACATTTCAATGATCTCTAGAACATAAAGTAATTATTTTTAAAAAGATTAGTGAATAGGACTCTAAGGGGGGGAACAATAAAAATAATCATGTTGCATTTTCCATTCATTAACATAACCAATTATATCCAAACATTATTCAATAACTGCAGTATTAACACACCAGACTTCTACAAAGCAATTGACAAATAAATAATACATTTCTATTCTACCAAAGACACGTTTTATTAAACAGTTTTACAATTCAAGTTATTAAGGCATTCTAAGCTTTAATTCTGAAGAAAGTCAGATGGGCTGTAAAATACCCACTTTTCAAATTTATTTACAAAGATGACGTTTGGAAAAAGTTTGAATGGAAACTTTAAGAATTGTTTTGGAAAGTAGAAAATATACTTTTTGATAGATAAAAATAAGGTTTTGTAAAAACATTTTTGCAAATAGGCTGAATTTCAGGTAAGATTTTTTTTTTTACTATTTTGGAGTGAATGTCAGAATGCTATGTAAGAAAAATAGGCTGGACAAATACACTGATGAGAGACTTCTGGGCAAATTAATAGAAAATGGAAGATAAAAATTTGTCTTGCATGAAAGTACATCATTTTAACCAGTGATTCTCAGCTAGAGGTGGAGGCATGTTCCCAAAGACATAAAAACAATTTCATTGAGGCTTTCAAATTACAGGTTTCTGTGGCAGCCTCCCACCTGCTCCCTGCCAAAATTTTCTCTTGTCCTCCTGTTATATGGAGAAGAAAAGCCCCCTCCCCATTTGAGACAAAATAAAGGAAGATAACCACAGCTTTTTAAAAAAACAGAAATAGCTTTTAGAGGAGCAGCATTTTTTTTAAAAAATTATTTATTTATTTTTGGCTGTGCCACAAGGCATGTGGGATCTTAGTTCCCCCACCAAGGATCGGGCCTGTGCCCTCTGCAGTGGAAGTGTGGAGTCTCAACCACTGTATCACCAGGGAATTCCCGACAAACAGAAATAGCTTTTAATTTAAATCAGACTCAGTTAGAATTTATAATTTAGTAAAGAGTTAAGAATTATCTCTGCATTATCTGTGAAAAAAAGTTTGCTAAGTAACTAACTACAGTAAAGATATTAGAGAGTATATTTTTAATTGAAGTATAGTTGATTTGATTTACAATGTTGTGTTAGTTTATGGTGTACTGCAAAGTGCTTCATATATGTATATATTATATATTCTTTTTCATATTCTCTTCCATTATGGTTTATTACAGGATATTGAATATAGTTCCCTGTGCTATACAGTAGGACCTTGTTGTTTATCCATCCTATATATACTAGTTTGTATCTGCTAACCCCAAATTCCCAGTCCATCCCTCCCCACCTCCCCTCCGCTGCTGGCAACCACAAGTCTGTTCTCTATGTCTGTGAGTCTGTTTTTGTTTCATAGGTAAGTTCATATGTGTCATATTTTATTTTATTTTTATTATTTTTGGAAAAATTTATTTATTTATTTATTTATGTTTGGCTGCGTTGGGTCTTCATTCCTGCTCATGGGCTTTTTTTCTCTAGTTGTTGCAAGCGGGGGCTACTCTTCGTTGCAGTGCATGGGCTTCTCATTTCAGTGGTTTCTCTTGTTGCGGAGCACAGGCTCTAGGTGCGTGGGTTTCCGTAGTTGTGGCTCATAGGCTCTAGAGAGCAGGCTCAGTAGTTGTGGCGCACAGGCTTAGTTGCTCCACGGCTTGTGGGATCTTCCGGGACCAGGGATCGAACCCGTATCCCCAACATTGGCAGGCAGACTCCCAACCACTACTCCACCAGGGAAGTCCCTGTGTTGTACTTTAGATTCCATATATAAGTGATATCATGTGGTATTTGCAGATGGCATTATTTCATTCTTTTTTTAAAGCTGAGTAGTATTCCATTGTATATATGTATCACACCTTTATCCATTCATCTGTTGGTGGACACTTAGGTTGATTCCATGTCTTGGCTATTGTATATAGTGCTGCTATGAATATAGGGGTGCATGTATCTTTTTGAATTATAGTTTTGTCTGGATATATGCCCAGGAGTGGGATTGCTGGATCATGTGGCAACTCTATTTTTAGTTTTTTGAGGAACCTCCATACTGTTCTCCATAGTGGCTGCACCAATTTACATTCCCACCAACAGTGTACTATGGTTACCTTTAGAGAAAGTATTTTATTTAACCTATTCAAGAGACTCAGTCATTTACAAGCACACTGGTACTATCATTTGCATAGAAAAAATCCTATTTCATTAAAATAGAACTGCTATGTACCTCTGCTTGGCCATCTTTTTTTATGCTACAGCTAAAGCAGTTAGGATGGTGGAGAATTTGATAAACAAATTTGTGACACGTTGGCTTAAACAAATTGAAATTAGTTTGTGCACCACAGGACTTCTTAGATACTTTAATTTGCTGTTGACACTCCAAGGGGGGCTTGTCTGATGAGCAGACTTTGCCATTTCATTGGTGTCCTAATAGTATTTTTCTTTTAACTAGTAAAGTTGTAGAACGTCTTTTACTTTTCTTCTGTACATTATACTTAATTCTTTATTTGGTTGTTGATCTTTCTCTCACTTTTTTTTTTAGCAGTTTATTCTTTTTCTCTTACACATGTTGCAAATATTTTCATTCTATCTGTCATTTGTCCTTTATATTAATAGTGCCTTTCTTGAAACAGAAGTTTTTACTTTTGAAAATGGCAGTCTTCCTTCTTATGGCATCTGGGCTTTGTATTTTAGAAATACCTGCTTCACCTCAAGATAGTAAAGATATTTTTCTAACAATTATATAATATTTAAAATATTTCAGTGCCAATACAGCTTTCTGCAGTGATAGAAATGTATGGTGGTATTAGCAACAAGTGGCGACTGAACACTTGAAACGTAGCTAGGAGGACTGAGCTGAAATTTATTTAATTTTAATTAATAAAAAATTAAGTTTAAATAGCTACGTGTGGGTGGAGGCTACTTATTGAACAACACAGATCTTTATCTGAAATTTGTTTTCATGTGCACTATAGGGTAGAGAGTTTTTCCTATATAATATTCAATTTTTCTAACACTATTTATTGAATCACTGTTATTTTTCCCCATTGATTTGAAAAGTCTCTTATATCATGTATCAAAGCCCCATGTATATACAGGTCTGTTTCTGCACTTTAATTTGTTTCATTGATCCATTTGTCCATTCTTGAGCCAATACATCACATTCTAAAGTACTCTTCATCCAGCTGGTAAGGCAGTTCCTTCATCATTTTTCTTTCTTTCTTTCTTTCTTTTTTTTTTTTGGCCAAATGCCACAGCTTGCAGGATCTCAGTTCCTTGACCAGGGATTGAACCCGGGCCACGGCAGTGAAAGCCCTGAATCCTAACCACTAGGCCACCAGGGAACTCCCCCATTTTCTTCTTTTTCAAAAGTTTTTGGCATCTCTTGCACATTGTCTTTTCAAGGTGAAGTTTAGAATTAGCTTGCCAAGTTTCCTAAAAATATTCTCTTAGAATTGAGATGGGGAGTTCAATGAGTTTATAGATCTAGTTGGAAAATAATTGACATATTAATAATATTAAGCTTTCCCTCTAGCTATTCTTTTATATTTTTAGTGTATGGTTTTAATTCTATATCTATTTTTTTGTTAGATTATTTGTAGATATTTTATTGTTTTGTTGTCATTGCAAATAGTCTATTTTTTTTTTGATTAAATCTTGGAGTATAAGAAAGCTATTGAGTTTTGCATCTTAATCTTTTATCTCTCTACCTTACTGGACTTCTTAGTTTTTGTCTTTATTATCTTTGACTTTTTAGATAATCAGTTACAACATCTTCAAATAGTGCCAAGGAGATCTCTTTATTTCCTAAATTTATGCTCCTTTTCTCTGTATATACATATTTATCTTATTGTTTTGGCTAGGAGATTGAGAACAATGTTGAGTAATCACAATTGGAAGTATTATTTTCTTTTTCTTTATTTTTGGAACTGCTTTAAATGTTTAATGATTATATGTGTTGTTCGCTGATTCCCCTAGTCTTCGACATGCTCATCTTGCAGTCTTTCTCATCTCAGTAAATGACACCTGAAATTTCTAATTTTTCTGTCTAAAGACCTTGGGCATTATTCTTGTCTCTCATTTTCCTCTCAGATTTTACACTCAATCCATAGAAAATCCTGCTGTTCCTACCTTCAAAATATATGCAGAATGATTCCATTACCTCCATCACTTCTCCCACTTACATGTTGATTTGAGCCATCATCATCTCTTCCCTGGGCTATTGCATTAGCCTCCTGATCTTCTTCATTCTGCCTTTGTCTCAATACAGCATCCAGAAAAATTCTTTAAATTATAACTCAAGACATGCCTCTGCTCAAGTCCCTCAGAACAAACCCCAAAATCCTTCAGTGTCCTCCAAGACCCTGCTCCCATTAGCCTTCCTTGTTATCTCAGACTCCCTCTTTTAGGTTTTTGCTTAAATGTCAGCTTTTCAATAAGCCCTTCTCTGACTACCTCATTAAAACTTTCATAATGCCCTATTCTTCCCCATCCTACTTCTCTGTTTAGTTTTTCTCTGCAGCTCTTGTTACCATTTGACATATTCTATATTTTATTTATTTGTTTGTTGTCTCTCTCCTCCCTCTAGAATGTAAGCTCCATGAAGGGAGGTCTTTTGTTTTGTTCATTACTGTATCCTCATTGTCTAGAAGAGTGCTTGGTGCACAGTAAAGGTTCAATGCATATATGATTTTTTTTCTTAATTCTATTAATATTTAAATGAATATCTAGCCATATTTGTGTTCCAGGAATAAACTCTCACTGGTCTTGATGAATAGTATTTTTTATACTTTGCTGATTTTGAGTTAATACTATTTCATTTAAGATTTTTATATTTTTGTTCTTAAGGGAGAGTAGTTGATAGTTTTCTGTATTGTCTTATAACTGTTCAGTTTTTATATCAGGATTATACTTGTTGTATCAGATGAGCTGGGGAGGTGTTTTCTATCTTTTTTCTATGTCCTGTAACCATATATATATAATAGTCTTTTCATTAGATGTTTTGTAAAATTTGTGTTTAAAAACCGCCTGGGCTTAGGATGAAGTTTAGAGTCTGTTGACTCAACTTTCCTTCTATGGAGATTGAGTTATTCAAATTTTCTGACTCAATTTAATTTTGATAGAAACAAAATTTAATTTTGGTAAAATCTTCTACTTAATTTGTATTTAAAAATTTATATTTGTATAATGACTGTCTTTCTATTTCTAATGGTGTTTATTTGGGTCTTTTCTATTTTTTGCCTACAGAAGTTTGTTTCTTACATTGGCCTTTTAAAGGAAGCTTTGGTTTTATTTATTACTTTTTTCTTTTTGTTAATTTTTTTCCAGCTTAATTTATCTGCACTATAGTGTTGAACACTTAGGTTTTTATTTTTACTTCTTTGTTTTTCTTGTTTTCTAATGAGCATGCTTAAGTGCATAAAAAGCACTTGAGCTGCATCACAAAGATTTTGATAGGTTTTTCTCTTTGTCATACATTCTAAATAATCTGTAGTCTCCATTTTAATTTATTTTTATCATTCAATAACTATTCAGAAGAGTGTTTTAAAATTCCAAGTCACAGGGTTAGACATTATTTCATTTATCTTTTTGTTGCAATGTTTACTTTTTTTTTTTTTTCCGGTACGCAGGGCTCTCACTGTTGTGGCCTCTCCCATTGCAGAGCACAGGCTCCGGACACACAGGCTCAGCGACCATGGCTCACAGGCCTAGCCGCTCCACGGCATGTGGGATCTTCCTGGACCGGGGCACGAACCTGTGTCCCCTGCATCTGCAGGCAGAATCTCAACCACTACGCCACCAGGGAAGCCTGCAATGTTTACTTTTATTCTGTGATGCTCAGAGTCAGCACCAGCATGCTTTCTTACTTATAGAATTTAATGAGGTTTAGTCTTATGGCTTGACAATGAATTTTTTTCAATAAGGGTATCATGGATATTTGAAAATATATATTTTCTTCCTTTGTTGTACACAGTGTTTTATGGTTATCCTTTAAAACCTGCATGATAGTAGTTGGTTATTCAGAATGTCTCAATGTTTTGTTGATTTCAGAGCCAAGTGTTTTAAGATCTCCTTGCAGGAATGTGATGATTTACATTTCCCATAATTTCTATTCTCTACATTTCAAAACCATGTCGCTAATTGCTTGGCCATTAACACGATAAAGACACACTGTTCTTCATCTTTACATTTTCTTTGTGGGTTGTTACTTTTATTAAAAGTCAAAATACTTTTTTTGCCTGTTTATTTATTTATTTATTTTTGTCTTGAATTCTATTTTGAATGAATTTTATTTTGTCAAGCTTGTTTTGTTGTTGTTAGCACTTTCTTGGTCTATATTTCCACCTTTGCATTTTTAACCTTTCCCTATTACTTGCTTTAAGTATGTCTCTTCTAAATGATATTATTAAAAGATAAACGGAGGCATATTAAACATTTTAAGAATTTACTTGAGCAAAAATGGATTCCAATTGGACAGCACCAAACAGGAAGTGGATAGCAGTGCTCTGCCAATGGGAGCTGGGGAGAGACTCTTACAGAGAAAAGGTGGAAGCAAAGTAAGGAAATTGTTGATTGGCTGTAGCTTAAAGCCTAGTTGGCTGTTTGTGATTGGTTGTCCTTAGTGTTTTGATTTCATAACCTTGAGGCATTTATAGGCTTGGATTTTGGTTTGCTTATGAAGGTCACTATGGTGTTAGAGCCACCTCAGTGTAATGGGCTCCCTGTTTAATTAAATTAACAATATGTAGCTGGATTCTAACTATGACAATCTCTTACTTTTTAATTGTAGAAACAATGCATCAGACTGATAGAAAATGAATATTCATAAACTCTAAAGAGCTTCTACAAATCAATAAGACCAACATCCCAATATAAAATGCACAAAGGATATGAGCAAGGAATTCATAGAACAAGAAAATCAAATGGCCAACAACCATGTGAAATGAAACTCAACTGTATTAATATTCAGGATATGCAAATTAAAATAACGGTAAAAATAATCTTTTGTGAAAAAAAGCAAAAAGTTGGAATGTAAAAAATAAGAAGATTGATAATTCACTGGTGGCAAGAATGTGAAATTCTCAAGTGCACTGAGTATAAATATAGATAGATTTTTCATGTTATGATCTTTTTTGCTAGAGAGGAATGACTATTTCTCTCAGCACTTTTCAAATAATCCTTAAGAACTTCACTTGGCCCAACACTGGCTGATACCTACCCCAAACCAATTAGTTTTGGTGAGGCTGGTGGTTGGGCAGGGAGCAGAGTGCTACGATTGGCTCAGTTTGGATAGATGCCTCCCTCTGGACCCATTGGTTATGGCTAGGGAGTAGGGTCAGGTAAGACTCTGTGACCCCAAGAGTAGCCATGGGTGCTTGGGTTATGGGAGAGGGGAGTAAGGGATTAGATCTCAGAATAGAGGTGTTACCATACAGGCAGTGTCCCAGATGCTGACCAAATTTTACTTTACCATTCGTAAAATGGGGGCAATAATAGAAGACAACAGATATGTGAATGCATGAATTAATTTCACTATCCACCTTTCTTATATAAACATACCCATTTGGAAATCTTTCTTGATTCCAAAGGAAATGAAACCAGATAAGCAAGCCAGCATATGTGATATGTCTTAATCATCATCTAATCCTTAGATGATTGGGTAAACACAAAACCTGAAGTGTTAATTACTTCTAAAACGATTAGGGAAAATAGAAGCCCATGTAGCAACTCTCAGAAGGGAGTTGATCGGGTCTGCAGAACAGAATTTGAAATTCTTAAAAAGAGAACCTCATAAAAATGTTGCCTTGCAATCTGAGGCATTTCAGTGGTACTGAAGTGACGGGGAATTTCAGATTGTTCATTCTTCAGGCTTCCCACTCAAACCTGTGTGGTGTATTTTGCAATTTGGCTGAAATGGCCATACTTTCTTAATAAGTACTCCTGCAAAGCAAAGCTTTACTCATGTGGAAGAAAAGGCAAAGGGGAATCACAGAACCATGCAATTTAAAGCTAGAAGAAAGGGAAGAAAGAGGACAGTTCTTTTTTAGTTAACAACTTGAATTCTGGAAGATATTTAAATACATGTAATTTTATAAATCTTAAGTACACTTTGCGAACTAAGATACAAGTAGACCTCAGTAAGAAAAATGAGGCAAGGGAGAATGACATTTTACATGAAATATGATACCATAGTGTAATGAGATGCCAGAAGCTTCAGGAAATTTAACTAGCCATATATGACCTCTTGGGAAATATGTGCTTCTGGCATTTGAATATATTGCATTAACAATTACCTGCTTTCAGGTATCTCACCTATTGTACACAGACTCTTTGAAAGGTATGTCTTATTTATTTTTGTAACCGCCCTGCCCAGACCTCTGATTAGTTCCCAAATTGTAA
This sequence comes from Mesoplodon bidens, assembly GCF_964165515.1. Taxonomy (NCBI): domain Eukaryota; kingdom Metazoa; phylum Chordata; class Mammalia; order Artiodactyla; family Ziphiidae; genus Mesoplodon; species Mesoplodon bidens. Next base: position 39,583,222 of record NC_138173.1, on the reverse strand, counting down.
TTGGTGTTCAACCAAAGTTTGCTGAAAGACTGAATGAATAATTGGATGGAGAGGATTTGTGTAGCCTGGTCAAAATCCGTCATGCCTCTGTCCCTAAATTTTCCAAACTGTTGGTGGATAAAGTAATCAAATTAGGTATGAAAGTCAACCGAAGTTTCTGCATTTAGCAGAAACTTGGAGTTAGTAGGGTCCAACTTAGAACTTTCTGCATTTACTCATTAGCATGGGACTGCATGAAGACAGAGTTGTAGACACACTCCTAAGTCCCTTGAGTCTTTCTCCACAGTGTGGATAACCTCAAGTCCTGGTGTGCCTGGGACAGTCCCAGCTTACACTCTTATCTAAGTGTCATTATTATTTGTGTCCCATTTCAAAAGTGTCTCTATTGGAAAATAAATTATATGGTCACCCTATTTATAGCATCTTTTACAATCCTATATTCCTGAATCTACATACCCTTCTAAATATTGGAGATTCTGTTACATTGGAATATTACTTTGTTCAACCAGGGTGAACTGTTTTCCTGTGCAGTTCTGCAGAAGTGTCTTGGAGCTGTGGGAGAGTCAAATTTTACAGCTTTGGGAGATGACATCTTTGGTTGCCTTAACATGCTAGGACGGTTTTGAATTGAGCAAGACTCCAAGGGACCAAAATATCTTGGTGCAGTTTTTAACAAACCTGAGCCACTCTCTGTTTACTGCTTGACATTTGACCCATTGGAAAATGAAGAAGTATCAGGCTTCTCTGAGGCTTTGAACATGAAATTCTTCCACACTCTGGCAAAACCCATTGTCAAGAGATTTGACATAAAAGTGACGAAGGCAATGATGACAGCTTGGAGCTTCATATGATTTCAACTCCAAGTATCAGGTGTGTGGTAAAAGTGGGTTAGAGACCTGTAATGATGACTGCTTTATGCCCTGACCTTTTGTACCTACTTATTCTCCTTCCCACTCCCACCCATTCACCCAACCTGTCCTTATTGTCTGTTTGATAACACTCTTCCTATTAACCTGAGTCATAAACGTTGTTACAAAGTCAGATCTTTGTTCAATACACATTTATCAAATACTTGTCATGTGCTGACATTAGGAACATATAGATTTTTCAAAAGGTCCCTGCATTCTGGGAACTCATGTTCTAGAAAATGAGACTGAAACATAAGTAGATCATTAAATGGTAGTCCGATAAGGACCATATGGTGGTCTATCCAAAGGGCTATGGAAACATTGAGGCAAGAATGATTGATTAGTAGTTACATTCTTTGAGGTTTTCTGTTTTGTAGTCAAGTACAGATGGCTTGTAGGTAGTTACGAATATGGACCTAGGACTCAAGAAAGAAACTGACGCTAGAGCTGGAGAATTTTGTCATTGTCAAAGAGGTTGGAATTAGAGTCAACCAGAATGGCACACAGTGTAGCACAATGTTAAAACATCCAGTCTCTAGAGTTAGACTATTTGGAGTAAAATCCTTCTCTGGTAAGATACTAAAAAGAGCCTTTTGCTTCTCTTTTTGAACTGTCTTAATTATGGTTTATGTGAATTCATTTTTGTGGAGGTGTATAGACTTCATGTCATATGTCAACAGATGTATACAAAACTTCCCAGAAGTTTTTCTTTCATTGGGCAAATTATTTGATTTCTATTAAGGGTGCAAATGGATTTACTCTATTATATTTCATTAATGATTCCTTAACGAGATTTTTTCCTCTATATATCTATCTATCTATCTCTATCTATCAATCGATCTATCGATCTGGAACAACTGAAACTGTTATTTTCCTAAACAGAGATCATGGAGATAAAAATTCTGGTGATGAGGAAAAAAATCTGTCATATAAATGAATACGTCCTGGAATTAGCTCCAAAATGTCTATCGTTCTATAAATATTCCATCTTACCTCAAGGCGTGTGAGATAAGGCAATATAGATTTTATCTTGGAAGTGACTCAGGGAGTCTAATCCCGATAGGAGTCCTCTGGCCAAAGAATGCTTATCTCTCTTACCCATTCTTACCCTCAGGGCACAGAATAAGAATGATACTAAGTCTTATACCCAGCATCTCTCAAAGGCCTAAATCATTTGACAGCTTTCAGTCTTGTAAGCACTATCAGCCTCTCACTCCACTGTCAGGGATCATGAAATTTTCTGGCAGCAGAAGATTAAAGACATTACTTGATCAAAACGACATAAGAAGATATCACAAAAAAAGAAAATTACAGACCAATATCACTGATGAACATAGATGCAAAAATCCTCAACAAAATACTAACAAACAGAATTCAACAGCACATTAAAAGGATCATACACTATGATCAAGTGGAATTTATCCCAGGGATGCACGGATTCTTCAATATATGCAAACCAATCAATATGATACACCGGGCTTCCCTGGTGGCGCAGTGGTTGGGGGTCTGCCTGCTGATGCGGGGGGCACGGGTTCGGGCCCTGGTCTGGGAGGATCCCACGTGCCGCGGAGCGGCTGGGCCCGTGGGCCGCGACTGCTGGGCCTGCGCGTCTGGAGCCTGTGCTCCGCAACGGGAGGCCACGATGGTGGGGGGCCCGCGCACCGCGGTGAAGGGTGGCCCCCGCTTGCCACGGCTGGAGAGGGCCCTCGCGCGGGGGTGGAGGCGCAACACAGCAAAAATAAATGAATTGATTGATGAAAACTCCTACCCCCAACATCTTCTAAAAAAAAAGAAAAAAAAATATGATACACCATATTAACAAGCTGATTAATAAAAAATGTGATCATCTCAATAGATTCAGAAAAAGCTTTCAACACCCATCTATGAAAAAGACTTTCCAGAAAGTGGGCATAGAGGAAACCTACCTCAACATAAAAAAGGCCATATACAACAAACACACAGCAAACATCATTCTCAATGGTGAAAAATTGAAAGCATTTCCTCTAAGATCGGGAACAAGAAAAGGATGTCCACTTTTGCCACTGTTATTCAACATAGTTTTGGAAGTCCTAGCCACAGCAGTCAGAGAAGAAAAAGAAGTAAAAGGAATACAAATTGGAAAAGAAGAAGTAAAACTGTCATTGTTTGCAGATGACATGATACTACACATAGAAAATCCTAAAGATGTCACCAGAAAACTACTAGAGCTAATCAATGAATTTGGTAAAGTTGAAGGATACAAAGTTAATGCACAGAAATCTCTATATGTTAACAACAAAAGATCAGAAAGAGAAATTAAGGAAACAATCCCATTCACCATTGCAACAAAAGGAATAAAGTACCTAGGTATAAACCTACGTAAGGCCGTAAAAGAACTGTACTCAGAAGACTACAGGACATGATGAAAGAAATCAAAGATGACACAAACATATGGAGAGATATACCATGTTCTTGGGTTGGAGTAATCAATATTGTGAAAATGACTATACCACCCAAAGCAATCTACAAATTCAGTGCAATCCCTATCAAATTACCATTGGCATTTTTCACAGAACTAGAACAAAATACCTTAAAATTTGACTAGAGACACAAAAGACCCTGACTAGCCAAAGCAATCTTGAGGAAGAAAACATGGAGCTGGAGGAATCAGGCTCTCTGACTTCAGACTATACTATAAAGCTACAGTAATCAAGACAGTATGGTACTAGCACAAAACCAGAGATATAGATCAATGGAACAGGATAGAAAGCCCAGAGATAAATCCACACACCTATGGTTACCTAATCTATGACAAAGGAGGCAAGAATATACAATGGAGAAAAGACCATCTTTTCGATAAGTGGTGCTGGGAAAACTGCACAGCTACATGTAAAAGAATGAAATTAGAACACTCCCTAACACCATACACCAAAATAAACTCAAAATGGATTAAAGACCTAAATGTAAGACTGGACACTATAAAACTCTTAGAGGAAAACATAGGCAGAACACTCTTTGACATAAGTCACAGCAAGATCTTTTTTGAACCATCTCCTAGAGTAATGAAAATAAAAACAAAAATTAAAAAATGGGACCTAATGAAACTTAAAATCTTTTGCACAGTGAAAGAAACCATAAACAAGATGAAAAGACAACCCTAAGAATGGGAGAAAATATTTGCAAATGAAGCAACGGACAAGGGATTAATCTCCAAAATATAAAAACAGCTCATGCAGCTCAATAACAAACAACCCAATCAAAAAGTGAGCAGAAGACCTAAATAGATATTTCTCCAAAGAAGATATACAGATGGCCAAGAGGCACATGAAAATATGCTCAACATCCCTAATTATTAGAGAAATCAAAAGTACAATGAGGTATCACCTCACGCCAGTCAGAATGGCCATCGTCAAAAAATCTACAAACAATAAATGTAGGAGAGGGTGTGGAATAAAGGGGTTCCTCTTGTACTGTTGGTGGGAATGTAAATTGATACAGCCACTATGGAGACATTATGGAGTTTCCTTAAAAAACTAAAAATAGAATTACTGTATGACCCAGAAATCTCACTACTGGGCATATACCCTGAGAAAACCATAATTCAAAAAGACACATGCACCCCAATGTACATTGCAGCACTATTTACAATAGCCAGGACATGGAAACAACCTAAATGTCCATCAACAGAAGAGTGCATAAAGAAGATGTGGTACATATATACAGTGGAATATAACTCAGCCATAAAAAGGAACGAAATTGGGTCATTTGTAGAGATGTAGATGGACCTAGAGAGTGTCATATAGAGTGAAGTAAGTCAGAAAGAGAAAAACAAATATCATGTATTAACACATATATGTGGAACCTAAGAAAATGGTACAGATGAACCTGTCTGCAAGGCAGAAATAGAGACACAGACATAGAGAACAAATGTATGGACACAAAGGGGTGAAAGTAGGGGTGGGATGAATTGGGAGATTGGGATTGACATATATACACTAATATATATAAAATAGATAACTAATGAGAACCTACACAGGGAACTCTACTTGCTGCTCTGTGGTGACCTAAATGGGAAGGAAATCCAAAAAAGAGGGGACATATGTATACATACAGCTGATTCACTTTGCTGTATGGCAGAAACTAACACAACATTGTAAAGCAACTATACCCCAATTTAAAAAAAATCACGAGATTTCAAATAATGTACACTAAATTGGAATTTTTCTTAAAACAAACAAACAAACAAAAACCCAAAATGAAATAAGAAGACAGTATGCAACCAGAAATAGTATACAGTACTGTCTCCAAGATCCCTCTTAAATAATGTTTTTGTTTAGGGTGTGAATGATTGAGGATATAGGAACGATTTGCTTTAAATAGACTTAAAGGAGAAAACAATTAGGAGGAAGCATATCTTTATGTCCTGTGTAGATCCTACATGCAGAAAATAAGTTTTTAAATTTCCAGACATATGTACTATTATAGGGAAGCAAAGACATGGATGATGATGATGATAGTAATAATAATAACATTAATAGCTTGCAATTATATAGCAATTACTGTGTGCCAGGTATTAACCACTTACTTAGTTCTCACAATAACAACATTTTACAGTAGGAATATTATTACCCCCATTTTACACATGATAAATCTGAGGCAACATATTCAAGAATGCTCTTGAAGCAAATCTGGGATTCTAATTTGATTAAAATGATTCAATATCAAGACTATGTTTTTTTATATAAGCACATGAGAAATAATAATGGGAATTATCAGGAAAATGTGATACCAAAACATTTTAAAGAAAAGATGTCAGTTTTAAGGCAAATTATTTTAATATATACCTTTAAAATCTTTTTCATCTCTTGATATAGGGTTGTATTTGGCTGAAGAATAGCACAAAGAAACACTTTCTAATTTAGTTGTGAATTCTTTTCTGGATCACTTACTCTTGGGTTTGGCCAAACACAAGCTCTTCCTGCATCAACCTGGGATTTACCTGGGCAGGAGAGAGGAGGACCCTCAAAAAATTTCTTTAGTGGTCAACACCCCAGATACTCAAAGCTTGCTGTATTCCAAATAATATTTATCAAGGGATTGAAGAAAATATCCACTTTTAGAAGTCCTCAGAGAGTTTGAAACTTGGTAGTATATTTAAAACTGAGTCCTGGGGACTTTTAAGCATGTTTTCACTTCTTTTTATAGTTTTGGAAGGGAAAGGGAAAGCCATGTAATACATTTTCCTTACCCTTTCAGAGAAGGATGAACAATTCTGTGCTTCTAATTTAGGCATTTTTCTGCAGTGTTGATAACTGGGTCAAGTAGGTCGGATGAATCAAGCCACAGGTTGGATGGGTGAGGGATAGTTGCCTCAGGAGGCCAACGTGCTGGGTTCCTTGTGCAGAAAGGTGAATGTCAGAATGACGGAGCTCATGCTCTGGGTGTGACTGATGAGAGGTCATCGTGTGTAGGAAACAGAACACCAGGGTTGAAGCCAGAAGCCCAGGGTTGGAGCACCAGCTCTGTAATACAGTGGGTGGAATGGCTGTGAACAAATCATCTGAGGTCCTGGGGCCCCAGATTTTTCATCATGATATGGAAAGAATGTCTAGTTTATTGAAACCACAGGATTAACTGAGATGATACAGGTATTTTAAAACTATTCAACGAACAATTAATGTTTTATTGATGGTAAGAATAGTAACAGAAACTTTATCTGTTCTGCAAATATCTACTGAGTGACTAGTGTGTGCAGGGCAAAGTTCGATGCACTGATGATACAATGAGTGAATGTTAGACTTTCCAGTGGGGAAGACAGAAAATGAATAGGTAAAGATATATATATATATATTCTTTTGTTAAGAAACAAATTACCTGAGTACTTAGCAGCTTAATCCAACAACTATTTATTAGCTACCACAAGTTCTGAGGGCCAAGACTCCTGGAGTGGCTTCACAGATAATTCTGGCTCAGAGTTTCACACGAGGTTGAAGTCAAGTTGTTAGCTTGGTGACCGTCACTGCAAGGCTTGACTGGCGTTTTTTTAAAAACATCTTTTTTGGAGTATAATTGCTTCACAATGGTGTGTTAGTTTCTGCTTTATAACAAAGTGAATCAGTTATACATATACATATGCCCCCATATCTCTTCCCTCTTGCATCTCCCTCCCTCCCACCCTCCCTATCCCACCTCTCTAGGTGGTCACAAATCACCGAGCTGATCTCCCTGTGCTATGCGGCTGCTTCCCACTAGCTATCTATTTTATGTTTGGTAGTGTATATATGTCCATGTCACTGTCTCACTTTGTTCCAGCTTACCCTTCCCCCTCCCAGTATCTTCAAGTCCATTCTCTAGTAGGTCTGCGTCTTTATCCCGTCTTGCCCCTAGGTTCTTCTGACTATTTCTTTTCTTTTCTTTTTTTTTTTTAGATTCCATATATATGTGTTAGCATATGGTATTTGTTTTTCTCTTTCTGACTTACTTCACTCTGTATGACAGACTCTAGGTCCATCCACCTCACTGCAAATAACTCGGTTTCGTTCCTTTTTATGGCTGAGTAATATTCCATTGTATATATGTGCCACATCTTCTTTATCCATTCATCTATTGATGGACACTTAGGTTGCTACATGTCCTGGCTATTGTAAATAGAGCTGCAATGAACATTTTGGTACATGGCTCTTTTTGAATTATGGTTTTCTCAGGGTATATGCCCAGTAGTGGGATTGCTGGGTCGTATGGTAGTTCTATTTGTGGTTTTTTAAGGAACCTCCATACTGTTCTCCATAGTGGCTGTATCAATTTACATTCCCACCAACAGTGCAAGAGGGTTCCCTTTTCTCCACACCTTCTCCAGCATTTATTGTTTGTAGATATTTTGATGATGGCCGTTCTGATCAGTGTGAGATGATATCTCATTGTAGTTTTGATTTGCATTTCTTTAATGATTAATGATGTTGAGCATTCTTTCATGTGTTTCTTGGCAATCTGTATATCTTCTTTGGAGAAATGTCTATTTAGGTCTTCTGGCCATTTTTGGATTAGGTTGTTTGTTTTTTTTGATATTGAGCTGCATGAGTTGCTTGTATGTTTTGGAGATTAATCCTTTGTCAGTTGCTTCATTTGCAAATATTTTCTCCCATTCTGAGGTTTGCCCTTTCATCTTGTTTATGGTTTCCTTTGCTGTGCAAAAGCTTTTAAGTTTCATTAGGTCCCATTTTTTTATTTTTGTTTTTATTTCCATTTCTCTAGGAGCTGGGTCAAAAAGGATCTTGTTGTGATTTATGTCATAGAGTGTTCTGCCTATGTTTTCCTCTAAGGGTTTGATGGTGTCTGGCCTTACATTTAGGTCTTTAATCCATTTTGAGTTTATTTTGGTGTATGGTGTTAGGGAGTGTTCTAATTTCATTCTTCTACATGTAACTGTCCAGTTTTCCCAGCACCACTTATTGAAGAAGTTTTCTTTTCTCCACTGTATATTCTTGCTTCCTTTATCAAAGATAAGGTGACCATATGTGTGTGGGTTTAGCTCTGGGCTTTATATCCTATTCCATTGATCTATATTTCTGTTTTTGTGCCAGTACCATACTGTCTTGATTACTGTAGCTTTGTAGTGTAGGCTTGACTGGCTTTTAAGGATCAACTTCCAAGCTCACTTATATGACTGTTGACAAGCTTTGATATTTCAGCATGTGGGACCCTCCATAGGACTGCTCACAACGTGGCACTTGGTTTCCTCCAGAGCAAGTTATCTAAGAAGGGAGAGAGGGGAAAAGAGAGCAAGACGGAAGCTGCAGTGTCTTTTACATCTAGTCTCAGAAGTGACATATCATCACTTTGATATCCTACTGGTATGCAGATCAACCCTGGTCTAGTGTGGGAAGGAACTACAGAAGGATGTGAGTAGCAGGAGGTGGGACTCATTGGGGGCCATCTTATAGACTGGTTATCACAATATCATAATACGTGCAGTAAAAAGTGATACAAAAGTAAAGTGCTGTGGTAAAGAGTGGAGGGGGGCATGGGACCTAATTTAGATAGCCTTCCTAAGAAAGTGACTCCTAAACTGGGATCTTAGAGAGAGAAGGACGAGCCACAGGAAGGTCCAGGGAAGAGCACTGGGGCCTGGGTAGAGGCAACAGCAGGTGCAAAAGCTCCGAGGTGAAAGAGGTTAGCATTTTCGAGGAATTGTTAGGGGGTTGGTGTGAATGAGTGATGGTGACAGGTAGAGAGTGTGGCTTGAGATGCCACTGAAGGGTTAGGCAGAGTCCAGATCACATAGGCCATGGAGCCCTGGTAATAGTTTACATTTTTTTCAAAGAGTAGCCAAAGGTGATTCAAAGGCTTTAAGTGGGACATAGGTATAACCTGCATTTTAAAAAGAACTTTCCAGACCTTTCTGGAGACTGGATAGAGGGAGAGCAGTAGTGGAAGTAGAGAGACTAGTTTTCAAGTTATTTCAACAGTTCACAGTCCAGGTGACAGGGAATGGTGCCAGATACAGGTGACAGTGGAGGTGAAGAGAGGTGGGCAAATGAGAGCTGTATTTTGGAGGAGTGGCTTTCAAGATATGCTGATGGATTGAAATTTTTCTGTGTGTGGGGTGGTGGGTGGTGGGTAAGGACAGGATCAAGAATGATTGCCAAGTTTCTGTTGGTATCATTTACTCAAATAGAAAACAGTGGACAGGAGAGTTTGGCTGGTGTAGGGGATCAGTTAATGAGTATCCAAGTGGGTCAAGAGCAAATTTTTGGCTGTGGTATCTTTGAAATAGCTATGAGATACAACTAACAAGAAGGCAGTGGTACCTATGAGACTGAAACTTTGAAGACAGATCTCTGGATTTGGGAATCATTAACATAGACATGCTTTTAAAGCCATAGAATGAATGAGATCCTTTAAAGAGGAACTAGGTGGAGAGGTAAGGAGCCCAGAGAATTCTAACTTTAATTCTGGGGATAAATAGATGACTCCAGCCATCAGCACTGTCACTCCAGTTCTTCCCATGAGTGCCAAGAACATGCATCAAAGAAAGAAGGAACAAAAGAAAGAATGAAAGACCAAAAGGAAAGGAAAAGAAAGGAAGGAAAGGAAGAAAAGATGCATGGGAGGAGGAGCCATCTTTATGGAACAGATCCAAAGCAGGAGGAATTTCTGTGGACTGAGTGGAAAACACAATGAGAGTAGCCACAGGGTAAAGGAGAGAAAAGACAGTGGTCCACCACATCAAAGACCGTTGAGACACAGACGTGTTCTTCAGACATGTTTATGAGGAGATCATTGGTGACTTTGACAAGGGAGGTTTTGGGAGTTGATGGGTAAAATCTTCGTCTAGGAACGAGTATAAGGGAAATGGAGAAGAGGAGATAGAAGAAATAGACAACTCTTCCAGAATGTTTGCTGCAAAGGAAAACAGAGAATATGGTGGCAGATAAGGGGAATATGGGAATGAGGGAGGGGTGTGTGTGTTTGTGTTGAAAATTAGAGAGTATTTCGACGCATGAAAGAGCAAAAGCCAGAGTGAGCAAGAGAGAAAGAACAAGGGAGGATGACATCCAGATAATATATGAGAGGCAAAATAGATGTAGACAAAATTAAACGTTAAATCCCTTTATCCCCTTCATCAATACCTCCCCTCATCCTCCCCAACCAAAGAAGATTGTAGAGGTTGATTTTTTGCTTTTTTAAGATGTGGTGGTACTTTCTTCTTTCAGTTTGAAAGTAATTTTTTGCCTAGCAAGTTGAGTTACTCATTCTCAGTCTGACTCACGCCTGGATGGGGGAGCTTGAAAAATGACCCAGCAGGGTGTGGAATAATATCTTCTACACAACACAAAGGGCTTGTGATACTCCGTGTGGTAGAGTGAAGGGACCATCTGAATAGAAAACAAATAAGATTTTCTTAGTCTAGTGCCAGCCCAACACTTGTGGGCAAAAGGCAACAGCAAGGAGGGAGAGAGAACCTGTTTAATGTATTGGAGACCCTCTATATTCCTGGCATGATGCCAGGGTCCTTGCTCCTCTGTGCGATGTGTTACATAAATGCCAGTCAAGTTATGAGGAGAAAAATTAGTTTGTGTAGTAGCTTCTTCAACAAACCAGTTTTATTATTCCTGTCCTCTCTCCTCCCCCTTTCCTTCTTTCTTTTGTTCTTTCTTTCTTTGATACATGTTCCTGGCATACACTGGAGTAACAGTGCTGACGGCTGAAGTCATCTATTTATCCCCAGAATAAGCACAGAATAGGCGAGAGATTACGCAAATTAACACGGATCGTGCATCCAAAAATACTTTGGCCTTAATTGAGAAGAAGCACTGTTGTCCCTAGTCTTGGCCTTCCCCTGGACTGCCTGGACCTCCCCAGGTCAGTGGGAATAGTGCTAACTTGTACTGAGGGCCGGGCATCGTGCTGGCAGGTGTTACCTCATTTAGTCCTCCTCAGAATTCTGAAGCATAAGTCTACCATGCTCATGTTACTGTTGAAAAGAGTTGTCACCAAGATATGTTAAGTAACTTGGCTGAGCCTGGATTATACTTATTTTATATAATTTATATACATATTTACATGCCTAATGTCTTTCTTGAAACATGTAAGATGGTGTTAAATGATGGTGGACAAAATAACATTGAAAGGCAGGATGGTCGTTGGTGATTCATCCATTCAGGACTCAAACCTACTAGCTATCTGTGTGCTTGAATCATGTGAGTCCTTCTCTTCTCTTATCCATCCTACTTCTCCACTCCCACCGAAACAGGCTGGTGTCAAACAGAGTTGCTCAGCCTCAGGCAAAAAAGTGATTTAGGCACAGTTTTTATTTCCCTGTGTCCCTGGCTTCTAATTTCTTCCTCTGGTGCTGTCCTTATGCTCTCCCCCATTTGTAGGTGCCTCCTAAACCTTTCCCTCTTATTAAATCCCATTCCTGAGAAAGTAACAAACTCATTCTCAGTGAGGTGCAAATTGCTCATCAGTCTTCTGTATAGAGACTCTCCTAGGGGAATTTTCTTTATTTAAGAGAGGAAGCTAGTGGGAAGCAGCCACATAGCACAGGGAGATCAGCTCCGTGCTTTGTGACCACCTAGAGGGGTGGGATAGGGAGGGTGGGAGGGAGGGAGACGCAAGAGGGAAGAGATATGGGAACATATGTATATGTATAACTGATTCACTTTGTTATATAGCAGAAACTAACACACCATTGTAAAGCAATTATACTCCAATAAAGATGTTAAAAATATAAATAAATTTACAAAAAAAAAAAAAAAAAGAGAAGAAGGAAAGACTTAAGCAAAAGGAGTGAAAAGCTCTCCTGGCAGAACTTTTGTAATCAGTGGGCAGTTGGGCAATTGAGGTACATTTTCACTTGGGCAACTTTCTCGGGCCCGGTGAACATTGCACCCCTGAGGTAGCTGCTATGGGAAAAGGCCAGCCTGGCCGTGGCAGGACACACCTGTTGAAGAAATTTCCCTTCATCCTCCTTTGGCTTACTCACACTCTAAGATTTTCAGGTTTATAAATATGTCCTTAGCTTTGGATGTATTTCATTTACATGTGTGTTATTGATAATCCATATGAAGAAAACTGCAGGGTCCTCTAAACTGTAATTTAAGGGAACTGAACTATTTTTTGAAGATAAGATAAGATAAGGAAAGGTAAAATAACCTAAACACTTTCTAGTTTCTGGCACATAAAAAAAATTTCTGGGGTTGTATACCTTTATATAGGGGGTTTGGCTACCAATGGTCAGTGTTCTTTTTAAATTCACCGTTTTTGTTAGATTTTAAAAAAATATCACTAATATATGCTCATTGAAGGAAATCATCAAATACAGTGGCTTATAAAAAATCTTCCCCCCCTGAATCCCACTCTCCTGAAGGTATTAATTTGATGTATACCCTCTCACAACTTTCCCTGTGTTCTTACAAACATATCTATTTTATATATGTGATCTATTTTATATATATGTATGCATATAGATACATTTATATATATAAAATAAATTTTCAAATACATTTGTATATAATTAATAATTTATAGGTAATAAAATGTATACATGCATATACATATTTATATATTTATGTTTATATACATATATACACATATATAAATACACATAGGAAGGTTTATTTTCTAATTTCTATAAACAAAAATGGTGTCATACTAAATATATTATCTATGACTTGCATCTTTTCACTGACAATAGGCCCCAGACCCTCCAGGTCAATACAAATGGACCTAACCCATTTTTTTAAAATACAATATTCCAGAGCACGGCAGTGTCATAATTTATTTGACCAATGCTCTATTGATGTACATTTAGTTATGTCCAGTCCCCCCTCCTCAACCCCAAGGGGTGGAGATGATCAGCTCTAAGTATTAAAAACATCCTCAAGTTGGTCAGAAAAATAAAATCCAATAGTAAATGGGCACAATTTATAGATTCACTAAGTAGGAATTGAAAATGTCCAAATGTATATAAAAAGATGCTCAGCTCTCTAGGGACATAGATCTGCAAACGGAAACAATTCACTATATTTTCTAGTCATTAGATTAACAAAAATGAAAGACTTTGTCAACACTGTTTGGTGGCAAAAATTAGGCAAATGGATACCCCTGTGTATTGTTGGTGGGAATCTGTATTGAGCCTAGTAGAGTCTTTCAAAAGCAGGACTGCTTACCTTCCAGACACTGAAATCCCATGTTTGGAATTCTAGCTGACATAATAAGGGCACCAGGATGTACAAATATATGTTCAAAGGTGTTTACTGTCTGGAAGACCTTCATATTCGGTAACTTTATCTTACTCTGATGCTCACATGACCCACAACTGATTTCAGAAACCTTAGAATGGTACCAGGTTCATGCAAAGTGCTCAATAAATGTTTACTGTTATTATTGGAAAACTAGAGATAAAACAAAAAGTAGAATACAAAAGACAACAATAAAAGCGGGAAAAAGAAACCAGAAGAGCTAACCAACCATGAAAAGACATCAGTGAATGTTTGTGGAATATTTGTGAGCCTGAATTCCATACAGATTTCCCACTCTCTAGAGAAATATAAGCCCCAGGAAGGTGGGAGAGTCATGTGTGCGCTCTGGCTACCAGGCAGCATGCTGCGGTTATGTAGTGAATGTCGAACAAAAAGAAAACTCCTCCAAAGGATGGCTCTAATTATTTCTCAAATTGTGTATATCCGCACTTAACTCTGATTTTGTCCATAGAAAGAAATACACGATTTAATCTCTTCCTTACTTTTCTTAAACTACTCACCCACTGATCAAGTTGGAATTTCAGAGTGCTAATATTCCAACTTCCTCCTTTGAAGCTTTGGACAAATCACATAAATCCTACAGCATCATTCGGCAAATGTAGACTGTGAAACCACTACATTCACTGAAAAGGCTGGAATGATGTACAAGGTAGGTGTCAGCTTTAGAAGCTTTATCAGCCCCATCTCAGATGTGAGGGATGCAGGGCAGGAAGATGTGCAGAGGAGGGGGTGGCAAATTATTAGAATGTAATGTGATCACGTGCTAAATGAAAGGAATGAGTTTCCTGAAGAGGAGGTGACATTTGAGTCCTGAAGGATGAGTGGACTTATTTCACCGGGGATGGGCATTTCATAGTGGGTATGCAAGCACACATGGGTGGGAAATAGCACCTGGCAAAGCGATAGTTTTGGAGTGATCGGCGTAGTGCATGATGGGAAAGGAGATCTGGATGTTACTTTGCATCTAGATCACAAAAGGCCACAGTGGCTCTAACCAGAGAAAGTCAATGGGTTCATAGTGGTGGAAAGGCTCAAAGTTATACTTTTGTGAAGCAAATTCTGGAGAATTTCTTGAGACTGGGTAGAGAGCCACTGGGAGGAGGGAAGCCACCAAGGACACCACTGCAATTGTATTGTAGGGACACCATGGTGTGAAACCTGGAGCCAGACTCCTTGGGCTCAAATCCCAACCCCATCATTTATTAGCTATGTGATTTTGGGCAGGTTACTTATTTGCTCTGTGCTTCAGTTTCGCCATCTATAAATTGTGGATAATACAAATCCATCTCAGGGGATTGCTAGGAGAATTAAGTGAGTTAATATTTTTTAAAATGCTTAAAATAGGGGCTTCCCTGGTGGTGCAGTGGTTGAGAATCTGCCTGCCAATGCAGGGGACTCGGGTTCGAGCCCTGGTCTGGGAAGATCCCACATGCCGCGGAGCGGCTAGGCCCGTGAGTCACAACTACTGAGCCTGTGCATCTGGAGCCTGCGCTCTGCAACGAGAGGCCGCAATAGTGAGAGGCCCGCGCACCACGATGAAGAGTGGCCCCCGCTTGCCGCAACTAGAGAAAGCCCTCGCACAGAAACGAAGACCCAACACAGCCAAAAATAAAGAAATAAATATTTTAAAAAAAAATGCTTAAAATAATGCTTGGTACATAGTATGTGTATTACTGGATAATTGTTAAGTGAAAATAAATAAATCTTAGTAAGAGTTACTGAAGATCAAGACCAAATAGGAAGGGCTGCCTGGAATTGAGAAATATTTATTTTTGAGGTACAATGTAAATGGTTTTTGTGACCAGTTGGACGTGGGAAATGTGGAGACAGGAAGCATGAAGTTATGGTGAGCAGATAGCCTCTGAAGTAACACAGCCCTGACACCCACGAGCAGGTGATTTAACATCGCTCTAAGCCTTATTTACCCTGTCTATGAAATCAGGCTGCTGCTGCACTGAAACCTTATATGGCTGTTTTAATGCTTAAATCAGAAAATGTGTCTAAAATCCTTAGTACATTGCCCGAAAGCTTGTAAGTTCTCAATATATATTACTTATGTTACTCTGTGTCAAAGTTAAAAATGTATAGAAAGGGAGAGAAAGAGAGAGAGAGATTGGTGGGGAGAGAGGGAGAGAAAATGACTGATGGTGTCATCTGCTAAGATGGTGTGCATGGCGTTGAAGAAATGGAGGAAAGACAGTGAATTCCATTTTGAACAAAAAAGTTTGAGATACCTGCAGGATGTTGTGTGAGATAGCTAGTTGGAGAATGGCTCTGGAGCTCCTGTGAGAGGTTTTGAAATTGTCAGTACTTAAGTCTTGGGACCTGATACAATCACTCATAGAGAGTAGAGGGAGAAAAGAACAAGACAGCATTTCTGCAGACCCCAACATTCAAGGGTTAGCTTGCTGGAGGAGGTGCCAGCAAGGGAGACCAAGCATATAATTGTATTCCAAAAACAGATACAGTGATAGATGTGTCCTGTAATACTGTGAAAGTTGGACATCTAGTATGAGAATGGTCTGTCTGAAGGGTTATTAACAGCACTTTCACATTCGTTACCTCTTTTAATGCTCTTATCAACCCTTCCTCAGTCATTAAACTGAAGCTCAGGTTTTCAAATGGCAGAGCTAAGACTTGAAAGCTGGTCTTTCTGCTCCAAATCCAATGCTCTTTCAACTGTCCCCAGCTTATACAAAAACAAAAACAAACAAAAAACACAAAACAACTCCAAACAAAAACAAAACAAACCAAGTGAAATGTAGAGTTGAGCTATTTTGTTCTTGTAATTCTTGAGGCTAGATGAGATTCTTTGATCCTCTACTTATCAGTCTCTTTAATCCCACCAATGACTGGAAATCTCTGATGGCAGCAGCTCCTCGGCACAGCCCTGGAGACTTGGAAGAGCAGCCCTGGGGAGTCAGAGAGCTGAGAAATTGGCCTCTTCCTCGGGACAGGTTAGAGAGAGGAAGGATGGAGTGCAGAGGTTCTTTCAGGAATCCTGAAGGTGGCTGGGATTTTTTTTTTTTTTTGCACCCATCTTGCCCCAGATGAGGGACAAATGTTGGTTTCTTCATCATTTCTATCCATTTCTCCTTCACTGGATGAGAAGACCTGGACTTCTCATTGAACCAGTCTCTTTTTAAAGTCTAGTTCTGCCATTTGCCAGCCATGTGACTTTGAGAATGTCACTTAATTCTTAAAAGACCCAGTTTCATTTCCCAGGACATGAGTCTAGTAATATCTTCCTAGGGGAAGAATTATTTGTGTTCGGCAAATAATTGAGGATCAGTAAAATTGTTTGAGCCTTGATTGAGATTAACATCCTTTATTGGCTGCCCATCTGGGATAAGCACTACTGCATCTTAACTGGGCTAGAAAGCCCTGTGAGGCCTAGACTCTACCTTTCACTCCAGCGTCCTCTTGCCACATGGACCTCCTATGCCCTCATCCCCATCCCTCCTCACCATGTACCCTCTTACCATAGGGCCTTTGCATATACTGCTCCCTCTGTCTAGAATATTCCTTCCTCCCCTTCTTGGCAACTTAACTCCTACCCACCTTTGAGAACTCAGTTCATGTGTCCCTACTCCAGAGAAGCCTTCTCTGACTTCTAGACTAAGTCGACCCCTGTAGACTTCTCCCTCATTGCACTTATTCAGGTACAATTTTCCCATTGATTTTGTGGTTTTCAGTTCAGGTCTGGGAAGGCTGAAATCTAGTCTGTTTTTGTTATCTTTGAATTCTTAGTCATTGGTGCACTGGCTGTCACATAGTAGATTCTCAATATTTGTTGACTGAATGCATGAGGTACTGTACACAAAATGCTAGACAATTGTACATGTTCAATCAATTTTCCGTTGGTTTCACAGCTCCCAGAAGTGTGTCAGAGGCCTCTTGTGACTGCAAAGCTCTGGACTCTTCTGGAAGATAATATTGTGTTATGAAGTTATTCTGGCATTTAGAGTTGTACTGAAATGAATTTTAATCTCAGCTTTGTTTACTAACTGAACAAATTTTGTAATCTCTCTGACCTTCACTTTCTTCATCTACAGAATGGGACAGTAATCCCTTGCAGGGCTATTGCTGATAGTCATTCAAATATTTATGGAGGACCTTCTGTGTGCCAGGCACTGTTCTGGGCACTCAAAATACAGCAGTGAACAACACTGATAAAAATAGCTGCCCATATTTTGGTAGGGAAGACAGAAAATAAGGCAAATTAGTAAAATATTTATGTGTTTGATGGTGATAAATGCTAGGAAGCAAAATGTAGCAGGAAGGAAGTGTACAATTTGAGAAAGTGATATTTAAGTGAAGAAATGAAGAAAGTGAGAGGGCATTTTAGGCAGAGGGAAGATAAGTGCAAAGGTCTTGAAGGAGAAGTGTGCTTGGCACAATCGAGAAATAGAGAGTAGGGCCATCTAGCTGGATGGAGAGGAGTTAATATGCAGGGCAGGGGCTACGGAAATAGTAATCAATGAGGTCTGAAAAGTGACAAGGGCCAGATCATGTAGGGTTTTATGGGTCACTGTGAGGTTGATTGAGGAGAGTTCTGGATAGAGGAGTGATATGTATTTTAATGGATCACTTTGTCTGCTATGTTCAGAATGGACTGTAGGGACACAAGGGAATTACCAGGGAGAACAGTTAGATGAGAGATGCTGGTGGCTTGAATCAGAACAGTAGCAGTGGAAGTGGGAAGGAGTGGTTGGATTCTGTATGTATTTTTAAGGTAGAGCTGATTTGCTAATGGCTCGGATGTGGGGAATGAAGAATGAGGGGACTCAAAGGTGAATTCTTAATAACAAGAAGAATGGAAATGTTATTTACTGAGATGGGAAGATTTAGGGAGAAGTCAGTTTTGCACATGGAATGGGAATCAGTACTTCATTTTTGGACATCTTAAATTTAAGATGCCAAGTAGAGGTATCCAATGACAGTTGGATATATAAGTCTGGAGTTTGTGAGAGAGGTCTGGAATAGAAATAAAAGTTTGGGAATCATCTGCAGAGAGGTGGTATTTAAGACCATGAGACTGGATGAGAACAATATCCAGTCTAATGTTGTTAAGTACAGATTTAAAAACAGAGAGATTAGATCCAAATACTGACATTTAGAGGTTGGGATGGTAGGCGATGCCAGCAGAGGAGTCTGGTAGGCAGGGAGGTAGGAGGAAAATCCAGTGTGTGAGTGTGGTATCTTGTAAGTCAAAAATGAGGGAAGGTGGGGGAGGGATGGATTGGGAGTTTAGGATTAGCAAATGCAAACTATTATATATAGAATGCATAAACAAGTTCCTATTGTATAGCACAGGGGGCTATATTAAATATCCTATAATAAACCATAATGGAAAAGAATATGAAAAAAGAATGTATAAATATGTATAACTGTATCACTTTGCTATACAGCAGAAATTAACACAGCATT
Organism: Mesoplodon bidens; assembly: GCF_964165515.1. Taxonomy (NCBI): domain Eukaryota; kingdom Metazoa; phylum Chordata; class Mammalia; order Artiodactyla; family Ziphiidae; genus Mesoplodon; species Mesoplodon bidens. The sequence continues at coordinate 39,564,141 of NC_138173.1, read as the reverse complement.
GTAAATCAACTACACTTCAATAAAATAAATTTTAAAAAATGAGGGGAGTGTTCAAGGGGGAGGGTATGACCCATTAGAGCCAAATGCTACTGGAAAGTCAAGTAAGATGAAACCTGAGAATTAACCATTGGAATTAGCAGTGTGAAGGCTAATGGTTTTGTTGTTATATGCATTTATGTGTGTAATAGAGGAAGAAAAAAAACTGAGCCATAATGACCTTCTAAGAAGGCTGTCTTTCATTGAAGGGAAGTCCCTTTGGGTCAGCTGAGTCTGGATTAATATATGCAAGTGTGTTCCTGGAGTCTTAGGTAGTAGGATCTGAGGTGAACCAGACCGTTTTCATTATGGAGTGAAAGGGATTTGTATTGGGGATTTGGCTGGGGTGGCCTGGAAGGAAAGAGATGAGGAGGAGGGTTGAAAGAGTGTGGGAGGATGATGGGAGGATGATCTGAGGCTGAGTTTGTAAGGAGGACCACCAAAAAAATCCTGATGGTCAGGAGCCTTGAGGAACTGAATGATAGTGTTTAAATTAGGTAGTGAATTGCTAGAATGAAACCATCTCACCTCTGGCTGAATCTTTGATCAAGTCTATCATACACACCTTTTAAGAGTGTGACTCTTTTTCTTTGGGGTAGAAACTGAGGGAGGGATTGCATTTCATGCTTGAGTTAATGAGAGGTGGACCACATGCGGGGTGGAGAAAGATGATCCATAAACTGGTTGAGTGCAGCAGGGACAGGGATTCAGAGCTGCAGATGACAATGGGGACACCATCCTTGCCTCTGGAAATTTGCAGGAAAATTTTCAAGGAGGGATTTGGACTTCTCCAGAGTGTGGAATGGGAGGCTTGAGGTGATCTTACCTATCCGACAATATCCAGGGACATCTGTATTTCAACTTATAAGGCACCAGGCATATAACAGAGTCTATATAAATGTTACTTCCTCTCGTCTATCTCAGCTCCTTTCTATCTAAATTATGCAGATTTTCCAGATATTTTATTCACTAACCACTACGGTTAACTACTCAAAATGGTGCTAGTTGCAGTAGGCACTGTACAGTAGAAGATAAGACAAGGACTTTGTTTTCCAGATGCTTGAAGTTGTGATGTGGAGGCGAAGCTACTGCAAGGCAAGTGGGATGCAAGGGCTCAGTGGCATGCTTCAGACTATCAGAGCTGTGGAGTGGCTGGCTTAGTTGTTGTCCTGTCTGTTTTTAGCTTTCCAAATTTTCAAGTACTCTCACAACAGGGCAGTGAATTCAACTGGACAATATTCAAGTTGGATAATATTCAACTTCTCTCTCAATAGGGCAATGAATTAGTCGATGGAAGTAATACTGTAACAAGCAGCTCCCAACTTTCAGTGACTAATCTAATGAAGATTCATTTATGGCTTAAGTCCCAGTCCAATGTGGATCAGCTGGAGTTGGGGGCTCTGCTCCATGCTGTCACTCAGGGACTCAGACCCTTTCTTTCTAGTGGCTCCTCTGTCCCTTCAGCACTCTGGGTCCTCTGCATCTGGTTGGCCAACAAATGAAGAAAGAATGTGTGAAGGGTCCCTTGATGTCAGTTATCTCCATCCAATAGTGGAACATGACTTCCATTCATGTGTCAATGATGAATGCTGCTCATGTGGCGTCACTTTCATACAAGGGAGGCGGAACATGTGGTTTAGCTGAATAGTCAGGAAGGGGAAGTGGGTCTAGTGAACACCCAAATTTTAGATAACCTCTGCCATAGGCCAGAAAGGGGAAAATAGCATAACTATATAGAGGATTTTTAAAACAGAATGTCAAACGCTGGATACAGAAAAAATTTTTTTCAACACAGTTTACTTCATAGGAGACAAATTAAGAACACAAATGAGATGGTAAAGGCATTAAATCTACTTTATAGGTCAGTGCCTGATGTTAAAGGATCCCATCTAGCCACTTTCATTAACATTTTAGCATTTATTTATAGACATATTTTGTGCCTGTCTAGGTGGTAAAAGCAGCCTTTTCTAAATAACCTACTGGACCAAGCACTTTTAGCATTGGATGAACACTGGGGAAGCTGTAGTTCCTTAAGACAAATTTGGGAGTTTTGAGGGAATTTTCAGTATAAACTTTCTATAGGAAAATGGAACTTGAGCATGGGAAAGGATAGAGTAAGGGTAAGGGCATGTGTTTTTCCCTCCTTTTTAGGGGATAGATCAGGTATTTAATTCAATCCAAGGGATAATTTTCAAGCACAAACCCAGTGCTACTGTGGATATAAAAATGAACAATTCTTATTTCTAATCTTGACAAGAGAATGATCATTATGAATAACATACAAATAAGAGGCTTTAGAGTTGGCCAAGATAGCATGGTTAGCCAAACTTTTTCATCCTCAAGCAAAATGTAAGGCATCTTTCTACTTTCTGTGACTGAGCCAGACTATTTGAGGAGAAGCACGAGCAGACACTGTAATAAGATAGGTGAGCAGGAGATGAATTTTACAGATGGTTTATAAACCACACATACAGTTTTCAAAAGAATACGGACATCTTGGGGTATATTTCTGTTGTGTATTGTTCATATGCCCTTGCTTGAAAGTGTATCACCCATACAACCTTGAAATTTGAGATTTCTTTTAATTAACTTCCTCATGAACCTTATCACCAGGTTCAGTGTGATTTTTTTTTTCTTGATATGCTCCCTCTTTAGCCTGAGGCTGCCTACAGGAGGCCGTGTCCCAACGTTCCCATAAAAATGGCTTCCACATTCCACATCCCAATTACTCTGAAGGACCTGCCCAAGATGCCTATAAAACCATACTACAGTCTACACCACCTTCTAACTAATATTCTACATGTGTTTTTGATCATTGAATCAGATTTTCAAAAGTCAGAATGGTTTTCCACGTGGAGTTTGAGTAAACATATAAACCTTTGTTATTTATATACATGGTTCAAAAAATAATAAATGAGGCCAAAGTTGGAGAAGGAGCATTGGATTTAGAGTTGGTTGGGCTCAATTCTCAGTTCAGCCACTTATTCTCAGAGTGACATTGGGAAGGTTAGCTAATCTTTTTGAGTCTCAGTTTCCTGATTTGTAGTTACCTCCAGGGTTGTTGTGAGATGTACATGAGCGAATGCATGCCAAGGGGTCACATAGGGAGGTGCTTATAGTAGATGCTCAGGAGATAAACTTGCCCTTTGTTAGGTACTTTTAGGTGCAAGAAAGAAACACATTCCAGTCAAACCATTATTGGGAGTACTTTTAGTTACAAGTGACAGGAAGCTTAAACCAAACTGATTTAAATAATATAAGAAATGTATTGGCTCATTTAGCTGGAAATTCCAGAAGTGGGATATCAGGCATGGTTTGATCCAGATTCAGAATGTTGTCAGGGTTGCAGGTCTGTTTTTCTGTGGCCCTCCTCCATGTTTTGGCTTTATCCTTCAGTTGGCTTCTCTCATGTCACATAGCTGCCTGCTGCCCCAGGGCATATTTTCTTCATTCACATCCAAGGGGAAAGAAAGCCTTCTCTTGTCCCAGACACCACACAGCAGTTATAAACTTCTCTCTGGTTGGGCCAGTTTAGGTCATGGGCCCATCACTGAACCTGTCTACAACTGTGACTAGGCAAATATGATTCCTTGATTGGCTTAGGTCAATCAGGGCTAACTTCTGAAGCTGGGAGGTGGAGTTAAATCTTCTCAAACCACAAAACTGAGTAATTTCTTGTCTTATTAGGAATGAAGGAGAGAAGTGGACATTGAGGAGACAATCATTGACAAATTCACTCCTTGAATTTCTCCTTTCTTCCCATACAGACATCTTCAAAAGTTTGTGCCTGCATGAATCATACATATCTTTTCATCAAAGGGAAACCCCTCAAGCTTCGTCTTGAGCTCCAAATCTAGGATGTGTGGCTGACGTGTCATCATCTAGGTCAGTTTTTGGATGGAACTCTTCACAGTCTAGTAACTCACAGTTAAATAAAATTATCCACTCCTGTGGAAGAGCCTGCAAATAGTCCATATTACCCAATCTCCCAATCCTTCCCTTAGTTATAAATTCCTGAATTTTAACTGGGCATATGGCTACCCAGCTAGATGCTACACTTCCCAGCCTTCTTTGCATTGAGATGTGACCATAAATCCAAATTCTCAACAATGGAAAGTGAGCAAGTGTCATATGTGCAACTTCCCCATCACATCCTTAAAATATATTATTTGTCCTCTATTTCCTCTCAGCCTCCCTTCCTGACAGCAAGAATGCCATGTGGTGGTGAGCCAACCAGGCAGAGGAGCAAAACAACTAAGGGAGAGATTCTCAAAGAGCATCAGCGTGGCCTGGGAGCCCATTAGAAATGCATATTTGGGGTCCCACTCAGACCCACTGATTCAGAAACTATGGGACCAGAAATCTCTGCTTTAACAAGCTCTCCAGGTTATTCTGATACATAACTAAGTTTGAGAACCATGGCCAGGGTTGACTTTTTCCCCCCACGCCCCAACATTTGCTGATATTTTTGACTGTCACAATATGGGGGGGGGGAGGAGATCATGCTACTGGCATATAGTGCGTAGAGGACAGGAGCACAATGGTTGTGTGTAAGGACATGTTGTACAATGCACTAGGCAGTCCTCTACAGCAAAGATTTATGTGGTCTCAAATGGCAACAGTGCTGAGGGTGAGAACCGCTGTTCTAGAATGGAGTTATCCTGTAGTCTAATGAAATAGAAGCATTATGGGTCCCTGTTTAACCCTGAGGAGCAGACTGCCTACTTGCCCAGGACTGCACTCCTTCATCTACCTCTGTACTGTCCAACATGTTATCCACTTGCCCCATGCGGCTTTTGAGCACTTCAAGTTGACTAGTCTTAATTGAGATGGGTTATAAATAAGTACCAAAAAAGAATGTAAGATACCTTTATGTCTTATACTGACTACATGTTGAAATGATAATATTTTGGCTCTATTAGGCTCAATGAAAAAAAATTAATTTCACCTGTTTCTTTTTTTCAATGTGGCTGCTGGCTAATTTTAAATTACAAATGTGATTTGCATTCTATTTCTATTGGATAATGTTGCTCTTTACTGGTATATGAAAGAGAAAGAAACTTCTGGGTTTTTCTGAGGCACTGTATGTTTAGGTCTTTTTGTTGTGACTACTAAGCCTAGACCTCTTAATACAGCATGTTAAATGTAAAATGGTGGAGGAGAACTGCAAGAAAACTTTCATTTGAAGAAGTGGACAATAAGAAAATAATACCTAGCATTTGCTGGTTCATTGCGTATATCACAACCTGCTTGACAGGGTCAGTGCCTGCCTTGGCAATGCAGTGAGTTCTTTGGTCAGCCAAATGGGCAAACCCTGGCTGTGCTCTCTGGAAGGATCTCCCTCGTTCATTGCCTTTCTTCACTTATCTGAGATGGATATTGGTGCATATGCCGTTTCTGGGATCTGTACTTCTTTGGAGCTCATTACCTTTTGGTGCAAATTTTGGGGGCCGGTGCCTGGGAATTGCCTTATGAGTAGAGTAGTCACAGGCTGTTGTCAGCCAAGTTTGTGTTTCTTGGGTTGAAACAAATTCCTTAAAAACTTAGAAGGCTTCCTGTCTATTTGCCTCCTATCAGTTCCATGAGCTGGTAATCAAAGCCAGAGTTCTTGTCTAGCCATCACTGAGTCTGGGAATTTCTGTCTCTTAGCAACAGGCTTCTGTGCTCTGCCCTGCCAAGATGACCAGGGATGAGCGCTTGGCCAGAATTCAACCATCCATGACTGTCTAGGAGCCTGTGAGGAAGCCAGTCCAAGGGGTCTGCCCCGCAGAGATTGTTGGTATTGCGTGGTGAACTGGCAAATTACAAGGATCCTCCCTGTGAGTTTCTGTTCAAGGTGTACAGGGAGTCAGTTGGTCAGCAGTGGCAGAAACAGAGGTGGCAGAAGCCAAGAGGTGGTGGGGTCACTGCAGTGACCAAGCACTCGAATAGGAAACAGTAGCCCCCCGCTGCTGAGGGGCAACAAGGTCAATAGGCACGAGAGTTGTTTATATCTGAATAAGGCTCCCATTTCTGAATACAGTTCTGCGTGCTCTAAAGCCTGGTGTTGTGGCCAGGGTGGTGGGTTTCATGACTGAGAGCAGAGAGACCTCTCTCTGTAAGGAATCACTTATAAGATCCTTTCTTGGCCTGCACAATATCACCCCATGTTAGCATCTCAGTCATGGATCCCTGCCATGTGTCTGAAGTGCACCCTGTACCCGATGGGTATTTGTCAGGCACTCTGGGTCCCCTCCCTTTGAAATTGACAGAATACAACTCTCTTCTCAGATTTGTGAGTAGACTTTCCTGGCAGAATAATGAGCCCCGCTTGCCATTAATCTTAATAAGCTTTGGGGCTAACAAAATCCATGTTCCCAAGGTCAGAATGATTCTTAAGTGGACTTTGGGAAACATTTGAACCTTTTTGTCACTCAGACTAAAGAATTAAAACACATTTCTGGAATTTTTTTCTGGGGTTACTAGGAAGCCAGAGTGAGGTGTGGCTACCTTTGTGTATTTTTCTTTACAAAAACCTTGACATCAGGAGACACAGGCCCTTCTTAGCTCTGGTTTGTATTTGTATTTCCATATAGTGCAGGTTCTCAATGAATAGTTCTAGGAAAAAAAAGAAGTGGCATAATTATGGACCAAGGAAAGTAAAAATACTTTTATGAAACAAAAAGATTAAAACTGAAGAAACAAGAATGACACTGATATGCTACCCTGGTTCTAACTCAGGCAGCTTGTTACTGGCTTTGTGTTAGATTCTCAGACTAAATTCTTCTAATGTAAAACAGTGCATGGCAACCAAACTCCCCATTTTCTCCCAGGTAGAGTGACATAGTAGGAGATGTCACTTTGAATACTCCCCAGTGAGGAAGAAAGATGACAGATTCCACTGAAGCATGATTCAAAGATGCAGGAAATGGATACGATACATGGTGTCGTTTAGGTTTAAAATAAGGGTACTTGAGTGTTCACTGTTACTTGCAATAAATATATTAGATTTAAGCCCCAGTTTGAACCTGACCATAACTGGACCCTTAGCTATCTGGTTTAAATGACTGGTAACATGAGGCATTTCATAATTTCTGGTCCATCAGTTGCGATCATGTCCCAATTAACATTCCAGGACCTAGGTTTAGCCAACCTACATGGAAAATTTGAAGGAGAACATATTTGGATAGCCCGTGCCTTCAGTATGGTGTTCGACATGTTGTAGATGTTGTAGTTTGTAATGTTTTCTTGCTTTTTTGGTTTTTGCTTGTTTGCAGGGTTGGACTGGTGGATGTCATCTATATTTTCCTTCTTTCATAATAACCTGGGCTGGAGAGACCTTCAAGATGGCAGAGGAGTAAGACATGGAGTTCATCTTCCTCCCCACAAATACATCAGAAATACATCTCTGTGTGGAATAACTCCTACAGCACACCTGTTGAACACTGGCAGAAGACCTCAGATTTCCCAAAAGGTGAGAAAATCCCCCACATACCTGGGTAGCACAAAAGGAAAAAGAAAAAACAGAGACAAAAGAATAGGGACAGGACCAGCAAGCACCTCTGGGAGGGAGCTGTGAAGGAGAAAATGTTTCCACACACTAGGAACCCCTTCACTGATGGAGACAGGGTTGGGGGGAAGCTTCGGAGCCATGGAAGAGAGCACAGCAACAGGAATGCAGAGGGCAAAGCAGAGAGTTTCCTGCACAGAGGATTGGAGCCGACCAGCACTCACCAGCCTGACGGGTTTGTCTGCTCACCCGCCGGGGCGGGCAGGGGCTGGGAGCTGAGGCTCGTGCTTTGGAGGTCAGATCCCAGGGAGAGGACTGGGGTTGGCTGCATGAACACAGCCTGAAGGGGGCTAGTGTGCCACAGCTAGCCGGGAAAAAGTCTGGACCTTCCTAAGAGGCAAGAGACCATTGTTTCGGGGTGTGTGAGGAGAGGGGATTCACAGCACCACCTAAACGAGCTCCAGAGATGGGCACAAGCCATGGTTGTCAGCGTGGACATCAGGGACGGACATGAGATGCTAAGGCTGCTGCTGCAGCTGCCAAGAAGCCTGTGTGCAAGCACAGGTGACTATCCACACCTCCACTCCTGGGAGCCTGTGCAGCCCGCCACTGCCAGGGTCCTGTGCTCCACGGACAACTTCCCTGGGAGAATGCACGGCACGCCTCAGGCTGTTGCAACATCATGCTGGCCTCTGCCACCGCAAGCTCACCCCACATTCAGTACCCCTCCTGAGTGAGCCAGAGCCCCCTAATCAGCTTCTCCTTTAACCCCATCCTGTCCAGACAGGGAACAGATGCCCTCAGGTGACCTACATGAAGAGGCAGGGCCAAATCCAAAGTTGAACCCCAGGAGCTGTGTGAACAAAGAAGAGAAAGGGAAATCTCTCCCAGCAGCCTCAGGAGCAGCGGATTAAACATCCACAATCAACTTGATGTACCCTACATCTGTGGAATACCTGAATAGGCAACGAATCATCCCAAAATGGAGGTGGTGGACTTTGGGAGCAACTGTAGACTTGGGGTTTGCTTTCTGCATTGGATTTGTTTTAGGTTTTATGTTTTTCTTAGTTTACTATTTAGAGTTTATTATCACTGGTAGATTTGTTTATTGATTTGGTTGCTCTCTTACTTTATATATATATAATATATATATATATATAAAATATATATATTTATTTATTTATTTATTTATTTTCCTTTTTCTCTTTTTGTGAGTGAGTATGTGTATGCTTCTTTGTATGATTTTGCCTGTATAGCTTTGCTTTTACCATTTCTCCTAGAGTTCTCTCTGTCCTTTTTTCATTTTTTTTTTTTTTTGAGTATAGTCTTTAGCACTTGTTATCATTGGTGGATTTGTTTTTTGGTTTGGCTGCTCTCTTCTTTCCTTCCTAACCTTTTTTTCCTTTTTAATATTTTTTATTTTTACTAATTAAACATATTTTATTTTAATAACTTTCTTTTCTTTCCTTTGCTTTTTTTCTTTCAACTTTTCTCCCTTTTCTTCTGAGCCATGTGACTGACAGGGTATTCACATTCTGCCCAGGTGTCAGGCCTGTGCCTCTGAGGTGGAAGAGCCAAGTTCAGGACATTCGTCCACCAGAGACTTCCCAGCTCCATGTAATATCAAATGGTGAAAGCTCTCCCAGAGATCTCCATCTCAATGCTAAGATCCAGCTCCACTCAACGACCAGCAAGCTACAGTGCTAGACACCCTAGGCCAATCAACTAGAAAGACAGGAACACGACCCCATCCATTAGCAGAAAGGCTGTCTAAAATCATAATAAGGTCACAGACATCCCAAAACACACCACCTGCCCACAAGAAAGACAAGATCTGCCTCATCCACCAGAACACAGGCACCAGTCCCCTCCACCAGGAAGCCTACACAACCCACTGAACCAAACTTAGCCACTGGGGCAGACACCAAAAACAATGGGAACTACAAACCTGCACCTGTGAAAAGGAGACCCAAAACACAGTAAGATAAGCAAAATGAGAAGACAGAGAAACACACAGCAGATGAAGGAGCAAGGTAAAAACCCACCAGACCAAAAAAAAATGAAGAGGAAATAGGCAGTCTACTTGAAAAAGAATTCAGGATAATGATAGTAAGGATGATCTAAAATCTTGGATATAGAATGGAGAAAATACAAGAAACATTTAATAAGGACATAGAAGAACTAAAGAGCAAACAAACAATGATGAACAACACAATAAATGAAATTAAAAATTCTCTAGAAGGAATCAATAGCAGAATAACTGTGGCAGAAGACTGGATAAGTGACCTGGAAGATAACAGTGGAAATAACTACCACAGAGCAGAATAAAGAAAAAAGAATGAAAAGAATTGAGGACAGTCTCAGAGACTTCTGGGGCAACATTAAAAGCACCAACATTCAAATTATAGGGATCAAAGAAGAAGAAGAGAAAAAGAAAGGGTCTGAGAAAATATTTGAAGAGGTTATAGATGAAAACTTCCCTAATATGGGAAAGGAAATTGTACCTCAAGTACAGGAAATGCAGAGAGACCCATACAGGATAAATCAAGGAGAAACACACCAAGACACATATTAATCAAACTATCAAAAATTAAATACAAAGAAAAAATATTAAAAGAAGCAAGGGAAAAACAACAAATAACATACAAGGGAATCACCATAAGGTTAACAGCTGATCTTTCAGCAGAAATTCTGCAACCAAGAAGGGAGTGCAGGACATATTTAAAGTGCTGAAAGGGAAAAACCTACAACCAAGATTACTCTAACCAGAAAGGATCTCATTCATATTCAGCAGAGAAATTAAAATCTTTACAGACAAGAAAAAGCTAGGAGAATTCAGCACCACCAAACCAGCATTACAACAAATGCTAAAGGAACTCCTCTAGGAAGGAAACACAAGAGAAGGAAAGGACCTACAATAACAAACCCAAAACAATTAAGAAAATGGTAATAGGAACATACATATTGATAGTTACCTTAAATGTAAATGGATTAAATACTCCAACCAAAAGACATAGACTGGCTCAATGGACACAAAAACAAGACCCATATATATGCTGTCTACAAGAGACCCACTTCAGATCTAGGGACACATACAGACTGAAAGTGAGGGGTTGGAAAAAGATATTCCATGCAAATGGAAATCAAAAGAAAGTTGGAGTAGCAATTCTCATATCAGACAAAATAGACTTTAAAGCAGAGAGTATTAAAAGGGACAAGGAAGGACACTACAAAATGATCAAGGGATCAATCCAAGAAGAAGATAAAACAATTGTAAATATTTATGCACCCAACATAGGAGCACCTCAATACATAAGGCAAATGTTAATGGCCATAAAAGGGGAAATCGACAGTAACACAATCAGAGTAGGGGATTTTAACACCCCACTTTCACCAATGGACCGATCACCCAAAATGAAAATAAATAAGGAAACACAAGCTTTAAATGACACATTAAACAAGATGGACTTAATTGATATTTATAGGACATTCCATCCAAAAACAACAGAAGACACTTTCTTCTCAAGTGCTCATGGAACATTTTCCAGGACAGATCATACCTTGGGTCACAAATGAAACCTTGGTAAATTTAAGAAAATTGAAATTGTATCAAGTATCTTTTCCGACCACAACACTATGAGACTAGACATCAATTACAGGAAAAAATCTGTAAAAAATACAAACATATGGAGGCTAAACAATACACTACTAATTAACCAAGAGATTACTGAAGAAATCAAAGAGGAAATCAAAATATACCTAGATATAAATGACAATGAAAACATGATGATCCAAAACCTATGGGATGTAACAAAAGCAGTTCTAAGAGGGAAGTTTATAGCAATACAATCCTACCTCAAGAAACAGGAAACACCTCAAATAAACAAACTAACCTTACAACTAAAGCAATTAGAGAAAAAAGAACAAAAAATCCCCAAAGTTAGCAGAAGGAAATAAATCATAAAGATCAGATCAGAAATAAATGAAAAAGAAATGAAGGAAACAATAGCAAAGATCAATAAAACTAAAAGCTGGTTTTTTGAGAAGGTAAACAAAATTGATCAACCAGTAGCCTGACTCATCAAGAAAAAAAGGGAGAAGACTCAAATCAATAGAATTAGAAACGAAAAAGGAGAAGTAACAACTGACACTGCAAAAATTCAAAAGATCATGAGCGATTACTACAAGCAACAGTATGCCAATAAAATGGACAACCTGGAAGAAATGCACAAATTCTTAGAAAAACACAACTGTTGGAGACTGAACCAGGAAGAAATAGAAAATATAAACAGACCAATCACAAGCACTGAAATCGAGACTGTGAATAAAAATCTTCCAATAAACAAAAGCCCAGGACCTGATGGCTTCACAGGCGAATTCTATCAAACATTTAGAGAATAGCTAAAACCTATCCTTCTCAGACTCTTCCAAAATATAGCAGAGGGAGGAACACTCCCAAACTCATTCTACAAGGCCACCATCACCCTGATAACAAAATCAGACAAAGATGTCATAATGAAAGAAAACTACAGGCCAATATCACTGATGAATATAGATGCAAAAATCCTCAACATAATACTAGCAAATAGAATCCAACAGCACATTAAAAGGATCATACACCATGATCAAGTGGGGTTTATTCCAGGAATGCAAGGATTCTTCAATATATGCAAATCATTCAATGTGATAAACCATATTAACAAACTGAAGGAGAAAAACCATATGATCATATCAATACATGCAGAAAAATCTTTTGAACAATTCAACACCGATTTATGGTAAAAACCCTCCAGAAAGTAAGCATAGAGGGAACTTATCTCAATATAATAAAGGCCATATATGACAAACCCACAGCCAACATCGTACTCAATGGTGAAAAACTGAAACCATTTCTTCTAAGATCAGGAACAAGACAAGGTTGTCCACTCTCACCACTATTATTCAACATAGTTTTGGAAGTTTTAGCCATGACAATCAGAGAAGAAAAAGAAGTAGAATGAATCCAAATCGGAACAGAAGTAATAAAGCTGTCACTGTTTGCAGATGACAAGATACTAGACATAGAGAATCCTAAAGATGCTACCAGAAAACTACTAGAGCTAATCAATGAATTTGGTAAAGTAGCAGGATACAAAATTAATGGACAGAAATCCCCTGCATTCCTATACACTCATGATGAAAAATTTGAAAGAGAAATTAAAGAAACACTCCCATTTACCAGTGCAACAAATAGAATAAAATACCTAGGAAGAAACCTACTTAAGGAGACAAAAGACCTGTATGCAGAAAACTATAAGACATTGATGAAAGAAATTAAAGATGATACAAATGGATGGAGAGATATACCATGTTCTTGGATTGAAAGAATCAACATTGTGAAAATGACTCTACTACCCAAAGCAATATACAGATTTAATGCAATCCTTATCAAACTACCACTGGCATTTTTCACAGAACTAGAACAAAAAATTTCACAATTTGTATGGAAACACAGAAGACCCCAAATAGCCAAAGCAATCGTGAGAAACAAAAATGGAGCTGGAGGAATCAGGCTCCCAGACTTCAGACTATACTACAAAGCTACAGTAGGGCTTACCTGGTGGCGCAGTTGTTGGGAGTCCGCCTGCCGATGCAGGGGACACGGGTTCATGCCCCGGTCTGGGAAGATCCCGCATGCTGCGGAGCGGCTGGTCCCGTAAGCCATGGCTGCTGAGCCTGCGCGTCCAGAGTCTGTGCTCCACAATGGGAGAGGCCACAACAGTGAGAGGCCCGCGTACCGCAAAAAAAAAAAAAAAGGCTACAGTAATCAAGACAGTATGGTACTGGCACAAAAACAGAAATATAGATCAATGGAACAGGATAGAAAACCCAGAGATACACCCACACACATATGGTCACTTTACCTTTCATAAAGGAGGCAGGAGTATACAATGGAGAAAATACAGCCTCTTCAATAAGTGATGCTGGGAAAACTGGACAGCTACATGTAAAAGAATGAAATTAGAACACTCTCATACCATACACAAAAATAAACTCAAAATGGATTAAAGACCCAAATGTAAGTTCAGACACTATAAAACACTTAGAGGAAAGCATAGGCAGAACACTCTATGGCATAAATCACAGCAAGATCCTTTTTGACCCACCTCCTAGAGAAATGGAAATAAAACAAAAATAAACAATTGGGACCTAATGAAACTTAAAAGCTTTTGCACAGCAAAGGAAACCATAAACAAGAAGAAAAGACAACCCTCAGAATGGGAGGAAATATTTGCAAATGAAGCAACTGACAAAGGATTAATCTCTAAAATTTACAAGTAGCTCATGAAGCTCAATATCAGAAAAACAAACAACCCAATTCAAAAATGGGCAGAAGTCCTAAATAGACATTTCTCCATAGAAGATATACAGATTGCCAACAAACACATGAAAGGATGCTCAACATCACTAATCATTAGAGAATGCAAATCAAAACTTCAATGAGGTATCACCTCACACCAGTCAGAATGGCCATCATCAAAAAAATCTACAATAAATGCTGGAGAGGGTGTGGAGAAAAGGAAACCCTCTTGCACTGTTGGTGGGAATGTAAATTGATACAGTCACTATGGAGAACAGTATGGAGGTCCCTTAAAAAACTAAAAGTAGAATTACCATATGACCCAGCAGTCCCACTACTGGGCATATACCCTGAGAAAACCATAATTCAAAAATTATCATGTACCAAAATGTTCATTGCAGCTCTATTTACAATAGCCAGGACATGGAAGCAACCTAAGTGTCCATCAACAGATGAATGGATAAAGATGTGGCACATATATACAATGGAATATTACTCAGCCATAAAAAGAAACGAAATTGAGTTATTTGTAGTGAGGTCGATGGACCTAGAGTCTGTCATACAGAGTGAAGTAAGTCAGAAGGAGAAAAACAAATACCGTAGGGTAACACATATATATGGAATCTAAAAAAAACCCAAGAAAGTTTCTGAAGAACCTAGGGGCAGGACAAGAATAAAGACGCAGACATAGAGAATGTACTTGAGGACACGGGGAGGGGGAAGGGTAAGTTGGGACGAAGTGAGAGAGTGGCATGGACATATATACAGTGCCAAATGTAAAATAGATAGCTAGTGGGAAGCAGCTGCATAGCACAGGGAGATCAGCTCGGTGCTTTGTGACCAACTAGAGGGGATGGATAGGGAGGATGGAAGGGAGGTGCAAGAGGGAGGAGATACGGGGCTATATGTATATGTATAGCCGGTTCACTTTGTTATAAAGCAGAAACTAACACACCATTGTAAAGCAATTATACTCCAATAAAGATGTTTAAAAAAAATAACCTGGGCTGTATACATTTACTTTCCAAAGTTGCTCTCTCTGTATAATGCAAGAGAAAACTCTTCTTTAGGGTGCTTCACTTCCATGCCTGAGGGAGAAGTGAGATTCTCTGCAGCTTCATCAGGAAACCCCATGCCACACACTCCTCACTCCTTCAGTATGAATCCAGTCTACTCCTTTGGGGCCCACTGTCCCTCTCATGGAAAGCTGGTAGGTTTTCTTAAACTTGAACTCATCACAAGGCTACATATCTACCACTGTGTACAATAGCCAAAACACGGAAGCAACCTAAGTGTCCATCAACAGAGGAATGGATAAAGAAGATGTGGTACATATATACAATGGAATATTACTCAGCCATAAAAAAGAATGAAATAATGCTGTTTGCAGCAACATGGATGGACCTAGAGATTATCATACTAAGTGAAGTAAGTCAGACGGAGAAATACAAATATTATATCCCTTAGATGTGGAATCTAAAAAATAGTACAAATGAACTTATTTACAAAACAGAAACAGACTGACAGACATAGAAAACAAACTTATGGCTACCAAAAGGGAAAGGGGGGAGGGATCAATTGGGAGTATGGGATTAACAAATGCACACTACCATATTTATAATAGATAAGTAACAAGGATTTACTGTAGGTAACACAGGGAACTATATTCAATACCTTGTAATAAACTATAATTGAAAAGAATAGAAAAAACAATATAAATATATGCATATATATATAACTGAATCACTTTGCTGTACACCTGAAACTAACACAATATTGTAAATCAACTATAATTCAATAAAAATGTATGGGGGAGAATTCACTGGTGGTCCAGTGGTTAAGACTCCGAGCTTCCAGTGCAGGGTGTGCAGGTTTGATCCCTGGTTGGGGAACTAAGATCCCACATGCTGCGTGGTGCAGCCAAATAAATAAAGAAAAAACTTTTAAAAAAATTAAAAAAAATTAAAATAAAAAGGGGGGGCTATGTGTCTAAGTGACTCGAAAGAGAAACATCGAAAGGATTCTAATACTCCATCCAGAAAGATCATTCAGACAGGGTCAATCCGGGTGAGCTTTCCCCAGCAACAGTGATTAAAGTGGCCAAAGCTAGACTTGAGAAGAGGTAAGTATTGCCAGTGGTTGACTTGGCCTGAGAATTCATAACCCTGCAAGGCTGCAGAAAGTGATCCTGATTCAACTAAAAAACAATATGTTTTAAAAAAGAGTAGCTTCCTCCCTCAGTCTCTGGGTCCACTGTGAGCCATGTTCTCAGGGTAAATGCACAGCACACAGGATCTGAGGGCATAAGATTTTGGTTCTATGACAGGCTTGTCCAAAAGTATAGTCCCGAATTTCCAACTTTCACTGAATACACTCGATTGTTGCAGAATCGACTACTAAATCTCATGCCGTTCCTTGACTTCTAAACTAATTTTAGGCCTGGGTTCATCCACTGGATTATCTGTATGTTAAAAGAGAGCTAAAACCTGGAAGGTCAAGGATTTTAGGTTTACAGGGATGAATTCAGGTGGGAGGGGTTGGTATATCTGGTCATGGAAGAATACACTAAACAGGATTAAAGTAAAATTGCAAATTGGACATTTAAATGAAATGTCCAATAGCACTTGTGTTCCTTTGGGTCTAAAATGGGATGGGAGAGGGCCTGTGGTTTCTAGGATGCATCTCATCTCTGGATGTGGTTTGACAATCATCCTCAGCTGGTGGCTATGTTCTAATGCGTGTCTTGCATGTTTGTGTGGCTTCTTCATTTGTCACTGGAAAGCTTCTCTGTAGGTTCATACGTGTCTCTGGCTTTTCTGCATGCCATTTTGGAAATGAGATGAAGATACTTGTTTGTCTGCATGAGACTTCTTTCCTGATGCCTGACCAGCTACTTACTAGCTCCAATGGGAACAAGAGGTGGAGGATGCAGACAGATATTTGCTTGCCCACATGAAACCTTCTGAATGCAACTCATATTATAATCAGATCTCCAACTTCCATGCCACAGAGTCTAGATGGATGGTATGGGAAAGGAAAAAGACACTCCCCCCCCCATTTTTCCCAGCATCAGGTAGAGTCAGACACATATCTCACTTTCATCAAAGTAGGTAACTGATACCCCTGCATTTAGACAAATGCATCTAGAGAGACAAGAACTTCCATCTACTTCTAAAATAATATTAGTGATGACCATATATAATTGTCTCTGTCTTCCAAATAATGATCAGAACATCATGATGTGTTTTGTACAGACATCCCAGAAACAGATATAGTTCCTTTTATTTGGCTGTCAAAGGATATGTAATAACCCATAAGCTGCTAACTTCTCCTCTTACCCACAGGAGATGAATGGGGAAAAAAGACTTCTGAGCTATAGGTAGAAAAAAAGAAAAGCATTCGTTTCCTTTTCTTTCTCTAGCCTCTGATGAATTAGGGTACAGATATGAGTAAACATGAACAAGAGACTACTCGTTGCTTATTCCAACATCTATTCTCACTTCCTTCTTAGAAAAAGAACCTGATGTTTAGCGAGTCACATTGCCTCCAAGTTAAAGGGATATATTTTCAAGCCTCTTTTATAGCTAGGTACAGTCATATGATTAGTTTCTAGCCAATAACATATAAGCAAAATATTGTGTGGGACTTCTAGGAGCTCTCTTTAAAAGAGAGAGCATGTACCCCTCTTTCCCTCCTTTTTCCATCCTGTTGACTGGAACTCACATGTTATGGCTGGAGCTCCAGCAGACATTTTGGACCATGAAGACAGTGGAGAAGGGAACTTGAAGAAGCGTGGGTCCTTGTTGTAGGTCAGCTCTGATTTGACGCATTTCCAGTCTTCTTTTACATGAGAGAGAAATAATCTTGTGTAAGTCACTGTATGTGTGTAATTTTACACACTGTGTGTAAAATCTAAGGCTGACTGTTACACTGTGAACAGGGAAAGAGTGAGTGACATGAGTTCTTGTTCTTGGGACTCAATGTCTGCTTGCAGCAATAACATTTTCCTGGAGCACACTTTTTTCCTGGGCAATATATAAGTTCTATGTGAGGCAGATACTCTCTCCTCACATGGGTCAAAACAGCAAATGCACGATTGTTTGTTTGGGCTCTGTGTGGTGCTTATGGGGGTCTGGGCTTTCTGTCTCGGGCTGGGGCACAGTCTTGTTTCCATGAGAGAAACACATGAAAGGGGTGTGGATATACTTTGGGCACTTCACAGGATGACTCCAGTACAATAGGTGTTTTTAAAGGTGCTGCTATTTTGAAATTTAGTCAGAACTACTGGTATGCTAGAGCTGGTTTGTGTTAGCTATGAGAGCATCTCTTCCCACCTCTATGCTCAGCGATGTCATGTTGGTAGCTTGAAATTGTCCTTGTTGGGAGTATTTACATCATGAAAATCAGCAAATGCTAAAAATCAGTCATCGTTGTTGTTTTCAGACATCCTGCTTATCAGCAGGCCACTAGCTAACACTGGACTAGTGTTCTAAAATGCTTCCTCCTTCTTGTTGAACTATCAGAGAAGAGTCTAGGGCATAATCGTTACTTACACAGTTCAGAGTTTATGAGCTACAAAATACTTTCCCAGACATTATATAATTTGAACATTATGACAACCCATGAAATAGGCTGGGCAAGTCGCATCATGTATAAGGGAGGGCTGAGATTTAGTGATGCACACAGCAAATGAGAAGTGAAATTGGTATCAGAAGCCCGTGCTGTTGTTTCTTATTTCTGCTCATTCCACAGGAATCAACTGGATTTTCCCAGGAACATAAGATAGGGAAGAAGATTAGGAAAATCCAGTTCTGAAGGGGAAGATGAATCAAGGAAGGTAGTCATTTTTTCATTTTCAATGTTATTTTTTCTAAAACAGGCCAGCTTGAAAGATAATGTACAAGGAATTAATGCGAGAGCTTGGAAAACTGTGCTTCTTGAGTATTAGTACTAAATGTAGTCCTTTATGAAGCTGTGGTGGGAATCTGTGTGCTATCAAGGAAACAGTATAAGTTTTGGAATCAAATGCCTCATGCCGGACCTGATCTTCTCATTTTACTGCTGTGACAACTTAGGCCAATCACTTAACTTCAGCATGCATCAGTTTTCTCATCTGTAAAATGGGTATAATGATGACCACTCAGGGCTTTGTGAGGATTAAATGAGATAACTATATAAAGCAAGAAGCACACAGTCTGGCACCTAGGGGATACTCATGAAATAAATTATGTCCCTCTTTGCTTTTAGATTTTGAGATAATAATTATCAAAAGTAAATCACGAGCTGTGATTCATACCTGTAGTTTTCTCAGAATCGATCAACATGTCTCTAATCTAAAACCATATATAGTATAAATGTCCCAGAAGAACTTCTGGGCATCCAAAGCCAGAACTAGCATTACAGCTTAGTGGGAAATTGAGAGTTCGGAGAAGAATTTTGTGAGAAAAGACCAGCAGTTTTTAATTTTGCTCTCTGTAGTACATTCTCTGCTGGCTTTTGAGACCAAAACCAAATCTGGCAGCAGCAGGCAATCATAGAGTTTTCATGTAATTTAATAATTTATCACAAAGAATATTCACTTGTAAGCAATGACTTGTTTTGGAATGATAGCAGCTGTCAGTTTGGAGGCCTTGTTTCTCCCCCCTGGGACAGAAGTCTGCCTTCCCCTTTGCTAACTCATGCAGGGTCACTGGGTTTGGAATCTGAGGCTGAATGTACTTTACAATGTGTTTATGCTTTGGTATGTGCATTATTTCATTTTTTCTTTGTGGTCATGAAATCCATGTTGCCAGATGCTGAAAATGCCTCTGTAAAGCCTGCCCCTGCTCTAGGAGAGGAAATAATCAAGCTCAGAGTTGCCATTGCACCTGAAACTTGGACCAGAAGAGGTACAAACGTACCCCTCAACCATGACAGACACACAACGTCCTGATGCTCCTCTGTGTCATCACTTTGATTTGCTTCAGCAAAAAAGAATCCTGAACCCTTTGCTTCTTGGAAACTCGGTTGCCAGAATGATTAGTACATCTGAAAGTTGTGATTATGTCTCTCCGGTGCCTTGGGAAATTCAATGTTTTGAGTTCCAGAGAGCAGACTGCCTGCTGGGAACCAAGCATTCAGGGTCCCATGAAAGCACTTGATACACTGTATCACTTTTTCACAACTTTACATCTGTTTCACAGAGAGCTAAAGGTCCCTGACTTCTCTTGGAGCTCCCCAGGGTCTCTTGAGAGCTTGGAAAGCTGTTGAGTAAATAAAGAGGGGATCTTGTCCATGAGCTGGAGGTCTTCTACTTCCAGCATCCATTTCCATTGCCTGCTTGTGTCATTTTCACTGGCAAGTTAGTCTTTCAAAGTTCACTCTCAGTGGCCACTTACTAACTGTAGCCAACCAGAAGACGTACGACATAGTCTACTGGGAAGTTGATTGAGAATTGAATTGTGTCCCTCCCACCAAAAAAAAAAAAAAAAAGAAAAGAAAAATTTAAGTCCTAACTCCCAGCACCTGTGAATATGATCTTATTTAGAATTAGAGTCTTTGAAGATGTAATCAAGTTAAGATGAGGTCATTAGAAAGGGCTCTCATCCAAGATGACTGGTGTCCTCATAAGAAGGGGGAAATTTGGACACAGGCACACAGGGTGAATGCCATGTGATAGCAGAGGCAGAGCTTGGAGTGATGCAGCTACGAGAAATGTCAAGGATTGATGCCCAGCATGAAACACTAAGAAGAGGAAAGGAAACTTTATCCCTTACAGGTCTCAGAGGGAGCAGAGAACTCTGCTGACACCTTGACCTCAGACGTTTAGTCTCCAGAAAGGTGAGACAATCAAATTCTGTTCTTTTAAGCCACTCTACTTCGGGTACCAAAGTCTGTGTTAGTTTTTTCCTAGGGCTGTCGTAACAGTGTATTACTGACTGGGTGGCTTAATTTTCCCTGTGTATCTTAAGGAGCAGAGAACCCCAGTGGAATTCAGCAAATCACATTCTCCCATCCCTTTAACACAAATCCCCATCCCTGCTCCTTTTCCCCCAACATCTTACGATGTTCTTCCCAACTCTGCTGCTGACACTGATTGCCTCATGTCACCACCACTCCAGGCAGAGGTGCTCAAGCTCCTGATTTCTTTTTGCCATCCATTGGCCCTCTACCAATGAGTAGCAATCATTTAACAGGAAGAATAACTTCCCAGTTGGGTGAATTCTCCATGAAATTCCTTCTGAGGGTTATGCTGATTTAACCAGACATCTTAAGAATTTTCTCAAGAAGCACAAAAGAAGTCTCTCAAACACTGTGATGGGCTAGAGGTGGTGCTGTATTTTTATTTCTGTTTCACAAAGGAAAAGATAAGTCAAGGGAGAGTCACCTACCCAAGTTCTCTCTCTTAGTAGTAACGCTTCAATCAGGTCTGGTGTTGCCCAGATTTTGTCTGAGGAGAAGGGAATTTTCCTTGCAGTCAAGAGACCATATGTGGTTTCTAGTAGGGAGACCCTTTTAATGGTTTATTTTTTGTTAACGGAATAGATCTTCTATACTGATAAATGTACACCTTTCCTTCAAGGAACTTCAAATGAGTTGTAAATTTGTGATGATGTTAAGCCAGCCCCTCTCATCCATTTCTTTCCCGTAAGTTGGGCTGCATTGGGCCCCCTTCCTTTGGTCTCTCCATATGCCATGAATGGTCTGTGAGAACCACATGGCACAGGGAGGCATGTGGTAAGTTTCCACTCCTGTTTCTCCTTAAATAGAAACTTTCAGCTGGTTCTCCCCTTCTGAAGTTTTACTCAACTTAATTTCAAATTGTTAAGCTGCAGTAAGCAATCTGGCGCACTTTAGAATGCATATAGGGATAAAATGGGGTCGAGAGAGAGAAAGAGAAAAGAGCATCTGGAAATCTGGAAGAAAGTGGTCCATTTGAAACCAGATAAGCTGTTGTTGGTGTTACCAGACCTCACGGTTTATAACAGCCATGCAACACTTACGGCTAAAGACATGTGCGCCCTTTACACAGGTGCACCACTCACACTCCAGGGCAGACCAGGGACATGGCACTGTAGATTTGAGCCTGGGACTGGCTGAGCCTTCTGTTTTGTTACTGTCTCCTATCAGGAGCAGGCCCAGCCACCCTAGCCTGCAGCAAGCACCATGTGTAGGGGCACAGTTGGGTTGACATCTCCAGCAGACCCATTTTAAGTAGCTGCCCAATCTATAGGTGGAGGATATCCGGGAAAGGTGACAAATGGGAATGAATGCAGAAGAGACTGAGGAATTCCTGAATTCCTTCTAAGGGTCGTATTGTAGGGAGTTGCAGATGGACCAGGTGCTTTCTCATTAGTGATCATAGCTAAACTGGTCAACATTGATGAAAGTTTCCCATGCATCTGGCATGTATTATCTCATTTAACCCCTACAACAACCCTATGAGATATGTTTTATTATTTATGTTCCTTTTTATAGATGCAGGAACTGTCTTAGAGCTTAGCACAGTGCTTGTCACATAGGTAACCATTGATAAATACAGAATGACTAGGTGATGAGAGGTAAAAAATGTGCTTAATTGGGCCTCCCTGGTGGCGCAGTGGTTGAGAGTCCGCCTGCCGATGCAGGGGATACGGGTTCGTGCCCCGGTCTGGGAGGATCCCATATGCCGCGGAGCGGCTGGGCCCGTGGGCCATGGCCGCTGGGCCTGCGCGTCCGGAGCCTGTGCTCCGCGACGGGAGAGGCCACAACAGTGAGAGGCCCGCATACCGCAAAAAGAAAAAAAAAAAATGTGCTTAAGTTCACATAGTTAGTAACTGATGGAGGCCACATTTATATTCGCTCTGTGTGGTATCTTCAATTGTACAAACCAGTGTACTCTGAACATAATTTCAGATGGAAGTAGCAGAGCTGGAACTAGGACTTGCTCACATGAAAGTCAGGAATCCAAGAATAGGAGCACTGATATATTATTATTTTTTTTTTGGTAGAGTAAAGGAAGGAGGGTTGGAGTTGACTGAGGCGGTAGATTAGGGTAGTCAAGGTAGAGTTGTGAATAAGGCAGGAAGGTTTCAGAACACAGACTTGAACCTGTAGAGGGGCCCATGCTGAGGTGAGGGAGGAGAGCTTTTGGAACCTTACAGGATATGAACATAGGAATGAATTAGCTGAATAAGGACAACCCTGGACCAGCCAATGCCAAAGGATCAGCGATAACAATTTTGGTTCCTTTCTTCTTTTGCTTGGAAGAAACTGCTATGTCTACATGTTAATGAATGGTTCTTCAACCCTAGGTCCTATTTTAGCATCATAAGGGCAGTCAGGGCAACAGAAATCTGATTCCAAAGAGATTATATCACTCTGGCCAATCTGAAGATGACTACTTCAGAGTTTGGAAACAGTCTGTGTCATCGTAAGCAAACATGGCCCTCCATAAAGCAGCTGCTACTTGAGTCAATGGAAAGATTATCATGAGCAGGAAAATGTGAGCCATGTGCCTGTGCCCTGCCCAGTTGCCTACCCCATCTGAGGAATGGCCAGCACTTTGAAATACTAGGAGTGAGGAGTTTGCATGTGGAGGCCTGAGTGCCTTGCGACATGGGAATGTAGAGTTGGCCACTTCTCTAGGAAGGGAGCTTAAGTTCGGGCAAGCTTCAGGCTTGGTTGTTACTTCATTATGTAACTGCTGCCCAGTGGGAGGGAAATGAAGCCAAAAGACCACAATACCTTTCAGATGTGGTGTCCACTGGTCAAACAAAGCTCTCTGGATTCTCCTTGAATCCCAAAAGGAAAGAGAGTAGAGCTTCACAATTAATTAATTCTCATTTATTAGTTACATCAATGTATCCTCTAAACAGTTAAAGGGAATGGATGCAGAACTTAGTATGGAAAATACCGAATATCTCTAGTGGACTGTGTTGATTGCCTATACTCAGCATCCACTCTCTGCTTTATTCACAATGATATCTCAGTTTGGTTCATATGATTTAGGGGGAAGTTATCCCATTTCCACCTTCAGAAGTGAGACCCGATTAATCCTGGCCAATCAAAGGAAGCTAATCTACTTGTCAATGAATGCTTTGTGAATTGGCATATGACCTAATTCTCGTATAGGAGAGGGTTGCTGGAGACTTCAAGGAAAGTTTTCCCTTGTCCTTAAGAGAGCGGGACAAAAGTCAACTTCTTCTTTCAAGCGATAGAAATAAGGGAGCATGTTCCATACCTCTTGCTGCTGGCTGACATCTTATGGCTGGAGGGGAGGTGAGATTCAGGATAAAGGTAACAGGTGGAAGAGGGCAGAGGCTCACAGAAAATGGAGCCCTGAATGTATCATGAGCAGAACCTCTCTACCCCTGGGTTTGCAGTCAACATAATTCTTTGATGTTTTAGCCAGTTGGATTTCTGCTATTAGCACCTGAAAGCCTCTGGACTGATAAACCATAAAACTGGTAATAACATGGGAGAGAGAGAAGGAAGTGGTAGTTGATGGTTAAGGTGATAGATGAGTATGAGAAGGAAGAATTGGGGGCATGAAAGACAAAGGAAAATTCACCTTAAATAGCTGATTGATACATTTGGGACTCTAAGTCAACCTTACCCTGTATTTTTCTTTACTAATGGTTGTAGGTGAAAAGAGGAATGGTAGATTTCAGAGTTCCTACTGTCTAGTGGATATTGCCCAAGCATTTGCCCAGATCTAAAAGTACAGTCTCTGTATCAGAGTCAGACAGCAGTAAAGAACAGAGATGATGAGTGCGTACGGGAGGAAGAAACAGATGAACTGGCCTGCTTATTGGCCTGGAAAACTTGTATGATCCCTTTCCTCGTCTGGGTGCATAATATAACCTGGGTCTACAATGTGGATTTACATAGCTCTCTAGAGCCTTGGAATTATTAACATGACACTGCAGAGAGCTTTCCTTTATCTCGTTGGTAGTAGGTGTTTTTGATTATAAGGAAGAGTCTGAGTAGCATTGAGTTCCCAGTGATACATACCAATTGTCAGGTTTGATCTTTTGGTCTAGATTTTGAACATAGGATGTATTTGGAAGATACAGGCTAAAGGGTGGGATAGGGGTGGGGCTTAAGGGCCCGCAGGCTATGGCTGTGGCATATTATAAAGTGGAATAATCTCAGTACCCAGACTGAACATAGAGCCATGACACTGACATCATTAGCACTCCATCTAGGGCAGATCTTAGACACAGTTGTGCCTTTGGTTCACGGAACCAGAAACTTTTTCTACACTAAGCAACCAATCAGCCACGTGCACACACACACACACACACACTCACACACACACACACACATAGAGTCAGGGAGGGAGAGAGAAATAGAGAGCGGAAAATGAAATTAATGGCAGTGCTGTTCATTAAGTCTGCTTTACTATAAGATCATGCTGTGTAGGAACACTGCTTTGGCCACTAAAACTCTTGTATATCCCTTTCTGTGTGTAAGTGTGCTTTACATAATGTTCAGGGCTAAAAAAGAACAGTGGAATGGAATACCTATACGTTAACAAGTAACAAAGAGCCATACAATTCTGACCATGACGTGTACTGAGACTGTGAACAGAGTGATATCCAACTGTTTGCTGCCACGGCATGTGTGATGGATGATGTTTACACGCAGGACACATTCCCAGGAGTGTATCCCTTGTGTCTCTCGATTCCAGGGGTCCTTGAGGTAACACGAACACTTTCTCTCCAACTCAATAAAATTTATCTGGGAATGTGGTGATTTAAAGTGACATGACCTTAGGGATAACCTCAAGGCTACTTCTAAGTTTTATTTAAAAATGAATCATTCACAGACGTCAGTACTTCAACTATTTTTAGCAACAGATCACTTGCAATGCATCTCACAACCGATTGTGGTACACGAGCATTATACTACATCACAGTTGAGAACTGTTTCCAGAAGGAAGTTGTTTTCCTTATTTAACCCCAGCATCTGTTTATTAAGTTAGCAGATAGTGTTGCACTTGATTTCTAGCAGTCTTTTCCTTAGGAACTCTAACATGTAAGTCCAAATATCCCACATCACTCCACACATGTAACTTTGTGTTCACTTTTCTACATGGTACATGACTTACTAAAAAACTATGAAGAAATAAAATAATCTATGTTTATAGGAAAAGAAAATTTCCTAAACAGAAAACAGTATTGATAGAAGCAATTGAAGCCATTGCCCTGCATACTGTAAGTTGCAGAATGCCGAATAACTAAGATTTCAATAGGCTTTGTTTTTAAAGCAAATTTTGTGTTTGATAGAGTTTAGATGTCAATGGCCTCTCTGTCTCCTGAGGAACAGGTAGGGGAGAGCATTTACCATTTGACATGGCAACTCTTACCCAGGCTGTGGGGCAGCCGTAGGTGGCCCCGTCTTTTTCATGGCTTCCATCTGGGGAGGTTCTGGGTGGACTGGCATGATGCTGTATCCAGCACAGCTGCAGTGCTGGTGATGAGTCCCGTTACCGTGCTGAGAGTGAATCCACCCTGTGGTCATCTGTGTGTCCTTGCCTCATCTGGGAATAAATCTGCCTGGACAGGAGAATGCTGGGAGAACTCCTGGAACTGGAGTTCTTCCTCCTGTTTCTGAGAGCCCTTGCTTCTCATTTCTCTGCTCCTGGTTGACAGGTGGATAAAATGTAGCGCAGTGGAAGTCATAAGAGGAATTTAGTCCAGTTCCTCACTCTTGAAGTCAGCCAATTGGTCTGATTACAGAGAAAAGAAGCCCACCCATAGTCTGAATGAATGCCACAGGACATGTTTAATCACAGCCAATGTCCACACACACACACACTCACAAACACACACGTTTTCATTTGCACATCATAACAATAACAGCTCAATCAAGCCAGCACTGTGAATGAGAGGAGACATTTCGCCAAGCCCACAGTGGACGGAAGCTCCTGAGGGTTTGGAATTTGGAACGTCTGTCTTCTCACCCGTGCCCTGCTCACTGCATTCCTTCAAGCCCGGGGAGTGAAGCATGTCATCACTTGGCTAAACCAGACTTCTTGATAGTCCGGGAAGAAGTGTTCGACATGGCACACCAGTGCAGAACCTGGGACATGACAGCCCTGAGAGGAGATTTGATGAGTTAAGTGTAAATGAATCAGAAACAGATGGATGAGATTTTTGCTAAAATGCACATGGGTTTTACAATTAAGGGAGGAGGGGGTTTGGGGAGAGAGCTCTGGCAAAAACGCCATGGCTCTGTTGGACCCTACTGAACTGTTCAATGAACCCAGGTGACACTGGGGTCAAGTTTCCATCATTTATGGATAACATACAGTCCATGACCACACACAAGCCATGAAATAGAAATGGTCCTAATAAATACTGCCATGCATCAGCAAGATTTTCAGTTTGTGACAAGAATAAAATGGCTCATATTATGTCACATGCATGACATGCATCCCACAGCCAGCAGTTGACATGATCTTGGAACATGAAAAGGATGGAGATCTTCTCTTTACCTCACCCCTTCCTTGGGTCCAGGCACTCACGTGTCACAGTCTTTCACAGGGTTTGAAGAAGCAATGCTTTTGAATTCTAACTGGCCCTCCTTTTCTTTTTGCCATGTCTCTCTACTAATTGAAAACTGACAGCAAAAATGCCCTCAGCCACGAATACCTATAAGAACGTGGAGACATTCTAACAGGCTGAAATACTTTGACTTATATGAGTTTTAAGAAGGTTAATCAAGTCTCTGTAAAGAATTTTGTTTCATGGTGGACTCAAGAAAACAATGAGCTGGGCCTTTTTGTGATTTGCTAGAGGGGGTGGCCTGGGAGCCAGGGCCCTGATGAACTGCTGGTCAAGCTGGGTGAAGCCAGGCCGCAACATCTCTCCACGGTGATGCAATCATGGCGGCACTTGGACACTATCCGTTGCTTGGCCTTCAGACTAATGTCTCTGCTCCCCTGGGAGTCCTAAATAAGCCTCGTCTGAAATTCTCACAGCTGAGTTTCTCCCTCAGGGAATTTGTTTTCTGAGGAGTTTTATCTCAAGTGGAGGCATGTTTCTCTACCTCATTTCTTTCTTTCTTTCTTTTTTTTTTTTTGCGGTACGTGGGCCTCTCACTGCTGTGGCCTCTCCCGTTGCGGAGCATAGGCTCCGGATGTGCAGGCTCAGCGGCCATGGTTCACAGGCCCAGCCACTCCGCAGCACGTGGGATCTTCCCGGACCGGGACACGAACCCATGTCCCCTGCATCAGCAGGCGGACCCCCAACCACTGCGCCACCAGGGAAGCCCCCTACCTCATTTCTTGATGATGATGTTATGTAATCTAGGCTGCAGTGTGCTTTGGCTGGGTGAGGGGCAGACAGGAAGGGCTACACAGCAGGAATAGCAACAGAGAAAGTGGGGTTGAAAAACCGAGAGGGGTGGTTGCATCCAGGTATTAGTGCCGGTGTCAGGTCCCACACAGGCTGTGAAGGGGAGTGAAATTCCCTCTCCCCCACCCACCCTTCATCCCCTCCAGAGGGGCTCTTAGGGAATGAGGAAGCCAGTGGGCCTGAGGACAGACTGAGTCTGAAAGCCTCCCTCTTAGCGACAAGGCTGCTCTGGGTGGGTAGGCTTTACCTTTACCTGGGAAGGTGCTACTCTCATGGGGGTCTCCACAGAGGACCAGGAGGAACAGGACTTTATCTTCATGTCCCCTGCCTCCTTTCCTAAACTGCTCCCCACTTTTCTTCCCCCAAGTCTCTTTTATGATTTTTTTTTTCTGACATCCTAGGAATTTCCTCAAAGTCTCAGGGGAAATAGATAACAAGCTCTTGGGATGGGGGCTTATATCTAATCTAGTTTTGTATACTTTATTCCAATACAGTACCTAGCACAGCATGAATGTTGGGAAACTTCTAAGACTATGAATCTCCCAGCACTTGAAGCTCAGCGCCTCCGCTGTGATAGGGGCATGAAACGTTATGGTCTGATGTCGTTTTTTAGTCCACTGACATTTTTCTTCCATTTTTTCCTCCTCCAGGTGTGTGTTCACGTGCTCCCACTACTGTATTGGGCAGGTTCCCCCTGCACTCCCAACAGCATTCAATAAGACAGTCACCACACTCTCACCCCCAGGAGTGCGCTCAACTTGAAATATCAGGGTTTACCTGTGCCACATCTCATTCCCGATATTCTGGAGAAGAAAAAAGTGTCCAGTAAGTTCTGACTAATGTGGCCTAAGTGCTAATGGATTTTATAGCCATGTCTCCCAGATAACATACTTCCGTTAGAGATAACGCCCTAAGTCAAGGGGTGGCTCTGGTGGTGGGAACTCCAGGCCCCGCACTGAGGCCCTCAGGGCGAGCTTTCCAGAGCCTTCCATTCAGTGGGGAAGTGGTATGGGGCATCAGCAGGGCATGGTCTTTTGGTCAGACAGATCTGGGTGTGTGCCCTGGCTCTCCCACATACTAGCTGTGGAAAAGTAGGCAATTTATATAAACTTCCAGAGCCCATTGGACACAAACACTCATCCTTAGGCATCGTCGTCATTATTATCACCATCCTTGGGATTACTGCCAAGATGAAATGATGCATGTAAGCCTAGCACAGTGCAAGGTGAACAGTAGGCACACAGTAAACCCAAGTTGCTTCCCTTTTTTTTTTTTTTTTTTTTGCGGTACGCGGGCCTCTCACTGTTGTGGCCTCTCCTGTTGCGGAGCATAGGCTCCGGACGCGCAGGCTCAGCAGCCATGGCTCACGGGCCCAGCTGCTCCGCGGCATGTGGGATCTTCCCAGACTGGGGCACGAACCCGTGTCCCCTGCCTCGGTAGGCGGAGTCTCAACCACTGCACCACCAGGGAAGCCCCTCCCTTTTATTTCAGTTACTCATTTGCTGCTACAATAAACTATTACTAGAATCCTGCCCTTGCCAAGCCCTGTGATTGCACTGCCGAGATCCTGCCTGCCTGCGTGGCGTAGGGTTTGTTTCCCACCGGCCTTAGAGGCCTGGGGCTCTCCACTTCTCAGGCAGGCCCCGCCTTACCTGACGATCTCTTTGCCATCTCTTCGGCTAGGGGGGCCCGGTGGCCACCCTCCAGCGAGTCCTCCTCCGCGGATGCCTGCGTTTCTGGGCTCAGTCCTCAGTCTCCAGGCTCTGGGGCGCTCTGAGGTTTTGAGCGCTTTCCTCGCCCCTCCTGCACAGCTGCGGGTCCAGCTTCCTGGGTGGAGGGGAGCACCCTACTTCCTCTGCCCAAGAGTTACGGTCCTCTGTGCCCTGGGGCGCCGGCGGGTCCTGTCCGGGAGGAGCGGGTGGGCTGGAGCAGAGGATGGAGCGAGCCTGGGGCTGGACCCGCAGCGCATCCCCTGGAGCGTGCATCTCTGCTGAGCAGCCTGCCGCCGCGCTAATAAATATCGAACCCTTCAACGGGGAAATAAATGATCCCCCCACTGCTAGGCAAAACAGTCGTGATAAATTGTCGTTTTAGCCAACAGTGTTTAAAGTAAAATCAGTAAAGTGTGAGTAATGATGGCTGAGTCAAAAGTCCTGTATTAAACACAATGGGCTGACGAGGGCGAGGGAGCGTCCAGAGGAAAGCGGAGGCCGTTTTAACTAAAACAACTCTTGTTCGGAGGGGGAAAGAAAGGACTTGGGATTTATTACCCTATTCATTTTTTTCTGTAGGAGCAGCTCTCAGGGTGTCCCGGGCATAAAGTCAAAATCTCCATTTACCAGAGATGTTTAGAAAACATGCTCTCAGAAGTGGGAACTACCAAGTTTTCGACTGGACAACAGACATATGGTTGAATTCTTTCAGTATAGTGAGGAATCCTGAGGGTTGTGAGGGATTCTCAACCACGGTTCTTAAAGGGGCTGGCTGGGAAGGATTTTCTGAGGCAGGAAAATCTAGAGGATTTTTTGCTTAAAAAAAAAGGCATAGTGATTGGTTACTTACATGAAGCTGTTTTTAATATTTATACATTATACTGTATAATAGACAGTGAAACCTCACTAATTCCAACTGGAATTAGACAAGAATCAGAATGATGGGAAGCTGAGGTATGTATTAAATGAACTGGCTCCAAAGTTGTAGGACCGCGGTACTAACAACAGATAACACCTATTATTGAGAACTTACCCTCTACTAGGCTCTCTGTGGACCTTTTATATAAATTAAACACTAAGTAACTTTCCTGGGGTCACATAGGTGGCAAGTGGTGCCAGTTGCCACCTGTGTGGAAACACAAGCAGACCTGAGCAGAAATTCAGGTCTGCTTGTTTCCAAATCTGCATCCTTAACCACTGTGCATGTGGCCTCTAATCTATAAATCCTATTTGATTGTAGCCTGGCACATAGGATTACTCAAGATAAATAAATGAGTGTGCCACAGGAGCATCACATGGGTTCATGTTCAGTGATGACAAATTTTGTTATAATATTCATAATTTTCACATTAGCTGCTGATCAACAAGTGTGCAAGTTGCCAAGATGCTAGATGCTTAAAATGGTTTATTTTGAAGGACACAAGGCCCTTGTACTCTTAGTTATGTTATAGATATTATTAAGTTTAATTAGTTAAGAGTTTGAGGGGGCTAAGTACATATATAGATTACAAAACAGCATGCATCCCTCCTCTGATCTAAAGTTAGCTCCTCCCCCTTTACTATTTAGTGCCCTCCTTCAACCTTCTCAAAGGGAACTCTGCTCAGTAGGCCAGCTCCTATCTCTTCTTCATCTCTGCCCTTTCTCTCTGTGATGGTCAACTGTAACATTTTTGTCTGTCCCACATCCCTTCATTTCGGGAACAATTTTAACCCCACCCCATATGAATTAGTCGGGCTGCCAATCAAAAGACCCTGTCTTCTCTGTCATGGGTATGGGCACGAGATACAGTATGACCAATCAGAATAGCATGTATTTATGGACACTGTGATGATCTATAGATGACCATATGTCCCAAGCATGACTAGAGTCTTTTTTGACAGGGATTTATATAAATGCTAGTATGGGGGGAGGGCAGAGAGAGAGAGAGAAAGAGAGAGAGAGAGGGAGACTCCTTTTTTCAGTCATTTGGAGTTTCAAACCCTTGTAAAACTCGAGCTGATTATGGCTCTCTGTAAATATATATGGATAGATCATAATCTTGAAGCTGAGGACTGAAAGATGGAGAGAGGGAGCCCTGGAAACATTTTTGAACAGTCTCCTCCATGCCTTACATTCAAAGAGTTCTTCATTTCTGATGACCATAGGAGATCATTTAATTAGCTCTTATGCTAGATTACTATCCCTGAATACTAAAAGAATTTTCACAGGCTTCATCCCAGTGAGGTTAGATGTCCAAACCTGAATTTCTTCCATGTCCTTGAGGGTCTTTGCACATTACTCCCAGACACCAATTTCTGCAGGGCTCCAGGTTCTTGGTTTTGAGAACTGTAACAGGGATGAATTTATTGTTCAGGTTCTTGGTTGCTAAATTTAGCAGAAGTGTATTTATTGAAAGACCTTTGGTTAATTTGCAGAATTGACCAAAAACTAGAATGTCAAATTAAACAATGGGTAGAACCAAGGGAAACTTGGCAACAGAGACAGCCAGTGTCTTCCTCTAGGGGTAGTCTGGTTGGAGAGTCATCATCAGCATGTGGTTGGGCAGTTGCTGCCTCTGTAATTTCTCTGCAGTTGGATGAATAGCCTCTAATTAGCCTCTAATTATTAGTGAGTATAGTAGACATTCTGGATGGAAACAGGTGTGTGCTTCCTATCTGTTGTGGGCACAGGACCACAACCGAGATGCGCAGGGCGGGGGCTTCTGCAGCAGTCACCACAAGCCCAGTCCTGCTTCAGCAAGAGGGCTGTGCTCCACTCCAGGAGCTTTGACCACTATTACAGATAAGCTCCTGGAAGGTAGACAGGCTTGGCACATCAACTAAAAGCTTCAACCCTTAGAGTTGCAAGTGAAATAGGCTGCTTTTAAGAGGCCTCCAGAAAGGGAAGTCTCAGAACATGGCATTGCTTGACTTGGATTCATTTGGGCCTTCTGCTGTCACTGGAAGACCAAACTTTCTTGCCACTTGGTGGAGCTCTGGAGAAGGGTGAAGTCTTCTGAGGTAACAAAAGTCAGCAAGGACCCTTTGGAAGGGCCAAGGCTCTATTATAATATAAAGAGATTTTATAAGAGGATTTTCCAGCAACGCTTTTCAAAATGTGGGCCCTAGACCTGCACTATCAGCCTTCCCTCAGAAATTGTTAGATATGCAAATTCCCAGGCCCCACTCCAGACCTGCGGAATCTGAAACTCCATGAGGGTGGAATCTAACCAGTTTTAGTTTAACAAACCCTCCAGGCAATTCTGATGAAAGCTTCAGCTTGAGAACCACTAGTTCCTAACGTATGGAGACATTAGGTTAACTGAAAAATTAGGCTGAATTTTATCCATTTCAGAACTCTACAACTATATTATTGTGGTCAAAAAATGTGGGCTTTATTTTTTTTAAGGTATTATAGCTCTGTTCTTATAGATGTGTTAAATAATATTTTGTCATTCAACAACTATCTTTTGAACAACTGCTGGGAGCTGGGCACTATACCAGGCACTTGACAATGAACCAATAAGTACCCCAAACTCCCCCTCCCCAGGCTAAAGAAGTAGGGCTTTATTAGATAGTCCAAAGTTTCATATTGGTGGACCATTGGGCCAAATTCACCCAGGAGATATGATATATTTGACCTGTAGTGTCTTTAAAAAAAAAAAAAAACTACTGGTCAAAATGTTTCACTTAAGAGTTTCCACTTTAGAAACTGGAATTCTGGCCTCTTTAGAAAAGGGAAAAGCTCTAGCATGCTGATCCATGCCCTCCGCTGAGCACAGCCAGTGGGAGTGGAGTCCTGGCTGTTTCCTACCAATGGGCACTTGCTTTCAAGTTTGCCCAAATGTACCATTTCCTGTTGTTTCCCAAGGGCCCGTTGTCATCGATCATTGTTTTGGGGTTGTCTTTTTCTTATAGTGGAATTAAGAAGGAATGTATGGGAACAGATGTATATGTATAACTGATTCACTTTGTTATAAAGCAGAAACTAATAAAAAAAAAGAAAGAAAAAAATTTCTCATCACACTCACACACACACACACACACACAAAGAAGGAATGTAATATTTCTTATACTCAAAATGATCAAAAATGATAAAGCAAAAGATTTAGAGAATAGCATGTTTCAAGAAAAAATAGGAAATAACAGATTTCTTTCTTGGCATGAAGAGTATACCTATCTTAACTTGGGTTCCATAGAAATCAGAGCCTGAGGCAATAGCCTATTTTATTAATGAGTACAAATCCAGGAAAGCAGAGGCAAAGGAACCCAGAACTGTTTATTGGCCTACAAAACCAGTGAACAAATGTGAGGATTTTATCAGCTGATGATTATATCTATCTTAAATATGCAGTCAAGGACCAGAGCCAAAATTCTGTTTCTGGTATGAGCTCCCACTCTCCTGGAGGACCATGATGGCAGTTTAGGTTTTCTGGTTTTAGTATCATCTCAGGACATCTAAAAGTCCTCATGAAAAGTCTGGGCATTCCCTTTTCCCCAGTGCAGATAACCTGGCAAATGGCCACAGACAACTCATGCGGAAAGATTGGAGGACTATTGACCAGATATTTGTGGTGGCACTGAATTGCCCCTTTTCAAGGGAACCCAGCCTGCCACCCCTCTTTAATCAATAGGCTCTGGGCCTGTGAGCTGACTGAGATGTAAAAACTGTTTTTCACTATGGTGGCTGCTGTTAGCCTTCTACCTATCATCCCTGAGCCATACCTTAGTAGTTCTCCATTGATCTTGCTTCCAGAAACACGATGATCTATTTTCTATTGCCAGATACCTGTAGGTTGCATCATTATGATAACTACACCCACCTTACCTCCAACATGTCAGTGCTCCTACCTGATCTCTGCTATTCTAGAATCCCATCATTCTCACTGATACTCAGTACCATCGATTGCCTACAGTTAATACTGGCTTACAGAGAACATCCTGCCACTAGTCTCTCAATTATGTCAATGCCCTCCTTACCAATATATTCCTTATTGCTTTAGTGAACTGAGTATTCTCTAAGCCCTGCTAGGAACACTGTCACATAGAGAGTTACCAGGTAAATTATGTAATGTTAGCATAGTTGATGCATTCTTTTTTTTTTTTACAGCTTTGCTAAGATATAATTCACCAACAAAGTATACAATTCAATGGCTTTTAGTATATTAACATAGTGTATTAACCTGAATCTATTACCTTGATCAATTTTAGAACATTTTCATTGCCCCCCCAAGAAAAACCTGCATCCTTTAGCCATTACCCCCTAATCTTCTCAATACCCCTAGCCCTAGGTGATCACTAATTTTCTGTTTTTATAGATTTGCGTGTTCTGTACACTTTGTATAAATGGAATATCATAATATGTGGTCCTTTGTAACTGACTACTTTTACTTAGCATAATGTTTCCAAGGTTCATTCATGTTGTAGAATGTATCAGTACTTCGTTTCTGAGTAATATTCCATTGTATGAATATACCACATTTTATTTATTCATTCTTCAGTTGGTGGACATTTGGGATGTTTCCACATTTGGCTGTTATGAATAATGATGCTATGAACATTTATGTACAAGTGTTTGTGTTTTCATATGTTTGCATTTCTCTTGACTGTTTACCTAGGAGTGGCATTGCTGGATCATATGGTAACTCTATGTTCCTCTAAGTGTTAGAGGGACCATCAGACTGTTTTCCAAACTGGCAGCGCCATTTTGCATCGCACCGATGGTGTATGAGGTTTCCAGTTTCTCCATAACCTCAGAAACACCTGTTATTGTCTGTCTTTTTGATTATAGTCGTTCTAGTGAGTGTGAAATGTATCTCATTTTGGTCAAATTCATGTCTCCATGGGCACTAGCTTCCCCATCCTTTGGTTTGGGTGTTCATGGAGCATATATAGATACCAGATGGGTCCTGTGTCATCTCCTGCCTCTGCAGCAGCAAGGACATCCTAAGGCTGGAGGTGAGAGGCAGGTGACATGGGGATGAGTAAAGGTGCTGTTGGATTTGTGCTCTGGTGAAATTCATTGCTGTGGTGGCAAATGAATGGGATCCATGCAGAGATGATCACTGATGAAGAATCTGGGGTGAAACAAATGGTCACAGATCCCAAATATAGGTGAAGCTAAGAGGGAATGAGGTGGTGAACATGAGATAGAGATACACCACCAATATATTCAATATGCAACCAAAATGTGTCTGTCTTAAAGAATGTAATCGAGCATCCCATTATGAAGCAAACCATGATAAGTTTTATGACTGTTATGTACATGAAAAATACATGGGATAAAAAGCTTATTGAACTGAAAAAGGCCAATATTTCAACAATTGTTCTTGAATATGAATGAACCAAGAAATGCTGCTGTAAAATGCAGCTTTGTATTTGAGGAAAAAAACTTGCCCAGGCTCCTTCACTCATTTATATTATTTCTCTGGCCCCTTGAGGCACTCCTGTTTCAGACCCCTATGAAAAGGAATAATAATAGTGTGTGCCATTTACTGAGAGCTTATGGGTACTTTATGTAACTTATTTTATCTTCTTAACAGACTTAAACACTATGTATTGCTTCAGTTTTAAAAATAAGGAAACTGAGGCATAGACAAATGACCTTAACTTGCCCTAATTGCACAGCTAAAAAATGTCAGAGCAGGAATGAAATCCAGAAACATCTGGCCACAAAACACATCTGCTAAGCAGCTACTGCATGCACTCAGGGATAGATAGCACACTGTATTAGTTAGGGTTTTCCAGAAAAACAGAACCAATGTTTATTTTTATTATAAGGGGCGGGTTCAGGTGATACAGAGGTTGGCAAATCCCAAGATCTGCAGAGTTTGTCAGCAAACTGGAGACCTAGGAGAGCTAATAGTATAGTTTCAGTCTGAAGGTTGTCAGGCTGAGACCAAGGCAGAGCAGTTGTTTCAGTTTGAGTCTGAAGGCAGGAAAAAAGGCCACTCTACCAGTCAAAGGCTGTCAGGCACAACTAATTTTTTCTTACTTAGGGGAGATCAATCCTTTTGTTTTATTTAGACCTTCAACTGATTAGATGAGGCTCACCCACTTTAGGGAGGTCAATCAGCTTTACTCAGTCTATGGATTCAGATGTTAATCTCATCCAAAAACACCTTTACAGACACACCGAGAACAATGTTTGATCAAATATCTGAGCACTTCATGGTGCAGTCAAGTTGACACATAATATTAACCATTAAGCGCACCTTGCCTTACTCAGTCCTCACCACTGCCTATGACTCCTATTTTATAGCTGAGATATGGAGGGTGATAGAGATTAAATAATTCTCCCACAGTCACTCTGCTAGTCACCAGAGGAGCTGAGATTCACACTCAGCACTCCCAAAAGCCAATGTAGGGGTCATTTCCCCTGCATACCACACTTCTTTCAACAAGAAAATTTCTGTTCTACAATGAAGGGCTGCTAAGGAGAAGATGACTGGGACGAGTGTTGAGCATGTTTCAGGAAGATTAATTAGCAGGGAGTATGGAGTAGATTTGAGCATTGTCAAAGGCAGGAGACAGCTGGGAGACTAATGTTCATTCTAGAGCCTCACTTAACACCTCCAGGTCATTAACCACGGACGGATTTCCTTGTTAAGAATTTGAAGCGTAATCCTAGATTGCAATACTATATTAACCCTCTTCTTGATTTACTCACAAAGTGGATTTTAAATGATTTTCTTTGAATAGTAAATATATCCTCTATTTCTATATTCAGTTTGTTTAATTTAGCTTAGCTTTATTTATTGAATTGCTTTCACTTTTCTCTTCCAAACACTTAAGATTAAACATGTATTACTATTCACCTTTTACAGATTGGAAGATTAACTAACTAATATTCAAATCTATATTGGCACTTACTATTGAAAAGCATTAGAATACAGTGAGTGAGTCCAGAGCTGGACTCTAGAGCCAGACTCCTTGGATTCAAATCCAGCTCTGCCACGTACCAGCCGTGTGACTTTGGACATGTTACTTAACCTCTCTTTAGTTTAGTTTCTTCATCTGTAAGGGGGTTGTTATAAATGAGTCATTGTATAAAAAGCACTTAGGACAGTGCCTGGAATGTACTAAAGCATCCAAGGGTTAGCAATTTTTATCTTCACTATATGGTAGACACTATTCTAGGTACCATCGACAGAATAGTGACTAAAACAAATGAAGTCCTTCTGTCTTTTGCTTTTGTGAAACTCACATTCTATTGGGGAAGACAGACACCCACCCTTATTGTTTATCAAAAAAAAAAGCAGTTTTAGCTAAATATATTATTTTTACAATTGCAGAAACACACATGGTACATAAACACAAAACACACCAACCTCAGTAGTAATGAAGAAATGTAAAACAATTTAACATTTTTTGCTTATCAGTTTGGCAAAGAGGGAAAAAACAACACTGGTAAGGTTGTGGGAAAAAAGAGTTTATGGCACACTATTGAGTGCCATGACTTTTTTATATTTTTATTTTTTTGCAGTACGCAGGCCTCTCACTGTTGTGGCCTTTCCTGTTGCAGAGCACAGGCTCCTGACACACAGGCTCAGCGGCCATGACTCGCGAGCCCAGCCGCTCCGTGGCATGTGGGATCTTCCTGGACCGGGGCACGAACCCATGTCCCCTGTATCGACAGGTGGACTCTCAACCACTGCACCACCAGGGAAGCCCCATGACTTTTTTAGAGGGTATCCTCAATTGCCTCTATTTCCCTCCTGCTTCACACCTATTCCATCTGGAACTCCTGCCATCTCTACTTTGAAATACACATTCTGAAACCACTTGTTACCTCCCTCTCCCAGTGCAAGCCACCCTCATTTCTTGTTTGGACTATTACAACACACATCTAACTGTACCCCTGCTTCCCATCATCCAGTCTCCACCCAGCAGCTAGTGATGTTATTAGCCGGTAACTACGATCACATCCCTCTGTTGTGCAAAAGGCTTCCTAACACGGGTAAAGCCTTCATGAGCTGAGCTCTGCCTGCCTCCCCCATATTCCTCCTCTTACCCATTCCACTCCAGCCACTTCAGCCTTACAAGTCCTCAAACCCACCAAGCTCAGTTCACCCTGCATGTCTCCCTATTTGTTGTCTACACCTGGAGCAAGTTCCTCCAGGGGTGGACTCCACAAATGCTATATCCTCTGAGATACCTCCTGACCACCCTCTCTAAAATACCAGCCTGTCAATGTACTCTTGCCTTCTTTATTTTTCTTCAAAGTGCTCATTGCTCTCTGAAACCACATCATGAATTTAATTTTTCATTGGTGAATTGTCTGCTTCCCCCATGGATGTAAGCTGCATGTGGGCCTAGACTTTGCCTGACCAGTTCACAGCTGTATCCCCAGAGCCTGGAGGTGCCTGGGATTCTGTTTTCCCTCAATAAATATTTGTTGAACAAATGAATGAGTAGCAAAACCTTAAACATATTATTATTCTTCTACTCAGAAATTCTACTTCTGGGACTTTAGAGAAGCAGACAAGGAGGTGCTAGAGGAATGTTCCTTGTAGCATCATGTTAGTTCCATAATGGAAAAAACCTCTTAGTCCAATAGGAGGGGATTGATTTATAAATACTCTATAATCATATGTTAAATACTCTGCAGCTGTTAAAATATACATGGTAAAATGTTACTTGATAACAGTGTGGTGGAAATAGTCACAATATATTATTGAGTGAAAAAAGTCGGTTATAAGACACACTGTACTGTAACAGTCCATTCTTTAAAATGGTATATATTTATTGTATATTC
Source organism: Mesoplodon bidens (assembly GCF_964165515.1). Taxonomy (NCBI): domain Eukaryota; kingdom Metazoa; phylum Chordata; class Mammalia; order Artiodactyla; family Ziphiidae; genus Mesoplodon; species Mesoplodon bidens. The sequence continues at coordinate 39,524,504 of NC_138173.1, read as the reverse complement.
AGAAAAAAATTCGAGAGATATACACTTCATCAAAACTTCAGTAGTGGTTATATCTGAGATATGGGATTATGGTTCATTTTAAACCTTTTTCCTTGTATTCTTCTGTATTTTTCAAAATTTCTACAATGAAAATGGCACATTTATAGTTTTAAAATTTAGTAAAATATATTTTTGCCCTCTTATTAAAGAGTATATTTCTCAGGGTGATCTATGCAGGATCTACTGTCTTTTTTTCTAATTTCTCTTACTGAACTTTGAGTGCTATTTTTGCTTTGAGGCAGGTGATTGTGATCTTGGGATATATCAGACTGCTTAATGCCTTGGCTTCAAAGGAGACAGAGAACTCTGGTGGTCAGCACTGTCAACCTTCTTCCCAAGTGGAGAATGCTGTGCAACCTCCAATAGGCTGTTGAGCCAGCAAGCATGTACAGAATGGTATTGCCATATTTTAAGCTCTCAAGAGCTCATATCCAGAGTTCTAGAAACTTTAGTATTGAGGTCCCCTGTCAGCCAGCTAAGAATTTGGTCGGTGTCCTGGACTGAATATCTGTGTCCCCCCAGAATTCATATGTTGAAATCCTAATCCCCAAGTGATGGTGTTGGGAATTGATTAGGACATGAGGGTGGAGCCCTCATGAGTGGGATTCTGCTTTGATAGAAGAGGCCCCAGAGAGCTCTCTCACCCCTTCAGTCATGTGAGGACACAGCCAGAAGACAGTATCTAAGAACCAGGTATTGAATTTGCCCGTGTCTTGATCTAGGACTTTCCACCTTCCAGAACTGTGAGAAATAAAGATTTGTTGTTTAAGCTACTCAATCTGTGGCATTTTTGTTGTAGTAGCCTGAACAGACTGAGATGGTGGGTTTTGGGCAAATTAATGGGTTGCTCTACATAATCCACTCTAGGTCACGAGTATGAGCATCCTCTGTGCAACAGTGAAAGAGCTGGGCAGGAAGTAGACATTTTACAAGCCAATTAAAACAGTGGCGTATCATGCTTTGTAGGGAGAGAAGAGGGAAAGAAAGAAGAAGACAATGTAGGGAAGGTGGGGAAGGAGCTTCTTGTTCTCCAGAAATAAGAACATAGAGATTATTTACCTTAATCTTAAACTCATCATGAATTCATCCAAGCAGACTGATTAGCTTAAAATGAAACCACATTTCCCTCTTCACTTCCCCACATCCATTCTTTTTTTTTTTTAATTTATTTTTGGCTGCATTGGGACTTCGTTGCTGCACCTGGGCTTTCTCTAGTTGTGGCGAGCAGGAGCTACTCTTCGTTGCGGTGCACAGGCTCTAGGCGCATGGGCTTCAGTAGTTGTAGCACGCAGGCTCAGTAGTTGTGGCTCGTGGCATCTAGAACGCAGGCTTAGTATTTGTGGCGCATGGGTTTAGTTGCTCCGTGGCATGCGGGATCTTCCCCGACCAGGGCTCCAACCCGTGTCCCCTACATTGGCACATGGATTCTTAACCACTGCGCCACCAGGGTAGTCTGCCAAATCCATTCTTATGTTAACCTGAAAGTGTTTTGGCCAGGATCCCAGTGGATTCTGTGAAGAATGGATTTTTCCTTCAGCTTAAGTTTGTTCTGTTGATATCACAGAATGATACTGCCTTGGAAGTAGATATAAACCTGGGATAGGTTTGTAAAATTTGTGAAATGTATGGCTGGTGTGAATAAGTGATGATGCCATTTCTTATGAGACCACCTCCTCAAGGTGGCATAGAGAAGTTTCATTAAAAAGTATGTAAATGTCTATACTTTAAAAATCAATTTTATCCTCTATTATAGCATGATTTCTTGAGCATTTTTCTCTACATGGACTATAATATGAATCCTTTTCTCAAAGAAAAGATTAGTTTTATAATAGGGTTTACAATTGAAATCAAAATCCTCAGTTGTATATCCAAGTTTGTAAAATGTATTATTTTGTGCATAAAATGATGCATTGAGAACCCAAGGTCCCAATTTGAATGCAGTTAATGGGAGTATTGGGGGGCTCATTTTGGGGGCAATAACTGTCATAAAGAATCCCATTGTTGTGAAGTATAAAAATGAACAACATTCAAGTAAAAGGAAGTATATATTTCTCCTTGCTGTTCTGTTTCTAACAGAAACAAGGAAAGAACTGGAACTCCCTTTTATAATTAGTTTCATGTGAAAATGCCCAGCAATTGCAAGGGGGTATGCAACATGGGTAAACAGTGGGTCACAAGTGAACTGAAAAGAGCCTTGAAGGACATAGTGCTTAGAGCTGATATGTAGCCACCCGATGGAAAAGAATGATTAACTTTAGGAAACAGAAGTCTGCAATCAATTTCATTTTCTTTCTTTAGAGATGTTCTGAGCTGATGGAAGAAAGTCTAGGAGGGAAAGAGAGCATAGGTCTTCCAAGAAGGTCTGGCTCCTGGATGACATAGATGGAATCTTCTTCCTCTAGTGCGCTTGGAATACCAGGCTTCTCATGCTCAGGGACATCAGGGTGATAGAAGCTTTCCTTGGGGGTGGAAGGCTCCCCTTGGGGCAGCTGCTACCTGAGGGCTGAATGTGCAAGGGCTCTGTTGACTCAGCATGGCCTGGCCATTGCATTCCCTGCTAGACAAATTTTCCTTTCAGGATTCAGTTCACATGGCACATGAAGACCCAGAACATACACACACGCACACACACACGCACACACACACACACACACACACGGCGTCCCTCATTTTTCACTTCTGCAGAAGCCCTTCAGAGAACTCGGGCCTGTCTCTCGAGTCCCACCAGCAGATGTCTCTCCTGGGTCTGAAGACCAGTCGTCCCACACGCTTGTGTCTGGAACCACCTTGGGTCTTAATCCGGTTTGACCCTTTCACCAGTTCTTGGTCAGAGGGGCAGTGCTTTGCACCATGCATGCTGTTCTGCTTTTAAAGACGTTTTCCCAAATAAGACCCTGGAAAATAAGACATGTTTTGAATTTTTAAATATGTCTAACTAGAAGAGACAGTTTCCTTCATTTTCAAGTGACAACATAATCATTTCAGTAAGTTTTGCCACAAAACATTCTCAACAAAAGAACCATGAGCAGAAGACTTAGTTTCAAGAAGAATATCTGCTTTGTGACTCCAGGTAGGTCTAAAATGCACATTTGGTTAGGAAGTTCCTCTGCTTAAAACCTTGTCCTGCCTCCGCATTGCCCAAAGCTAACATCAGAAGTCAATTAACACTAATATTATAATGAAATTTAATAATATTTTATGTAATAATGATATAACAATATCATTACGTTATTTTTCTGGATTTTGTGGTATTTGCCACCTTTTAAAAATTATGATTTGTTAAAATTACTTTTCTCATTCTAAAGGTTCACTATTCTATACATGTTTTATTATTTTACAAATAAAAACAAAATATTTATTCAATAAAAACAATATTATTTAATATTTAACATTTAATATTATATAAAATGATAAAAACAATTATATTTTTTTAGTGAAGTGGGATTCCCAACTGTATTCAGGCCCCACAAAACCTGGATCCACCCATTATACCTCAGTCAGAATTCACTTAGAGTAGATCCTGTAACTATAAGCATCTGGAAAATCTAGAAGTAGGAAAAAAGACAAAAACCCAAAGGAAAGAAAGTTCCTCACTTATCTTATCTCTCAATGAGAGGAAATTGCTTTGAGTTCCTTGGGAGGATGCTTTAACCCACAGTTTGTTTCCTTTGGGGGTTCTTAGGAATTACTTTTTGAACATGACCTTCTAATCCCATGTCCAAATGGTGAGCAACCCTGGGGTTTCCACCCGTGTATATTTCAGACTTACAGGTGTGTCACAGCCAAGGGACTTTCCCCTTTTCAGTGGTCCCACTTCACTATCTAGCTAACCACATCCTCTTGAAGGAGGTTGCCTGCTGTTATCTAGTCCAAGCCAGCTTGTCTCCTCCAATTCAGTCCCTGAACCAAGTCCATGTGATGCTCAGAAAAGATAGATATCTCCATGTTGAGAGACTGACAAATCCTGGTCTATTGTGGTGAGTTCCTCTTTTTAGAAGCTTTGAAATCTTCTCATTCTATACTGAGCCCCTGTTAAATAATAGAGGAAGGAATCAGCTAAATTTATATTATTACTATTACCCAGTATCTTTTTTCCTATTTAGCCTCCCAGTCTGTGTTAAACGTTTCCCACTAGAGTAAAGCTTTAATAACCCAGAATGTTTTACCTCCCAAAATAGTAAATTCAACACAAAGCCATAACAAAAAGGCTCTCCACCTCAAAACTTAGGAAAACTTACTTTGTGTGAGATCTGTCTTCTGAGAATATCAACTTTCCCTAAGGAATAATTCTGCAATGTTTAATTAATCTGAGTATAGCCTTAGAAGTGCATGTGATTTTACTAGTCTGTCAAAATTGAGACCTGGTTGGTTGTGTCTGCCCAGTCGACCCAAGGGAATCGGCTACATAAAGTCTAGAAAATGAGAAGCTAAAGAGGTAGAATCTTCCAGAGCGTCCCCATCACTGTTTGGAGAAGATGGAGCTCTGTTTGGCCTTTGGTCATCAAGGATAGAAAGCCTGTGCTGAGTGACTGCTTGGATGAGTAAATTGGACTGACTCCTTGCTTATTCCATGCTTATCAAGCCAACCTTCTGATTACAATCTTGTTTTCCCTGTAGATTTTCCTACTGAGAAAGTGTTGACTATAGAAAGCTGGTAATTAAGGTCTTGGCAGTTACACTTTTATGGTTAATTAATAAATTGGCATTCTCCCAAGCCTGAGCACCATAGGGCACATAGACCAAGTGGAATTTCTAGGATTGCAGACAGATCCTGGATGGCGGATAGTGATCACATTAGACTCTGGTTCGAGGGTGACAGGACCTGAGTGGCTACCGGGCTCTGTAGACGAACTCTTTATCTCCTTCTCCCTAAATGTAAAAGAGTTAAACATCAGTTTGTTTCAAGTCTGTTGAAATTATGGTTAGTTGGGATTCAGTTCATAAGTATAACTGTATTCATGTTCTAAATGTTCTTTATCCATTCCTTCAATTATCTGTGTAACAAATCATTATTGATGACCCCTCTGTTCAGGCATTTTATTAGATACTGGGGATACAATGATGCATACAGCACCATCCCTAGAAGCTTTCACTCCAGTTGGAAAAACACATATTTTAAATAATCATAATATGCTAAGTCCTGAAACAAAGTTATAGGAAAAAAAGGTATAAGAATGCTTAATTGGGCTTCCCTGGCGGCGCAGTGGTTGAGAGTCCGCCTGCCGATGCAGGGGACACGGGTTCGTGTCCCGGTCCGGGAGGATCCCACATGCCACGGAGCGGCTGGGCCCGTGAACCATGGCCTTGAGTCTGCGCGTCCGGAGCCTGTGCTCCGCAATGGGAGAGGCCACAACAGTGAGAGGTCCACGTACCGCAAAAAAAAAAAAAAAAAAAAAAAAAAAGAAGAATGCTTAATTGTGCACATAGCAAAGTCAGAGAAGGCTTTCCCTAGGAGATAACATTTGTACAGAGTTGCAAAGGTTGGCCAGGGGTTTGCCAGGCAGATGGGATAATCAGAAATTTTTCTGGAAGAGTGAAGAACATCTTCGAACAAGTAGTTCAGAATGGAATATGGGTATGAGGGCATGTGGATTGGGGAGTAGAAAAGAGGAAGATTGATGAAGTTAGAAAAATAGGCAGGTGTCAGGCAAAGGGCTTTGCATGTTGGGCTAAGGAATGTATATCTTTATTTTGAAATACTCGCCAGAGAATGTCATGGATTGCATAACATTTGTCGGATTATACAGGATGGATTAGATGGGCATGGGCCTGGCAGCAGGAAGACCACTTGGGAGACTGTTGAGGGTTGAGGGTTGGAATCGAGGCAGTAAATATAAGCCTGGAAAGTTGAAACAGATTTCAAGTACAATTAGTGTGGGAGAAGGGTCAGCGGGCTAGGGTGAGGGAGAAGTCTTGCATGAGTCCCACGTTTCTGACTTGAGGTGATGGGAATGCCCTCAACCTCAACAAGGAACAAAGGAGGAAGGGCAGGGAATTTGTTAAGGGGAGATGCAAGATGTGCTTGTATGTGTTGAAGTGGACCTGTCTGGGTAAAGGTGTTCAGTTGGTGATTGGAAATAAGCATATGAAGGTCAAGAGAGATATCTGGGCTGGAAATAAAAGTTTCAGAATTAAAGAACGGGTAATAAATGAAGGTGTGAGAATGGATGACATTGCCCAGGAAGATCTTGGAAGGAGAGAGGAGAACAGGGCCAAAGACAGGACTCTGGAGAACTTTACCATTTAAGGAATGAGCTGAAGAGTGAGGGAAGTGGAGAACAAGGGGCCAATTGATGATTTGTTTTGGGATATTCTCATGTTAAATTGTCTTGTCGATAATTGCCAGGACTATGCTTCCTTTCCTTTTTCCTTTCTCTTCCTACCCTCCCTTTCATCTCCTTCGCCACCACCACTTTTTCTTTTTCCATTTCCTCTTCTTCCTTTTCCTCCTCCTCTCCCCTTCCCCCAACCTCCCCTCCCCCTCTCTCTCCTCTTCCTTCTTCTTTTTTTCTTAATGCTTGACTATTCCAAAATAAAATCTAGGGACACTGAAGAAACATTTTTTTTTCCTAGCAAAATTTTTTTCCCTACCCAGTCTTGGAATCTTAATACAGACAAAACATCATTTACTTACTTTGCAACTGCTACATAACAGCTATTAGTAAGAAAAACTAACATTACCGAGCATTTATTCGGTTCCATGAATTATCTCACTCAAATCTCCCCAAATCCTGTGGGAGAGGTGTTCTAAACACCCTCATTTTAAAGAGGATGAACTGAGTCTCAGACAACTTCCATGGCTTCCCAAAACCACACACCAGATGTGTAGTCAGGATTCAGACCTAAGCCTGTGTGTCTAAGGTCACACTTCCCTTCCCCGTTACTTGCTCCTCTTGTCAGTTACAGTGTTGTGGTGTTCAGTCCCTTTGTACCCAGCCTCTCTTTGAATTCTTCAAGTCTTAACTTCTATTAGGTCAAGAGAAAAAGTCCCCTCCAGTCTTTTTCCAGTGGCTGCAATAAGGGTTATTGGCTGCTGGGTCTGTTCTGACTTTTCCTGTCTCCTGTCCACTGAATGGTTTTGGATTCCTATCCTGATGGTTGATTTTGCCACCAAGACAGGTGACCTCACTCCTGAATAATAATAATAATAATAATAATAATAATAATAATAATAGCAAACATTTGTATTTATTATGTGTCAGGCATGCACTAGCTCATTTTATACAGCAGCTCTATGGATCATTGATGGGGCTTGCTGTATTCATCACAGCTCCTTTGCATCTGAACTTGGCCCTGGCTGACCTTCTTGGACTCTGACATGGGGTCGACTCCTTACTCTGCTAAGTCCATGGCTAAGTCCCAGCTGGTCCCCCTTCTGCTGGCAGCTAAGATTTTCTCTCAGGCTGGGTCCTCCTGCTTAAACCCCAAGCATGTGGTCTCTATTCCCTGGGACTTTTGCCCTCAACTTCTACTGCTTTTGAAAATAAACACCCCAAAATCTGCCTTAACAAGTTGCTGATAATGCTACAAACAGAGTATTAATGTGTCTCACTGTCATAAACAGAGTCATAAAGAGAGACAGCTTCTTCTAGCACAGAGTGCCTGGGAGGCAGGACTGTCCCATTAAACTTATCATCCCAATTTTCTGGAGACAAACATTTCTGGACTAGTTGAACTTTATTTTATTTGCTTGGTTTCTCTGGCTGTAATAAACTGGGTAGCCTCCCAGTCCTTTCATGACCTGGATGGAGCTGACAAATAAGTCCCACCTCTGAACTCCCAGGTGTCTGCCTCTGGACCTGGAGCATCCCATCTCAGAGAGAAACAGATGTGGGCTAGGGTTTGCAGACCACAGGATTAACCAACCTGCTGTATCTTCCTGTAACAACAGGTTTACTCCATGGCAGAAATGAAACTGTTACCGAACTAAACTGGGGTCTGCTTGTCCTCACGCAATAAAGCAAATCTACTGACACTGGTTGTGGTGAAGGAAACCGTAGCGCTCATTGCAGGGCACCAAGCAAGGAGTTTGTATCTTTAAGAACTAGCTGCCCTGGACTCCTTGCTTGGTGCCCTGCAATGAATGCTACACTTTCCTTCACCACAACCAGTGTCAGTAGATTTGCTTTATTGCTTGAGGACAAGCGGACCCCAGTTTGGTTCGGTAACAATTTTATGGAGGACATGGGGGGAGTCCTGTTCTAGGAAGACCCCATAGAGTCCTACTTGGTTACAAAACCAGTATATATGGAGTAAAACCCACAATTCACATTTATTTTTAAGATTAAATGAAATTTCAGATTTCCTACTTGCTACAGACTCGATTCCTGGGGGTCATTGTCACTCTCTTCTGAGGGCAGAGGTACTTTGGTGGAAAACTTTGTGAGGTTCTGGTCTGGGGTGGGGGTGAGCTGAGGCTGTTCAATAACTCTTCCTTTCCTCCTTCCCACTTTCCTCTCTCCTCCCTTCTCTATCTTCCTCTCCCCTCCATCTTCCGTCTCCCTCCTTCCTTCCCTTCTTCTTTGCTCAGGCTCTAGTTCTTAGTTTCTGTCAATGAAATGCTCTCTCTAGTGGGAACAGATTGTCACTGGCATTTTCCAAGCATAAATGAGCTTCAGAATTTGTGTAGCTGTCATAGACTCTTAGGATGCCATCGCCCGCTGTGGCCACAAAAGTCCATCCTTTTTACATCTTAGGTGAGGAATGGAAAGTAACTCAATAGACAGAAAGAGGCAGAGCCAGACTAGACCCCAGGGCTCCAGGCTCCTGGTCCTGAGCTCTCAGTGACACAGGGAGAATTGTCAACTAGGCTTTAAACCAAGGCACCAGCTCTGATTTCATCAAGAGGTTGTGGGATTTGCAGATCATTTGTTGCTGGTGCTGTTGTAAGAACAAGATTGTGGTGATGACAGGAGGTGTCTGCTCCAGATTAGTAATAGAACAGCCCTTCTGGAAATGCAGGGTTGGAGGGTGACTCTTGCCAAACTGTAGTATCCAGTGCCCAGGGATCCAAATCCAGCCAAAACCAGGGCCAGCTGTTCCAGGGGAAGAAACAATCTGTTCTTTTCCTGCCCATCCGGGGAGCTGGGCATGTCCCGAGGCAGACACTGTCAGTTACCACAGCTGCTCTCCTGAGAGGGAGGACTCTGAGTGCCCTCAAATTTCTGCATCCTTTTTCTCCTTGGCAACTGGTTAAATTATTTTTCCCAAAGATGATATGGTAGATTGATAACTTAGCACTACTTTTTAAAAATTATATGGGTAAATACAGATCTCTTCCTTCAGATAAACTATTGCTACATGAACCATTGACCCAGAAGAATACAGAAAATATAGATGGACAAATAATTTTGTATCCTATCTTTTCTTCAACAAAATTATCTGAGAACTACTCCAAGAAAAGTTCTGTGAGAGGAGCTTGAAAGACACAAAGCAGGGCCATGATCCCTGTCCTCAAGGATCTGACTCTCTACTGAGTGATCATATTCATTTCCTATTTCTGCTTTAACAAATTCCTACAAACTTAATAGCTTAAACAGCACATTTTATCCTCTTACAGTTCTGGAAGTCAAAAGTCCAAAATGGATCTCATTGGATCAAAAACAAGGTTCTGGCAAGGCTGTGTTCCTTCTGGAGTCTCTAGGGCATAATCTGTTTTCCTGCTTTTTCCAGCTTCTGAAGGCCATCCACATTCCTTGGCTTGCAGCCTCTTCCTCATTCTTCAAAGACAGCAATGGCCAGTCAAATCTTTCTCCCATTGCTATTTTTCTTGTTCTCACTCTTCTGTCTTTCTCTGCCAGTTTTATGCACACTGTGGTAATATTGGACACATTAGGTCATCCAGGATAATCCCTTCATTTTAAAGCCAGCTGAGTAGCAAACTTAATTCTCCTTTTCTATGTAACATAGCCTAATTATAAATTCTGGATATTAGATTATGACATCTTTGGGAGGCCATGATTCTGCCTGCTCTAGAGATTTAGATTTAGATGTTCCTAGGTAATCATTAAGCACTATGATTTGTGCTCTGATATGGGGGTAGAAGAGGCAATTATGGGAGCCAGATTTTTAGCTTGTGTGAGAGTCTGGCCAAGAAAGGGGAAAAGACATTCTAAGAAAAGGGAAAAGTGTACAACAGAAGCATGGATATGGTGGCATGACAGGGAAAGAAACTATGGCTGGAGTGTAGGGTCGGGGAAGAGAGTGGTGGATGATATAGGAGACTGGAAAAGTCATGCACTGGAAGGTTCTGTTGGGAAATAGATGGCACTTTCAAAGAGGGTGATTAAAGTGCCCTTTAACAATGTTTGAGTGAAGGAGATTTGGCAATGTTTGGGTTGGGTTAAGGGAAAGCAACAAGGAGTGATGAAGTACCCCAGGACGGGCAACAACCAGAAGTGTCATGAAACCTAAGCCTGGGGGCAATGGGAAGGAGTCTCTTTGAGATGATGGGAGTTATGACTATAGAGGGGCCATCCTGTGGGAGCTGTGGTCTTTGATAGAAAAACACAGCCATATGAAACCACAGCCTGGCAGGGAGAGATCCAGAGGAACACAAATTGCAATGCCTTTGCCTCCCATCTTCCAATCTGCTGCCCTTGCCTTTCATTGGTTAATCCAACCAGAAGCCAGGGGACAGGGCAGCTTGGTGGACATAGTGCATGAAATATAGCCCCATGCAACTCAGAAGGAAGTGACTCTGGAGGGGAGACTGCAGGGACCAGACAGGAGGACCTTCTGCATTGTGAATGAAGAATCTGAATTTTACACTGAAGGTCACAGGGAGCCTAAGAAGTATTGTAAGTAGGTCAATGGTTCTTTGAACCTTTGTACAGGTTTGTTTACCATCCCATTCCCCACATTACCTTCATCGTGTAGGGTAAAGATTTTAATCTAGTCTCCATCTCTTATCTTTATCCCATCTCTCAGAGCCTTGACAAGCTGATTTATACACTCTATCAGCCAAAATATTAATGGCCTACAATGCCTTAATGTGCCACCTCCTTCAGATATGTTTAACTTTATTGGGAGCCTTCAGTCCCTGGATCAGTTAGTTATTGTCATAATTATGTTGTGTTACAAATCACTTCCAAACTCTGGGGCTTCGAATAATAAGTATTTATTTAGCTCAGAAGTCTGTAGGTGGCGATTTAGGCTGGGAAGTTTTTCTGGTCTCAACTGAGCTTGCTCACATGTCTGGGGGTCATGTAGCCTGTTGGCTGAGGACACACACTTCTGGGGATTTACTGGTGGTCAAATGGTTTTTGACGTGCTCTTCTCCCCATGTTTCACCCAGCCCTCCAGTGGGCCAACCTAGGCTGGTTCTGAGCACAGTGGTCCAGGTGCAAGAGCAGAATCAGAAATGTGCAGGCTCTTGACCAAGTTACTGCTTGTGTCACAACTGCCATCATCCTATTCATCAAAGTGAGTCAGTGACTAAATAGACTCCACCTCTTGATGAGAGAAACTGCAAAGTCACATGGCAAACGACATGGGTAGAAGAACAAATAAAGAACTGTACCAGTGATACAATCAATCTGCCAGTCATTGCTGGGTGCCTTAACTCAGGCAACAGAGAATGATTTATTTATCAAATTATGTATTTGTTTATTGTCAGAATCCCCCACTAAACTGTCAGCCCTGACAGAGCACAGCTGTACCTTCAAGTGGCTGTAACATATGTGCTCACAGCAAATTTTCATTGAAGCCAGTAGTGAATGCTGCTGGGTTCACATGGGCATTATCCAAAGAATCATCTTTATAATCCTATTCTAGTCCACCAAGTCCCCATAAGAAGACAATTGTCCCTGAAAATAAATAAGCACAAATATGCTTTCCTCTTACACATTCAGTTCTGCTGTGTTGCTGTTTCACTTTTTCTTTTTCAGGTTTTGATCAAGCTGGGTGAAGCTAGTCAAGAAAAACCTGTCCCTCACTGGGGGCCTTGTCTCCCCTCATCACTCTCCACTAGGGCCTGGGAAGCTGACTCAGTTGTACAGCTTGAACAGATGACATCACTGAACTAAAGGGTATGATACCCCTGTTACGGACTGAATTGTGTCCCCTCTAAATTCATGTGTGTTGAAATCCTAACCCCCCAGTACTTCAGAATGTGACTGTATTTAAAGATTGGGATTTAAAAGAGGTAATTAAGGTAAAATGAGTTCATGTAGGTGGGCCCTAATTCAATATGACTGGTGTTCTTATAAGAAGAGGAGATTAGGACACAGACACATAGAGAAAAGACCATGTGAAGACACAGGAAGAAGAGGCCATCTACAAGTCACGGAGAGAGACCTCAGAAGAAATCCTGACAACACTTGAGCTCAGACTTCCAACCTCCAGAATTGTGAGAAAATAGATTTCTATTGTCTAAGCCACCCAGTCTAAGCTACGTTGTATAGCAGCTCTACCAAAGTAATACATCCCCTTTCTTACAAGGGAACTGCTTATTTGGAGGGAGGCTTATTTGGGGGACTCTCCCAACCCCACTCCCAATGTGAGTCAGAGGAATCCAAGTTGACTGCCTGGAAGAGGCTTGCCCATAGAGGAAGTGCCAAGCGTTGCATGTACTGGAAATCTCATGGGACCCCTTCAGAGTGGCCCATGCAGGCTGAAGACAGATGGTGCTGGTCCTTTCATGTGGCCTTCCCAGGGCTCTGTAAGCAGTTCTAACTTGTTCTTGTAGGCTGATGCTAAATTCCATTCATTAGCGAGTTTGCCAGTGACCTAATTTTATTGGTTCCTCAGGAGCTCTTCTCTTGCTTTCAGGCCTCTGGTCATCTAAAATATGGTGTCTTCAGCAAATTCACCCCCTCATTATGTGTGATCCCTCTTCTAGACCATTTAGCCCTTCTTGCAGCTCCTAATAAATAAATACTGACTCTAAGACCAAAACCCAAGAGGCCATACATTTAATTGCTTTCCATGCTGAGATAGAATCATTTATTAGCTCTGTGCAAAGCGCAGTGTTTGAAAACTCCAAACCACATGAAACGCCACAAGTTCTGAGTCAGAGCCTAACAGAGAAACAGCCAACTCTCATCTGAACTTTGTTAGGCCTCATGACCTTTCACAAAACCTCAAAGCAAACATAATTCAGCCCCTGGATAGGCTCAAACTCTGAGCTGAGTCCTGTCGTTTGTTTGGTTTTGTAGCAGCTGCTTATATCACAAATCCACACTTCTGGTTAAAAAAAAAAAACAAAAGATCCCTGAGATGGCTTCAAACCAGTGTGATGTTCTGTTTTATTTTTGTTTTGTAATATGTCTATTAGTTGTGAAACTCAGACTTCTTTGGAAAGCTAGCTCTACAGAGAAACCTGTGGGTTTAGAATTGCCAGGTAAGTTGGGAACAGGAGATTTAAATGGAATTCAGTGAGAAACCAATTGTTGTGAATCTGACTGGAATAACTGGTAGAGAAGGAATAGCTGGGAGGAGGAGTAGGGAGGCCAAAAGAGAATAGTTTTGTTTTGTTTTAAAGAAGGAAGGTTTGGTGCTGAGGCATTGTCTGGACACAGTGGATGCTTGGTAAGAATTTCTTGATGACCTCTTCAACTCATGTAATCTGTAGTTTCTGCTTGTCCTGAACTTAATTCAGAGAGCCCTGACAAGAACTTTGCAGCCATTTCCATATCACCATATATCCGTCCAGCCCTGCTGGACTGCTGCCCGGCTGAGTTAGTGTGGCTTGACAGGGAACGCTATGAGAAGGAGGCCAGCCCAGGGCTCTTCTTGCTACAACTGGACTGAGAAAGAGCAGGGATGTGGCAGACAGGAAGGGTTTGGACTTTGAGTCAGACATGTCCACTGGGTTGGGACAGTCGGTAAAAGAAATTTGGTCGTATGGACTACATCCACTCCCTGGAGGTTATGGTGGTAGCCCAGACAAAGAAAGGTGACCAGAACAAAACCAGGGACTTCCTCAGGCAAGTGGAACCACATGCCACGCCGCCATCTTAGCAGTCAGCCCAGGTTGGCCTGGTAGCAGATGGCTGCCCCAACCGTGGGCCTGGAGTTTGCGGGCAAGATTCTGATCAGTGTGTGTTAAAAGTTAGTTTGTGTAGGAGGGGAGGGTGAAGGTGGTGCAAGAGTGGATTCATATGGGATTCAGGGTGGGAACTTAGTTCTAACAGGTGCCCCCCTGTTAAACTGAGTCTCAAAATCAGGTAAACTCTTGTCGACTCGTCTATGAATTAGACCAGAACTACTTAACCCACTGCTCTTTTCCCTTTCCTCTTCCTCCCCCTACTGTCCTCTGCCACAGATGTATCTGGAAAGGGCTTGGAGCAGTGGAAGGACATGAACTCGTAGAAGGAGGGGATCTAGATCAGGTGGGGACTTGTAGGTCATTGTGAGACCTTGGAAAGTAAGAATGCCTCCAACCACTTAACTCACTGTCTGCTCTTCTCTGCTTCAACATCCCCAAATCCAAGCAGGACCCACAAAATGAGATTAGACACATTTTCCTATGTTTCAGGTGATATGTGAACCAAATCCAAATTATTTGCATCCGTAATCTTTTTGTAGACCATATTTTCAATGAAACCAAATTGCATTTGGTAAAGTTAATGGTTATAAGATTTTGTATCAGTCCTGCAGAAGGGAACAAAAGAGTAAATAATATTTCAATCCCACTGTTTTGGACTTCCATATTGACCTGACATATGTTTCATCTCTGTTTATGTACACAAGTATTTAAATATGAATTATATTAAAATTGATGGATTATTATTTAAAAAAATTTTAGGATCAATCTTTGTTAAATCAATCAAATTCTTTGATAATATTTCCATAAAAGAGTTAAACCATTTTTATTTTTTAATTTTGTTTGAATACAAGGATCATCATTAGGATCAATTAATTTTCTGGTTTGATTAATTTATTCTCACTTAACTTTCACCTAGCTGTATATTCTGTGATTATGAGTTTTCCTTTGCAAAAGTGATTTCTACCAAGCTTATTTCTCAGGTCAAATTTAAAAAGATTTGATTCTTACATTCACTTTTGGCTAAAAAGCATTTTAAATTGTATGCAATTTTAGATACTGTTTTTTTTTAATACCTTTGTTGGAGTATAATTGCTTTACAATGGTGTGTTAGTTTCTGCTTTATAACAAAGTGAATCAGCTATATATATACATATATCCCCATATCTCTTCCCTCTTGCGTCTCACTCCCAACCTCCCTATCCCACCTAGGTGGTCACAAAGGACCGAGCTGATCCCCCTGTGCTATGCGGCTGCTTCCCACTAGGTATCTATTTTACATTTGGTAGTATATATAACTACATGTCATTCTCTCACTTCGTCCCAGCATACACTTCCCCCTCCCCGTGTCCTCAAGTCCATTCTCTATGTCTACATCTTTATTCCCGTCCTGCCCTTAGGTTCTTCAGAACAATAGTTTTTCTTTATTTTCTTTTTTTTTTAGATTCAATATATACGTGTTAGCATACAGTATTTGTTTATCTCTTTCTGACTTACTTCACTCTGTGTGACAGACTCTAGGTCCATACACCTCACTACAAATAACTCAATTTCGTTTCTTTTTATGGCTGAGTAATATTCCATTGTATATATGTGCCACACCTTCTTTATCCATTCATCTGTCGATGGACACTGAGGTTGCTTCCATGTCCTGGCTATTGTAAATAGAATTGCAATGAACATTGTGGCATATGACTCTTTTTGAATTATGGTTTTCTCAGGGTATATGTCCAGTAGTGGGATTGCTGGGTCATATGGTAGTTCTATTTTGAGTTTTTTAAGGAACCTCCATACTGTTCTCCATAGAGGCTGTATCAACTTACACTCCCACCAACAGTGCAAGAAGGTTCCCTTTTCTCCACACCCTCTCCAGCATTTGTTGTCTGTAGATTTTTTGATGATGGCCATTCTGACCGGTGTGAGTTGATACCTCATTGAAGTTTTGATTTGCATTTCTCTAATTATTAGCGATAGTGATCATTCTTTCATGCGTTTGTTGGCAATCTGTATATCTTCTTTGGAGAAATGTCTATTTAGGTCTTCTGCCCATTTTTGGATTGGATTGTTTGTTTTTCTGATACTGAGCTGCATGAGCTGCTTTTAAATTTTGGAGATTAATCCTTTGTCAGTTGCTTCATTTAAAAATATTTTCTCCCATTTTGAGGGTTGTCTTTTCATCTTGTTTATGGTTTCGTTTGCTGCGCAAAAGCTTTTAAGTTTCATTATGTCCCATTTGTTTGTTTTTGTTTTTATTTCCATTTCTCTAGGAAGTGGATCAAAAAGGACCTTGCAGTGATTTATGTCATAGAGTGTTCTGCCTATGTTTTCCTCTAAGAGTTTGATAGTGTCTGATCTTACGTTTAGGTCTTTAATCCATTTTGAGTTTATTTTTGTGTAGGGTGTTAGGGAGTGTTCTAATTTCATTGTTTTATATGTACATTTCATTCTTTTACATGAGTTTTCCCAGCACCACTTATTGAAGAGGCTGTATTTGCTCCACTGTATATTCTTGCCTCCTTTATAAAAGTTAAAGTGACCATATGTGCGTGGGTTTATCTCTGGGCTTTCTATCCTATTCCATTGATCTATATTTCTGATTTGTGCCAGTATCATACTGTCTTGATTCCTGTAGCTTTGTAGTATAGTCTGAAGTCAGGGAGCCTGATTCCTCCAGCTCCGTTTTTCTTTCTCAAGATTGTTTTGGCTATTTGGGGTCTTTTGTGTTTCCATATAAATTGTGAAATGTTTTGTTCTAGTTCTGTGAAAAATGCCATTGGTAGTTTGATAGGGATTGCACTGAATCTGTAGATTGCTTTGTGTAGTAGAGTCATTTTCACAATGTTGATTCTTCCAATCCAAGAACATGGTATATCTTTCCATCTGTTTGTATCATTCTTAATTGCTTTCATCAGTGTCATAGTTTTCTGCCTACAGGTCTTTTGTCTCCTTAGGTAGGTTTATTCTTAGATATTTTATTCTTTTTGTTGCAGTGGTGAATGGGAGTGTTTCCTTAATTTCTTTTTCAGATTTTTCATCATTAGTTTATAAGAATGCAAGAGATTTCTGTGCATTAATTTTGTATGCTGTTACTTTACCAAATTCATTGATTAGCTCTAGTAGTTTTCTGGTAGCATCTTCAGGATTCTCTATGTATAGTATCATGCCATCTGCAAACACTGACAGCTTTACTTCTTCTTTTCCAATTTGGATTCCTTTTATTTCTTTTTCTTCTCTGATTGCTGTGGCTAAAACTTCCAAAACTATGTTGAATAATAGTGGTGAGAGTGGGCAACCTTGTCCTGTTCCTGATTTTAGTGGAAATGGTTTCAGTTTTTCATCTTTGAGGACGATGTTGGCTGTGTGTTTTTCATATGTGGTGTTTATTATGTTGAGGAAAGTTCCCTCTATGCCTACTTTCTGGAGGGTTTTTATCATAAATGGGTGTTGAATTTTGTGAAAAGCTTTTTCTGCATCTATTGAGATTATCATATGGTTTTCCTCCTTCAATTTGTTAATATGGTGTATCACACTGATTGCTTTGCATATATTGAAGAATCCTTGCATTACTGGGATAAACCCCACTTGATCATGCTGTATGATTCTTTGAATGTGCTGTTGGATTCTGTTTCCTAGTATTTTGTTGAGGATATTTGCATCTATGTTCATCAGTGATCTTGGCCTGTAGTTTTCTTTCCTTATGACATCTTTGTCTAGTTTTGGTATCAGGGTGATGGGGGCCTCATAGAATGAGTTTGGGAGTGTTCCTCTCTCTGCTATATTTTGGAAGAGTTTGAAAAGGATAGGTATTAGCTCTTCTCTAAATGTTTGATAGAATTCTCCTGTGAAGCCATCTTGTCCTGGGTTTTTTTTTTTTTTTTGGAAGATTTTTCATCACAGTCTCAATATTAGTGCTTGTGATTTGTCTGTTTATATTTTAAATTTCTTCCTGGTTCAGTCTCAGAACGTTGTGCTTTTCTAAAAATTTAGTCCATTTCTTCCCGGTTGTCCATGTTATTGGCATATAGTTGCTTGCAGTAATCTCTCATGATCCTATGTATTTCTGCAGCATCAGTTGTTACTTCTCCTTTTTCATTTCTAATTCTACTGATTTGAGTCTTCTCCCTTTTTTCTTCTTGAGTCTGGCTAATGTTTTATCAATTTTGTTATCTTCTCAAAGAACCAGCTTTTAGTTTTATTGATCTTTGCTATCGTTTCCTTCATTTCTTTTTCATTTACTTCTTATCTGACCTTTATGATTTCTTTCCTCCTGCTAACCTTGGGGTTTTTTTGTTCTTCTTTCTCTAATTGCTTTAGGTGTAAGGTTAGGTTGTTTATTTGAGATGTTTCTTGTTTCTTAAGATACGACTGTATGGCTAAAACTTCCCTCTTACAACTGCTTTTGCTGCATCTCATAGGTTTTTTTTTTTTTTTTTTTTTCAAGATGAAACACCAAGCACAGCTCTTTGTGTTTCTTTTCTAGGAGACAGGATCTTGATTGGATAATTGCAATAACATGGATTCTATGGAGAGAATCTATTCTTTTTTTTTTTTATTTTTTTTTAATTTATTTATTTTTGCTGTGTTGGGTCTTCGTCTCTGTGCGAGGGCTTTCTCTAGTTATGGCAAGTGGGGGCCACTCTTCATCGCGATGCGTGGGCCTCTCACCATCGCGGCCTCTCCTGTTGTGGAGCACAGGCTCCAGATGCGCAGGCTCAGTAGCTGTGGCGCACGGGCCCAGCCGCTCCTAGGCATGTGGTATCTTCCCAGACCAGGGCTCGAACCCATAGTCCCCTGCATTGGCAGGCAGATTCTCAACCACTGCGCCACCAGGGAAGCCCCCATCTCATAGGTTTTTGATCGTCATGTTTTCGTTGTAATTTGTCTCTAGGTATTTTTTGGTTTCCTCTTTGATTTCTTCATTGATCTCTTGGTTATTTAGTAGTGCATTGTTTAGCTTCCATGTGTTTGTATTTTTTACAGATTTTTTCCTGTAATTGATATCTAGTCTCATAGCATTGTGGTCAGAAAAGGTACTTGATACAATTTCAATTTTCTTAAATTTACCAAGGTTTGATTTGTGACCCAAGATATGATCTATCTTGAAGAATGTCCATGAGCACTTGAGAAGAAAGTGTATTTTGTTGTTTTTGGATGGAATGTCTTATAAATAACAATTAAGTCCATCTTTTTTAATGTATCATTTAAAGCTTGTGTTTCCTTTTTTATTTTCATTTTGGATGATCTGTCCATTGGTGAAAGTGAGGTGTTAAAGTCCCCTACTATGATTGTGTTACTGTCGATTTCCCCTTTTATGGCTGTGAGCATTTGCCTTATGTATTGAGGTGCTCCTATGTTGGGTGCATAAATATTTACAATTGTTATATCTTCTTCTTGGCTTGATCCCTTGATCACTATGTAGTGCCCTTCTTTGTCTCTTGTAGTAATCTTTATTTTAAAGTCTATTTTGTCTGATATGAGAATTGTTCCTCCAACTTTCTTTTGATTTCCATTTTCATGGAATATCTTTTTCCATCCCCTCACTTTCAGTCTGTATGTGTACCTAGGTCTGAAGTGGGTATCGTGTAGACAGTGTATATATGGGTCTTGTTTTTGAATCCATTCAGCCAGTCTATGTGTTTTGGTTGGAGCGTTTAATCCATTTACATTTAAGGTAATTATCGATATTTATGTTCCTTTTACCATTTTCTTAATTGTTTTGGGTTTGGTTTTGTAGGTCTTTTCCTTCTCTTGTGTTTCCTGCCTAGAGAAGTTCCCTTAGCATTTGTTTTAAAGCTGGTTTGGTGGTGCTGAATTCTCTTAGCTTTTGCTTGTCTGTAAAGCTTTTAATTTCTGTGCTCAATATGAATGAAACCCTTGATGGGTAGAGTAATCTTGTTTGTAGGTTTTTCCCTTCATCACTTTAAATATGTTCTGCCACTCCCTTCTGGCTTCCAGTATTTCTGCTGAAAGATCAGCTCTTCACCTTATGGGGATTCTCTTTTATATTATTTGTTGTTTTTCCCTTGCTGCATTTAATATTTTTTCTTTGTATTTAATTTTTGATAGTTTGATTAATATGTGTCTTGGTGTGTTTCTCCTTGCATTTATCCTCTATGGGACTCTCTGTGCTTCCTGGGCTTGATTAACTATTTCCTTTCCCATATTAGGGAAGTTTTCAACTATAATCTCTTCAAATATTTTCTCAGTCCCTTTCTTTTTCTCTTCTTCTTCTGCGATGCCTATAATTCGAATGTTGGTGCATTTAATCTTGTCCCGGGGTCTCTGAAACTGTCCTCTATTCTTTTCATTCTTTTTTCTTTTTTCTGCTCTGCAGTTGTTATTTCCATTATTTTATCTTCCATGTCATTTATCTGCTCTTCTGACTCAGTTATTCTGCTATTGCTTCCTTCTAGAGAATTTTTTTTTCATCTTAAAGCAAATTTTATTTTATTTTCAGATTTGAGTTATAATTGACAAATAAAATTGTTTGAGTTGAAAGTGTACAACATGATGATTTGATAATTGAGAAATGATTATCGAAATCTAGATATCTAATACGTCCATCACCTCATGTAGTTACCTTTTCAATCCAGTAGTAAGAATGCTTACGATCTACTTTCTTAGTAAATTTCAAGGATAAAATACAATATTGTTAACTATAGTCACCATGTTGTACATTAGATCCTCAGAATCTTTTCATCATATAACTAAAAATGTGTACACTTTGACCAACATATTTCTATTTCCCCCACCTCCCAAATCCCTGGCAACCATTATTCACTCTCTTTCTCTATGAATTTGATTCATTTTTCTTTCAGATTCCAGATCTAAGTGATACCAAACTGTATTTGCCTTTCCCTGTCTGATTTAGCATAATGCCCTTCAGGTTCATCCATGTGGTTGCAAATGGCAGGATTTCCTTCCTTTTACGGCTTAATAATAGTCTATTATATGTATTTTAGAATATACATTATATTATATATGCCACTATATTTTTAGCATCTTTATTCGAGTATAATTGCTTTACAATGGTGTGTTAGTTTCTGTTTTATAACAATGTGAATCAGTTATACATATACATATATCCCCATATTTCTTCCCTCTTGCATCTCCCTCCCTCCCACCCTCCCTATCCCACCCCTCTAGGTGGTCACAAAACACCGAGCTGACCTCCCTGTGCTATGCGGCTGCTTCCCACTAGCTATTTGTTTTACATTTGGTAGTGTATATGTGTCCATGCCACTCTCTCACTTTGTCCCAGCTTACCCTCCCCCTCCCTGTATCCTCAAGT
The DNA here is from genome assembly GCF_964165515.1 of Mesoplodon bidens. Lineage (NCBI taxonomy): Eukaryota > Metazoa > Chordata > Mammalia > Artiodactyla > Ziphiidae > Mesoplodon > Mesoplodon bidens. The sequence continues at coordinate 39,503,187 of NC_138173.1, read as the reverse complement.
CCATTCTCTAGTAGGTATGTGTCTTTAATCCTGTCTCGCCCCTAGTTTCTTCATGACCATTTTTTTTTGGTTTGTTTTTTAGATTCCATATATATGTGTTAGCCTATGGTATTTGTTTCACTATTTCTGACTTACTTCACTCTGTATGACAGACTCTAGGTCCATCCACCTCACTACAATTAACTCAATTTTGTTTCTTTGTATGGCTGAGTAATATTCCATTGCATATATGTGCCACATCTTCTTTATCCATTCATCTGTCGATGGACAGGTTGCTACCATGTCCTGGCTATTGTAAATAGAGCTACAATGAACATTGTGGTACATGACTCTTTTTGAATTATGGTTTTCTCAGGGTATATGCCCAGTAGTGGGATTGCTGGGTCCTATAGTAGTTCCATTTTTAGAGAATTTTAAATTTCATTTATTGTGTTGTCCATCATTTTTTGTTTACTCTTTAGTTTTCTAGGTCCTTGTTAAACGTTTCTTATATTTTCTCCATTCTATTTCCAAGATTTTGCATCATATTTACCATCATTACTCGGAATTCTTTTCAGGTAGACTGCCTATTTCCTCTTCATTTGTTTCGTCTGGTATGTTTTTACCTTGCTCCCTCATCTGCTGTATGTTTCTCTGTCTTCTCATTTTGCTTAACTTACTGTGTTTGACGTCTCTTTTTCACAGGCTGCAGGTTCATAGTTCCTGTTGTTTTTGGTGTCTACCCCCATTGGCTAAGGTTGTTTCAGTGGGTTGTGTAGGTTTCCTGGTGGAGGGGACTAGTGCCTGTGTTCTGGTGGATGAGGCTGGATCTTATCTTTCTGGTGGACAGGTCCATGTCTAGTGATGTGTTTTGGGGTGTCTGTGGCCTTATTATGATTTTAGGCAGCCTCTCTGCTAATGGGTGGGGTTGTGTTCCTGTCTTGCTAATTGTTTGCATAGGGTGTCCAGCACTGGAACTTGCTGGTCGTTGAGTGGAGCTGGGTTTTGGTGTTGAGATGGAGATCTCTGGGAGATTTTCACCATTTGATATTTTGTGGAGCTGAGAGGTCTCTTGTGGACCAATGTCCTGAACTTGGCTCTCCCACTTCAGAGGCAGAGGCCTGACACCCAGCCAGAGCACAAAGACCCTGTCAGCCACACAGCTCAGAAAAAAAGGGAGAAAAAAGAAAGAAACATAATAAAATAAAGTTATTAAAATAAAAAATAATTATTAAAATTAAAATTTTTTAAATAATTAAAAAAAAGCAAGATGAGGGCAATCAAACCAAAAAACAAATCTACCAATCATAAGAAGCACTAAAAACTATATGAAAAAACAAAAAAACAACAGAATGCTAGGACAAATGGTAAAATCAAAGCTATACAGACAAAATCACAGAGATGCATACACATACACACTCACCAAAAGAGAAAAAAGGGAAAAAATATACATATATCTTTGCTCCCAATGTCCACCTCCTCAATTTGGGATGACTCGTTGTCTATTCAGATATTCCACAGATGTAGGGTCCATCAATTTGATTGTGGATGTTTAATCCACTGCTCCTGAGGCTGCTGGGAGAGATTTCCCTTTCTCTTCTTTGTTCGCACAGCTCCCGGGGCTCAGCTTTGGATTTGGCCCCACCTCTGCGTGTAGGTCACCTGAGGGCATCTGTTCTTCTCTCAGACAGGACGGGGTTAAAGGAGCAGCTGATTCGGGGACTCTGGCTCACTCAGGCCAGGGGGACGGAGGGGTACGGAGTGCGGGGCGAGCCTGCGGCGGCAGAGGCTGGCGTAACGTTGCACCAGCCTGAGGCGCGCCGAGCGTTCTCTTGGGGAAGCTGTCCCTGTATCCCGGGACCCTGGCAGTGGCAGACTGCACAGGTTCCCGGGAGGGACAGTGTGGACAGTGACCTGTGCTGGTACACAGGCTTCTTGGTGGCCGCAGCAGCCTTAGCGTCTCATGCCCGTCTCTGGGGTCTGCGCTGTTAGCCACGGCTCATGCGCATCTCTGGAGCTCCTTTAAGCGGTGCCCTTAATTCCCTCTCTTCGCGCACCAGGAAACAAAGAGGCAAGAAAATGTCTCTTGCCTCTTCGGCAGCTCCAGACTTTTTCCCGGATTCCCTACCAGCCAGGCGTGGTGCACTAACCCCTTCAGGCTGTGTTCACACCGCCAACCCCAGTCCTCTCCCTGCGATCTGACTGAAGCCCAAGCTTTAGCTTCCAGCCCCGCCCGCCCTGGCGGGTGAGCAGACAAGCCTCTCGGGCTGGTGAGTGCTGTTTGGCTCTGATCCTCCATGCGGGAATCTCTCCGCTTTGCCCTCTGCAACCCTGTTGCTGCGCTCTCCTCCGTGGCTCCGAAGTTTCCCTCCGCCCATCCCCCATCTCCGCCAGTGAAGGGGCTTCCTAGTGTGTGGAAACCTTTCCTCCTTCATGACTCCCTCCCACTGGTGCAGGTCCCGTCCCTATCCTTTTGTCTCTGCTTTCTCTTTTTTCTTTTCCCCACCCAGGTATGTGGGGCGTTTCTTGCCTTTTGGGAAGTCTGAGGTCTTCTGCCAGCGTTCAGTAGGTGTTCTGTAGGAGCTGTTCCACATGTAGATGTATTTCTGATATATTTTTTGGGGGAAGGTGATCTCCACGTCTTACTCTTCCACCATCTTGAAGGTCTCCAATAGATACTGTTGATTTTGTTTTAATAAAACTATTTCTACCAAGTCTGTTTCACATTTTTAATTTTTGAGTTTTTCATGTGTAACAAATTTTACCACATACAGTTAGTTTCATTTTTTGTTGATTATATTTTCCAATAACATTTGATAAGAATTAGATAAAGGATTGC